>NC_045614.1:176183484-177433484 GCF_009829155.1 Mustela erminea
TCCCCCCACTTATGCTCTCTCTCTCTCTCTCTCTCTCAAATAAATAAATAAAATCTTTAAAAAATGATGTCAAAGGTGAAATGGCCAAAATTAGGAGAAGTGGAAATATAAGGGAACAAAGATTTCTAATTGAGAAACAGATGAAAAAAAGGATACTAGTATCCTTTACAAAGGTGGTAATAATTAGCCATTAATATTCTGACCACGTGGACAAGCAGAGGAAGGAATTCTGTGCCAGCTCTATTGTTCTTGGCAACACTCACCTGCACATTGCCACCTACAGTGGCAACACTCCACATTTCAGTGTCTGAAAATTCCATGGATCTCCCGAAACCTGTAACATCTTTTATTCATTCCAGATATGTTTTCTTTCAAATGAGCCTTATAAAAGTAAAATGCTTTTTGAGAAGACCTGAACTTATATTATGAAAAAAAAAAAAACAAACAACAACAAAAAAAAGTATTTTATCAATTCTAAGATGCACAAGTTTTCTCATTTTGTTATTTGTAGAGTTGAAATCTATGTAATAGTTGAGCTGGAAATTTATTTTTCTTAAATAGTAAAATGAAATCATGATTCAATATAACTTACAGCATCTTAAACTTGATAGATGGAATCTAATCATATGCATGGCAATTAAAACCAGTGAACAGCCATAGTTACACTATGGTTGAAATAGTTGCTATAATTCCTGTAAATAACAGGAAATAGAGTTTAGATTGTCCTGTATTGGCTCTCTTACAAATTTCTTCCTCTTTTCCTCTTGCTGGTTCTGAATATTTTGTCTTCATTTCCTAAAATTATCAACATGGGAAAATGTTTTTTTCTATGTACATTGTCCCCCATCCTCTCTGTATTCCATACGGTTGATAGCCATATTTCTTTCTTTTTTTATTACTTTCAGCTAGGCATTGTATAGTACAGTATAGTATAGTACAAATTACATATAGTAATTTTTGATGTAGTGTTCAGTTATTCATTAGTTACATATAACACCCAGTGCTCATCACAACATGGGCCCTCCGCAATACCCATCACACTGTTACCCTTTTCACCCACCTCCCTCTGCTCTGAAACCCTCAGATTGTTTCCCACGGTCCATAGTCTCTCATGGTTCATCTCTCTCTGATTTCTCTCCCTTCAGATTTTTTTCCCTTCCCATATGGTCCTCTGTGCTATTGCTTATGTCCCACATATGAATGAAACCATATGATAATTGTCTCTCTCTACCTGACTTACTTCACTTAACATAATCCTCTCCAATTCCATCCGTGTCAGTGCAAATGGTGGGAATTCATCCTTTCTGATGGTTGAGTAATATTCCATTGTTATATATGAACCACATCTTCTTTATCCATTCATCTGTTGAAGGATCTCTTGTCCTTCTACAGTTTGGCTATTGTGAACATTGCTGCTATGAACATTGGGGTGCATGTGCCCCTTTTTCCCACTACATCTGTATCTTTGGGGTAAATACCTAGTAGGGCAATTGCTGGGTTGTGGGCTAAGCTCTATTTTTAATGACTTGAGGAACCTCCACACTGTTTTCCAGAGTGGCTGTACCAACTTGCATACCCACCAACAGTGTAAGAGGGTTCTCTTTTCTCCACCTCCTCCCCAACATTTGTTGTTTCCCATTTTGTTAAATTTTGCCATTCTAACTTGTATAAAGTGGTATCTCATTGTGGTTTTAATTTGTACTTACATGATGACTAGTGATGTTGAACATTTTTTCATGTGTCTGTTAGCCATTTGTACGACTTCTTTGGAGAATTGTCTGTTCATATCTTCTGCCCATTTTTTGACTTGGTTATTTATTTTTTCGAGTGTTGAGTTTGAGAAGTTCTTTAGAGATTTTAGATATCAGTCCTTTATCTGTAACATCATTGCAAATATCAGTGATAACTATACTTCTAAAATAAAAATTTGATCATACTAATCTCTTCATTAAAATTCCTTAATCCCTATACATCTTCAGGATAAATTTCCAACTTCCAAAATGACATACAGAACCCATTATATTCAGGAACCTCCTTCTCCCTGTCTTTCTTTTCTCTCTACTTTCCATAGCCACCCTTGTCCACCTTTACAAACTAATTTGCATATCTTCATTTGTGGAACTTCAGTGTGATTGTACATGGTATTTTTTTCATGGATATACTGTCTTTCACAATTATTAAACATAGTATTAAGAGCTTTTCATAAATAAATAAGTAAATTGAACTGATAAATAGGGATTGGTCATTTATATGTATCAAAAACATCAATCTAATTACTTATGACATTTCTAAGGAGGTTGATTTCACTTTTGCAGATATTTTTAAAAGCCACACTGCAACAATTTATTTACTAATTAGTGTATTTGTACATGTACGTTCAAACAAAAAAACTCAGAATGTTTTATTCTCTACCACCAAAAATGTATTTTATTCTGACCTCTACAAAAATTACCCAATGCTTCATTTCCTGTTCATATTTGTTTTATGCACCAATATGATTTTAATGCTAGGTTTTGATGAGATGAAGACTAACATTTTACATCAAGAGTTATAATTTCTATTTCTTTATCTTCCACTAGACTATAGACTTCAAACTAACATGAGCCAAGTATTATTTCTTTGCAGTTGTATTTCCAACTTCCAGGCAACTCTTTGGTTGCCTGAATAATACTGTGCTTTAGCTTTGGTGCATTCTAAAGTATAAAGCTGTTATTTAAGTAACAAACATATTCTTCTGCAGTTGAAAGTTTTAAGAAATAAACAGTTATTTGAAGCATGACTGTTGCTGTCAAGGAGAGTCAAGGAGGTTTTTGTTTTAATCACTATTTAGTAAACAAAATATTTTAAAATAAACAAGTAAACTGATTTTGAATGAAAATCAGATTTTGTTTTTATTATGTGAAAGTAATTCACAAATTAAACGCAATGATTAATACTAAGGAAAATGCTTGTCTTTCTCGTATTTGGATTTAACCAAGGGTTGTTTATAGCTTCAAGAAATCATATCACCAGTGACAGATGTACTTTTGATTTGAGTCACCAGTAAAATGTACCTGTATTGGGGCACCTGGGTGGCTCAGTCAGTTAAATGTCTTTCTTCAGCTCAGGTCATGATTCCAGGGTCCTGGGATAGAGTCCCACATCATGTTCCTTGTTTAGTGAGGAGCCTGCTTCTCCCTCTTCCTCTGCTGCTCCCCCTACTCAAGTTCTCTCTTTCACTCACTCTCTCCCACAAATACAATAAATAAAATTTAAAAAAAAAATGTGCCTGTATCAGCTACACTTGAATTTGTACTTCCAAGGTGACTTCACATCTAGGTTATAAACTGTCATTATTTCACTAATAATGTGATCCAGCAGTTACATATGTTGAGCTACATATAATTTTACTAAAATTAATTTTTCATTATATAATACAAAGTATTATGTGTATATACATGTACATTTACAGATATATATTTTAATGAGAATTATAGATTTATTATATTTTAATTAGTGAAGAATGTTTCACAATATTTGTTACCAAAAATTTTTTTTAAAAAGATGTTAGTTTCAGTAAAGTGAGATTCATTGAGTTAGACTTTGAAGTTGCAAGTGTAGCTGATAGCATAACAGTAAGAAACTCATATTGCATATTAAATTTTGTGTGGTAGCTGTACTGAAATTTTAATTCTGGAATGGAGTCTCTCATTGAAACTACACAGGCATGAATGATAAGTATTCTCTAAAATCAAAAATGCACTTTGAATGTAACTAAGTTTTTTCCCAATCCTTCCTTATTTTTCTCCTCCTCTCCTCCATTATTTAAACATCTGTTTATATACTAATTGCCCATTGTATTTAATATGGACTTATGTTTTATGGATATCGGTGGGAATTCTGTGAGTTTACTTTAAAGTCTATTCCTCCAATGAGTTCTTATGTTTATTTCCAAAATGAAAGTACTTTAGTTTTATTGATTAGCTTCAGATTTCAAATATAAAACTCCTGTAAAGAGAAAACCTTTTAAACTGAAGTATAGTCAACACATAATATTACATTAGGTCTGCTGTACAACATAATGATTTGACAAGTAAATACATTATGCTATGTTTACCTCAAGTGTAGGTACCAGCTGTTACCATACAGTGCTATTAAAATATCATTGATCATATTCTGTATGCTTTTCCTTTTATCCCTATGACTTATTCATTCCATGACTTGGAGCTTGTATCTCCCACTCCCCTTCACCCATTTTGCCCATGCATGCTCTCTGGCAACCATCAATTTGTTATCTGTATTTATGGGTCTGTATCTGCTTTTTCTTTAGGTATTTATTCATTTCTGTTATTTATTTTTTTTATTTTTTTAAATAGTTCACATATAAGTGAGTTGTATGGTGTTTGTCTTTCTCTTCCTAACCTATTTCATTAGCATTATACCCTCCAGGTCCAACGATGTTGAAATTGGCAAGATCTCATCCTTTTATATGGCTAAGTAATACGAGAGAACACTTTTTAATCAAATGTTTAGGATGTGTTATTTTGTCCACCTGCTATCTCATTCAAATGAATTGCTTCTTTCTAAGTCATCTTTGAAAGCAGGACTTTTGGTTTGTTTGTTTTATTAAATACTTTGTCCTTTCACTGACATGTTTGGACTTTGAGTGTGCAAGCATTATGTGAGCACCCAGTTCTTATTTACCATGTTGTGGATTTTCTTTTTTCCTTTGTTTCTGGTTAAAATTTAGGGTTCTATGTTTTTTATGGGAGCTTTGGCTTCTGAGACACTATGGTACTTGACTTTCAGTTTCCTCTTCATATTTGGTGGCTAATAATTTTGGGTAACTTGTTAGCCATCTGTGCAAGTAAAATGTAGGTTTTAATTTAAAATAGGAATTTTTATTGTTGTCTGTTTTTTTGCATAATATCTAATTGGCTAAGTTACCAAGAGCTTGGCTTCAACAATTACATTTTCTATTCCAAAAGCCCTTCATATGACTGGTGCAGGTATCTGCAATATTGACTTGATATTAGGTAGACTTCTCTAGAACTGTCTTTTAGACATTACTTGTTTTATTCCTGTGTCTGTTTTAATAGATAACTCTGACCTTGAACTTACCACATATATTTGACTAATGAATATTTTATACTCACTATCCTTTTCCATAGCTTCAATCTGTATTTGAGATGCCTTCCAAAATAGCAAAGTCTCACATATTCTACTTTAAACTTTTCTTGACATCCCTGATGTTTTAAAAGTGAGGGGCTAATTTTGCTCAGGCCAGTTATTCATTAGCCCAATTCTTACTCCTAAAAGAGGAGAAATTGACATTTTTTAAGAACAGAGGACATATTTAGGAATAGGGTTTTTGTTTTTTGTTTTTTTGCTTGTTTGGTCTTGGTTATTTTTTTTTTCCTTTCAAAAGATTAAATTTTTACTGAATTTTTCAACTCAGTGTTGGATTCTCTGTGAGAAAGGAGGATCATGATTTCATTTGTTCTAGAGATAGCAAAGACAAGGTGTTTGAAGCTGAGGAAGTAGTTGTAAAATATTGCAATGCAAAAGGTGGAAGTAATTTTAAAAAACAACATGCTAATTTATGATAACAAACACTTATATATGTGATTTTATTCCAAATACTTTGTATATATTAACAGTTTAATTCTTATAATAACCTTAGGAGGTGGATATATTATTATCACCACAATTTTTAGATAAGCTGTGGCCCGATGAGGTTCAGCTTACTCAATAAGTGTCACAGAGCTGTTAAATATGGCTTTCGAGCACAAGTTTCAGAATCACTCCTATGTCTATATACATAGACATGAAAATTGTTATTTTTATTTATCCAAGAAAAAAGAGATATTGAAAAAGGTGAGAGATCCATTTGTGAGATTTATCACAAAGCTGGACCTTAAAGAAAGGGGAGTATGCTCTAATAAAAAAAAAAAAAAAAAAAGGAGGTCTTCACAAGTAGCAGGATACAAATCCCAGATTAGACATTTGGAAACCGTACTGCTTTCTTGGACAATTTATTTAATCTCATTGACCATGAATCTCATGTTCTGTACAATGGATACAACTATAACAACTCTTCAGTCTCTTGTGAGGACTAAAGGTTAGGGAACAAACACAATACTATAAATGTCAATTTGTCCTTTCCTTTTTTTTTTTTTTTTTTTTGGTTCTTTTAAGTGTCAGTAATGAACCAATATTTTTTAGATGGAAGAAGTTTGAGGGCAGATACTAATTGTAAAAGCACAAAATACTCAAAATACAATCACTACATGATCTGGAGCATTAAGACTAGTCTGGATATGTAGAAAAATTTCCTAAAAGGGAGACATTTCTGATAAGACTCAAGGAGAGTTTGGTTTCAGGTTCAGTGTATCTTTACTTTCCTTTTGGAAAGCAATCTACCAATATATACTTTTAAAAATTTTGCATCTCTTTACTAGAATAATTTCACATCTGGAAATCAAACTGGAGGCAATGATCCTAAACATGTGAGGAAATTTGCAGAGTTCATTATAGTTTTAATGATAATAAGTAAACAACTTAACTATTGACTATAAGTAGAAGAATTAAATAGATGGTGATATTTATTTATTTATTGTGTTTTTCTTAAATTATGTTCAGTAGTCAACATGTAACTCATCATGATTGATGTAGTGTTCAATGATTCATTAGTTGCATAAAATACCAAGTGCTCATCACAACATGTGCCTTCCTTAATACCTATCACCCCATCCCTCCAAGCCTCTCCCTTCTGTAACCCTCAGTTTGTTTCCCAGAGTCCAAAGTCTCTCATGGTTTGTCTCCCCCTGATTTCTTCCCACTCAGTTTTCTCTCCCTTCCCCTGTGGTCCTCAGTGCTATTTAATATAATATTATGCATGAAAACTTTTCTAAAAGATTAGGTGTGTTGTTATTGTAAGTAACAGTCTTGAACTTATGTAGACATTATTATTATAAATGTAGTAAAGAAACAAAATAAGATGAAAACTCTAGAAAAGACTGGGGGGGAATGGAAAATGTTGCTGGTAAAAAGAAAAAAATTGCTAAACTGCTTATTGTATCTCTTCTGCTATTATTAATTTTCATATAGACTGATCTAAAGTGAATTGTTGTTCTTGCTCAAGCTAGGAAGCATCATTCTAGTGTCTTGTCTACGGGACTACTGCACCTTTTTAGACCAAAATTTGTATTTTATAAAAAAAAAATAGTTCATGCTTCTCTTTATTAATGTGATTTTGTTGAATTAAAACACTGTCAGTTTATTATAAAATCTATTTATTTTATTTACTTAACATTTTATAATATAATCCAATTTAGATCATTTTTTTACTTAACTATAATAGTAAGATGATTTGACATTCATTTTGCTTTATTTTAGTTGAAAAGTTTCTTATAAAAAGTTTCTAATGGCTATGCTGTTGTTGATACTATTTCTGGATTTTTCTCAGACCTTCAAAAATCCTTTGTCATCTTACAATATTCCAAAAGAGTAAAGTGCTGTGGGCTGCACACCTAAAGTAAACAGGTTTTGTACTATTTCACAGAGCAATTACTATGACTTACAGTTGCTCAGAACTAGCCTTGAAAGACTGTCTCAGCCTTATGTACCACAGACAGTTGTATAACAAAGATTTACAGGTTCTGGAAACAGCTGGTACCATTAAATAAGCTATTTAATTGAGATTAAAGGAGTATAATTAAAAGTCTTGAGGAAATCTAGAACAGACTTATTTCCCCTCATGCAACAAATATTATAGTGATGGCCATGTATCCAGAATTATGCAATCCAAATGAGATACAAAGTTAAATACATATATATGACATGTCTTCTTAGATTTATATTTGACAGGAAAAGAGAAAAACATATACACAAATAAATGTGATACTAATAATGACTAAGAGAAATTTTCTTTGAGCTTATTGCTTCCATTCTCTTTGTGATTGGCCATTTACAGATGATTCTCCTGAAAATACTTTCTAATCATTATGTTCATATTTATCACCTCTGTTCATTTTTCATTAGAAGTATAGTTATTACATATTCAGTTATGCCACCCTGAATTAATATCAGAAGTTTCAAGTCTGTAAACTCCACTGTCTCACCAGTATTTATGAATTGATCACAGTAATAATTAATATGATTATGTACTAGACAGACATATTGACAGAACAAAATACCCCCAAATGGAGAAGCATATGAAAAGAGAAGGAATATAATTTCTTTAAATTTTTGTTTAGATTAAAGGGAAGAAAAAGTTGACATTAAGTAAGAAGTAGAAACATCTTACTGGATCTCTCAGAGAATTTTAAAAACAAGAGAACCAAGTTCTAGGTTAAATTTTTAGGAATAACATACAAAACCTTGTATAGAAATGGCTTTAGGAGACTTTACTGCTTTAGCCCCACCAAACAACAGAAAAAAAGTAATTTGTTGTTTATTATTTGCACTTTTACACTGAGAAATTGAGTCTGTAAAGATGGCATTTCCTGAAAGTGAGAGAAGTTTGCTGTCAAATTCACAAGCAAAGTAAGTTTCAAGTCTGTTCTTCCTATGGAAGTCTTATGATGAAAGTCTTATGGAAGTCTATGAATACAACATATAAGTGGGGCCTACATAATAAGTTAATATTCTAACTGCAAGGAAATTTCTTTAATTCTGTTTTCTACCTTGATTGTAAGTATAGAACAGATTTGTTTTGGAAAAATCTGGGAGAAAAAAGAAAAGAAAATTCTGGGGAGAGTGATGTAAGTTTCTAAATTTCCAAAAATGGCTAGAGTGTTCAATGGTTGCAGAAAAGCTAGAAATCCTGTCTATCATAATATTATTTGGTTTTCTTTAAACTGAAATGATCAAACCCATCCTTTAAAACCATTTATAAAGAATTACTCAATAATTTTAAAGAATAAAATTATCAAAATTCATTATCTATTTTTTTGTTAATTATGCCTACCTCTCACATATAGTATAATATTTTTTCATATAATACTTTTCCATATAGGTATAATACTTTCCTAATTTTACCTCAATAGGTGACATTTTATTTAAGTAATCTGAAATAAAATTACCTCTCAGTGTTTTCTGAATATGAATAAGTGTTCTATTATCAATAAACTTGTCCTGTCCTTGTAGTTTGTTTAATAGAGTGTTTCCTTTCATATCAAATAGAGTGATAGAGTGTTTCCTTTATATCAGTAAGTGTATTGTTGTTAGAGTGTTTCCTTTCATATCAAATAAGAACTTCAGATTATATCTCATGGTATATCTCTATATCTCATGGTTTGTCTACCTGTATGATTTCCCCCAACTCACTTCTTCTTTCTGTCTCCCAATGTCTTCCATGTTATTCCTTATGTTTCACAAGTAACTGAAAGCATATGATAATTGACTCTCACTGCTTAACTTATTTCACTCAGCATAATCTCTTCTAGTCCCAACCATGTTGATACAAAAGTTGGGTATTCATCCGTTCTGATGGAGGCATAATATTCCATTGTATATATGGATCATATCTTCTTTATGCATTTGTCCCTTGAAGGGCATATTGGTTCTTTCCACAGTTTGATGACTGTGGTCATTATTGCTATGAACATTGGGGTACAGATGGCCCTTCTTTCCACTACATCTATATTTTGGGGGTAAATACCCAGTAGTGTAATTGCAGTGTCAGAGGGTAGCTCTACTTTTAATTTTTTGAGAAATTTCCATACTGTTTTCCAAAGTGGCTGCACCAACTTGCATTCTTACCAACAGTGTAAGAGGGTTACCTTTTCTCCAAATCCTCTCCAAAATTTGTTGTTTACTGTCTTGTTGATTTTGGCTATTCTAACTGGTGTAAGGTGGTATCTCAATGTGGTTTAGATTTGAATCTCCGGGATGGCTAATGATGAGGAATAGTTTTTCATGTGTCTGTTAGCCATTTGTATGTCTTCTTTGGAGAAGTGTCTGTTCATGTCTTCTGCCCATTTTTTGATGTGATTATCTGTTTATTGTCGGTAGAGTTTGAGGAGTTCTGTATAGATCTTGCATATCAGCCCTTTGTCTGTAGTGTCACTTGCGAATATCTTCTCCCATTCCGTGAGTTGCCTCTTTGTTTTGATTGTTTCCTTTGCTGTGCAGAAGCTTTTGATCTTGATGAAGTCCCATAAGTTCATTTTCACTTTTGTTTTCCTTTGCCTTTGGAGACATGTCTTGAAAGAAGTTGTTGTGACCAATGTCAAAGAGGTTACTGGTTATGTTCTCCTCTAGGATTTTGATAGATTCCTGCCTCATGTTGAGGTCTTTTATCCATTTCAAGTTTATCTTTGTGTATAGTGTAAGAAAATGGTCCAGTTTCATTCTTCTATACATAGCTGTCCAATATTCCCAGCACCATTTATTGAAGAGACTGTTTTTTTTTTTCCACTGTATATTTTTTCCTGCTTTGTTAAAGATTATTTGACCATAGAGTTGCAGGTCCAAATCTGGGCTCTCTACTCTGTTCCAGTGGTCTGTGTGTCCGTTTTTGTGCCAGTACCATGCTGTCTTGGTGATCACAGCTTTGTAGTAAAAAGCTTGAAATCAGGCAATGTAATGCCCCCATTTTTTTTTCTTTTTCAACATTTCCTTAGCAATTCAGGGTCTCCTCTGGTTCCATACAAATTTTAGGATTGTTTGTTCAGCTCTTTGAAAAATGCCAGCGGAATTTTGATCAGGATGGCATTGAAAGTATTGATTGCTCTAGGCAGTATAGACATTTTAACAATGTTTATTCTTCCAATCCATGAGCATGGAATGCTTTTCCATCTTTTTGTGTCTTTTTTTAATTTCTTTCATGAGTGTTCTATAGTTCCTTGAGTACAGATCCTTTACCTCTTTGGTTGGGTTTATTCCCAGATATCTTATGGTTCTTGGTGCTATGGTAAATGGAATTAATTCTCTCATTTCCTGTTCAATTTTTTCACTGTTAGTGTATAAGAAAGAAATGATTTCTGTACGTTGACTTTGTATCTGCCACATTACTGAATTGCTATATGAGTTCTAGTAGTTTGGGGGTGGAGTCTTTTGGGTTTTCCACATAAACTATCATTTGATCTGCGAAGAG
Organism: Mustela erminea; assembly: GCF_009829155.1. Classification (NCBI taxonomy): domain Eukaryota; kingdom Metazoa; phylum Chordata; class Mammalia; order Carnivora; family Mustelidae; genus Mustela; species Mustela erminea. The sequence continues at coordinate 176,194,565 of NC_045614.1, forward strand.
AGAGAGTTTGACTTCTTCTTTGTAAATTTTAATACCTTTTGTTTTTGTTGTTGTTGTTGTTGTCTGATCGTTGTTCCTAGGACTTATAGTACTATGTGGAAAAACAGTGCCGAGAGTGGACATCCTTGTCATGTTCCTGATCTTAAAGGGAAAGCTGTCAGCAATTCCCCATTGAGGGTGATATTCACTGTGGGTTTTTCATAGATAGATTTTATGAACTTGAGGAATGCTCCCTCTATTCCTATACTTTAAATCATTTTAATCAGGAATGGATACTTTATCTTCTCAAATGCTTTTTGTACATCAATTAAGAGGACCATGTGGTTCTTCTCTCTTATTGATTTGTTCTAGCACAATGATTTGTGAATGTTGAACCATCCATGCATCACATGGATAAATTCCACCTGGTCATGGTGGATAATTTTTTAATGTACTGTTGGATCCTATTTGCTAGGATCTTGTTGAGAATCTTGACATCCATATTTATTAGGGATATTGGTCAGAAATTCTTTTTGGTGGAATCTTTGCCTGGTTTGGGGATCAGAGTAATGCTTGATTCATAAAATAGTCTAGAAGTTTTCCTTCTGTTTCTATTTTTTGTAACAGCTTTAGGAGAATAGGTATTATTTCTTCTTTGAATGTTTGGTAGAATTCTCAAGGGAATCTATCAGGTCCTGGGCTCTTGTTTTTTGGGAGGTTTTAGATCACTGCTTTAATCATGTTACTAGATATTGGCCTATTCGGGTTGTCCGTTCCTTCCTGATTCAGTTTTGGAAGTTTGTAGGTTTCCAGGAATGCATCCATTTCATCTATGTTGCTAAACTTACTGGCATGTAACTGTTGATAATAATTTCTGATGAATGTTTCTATTTTCTTGGTGTTTAGTTGGGATCTCTCTTTTTCATTACTAATTTTATTAATTTGGGTCCTTTCTCTTTTCTTTTGGATTAGTTTGGCCAGTGGTTAATGATCTTATTGATTCTTTCAAAAAACCAGCTTCTAGTATTGTTGATGTGTTCTACTGTTTCTCTAGTTTCTAGCTCATTGAACTCTCTGCTCTAATCATGATTATTTCTCTTCTGGTATGGGGGTTGGCTTAATTGTTGTTGATTCTCCTGTTCTTTAAGGTGTAAGAGAGCAGGTTTATCCTGGATTTTTCAATTTTTTTGAGGGCAGCTTTAATGGCTCTGTATTTCCCCCTTCGAACCACCTTTGCTGTATCCCATAGGTTTTGGACTGAAGTGTCTTCATTCTCATTGGTCTCCATGAATAGTTTAAGTTCTTCTTTGACTTCCTGGTTGATCCAAACATCCTTAAGCAGGGTAATATTTAGCTTCCAAGTGTTCGAATTCCTTCCAAACTTTTTATTATGGCTGAGTTCCAGTTTCAAAGCATTGTGGTCTAAGAATATGCAGAAAATAATCTCAGTCTTTTGGTATTGGTGAAGCCCTGATTTGTGACCCAGTATGTGGTCTATTCTGGAGGAAGTTCCACGTGCACTCGAGAAGAATGAGTATTCTTTTGTTAAGACGTAATGTTCTGTATATATCTATGAGGTCCATCTGGTCCAATGTGTCATTCAAGGCTCTTGTTTCTTTATTGATTTTCTGCTTGGATGACCTGTCTATTACCAAAAGTGGCATGTTAAGATCCTCTACTATTAATGTATTCATATCAATATGACTCTTTATCCTGATTAACAATTGCCTTATGTAGTTGGCTAATCCCATATTGGGGGCATAAATACTTAGAATTGTTAGATCTTCTTGGTGGATAGACCCTTTATCTCTGTTCTTCTTTATCTCTGACTACAGTGTTTAGTTTAAAATCTAATTTGTCTGATATGAGAATCACTACCCCAGCTTTCTTTTGTGGCCCATTGATATGAAAGATGTTTCTCCCTCCCTTCACTTTCAGTTTGGATATCCTTAGGTTGCAAATCGGTCTCTCATAGACAATATATGGACAGGTCCTGTGTTTTTATTCAATCTGCAACCTTATGCCATTTTATGGGGGCATTTAGGCTATTCATGTTGAGAGTGATTATTGAAAGATACGTTTTTATTGATACCATGTTGCCTGTAAAGTCCTTGTTTCTTTAGATTGTCTTTGTAAACTGCTGTTCTATGTAACTCTTGGGTTCTTTCTTCTTAGTATTTCTGGTAGTGCAGGCTTGGTGATCACATACTCTTAAACATTGCCAGTCTTGGAAGCCCTTTATCTCTCCATTTTGAATGTCAACCTTGCTGGATAAAGTATTCTTGGCTGCATATTCTTCTCATTTAGTGCCCTGAATATGTCTTCCCAGCCCTTTCTGGCTTTCCAGGTTTCTGTGCACAGGTCTGATTTTATTCTGATGGATTTTCCTCTGTATGTAAGGAATCTCTTACCCTTAGCTGTTCGCAAAAGCTCTTGTCTAAAATTATGATTCATCAGTCTCACAGTCCAGTGCTTCAAGGTCTTTCTAGATTTTTTGACCTTGAGGGGTGTTCTGTCTATCTCTAGGACAGGAACTTTGGTTTCATTCCCCATATTGGGAAATTTTTTATCCATAATTTGTTCAGCTACATCTTCTAGTCTTCTCTCATTCTCCTCCCCCTCAGGGATCCCAATAATTCTGATGTTGGAATATTTCATGGTATCATTTATTTCCCTAATTGTGTTTGTATGGCTTCTAAACTGTTTCTTCCATGCTTCCTCCTGACCCTTTTCTCTATCAGTTTGTCCTCTAGATCACTAATTCTATCGTCTGCCTCAGTTACCCTAGCTGTTAGAGAATTTAGATTAGATTGGGTCTCATTCATAGCATTTTTAACTTCTTCCTGGGTGGCTTTCAGTTCTGCCCTTAGAGATTCTATGTAGTCACTAATGGTTTTCTCCACCCTAGCCATTGCCTGGATAATTGTTATCCTGAATTCCCTTTCCCACATATTTTTTATGTCCCTATCCAACAGTTCTGATGGAGAGGGCACAGTCTGAATTTTTCTTCTGTTGGGTGTTCCTTTTCCTTGTCACTTTGGTGAGAGGTGGCTGAGGAAATGTACACCTGGATCTATCAACCTCAATCCAGGCAAGGTGCACCCTGGAATGTTTCTGAGCAATCAGAAGTCACCACAAAAGGAAAGAAAAAAAGAAAAAGAGAAAAAAGAAAAAGAGAGAGAGAGAGAGAGAAAAGAGAAGACCCAGCCAGAATGGGCCCAAAAGGTAAGATTTATAAGGTAAACAAACAAGAACAAACAAAAAGACCAACAAAAGTAAATGACAAGAAAAAAACAATAAACTCAGCCAAAATGAACTCCAAGGATAGGATTTATATAATACCAGAACAAAAACAATTACACAGAAACACTGACAGAAGAAAAAAAAAAATGGTTATAAATCTTCAATGTGGGTGAGGAAGTTTATTTTGATTCGTCCTGGGTGTATCTTGATATCTTTGTTAAAGGGCTATATATAAACCTGTTTTTTATATGGGGTGGTATTGATTAGGGAAAGAGGATTACCTAGAAGCTTATACCTATATGTATATTTTAAAAAAATAGAAAAGAAAAAGAAAAACAGAAGTATGTGTATGAAAAAAGTTCAAGTTAAATGTTGTTATGGAATTTATTGTATTAAACCTCTAGTTAAAATGTAAGTAGGTTAAAAAATTTTTCTTTAAAAAAATTTTTAAAAAATTTAGAAGAACAAGAATAATGAGATTGAACTAAAAATAAAAGTTGTATCTAGGAAATAAACAAGTTTTAGGGTAATATTGGGAGCTTAATATATTGTTTTTCCCTGATATTGGGGTTTTACAGTTTTATGGGGACCTTGTGGTAGTTGTCCTCTCATTCTTTTGTCTGGCTTTCTAGGGGAAGGGACTGCCGTGTTGTTTTTCAATCAGTCTTGTTTGGGTTGAGTCCTCCTGGCCCCTACCAAAGGGCTGGGCTCTGTGGAAACAGGTTTTTCAGGCTTTTGTTTCTGGAAGTTTTTGTTCTTTGGTGGCTTTTTGAGGCTTTTTGGAGGTTTAGGGGGAAGGAAACTGCACCCAGACCTCTGTCTCAGAGAGAAGCCTCAGTCTGCTCCCTTCTGGGTGGTCCAGAACACATAGACTCATCCTCTGCAAACTCTGCTGAGCCATTCAACCTCCCACAGGCAGTGCATGTCCCCAGCCATAGTCTCAGGGGTCACCTGAAGCATCCACTTTTCTCTGCACCGCTGTATGACTAAAACTGCGAGTGATACTGGTCCAGGGAGTTTGCTTCTGGTGACTGTCTTTGCTGGGACTGCTATCTAGGGTCCAGACCTCAGGTTGCCACCATGGGATCAAGACTAGAGGTCATACTGAGTTCTTTCAGGTGTGGACTGGGAGCATCCAGACCCTCGGCTGGTCCTAGAGACTACTGGATAGCGCCTGCATGGAGTTTTCTTAGGCACAGGCAGGGAGTGGGTCAGACCCCAGTCATGCAGTGTGCAAACATTCTAGGGAGTGCAGGCTGGCGCCATCACCAGACTCCCTCATGTGAGGTGGGGGGGTGTGCCCAGTCGAGCCATGGTGCAAGCTCTTGCAACCCCAGGGCTCTGCCACACTCTTTCCAGCAAAGGTGGTCACTGAAGGTGGCCGTCCTGGGACCATGGGCTTAGGCCTGTGCCCATGACCACTGATTCCACCAGTTACCCCTTAAGATCTTTTCTCTTTTTGAAGGCTCTTAACCAGACTCCAAGTTAATGCTGGTCCCCAATCACAGGGCACTTTCGTATTGGGGTATTACTTTCCAATGGACCTCTTCTGGTGGCTCCCTCTCCCTTCTATTTATCCTCAGATATCAGTCAGAGTGTTCCCACTAAGCTTTACCTCTCCACTGGTGTCTTTTGCCCTTGCAGAGATCCAGAAGTGTATAATCCTACATCTCAGGCTGATTTCATGGGTATTCAGAGTGTTCTGGTAGATAATTAGCTCACTTTAGGGGAATGGTTGAAACAAGGTCTCCTACTTCTCCATCATCTTGCCCCTCCTTCCCTTGAAATCCATGTTTAAAATATTTATTAATCATTCAAGATGTTTGCAGAATTGTTTGTGAATTTATTCTATACCACCATTCTACTCTGGGCAAGTATATGAAGACTACCTCTATTATTATTTTGTATTTTAGTTTCACATTGTTGTAACCTCCAAAAAATCTACATAATAATATTTCATTAAATTTTCATATACATTTACTAACATTTTAAGCATCTGTTTTGCTTTTTCATTCATCTTTTTTTTTTTGACAAGTATACTGCAACTTAGTACAACAGATTTTTGAACAGTAGATTTATGTGAGACTAATTTCTACTTATATTCTATTTATACCTCTATATTTAAAAACCAGGACAGATATTCTTCCTTATTCTAGGAAACAGAAAAAGACCAAAAATATATCCAAGTATTCAATAAAAGGGAATGTAGGAGAATCAATTTTGTGATATTTGAGGTAATCAAACAACAAAATTAAATTTAAAATAGTCAACTGATGGACTTTACAATACAAATCAAGAAAAATAAATGAGATATTGCAAATTTAGGGAAAAAAAGGCTTCAACCATATTGGCACTGCTGAATTCTGATTCTGTATAATGAAAGGCAAATCTGAGAAAAAAAAATTCTAGAAATCAGAAATGAAAGACAAAGAATCAATATGACTGAAGAGATTAATTAATTAATTATGTACTCATTCTTTGATCCAGTCAGTAAGCTTATGTTGAGCATTTGTTATTTGCCCTGAAATATTGTAACTACTTTGAGTAAAAAACAAAATGGCAGATGCAAAATTCCCTTTCTGGTGGAGCTAATATTCCTGGAGTAGACAAAAAGAAGGAGACCACAGAATAGGTGATATAAATTTTGGTGGTAGTAAGTGCTATGACAAGGAATAAAGTACATAAAGAAGTCCAAGAATCGTAAATAATTACTTAAAGTTAGCATGGTCAGGTACTTCTTCAAGGAAAACACATTAAAAAGAGAATGAGTCATGTTAAAATTTGTGGAAAGTGCATTTCAAGCAGAAGCAAGTACTATGTACTATACCCGCTATTTTTAATGTTTATAATAAATCCAAACAATCATGTTTAACATGATTGTTAAATATCTAAGTCTCCAAATTTAATCAATACCACCATTCTACTCTGGGCAAGTATATGAAGACTACCTCTATTATTATTTTGTATTTTAGTTTCACATTGTAGTAACCTCCAAAAAACCTACATAATAATATTTCATTAAATTTTCATATAAATTTACTAACATTTTAAGCATCTGTTTTGCTTTTTCATTCTTTTTTTTTTTTTTTTTGGACAAGTATACTGCAACTTAGTACAACAGATTTTTGAACAGTAGATTTATGTGAGACTAATTTCTACTTATATTCTATTTATACCTCTATATTTAAAAACCAGGACAAATATTCTTCCTTAAAAACAACAACAACAAAACTTAATTGTATCAGAACAATGTAGTTTAATAAAAATATAATCTTCAGAAATAAAATATTCCTTAATTCTAAACACAAGAGTTGGATTGTTTTACAAAGACAGAGTACTAATGTATCATTCACAGTTTCCATGCTAAGCAAAACCTAATTTAATCATGAACATATGTTTGAAGGAATCCTTTCTGTTTCAAGAGAATGACTCTTACTGCATCATTCTCTAGTGAGATAATAGCATAGTTCATTTTGCAGTCAGGTATAATCTTTTGCTTTCAAGTAGATATGGCATTAATGACTTTCAACCTGAAAACCTGGCTAAAACCTATTTCATGATTAATTAGTCCCTTTTAGAAACTCAATTAAATGCTAGATGCCATGCATTAAAATGGAGAGATAATGACTGACAGAATGGAGAAACATGGGTGTGCATAAATTGTCTCTGACCTGATTTAAAGACTTAAACTAAAAATTTAACATCAAAATGAATATTATAATAATGTGTCATGTCCATCATTCTCTCAGCCAGGGTAGCATCATCAGCTTTTACCACAGCATGAATACTGACATTGTTTCACTAAGTTTAACATTTGTTTTAGTCAAAGTACACAGTTCCTACAGGGTGAAATACTGTAGTTGTTTTAAGACATACCAATTTTCATAGTACTGTGCAACTTTTTCATTCTTTGCTAAATTTTGCTTTGAGATATTTTCTGGATGATATCAGACCATCAGACTAAAAGCACAGAATCCTGGGAATGACTGCTTGAGGAGACTGTTGGTTCTAATAAGAATATTAGAGTCATCAAGTCCAATTTTTCATTTTATTTTAATTGCCATAGTCAGGTTCAGAGAAGTTTATTTGTAGTCGTCGTCATACAATACTTTTGAATGGTTTTATTTTAATAACTGGATATCTGAACCTCAGAGTCATCTCGTTTCTTTTTCAGAAAATCTCTAAAAAGTGTGTTGATTTCTTCTTTCATAGAAATAGAACCTTATATGAACAGTAATTGTCAGATGCCAGATAAGTTAGGAGTTTTAGTGTATTTTACTTACACTCAAATATAAAAGTGTTTCAGTTTATTTTTTAACTTCACAATGTTGGACATTAGTCATTTTTTTCATTATTATTAATTCATACATGCATGCTTTGTCTTTTTTATTTTTACCTAATATCTAAAAGTAGTGTTTTGTAGTATTTAGTTTGAAGTGTAAATTATAAAAATTCTGATGGTATCCAACTGAGAAAAATAGCAAAGTAAAAATAAAAACAAAATCACCATAATACTTTATTATCCGTTACCTGAATACAATTAAAATTAATTTTGTGATGAATTTCACTTCCTTCTTTCCTTCCTTCCTCTCTCTCCCTCTTTCCTATATCTGTCATATCTATGATTAAATCATCCATCTATTCTTTTCTGTCTTTTTAAACTTTTTATTTTAAATTTACTCCTCAAAAAAGCATAATTCTAAGGCTTAATAGTTCATTTTATATTCAGTCATGTTTATAATACAGAAAGAACAGATTTCATTGGAATGAAACAACCAGGGAGAAAATGGCATTAAGTCCTCCAAAAAGACACATTCAATGGATAAATACAAACTAATGTACACAAAATGTAATTATTGTGGTAAAATTGCAAGCAACAAAACTAATGAATCAAATAAACAATGGTAATTTAGAGGAAATATATAAGGAAAACCATTACCTTGAGGTGCCTGGGTGGCTCAGTCAGTTTAGTTTCTGTCTTTGTCTCACTTCATGATCCCAGGGTCTTTGGATCCAGCTCCACATCAGGCTGCCTACTCAGAGAGAGATTCTGCCTCTTCCCTAACGTCTGCCCTTCTCCTCCATCCCCGCTCATGCTTATTTGCTTTCTCTCTTTCTCTCTCTCTCTCCATCTCTCGTGCTCTCTCTCAAATAAATGAAATCTTAAAAAAAAAGAAAAAAGAAAACCATTGGCTTGATGATAACATGCTAACTAAAAATAGGTGCTTAGTGTACAAAATTATTATTATTTTTTTTTTTTTTTTTCTGGTCAAAGACTCAACTAGAAGATCCAAGATCATCATTGAATGAGTGCATCTGGCAACATTCTGGACATAAAATGAATGCCCATTGGTCTGGCCTTGTGAATAGAGATTACCATAACACATACTCATGGAAGATAGTTCAGGTTAGAGTTCATAAAACAATTAAAATATCTTTAGTAACTGTAATATTGAGAATACTGAATTAGATAGATCATTAGTCTCAGCTAATATATATAAATATACAAATAAAATATATTTGTTATATTTTTAGCATGCTTTTGGGATATGCCACTTTACTTCCTATACAATTTCCCTAACATCACTTAAATAATATTGATTAGCTAAACCTCAGTTGTGACAAATACATAATACATAACAAGTACATTCTTCTAAGAATTTAAGAAAGCATTTTAAAATGTGAGACTGCTCAAAAAATATTCATAATACCTTTTTAGTAATAAGATCATGTGTGTGTGTGTGTGAATCATAATTATATACGTTGGTTTGATTCTTCTTATTTCTTAGCTACTCAACTGAATACAAAATTATAGCTACTATTATACAAAAATAACAAATACCAAATAATTAGCATTCTTGAACCTCCCAAGATTACAATTTGGCAGGAATATCTGGCAGATACTACAATCAGGTATCCACTAGGATATAAATAGAGAATACAGAATGTTTCTCTTGGCATTTTTGTCAACAAGTTATACGGACAAATACTTTGGACATTTTCCAAGAAATATTTTTCCTGATTGTTAGATTGTTCAAAAGGAGTTCTTAAAATACAAAATCCTTTCTAAAAGAAAGTTATTTTAATTAGTTTGAAGGAGTTAAAACACTGGTGACAAAAATAAATTGTGCTTAAAAAAAAATAAATTGTGCTCTTGACTCTAAATTACCTTTCTTTGAACTTTTGTATACAATGTGAATGAGCACTTCATGAAGGCCACATTTAACTAAATGCCTTCATAATCAATAATCACAGAGTACTCATTATCTGTATCTCTTCTAATTAGAACCCACATTCTAGAAATATGTTGTGCATGGATTATAAATTTCCAGCTTGTATTATGCTATTCAGGATGGTTTTCACTGTATGTATGTTGGTAGTTTAAGGACTGACCAGCAGGGCCCAAATTGCAACTGAAGGTTTGAGTTAACACATTAACAAAAAACGAGGTTAGTTTTTCCTAAATGCATAGGAAAAAAAATTGTTCATGAATAGGATTTCAGTCAAGTCATAATTATTTTGCAGAGTATAGAGTTAAGTTCTCATATATAAAATATAGAACAAAATATGATAATTTAATAATGTGAAATGTTAATTTATCTTGGAATAAACAAGTAAATAATTTGCTTTGCTTCAAAAGATAAAAACAAGTATAGATCTTTTTGTCACTGGAATCAAATTCCTAGTAGTATAATTTAAGAATTATATGTTGGCCACAACTATTAATAATTAAAATCAACTTTTGTGGTTTCAATTTGATCCTTTATTTCTATTATTAAAACATTTATGTTTCAACTTGTTTAGAAAGTGTATTTAAATTCTGTGAACATTCAGACTCATGTAAGAAAAAGACACTGTTGTGATATTTTAACTAATACATTTGAAAATTATAACTATGTTTATAAATTTCAAATTTTACTTTAATTCTTATTATTTTGCTCTTTTATAATTTAACATTTACTAATTAGGATATGGTTTTCATAGAAATTAAGGAAATTTTCCAAGATTATATTACGAACCAAGGGTTCGTATGGGTGTTTAAATGGGTTAGAAGTGGCATTTAAATATATTTTTCTATCTAATTTTGAAATGTTTTTTCTACTACACTCCCTATGCCTGTCACAGAAGTAAATTGTAGAAAATTACACATCTTGCTATTCATTATTTAGAAAGCAGAAATATTGCACAGATGCTCAGCATGCATCATATTTTAAATGAAAATTAAAAGAATTTCTCAAAGATGAATACTGAGAAGTCATCATCAAGTAAAACTAAGGGAAAGGATATTCCAGAGTGAACAGTTTGGGTAAATGCATGGACAAGGGAATACAACATAAAAGGACTTCTGTGATACTTACCTGGCAGGGGTGATACCATGATCAAGAAGGTCATGATCTCAGGGTCCTGGATCGAGCCCCGCATCGGGCTCTCTGCTCGGCAGGGAGCCTGCTTCCTCCTCTCTCTATCTGCCTGCCTCTCTGCCTACTTGTGATCTCTCTCTGTCAAATAAATAAATAAAATCTTTAAAAAAAAAAAAAAAAAAAAAGAAGGTGTTTTTTCCCAGGGCAATGCTTACTCATTGCACTCTGGATGTGAGATCTCCCCAAATGTGGGAAAGTGAACTGCAAAATTTGTGGTAATGGGGACTGTATTCTTGCTTTCTCCTAAAACAAAAGGGAAAAAAAAAAAAAAAGCCTTCAGTGAGATTAGACTACAGATCTCACTTCATAGACCATAGAATGAATGTTTGTGTTGTGTGTGCCTATGAGTGTTAAGGACGGGGTAATAGGTAAGAGATGATATTTGTCTCACAAGCTAGGGCATTAATAAGAGAGTTTGTATTACATGAAAAAAAGTAACAAACAAAATCAGATGGACATTTATGAATCTCAATTTTGCAGAACAGTAAAAAATATTTGAGGAAGAAAGATTGCTATGGTATTCTTCTCACTACCCTCTCAACCCTCAAATAAGGGCAGTTATCCTTTGCATATGATAATATCATTTTCAGAATGTTATAATTAAAATGATGCCAAAAAATAATAGTGAACTCAAAAATAAACTGATTTAATTCTCTTTCATTTTTAATATAAACAAAAAAAGTTGAACCCAAACACTTATATGACATCATAAGTGAAGATTAAGTTATCTCATATAATCTATATTTATTAAGACAATTTTGAAATGTAGCTAATGTAGTAAATTTTAAGGTATAGTATGATCATAATGATATCTACTTTAAAAATATCAATATTCATACCCAATAACCCCAAGGAAATAAGCCCTTAGGAAACGTTCACATTCCTCAAATTTCCCCACCATCAACACTATTCCCTTCTCACACAATGCGGACTAAGTTAATCAAAGAGTAACTATAATTAAAATTTGTGATAATGCACTCTGCACTGACACAGAGTCACAACCTGGAGTTTGAAAAACGCTAACAATATAGTCTGAGCAAATTCTATTTCACTATGTTAACCACAATTCTTTTACACAGCCAAGATCAGCTACCTAGCTGAATGCTATCTTCATATTACTTCTCTGTGCCACTAGCTACAATTAAAAAGTGTTAAATACTTTAATTTTTCATATCCAAATGATTTTGAAATAATATAAATATATAAAGCAATCAGAGGAAAATAAATAACGGATAGGTAGAGAAACATTTTGTATCCTTAAAATCTTTGGGTGTTTAATTTAATAGGCTGTAGTGTATTTATCAAGTGCAAAAGAGAAAATAAAACCCATACAGTCTGATGTAATTTATGTCAGGAAATCATCCTAAAAATCATGAAGTGGTTGTTCTGAGTAACTTTTAAGGGATTATAATTACACTACGCTTATCTGTAGTTTAGCTTTGCATCTTACTTTTCCTTGGTAAAAGCAGAATACATTGAATCGACAGAATGGCGAAATATATTTCAGTCATCAAAAATCTTGAAGGTACAGATATAAAACAATAGTCATGGAATATAGGAAGAAAGTAAGACGAAATGAACAAAATTTGTACGGACAGCAACATTCAAAGTTATATACAGAATGGTCAGCATTTTGAAATTTTACGGCTGTGGATGAGAACTTGGCATTTAATATATTAAGGTGAATGCCTTTGATCCTTATTGAGATTTAAGTAATTTAATTAGTATGTAGATATTTTAAGAATATTAATAATTTACATCTTTATATAGTAAACATTATGTATCATTACCCTTGTCAGTATTTTATATGTGTGTACACACACATAACTTAATTTTCTCCAAAAAGCAATGATTATCTTTACATAAAAGTGGTGCTATCTTTATTTTATAGTGATCTAATTCAGACAAAAAGAAAGTTAATTGCCCCATTTTATTAGGGAAATTTGTACAGGGGCTGTATTGCTCTACCATCCATAGTTGGCACATTCTAGGTTTCTATTTTTATATACCTTTTTATTTATCTTGCCTATGTCATATCTGTAAAGATATTTAACCATTAGAGTAACATTTTAAGTGTAGGTTTAAACCATATTGAATTCATGTATATAATTTATGAACTTTAAAGTTTCAATGTAATATGATATCATATTTAATGCAACTTTAGAGAAGAATTCCCTATATATTTAACTATGAGAAATTAATATTCACATTTGAAAGTTCAGTTAGGGGGTGTCTGGGTGGCTCAGTTGGTTAAGCATCTGTCCTTGGCTCAGGTTATGATCCCAGGATCCAGGGACTGAGTCCCACATGGGGCTCCTTGCTCAATAGAGAGGGCTGCTTCTCTCTCTGCCTGCCATTACCCCTGCTTGTGGTTTATTGTTCTCTCTCTCTCAACTTGTTTTAAAAAAGTACAATTCAATTTTTCTTTTTTAAAAATTTATAATGTTTCATTTGTTTAAACCTATGGAATTATATTATATATACAAATTTCAATAAAAGGAAATTTTTGTTTAAATTCTCAGGTCTTCATTAACTTCCCTAGCCAAACTGAAGTGATAATTTTTACAATATTTAATTGGAAGTTTTATCTGATAATCTCTAAGTGTGAATTTTTAATTTTTCTTTAATGATCTTAAATCAGAATTTCACACTGCATAATTGCAATTAAATTATGTTAACCATTTACATTTTTAATACTTTCCTTCTCAGGCCAAGAATGTGTCAATGGTACCTGTCACTAAATCTGTTCTACACTGTCTTAGTGTATTTAGATATTTCAATAAAGTGAGGAACTTTTAAAAAAGCATGATCCCTTGAAAAAAGGAAATAAAACTTCCTCTATTTGCAGAATATTTGATTGTTTACATAGAAAATATTAAGGTATCCTCAAAACAATTACTAAAACTAAGTAAATTTAGTAGTTAACACATATAATTTTAGTAGCATTGATTAATTCAAATGGCATGCTAAAAACAATTCAATGATGCCAACAAACTTAAATTACTTCAAATAAACTAAACAGAAAAGAAAATGTTAGAACTCTTTCTAAATACATAACTAAAAATGGCATTTCTGGGAGAAATTTTAAAAAAACCTATGTAAATAGAAAGTTATTCCATGTTCATGAACTGAAAAGCTTAACATTTATATGTCAGTTCTTTCCTAATTAACTTGTAGGTAAAATTCCAATAGAAATCCCAGGGGGCTTTTTTTTTTTTTAAGATTTTATTTATTTATTTGATAGACAGGGATTACAAGTAGTCAGAGAGGCAGGCAGAGAGAGAGGAGGAAGCAGGTTCCCCACTGAGCAGAGAGCCAGATGTGGCGCTTGATCCCAGGACCCTGAGACCATGACCTGAGCCAAAGGCAAAGGCTTTAATCCACTGAACCACCCAGGTGCCCCCCCAGGGGGCTTTTTTAAGATAACTTTTTATTTCTTTTAGAACAGTTTTGTATCTAGCAAAAAATTGCAAGCCAGTACAATGTGGTTCATTGATTTTTGGCAAGGCAAAAATCGATGAATATTGATTTTTAATGAATATTGTTGGTATTACTGGATATCCATAAACACAAGAATGAATTTGGAGCCCCTACTGTACACTATATATAAATATAACAGAGATGGGTCAAAGACCTTAATTTAAAACTTAAAACTATTAAGTTCTTAGAAGGAAATGTGAAAAATGTCATGAACTTAGATTAAGAAAGATTTTTTTATAGATATGATACCAAACACATAGTAATCAAAGATAAAATAGGACTTCATCAAATTAAAAATTTTGTATGTCAAAGAACACTAACAAAAAAGTGGGAGGGAAAACCTTATACAATAGGATAAACATTTGCAAAATTAGTGAAATGCCATTATTTCTAGGCCACTCAACTGACAAGAAAAGTGTGCAAGAAAGTGTGTGCATGTGTGTGTGTGTGTGTGTGTGTGTGTGTACTAGCTTGTGTGTACATATATATCCACAAACACTTGTATATATAATCATCTGCATCTATTTAAGCTAAACATACATTCATATTGATGTATTCAACTTTAATCTGTTTCAACATGGATCTTTCTAGCCTCCTCCCCTTGTTTATCTATAACTTCTCAGTCCAATAGTGAAAAACTGGACTCTCACCATGTGCCATTTATTTACTTAATTGTTTAATTCCAGTATAAATATATAGTGATTTCAGAATTCTTAACCTTTACTCAATGGGAAACGACTTTATTATCTAGAATATAAATCTGTAGTTCCTTTACCTTTGGCTTTCAAGGATCTAAATGTTCTGAAATTATTTAGCTCAGTATTGCTTCCCCCACTTCCTTCAGTAGTTTCCTATATTTGTAATGCATTTAGAATCTTTTGTCACATTCTGCATTCCATACTGAGATCTGCTGACCTGTTAAATGATTTTTTAATTGCATATATTAAGTTTTATTCTATCGACTGTAAAGTTCTATTGGTTTTGACAAACGCATGCTGTCATATACTCACCATGACACTATCATATAGCAGCTTTACTATCCTAAAAATATCCCATGTGCTTCACTTATTCTATTCTCCTTCTTAAACTTGAACCTGTGGCAAACCACCAGTCTTTTAAATGCATGTATAATTTTGCCTTTTCTAGATTGACATAATATAACCATATAAAATGTAGCTTTTATATACCAACTTCTTTGATTTAGCAATATGCATTACAGATTAAACTGTCTTTTTGCAGTTTGAAAGGGCATTTCCTTTCTTCACTAAGTAACACACACTGTATAAACATACCATTGTTTACTTATTCATCCGTCCATTGAAAGAAAGCTTGGTTGCTTGAAATTTTTGCCAATTATGGATAAACATTTGCATGCAGATTTTTGTGTGAACATGTTTTCAGCTGAGATGTTAGCTATTCCAGGTGATTATTATTGTGTTCAATAAGCCCCAGAGGATAGAAATTTATCTGGAGACTAGAGCTTGGAATAAGATCAAATAGCAACAAGGTTATGAATGGGACTTTTCAAAAGAGATCAAAATACTGTTTTCTAAAGATGGGGCTTTTCACAAGCTCCCAAAGAGGCAAATCCTTCTGTTGACTATGAGTCTGCCAGCTCTCCTGACTACCACACCATGGAGTTGGGGGAAGGAGAGATGGATAACTCCAAGCAAAATGCCAAAGATCTCACTGTTCTTACCAAGTTTCACTAGTTTCTCTCAATAAATGCTTTTCAGTTTTTCTTCTGTGCCTTTGGTTATTTGTAAAAGTTCTAAAATGTTTGATTATCATACTTTGGCAGTATTTTTATTTCTTATGTGAGAGAGTAACCTCACAGAGGTCGTTAGTCCAACTTCTGAAAGTCCCACACTACTTTGGTAATCTCTTCTCTAATACTTTGCCAACCATAGCAGACATAAACCAGAAATATGCTAAAAAAAAAAAAATCTGTTTCCTAATCTTTCTCTAGACATAATTTCATCAATCTTACATTCTACCTCCAAAGTTACTATGAATGACACTCTAAGCATTTTTCTGGTGGATATTATAGGTTGCCATCTTTCCAGGCTCTGATAGTGACTCATAAGCCATCAACTGCTCAGCTCTTAAGTCAAAGGTATACCTTTTAGTTATAATCATTGTTGTTTTTTTTAATGCCAGCCATTCACTTCTAGGTACCAGTTTCTGGAATTAGTTATGATAGACATGATATTAGTTATTTTCCTTGACAAATGATCCTCAATCTCAATGGCATGAAACAGTTTTTGTTTCTCTTCTACCTCACCAGGGTATGTTGGCAGGAGTTCTTCTCATGATAGCCACTCCAGATTCAAGCTAATGGAGGTTCCATTGCAACAAATAATTCAGAATTGACAAGGGCATGGGGACTTACTTGCTCAGAGATATAATATACATCACTTTTGCTTACATTGTGTTGGCAAGAACAAGTCACATGTGCATAAGCAACTTTGAAAGAGGAGAAAAAATTGCAATACAACTGTGTACCCTTGAGAAAAGGAGAACTTATAGCAAGAACAGTTGAAATATACTCCCAGAACTCTAGCAATTCAGTTATTTATCATTCATATTAGGAAGTAGACAGGCTAGAAGATTTACATTCTTATGCCTTTTCTGAGTAAGTCTTGTATCTACACTGCTAAATCAGGAGAGTAGCTATTGCTGTAGAGTAGCTCTAACCTAGAGATGGAAAAATATATTTCATTTCCAATGCTTGCTTAAACAGATTGATAGCAATTGTCCAGGGTGGTGTTTTGAGAAGTATTTTGAAGGTTCTTCAAGGCTCAGTGGAAAGGATTGCCATCATAGATTAATGTATTTTAGATAAACAAAACTATTATAGACATCTGAAATAGGTAGTTCAATCATTCTACTCTCCAGAGCTCTAAGCATACAATGTGAACAGCCATACACCAGCTTCAGAATAATAGAAATATTTTAAACAAAATATCATGTCAAGTACTTTCAATATGTTTACAAAATTTATAGTAATTATAGATATCTCTAGAATAGAAATACCTGACATCTTGTGCACAATAAAAAAAAATACTGTCATACCAACAGTAAAGTACTAATTATGTATATATTCATGTGCATACATATATATGCATATATTTTTTTAAGCATAAGCTTTGAGTTAAAGAGTAGGGAATGTTAGTTATGTGAAATTCACAGCCATCAATTGAAATATGCCAAATTTTTTGGCATCAGTTGAAAAGTTTCTAATAACTGTTTAATCAAACTTATCTAGAAAAAAATTTCCCAGAAAGTTTTTTCTAGATAATTTTAGATTATGTTGAAAAAGATTAGATTAGATTATGTTGAAAAAGATTAGATTATGTTGAAAAAGGAAGTGTTCCTCTTAGCTCTATCTCCTCCAACTTTTTGTATTTATCTCTGTGTTGATATCTGGTGTGTTTCCTCCCAAAAGATTCTACAAAGGAATCCCTGCCAATATTTTGCCATTCATTTGCATCCCTTCCACTATTACTAGGTAATATTTGGTCTCTCATGAATGAGAGCTGCTACTGTCACATGGTCACTAAATCCGTAGATGTTTAAGTAAAACACCTTATATTGTATTGAAAAATCCCTTTCTCTCTTAACAGTGGGACACTCAGATTGAATCATGTGGACTCATCCCATAGAATGAATTATTTACCAGAGTACTTTTCTATCCCTTTGGCAAAAGGACCTCTGTTGAAGCCAATCTGTCTCTTTTCCTTGCCTAAATCATAAGGTGAATATAACCTAGTATTAATCTGGATCTTTTGGAGAATCGTGAAGAACAGTTTTAAAATGTCCTTTCTCACTAGTGACATGGATATAGGCATGGACATTAAGTTCTGTATAACTGAACATATCTTTAGTCACATAACCATTACTTATATTACAATAAATTTACCTAAGTGGTTTTATCTAGATTGGCACTTACCATAATTATAAATTAATGACTTCCTTTGTCAATCATACATTCTTACCAAATAATGCCCATGTTTTTGCAGTGTCTTGTTCCATAATAGGTTGCATATAATGTTAAACATAAAACAAATTTGGAAAGTTTCATATAAATATCCATTACAAAAAGGCTTCTAGGAATTAGCAGTAATTTAGTCCATTTTCTTACTTTTATAGAAAAGATAGCAAAAGCCTCCAAATTAAATGATTTGTCCAAAGTCACAAGTTACTTAGTGGTAGGGCCCAAACTATAACTACTTTCTGACTGCTAATTCAGTACCAAATATCCCCCAGATTTTTTTTAATTTAAAATCAATTAAAAAAAAATCAGGGGAATATTTGTTTCAGAGGAAAAGTTTAGTAATTCATCAGTTGCATATAACACCCGGTGTTCATTCCATCAAGTGCCCTCAAGGCCCACCACCCAGTTACTTCCCTGATATTTAATTCAAGTTTAACAAAAGTTTTATACTTTATACTAAATTTATGGTTAAAATAATTGGTATTTTGTATAACGTCTTACCCCAAAATATTGTTGTATAATACAATCCGTTATGTCATGACTGTGACAAAATTTTGACCTGACACAGTAAGGAGGGCTTATCTTACTTAACAATGTCTAGTATAAGAGTTGGAAGTCTCAGAGTTGGAGGGTGAGAATGGAATATTTTAAGACTATTTCACTCAGCTGTCTGGGAGTTGATTCTAGGAAGATTCAAAGAGCTGAGGCCTGGCACAGCTTCCCAAGCAACTCATTCTATCTCTATGTGATCTCTCAAAATGTTATCTCCAGTATGGTGTCTTACATGTACTCATATTTCTTACATGTTATCTCAGGGCACCTAAGACATGTGTCTCAAGAAGGATAGTCAGGTGAAGCCACATCACATTTTATCACTCAGTGAGGTATCTGACTTGTAAATCACTCAGTGAGATGTCTGGCACATTTTATTTGTCAAGGTCATTACATAAGTCTGCCAAAGTTCAAAAGGAGGGCACCTGACTCTTCTCTCTTGATGGCAGAGTTTCAGCTTCATATCATAGGGAGATGATATGTGATGAAATAGTTATTAGTATATCTGTTTTTGAAAAATACAGTCTGAAATGGTCCTCTGGTCATAATAACCCAAAACCATCTCACATCAAAAATACAGTCATCTCCTTCACCAAAACTCCCAAGTCTTGCCTTGTTATGGCATTATCGAGGATGTCCAGAGCATCCCAACTATAGCTCCTTGAATACAGTCCTTTTGAAAGTTATCTGTCCCCACACATCCTACATCAATGATAGGACAGATAAAGGGGAGCTACTATAGATCCTCCAGTTCAAAATCTGAGAAACTGAAGGTGCTTAAGAGCCATGGGTCCAGCCTGGAACATTCTCCCAAATCTTTGAGTAGGGTTTGGTCTTACTGTTTGGTAAGATCTGTGTGTGTCTTGGCTCTGCTAAGTTATGTAAATAAGTAATACATAGTAATAGTGCAAGAAAGGAGCAAGACAGATATAAAACATTGTTATGGAGTTAATATTCATGTCCTACCAAAAATCATATGTTAAATCCCTCGTATGTTGACCTCCCTCCATGTGATTTTATCAGAAGGTGGTCCTTTGGGAGGTAATTAAAATTAGATGAGATCATGAGAATCCTTGTAAGTCCTTATAGGGTCATAAGATGGCTTGCTTCCTTTCTCTGCTCTCTACCATGTGAAGATAAAGGACAAATCACCAGTACAGAAGAGGGCCCTCACAAGAACTTGATTATGCTGGTACCCTGATCTTGGACTTCTAGTCTCTTAAACTGTGAGAAATAAATTTCTGTTGTTTATAAGTCACCCTGGCATTTTTGTTATAGCAACCTGAGCTAAGACAGATGGATAGAAAACAAATAGAGAAATAGCAGGTCTAAATCCTTACTTGTAAGTAAATGCCAGAAATGTAAATGGATTAAACAGTCAGATCAAAGGAGGGAGATTGGCAGAATAAAAAGAAGAAGAAGAGGAATAAGTAGTAGAGGAGGAAAGGGGAGAAGGATTGGGAGGAGGAAGAAAATGAGAAAAACACAATCCAACTAAATGGTCTGCAATAGTTGGAGATTCAATACTCCACCTTATAGACAGTTATAGAATACAATTATGTGGAAATTAAACACATATTTGGGTGAGGGATGCAATGGGGAGTGACTGCTAATGAGTACAATGTTTCTTTTAGGAGTGATGAATGTGTTTTGAAGTTAAATAATGATAATAGTTGCATAACTCTGTGAATATACTTAAAATCCCTTCAAAAGGATTAATTTCATGGTATGTGAATGATATTTCAGGAAATCTATTATAAAAGTCACTTACAACTTATTAATTAGATGACAAATTATACAATTAACAAAGAGAAAAATATCTGAATATACATTTTTTCTGAAGAAGAGATTCAAATGGCCAATAAGCTCATGAAAGCATGCTCAACATTAGCCATCAGACAAATGTAAACATAATCACAGTGAGAAACCATTTCACACCCACTAGGATGACTATAATAACAGAGAGAGAGAGAAAGCAAGCATTGGTGAGGATGTGAAAAAAACAGAACCCTCATAAACTGCTAGTGGGAATGTAAAATGGTGTAGTTACTGTGGAAAACAGTTCTGCCATTCTTAAAAAGTTAAACATAGAGTTACTCTACAACACAGCAATTCTATCCCTAGGTGTATAGTTAAAAGAAATTAAAATTTATGTCCACACAAAACTTGCATGTGAATATCTATAGTATCATTATTTATAATACCCCAAATGGGAAACAACCCAAATGTCCATCATATTTAATGAATAAGTAAAATGTGGCATATCCATACAACTGATTACTATTTAGTAATGAAAAGAAGTGAAGTAGTTATAGACACTACAACATTCATGAATCTTAGAAACATTAAGCTAAATTTAAAAAGGCAGTCACTGGGGCGCCTGGGTGGCTCAGTGGGTTAAGCCGCTGCCTTCGGCTCAGGTCATGATCTCAGGGTCCTGGGATCGAGTCCCGCATCGGGCTCTCTGCTCAGCGGGGAGCCTGCTTCCTCCTCTCTCTCTCTCTCTGCCTGCCTCTCTGCCTACTTGTGATCTCTCTCTGTCAAATAAATAAATAAAATCTTAAAAAAAAATAAAAAAATAAAAAGGCAGTCACAAAAAACTATTGTATGATTCCATTTATATGAAATATTTAGAATAGGCAAATCTATAGCAATAGTAAGTAAATTACTAGTTGCCTAAGACTAGGGGGTGAGAGGAGGTTGTGGCAATGAGGAGCAACTGCTAATGGTCCAGAATTTTTAAATATTCTAAAACTCATTGTGAGGTGGTTGCACAACTCTGTGAAAACAGCAAATACCCTAGAAATGTTCAGTTTATAAATAGATAAATTATATTGCATGTTATATATATTTCTTTTTTTTTTAAAGGTTTTATTTATTTATTTGACAGAGATCATAAGTAGGCAGAGAGGCAGGCAGAGAGAGGAAGGGAAGCAGGCTCCCTTACAAGCAGAGAGCCTGATGTGGGACTTGATCCCAGGAATCTGGGATCATGACCTGAGCTGAAGACAGAGGCTTTAACCCACTGAGCCACCCAGGGGCCCTATATTTCAATAAGGATGTTTTTTTAAAGCAGTTATGTTGTTCACATATGTGCAATTTGTCTTAACTTCATGTGGCATCATCATCTGGGACAGTTCAAAGGCTAAGGGATAAATTTATCTCAAGGCTGAGAACGTCATACACTGAGCACCTAAGACTCCTTGGGCTCTTTGTCCATTTCTATATATTCCGAATACATGATATTTCCAATATGACATTTTTATGTAGGCAAGCTTTTTATTTATCAGCATAAGTTTGCCAAGATCCATTTTCAAGAGAAGGAGTGACCCAACAAATAGCACTAATCTTTTAATAAAGTAGCCTGGAAAGTCACATGCTCTCACTTCCACCATACTCTCTTGGTTGGGGACATCGAACTGACTGAATTAAAGAGGAGAATCAGCACTTCTTTTTAAGAAGATACGGGATGCACATTTGAAAATAAGTTTATTTGACAACTACATATTTGGAAAATACAATCTGCTGCAACTAAGAAACACCTGATATTGAAATTCTACCAGTTTGCCCCATATTCCCAAGTCTCTAATTCTAACACACAATCTTGTTTTAAATTAAAATTTTTAACAAGATTTATCTATTTTAGGACATGTGTGTCTTCTATTTTGCCTGTGGAGTGCTTAGGAGGATTGCCTTTAGATTAAGGATATAGTGATTTACTAAGATCCCAAGATTTGTAGTGGAAATCTGAATTTGAAAGATCATGAACTTAGAAAAAACATTCAGGGGACGCCTGGGTGGCTCAGTGGGTTAAAGCCTCTGCCCTCGGCTCAGGTCATGATCCCAGGGTCCTGGGATCGAGCCCCGCATCGGGCTCTCTGCTCGGCAGGGAGCCTGCTTCCTCCTCTCTCTGTGCCTGCCTCTCTGTCTACTTGTGATCTCTGTCTGTCAAATAAATAAATAAAATCTTTAAAAAAAAAAAAAAACATTCAGTAACTTGGTTCCTCCCTTTACTCACATGGACAAGTGCTTAATATTTTTTCCTCCATGAGATTTTGTTTGTTTTCTTAAGGGGGTGTGCAACCATATTCAGTGTTTATTGGATACCATTCACTATTATTATCACTTTCCAAACATTGCACTTTCCAAATGTTGACAAAATGGGGCAGGCACTACTATATTCAAATGAAAAAAAAAAAATAGATTCAGATGGAAGTTAAATAACTTGTCCAAGCTTCTAGCAATAGTGCTGGGATTCTGACCTAGGCAGTATGGCTCTGAAGTCTCCAATCACTACCACTGTGCTATGCTGCCTTTCAAGAAAAAGGTAGGAGGATGAAAGATGCATTAGGAAGTACTGAAGAGATGGAGACAACTGGAGGTGAGGGAAGGAGATGATTTTCAACTACCTAGAGACCTTGCATGTCTGAGAGTCTCCAGAAATACCTTATATGCACAAGGCCTTTACTCGGATCTTAAGGAATAGAACTTGAGACATTTGATTACACCAGCCTGGCACAGAGCACATACTGTATAACTAATAATGCTGGTAATTATTTTTCTTTCTTCCAATCACTTTTCACTGCATGCCTGTCTGGAATTGCACATCTTTGCCAAAAAATCAAAGTTCAGTTTCCTATTTCTACTTCAAGCTAGGATCAGCTTCTTTCCCCATGTTTCTCTCCAGACCCAGGATTCACATCATCAGGAGAGGGGCTATTCCCAGGCAGCCTGGCAAACTTTTGAGAAGTCAGATGAATGCTGGGCCCTCTTCAGATACAAGGGAGAGTAGATGTCTTCCTAGAGTGGTAGGCAAACTAATTGATCTACTTCCTCAGTCATTTATGGGGGTGAGTGAAAATGAGGAAGTGGGGGGGCATAAGAATAATTGGGAAAATTCATGTAGTTATTTTGAAAACAGCTAAAATTAAGACATGTTAAATTGAATTTCTGTATGTTGGGAAATATGGAGCAAAGACAACAGAAAAATAGTTCTTCTCATTGGAATTGTGAACAGAAAGAAACATCTGAAATGAAGTCAGTACTTAGGGGACCCTAAAATGGAGCCTATAAGCCACTTGGAAGGTCCACATGTGTATGTCCACTTCTAAAATCTTAATTCTTTAAAACCAACTTATATAAGTCTATGGTTTTTGCCTTTTTCAACTCTGACTTTCTTCTTCCCACTCAAAGCACATTTCCCATTCCTCTGGAATCTGTCTCCTGGTTTCAGATTCCTAAAGACCCAAGATAAACCTTTGGTTTGTTTTATGACCTCAATTTTTTCTTTGCAAAAACTGAATATCAACAGTATTAAAAGTAATAAAAGTCAAAATTTTTAGTTTTTGATTTAAATGTTTTAATTTTTCAAGGTCCGAATTTCATTGTTATCTCTATATACACAAATACTCAGTTGCTTAAGAAATATAGTGAAAAGTCATCAAATATTAAAAGATATGTGTGTAGTATATGTGTTTGTGTTGCAGATAGGTAGGAGACAATTCTTTCTCAGAAAATAAATATTATGGGGGCAGTGGGTGGCTCAGTGGGTTAAAGCCTCTGCCTTCGGCTCAGACCATGATCCCAGGGTCCTGGGATCGAGCCCCTCGTCGGGCTCTCTGCTCCGCAGGGAGCCTGCTTCTTCCTTTCTCTCTCTCTGCCTACCTCTATGCCTACTTGTGATCTGTCTGTCAAATAAATAAATAGAAATATTAAAAAAAAAGAAAGAAATTAAATATTATGTAATAAAATAGTTCATAATAAAGGAAACTCTCTTAATCTGATAGAACCAAATCATAGTCCTTAATACTATATAGCTTAAAGGGATGGAAATTCTTGCTCACATAAAAGATAATTATTGTAACAAAAAAATAATAATCTGCCAGATGTCAGTTAAAATAAAAATAAATCTTTATACATATTTTATTGAGGTTTTTTATCAGGAAAAGATGCTGTATTTTGTCAAATGTTTTTCTGCATCTATTGACAGGATCATGTGGATCTTATCCTTTTTTTTATTGATATGGTATATCATGTTGATTGATTTCCAAATATTGAATCACTCCTACAGCCCCAGAATAAATTCCACTTGATGGTGGTGAATAATTCTTTTAACTTATTGTTGAATTTGACTTACTAGTATTTTATTGAGAATTTTTTCATCCATGTTCATCAGGGATATTGGCCTGCAATTCTCCTTTATAGTGGGGTCTTTGTCTAGTTTTAGAATCAAGGTAATGCTGGTTTCTTCACAGAATGAGTTTGGAAGTTTTCCTTCCATTTCTATGTTTTTGGAATACTTTGCAAGTACAGGTATTAACTTCCCTTTAAGTGTCTGGTAGATTTCCCCTTGGAAGCCATCTGGCCCTGGATTTTTGTTTGTTGTGAGATTTTCAGTTACTGATTCAATTTCTTTCCTGATTATGGATCTGTTCAAATTTTCACTTTCTTCCTGTTTGCTTTGGTAGTTTGTAAATTTCTAAGAATCTGTCCATTTCTTCCAGGTTGCCCAATTTGTTGGCATATAATTTTTCATAGCATTTTCTTACACTTATTTGTATTTCTGTGGTGTTGGCTGTGACCCCTCCTCTTTCATTTGTGATTTTATCTATTTGGGTCTTTTCTCTTTTCTTGTTGATAAGTCTGGCTATGAGTTTATCTTAATCTTTTTTTTTAATTCTTTTCTGCATAACAGTATTCATTGTTTTTGCACCACACCCAGTGCTCCATGCAATCCCTGCCCTCTCTAGTACCCACCACCTGGTTCCCCCAACCTCCAAAATCCCACCCCTTCAAAACCCTCAGATTGTTTTTCAGAGTCCATAGTCTCTCATGGTTCACCTCCCCTTCCAATTTCCCTCAATTCCCTTCCCTTCTTCATCTCCCCTTGTCCTCCATGCTATTTGTTATGCTCCACAAATAAGTGAAATCATATGATAATTGACTCTCTCTGCTTGACTGATTTCACTCAGCATAATCTCTTCCAGTCCCGTCCATGTTGCTACAAAAGTTGGGTATTCATCCTTTCTGATGGAGGCATAACACACCATAGTGTATATGGACCACATCTTCCTTATCCATTCGTCTATTGAAGGGCATCTTTGTTCTTTCCATAGTTTGACGACCGTGGCCATTGCTGCTATAAACATTGGGGTACAGATGGCCCTTCTTTTCACTACATCTGTATCTGTGGGGTTAATACCCAATAGTGCAATTTCAGAGTCATAGGGAAGCTCAATTTTTAATTTCCTGAGGAATCTCCACACAGTTTATCTTAATTCTTTTGAAGAACTAGCTCTTAGTTTCATCATTCCATTCTACTGTTCATTTTATTTTTGTTTTATTTTTGTTAACTTCCTGGTTAACTCATTCAAACTTTAATAATATGTTCTTTAGGGGCACCTGGGTGGCTTAGTGGGTTAAAGCCTCTGCCTTCGGCTCAGGTCATGATCCTGGGGTCCTGGGATTGAGCCCCACATCGGGCTCTCTGTTCAGCGGGAAGCCTGCTTCCTCCTCTCTCTCTGCCTGCCTCTCTGCCTACTTGTGATCTCTGTCTGTCAAATAAGTAAACAAAATCTTTAATAATAATAATAATAATATGTTCTTTAAGCTCCATGTATTTATAGTCTTTCTAATTTTTTCTTGTGGTTGAATTCTACTTTCATGGTATTGTGGCCTGAAAATGGTGTTATCTGGATCTTTTTGTACTTGTTGAGGACTGATTTGTGACTCAGTATATGATCTATTCTGGAGAGTGTTCAATGTGCACTCAAAAAGAATGTGTATTCTGCTGCTTTAAGTAAAATGTTCTGAATGTATCTGTAAAAATCATCTGGCCCAGTGTGTCATTCAAAGCCAGCTTCCTTCTTGATTTTCTACTTAGATGATCTGTCCATTGCTGCAAGTAAGGTGTTAAAGTCCTCTACTATCATCGAAATAGGAAACCATCAAAATCCTGGAGGAGAATACAGGTAAAAACCTCTTTGACCCTAACTGTAGCATCTTCTTACTACTAGACACATCACCACAGGCAAGGTAAACAAAAGCAAAAATGAAATATTGGGACTTCATTGACATAAAACCTTCTGCACAGCAAGGGTAACAATCAACAAAACTGAAATATGCCTATGGAATGGGAGAAGATAATTGCAAATGACGTATCTCATAAAGGATTAGTATCCAAAATCTACAAAGAACTTATCAAACTCAACATTCACAAAACAAATAACCCAGTTAAGAAATGGACAGAAAACATGAATAGGAACTTTTCCAAAAAGACATCCAGATGGCCAACAAACACAGATGCTCAACACCACTTATCCTCAGGGAAATACAAATCAAAACAATGGTGAGATACCATATCATCCTATCAGGATGACTACAATTAACAACACAAGAAACAACAGATGTTGGCAAGGATACAGAGAAAGTGGAACTTAACTCATACCAGTTGGTGGGAATGCAAACTGGTACAGCCACTCTAGAGAATAGTATGGAAGTTCTTCAAAATGTTGCTGGGGGGAGGGGGTTGGGAGAGGGGGGTGGGGTTATGTACATTGGGGAGGGTATGTGCTATGGTGAGTGCTGTGAAGTGTGTAAACCTGGCGATTCACAGACCTGTACCCCTGGGAATAAAAATATATGCTTATAAAAAATAATTTAAAAAATAAATTAAAAAAAATAGAACTACCTTATGATCCAGCAATCACACTGCTAGGTATTCACCCAAAGATTACAAAAATACAGATTCAAAGGGATGCATGCACCCCAAAGTTTATAGCAGATAATGCACCCCAAAGTTTATAGCAGCATTATCAACAGTAGCCAAATGTGATCGACTGAAGAATGGATAAAGAAGAAAATTTGCCATTTGCAATGACATGAATGAAGTTAGAGTATACTATGCTAAGTGAAGTGAGTCAGTCAGAGAAAGACAAATGCTATATGATCTCAATCATATGTGAAATTTAAAAAAGAAAAGAGATGAATATATGAGAAGGGGGAAAAGAAAAAAGAAGAGAGGGGAAACAAGCCATAAAAGACTCTTTTTTTTTTTTTTAAAGATTTTATTTATTTATTTGACAGACAGAGATCACAAGTAGGCAGAGAGGCAGGCTGAAAGAGAGAGAGAGGAAGAAGCAGGCTCCCTGCTGAGCAGAGAGCCGGATGTGGGACTCAATCCCAGAACTCTAGGATCATGACCTGAGCCGAAGGCAGCGGCTTAACCCACTGAGCCACCCAGGCGCCCCCATAAAAGACTCTTAACAATAGAAGATAAACTTAGGTTTGATGGAGGGAGGCAGAGGGAGTGATGGGATAGGTGGGTGATGTGTATTAAGGAGATCACTTGTTATGATGAGCACTAGGTATTGTATGTAAGTGATGAAATCACTTTTCTACTCCAGAAACCAATACTGCACTGCATGTTAACTACATAAACTTTAAAATCAATCAATCAATCAATCATGAATATGTAAACCATCTTAGAAAGAGAGATCATCAACCGAACAACTAATTTTAATCAATAAGCATGTATAAAAGTTGTATTAATACTTATGGATTTATAGCAGGGACTTGTCAGTTAAAATGAACCTTTTATATGACATATAATACAGATTTTTTTGTCAACATAGAGAAAATATCAACTACGTGTGCCTCTCCATGTTATTATGGCACATTTTTAAATTATGTTATGACAATTTAGCAAAAATAATTTAAATTGTTTATGGAATCATTCAAATATTTTGGTTATTTGTAAAAAAAAAAGCAGTTATATATCATATATCTATTGTCTAAAATTGAAACACATACACTCACACTCACAATAAGGTTTTATAATATACATAGTATTATTACCATATATATCTTATACATGATTTATGGAAAAAGTGAAATCATTCTTAAACTCTTAAAAATATTTTTTTGGGGGGCACCTGAGTGGCTCAGTGGGTTAAAGCCTCAGTGGGTTAAAGCCTTGGCTCAGTTCATGATCCCAGGATTTTGGGAGCCAGCCCCACACCAGGCTCTCTGCTTGGCAGGGAGCCTGCATCCCCCCTCTCTCTGCCTGCCTCTCTGCCTACTTGTATCTCTGTCTGCCAAATAAATAAATAAAATCTTTAAAAATATATATGTTTTTTCTGGTGCCTGGGTGGCTCTGTGGGTTAAGCCTCTGCCTTTGGCTCAGGTTATGATCTCAGGATCAAGTCCCGCATCAGGCTCTCTGCTTGGCAGGGAGTCTGCTTCCTCCTCTCTCTTTTTGCCTACTAGTGATCTCTCTCTATTTATAAATAAATAAAATCTTTAAAAAACATTTTTTCACAATTACAGTGTATTTTTGTTTCTCCAACATTTTTATTGTTATTTTTTGAAATATAATTTTATATATAATTAAATTTATTTTTAATCTATGAAATTTTATAAACTATTGTTTGTAATTGCTCTGAGGGATCTGCTCTTGGTGTATACTTTGCCATCATTGTGTCATGATTTTCCTTGTAGTCTATATACTTCCTTAGGGTGATAACTATGTCATGTTCATACTTCCTGGCTCATTTTATGTACCCACATATATTTATCAAATTGATGAATTTGTACTTGCTGTGTATATGCTATGTTTTCTAGTTCTAAAAATTAAAAAAAAAAACTGGCTATAATTATTGTTCGATTTTTTTAAAAAGGATGGCAAACTTTTGAGGTCTCAATTATTTCCAGTAAATTTTAATGCAAGATTTAAAAAGATATATATTTAAGTCTAATTTCTTCCATTGTCACTTTTTATAATAAATTGTTGTCAAAGGTGACGTGAATAGAATGAATAAATCTGAAAAAGTGTTACTTTCCTAACTTCTTGGGTAATAGTTGAACCTATGATTATGTTTCATCAGGAATGCTGCTTTTTAAAGCTTGTCTGTGAAGGTAAGAATTTGTTTAGTTTGTTCATCCACCAAAGCAGAAAATTAGATTATTCTAGAAGACTGATCAGCAGAGCAGAAAGTTAGCTACATCTACAGGTGAGTAGAGGTGGCATTGAGATGGAAAGTCATGCTGTGCCACTATGTTGGTGAAATTGTTTGAAAAGTGAAAGCATAAAAATCATTCAACAATATCTTCCTGAAATAAATTATATTTCATTGAAATAACCTGAAACATTGCAGGAAAAATTAAATTGCTTATAGAGGCAGGTAGAAAATATAAGAAAGTGAAATATATGGAAACTGAAAGATACTAGGGGAGATAATGAATAATGCAAATGTGTGAGGAACAGCATTTACATTTATATCTATTGTTATCTTACAAATTATCATAAATGGTGCCTTAAGACGACACAGTTGGGGTGCCTGGGTGGCTCAGTGGGTTAAAACCTCTGCCTTCAGCTCACATCATGATCCCAGGGTTCTGGGATCGAGCCCTGCATTGGGCTTTCTGCTCAACAGGGAGACTGCTTTCCCCTCTCTCTATGCCTGCCTCTCTGCCTACTTGTGGTCTCTGTCTGTCAAATTAATAAATTAAAAAAAAAAAAAAAGACAACACAATTATTTTTTCACAGTTTCTGTGGGTGAAGAGTCTGAACATTATTTGGCTCAGTCTTCTGTTTAGGGTTTCTAAGACTGCATCTCACATGTCAGCCTTTATTTGGGGACTTGACAAGGAAAGGACCTACTTCTAAGCTTACCTGGATTGTTGGAAGAATTAATCTTTATGGCTGAGGGCACTGTCCTCTACAACTAGAAGCTACTCTCTACAATTAGAGACAAATTGTGTTTTGTTTTTGTTGTTGTTGTTATTGTTGTTGTTGTTGCCATGGGGCATTCTCCTTAGGCATACTCACAACAAAGTGGATTGCTTCTACAGAGCTGATAAAGGAGAAAGTCTATACAGTGAATCTGCTACCACTATAGGATTTTACATAATATAGTATAATTATGGGTGTGCCTTTCCATCATTTTTGCCATAGTCTCATGGTTAGAAGCAAACCACAGTTCCCATCCAGATTCAAGGGGAGGATGTTACAAAACAATGTGAATATCAGAAGTTGACATCAAATTAAGGCTTTCCTACACAGCTTTCGAGGATCAAGAGCAATGAGAATTGCTGGCTCATATGGTTATTCTGTTTTTATGCTTTAAGGAAACTTTAAAATGTTCTGTATAGTGTCTGAACCAATTCCTACCAACAGTGCAAAAGGGATTTTTTTACCTCCATATCTTCACTCTTTATCTCTTATCTTCTTGGTGATAGCCATTCTAACAGGTGTGAGATGTTATCTCATTGTGATTTTGTTTTGATTTTCCTAAAAATTTGTGATGTTGAGCATGTTTTCATGCATCTGTTGATCATTTGTTGTCTTCTTTGAAAAAAAAAAAGTTCTATTTACTTCCTCAGCCAATTTTAAAAATCAGTTTGGGTTTTTGTTATTGAGATGTATGAGTTTTTTATATATTTTGGATATTTGTCTGTTACCCAATATATGGTTGGCAAATGATTTCTCCTATTATGCAGCTTACTTTTTCATTTTTTGACTTTTGTTTTGTTTTGTTTTGCTCTGCAAAAGCATTTTAGAAAACACAATCTTGTCCTCATTTTCAAATGAGGCCTTTCATCAAGGCTTTTTCACAGAAGATCTTCTGTTCAGTGCTGAACATTTGAGGGTCCTTGCTCTACCTCCTGAAAATGCGTATCAATTTCACAGAGTTTGACTATTAAAGCATGCAACCCTTAACCAAGGTAGTACAATTTTAGAGGCAAATAGGTAGCTCTGAATAGAGATTTCCTTTAAAATCAATAGAGAATATCTAATAAAGTAGGATGTACTAAAGCTGTGTATATAAACAGCTTTGGAAACTTCCAGAAAAATTAATTTCCTATTATCTATTTTTCACAATAAAGTCCATCATTTTTAAAAAGCTTGTTCACTAAATGCTAATGGTGAATGTCATTACTGAGGTGCTCCTCCATAGTTCAGCACACATTTGAATACCTTGGAGGATTGAATACATATAACATTTCTTCAATTCTACCATGAGTAAGCTACTATACAGTCTGTAGGGACCACTTCTATTATGACTGGTTATATAGAAACTTTCTTTTAGAACATGTTGTTTAGTTTCAGAATTTTTATTTGCTTCTCCCCACCCTAACCCTTTTAATTTCTCTATAAAAAGTGATTTAAAATTCCTGTCAGTGTTGCCTGGGAATCAGTCTCTATTGATTGAATTTCCTCCTGACATTGCGCTGCATTTCCATATTTCTTCATCTACACAATAATTTTTATTTTATCCTAGACATGGTAGATGTTATGTTGTAGACATTTTAAATTCTGAACATTTTTTTTCTTTTATTGTTATTTCAGAAAACTCCTACCTTTGTTGAACTCAAAATATAAACTCTCTCTTAAATAGCATCTCAAATCTCAGTTATTTTACTTAGCTGAATTGCTTGGATTTTGTCCCATGTTTCTATATTTAAGGAGCCATCCAGATATTTGGGTAGAGTTTATGCACAAAAAAATGGATAGCACAGGGCTCTTTCTTGTGTGCTTGCCTATTTCCATTGGCTGTGATTTTCCCAAACTGTCCATTTTTTCTTCAAGACACAAAACTATGGATTTCATGCCAGAGTTCTAGCTATTCTATGAAGTCAATGCCTTCCTTCAGGATTAAAGTATTAAAATTCAATCGAATCCAAGACCATACTTTCCTGGGTCTTTAAATTGGTTTTGTGTGTATGTGTATATATATATATATATTTTTTAATATTTTATTTTTTATAAACATATATTTTTATCCCCAGGGGTACAGGTCTGTGAATCACCAGGTTTACACACGTCACAGCACTCACCAAAGCACATACCCTCCCCAATGTCCATAATCCCACCCCCTTCTCCCAAACCCCCTCCCCCCCAGCAACCCTCAGTTTGTTTTGTGAGATTAAGAGTCACTTATGGTTTGTCTCCCTCCCAATCCCATCTTGTTTCATTTCTTCTTCTCCTACCCACTTAAGCCCCCATGTTGCATCACCACTTCCATATCAGGGAGATCATATGATAGTTGTCTTTCTCTGCTTGACTTATTTTGCTAAGCAAGATACGCTCTAGTTCCATCCATGTTGTCGCAAATGGCAAGATTTCATTTCTTTTGATGGCTGCATAGTATTCCATTGTGTATATATACCACATCTACTTGATCCATTCATCTGTTGATGGACATCTAGGTTCTTTCCATAGTTTGGCGATTGTGGACATTGCTGCTATAAACATTCGGGTGCACGTGCCCCTTTGGATCACTACGTTTGTATCTTTAGGGTAAATACCCAATAGTGCAATTGCTGGGTCATAGGGCAGTTCTATTTTCAACATTTTGAGGAACCTCCATGCTGTTTTCCAGAGTGGCTGCACCAGCTTGCATTGCTAAGCATGATACGCTCTAGTTCCATCCATGTTGTCGCAAATGGCAAGATCTCATTTCTTTTGATGGCTGCATAGTATTCCATTGTGTATATATACCACATCTACTTGATCCATTCATCTGTTGATGGACATCTAGGTTCTTTCCATAGTTTGGCGGTTGTGGACATTGCTGCTATAAACATTCGGGTGCACGTGCCCCTTTGGATCACTACGTTTGTATCTTTAGGGTAAATACCCAATAGTGCAATTGCTGGGTCATAGGGCAGTTCTATTTTCAACATTTTGAGGAACCTCCATGCTGTTTTCCAGATTGGCTGCACCAGCTTGCATTCCCACCAACAGGGTAGGAGGGTTACCCTTTCTTCGCATCCTCGCCAGCATCTGTCATTTCCTGACTTGTTGATTTTAGCCATTCTGACTGGTGTGAGGTGATATCTCATTGTGGTTTTGATTTGTATTTCCCTGATGCCTAGTGATATGGAGCACTTTTTCATGTGTCTGTTGGCCATCTGGATGTCTTCTTTGCAGAAATGTCTGTTCATGTCCTCTGCCCATTTCTTGATTGGATTATTTGTTCTTTGGGTGTTGAGTTTGCTAAGTTCTTTATAGATTCTGGACACTAGTCCTTTATCTGATATGTCGTTTACAAATATCTTCTCCCATTCTGTCAGTTGTCTTTTGATTTTGTTAACTGTTTCCTTTGCTGTGCAAAAGCTTTTGATCTTGATGAAATCCCAATAGTTCATTTTTGCCCTTGCTTCCCTTGCCTTTGGCGTTGTTCCTAGGAAGATGCTGCTGCGGCTGAGGTCAAAGAGGTTGCTGCCTGTGTTCTCCTCAAGGATTTTGATGGATTCCTTTCACACATTGAGGTCCTTCATCCATTTTGAGTCTATTTTTGTGTGTGGTGTAAGGAAATGGTCCAATTTCATTTTTCTGCATGTGGCTGTCCAATTTTCCCAGCACCATTTATTGAAGAGGCTGTCTTTTTTCCATTGGACATTCTTTCCTGCTTTGTCGAAGATTAGTTGACTGTAGAGTTGAGGGTCTATTTCTGGGCTCTCTATTCTGTTCCATTGATCTATGTGTCTGTTTTTGTGCCAGTACCATGCTGTCTTGATGATGACAGCTTTGTAATAGAGCTTGAAGTCCGGAATTGTGATGCCACCAACGTTGGCTTTCTTTTTCAATATCCCTTTGGCTATTCGAGGTTTTTTCTGGTTCCATATAAATTTTAGAATTATTTGTTCCATTTCTTTGAAAAAGATGGATGGTACTTTGATAGGAATTGCATTAAATGTGTAGATTGCTTTAGGTAGCATAGACATTTTCACAATATTTATTCTTCCAATCCAGGAGCATGGAACATTTTTCCATTTCTTTGTGACTTTCTCAATTTCTTTCATGAGTACTTTATAGTTTTCTGAGTATAGATTCTGTGCCTCTTTGGTTAGGTTTATTCCTAGGTATCTTATGGTTTTGGGTGCAATTGTAAATGGGATTGACTCCTTAATTTCTCTTTCTTCTGTCTTGCTGTTGGTGTAGAGAAATGCAACTGATTTCTGTGCGTTGATTTTATATCCTGACACTTTACTGAATTCCTGTATAAGTTCTAGCAATTTTGGAGTGGAGTCTTTTGGGTTTTCCAGATATAGTATCATATCATCTGCGAAGAGTGATAATTTGACTTCTTCTTTGCCGATTTGGATGCCTTTAATTACCTTTTGTTGTCTGATTGCTGAGGCTAGGACCTCTAGTACTATGTTGAATAGCAGTGGTGATAATGGACATCCCTGCCGTGTTCCTGACCTTAGCAGAAAAGCTTTCAGTTTTTCTCCATTGAGAATGATGTTTGCGGTGGGTTTTTCATAGATAGCTTTGATGATATTGAGGTATGTGCCCTCTATCCCTACACTTTGAAGAGTTTTGATCAGGAAGGGATGCTGTACTTTGTCAAATGCTTTTTCAGCATCTATTGAGAGTATCATATGGTTCTTGTTCTTTCTTTTATTGATGTGTTGTATCACATTGACTGATTTGCGGATGTTGAACCAAACTTGCAGCCCTGGAATAAATCCCACTTGGTCGTGGTGAATAATCCTTTTAATGTACTGTTGAATCCTATTGGTTAGTATTTTGTTGAGTATTTTTGCATCTGTGTTCATCAAGGATATTGGTCTATTGCTCTCTTTTTTGATGGGATCCTTGTCTGGTTTTGGGATCAAGGTGATGCTGGCCTCATAAAATGAGTTTGAACGTTTTCCTTCCATTTCTATATTTTGGAACAGTTTCAGGAGAATAGGAATTAGTTCTTCTTTAAATGTTTGGTAGAATTCCCCCGGGAAGCCGTCTGGCCCTGGGCTTTTGTTTGTTTGGAGATTTTTAATGACTGTTTCAATCTCCTTACTGGTTATGGGTCTGTTCAGGCTTTCTATTTCTTCCTGGTTCAGTTGTGGTAGTTTATATGTTTCTAGGAATGCATCCATTTCTTCCAGATTGTCAAATTTATTGGCGTAGAGTTGCTCATAGTATGTTCTTATAATAGTTTGTATTTCTTTGGTGTTAGTTGTGATCTCTCCTCTTTCATTCATGATTTTATTTATTTGGGTCCTTTCTCTTTTCTTTTTGATAAGTCGGGCCAGGGGTTTATCAATTTGATTAATTCTTTCAAAGAACCAGCTCCTAGTTTCGTTGATTTGTTCTGTTGTTTTTTTGGTTTCTATTTCTTTGATTTCTGCTCTAATCTTTATGATTTCTCTTCTCCTGCTGGGCTTAGGGTTTCTTTCTTGTTCTTTCTCCAGCTCCTTTAGGTGTAGGGTTAGATTGTGTACCTGAGACCTTTCTTGTTTCTTGAGAAAGGCTTGTACCGCTATATATTTTCCTCTCAGGACTGCCTTTGTTGTGTCCCACAGATTTTGAACCATTGTATTTTCATTATCATTTGTTTCCATGATTTTTTCAATTCTTCTTTAATTTCCCGGTTGACCCATTCATTCTTTAGAAGGATGCTGTTTAGTCTCCATGTATTTGGGTTCTTTCCAAACTTCCTTTTGTGGTTGAGTTCTAGCTTTAGAGCATTGTGGTCTGAAAATATGCAGGGAATGATCCCAATCTTTTGGTACCGGTTGAGTCCTGATTTAGGACCGAGGATGTGATCTCTCTGGAGAATGTTCCATGTGCACTAGAGAAGAATGTGTATTCTGTTGCTTTGGGATGAAATGTTCTGAATATATCTGTGATGTCCATCTGGTCCAGTGTGTCGTTTAAGGCCTTTATTTCCTTGCTGATCTTTTGCTTGGATGATCTGTCCATTTCAGTGAGGGGAGTGTTAAAGTCCCCTACTATTATTGTATTATTGTTTATGTGTTTCTTTGATTTTGTTATTAATTGGTTTATATAGTTGGCTGCTCCCACGTTGGGGGCATAGATATTTAAAATTGTTAGATCTTCTTGTTGGACAGACCCTTTGAGTATGATATAGTGTCCTTCCTCATCTCTTATTATAGTCTTTGGCTTAAAATCTAATTGATCTGATATAAGGATTGCCACTCCTGCTTTCTTCTGATGTCCATTAGCATGGTAAATTCTTTTCCACTCCCTCACTTTAAATCTGGAGGTGTCTTCGGGCTTAAAATGAGTTTCTTGGAGGCAACATATAGATGGGTTTTGTTTTTTTATCCATTTTGATACCCTGTGTCTTTTGACAGGGGCATTTAGCCCATTAACATTCAGGGTAACTATTGAGAGATATGAATTTAGTGTCATTGTATTGCCTGTAAGGTGACTGTTACTGTATATGGTCTCTGTTCCTTTCTGATCTACCACTTGTAGGCTCTCTCTTTGCTTAGAGGACCCCTTTCAATATTTCCTGTAGAGCTGGTTTGATGTTTGCAAATTCTTTCAGTTTTTGTTTGTCCTGGAAGCTTTTAATCTCTCCTTCTATTTTCAATGATAGCCTAGCTGGATATAGTATTCTTGGCTGCATGTTTTTCTCGTGTAGTGCTCTGAAAATATCATGCCAGCTCTTTCTGGCCTGCCAGGTCTCTGTGGATAAGTCAGCTGCCAATCTAATATTTTTACCATTGTATGTTACAGACTTCTTTTCCCTGGCTGCTTTCAGGATTTTCTCTTTGTCACTGAGTCTTGTAAATTTTACTATTAGGTGACGGGGTGTGGGCCTATTCTTATTGATTTTGAGGGGCGTTCTCTGAACCTCCTGAATTTTGATGCTCGTTCCCTTTGTCATATTGGGGAAATTCTCCCCAATAATTCTCTCCAATATACCTTCTGCTCCCCTCTCTCTTTCTTCTTCTTCTGGAATCCCAATTATTCTAACGTTGTTTCGTCTTATGGTGTCACTTATCTCTCGAATTCTCCCCTCGTGGTCCAGTAGCTGTTTGTCCCTCTTTTGCTCAGCTTCTTTATTCTCTGTCATTTGGTCTTCTATATCACTAATTCTTTCTTCTGCCTCACTTATCCTAGCAGTGAGAGCCTCCATTTTTGATTGCACCTCATTAATAGCTTTTTTGATTTCAACTTGGTTAGATTTTAGTTCTTTTATTTCTCCAGAAAGGGCTTTTATATCTCTCGAGAGGGTTTCTCTAATATCTTCCATGCCTTTTTCGAGCCCGGCTAGAACCTTGAGAATTGTCATTCTGAACTCTAGATCTGACATATTACAAATGTCTGTATTGATTAGGTCCCTAGCCTTCGGTACTGCCTCTTGTTCTTTTTTTTGTGTTGAATTTTTCTGTCTTGTCATTTTGTCCAGATAAGAGTATATGAAGGAGCAAGTAAAATACTAAAAGGGTGGCAACAACCCCAGGAAAATATGCTTTAACCAAATTGGAAGAGATCCCAAATCGTGAGGGTGGAAAAAGGGGATAAAAAGAGGTTCAAAAAGGAAGAAAGAAAAAAAAAAGAAAAAAGAAAAGAAAAGAAAAGAAAAGAATTTAAAAAAAAGAAAACAAATAAGAAAAATATAAAAAAGAAAAAAATATATATATTAGATAAACTAGTTAAAAAACGTTAAAAAAGAAAAAGGTAAAAATTTAAAAAAAAATTTAACCAGAAGGTGAGAAAAGAAACAAAAAATGAAAAAGAAAAAAATTAAATTAACTGCAAGACTAAACAAAATCACCGGGAAAAAGCCATGAGTTCCGTGCTTTGCTTTCTCCTCCTCCGGAGTTCTGCTGCTCTCCTTGGTATTGAAACCGCACTCCTTGGTAGGTGAACTTGGTCTCAGCTGGATTTCTTGTTGATCTTCTGGGGGAGGGGCCTGGTGTAGTGATTCTCAAGTGTCTTTGCCCCAGGCGGAAATGCACCGCCCTTACCAGGGGCCGGGGTTAGTAATCCGCTCGGGTTTGCTTTCAGGAGCTTTTTTTCCCTGAGCACTTTCCGTAGAGTTCCGGAGGACGGGAATACAAATGGCGGCCTCCTGGTCTCCGGCCCGGAGAAGCCGAGAGTCCGGGGCCCCACTCCTCAGTGCGCCCTCAGAGAACAGCGCCCAGTTACTCCCGTCTGCCTGACCTCCGGCCGCGCTCCGAGCTCACCGAGCCTGCTACCGGTTCAAGGTAACACCGAGCTGCGAGCTTTCTGTCGGCTCTGTCTCTGTAGCCGGCTTTCCTGTTCCAATACCCGCAAGCTCTGCTACACTCAGACACCCCTGATCCTTCTGTGACCCTGCGGGACCTGACGCCACACTGACCCCGCGTGGGCTTCGCTCCGGTTTAGCCTCTGGAGCGATGTCCCTCAGCGGAACAGACTTTTAAAAGTCCTGATTTTGTGCGCGGTTGCTCCGCCGCTTGCCGGGAGCCGGCCTCTCCCCCCGGGGTCTATCTTCCCGTCGCTTTGGATTCACGTCTCCGCCGGTCCTACCTTTCAGAAAGTGGTTGTTTTTCTGTTTCCAGAATTGCTGTTCTTCTTCTCTTCGATCTGCCGATGGATTTTCAGGTGTTTGCAATCTTTAGATAAGCTATCTAGCTGATCTCCGGCTAGCTGAAGTAGTCTCAGCCTGCTACTTCTCCGCCATCTTGACTCCTCTCCTCGTATGTGTATATATTTTGAGCATAGTTTATAGCTATTGTTTATATAGGATGGTCAATCCAGGATGTCAGGAGTCCATGCTTGTATCAGGAGTGGAAGTACCATGAAAAGAACCAGTGATTAAATATTAAATATTAAATATTGCATTCACAAGAATTCTTAATCTGAATGCTTGTTTTGGAACCCAATGGTCTCCACCACTCACATGCCTCTATAAGGGATTATACTATATAACAAGGTTTATGCTTAACTGCATTCAGAATAATTGAAAATACTTCACAAATTTATTATGATGATGATGTCACAGTATCATATTAGCAATTATCCAGTGATCTATACTTAAGTATCAATAGAAGGCAATGATGAATATACAGCATTGCAGCTCTCTTAGTGTCTTCTACTTGTGTCTTTCTGTTAGTGTCTTCATTGTGATTTCAATCTTTAAGTGATTTCAAAGTGAAATAAGTTCATACATTTTTTTCTCATATTTTATTCAGGTTTTAACCAGAGAGTTTGTGACACTATATTAATGTCAGAGAATGGGCATTAAATGTGAAACAAAATACAATTTAAGATGGAAATTTTCTGAAATCTGTACATGTTAGTACCTAAAGGACAGATACTATGGTTAAAAATCATGGTGAGGAACAATAATTTTTATGAAATTACTATGAATTTACTTTTAAACAAAAGAAAGTCTCAAGCTTTTATATCTGCCTTAACTTTGGCATGGAATTTAATAAAAATAAATGATAATATTAATACAATGGGGCATTTCTTACTGGTTCACACTTCAGCACCCTGAACCTTTTCTCACTTATTTTGCTTTATTAATTTTAAAGAAGATGACATTTAGGTGTCTTATTGTTACTCTGATAGATAATATTCAAGAAGTATTGAAGCATTTAGGATTTAAGTGGGGAAAAAAATCTATTGAAAAAGAGGGACAAGTAATAAGAGATAAATTGTTAATAAAAGTCCAGGACCAGATGGCTTCACAGGTGAATTAAGCCAAACATTTAAAGAAGAGTTAATACCTATACTTGTCAAACTATTCAAAAAAATGGAAAAGGAAAGAAATTTTCCAAATTCATTCTATGAGGCCAGCATGAGTCTGATAGCAAAATGAGATAAAGACACCACTAAAATAGAAAAGTAAAGACGAATATCCCTGCTGAACATAAATGCAAAAATTCTCAATAAAACACTAACAAACTGAATTTAACAATATATTAAAAAAGTCTTTCACCAGGATCAAGTGAGATTTATTTCTGGGCTGTAAGGTGGTTCAATATTCACAAATCAATGTGATACACCACATTGAAAAAAGAAAGACTAAGAACCTATTATTCTATCAATAGATGCAAAAAAAAAAAAAAAAAGAAAAAGAGAGAGAGAGAATGTACAACATCCATTCATTATAAAAACCCTCAACAAAGTAAGTTTACAGGAAACATATCTTAATATTATAAAGGGCATATGTGAAAAATTCACAGCTAATATCCTGAGGTCAGGAATAAGACAAGCTTGTCCATACTCACTATTCAACATAGTACTGCAAGTTCAAGCCACAGCTATTAGACAACAAAAAGAAATTAAAAGAATGCAAATTTGTAAAGAAAAATTAAATTTTTGCTATTTGCAGCAGATGACATGATACTCTATATAGAAACACAAAAGTCTTCACCAAAAAACTGCTGGAAGTGATAAACAAATTCAGTAAACAAATTCAATGTACAGAAATTGTTTGCATTTCTATATACCAAATATAAAACAGCAGAAAGAGAAATCAAGGAATCAATCCCATTTACCAGAAGACCCAAAATAATAAGATACCTAGGACTAAACCTAACCAAGAGGTGAAAGACCTGTACTCCGAAAACTATAAGACACTAATGGAAGAAATTGAAGATGTTGCAAAGAAATGGGGAAACATTCCATGCCACCAGACTGGGAGAATGTATATTGTTAAAACGTCTATAAAACCCAAAGCAATCTGCACATTTAATTCAATCCCTATTGAAATAACAAGAGCATTTTTCAGAGAACTAGAACAAACTATCCTTAAATTTGTATGGAACTACAGAAGACCCTGACTAGCAAAAGCAATTAAAAAAAAAATAAAAGCAAAGCTGAGGCATCACAATTCTGGACTTCAAGTTACATTACAAAGCTGTAGTAAAATAGTATGGTACTGGCACAAAAATAGACACATAGAGCATTAGAACAGAGTAGAAAAACTAGAAACAAACCCACAATTATATGCTCAATTGATCTTCTTAAAAAAAGGAAAGAATATCCAGTGGGAAAAAGACCATCTCTTCAACTGAGGCAAGAAGCAAAAGCAAAAATAAACTATTGGGACCACATCAAAATAAAAACTTCTGCACAGTGAAGGAAATAGTCAAAAAAACAAAAAGGCAACCTATGGAATGGGAGAAGATATTTGCAAATGACATACCCCCAAAAAGGGTTAACATCCAAAGTATATGAAAACTTATACAACTCAACACTCCAAAACCAAATAATCTTATTAAAAATGGGCAGAAAACATGTAGACATTTTCACCACAGAAGACATACAAATAGATGGCCAACAGACACATGAAAAGATGCTCATCATCACTTACCATCAAGGAAATTCATATCAAAACCGCAATGGAATATCATCTCACACTTGTCAGAATGGCTAAAATCAACAACTCAAGAAACAACTGGTATCGGGAAGGATGTGGAGTAAAAGGAAGTGCACTGTTGGTGGGAATGCAAACTAGTGCAGCCGCTGTGGAAAACAGTATAGAGGTTTCTGTAAAAGAAAAATAGAGCTATCTTGTGATCCAGTAATCAGACTACTATATATTAGCTCAAAAAATATAAACACTAATTCAAATGGTTACATGTACCCCAATGTTTAAGCAGCATTATTTACTATATGGAAGCAATCCAAGTGTCCATCAATTGATACATGGATAAAGAGGTGTTATTATATATCTATATATCTATATAGATATATAGATATAGTATATATAATAGCATTCAGCCATAAAAAATGACATCTTGCAATGACACAGATGGAGCTAGAGTATAATGCTAAGTGAAATCAATCAGAGAAAGACAACATATGATTTCACTCATATGTGGAATTTAAAAAAGAAGCAAAAGAAAGAAAATAAGAGAGAGAGACAAATCAAGATAATTTTAATTTATATATAATTTTAATTATACAGAACAAACTGATGGTTATAAAGGAGATGCATAGGGGTTTTGGGAGAAATAGATGATGGGGATTAAGGAGAGCACATGTTGTGATGAGCACCAAGTATGCTGTATGGAAGTGTTGAATCACTGTATTTTTCACTGAAACTAATATGACACTCTGTGTTAACAAACTGGAATCAAAATAAAATAAAAACTTAAAATGAAAAAAGATCTAAATTTTTGGTGTGTTAGGGTGACTCAGTTGGTTTAACATCTGCCTTGACTCAGGTCATGATCCCAAGGTCCTGGAATTGAGCCCTGCACAGGGCTCCCTGCTCAGCTACCTTTCCCTCTGCCCCTCCCCTGCTCCCCGCCTGTGCTCTCTCATGCTCTCGCTCTCTCAAAAAGTAAGTAAAAATCTTTAATAAAAAAAAAACTAAATTGTTAAAGTACTGGTGTTTTGCCTTATAATTTGAATTATGAAAAAATAAAATATTTTTGTTTATTTTGTGGATACATATAGAAATACATATATATGTATTTTTATATATGTATTTTATATTTATATGTTCATATACATTTATACATATTTATATATAAATATGCATTTATAGACATATATTTATATACATTTATACATATTCATATACATAAATATAAATATATTTATATATGTATGTATATACATATATAACAATATATATGATATATAACAACAATAATAACAGTATTTTTATATTTATATATAAATATATGTTATATATTTATTTGTGTGTGTATATACGTACATATATATAATAAAAATTAGCATTGTACATATAGATTATTCTCATTTGCATAGCTATGGGCAGTCAAATAATTTTGCATTCCGTGTTTTAATAGTCTAAATTGTTTTTGAATGTTGTGGATTTTCTTTATTTTTTTTCATCTTTTAATATATTTTTCATTTGAATGTCCTCTTTTGAAGAGTCTATTTCAGTCTTTTGCCCATTTTTTCTTTTCTTTTTTATTATATTTTACTTATTTATTTTTATTTTTTAAATTTAAATTCAACTAATTAGCATATAATGTATTATTGGTTTCAGAGGTACAGGTCTGTGATACAGGTCTGTGATTGATTTATGGACAATTTAATAAAAAGTGACTTGCCCTTTTAATTTAGAAGTCAATATAAAATGCTTAACATTTTGCCTTTATTAATTCATATTGAGCCACCAGAAAGATATTTAGGGCAAGTATTACTTCTATGTGGCAGGTCTCTGTATAGATAAATTTTTTTACAATGTGCAGAACAACTCCCAAATATAGAAATTATATATTGATAAACATTAAAGGTATTTTGTACAAAATAATTCAAACACTTAAAACTTTATGTCATATGTAATTCATAAATATCAACTAAAAGTTAAGTGGTGATTTCTGCCATTTCACAATGACACTTTAGACAATGAGTGATTAAGCTAATTGATAACACTTAACAAATAAGTGAAAAAAAATACTTCTT
This sequence comes from Mustela erminea, assembly GCF_009829155.1. NCBI lineage: Eukaryota > Metazoa > Chordata > Mammalia > Carnivora > Mustelidae > Mustela > Mustela erminea. The sequence goes on from NC_045614.1 coordinate 176,238,384, forward strand.
TAATTGCACCATAAAGCAATGATTTCATAAAAATTATCTTCTTGAAACTTAGAAGAATTTGGTGGCTAGCTATATTCTGTAACAATGGCTTTTAACTACTATTATTGTGGACTTTGGTGGTACTTATGCTTAGTTATTGAATAGAAAAAAATGACATTGTGTATAAAGCAAAGTTTCGAGATGCCTATATATAAATAGAACATTTTAAATGATAAAAATTTATAAAATGAGATAAAAGTTTAAATTCCTCACCATTATGTCATCATAATCACAGAGATGTTAGTTTTTCTAATTATGTTAGTTTAATCATTGTAAAAACAAAGTATGTATTGAAGCCAAAATCTAAAAGTTCATGTGGAGCGGAGCTGAAACTTGACTGCAGCTCTTCTTAAAAATGATTTAGTCCTCTTTCTGCTCTATGAAATTTCATGGTTCTTTTCAAACAAATGGTTTGAAAATATGTAAGGACTCTGTGACTGAAAGAAATGGTTGATGTTGAAAACCATACTCATCGTTTAATTTGCCAATCAAGGAAATAACTTTATATGACGTAGGTGGATATGCTAGTTTCTTACTGATGGTCAAAATTTCACTTATTACATTTGTGTGAGAGTGTGTGTGTGTGTGTGTGTGTGTGTGTGACTGCACGTCCTATTCACTTGAGCTGGAAGCACAAAGCAAGTTCAGTTTTCTACTGCTCCATGCACCTAAGAATTGTCCATTTTCCCACTCTGTACTTGAAATTGTAACAGAGATGTTCATGACATCCATATAAATAATGGATAATTGGATGAAATATTCTGTTTTACATATGGAAAATTATAAACTAAATTTCTAAGCTATAAGAAAAGAATCCTAACTACAGGTTAATAAGTATGAATAAATATAACATTTATGTAATGTTAAAACACTTTGAAGTTTTTAGCAGACAGAATTAACTTGCAAAAGTATCATTTTTCTTTTAATGTGCAGTGGTGTAGAGTCATAAATTTACTAAGATGCAGATCACAGACCAGAATGTCTCATGTAAGAATCATAATAAATATCTATTCTTTGTTTTAATTACTACCATTAATCCTATAATTACTCAAATGCCTACAAAGGTAGCACATTTTAACCATTTGTTTATAAAGAGATTTTCCACATCCACAAGGCTTTTTTTTTAATTGTACTTTTTTTTTCAGTGTTCCAAGATTCATTGTTTATGCACCACACCCAGTGCTCCATGCAATATGTGCCCTCTTTAATAACCATCAGGCTCACCCATCCCCCCATCCCTCTCCCTTTCCAAACCCTCAGTTTGTTTCTGGGGGTCCACAGTCTCTCAGGCTTCACCTTCTCCTCCAATTTACCCCAATTCACTTATCCTTTCCTTCTCCTAATATCCTCCATGTTATTCCTTATGCTCCACAAGTAAGTGAAGCCATATGACAATTGGCTTTCTCTGCTTGACTTATTTCATTCAGAATAATCTCCTCTAGTCCCGACCATGTTGATACAAAAGTTGGATATTCATCCTTTCTGATGGAGGCGTAATATTCCGTTGTATATATGGATCATATTTTCTTTATCCATTCATCTGTTGAAGGGCATCTGGACTCTTTCCACAGTTTGGTGATTGTGGCCATTGCTGCTATGAACATTGGGGTACAGGTGGCCCTTCTTTTCACTTCATCTATATCTTTGGGGTCACAGGGAAGCTCTATTTTTAATTTCTTAAGGAATTTCCACACTGTTTTCCAAAGTGACTGCACCAACTTGCTTGCCACCAAGAGCGTAAGAGGGTTCCTCTCCACATCCTCTCTAACACTTGTTTCTTAAGACTGCATTTCTTTAATCTGAAGAAAATTCCAACAGAACTAAATTTTGAAAAACTGCCAAAAAACGAATGCCTGATATATGTTTTAAACAATTTATATCTTGTCTTGCCAGAAACCAAATACTTTTTCCTAAAGGAAAGTTCTATTTCCACTAAACTAATGGTCACTCTTTAGCCTTATTTAATGCATTAAGATTTGAAGGAAAAATACTTTTAGATCAAAAATTTTGGACTCGAAGTTATTAATTAATGTTTTCTCTTTTTGTCTCTGATGTCTATCTTTCTGTGTTTTAGCCTTCTTTATCTCATGTGTACATACATGCATACACCATAAGAAATAGCATAACTTTACCTACAAAAACTACAAATCTTGTTTAAAATTAACATTTCAGTGAAACAGTTAACAGTGAATGTCAAACCTTCACGAAGATTTAACTTGGTAATATTACTTTTTAATAATACTGAAAACTCAAAATAATAAAAGAATAACATAGGATTAGTAGAATAAATTTTACTGTTGACTAAACAAATATTACATAACACTGTATAAATGTGCTTATAAGCTTGCTTATATTCATGATATCATTTTAACAGAGAATTCTACTTTAAGATGCAATGCAAAGAATGAACAATTTTGTACAAACATGTTTACACACATAGCTATTTATGATAATTTTCACCTATAATTGAGAATTTTTAAGACTACAATAAGATAATAAGTAAATTTTTTATTACTGACTATAACTTTTCCAGTAGCAATGTAATCATTTCTAACCAAATGTATGCAATATTATCTATTACAATAAAGATACAGAAAAATTAAATTCTTAAGATATGTGACTAAAACTATCAAATATCCCAGTCAGAAAATGAAAATGCATTACAATAATAAATGATTACTTGAACAAAAATCTGGTGCAAGTGTTTGCTATTTTGTAACTTATTTGTTAAAAATCAAAAGGAAGTTACAATTTTTGTCATACTCTAATATAAGGTAACAGTACTAAGATTCATCCTCAAAAATAATTTTTGATATCTCTATATCTAATTGTTTCTAAAAATATACTTGTAAGTTTACTATATTTAAATGTTTACATACTATTTTTTGTAATGTAAGGTTTATAAAGGCATTCTAATGTGCATTTTGCTATATCCTATAAATATTCATTTATTTCTGTATCTATTAAGTGTTCTAGCTTAACAAAGGAGAATTTTAAAATCCTGAGATGGAGATAAAACTAAATTTAAAGGAGTAAAATTAATCTGATACTTTGATAAAACCTATTTGCTAAGATTTACCCTATGTTCTAGCTAGTATCTGCCAGATGATTTGCTCACTATTTTATTGAAACCTTGGTTAGTTAACAGAAATATTGAAATGTGCACATGCACAGTTAAATGTAGAAATGGTGTCTCATAATTTTCAGGACACCCAAACTGTTCAACAGGTGATCTATGTAGAAGAAAATATTTATGCCAAATTTTAAATATAATTCCTTTTTTTGATTCTAAACAATTTTTATTAGTGAATCAAATTGGTCTGTGACCTATAAATGTGTGGAGGTGTTTAACTGCTTCCACCACCACCAGCTGTTTGGTTTATTTTTTTCTCAATAATTATTTTTATTTTTATTTGGTAAAAAACACATAATGTAAAATTTAACTTCTTTTTCATTATTAAGTGTACAGTTCAATAGTGTCAGGCATATTCACATCACTGTGCAAGAGACCTCCAGAAATTTTCAAAAGTTTCTTACAAACCTGAAACTCTGTATCCATTAAACAACAGCTCCCCATGTCCACCTTGTCCTAGCTGTTAATAATAACCATTCTATAAGACTTTCTTATCTGGCTTGTGTCTGTGTGGTTTGATTTTTCTCTAACCCTTCTCAAAACCTGCGATCCAGGAATACACAAAAGCTTCTCATTTCCCATTTGGGCTATCATTTCAGGACCTTCATCCCCATCCTGTTGGTTGTGATGCTCTTTCCACCTCTTGTATAGGTAACTCCCCCCACCAATTTATCAAGAAATAATTGGCATGCATTACTGAACGAGATCCAGGCATACAGCATGATGGTTTGATTTAAATTTATTATAAAATAATTGCCACAATAAACTTGGCTAGTATCTATCTCCTCAGAAAGATAAAATAGAAAAGAAAGAAAAAAAGAAAGAATGCTTCTTATGATGATAACTCTCAGGATTTACTCCCTGACTAACTTTCCCATATGTCATACAGCACTGTTAGCTATATATCAACTTATTTTATATTATATCCCTAGCACTATTTGTCTTATAACAAATAAGTTTATACCTTAGCCACCTTCTCCAATCCCTCTCCCCCACCCTTAGTCTCTGGTAACCACAAGTGTTTATAACAACATAATCAACAATAGTCAGATTATGGAAAGACCCACATGTCCATCGACTGATGAATAGATAAGGAAGTTGTGCTATACACACACACACACACACAGGACTATATCTCAGGCAACAAAAAGGATGAACCCTTGCCGTTTACAACAATGTAAATGGAGAGTGTATTATACTAAGTGAAGCAGGTCTGACTTTTTTTCTATGAGTTAGGTGGGGTTTCTTTGTTTTGGTTTTTGTTTTATAGATTATACATGTAAGTGAGATCATATAGTATTTGTACTTTTCTGTCAGACTTATTTCACTGAGCATAACACCTTCAAGCTTCATCCATGTTGTCACAATTTCTTTTTTTCTGGCTGAATGATACTCTACTGTACATATGTACCACAATTTTTTTTATCCATTCATCCATCAGTGGACACTTGGGTTGTTTCCATTTCTTGGCTATTTTAACTAATGCTGCTTTGAACATGGTGGTGCAGACATATTTCAAGTTAGTCAATTGCTTTCCTATGGATATATTGCCAGAGGTAGAATTACTGCATTATATAGTAGTTCTATTTTTAACTTTTTGAAATTTCCCTATACTATTTTCTATAGTAGCTATAATAATTCACATTCCACCAACAGTGCACAGGGTTTTATTTTTCCATGCCAACATTTGTTATCTCTTGCTTTGGTTTATAGCCATTCTAACAGGCATGAATTAATATTTCATGGTGGTTTTAATTTCCATTTCCCTAATGTCTAAAGTTGGGGAGCAGTTTTTCACATATCTGTTGGTCTTTCATATATCTTCATTGGAGAAATTTCTATTCAGGATCTTTACCCATTGTTTAATTAGGTTATTTAGGTTTTTTTGTTATTGAGTGGCATGAGTTCTTTATAAAATTTGTATATTAGTATATGGTTGGCAAATACGTTTTCTCATTCCCTGAGTTTTCTTTTTATTCTGTAGACTGTTTATTTTGCTATGCAAACACTTTTTATTTTGATGTGGTCTCACTTGCTTACTTTTTGTTTTACTGCTTATGCTTTAGGTGTCATATCCAAAAATCATTACTAGGATCCAAATCAAGGAGCTTTGTTCTTGTGTTTTCTTCTAGGAGTTTCAGGTCTTACATTTAAGTTGTTGATCTATTTTGAGTTAATTTTAGGGAGTGGTATAAAATATGGGTTCAGTTTTCTTCTTTTATATGTGAATATCCAAATATCCCAGCACAGTGTATTGAAAATAACATTTTTTTTTAAATTCACTTAGTACTATTGGCTTTCTTGTCAAATATTAGTTGATTGTATATGTTTGAGTTTATTTCTGGGCTCTCAATTCTGTTCTATTGTTCTATTTGTCAGTTTTTATACCAATACCATACTGTTTTGAAGGTTATAGCTTTATAGCGTAGCTTGAAATAAGAAAGTATAATGCTTCCTGCTTTGTTCTTTCTCAAGATTTTTTGGCTATTGGGCATCTTTTCTGGTTCATGAAAATTTAGCAGTTTTTCTTCTACTTCATAGAAACTGACATTGGAATCCTGATAAGCATAGAATTGAATCTATAGACAGCTTTTACTAGTATTGATATTTTAACAATATTAATTCTTTCAGTCCATGAGTACAAGGTACCTTTCCACTTATTTGTGTCTTCTTGATTTTTTTGATCAATGTCTTTGGCTTTTCAGTGTAGATATCTCTTATATCTATATTAATTTAACTGTAGTTAAATTTATTCCTAAGTATTTTATTATTTTTGATGCTATTATAAATGGGATTGATTCCTTTTTTTTTCAGAAAAATTGATACTAATGTGTATATATGCTACTATTTTTATACATTAATTTTGTATCCTGCAACTTTGCTAAATTCATTGCTTAGATCTAGCAGTCTTTTGGTTGAATCTTTAGATTTTCTGTATATTAAATTAGGTCATCTGCAAATAGAGAAAATTTTACTTCTTCCTTTCCAATTCTGATAATTTTTCTTTTTCTTGCTCTAGTTAAGACTTGTAGTACTGGGTTATATAGGAGCAGTGAGATTGGACATCCTGTCTTCTACCTGATCTGAGATAAAAAGCTTTCCACTTTCCACAACTGAGTATGATGTTAGCTCTATGTTTATCAGGTATGGCCTTTGTTAGGTTAAATTATGCTTCTTCTATATCTAATTTGTTAAGAATTTTTGTCATAAATAGGTCTTGAGAGGTGCCTTGGTGACTCAGTCAGTTAAGTGTCTGCTTTTGGCTCAGGTCATGACCCTGGAGTCCTGGGATTAAGCCCCACACTGAGCTCCCTGCTCAGTGGGGAGCCTGCTTCTCCCTATCTCTCTGGGGCTAGCACTGTTTGTGCTCTCTCCCCCTCTCAAGTAAATAAGCAAAATTTTTATCAATCAATCAATTTTGAATTTTATCAAATGCTTCTTCTGCATATAGTGAGATGATTGCATGTTTGTTTGTTTCATTCTACTAATGTGATTTATCACATTGACTTACTATGATTCAGCTCTTTGCCTGGGTGTGGGCAAACCAGGCTCTTGGGTCAGGAAAGTTCCCATTTGACAACTTGAATCAGACAGATCTGCACCCCGCAGGGTTGCCTGGTCAGAGTGCAACCCCGTCTTTGTTCTACAGATGAGTGAAACATCATCTGTTTCTCTGGTTGAGATTGTGTCATTGCAAGTATAAACATGGTTTGACAAGATCTGTGAGTTGGTTGTTTCAAGTCCCTCCCCTGCTTCAGCATCACAGTCAGACTAGTGGTTCAGCCCTAAAGATTCCCCTGTATTTCTCCTGTAGTTCATGTGGTATGAGATCAGAGCAGGGTCTTCTGCAAAACAGCTCACAATGTGGTAGAGGGGGCTGGTTGTCCCTGCTGGATTCTCTTTTTCCACTGAAGAAGCTGAAGAACTCTCCACATGCTACTGTGCTGTTCTGGGATAAGGACAATGCAGTTCATGTGTACCTGCTTCTCCTGGTCTTCTAATGCAGTCTTTGTCTTTTTGGTACAAGGGGTTGCATCACTCTCACCTCCATATCCTAGGATTTTCTCAGTGGTGTCTTGTTCTTAAGTGGTTGTTAGTTGTTCTTGTGATGAGGAGCAAAGTCAGGAATGGCTTATGCCACCATCTTGGTGATGTCCCCAGTTGTTTTTGTTTTTGTTTTTCCTAAACCACTTTATTGAGGGGTGATTGACATGGAAAAACTGTACATGTGTGATGTATACAACTTAGTGAGTTAGATTATAAGTATTTACCAAGAAAACATAACTGTAAATCTATGCCATAAATGTACATTTCCTAAGTTTTTACTTTTAATTGTATAATATGTGAAAAATCAAATAGCTTTCAAATAAAATAATGCCTACTACATTATTTTTCTCCTAAGTAATTATTAGTAGCACTATACTTAGTAGTTTATAGACGTATACTCTATCATTCAGTTACTTAAAGCCTTATGACTTATATCTTCAATTTATTATTCTAGATTGCTTATACTAAATTTTATTTTAAATTTACAGTAATTATTTATTCACCATTTCCCTCAGACTCACTTCTTAACAAGAAATACTAAAGATATATATTGGTAAATATTTCTTAAAATTGTATTCTGCTGGTTGTGGCAGATCTTGATTTTCTGAGGAATGCTATTATACATAAATGCCAACTAGTGTTTTATCTACAATATTTCATTGTATACAATGTACTGATTGATTTTATGTAGAATTACATCCTTTAAACAATTTAAGGCAAAATATGGTTTGCATATTTGGAGCTCAAAGCAATACAATTTGAAAAAAAAAAAAATGAGGTTTCCTGTTAGGTTCCTTTCAGCTTTTAACGTTATCATTGCATAATATAAACACTATGGTTTTGGCAAAAGCTGATAAAATTTTGTAGGAAGTTTGGGGAAATTCCTTATTTATTTCTCAGGAAATCAGTTGATGTATTTTTCAAAAATGCTAGAATATTTTAAGTTAGGATAAGTCTTAACAATGATGTGAGCTATCCCCAGTCTGCCATTGACCTCTGTAATCATGCCATTCTCTCTTTCTCTTGGGGTTTTTATAATTATTTCCTAGAGGAGTGAGGGTCCAATACCTTAGGCAAAAGTCTTCTACAAGGAACTCACCCCAAAAAAGTGTATTCTCAAGGGAACAGCTGTCCCTATTATGGCACTGTTCTAGTATTTCCTCCAGACATAATTAATTGGAATAACTCTTAAAAACTAGTATTCTGATAACTGAATTTTTTTTAGGGTTGATAAAAAATTAGAGTGAGGATTTATTTTTTTAATAAGCAAGAACATATAATGACTAAAAAGATAATTTTTGCCTCAAGATATTCACTTATTTTTTTTTTTTTAAAGATTTTATTTATTTATTTGACAGGGAGAGATCACAAGTAGGCAGAGAGGCAGGCAGAGAGAGAGAGAGAGGGAAGCAGGCTCTCTGCTGAGCAGGGAGCCCGATGCGGGACTCGATCCCAAGACCCCGAGATCATGACCTGAGCCGAAGGCAGCGGCTTAACCCACTGAGCCACCCAGGCGCCCTCACTTATTTTTTTCTCTCATTTTCTAACCTATTTACATTAATATGACCCATCCATATGTTTAATATTAAGTACACATTAAAATTTAGTATACTTGTTGGATAGTATTTACTATAAATAATGTAAACTATAGTTCTATTTCAGATAGATAGTAATCTTGTTTTATCTTGAAGACCATTTTTAAAACAGTTTCATCTTTCTGGCCCAAGGGATGATTCTGAGGTAATTTGTTCTGCCTGTCAATGATATCAGAGGACATTGGTATCTGTAATTCCTAAATGGCTTGTTTAGCAACAGATTCAACCATTTGTAAATGATGTCTCAAAAAAAAAGAAAAAGTACTTTTTGTGTATCATGGAATAAAATGCTTTTTATAGTAGTGTAAAAATGGGCAATGTTTTATGAAGTGATCTTCAGAAAAGTTCAGATTTGCAAATATATTTCTAGAACAAAGATGTAGATATTTAGGATGTTTTAATAGAGATAGAATAATTAACATTTCATAATATTTCTGGTGCTTTTATTTGCTGTAATGACAAATAATAATGCAATGACAACATTAATCAAATATTGTGAATGTAAAGAAAATCCTTTTATTTCTCATTTCTAGTAAAATGTTTATCTGTTGGAGTACCTGGGTGGCTCAGTGGGTTAAGTCTCTGCCTTCGACTCAGGTCATGATCTCAGGGTCCTGGGATTGAGCCCCCGCATCAAGATCTCTACTTAGCCTCTCTCTCTGCCTGCCTCTCTACCCACTTGTGATCTCTTTCTCTGTCGAATAAATAAATAAAATCTTTAAAAAAAAATCTGTTTATCTGTCATGAAATATAGCCATCATAAGGCTGAGGTAAAATATATTTGTTTCAAAAAGTCCCCTTTTGCTTAAACAAACAAACAAACAAACAAAAACAACGAACAGAGAGAAATAAGAATAATACATGGTTAATATGTTTTTAGTTAATTAAAAAAAGTGATTACAGTTTTTCTTTCTGCTTGTTATTGATGAAGCTGACTTTGTCTCAATATAATAATTTATTAGAATTAAAAATACATTATGTGGATAAACATAGGATTAATTCTTAATTGAATTTGGCTTCCCATTTGAATTTTACATTTTTTTCCATTTGTTTCATAATCTTTTTCATTTTCATTAATCATCTGGTAACTATTTTTTACTTGGAATTTTGTATGTGCATAAAATCAATCTTTAGACATGAGGTATGGGATCCATTTTTTACCTCTCTTTTCACCATCTATCAACCTGCTCTACTTTTTCTGTTATCTATCTCTATTCTATAAGTTGAAACATTTTTTTTCTTCAGTTACCTTTGTACATTTTAGAATACAGGCTAAGCTGCTGTACTAGAGATCCTGGCTTAGATAAAACACAATTTAATTTCACTTTTACTGAGAAGCCACAGGGTGAGTGGTTCAGGCTCTTAGGGAAGCTCAGCTCCACATGATTTTTCATGCTGGAGCTGGAGAAATCTTCCTTTGCATGATAGAGCAATAATTGCCATTATTTTGGCCATTCAATCAATAGGAGGAAACAGAGAGTGAAAGTCTAGGGCAAGCAATTTCCTTTGAAAGAGGAGACCAAGAAAGTTAACCGCCCCCCCCTTTCAATTTATTAGATTTTAGACAAAGGGTCATAAAAAGCTATGTACAAGAGAGACCAGGAAATATGGGTCAGCTGGGTGACCATATGCTCAAACAATTCACTATTACCACATACAAAGGGAATAACACATTTCAGGTGGACATTAGCAATGTGCTGTATAAAATTAGAAAATTTTGAGTAATATAATGTTGTTTTTTTTTTTCTTATAGAAACATTGTATAAGCAGTTTTAATTTCTTCTGGCTACAGGTTCAGTTGGACATTTTAATCATTTTTAATCCTCTAGAATTCCTTAATGACATCAAGGATATTGTAAAAAATTTCTAACCTACTTTGATACTGGGTTTGGTTAATTTTTCTACAGGATAACTTTGGAGTGTATTGACTGCTTAAGAAGTATTACAAAATGTTCAGCAAACTTTTTTCTACTTAAAATAATGAAATTATTGGTGCCAGTCTAATCCTCCCACCAAATTTCAGCTTTAACTTTTATTATTGCCTATCCATTCTTTAAATCCATAACTCTATATGTTTCCCTTTATGGCTCTGTTTCTACTGTTCTCTTTGCCTAAAGTGTTTACTTTTACTTTTACTGGAAAATTTCCAAACCTATAAAGCCTGACGCAAATGTCACTTTTTATTTGTCACCTTTTCTTTTGCTTTAAGTAGAATTGACCTCTGTGTTCTGAAACTCTATATCTATTTTGCTATTTATTTTATTAATTTACCCAATCCTATGACAAAAGAGAGATATAATGTAGCACAGTAACTTCTTGGTAGGATGAAGTAATTTGGTGCAAACCAATACTCCTGTCATGAACAATAGAAAAACTAGAAAACTAAATAAAGTTATCAAAAATAATGAGGATGATTATGAGAATTATGAGAATTCTCATAAATAATGAGAATTAAGTTCCTGGAGGTATAGAACCATATAGTGATGAACTGATAATCTTCAGACACATATTTTTCCTGAGAATATTTGTGAATCTTGGTCATTGTGGAGAAGCTTAAAATATGAATTTGCCTGGGCAGAGTGAAACTTTTGTAGATCACAACATTCAGGGCTTTGTTCATCTCATGAGCTAGAGAGAGGAATAAAAGGAAATTTAGAGGGTTCCAATATGTAGTGTTACATGCTCTCCTTAAAATGTTTGCCAAATTCTGAAGTCATGTGGCTGGGAGGTATAAGTTTTTACTTTAAACTTCTGAAAGTAAAGTGGGGTTTTCTAAAGTCTGTATGTATTGAAGAGACAAAGAGTTGAGCTCAGGACTAGACAAAGAGGTAAGACCTTTCAGAAGATGTAAAGGTCCCAGCTAGAGTCTTTTAAGGTATAGGCACAAGAAGGCGGCAAACTGGAGACACGTTGAGTCTTATGAAAACTACAGTTTCAAAATCAACTCAGCTAGATGCTGGAGGAGAATTAACCTCAGAATAAGTTGTCCTTGAATGATAATAATATGACATTTAGTCTCCATAATAGATGATATTTTGGTGTCACATCATCTTCAACAAGATGTCTCCATCCCTAGCTGCCAATAGGACTATTTGCTAATAATTAGCAGAAAGCCTAAAGAATCTCCCAAAATATTTTCCTTAACTAATGAAATAGTCCTTTCATGGGAAGCTAACTTCTTCCCTTACAGGGGGATTAAAACATAGCCAATGATTGTATTTTACAAATGTACAAAAGTTAGGCCTATTTCCTTGAGTAGGTCTACTGGTACTATACAATATACTTCTGAGACCCACCCCCATAGACTAAAATAAGATTGAGTATCATTGGAAGCTACATATTTTCTTAGCTCTCTCTTTTCCTGTCCTGCCTATTGCTCTCATTATGGGATTTTCTTGACAGGCACTCTATTTCAAGCTTTATTTCCAGAGGACTCTCCTTAAGAGAGACTCTAAAATTATTTTTACAGTCTGGATTTTATTAAAAATAACCAAGGAGCACCTGGGTGTCTCAGTCAGTTAGCCATCAGACTCATGATTTTGGTTCAGGTCATGATCTCTTAGATCATGACTTCAAGCCCTCCATTGGGCTCTATGCTCAGCAGGGTATCTGCTTGATTTTCTCTCTCCCTCTACTACTGCCCTTCCCTCCTAAATAAATAAATAAACCTTTAAAAAAAAAAATTCACCAAGAATGCAAGGCTTGGTATGATACAAGCTAAAAAGCAAAAAAAAAAAAAAAAAAAAAAAAAAAAATCAGATAATAAATGTGATCCAGGTTTTGAAATTAGTAGATAAGGACTTTAAGATAAATATAATTGTGTATAAAAAAATTGGAATAAAAATGGGAAAAATAAGTAAATGTATGGAGAATTTTGCTAAAGAATTAGAATCTATTAAAACAAATTAAAAGTAACTTCAAGAACTGAAATTGACAGATTTAAAGAGCAGAAAACAGAATGAATCAACTTGAAGAGAGTTCAGGACAAAACACATGAAGTGAAACACTTTGTTATGGGTTGAATTGTGACCACCTCCTACCCCTGTCCCGAAGAAACGATGTGTTGAAGCTATGACACCAAGTATCTCAGAATGTTATCTTATTTAGAAACAGGATTATTGCTAATATAATCCATCAAGACAAGGTCATACAGAAGGCGGCTGGGCCCTTCATCCAACATGAATGTTGTCCTTATAACGAGAGAGGGAAACAAGCCACTTGAAGGTACAGAGATAGGGAGAATGCCGGTGAAGGTGGAAGCAGATTGGAGAGTGTATCGACAAACCAATAATTTCTAGTTGTTCCCAGGGATAGGAAATAGGAATGGAACAGATTATCCCTCAAAACTCTCAAAAATAACTATCCCTGCTTTTTCTATCTCACAAAAATTGAAAGTTATGTATAATATATGTTCATCACTGGCAGGTTTCTATAAATGGACAAAGGGCAGTGAACCAAATCATTTTCAGCCTGAACTTAGATATCACATTTGGACTGGAAACTACCATTGTTGTCCACAGGTCATGAAGTTATAATTGTCCTTGAGCACTTTAAGATTTGAGGTCCTTTGGATACTGTTCTTTGGACTTCTTGGCTACCCTTGGATTTAATGTTTTTTATTCTTTTGTGTCTTATCTTGTCTTCTCTCTTGCCTATAACATTGTGTTGCTATAATCCTAGGTGCTTTGAATCTGGTCTAGAATACCGAAGCATATGAAAAAAAAAATTGATTTATTTGCCTATTAAATGGAAAGAGATTAGAATGTTTAGAAGTGTTTGAAAACTAGTTGCTTCCAAAAAGAGATAGAACTAGGCATAGATACTTATTATAGCTAATAATGATATTAAGCAGTTTCCTTATATTTTGTAAATAAATTACTGATAATTGGTACCATCATGCTTCAATATTCTTTAAGCTCTGGGCAAATGAACTAGAATAAAATATGGAGTGTTTTCCACTTTCAGGGTAAGACTGTGGTAAGCATACATATAAAAGGAACTAAAGATTGATAATTTACACCGTGTAAAATTCAAATACTTCTGTATCAAAAATAACAAAAATAAGTAATAAATTGAGAATTATAGCAGCAATTTCATACATTGAAAGCTCTGATTATATGTATATATGTATGTAAATATATATTATATGAATTTTTTAAATCACAATCCTGTATAAAATTATACAAATAAAAATGTTTAAAAGAATCATTATAAACAAACAAAAGGAAAAAGTTTCAAATGTTCTATTAAAATTAAATATTTATAATTATAATTAAAATTATAATTAAATATTTGACATAAAAATATATCTTCTTTCCAGTTTGGAATTATTTTATTTATGTATTAGTTTAACAGTAAAATTTTAAAAGAACTCTCACAGAGTATCATTCCAGAGAAATAAACAACATTTTAACATAATCTTGTTTTTATGGAATGATTCATATTAAAAAATTATAAAATCTATGAGTTATAGAAGCTTATATGTAAGTTTATAAAACAGCAATAAAATCATCCTAAAATTAAACCATAACATTGGTTCTTGTCAGGAATACTATCCTATCAAAACAGTTATTTTCAATTAAGTATTCACCAAGTAACAAGACTCTTTCATTTAAATTTCTTCCACATTAAATGAGATCTCTCAATATAGTTTCTTTTATCCTGAACATATTGTTTTTACCTTGAACATCATATAAATTGAGTCACAAAACATGGACTTTTTTATGTCTGATATTCTATCAATATACCCAATTTATTAACCCATTCTGTTCTACACAGATGTTTTGTCTTTTTCCAACCTAGGTCTATTATAAATCTTGTTGTTGCGGACATGTTAAATGTTTTTAATGAGTATGCATCTGCATTTCTATGAATTATATATGACCAGCTGAAATGATGTCTTTCGGGGCACCTGGGTGGTTCAGTGGGTTAAGCCTCTGCCTTTGGCTCAGGTTATGATCTTAAGATCCTGGAATTGGTCCCTTCATCAGGCTCTCTGCTCAGCAGCGAACCTGCTTCTCCCTCTCTGCCTGCCTCTCAGCCTACTTTTGACCTCTGTATCAAATAAATAAAATCCAAAAACAAAAAAAGAAATGATGGATCTCTATCTGTATCTATCTAGTCTATTATTATTTATTTATCATCTATTTTTGTGTGTAATTTTTTTCAATAAATGATTCTTATTTTTTTCAAGATTTTATTTATTTATTTGAGAGAGTACACTAAAGAGAGAGAGGGAGAACAGGGGGAGGGGCAGACTCTGCTGAGCTGGGAGCCCAATGTGGGGCTGGATCCCAGGACTCTGGGATCATGACCTGAGTTGAAGGCAGATACTTAACCAACTGAGCCACCCATGCATCCCTGTGTGTAATTTTTAAATAATTTTTTTTTTACAATTAGATCATATAATTTATTCTGAATTAATTTTTGCCTGTACTATTAGTCAAGTCAACTTTTTTAATATATGTATACCTGTTACCCAATTATTTGTTGACTCCCAACTCTTTCCTCTCTAAATTGCATTAAGACAATTGATGTAAATGAATTGATTAAAAAGATAAGTGTTTGTTCCTGCATTATGTGCATTCTATCACCTTGACCAATACACCTATCAAGTACCAGTGTCATACTGTCTTAATTAGTGTAGATTTAAAATTACATTTATACCATAGAATATTTTATATAAAGAGAAATTTCTTTTGGCTTATTCCTTTTCCTTCTAACTTGCTTGACAATTCTAGGTTCTTTGCCTTCCATATAGGTTGTTGAATCAACTTGTAAATTTCCACAAAAATGTCTTTGGGGTTGGATTTATCTACAGATCCAAAAAAGAATTTTAATCCTGGGGATGTCTAAGTGGCACAGTTGGTTAATCCTCCAAGTCTTGGTTTCCACTCATGTTGTGATCTCAGGGTTGTGATATTAAGCCCCATGTCAGGCTCTACACTCATCCTGGAGTCTGCTTGAGATGCTATCTCCCTTTGCTCCTCCCACTTGTGCTCTTTCTCTCTAAAATAAATAAATAAATCTTAAAGAAGAAAGAATTTTAATCCTGACAGTATTGAGTCATCCATAAACAGAGCATATCCCTACATCTATTAATATCTTTTTTACTTTCTCTCAGTAATATATGTCATTTTTAGTAGAAACATCTTTTGCATCTTTTCATAGATTATTCTATGTAGTTGGTCTTCTTGATGTTATTGTACATTTTTTTCAAATTTAATTTTTCACTTGTTTGCTATTAATACATGAAAACATAATTAATTTCTATATGTTGGATCTATTCAGCAAATATTTTAATTTTACATTTTTTTCTAATAATGTGCTGATTCTTTCAAGATTCTATAAACTTGGTCATGTCATCTAAAAATAAGGCTTCAACGATACAGATATAGTGAAAAGAAGGGGCACTTGTTCCCTAGTGTTCATAGCCACAAGGTCCACAAATAGCCAAACTGCAGAAGGAACTGAGATGCCCTTCAACAGACGAATGGATAAAGAAGATGTGATACATATTCAATGGAATATTGTTGAACCATCAGAAAGGATGAACACCCACCATTTGCATCGACATGGATGGAACTGGAGGAATTATGCTAAGTAAAATAAGTCAAGCAGAGAATTACCATATGGTTTCACTCACATGTGGATCATAAGGAATAGCATGGAAGACCATAGGGGAAGGGAGGGAAAACTGAAGGGGGAGAATCAGAGAGGGAGACAAACCTTGAGAGAATATAGACTCTGGGAAACAAACAGGTTGTCAGAGGGTTGGGAGGTCTGGGGAGTGGGGAAACTAGGTGATGGGTATTAAGGAGGGAATACGTTGTGTGAGCACTGAGAGTTATACACAAGTATTGAATCATTGAATACGACATAAAAAACTTAATGATGTGCTACGTAGTGGCTAACTTAACATAGTAAAAAATAAAAACAATAAAAAATGAAAAAATAAAAATAAGGGCTTTTTTCATCATAAGACTCACTCACTAAAACATTTTTTTGACTTATTACACTGCCAAAGATATCCAATATATTACTGAATTAAAGCACTGATATAAAATATACTTGTTCCCAATCTTGAAGGGAAAGGTATCAGTATTTCATCATGAAGTGTTAGCTATTGGTTTTTCTGAAGATTTTTTTAGATTAAAGATTTTACTTCCTATTCCTAGTTTGTTGAGAAGTAGGCAGAGAGACAGGCAGAGAGAGAGGAGGAAGCAGGCTCCCTGCTGAGAAGAGAACCTGATGCAGGGCTCGATCCCAGGACCCTGGGATCATAACCTGAGCCAAAGACTGAAGCCCTAACCCACTGAGCCACCCAGGGGCCCTTGATAGTTATTTTTTTACATGAACATGTATTTATTTTTTTCAAATGATAGTATAATATATTGAGACTGCTACTTTGTTTTGTATTTTATTTTGTTAATGTGATGAATTTCATTGCTTAGTTTTCAAATTTTGAACCAACCCAACATTTCTGTAATAAATGCTAACCAGTCTTGATGTATTATCTTCTTTAGAAATCTCTGTTTTGAATTTGTCAATATTTTGTTTAGAATTTTTGTGTCTGAATTCATAAACATATTGGTGTAGAAGAAAAAATTTTCTTGGAATGTACTGACAAGGTTTTGTTAGGGCCATGCTTAGCTAAGTAAAATGAGTTGGAAATAATCTCACTTTTCATATTTTCTGGAAGAATTACTGAAATTAGTTATGTTTCTTCTTTAAATGTTTGGAAGAATACACTTGGAAATCTATCTGGCCCAGAACATTTTTGTTAGGAAGGCGTTCAATTATGAATTCAAGCTTATAACTTATAAAGAATTATTCAGATTGTCTATATTTTCTTGTATTAATATTTATAAGTTGTATTTATTTTTCTAAGTTTTTGTTTGTTTGTTTGTTTTTTGGTTTTTGACAGAGAAAGATCACAAGTAGGTAGATGGCAGGGAGAGAGAGAGAGAGGGAAGCAGGCTCCCTGCTGAGCAGAAAGCCTGATGTGGGACTCGATCCCAGGACCCTGAAATCATGACCTGAGCTGAAGGCAGTGGCTTAACCTACTGAGCCACCCAGGCCCTATAAGTTGTATTTTTGAAGTTATTTTCCATTTCATAGATTTTAAAACTTTTTTGGCATAAATTTCTTTATAATATATTCTAATTTCCTCTATAATGTTGGGAAAATATAGAATAATTCTATATTTCTTCTTTCACTGTTCTTTCACTTCTTTCACTTCTTTCACTGTTAATGTTGAAAATTTGTGTTATTGGATATGTCTTTTCATGGATCAGTCTTACTATTTCTCTATCAATTTTACTGGTCTCTCTCAAAAATCAATTTTGTCTTTATGATTTTCTTTATTTTATGATTGGGTTTATATTTATTAATTTCTGCTCTTATTTTTATTGTTACCTTCTCCACTTTCATTATAATTTATCCTTCTATAGCTTTTGAGTGGGAAGCTAAAACAATTGATTTCAAAATTCTTCTTTTCTAATACATAAATTTAAATTTAATATATATTTAATTTTTCAAGGTGCTTTAGCCACAGTCTATAATTTTCAGTAACTATATTTTCAATATCAGTTAGATTATAATATTATATGTTGCATTATAATTTTATTTTTTTTTCAGTTATTTAAAAGAATGCTGAATGTTTCTCAAGCATTTAGGGATTTTGTAGTTATCTTTGTATTATTGTGCTCTAACTTAATGTCATAATTTTTAAACAACATACACACGTAATAATGCCTCCGTTTCACATATATTATGACTAAGCTATTTATATAAAGCTATATAATAGATTATTATTGTCCACCATTTTCTATTATGAATGCTTATTGCATAAAGAGAGCACTTTTCAAATTATGTGAAAGGTGTCTACCTATTAACTAAATCTCTGCCATACATTCTATTACAAAAACCCTGCTGTACATGCTGGCTAAGATTTTTGCATTATTTTGAAATAACCTAAGCAAAAGCTTCAGTAGTGGATTTATTTTGTCAGAAAAAAAGTAATTCTTATGTTTACCTATTTGATTTACAATTGTATTAGATTAGTACATTATTTATAAATACTTAATTCAAGAAGGTAGCATTTTCTGACATCCTTCACATTGTGCCTTAATTTAATTTAGTAAACTAGTTCATCAAATAGCTATTTACACTCTACTTATACAAAGTAAATGTATTTCATGAAGTTAAAATATATTTAAATATGATCTATGAGAGAGAAGTTTAATTTGTCATATAAATACCTTCCAATAAATATCATTTCCCTTTAGTAAGATACTCAGGTCTAACCGAGTGAAGTGATAGCCATTTAAAGGATACAACTTCAACTCTTGTATTTGTTGATGTGATAATAAAATGCTTGTTTGTTAGTTTATTTAACTAAAATATGCTTTTATTTAGGTTAAGATTTTATTAACATTTATTGAATTAATTCCAGAAGACAAAAGATAGAATGTAATATTTAACAAAATGTGGTATTTCTGAAAATTGGGGGTCTCTTTGTGTCTTTGTCTGTCTTCAAATTGTACTGCTTATTTCCATTTAAGTAACTGAATGTCAAGGTGAAAATCTTTGTTAATTTCTCAAATAATATACATCTAAGGTAAGTTTGAGCCTAATTCTAATTAAAATTAAAATGTGTTCTTTCAGTTGAAAATTCTCATAACAGGTAGATAATAGCTTCCTGTATTAACATTACTGACATATGCATCAGTTTATATGCACACATATATAAAGATGATTAGATATAGATATAGATATATAGATAATATAGACATAGATATAGATAGCATTCTATCCAAATGACTTTAAAAAGAGCTATAAGGAAATATATCTAGGGACACCTGGGTGCTTCAGTCAGTTAAGCATCTGCCTTCAGCTCAGGTCATGATCCCAGGGTCCTGGAATCAGCCCTGTGTTGGGCTTGGGCTACCTGCTCATTGGGAGTCTGCTCCTCCTTCTCCCTTTGGTTCCCCATGTTTGTGCTCTCTCTCTCCCCCCCCTCTCTCTGTCTGTCAAATAAATAAATACATTCTTTAAAAAAAAAGACATATTTAAATTGGATATCAAAGAAAGTATTTATATTAAAGAAAGTTCAAGAAAAGAATACCCTAGAAACATTTATTAGTGGTATCAGTTTTCGAGAAAATGTTTTCCCCTAATAGCTCCTCTCATCTGTTGGAATCTTATCTGCTGAAACCACCTGTCCTTTTTACAATCAAGCCTGAAATATCTCGCAGTACTTTTTATGTTTGAGGAGACTTTGGTTTTTAAAGAGGAAAAACTTCAAACCTGGAGAATGTATTTATTCCAGAAGCTCAGGCACAGCATACCATTGAAGGAGCAGGAGGCTGGCTGAGGACAAAGCAAAGGCTGGCGCCTTGCACCACCCCCCTTCACCCGCTCCCCTCCATATGTGTAGCATTCCTCAGGCACCCCTGACTGCCATAAAACGATAGTTAACTTGCAGAGATCAGTCCTGCAAGGTAGGAGTCTCCCTTGGTTTGCAAATGTCCTTGAGATTTACAACAAAGAAGTTACCTTATCAATAGCCCAATTTCCAGGGACACAGAACTCAGTTCCTCAAGCCCTAATGTCACCCTCCCCTCCATGAAAATGGAAGGAGGCGGAGGTAGAAGGAAAAGTAAATAAAGTTCAATTTCTTCTAAACCTAAATCTCATTAACAAGGATGCTTGGTAGCAGGAATGTAACATTCCACCAGGAGACTCCCAATTGTCTTTACTTGATAAGTAACCAGGCCTTCAATATCCTGGTAGTGCTTTATTCGCATGCGTGGGCTAACCGGCCAGTTCTGCTTCTGTAAGATTGCTTTGTCTGCTTTCGCGCTGGGTCCCCTGACCCAATCCACTGACGCCAAGTATGCCTGTTCAAACTATCAATCAATCAGCTCAGCCCCACCCGAAACTTGTTTGTATCTGTCTATAAAAATCCTGCACCAACCCAGCTCTGGACCTCTCGGCGTTATCGGCAAAGAGCGGCGCAGAGGTCCAGGTTCGAACCTGTTGGGCTCCCCGCCGAGGGAAGGAGGCGCCCAGGCCAGCTGGAGGCCTCTCCTTGGGGCTGAGCCGGATGGCGAGTGTCGCGAACCCGGAACGCACCCACAGAAGACACCAGGCTCGGGAGGTCTGTCGAAGCAGGATCTCGCTTTATTGAGCAGGGCAGCGGCTTATATGGGGTGAGGGAAGGGAAGTGAGGTCAGCAAAGTGGGGGCCAATGGGGATGTGCCGTGTCGGCGGGAGTTGGGAGAGACACGCCCTGCAGGGGGTGGAGACTTGCGGGAAACGAAACTGATGGGAAACCGAAACCGCCACTTTGGCGCCTTTGTGGTCAGCCATGTGGGTTCCCGATCCGGAAGAGAAGGCCACCCAGCGCCATCTTAGCCTCTTGGGGCCCAACATCTCCCCCTTTTGTTTTTGTATGCATGACTTCTGTCTTAGGTCGCCGGCGGCGGGCCTTCAGGCTTACCCGTCATTGGGGAATCACACTGCTTTGGTGTACCCCCTGTCTTAGGTTGCTCTGCGTCCCCCGCCGGTCTTACCCGTCATTGAATATCATGCCTGTATAGGGGTTTGGTCCCTGACCTGGCGTGGGTTGTTCCTGCAAGGAATCCCATCCGCCATAGGTCATGAGACTATTGATGGGGCCCCTCGTAGGACTCGTCGTCACGGGTGGCCAGTCTCTGGTATTGAACATGGACGTTCATGAGTTGAATGGCCTCCACTCTTTTTTGGACGAATTGGGCAATCTTATTGATAATACAGGGGCCAAAGGTCAGCAGGAGAAGTAGGGTTAGGATGGGCCCCAGGAGGGGGAGGAGAAAGGGAAGTAAGCCATTAAAGCTTGTCCAGAAGGGGGAGGTCATCAGGGCGTGGCGGCGCTTCTCTAGGTCCTCCTGTAGCTTCTTGATTTTGTCTCGTACAATACCCGACCAGTTGACAAAGAAACAACATTCCTCTTGTAAAAACAAACATATGCCTCCCTTTTCGGCTGTTAATAGATCTAAGCCTCGCCGGTTTTGGAGTACCACAGTGGCTAAGGAGTCCAATTGTTCCTGGAGGTTTAAGATGGTTCCCGCTATTGTTTGGAGATTATCAATCATTTGTTGGGAGAGTGTTTTATAAAAATGGAGAGAGGTGCCCAAACCGGCCGACCCAGTGGCTACCCCGGCAGTGATGCCGAGCCCCAATAAGAGAGGGATGGCGGGATTGGCTCGAGCATTTCTCTCTGCAATTTGTTGGCATTCCTCCTTGTATAGGGCTGTCCACTTTATATATAAGGCCCCTGGAAGAACGGCCCTAGCTAGCGACCGCCAGTCAGCTGCTGTACATGGGGCATGGGCCAGACCTCAGAGGATGGTTTCTGTCCATGGGGCATTGGGCCCGTCCTCTAATACTGCCTTTTTGAGCTCCTTAAGGTCCCCAGGTTCCCATGGGTACCAAGGAGCCGGACGGTTGCCTCCTGGGTTAACGTAAACAAAGTGCTGACAGGAGGCAGAGAAAAGATTCCCGGTTTTAGAGCTCATAAGGCCCAACAGAGGAGCAGACACCATGCTTTCCCAGCCAGGGGGGAGGGGTTAGGCAGTCCAAGTCAGGCCAGAGAACACAGGGAAACTTCCCCGAAACAAAGAGAGTTTCGGCAGCTGCTTGGGAATATTCCCTATAGTCTCTGTCTCGAGTTAGACCAACCCCAGTTGGCTCCAGTTATAGCCATTAACATGGGAAGTGAGTGAGGGAGAAGCCCCCACATCTATTAGGAGAAACAGAGAGAAATACAGCAAGAGTCCCCTTTGTTAGGGATGGCCCAGCAACCTGGGTTTACTAGAAGAAAGCACTAGAAGAAGGCTTATTTGCATAATTATTATCCAATATGTCAGGAGGAAATTTACTAGTTGACTCACCGAATCTGGTTTTAGCTCTTAATACCTATCTCTTATATTCCCTCCCGACATGTACGATGTCCTCAGATTCAAACGGGGCAGACATCCTCCCCTTAAACAGAATGTAACCTTAATCAAGGGAAACACAAAGGGCAACGAGAAAGACACACAAAACAATTAACGAGCCGGCAAAGAAAGACGCTGCGCGATTTCGGTACAGAAACGAAAGTACAAATTCAAACGGCCAAGGGGAACCGCGAGTTTCCCCTGTGGCCCACAAACGAATGGGGCCCCGAAAAAGCGGGCCCCTCTAATCCCTGGGGCATCCCCCAGGGTGGCAGGGGAGAAGTCCGAGTTCGTCAACTCCTTCTCAAGCTGCCCAAAATACGAAGCAACAATGTTGTTGTACGAAACAGAAAACAGAGTACCGATAACTGACAGACGAGACAGACAACAGGGGAACAGGAACATCGATATCGAAACACAAGTGCTGGCCAGCTTACCTCCCGGTGGGAGTCGGTTGGGTCCTTGGGCAGGAGTCCGATGATCTTTATTGTATCGCAGGCGCCTGCGGGTGGTCAGCAGCTCCTGCTAGCTGAGCACCCCAGGCTGGGGTGGTGCAGGATTTTTATAGACAGGTACAAACAAGTTTTGGGTGGGGCGGAGCTGATTGGCTGAAAATTTACTTGGTGTTAGTGGATTGGCTTTGGAGGACCCGCGCGAAGAAAAAGGCGGGAAGGGGGAGTGAGGAGGGGGAGTTGGACCTTATTACTCAGCAGAGAAGCATCCTGCCTACGTGACTATGCCTCGGCTATTAGCAGAAGGTATCTTGTTCAAACAGGAGACAAATGTCACACCCTAAAAGCCAAGCGGTTACAGAAAGGCAAAAGAGCGGTTAAATTGGTCAACAACTGGGGGAAGGGTCTTTCATTGCAAGGGGAGGAGGGGTATTCTTGCACAAGCGGTTACAAGAAGGCAAAAGAGCAGTTAATTAGTTAACAACTGGGGGAAGGGTCTTTCATTCCCCCCCTTTTTCTTTATCATGGATAGAATCTTATATCCATTTGTCCTGTTCAGTCTGGGGCTCGGTTTGTTTAAGGAGTTGATATTGCTGCGTCAGTACCATGGTCTGGATTACTGACAAGCGGTCTTTTATAAACTGTACGAGTTTATTTAGGATACAAGGGCCGATGGAGAGGTTTAGTAGAAGTATAATAAGGGGCCCTAAGATGGTGGATAGTAAGGTGGTGAGCCAAGGAGATCGATTAAACCAATTTTCAAACCAGCCCTGGTGGGATTCAAAATCCTTTTTTCTTTGGGCTAGTCTTTCTCTGAGTTTATCCATGGTTTCCCTAACAACCCCTGTATGGTCCGCATAAAAACAACATTCTTCCTTGAGGGCTACGCATAATCCCCCCTCTCTCAAGAACAATAGGTCCAGCCCTCTCCTGTTTTGTAGGACCACCTCGGAGAGGGAGGTTAGGGATTTTTCTAAGGCAGTGATATTGAAGGCCTGGTTACAATTGGGAGCCTCCTGGTGGAATGTTACATTCCTGCTATCAAACATCCTTGTTAATGAGATTTAGGTTTAGAAGAAATTTAACTTTATTTACCTTTCCTTCTACCTCCGCCTCCTTCAGTTTTTCATGGAGGGTAGGGTGACATTAGGGCTATTGATAAGGTAACTTCTTTGTTGTAAATCTCAAGGACAATTTGCAAACCAAGGGAGACTCCTACCCTGCAGGACTGTGATTTCTGCAAGTTAGGTATTTATCGTTTTATGGCAGTCAGGGGTGCCTGAGGAATGCTACACATATGGAGGGGAGCGGGTGAAGGGGGGGTGCAAGGCGCCAGCTTTTGCTTTGTCCTCAGCCAGCCTCCTGCTCCCTCATCATTCCCCCCTGAACAATTTTGACCCTTAAATCTCTAAGGTGGTTGAAGGTGGAAGGTCTCATCTTCTGTAACTTCTTCATGCTGAATAGGGGCGTAGAGCTGTCCCTACCTGCTCCGGTCAATATTGGTCAGGGTAGGGACGTATAAGGGAGTTACGAAAGGTGGAGGCAGCTGAATCCAGCGCTGACAGTGAAGAGGCGTCCTCGCGTGCGATAAGGATCATCAAAGGGATCTAGCAAGGGATAGAGCCTCTTTGGTTTAACAGGGGGGTCTCCAGTGGTGTTTGAGACGGTGGAGGCGGGCTCCTTTGAGGGCTGGTGGGATTCATTTGGGGCAGCTGCTTCGGGAGGGTTGACATGGGCTTTGCGAACTAATTGTTCGATACGGTCCCAGGCGTCCCAGTCAAAGAGATTACTTTCAGGCAGCCAAGGGGCGGCTTTAATAAGGGTTTCCCATGTTTTGAGAGCCTGGGAGTCAGTGAGGGAAAGACCGCGGCTCTTCAGAAGGAAGCGTTGGGATTCTAAGGAAGGGTCATTTTTAGAAAAGGACTGCCCCATAGCTTATGGGGGTACACTCACCCGTAGACCGATTGGCCCGTCAGCGAGAAGAGCGAGGTTCCTCACACAGGGCACCAGTTGTTGGGCTCCCCGCCGAGGGGAGGAGGCGCCCGGGCCAGCCGGAGGCCTCTCCTTGGGGCTGAGCCGGATGGCGAGTGTCACGAACCCGGAACACACCCACAGAAGACACCGGGCTCGGGAGGTCTGTCGAAGCAGGATCTCACTTTATTGAGCAGGGCAGCGGCTTATATGGGGTGAGGGAAGGGAAGTGAGGTCAGCAAAGTGGGGGCCAATGGGGATGTGCCGTGTCGGCGGGAGTTGGGAGAGACACGCCCTGCAGGGGGTGGAGACTCGCGGGAAACGAAACTGATGGGAAACCGAAACCGCCACTTTGGCGCCTTTGTGGTCGGCCATGTGGGTTCCCGATCCGGAAGAGAAGGCCACCCGGCGCCATCTTAGCCTCTTGGGGCCCAACACGAACCTGCAATAAACGACCCTTGCTGATTGGCTTTGACTCACCTCTCTGGTGGTCTTTTAAGGTGGAGGTAATATTCAATTGGCATTTCATTTGGAGGTCCCACTGAGATCTCCCCTTCAAGCCCACCAGACAACTGGTCAACGGTCGCTGCAACCGATCGGTAAGAAAGCCGGCTTTGTCTTTTGTCTCTGTTTTTCGTATACTTTGTTCTTATGTCCTGGCTGTGTATGTCCTGTCTTGTGTGTCCTCTGGTGGTCTTTTAAGGTGGGGGTAATATTCAATTGGCATTTCACCATCTGAGTATGTTTGGGAGGAGAGAAGTCATTTTTTGAGAAAAAGCACTGTCTTTGAGCTAAAAATGGACTGACCCAGCACAGAGTTTGGGATGGAGGTTGGAGGAAGCACTCTGAATATCTTAAGCACTCTAAATTATCTCAAGATTCTGCTTGCTAGTGAACTAATGGATCAAGGTGTAAGTCCACCTCTGGACTAGAGCTTGTTAAGCCCTTTTGTTAGGCCCTCTACTGCATCACTCATCTGATCTTGCTGAAACTATGATCTTATGAATTTAAATTTCCTCACCTATGAGAAGGAGCTTCAAATGCAGGCTCTTCCTCTTTTAGAGCTGATGTGAACATAAAAGAAAAATATGCATGAATTACTAGTCACTACAGGAAGTTCAGACATTTCTGCTACCATCTATCATGGCCACAAAGTTTTCTTTCTGGTCCTTTTGAATACTTGTATATTTTCTTTGTTATTTCTATGATAGTCATTCAAGTTTGAAAATAGAGTTACTTAGATCTGTGAAGTAAATCTAAAGCAATGGGATTAATCTTGTTTCTGAAAATAATAGAATGATATGTGTGTGTGTGTGTGTGAGAGAGAGACAGAGAGAGAGAGATAGTGAAGGGGGTGGATGAGAAAAATATGTGAAGTAGCTTTACTTCAATAAATCAAATAATCACTTTTAAAAAATATTTCAGGGAGTCTTCATATTTGGAATGTTTTGGTGTGGGTGTGGGTTGAACAGTGCCCTTCAAAATTATTATTTTGAATAAAATAAATAAAATAAATTGTTGTTAATCCCAATCCCCGGGACTTG
Organism: Mustela erminea; assembly: GCF_009829155.1. Lineage (NCBI taxonomy): Eukaryota > Metazoa > Chordata > Mammalia > Carnivora > Mustelidae > Mustela > Mustela erminea. Next base: position 176,265,147 of record NC_045614.1, read on the forward strand.
AAAATGTGACCTTATTCAGGGGAGGAAAGGGGAGGGGATCTTTGCAGATATAATAAATTAAGGATCTCAAAATGAGATTATCCTGCATTTAGCTTAAGCCCTAAATCCAATGATAGATGTCATTAGAAGAAAGGCTGAGAGAAAGGAGATACACAGAAAGTCTGGTGAAGAATGAAACCAAGAGGGATGCCTGCATGGCTCAGTTGGTTGGACTACTGCCTTCAGCTCAGGTCATGATCCTGGAGTATCAGGATCAAGTCCCGCATGGAGTCCCACATGGAGTGCCACATCAGGCTCCTGGCTCCACGGGAGTCTGCTTCTCCCTCTGACCTTCTCTCCTCTCAGGCTTTCTCTCAATGTCTCTGTCTCACATAAATAAATAAAATCTTAAAAAAAAAAAAAATGAAACCGAGATCGGATTTATGTTGCCAGAAGCCAAGGAATGTCTGAAATAACCAGAAGCAGGAAGCTGGAAGAGACAAGGAGGATTCTTCCCCTGAGCCCTGTGTGTGTGGCCCTGCTGACATGGCCTTGATTTCAGACTTCTGACCTCCAGAACCTTAAAGTGAAAAAAATTATGTTGTTCTTAAACACTCTGTGGGAATTTGTTACAGCAGTTCTACAAACTAATACAGTGTGCTAAATAATAGCATGCATAAATCACTGACAAACTGAATTATTGGTAGAGTTTGACTACCCTTGGATCAAATGGCTTTTGAAGTTTTTGGATCAAATGATTTTTAAGGTTTCTTAACCCTCAATTGGGCATTCAAAACACATGTGTAACAGATTGTTAAATGAAAGCTTAAAAAATAGTGCCAAAACAAAGCTTTGAACAATTAAAGCATTATTAAAGAGTATAGAGATGGAGAGTGAGAAATCATCAAATATATATTTTAACTAAAAAAGCCTGGGGTATTCTTATACAAATCAAGTAATCACTTAACAGTTATTGTATTTTAAATGTATTCATTCACATGGACTATATTCATTGACCTTGGCTAAATTGTAAACAAAATTGGGAGTGAAATGAGAAAAAGTAAATTCGTCTCCAGCTGTGAGAGATTAATACAAGAGTGGCTTTTACAGGAGGAAAAGATCATCACATCCTGAAGAAAAAAAAAGGTCAGTCATCCTGATTGAGCCAGGAGAGAAGGGATTCCTTAGCCAAATTGACAATTTCATAGCACTGGGAAATTTGGAATGATTACCAGTGAATATTGCATATAACTTATCCTTTATCAATATTATTCTCATAAGTAAAATAAGAATAAACTATAAAATATCTGATGAGGGAGCAGGAGGCTGGCTGAAGACAAAACAAAAGCGGGCACCTTGCACCTCCTCTCCATCTGCTCCCCCTCAGTAATATGTGTAGCAATACTCAGGCACCCCTGACTACCATAAACGATAAACAAATAGTTAACTTGCAGAGTTCACAATCCGGCAGGACAGGAGTCTCCCTTGGTTTACAAATGTCCTAGAGATCTACTAACAAAGAAGTTACCTTAGGCAAATAACTCAGTTCCTCAAGCCCTAAGGTCTCCCTCCTCACCATAAACAAAACTGAAGGAGGCCGAGGTAGAAGGGAATGTAAATATAGTTAAATCTCTTCTGAACCTAAATCTCACTAACAAAGATGATTGATTATGACATCCCACCAAGAATCTCCCAACTATCTTGATGTTAATGGCTGGCCTAAAGATCAAGGCCTCCAGTATCCCTGCACCTTGTAGGCCCTCTTTAGCATATGAAAACTCCTTTGAAACCACCCTTCCCCTCACCTTCCCCCAACCGCAGGATACATAACCTGCCACCCCTCACAACCAGGGGCAGCAGCTCTTCCTGCCCACAGGTCCTGTCCCTGTGCTTTAATAAACCACCAATTTACACCAAAGATGTCTCAAGAATTCTTTTTTGGTCATCAGCTCTGGACATCAGCCCACCGAACCTCAACTAGGTTCTAGAACTTCATCATATCTATTAATAGTGAAGAATACATCTAATATATTACTTGTCTTTTGCGATTTTCTAATTATAGGGTTCTGTTTTTGTTTTTTAATATATGTTGCTGTAGTTAGCTCTTTAGAATATATGAACACTTACCAGAAATTTCTCTTAAGGTTTTGGTACCCAAATACTAACCTTAAGCAACCCTACTTAGAATAATATTTCTTAAGGTAGTCAGGGCAAAAACACAAACAAAACCCAGAACATATAAAAGTAACAGCAAAATAGGAATATAGGTTTAAAATGGAAATTTCTGAGTCCCTATACAGGTCAGGTGAGTCATGAATTTTTTAAAACCACTGTTACTTGAATAAGGCTTATGATCTCACTGTGTTGCAGCTTATAATGATTACATTCCAGGTATTTCTAGAAATACAGGGACACTTAGGGAGGAATCAGAGGGAACTGGCATCAAACATGCCATTTAGGATAGTTAGGAGTGCATGAAGTGAACAACTCTCTGTGTGGCTCATGCTTCCCTTCCCTCAGGGGACTCACTTAAAAACAAGTCTGGGAAACCAACTTCAGGTAACAAAAGGCCAGACAAAAGGGTGGGTCAGGCCAGGTGGAGACTTCCAAGCAGTAGGGGATTGCATACTGTCTCCCTAGCTACCAAGTAGCAGAGGGGCCCCCACCCATTGGGAACCCTTTTTGGCACCAATCCTAATCAAGGTGTAATAGGCTGGGTCAAATGTCTACTAGGGTAAATTGTAATTCAGTTGGCCACCGAGCATCACTATGGAGTTTCCTGTGTGTGTTACAATCTCATTGGTCACCTGTTTGTGGCCAGGCCCGACCACATGGTTTTTGTCCTTAGAAGCTAGACTGTGAAACAGAGAAGGGTCTCCCTCTCTCTTAAGAGGTGTGGCCCCAAACGTTCGGTTAGATTCTTGATGCTTGGTGTGAAATAAAGCTTTGCTTGCCCTTCGCTTTGTATCAGTCTCACTCATGGACCCATTACTGGGGCATAACAATACAAGGAACAAAAATTCTTAATCACAGATTTGACAATACAATAATGAGGATTTTTATTTGGTTGGGTCTGAATTTTCCCTTGTAGAAAAATAGACTGGAGTCAGATTGTAAAAGAACTGAACTGCCAAGTAAAGAAATCTGGAATTTATCTCTCAAGAAGAAAGTTTTATTTATTTATTTATTTATTTTTAGAAATTTTTTAAAATTAATTTTTAAATTTTTTTATAGACGTACAATCTATTTTTATCCCCAGGGCTACAAGTCTGTGAATCACCAGGTTTACACATTTCACAGCACTACACTCCCCAATGTCCATATCCCCACCACCCTCTCCTGACCCCCCTCCCCCCAGCAATACTCAGTCTGTTTTTTGAGATTGGGTCTTTTATGGTTTGTCTCCCTCCTGATCTCATCTTCTTTCCCTTTTTCTTTTCCTACCCACCAAACCCCCCATGTTGCATCTCCACTTCCTTGTATCAGGGAGATCATATAATAGTTGTTTTTGTCTGATTGACTTATTTCACTAAGCATAATACCCTCTAGTTCCATCCACGTCATCGCAAATGGCAAGATTTCATTTCTTTTGATGGCTGCGTATTCCATTGTATATATATATACCACGTCTTCTTTATCCATTCATCTGGTGATGGACATCTAGGTTCTTTCCATAGTTTGGCTATTGTGGACATTGCTGCTATGTTTATAGCACAGTTCGGGTGCACATTCCCCTTCATAGCACCACGTTTGTATCTTTAGGGTATATACCCAGTAGTGCAATTGCTGGGTCATAGGAGAGCTCTATTTTCAGTTTTTTGAGGAACCTCCACACTGTTTTCCAGAGTGGTTGCACCAGCTTGCATTCCTACCAATAGTGTAGGAGGGTTCCCCTCTCTCTGCATCCTCGCCAGCATCTGTCATTTCTTGACTTGTTAATTTTAGCCATTTTGACTGGTGTGAGGTGATATCTCATTGTGGTTTTGATTTGTATTTCCCTGTGCCAAGTGATGTGGAGCATTTTTTCATGTGTCTGTTGGCCAGCTGGATGTCTTCTTTGCAGAAATGTCTGTTCATGTCCTCTGCCCATTTCTTGATTGGATTATTTGTTCTTTGGGTGCTGAGTTTGCTAAGCTCTTTATAGATTTTGGATACTAGCCCTTTAGCTGATATGTTGTTTGCAAATATCTTCTCCCATTCTGTCAGTTGTCTTTTGGTTTTGTTAACTGTTTCCTTGGCAGAGCAAAAGCTTTTGATCTTGATGAAATCCCAATAGTTCATTTTTGTCCTTGCTTCTATTGCCTTTGGAGATGTTCCTAGGAAGAAGTTGCTGTGGCTGAGGTCAAAGAGGTTGCTGCCTGATTTTGATGGATTCCTGTCTCACATTAAGGTCCTTCATCCATTTTGAGTCTATTATCGTGTGTGGTTTAAGGAAATGGTCCAATTTCATTTTTCTGCATGTGGCTGTCCAATTTTCCCAGCACCATTTATTGAAGAGGCTGTCTTTTTTCCATTGGACATTCCTTCCTGGTTTGTCAAAGATTAGTTGACCATAGAGTTGAAGGTCTATTTCTGGGCTCTCTATTCTGTTCCATTGATCTATGTGTCTGTTTTTGTGCCAGTACCAAACTGTCTTGATGATGATAGCTTTGTAATAGAGCTTGAAGTCTGGAATTGTGATGCCACCAACTTTGGCTTTCTTTTTCAATATTCCTTTGGCTATTCAAGGTCTTCTCTGATTCCATATAAATTTTATGGTTATTTGTTCTATTTCTTTGAAAAAACTGGATGGGATTTTAATAGGGATTGCATTAAATGTGTAGATTGCTTTAGGCAGTATAGACATTTTCACAATATTTGTTCTTCCAATCCAAGATCATGGAACATTTTTCCATTTCTTTGTGTCTTCCTCAATTTCTTTTATGAGTACTTCATAGTTTTCTGAGTATAGATTCTTTGCCTCTTTGGCTAGGTTTTTTCCTAGGTATCTTATGGTTTTGGGTGCAATTGTAAATGGGATTGACTCCTTAATTTCTCTTTCTTCTGTCTTGCTGTTGGTGTAGAGAAATGCAACTGATTTCTGTGCATTGACTTTATATCCTGACACTTTTCTGAATTCCTGTACAAGTTCTAGCAGTTTTGGAGTGGAGTCTTTTGTGTTTTCCACATATAGTATCATATCATCTGCAAAGAGTGATAGTTTGACTTCTTCTTTGCCAATTTGGATGCCTTTAATTTCTTTTTGTTGTCTGATTGCCGAGGCTAGAACTTCCAGTACTATGTTGAATAGCAGTGGTGATAACGGACATCCCTGCAGTGTTCCTGACCTTAGCGGAAAAGCTTTCAGTTTTTCTGCATTGAGAATGATATTTGCGGTGGGTTTTTCATAGATAGTTTTGATAATATTGAGGTTATGTGCCCTCTATCCCTACACTTTAAAGAGTTTTAATCAGGAAGGGATGTTCCACTTTGTCAAATGCTTTTTTGGTGTCTATTGAGAGTATCATATGGTTCTTGTTCTTTCTTTTATTAATGTATTGTATCACATTGATTGATTTGTGGATGTTGAACCAACCTGTAGCCCTGGAATAAATCTCACTTGGTCGTGCTGAATAATCCTTTTAACATCCTGTTGGATCCTATTGGCTAATACTTTGGTGAGAATTTTTTTCCATCTGCGTTCATCAAGGATATTGGTCTGTAATTCTCTTTTTTGATGGGATCCTTTTCTGGTTTGGGGATCAAGGTGATGCTGGCCTCATAAAATGAGTTTGGAAGTTTTCCTTCCATTTCTATTTTTTGGAACAGTTTCAGAAGAATAGGAATTAATTCTTCTTTAAATGTTTGGTAGAATTCCCTTGGGAAGCCATCTGGCCCTGGGCTTTTGTTTGTCTGGAGGTTTTTGATGACTGTTTCAATCTCCTTACTGGTTATGGTCTGTTCAGGATTCCTACCGCTTTCTGGTTAAGTTTTGGTAGTTTATATGTCTCTAGGAATGCATCCATTTCCTCCAGATTGTCGAATTTGTTGGCACAGAGTTGCTCATAGTATGTTTTTATAATTGTTTGTATTTCTTTGGTGTTAGTTGTGATCTCTCCTGTTTCATTCATGGTTTTATTTATTGGGGTCCTTTCTCTTTTCTTTTTGATACGTCTGGCCAGGGGTTTAAGAATCTTATTTATTCTTTCAAAGAACCAGCTCCTAGTTTTGTTGCTTTGATCAATTGTTTCCTTAGTTTCTATTTCATTGACTTCTGCTCTGATCTTTATGATTTCTCTTCTCCTGCTGGATTTAGGCTTTCTTTGTTGTTCTTTCTCCAGCTCCTTTAGGTGTAGGGTTAGGTTGTGTACTTGAGACCTTTCTTGTTTCCTGAGAAAGGCTTTTACCTCTATATATTTTCCTCTCAGGACTGCCTTTGTTGTGTCCCACAGATTTTTGAACCATTGTGTTTTCATTATCATTTGTTTCCATGAATTTTTTTCAATTCTTCTTTAATTTCCTGGTTGACCCATTCATTTTTAGAAGGATGCTGTTTAGTCTCCATGTATTTAGGTCCTTTACAAATTTCCTCTTGTGATTGAGTTCTAGCTTCAGCGCATTGTGGTCTGAAAAATTTCAGGGGATGATCCCAATCTTTTGATACTGGTTGAGACCTGATTTATGACCCAGGATATGGTCTATTCTGGAGAATGTTCCATGTGCACTAGAGAAGAATGTGTATTCTGTTATTTTGGGATGGAATGTTCTGAATAGATCTGTGATGTCCATTTGGTCCAGTGTGTCATTTAAGGCCTTTATTTCCTTGTTGATTTTTTGCTTGGATGATCTGTCCATTTCAGTGAGGGGAGTGTTAAAGTTCCCTACTATTATTGTTTTATTGTATTATTGTCGATGTGTTTCTTTGATTTTGTTATTATTCACTATCTAAATTTGCTCATTTCTATAAGTACGAGTCTTAATGTAACCTTCAAAATATGAAGTCTAATTTACAAAATTGTATTTATCAGAAGTAAAAATTTATATCTGAATTGTAATATTTAACTTACAGTATTTACAATATTACCTTTAGCAAAAGTAAAAATAAATATATTTTATTTCGAAATTTAATAGTAATTTGATCATAGAGTTCAAGTTGTATAGTATAAGAAAACTTGGAGGATAAGAATTTAGTTTTATGAATGGCACATTTATTTATTTATACAAATATGTAATTTCCAAAGCTTTCTTATGAGCATTATCTCCTAACAATAATAGGAAAAAGTCTTGCTATTAGGTTTATACCAAATCAGTTATCAAAATTTCACTAATGGTGGAGAGAGTAATTATATAGTGCAAAGCAAAAATACTCTTCAGGAAAATATTTAGGACTAAAACAAATTAACATTCATGTTGCTAATTGAGATATTGTTGTCATGAGTGTCTTGCACAAAATATATTTGATTTCAAAGTACATCTCAGACTTAAAAAATGTACATCTCAGTCTAGAAAGCTTTGAGGGACATTTAATGAAAGGTGTAAAATCAATTGCAGAGATAATGACAATGATATCAAGCTGGATTTGAGTTCAATTTATCTCTTCATATCATGGTTATAAATAAAGGAATTATTTGATTTGAACTTAAGCTTTACAAATCCTATTGGGGATGCATATCACATTTTTTATCTTTTCTATTCTGATGTTGTATATTGAGGAAAATAAAGTACATAAAATAAATAGAGTAAAACCTATCTTGCACTACAATAAATTGGAAGTGGAGCACCTTCACGAAATTCTCCAAGTATTAATAGAAGTTGAGCAATGAGAACTAAATCCTTCCAATGACAAAGTTTTACTACTGCCTACGGTAATATTGATACTACAAAAGTTGAGAGAATTTGCTTTTCATTCATGTTAAGACTTAAAATTCAGAATTTAAGAGGATCATAGGGTTGGGTTCTAGAAATGTTCTCTTTCAGCCAATGGGCAGAGAAAGAAAATGCACAGAAAGAATACTCCTTCTTAACCACTTTTTCATAGATGTGATGCACATAAACAGATGTAATGCTTATATATCAATTGCAAGGCATTATAACATGGACTCCAACTAGAGTCAAAGGAAAGTAAAAATGTTATATCTAGTTAGGTCAAGCATTCCCTTCCCACTACATTTTTAAATGGAATCCTACATCTTTGATGCAGAGTTGGTCATCTCTGCTGTCTGTCTTAGCCACTATAAGACACAATAAGGCCAACTAACAATAGTAGGTATCACTACTATATAATCTTTTCCAAATTATATTCTAAGGATTCTGTTTTATAAAATAATTCATGAATAAAAAAATTTTAATAACATTTATAAAATCATCTATATATTGGCCATTTTTACAATATTTTACTATTTATATTGATAAACATAAACTCTGAAAAGCCTGACAGTAAAAATACTTTTTTACTTTATTCCAGTCAGCTTTTTCTGAACAGATTTTATAAGTTCTAAAAATTCCTACAAAGAAAAACTCACTGAACTTCAAAATTTGTAGTTCCAAAACATGTTTACATGTTTGTTGATGTAAAATCTTCATACAACAAAATTGCAGTTAAATGGTTCATTTTGATAAATGTAGACATAAGTAATGTACCTGTGAAACTATAACCACAATCAAGACAGTGTACATGTCTCTTCTGCTTGCAAAAATCTCTTCATGCTTCTTTGTAATATTGGCTTCCCTGAATAACCACCGATTGAATTTCTGAGCAATATAAATTAGTTTGCATTTTCAAAGGTTCAATATAAATGGAATTATATAGTAAGCAAACTTTTGGATGGCCTTCTTTTATACATTATATTTTGAGATACATCCATGTTGTGACATATTACTAGACTTTTTTTTTTTTTTTGGTGTGTGTGTGTGTGTGAAGTGTAGGTACAAATGCTGTATTTTGGGGGTTCTTTTGTTTTTTTGTTAATATAGTTGGATAGTGCCATATATATTCTAGCTATAAATCCTTTATCAGATGTATGATTTGCAAATATTTGCTCCCAGTCTGTGGTTTGTCCTTCTATTCTCTTAATGTCCTTCCCTTTGCTAGTGATATGTTTCTATGATAGAATGCACTGGGACTGCTAGCATTAGCGTTTCAATTGTCATGCTGTGTCACGTGGCTGAGAATTCCTATAACACATACAAGAAAATTAAGCTAATAAATATGATAAAATTTCACTGGTTTTGACTCATTATTCATATTATGCTACATGTTGTAACTTATAATACAGTTAAGCTAACAACTGACTATTGGGTAATGTGTTCCTCTTTAAGAATAAATCATTACCCATGGAATATTTCTAAAGATGGTGTATAGGGATTCTTGCTTTTTAAAAGCTCTTTATTTCATCAAATGCTCATTTAAACAAGTTTCTATGCATTTTATTTTATATATTGGTATGAAAAATTATTCAAATTAAGTTGAGGTAATAACCATTGAAAATATGAGCTGGCAACCTTGGGCTCAGTGGGAAAAAAGAAAAAAGATTCAATGTATGCTTTTATCTGCCTGTGCTGTTACAATAAATTTTAAAAATTATCTCTCAATGCTTAATTATAAAGTATGCAAAGAAAAATGCATCAAAAAGTAGTTTAGAAGAATTCTTCCATTTTGACTTTCTACTTCAAGATATTTTCTGACTTCTCTTTTCTCTATACCCATGTTTAATCACAGAAAAATCTTTATAAAAGAACATATTTTTTCTTTAAAGCAGTGTCTTTATTTCTAAGAACCAAAGTTCTGTTGTAGAAATCTGTTGTCTAGTGAATAAAGAACATAGAAAAGTAGGTGTGGTATATTTACTCTTTGCAAAACTTGTACTTTCTTTAATAATAAAGAAATAAGAGGAAATAAGAATAAGAATAATAAGAAATAAGAAATAATAATAAAGAAAAAAGGATATGCTGGGATAGAAAATAATTTTTCCCCCAAATCTTCCATTTATCTCTTTTGTAACTTATGTGATTTTAAAACCCTTATTTCGTGGGTGTTTGGGTGGCTCAGTGGGTTAAGCCGCTGCCTTCGGCTCAGGTCATGATCCCAGGGTCCTGGGATCGAGTCCCGCATCAGGCTCTCTGCTCAGCAGGGAGCCTGCTTCCTCCTCTCTTTCTCTCTGCCTGCCTCTCTGCCTACTTGTGATCTCTCTCTGTCAAATAAATAAATAAATAAATAAAATAAAACCCTTATTTCTTAAAGAAAAGAATATTTAAGTAACATGTTTGTGGACACAGCTTAAAGTAATTCAATATTTCCTATATGAAGTGTGAATATTTACCCTTTTGTAGTTATGTCTTATGTTTGATCTAAAAAAAAAAAAAAAAGACATCTCTAGATGTATCTTGACTAGGTGTATCTTGACTAAATAGCTAGACACCCAAATTTCTTGCCCAAATTTTCTTCAGGGTTGTTTGTGAAGGAAAGGACAGCAAATCTGATTTCAATCATCTATCTCATGTTGAAGAAATCTCAGATGAAAATTTTAGTCATCTGATTGAAATGAAAGTTTAAAACAACTTTTAAAGAAAGGGTTTCTAAACATGTACAAGGCTGGACTAATTTTGAGCTTAAGATTTGTTGAATTTAAAGAGGGTTTATAAATGGAGCAGTGGCCTAAAGAAATAGTTAATTAAATGTTTTGTATTTAAAATCATCAGATTAGAGTGAGGTTTCTATCACTAAGCATTTTTGTGAGATATGCAACAAAGACTAACTAATGTCTAATTAACCAAATCAGCCTCAAATGTCATTCAAAGCTATAGATTTAGAAACCTATTTGCTTCCTCAGAAATAACTTAGAAAATACTTAAAATGTGTTATACCATCTGAAGGAAAGTTTTATTTTCAAGCATTTTACACCTGCTTATGTCCTATTTTTTCAAATGGAAAGTTCTATCTCACCATCAATATTTTTGATAATGCAATACAAATTATGCCATTGATGAAACTGAAGTAAGTACCCATTTTTGTCATTGAAACTTGCTTGATCTACAGTTTTAATGAATCATATTGGATGATTTCTAATATTATGTACCTGCCTATATGTATGTAGGTATACATGTTCACTGTACATATGAGATAAGAAAAGAGACATAGACTGTTTTGTTTCATAATAACATAATATATATTTAATATTTGTTATAACATAATGGGAAATGAAGAAGCTAAATTCTCTTTGTGAATTTGTGTGTGACCTTGGACAACTTAATTTCCCTTGATATTTGTTTCATTTTGTAATGCTCACTACTTTTTCTTCTTTTTTTTTAAGATTTTATTTACCAATTTGTCAGAGAGAGAGAGCATAAGCAGGGGGAACAGCAGGCAGAGAGACAAGCAGGCTCCCCATTGAGTAGGGAGTCCAATGTTGGACTCAATCCCAGGACGCTGGGATCATGACTTGAACCACCAAGGCAACCCATGATCACTTTTTTTTTTTTTTTTTTTTTAAGATTTCTGAGTTATATGTGACACTTTGAAATGGATTTACATATAAATACATTTTGGTCTTTGGGTAATTTAGTAATGAAATCAATAATAAAGTAAGACCTTTATAGTCAAGAAAACATCTATACAACAAAAAGTCACATGATTTCTCTGCTTTTAAAAAAGAAACTTAGTGCCAAATTTAAAAGCAGAGTTATAAGGACCGAAAATAAAATAAAGATATGGATTCTGTTCTTCAGGAAATAAATCAAAGGAATTTTGAATTTATATTTATAAATAATCATAAAAGCAAAAATGTGTCAATAGCCAAAAAAATTGCTTAAATATTATGAAAAGCAACCAATTTTAATTTTAATTTATTGATTTAGACACATAAAATACTGGCCCTTTTTAAACAGTTTTCATATGTTTACTTCACTTGACATTCTCATCCACATATGAGCTGTGACCATTTAACCAGGGAGGAGTTAGAGAATGTGAGCCTCTTGACCTTGTAAATTACTAATTACCATTAAATTGGTTTCAATCAACTCCAGTGTAATTGAAGTAGCATGGTTCTCTGTTTAGGTGAACAGCTTATTGAATGCTTATTTTGCTACATCAAGCTGAAAATGTTAAATGATAAGGCAAAGTACTTCCTGAATCAATATGAGACATGTCTCAATTATCAATGGTAAGACTCTTTAAATTGCATCGTTGCCATTTTGTGTGTGTGGTGTAGCTAATTATGGGTAAATAGTTAACTACAAATCAGACCTGTATGGTTTCAGGTTGTCACTCGATAGTTGCAGGTAAGGATGACTCTAATATTTTTGAGGACTGGTTTTATTTTTTTAAGTGGATTTAAGTATTGATCATAATACCATTAAACAATTCTCGTATAGTAGTTGGGTACATTTCATAATAAAATTCTGAACTGGTATTTCTACCATTTTAGTATAAATTCAGTATTAGAGAGCTCACCTATTAAAGACTGCAATATGTGGAATGTATCAGAATTTTTTATTTTAATCTCCATCAGTTTAACTGGGTATTGGATTAAATGTCTTTCATTTATCATCTTCCATATGTTCAAAGAAGCTTTAACCCCCTGTAGAATTTCATATATTATCTAATATTAAATTAAGTATTAAATATAATGATTTTGGAAATAAATGGTTCCCAGGAAAAAATATTCATATATCTTTATTACCTTTATTCAGATATAATTCACATATCATACAATTTACACATTTAAGTACACAATTTAAAGTTTTTTTCTCTTTTAAAATAATTCCCAGGCTTGTGAAACTACTATCAAAATTTAATTTTAGAACCTCCTCTCTCTTCCTAAGGAATGTACATACCCATTAGCATTGATACCTTATTACCCATCTAATGCCTTCCTGATCCCCATCCCCAGCCCTAGGCAACCCTTAATTTCCTATGGTTTTCTATATTAATGATATATGGTTGACATACAATATTATATTATTTTCAGGTGTACACCATAGTGATTTGACATTTGTATACACTGTGAAATGGCCATCACAATAAGTCTACTTATCATCTGTCATCCTACAAAATTAACATAATATTCCTGCTTTTATTCACCATTTGTACACTGCATCAGTATGATTTATCTATTTTGTAGCTGGAAGTTTGTACTTTTTAATTCTCTTTGTCCAGTTCACCCCCCATCTGGCTTTGGCAACCTCCAATCTGTTCTGTGTATTTATAAATCTGGGTTTTGTTTTTTAGATTCCACAGATAAGTGATATCATGCAGGAGTCGTCTTTCTCTGTCTGACTTATTTCACTTGGCAAAATATCCTCAAGGTCCATCCATGTTGTCACGAATGGCAAAACTTTATTCTCTTCTATGGCTGAGTAGTATTTCAGTGTGTGTGTGTCTGTGTATCCCATCTCCTTTTTGTCTCTATAGATTTGCCTGTTCTGGATATTTCATGTAAATGAAATTGTCATATAGTAGGTTGTCTTTTCTGACTAGTCTGCTGCCCTTAGCATACTGAGTTCAAGATTTACCTATACTGTGACACGTATGAGGACTTCATTCTGTTTTATTGGTGAATAATATTCTAATGTATGGGGTATACCACTTTTTAAACTTTGTTCATCAGTTGATTAACTATTGGGTTATGTCAACTCTTTGGCTATTATAGATAATGTGGCTATGAATTTTTATGTACATATTTTTGTATATCTTATCTGTATAATTAAATGTAGAATTACTGATAACTCTATGTTTAACAAACTGAAGAACTTCCCAGGCTACTTGCAAAGTCTGCTTCACTATTTTACATTTTCATGAGCTATATATGAGGTTTCCATTTCCTACATATACTTGTCAAATTTTAACACTTTTTATGATAAAATTAGACTCACAAGGCAAATGTCTTGCTTAAACCATACATTTTTCAGCTCTACTAGGTATACTATAACATCATCCAAATTTTTTAATGTACGTAAATCGGGTAATTTTCACAATAAAGATGAGACACTATATTATAGGTTGACCTAGGCTATCTTTAAGGTAGATATAAAGTGTTTGAGAAAGAATAAAGATACATGCACAGAGCCACATTCATTTTTACTCACAGGTAATATTTGCAATGATAAACATGTATATTTTGACGTTGAAAGACTGGCCACTTACCCTATATATATAAATAAAACAATAAATTTTTTGTATTCTATGAATTTGATGAAATTGTAATATCTTTCTTCTATATGGATATAGTGATAAATATTTTGTAGACAAGTACTGAGTCTTTATACTTTAGATCTCAAATTTCTTACTCTAATCACTATATATATATATATTTATATTTACATATATATAAATTTTGGTAAATTTAAGAGCTATTGAGTATTAGTGATGACATTAAATAAGTCTAAAGGACATTTTAAGGGGTGTCTGGGTGGCTCAGTGGGTTAAAGCCTCTGCCTTTGGCTCAGGTCATGATCCCAGGGTCCTGGGATCGAGCCCCACATTGGGCTCTCTGCTCAGCAGGGAGCCTGCTTCCTCCTCTCTGCCTTTCTGCCTGCTTGTAATCTCTGTCTGTGAAATAAGTAAATAAAATCTTTTAAAAAAAAAAAAGGACATTTTAAAAAGTAACTATCACTAAAGAAAAAAGGAAGAAATGACCAAATGTCATTTTGAATGTTTATTATTACTTTGATATTTTCTAAAAAGAAAGTATTTTATTATACATTTTATTTCCTATACTCTGTCTTTTGTTCATTTGTTTCATGTGTTAGTCTCAAGATTTTTAAGTGTAGAATAACATACTTTGTATTATTATTCTAGAATATCTGTTTGGTATACTACATGCCTTCATAAATATTTTTTGCTTATCAGTCTCATTGAATAAATAGCTAAGAGTAGAAGTTTTAACTTAAGTACAGAGTGGGAAAAAAAATCTGACAATTTCACAGATATTCCAGTTCAGCTTTTTATTCAAGCACAAATCGATTGTTTGTACTACATGGGTATTTCCAATTAGTAAAATTGTTAAGTTATCTTATAATATCACTGTGTGTCTGGTTAGATAAACCAAGTCAAGTTTTTCAAAATTTATTTCTAAGGTTTCCATACATAATGACATAATAATTTCATTGCATTTTTGTTATGTTTTCTATATTTATTGCATGTTTGCATATTTTATCCACTGAATTTAGTATGTTAAAAGTAATTTAATACTAAATTTATATATTGACCATAATTTAATACCATATTTTATACAGATATTGAAAAATTATATGACTGAATAATAATTTTAATAAGCAAGTACATGCATACACATATATTGCATGAAAACATTATATTTAGAGTCCACATTACCACTGTTTTCATGATCAACATAATACTGTTTAAAATTTCATAGTTTTAAAATATTATACTATGACAGTGAGAGTAGTGTTTATTTCAAATATTCATGATTTTTAAGGGTGCTTAGTTTTAAAGCTATAGAACCAATTGAGCTATTTTTATATTTCATTAAGCTCAAATCTTGCAAACCAAAGAAACTCAACTTAAATTATTAAATAGATGCCTTTCAGAATTTATCCAGAGCCTTTGATGATCATGGAGTATCACTCTGAACACAAAAGAACAATGGTGGTTCAAAGATTCATAATAGCAAACAATGATACACCAGGTGTGCAAGTTAACAAAATAAATTGTTTTATTTCTTTTATATGTTGCATAAAGAAAGAGAAGGAAAATATTAAGTTCAAAATTTCCTATTTTGAAAGTTATAAAGTCTATGGAATTTAAAATTTGCTATATGACTTTAACCTAACATAACCTAAAAAATGTAATTCTATAAAAATTGTCAGTATTTAAGAATTAAAATAAAACTCCAGATTATACGTTTTTTGAAATCCAACTATCTCTGTATAGTATTCAAATAGAAGATGTTCCTTACTATAAAACAAGTGCTGATACTGTATATTTAAATTATTAATAATATTTAACATTATCTGAAATTTCTCCTAGCCATTCCTCAGTGAATGAGTTCCTTCTGGATCTAGATTGCATGCATACATTTGTGTAACGTTTTTTAGAAGATCCAGAATTTTAAAAACTCAGAAAATGGTAGACATGAAATAGCAAGTATCAAATATTTTCTACTTGAAGATATTCCTCAGAACCTTGGGTGAAAGTTCTTAATTGTAAGAAGCATTATTTAGCAACAATCCCTAAGAATACAAGAATTTTGTTTTAATATTTTAAGGATATTTTGTTAAGAAACAACAACAAGAAAATAAAGACATGAGTTAGAAGATTGTGGAATAACGCCAGAATTTTCCATATCTGTTTGTGAATATAACCAAAATCATTGGGAGAACAAGAAATAAATATGCAAACTCTATTTTGGAAAACTAGAAAAAACAAAAACCATATGCAGCGTAATTTTTTTTAAAGATTTTATTTATTTATTTGACAGACAGAGATCACAGGTAGGCAGAGAGGCAGTCAGAGAGAGAGAAAGAGGAAGGGAAACAGGCTCCCTGCTGAGCAGAGAGCCTAATGTTGGGCTAGATCCAAGGGCCCTGGCTAAGCTGAAGGCAGAGGCTTTAACCCACTGAGCCACCCAGGTGCCCCGCAAGGTAATTTAAAAAAAAAAAAAAAAAATCAGAATTCAGTAAAAACCAGAAAAGTACATGTCAAAGCTAAATGGTATATACACAGATGCAAAATCCAAATCCTTATTCCTAACAGCAAGAATGGAATGTCAAGGTTAACAGCAGGTACTTCCCTAGATCTAGATAGAATCACACATATATCAAGCCACATTTGCATGAA
This sequence comes from Mustela erminea, assembly GCF_009829155.1. Taxonomy (NCBI): domain Eukaryota; kingdom Metazoa; phylum Chordata; class Mammalia; order Carnivora; family Mustelidae; genus Mustela; species Mustela erminea. The sequence continues at coordinate 176,281,900 of NC_045614.1, forward strand.
TTAACCTTTTTCAGGGTCTAAGGGACACAAAAGAAATTTCCCATTGTGAAAATTCACATCTTCTTTCTTCATTGGGTAGTGAAATACACCAGTTAAAGAAATTCACATTTTAAAAAATCCCTGAGTTTTGGAGAATAGTTATATAGTTTTGAACACTACTGTGTGTGTTCAATTACAAAATAAACTTACTCTAAATCGCTCTTCCAGAACACAAACTTATTCACCTTCTTCTAAGAAGACAATTAAAGCGAAAAAAGAACAGTATGTACGCAAAAATAGAGAAAAAAAAAATGGAGGATTAACAGAAAGTGCAAATGCTAAAGAATTAGCCTTACTGTTCCCCAAATTTTGCTACAGACTCAATGAAAACAACTAGTACTTTAAAATATTTTAAAATTTATAGAGTTAAATTTTTTATTTTTATTTTTAAAATTGTTTTATTTAAAATTTATTTAAAGTTTTTATTTAAAAATTAAATGAAAATATGTAAGATTCAAGATAAAGGAAGACAGGGTGATGCAAGTCTTAGCAGAGTGCAGAAAGGATTTGGAAAGAATAATTAAAATATATAAAAATAAAGAAAAAAATTGGTATATAAAGAAAAACATGTACTGATGAAAGCACAGTAAGAGAAATCTAAAAATACAGAGAAAAGGAAGAATAATAAAGAACAAAATAGAGAGGCACCTTCATGGCTCAGTGGGTTAAAGTCTCTGCCTTGAGCTCAGGTCATGTTCCTAGAGTCCTGGGATTGAGTCCCACATCAGGCTCTCTGCTCATCAGGGAGCCTGCTTCTTCCTCTCTCTCTCTCTCTGCCTGCCTCTCTGTCTACTTGTGATCTCTATCTGTCAAATAAATAAATAAAATCTTAAAAAAAATTAAAAAAATAAAAAGCTCCATAAAGGAACAAATGTATGTATATGAAAAGTTCATCCAATATCCCTACCAAGGTATTTCCCAAAGAATAAAAACTTCAAAATGAAAACAACAAATATATACATGTTATAACACAAGCATTTTTCAAGTTTAAATCAAGTTTTAGAAATACTTGAAAGAGCAAAGTATTTTTCAGAAAAAAAAAAAAACAGATTAAATGATATACATAAAGAAATTTCTGATTAAAGTTATTGGACTTCAATATAAGGAATCCATTTGCAGTAAGGCAAATACAATGTCATATATTAATAAAATGTTCATATTTCTCTTGTTGTTTAGGGCAGTGCCAGTCTAGTCCTGTTGTCCCAGATCGAACCTTTTCACTTTTAAATGTGTTTTATTATTATAATTACTATTACTGCTATTAAAGGTTGACTTAAAATAAATCAGAGTAAATTAGATAGAGCTCCATTTTTCTTCCAGTTTCTGTCCTAGTGTTCCAGATGGTACATGAATGCAAATGCAAAGCTCTTAAAGTTCTCAACTTTGAGAGGTGACTGAAACAGGAATACAAACAGGTATAACCTCTCTGACCCTTTTAGCTACACCATAACTGCCACCTCCCCCAGAATAGCATGCACAGATCTTACTTGTAAGACAAAGCGCCCCTGGCAGAGGCTGGAGACAGCAAACTTCTTCCAGTCTATAAAAAGTTTTCCCACTCTTCTTTCTTATCTGGCCATCTGGTGTAACAGTCAATTGTGTATTTGTGTGTGTGTGCATGTGTGTGTGTTCGGGGGTATTTTATTATTCTCTCACTCTTACTTTGCAATTAGCCATTTTTATCACTGAGCAGATAAAGAGAAACATGTATCTTTATTCAAAAACTAAGACCTGAGTTTCCACTGCTCAATAAAGTTTTTGGTGAACATGTAACTTAAAACACATTTGCCTGCATTTACCTATATTACTACTATATTACGCTGAGTTCCATAGTAATATCACCAACCACATGAAAATCAGGACATGGTTGAGTTAAAGCAGCATCAGGATCTAGTTCAAAGGCAGGAGTTATTTTGAGAGGACTGTGCCAGAGGATGGTGATGAAATGGGGAAGCTTTCTATTGTAATTCACACCTCAGAAGTAGGTAAGTATTTTAGTCCCAATTATGATACAACTAAAAATAAAAATAGTGCTCAGGCAAAATAAATTTACTATTGCTTAGAGAAAGAATTCAGGGGCAACTGGGCGTGGGGTCTGTTTAAGATCCTCTATCTCCCTTTGCCTCCCCTCTAAAAATAATAACAATAATAAAAAGAAAAAGAGTTCAAATATGTTTTAAATATAGGAGGAAATGTAGGGAAATCAATAATCACTACTTCTTTTAGAATCCATCAATATTCTATTGGTTTCAAGCCTGTATGAACGCTCTGAAGAATGTCAGCTGAAATGTATTTTCTCATAGTTCTAGAGGCTCGAAGTCCAAGATCAGGGTGCTAACAGATTGGTTTCTGGTGTGGCTTCTCTATCTTACAGATGAGAGCCTCTCACTGTATCCTCACATGGTCTTCCCTGTCTTCCCAAGTCAGAAGACAAAGAAATGTTGGGTGCCTCTTCCTGTTTTTATAAAGACACAAGTTCTATAGGATTAGTATCTTACTGTTAGGACCTCATTCAACTTTAGTTGCCTCCTTAAAGGCCTTTTCTCCAAATCCAGTCAGATCAGTTAGATTTAGTTAGATCAGGTTAGAGCTGTAACATCCAAGTTTGAAGGGGACATGATTTATTATATCACATTAATATAATTTTTTTTAAAGATTTTATTTATTTATTTGACAGAGAGATCACAAGTAGGCAGAGAGACAGGCAGGGGAGGGGGAGAAGCAGGCTCCCTTCTGTGCAGAGAGACTGATGCAGGGCTCAATCCTAAAACCCTGAGATTATGACCTGAGCCCAAGGCAAAGGCTTAACCCACTGGGCCACCCAGGTGCCCCAGTAAAAGAATATTTTAAAAAAAGAACATGACCCTTGTATGTTATCCTTTTAAGGAAAAATAAACATGGTGGCAAAGATGGCTGAGATTCTTACTGGTTTTGCCTATGTATGGAGACATTAACAAAGTGCAACTGGGTTGCTGTATGGTCAGAGAAGCTGTTTAAAATGCATATAGGATAAGCTGTGTGAAAGGGATTATAATAATAAGTTATTATAATAAGTTATTATAAGTAGTAAGTGAGCCATTGTAAGGAATTTCAGTTATTCATATCAAAGAATGGTTATTAATTTTGTTGTATTAATATTATTTGTTAACAGAGTGCATTTTATAATGCCAATAGAGAATTCTTGCTTTATAAATTGTTCTGGTTTGAAAAGTGATTTTTTTAATATGTAAAAACAGACATGACCCATGTATATATTGTGGTGTATATGAAAATTATGTTTTGATACAAGAATTATCAAAGGAAATTTTCTACTTGAAATTTAATAATATCTTGAGTCTTACTTAAAAAACATCTAAATAAATAAATAGATACATAAATAAATAAAATCTATTATTGCATCACAGAGTTCATGTTCAGATTTTACCACTTAATGAATAATTTCTAACGTATTTCCCATTCAAGCACATCTGAGAATTATACAAATCCCCCTTCTGCAAGTATGTCTGAGACAGTATGACTGGCAGCATAAAATGTTATCTAACTTTCTTTCAGAGGAGAGGAAAGTAAGAGTTTGAAAGCATGATTATAATATGAATATATTATATAATATATTCATATTATAATATAATATAATTAATATAATAATATAATATATTCATATTATAATATAATATAATATGAAGCATGATTATAATATGATTCCCATTCTGGTTAAGGATAATCATACATGTCCTTTGTGTTTGCCTCATTTCGATAAAATTTTTAAATTATTTTGTTTTCATTAATTGCTCACATACAAAGAACAATCTTTTGTAAGCTGAAGTGAAATATCTCTTTTCTTTTTCTGGTTAATTTCCTCCAATTTCTTGTGCTTGCTTGATTTTCTTGAGAACTACAGACTCTTTCCAATAAGGGTCATACATTACCATTGCTGCTTTCAGTGAAAATTAGGTAGGATTTATCCTTCTGTTCTAAGTCACTATACAAGTGATTCAACTTGAACACGTTCAGCTCTTTACCTGCAGCTTATGTTAATACTTTAGCTGCTCCATGTTCATTTTCTGCCTCTGCAACTCAACCACTATTATTTGTTACTTAATCTTTTGATGCCAGGAAGGTAGTCATAGCCCTGAAGTATGAGCTTGTTGCAAAAAATAAGGTTTGCTAAAAATACAGTGAACTTAGCACGAACTGACAAAAAGTATGAAGCTTTCAAAGCAAAAGCTGTTTTGTTTTTGGTTTTGTTTTGTAAGTGTTGCAGATCCAAAGGATTGGCTTCTTTAAGGATGACTGGTGATCAAAGTGAGTTAATCTATACACATAGAGTGAAATAATTGAGTATTTGATTAAAAGAAATGATTGCTATTGTACTTCAGGAAGGAAAAGGAGCTTCACGATTCTTGAAGTAGGTCTATGTTAAGAGAAATGAAGTGGACTTTTAAGATTTACATACTGCATTAGTAACAACACTGCTACTTAACCATTTCTCTACTGAAATGCAAACTCAAGCATTATCGACAAAATCCATGTCCTTATAATAAAACACTATATTTATCTCATTGCATTTAAATGTAAGTTAAACTCATAAGGAACTTGCTGTTCTGGAATTCATGAGCAAATGGTGCCAGGTAATTAATGAAATTATTGTTTGGCCAATAGTTACTTAGCCCTTGTAAGTGTAATGAAGCCTAGGGATCTTCCACCAATGGTGACAAAAGGAGATCTAACATGAACCTGGGCTATCAGTACTTTGAACAATTGTAGGTTCATTTGAAAAAGTACACAATGTTAGAGAAACTCTACTTATCCTGGTAAATTCCAATCAAAATAGAACACTAGATTAACTTTGCTTTTGGCTCCCTTTCACCCCACAGGGCACTTGCCTCAAGGCACTCAGTAAGTCTGTCCTCCCCTGGAATATAATGTGGATTTTGGTGATTTTTTCAGTTCATCCCTGTAATGGGATACTTGATCATTTTCTATGTCATTTATTCATGGCATTTTATTCAGGAAATATAGATTTGGAGACTTCAAATCCAGAGGAACAAGTTTGGGGGGTAAAATTGCAAGAGTTTTCGTGGAGTCATTACAACTGGGTGCAAATCCTTCACTAGAAACTCACATATTCCACCTATTTGTGAGCTCAGAGCTATTTCATTGCCTTTAAGAAAGCTATTCTGTAATATTAGTATTGATATAAATACCAAAAAAAGTTAACATTTATTGAGTAATTATCACTTGCTATATTATTTGTTCCAGTCATTTTACTTCTATTAATTCATAGTTCCTCAAAATAAGTCTACGATATGAGCATTGTTGTCATTCTCCTTTGACATATGAATAAATCTTAAGGAATAGGGATGTGAAGCTATATGCCAAGATTACAAAACTAAGAAATGTCAGATTCAGGATTCTAACAATTCATGGTGCTGGTAATTTAACATGAGCACTTACAGCTCTTTTACATCTAGGTGTTGCATAAACAATAGATTTTGAAACACACACACACACATTAAATTAAATTAAATTAAATTAAAAATAAAAATCACACAAAATATAAAAATAAAAAATAAATCCAGCCTACAGTGATGTTTTAGAATACTCTGCTTCCCAAGCCTCTAATCTTAAGCGCTATATGGCCTTCAAAGACACATATAAAATGTATTTATTTATTTATTTATGGTTTTTTTTTCTAAGATTTTATTTATTTATTAGACAGAGATCACAAGTAGGCAGAGAGGCAGGCAGAGAGAGGAAGGGAAGCAGGCTCCCTGCTGAGCAGAGAGCCGGATGCGGGGCTCGATCCCAGGACCCTGAGACCATGCATGACCTGAGCTGAAGGCAGAGGCTTTAACCCACTGAGCCACCCAGGTGCCCATAAAATGTATTTATGATGTATGCATTCATGAAGTTCATTTATTTATGTATTTATTTATCTTATTTTTTACAAAGGTATAATTGACATAAAATTGTAAGACGTTTAAGGTATACAATGTGATGATTTGATTTACAGTGTGAAAGGATTCTCCCCATTGAGTTAATACATCTGTCACCTCACATACTTATGTATATGTGTGTCTATATACCTCTCTCTATATATTTTGGAGAGAGAATTTAAGTTCTACTCTTTTAGCAAATTTCAATTCTACAACATGGTTTACCAACTACAGTCATTATATTATGCATTAGATCCTCAGACCTTATTCATCTCACAATTGAAAATTTGTTTCCTTTTACCAGTCTTTCCCTACTTTCCCTACTCTCTTGTCCCTGGAAACAGTTTTCTACTTTTTTTGGTTTGTTTGTTTTAGATTTTACATGTAGATGATACCATGCAGTATTTGTCTTTGTCTGGATTGCTTCACTTAGAATGATGCCCTCCAGGTTCAGGTTCACCCATGTTGGTGGAAATGGCAGGATTTCCTTTTTTTTTTTTTTTTTTTTAGTGTTTTAAAATATTAACATGAATAAAATGTGTTAAAAGAATGACATGAATAAAATTTTTAAAATATATTTTCTAAACAGCATTATAAGTCTTCTAGTTTCTGTGGAATTACATACAGACAACCTTTAGAATATAAAGTTATATTTATCTCATTACATTTAATGTAAGTTAAACTAATAAAGAACTTGCTGTTCTGGCTAATAACAAGTAGAGTCATTATTGATATAGTATTAACAAAGAAACCCAATAAATCCATGTACTTTTTTGTTGTATCTACATTCTTGAAATTAAACAGATAAGTAAATGACAGGGAAGTTTAGTTTCTTCCTTTCTCAATACCAAAGTAAAGTGGAATTTAAAGTAGCTTTGAAACTTGAAACAGAATTGAATGGTGCGTAAGCAATTTTACACCATTATAAGAACAAACAAGGAGCCATTTCAAATGAAGGGGTAGATAAACCAAAACTAAAATTTTAATTTTAGTAAAACAGTATTTTATTTTAGTTAACAGTATTTAGTTAACAGAAAAAAAATCTGTGTTAAAATCATCTAAATTTTATGATAATGGAATAAAACATTTTTACTTTTTTTAATGCATCATCAAAAAAATGTTATTCATTATAAATAATAAAAAAGGAATTGATAAATAGCTTAGGAGTAGTATAATAGAAGTTTCAGATTTTAATAATTCTTGAAACAATTTAGATATCTATTTTATTTTTTTTTTTACTTTTTATACTAATTCTTTATTATTGTTGGCCAAATTTGGATGAAATTCCAAGAATAAATGATCACTTGTTATACTTTTTTAATAAATTGAATTTGACCTTTGATGGGTCCCTTGCAGGTATTAATAATAAAGTACAATCTTTTTTCCCCTATCATATTAGCTATATTTTATAAAGCATTAACTATCCTATCATAGTTCTACAATTTCTATATAATATTATCTCTTATTTTATTTACCACTTAATAACCAATTATTTTTTCCTTCTAATGTTAATATTCTATATAATGTTAACTACAATTTTATTTATTGGTTTTCTGGGCTTAAGATGCTGCAGCAGGAGGTTCATTGCATTCTTAAATCTTCATTTTTTTTGATCAGAATGTAGGAGTGGTATCTGTTTTATGAGTATAACATTAATTCAGCTAAAGAGTTGCTCATTATAGGACAAATGACTACAGGTTGCTTATTCTTGTCATTTATTGGGAGCATGTATACCGCATAATGTTGAAATGAATTGATGGACATAGTTTACTAGTGACATTGTTGAACTGGTCAAGTTCAAGTTTTATGTCATCTAAATAGTTTAAATGTAGCATAATTTAATAAATATATTTTTAATTATAAATTACTATAAGAGACAAATATTTTATAATGCAAAATATGGAGTGGAAAATAAAATGTCTTTAGTGTTATCTTCACTACAACCATAATGTTGTGCTGTGTTCTCTGCATTGGTACATATTGTTTTATATTACTGATGTATTACAATAGGTACTCTTGCTTATGGATTTGTAGTATTAACAACTTGAAATGCTTTGACTAGAACCAACTCTAATCTCCATAGTTATCTCTTGAGAACAATTACTAGGTTGTGGTTAACTCAGTTATATGTATCTATGGATCTCATCCCATATCTTTATTATATTTATGAAATTTCTAAAAATTCTGCTTATTGTAACATACTTTTTCTTATTTACTCAACAATGTTGGATTTAATATTTTCTTTAAACACTTTCAAATAGAGGGGTGTGGATTATCACACTTGCTTCAATACAAATCCAAAGGTTTTTTTAAACATAACTATCAATACATGGAAAATAAATACACAAGTAAAATCACTTAGATCTACAAATAATCTTTCCAACATGTAGTTTTCTAATAAACTTTGTACAGATTCGTTTAGCCAACAATCATTGAGTACTTACTATGAACTAGACTCTAATGATTAAGTAGTGGAGTAAAAGCACATCCTCTGCTTAAATAGCCATACATATAGAAAGGTAAACTAAATGAAAAACAACAGGACAACCAGAATAATTTTAAATAAATGTAAATAAATTTAAATAGCAGGATTACATGTAGGTAGGTAGGTAGGTAACTGCTGGTAAGAGACCTCTACATATTAAGAGAAGGATTTTCAGAGTGAGTTAGGCCTAATGGGTCATCAATGAATGGAATCAACACTATAAAACATAGTGGGATGAGGATGTTGGGTTAAGGAATATCAAGAAGTAATGCACTAAGAAAGGCACTGTGTTCGTTGTTTTAGGAACAGTATTAAGGAGAATCTAGGGGAAGTGAGATGGGATTAGCATATATTTAATTGGAATAGGAAGAACTTGAAAACCTCATAGAGACCATTTTTATTTTGGTAGAGATTTTGACTAAGTATGGTGGAAAGCAATTGGAATCTAAATCAAGAGGAAAGTGGTACGATTTTTTTTTTTTTTTTTTACCCTAAAGTACTATTCTAGTATATGGGGGTAGGGAGGACTGTAGAAGGGGTGGTGGGTATGGGAGGTTGTGAAGGGAACAAGTCAGCTGGACCTGCCATTAGTATTCCGGGGAAATTTGGATGCCCTGGGAGGTTTTTGGGAAACTGGGTGCTTGGATTCCTGAGGCTCATGCCTGGGTGCTGCAACTGTGGATGGCCCAGAACCTGCCTCATTTTGGCCCTAGGTGTAATTTTTGCTCTGTTCCTTGGGGCTGGATGGTGGAGGCAGAGTCCTCAGAGTCTCCTGGTTCAATTTTCTACCCTATTTTTAGCAACCCAGTTCTTTTCAAAGCTCCAGAGGTAATCACAGTAGCAAGGAAAACTGCTTCATAAAGTCATTTCGGGATGGAATACAGAGAAAGTCACCTGAAATCTGAGAATGAATACTGGTTTATGCAGGGAAGGTGTATTTAGAGCACAGAAAGAAAATCACATTTAGAGAGTATCTGTTCAGCCATTAGCTGACCATTAGCCTCAGTTGAGACTTTAGTGGCTGCACATGACAAAGAAAAGACTTAACATAGTTAGGTCAGAAAAGTTATTAAGCAAATAAACTCCTAATAGCAACAACAACAACAACAACAACAAACAACTAAAGGTGGGAATAATCTGATTATGCATGATTTACCATTTTATTTAAAATGTACAGTGGGGACACCTCGGTAGCTGAGTCAGTTACACTGCCAACTCTTGGTTTCAGCTAAGGTCAGGCTCAGGGTCCTGAGATAGAGGCCCCCTTCAGGATCCCCACTTAGTGGAGAATCTGCTTGAAGATTCTCTCCTTCTGGCCCCACCCCCTACCATTGCTCATGCGTGAGTGCGCTCTCTCTTTCTCACAAATAAATCATTTTTTAAAAATTTGCAGTTTTCAACCACAAGAAATCACTTATGAGAAATGTAAAAAAAAAAAAAAAGAGAATGTATGGCTTACACACAAGAGAAAAGTAGTAAATAGATGCAAGAGAGATATATTTTTGAAAGCAAAGAAGTAGAGAAAGCAGGTAAGCTCCACCCTCACAGTTTACCATGGATAGTACCTCTATTTAGTATCGTATGGATATGAAATAATTTACTCTCTGTTCTTTACTGATGAATAATTTTATTTTAAGGTTTCACCATTTTGTATACTACTATGAAAAATATTATAAATACAGACTATTTTAAAAAATATCTCTTTGGAAAAAAAATACCTCTTTGGGATCAATAGCTCAAATAAAAATTATTTCATCCTGAGGGTTTTTTTTTTTTTAATCCTGAGTTTTTATTTTTTCATGAGTTTTAATTTTTAATGTTCTGTACACTTGCAAATTAAAAGCTTTAGAAATATATGCTCCCAAAACTGTGCTTAAGGCTGATCAATCATCTTTCTTAATTTTATAAACATTTATTTTTCAATATTTCCAAAATATTAACCTGTCACTCTTTTTATCTTGAAATACAGATAAACACACTTGCCTGACTATATTTCTTCTTTAAAATTGAATTTAAAATTCATCCATGCCCTTTGCCTTCATTACATTATCTGTGGGAATTTGAAAGACTTCTTTTGATATTAACAAATTGACTTGGCGGGAAATTTTTCATAATTTCAATATTCAAAATTGATTGTTGTCTTTATAGGTTGAACAGGATTATTGATAAATGTTTGTGTAAGATCTGACAGGAAGTTCTTGATAAGAGGTCCTTATGATTTTCATCATTTTCTGGAGATTTTACTGTCATCTTTTGAGTGCTAAACTTAAAATTTAGTTCTTAAAAACACTATTGAAAACTAAGTAATACTAGGACAGAATTTTTTTTTTTTTTTTGCTAGATAGAACTATATAAGTCTGGAAATTTTAGTGTAACTCTCAAATGTATTTTAATAAAACGGTGTGAATTACCTTTGTCATAGGAATCACCTGTTCAAAAGTTAGAGAATGGTTTAGTCAGCATTTTGTCAGTAGTCATTGTGACATTAAATGAGATTTGTAAGTTCTTTGGTTTGTTAATTTTTATTTAATTGTACAAATTGCTGGATATTTTAATTCTAAACAGATAAAAATCAAGATCCTATATTTATTTATTTATTTATTTTAATTTTATTTTATTTTTTCAGTTTTCCAAGATTCATTGTTTATGCACTACACCCAGTGCTCCATGCAATACATGCCCTCTTTAATACCCACCACCGGACTCACCCAACCCCTCATTCCCTCCCCTCCAAAATCCTCACTTTGTTTCGGAGTCCACAGTCTCTCATGGTTCATCTCCCCCTCTAATTTCCCCCAACTCACTTCTCCTCTCCAACACCCAGTGTCGTCTGTGTTATTCCTTATGCTCCATAAGTAGGTGAAACCATATGATAATTGACTCTGCTTGACTTATTTCTCTCAGCATAATCTCCTCCAGTCCTGTCCATGTTGATAAAAAAGTCAGGTATTCATCCTTTTTGATGGAGGCATAATATCCATTGTATATATGGAACATATCTTCTTTATCCACTCTGTATTTAAATTAAAATAGAAATGCAGTATATAATTTCAACATTAATCTGGAATTAATAAACCATATATACATTTTCTTTCCAAATAATTTTATTTATATTCAGTAGACAAATCTATACATGATGTGTTCAATATTTCTTTCCTCCTTCCTTCCTTTCCTTCTTTCTTTCTTTCTTTCTTTCTTTCTTTCTTTCTTTCTTTCTTTCTTTTAATTAGGGAGAGAGTGTGTGTTCACGGTGGGAGGGACAAGGGGAGGAGAAGAGAGAGAATCTCAAGCAGGTTCGTTGTTCAGTATGGAACATGATGTGGTGCTGGATCTCACAACCAGAGTTCATGAACACAACTGAAATCAAGAGACTAACACTTAACCAACTGAGCCACACAGGTACCCCTCAATATTTTATTTTTAAATTTGTTTAGAGTAATCTTCTGAAGCTGGTATAGAAACATATTAACTAGTGTTATTGTTTCTATTATATATAATAAGTTCAGAATTTTTTTTTTAAGATTTTATTCATTTATTTGACAGAGAGAAATCACAAGTAGACGGAGAGGCAGGCAGAAAGAGAGAGAGGGAAGCAGGCTCCCTGCTGAGCAGAGAGCCCGATGCGGGACTCGATCCCAGTACCCCGAGATCATGACCTGAGCCGAAAGCAGCAGCTCAACCCACTGAGCCACCCAGGCGCCCCTAGTTCAGAATTTTTGAATTAATTTATATGTTGAAATTAAAATGGCAAATTATCAGAGAATTCATTAGTATATAATCATTATTGGGATTGTACCCCTTCATTTTATTTGGATGTTTCTAAACACCAGAACTGATATTTTTGGAAAATGTCATTTATTAATGGAAGTCATATTTCCTTTAATCAGCTATACACTCGATGGTGGCTTTATACTTGGGGACTGATACTATATATATGCATATTATTTATCTTATACATTTATCTAAATAATCAAATTGTTTTTTCTCCAAGACACTTGCATCATATATCCATTTGTTTCCCCCTACCATGTTTCTTTATTCAAAGTTTACTTCATGTGAATCCTATAGACATAGGATTAAAGATGTTTGCAACTTGATGCCATTGCATGCTTGCTTAATTTAGTCCCCTGATTGTTTTGCACAGGAAATTGTGTGTGTAGATACCTTGATTAGATTTACATTCTCAGGCTAAGTTCTGAAAATTTATCATTGAAAAAGTACATTTACATTTAAATGTTCTCCTGCTTCAGCTACAAGTTAAATTCCAATTTAGCCCTGTCAACAAAAATTAAGCTTATATATACAGAAGTCTAATCTGATGGAGTGACGATCAGGTATGATGTATATGACTTTGAATTTGATGTTAGTTAATACTTTCTGAATAGGCAGATAATTATAAGTTACAGACTGAAACTTAGAAACTTGAATGCTGTTATATAAAAAGTTCTAAATTGAGTTTCCCAAGTTTGTGATGAAAAGCTGCATTTGATTAGTTTGTGAATCAAATGAAAGTATTGAAAAGGAAGAATGGAAAGGATTGGGAATGGAGGGAGGTGAATAAGATGTGACTGACAAGACTTCAGATTAATAAACCCAGTAAGTGGCATATTTCCTGTTTTTAAAATACTATGAATTATTCTCAAATGTGTACTTTTTTGTATTGCTGTATCACCAAACATTTCAGGGAGGGAAAGGCCTGAAATTATTACATATTAAATTAATGAATACTCATAAAAATTTATCCAGTAGAGTACTCTTGTCTATACTTTGTATACAAGAAAAGACTGTAAAAGTGAATAACCTCTGTAATTAGAGAAAAGCCTTTACTAGGAATTCAATCAAAAGGAGGTCATTGGAGTGCATGATCATTTGACAGGGTGGTTTTGTTAGTTTTTTAGGCAAGGTATTATCTACTCTAAGTTATAAAAGACAACAAATGCCAAAGAACGAGAAACAATGATGCCAAAACAAATTTATGAAGAAAATTTTGAAAATTGTGTGTGTAGATACACGAATATATTTTAGAAACTGCCCCCCCCCCACCCCCGCATTGCCATGCTTGGATTTCATGCAAGTCTGTTATTATTGGTTTTGTTTTCTGAATCAAATGCTTATGTTCCAGTGATTTGAAATATGTTAGAGGAAATAAGACTGGCTCAGGGGGACTGATGAATGTGGCAGAGACGATGAAAGCATTCAGGCTGAAAATAATTTTTTCGGTATGATGACTGTGGTTATCCAAGTCAAGGTTCAGGGGACTTGGCTGGAGAAAGCACTGGGGATGTTAAATTGGAGAAGTGAATTAAAGAGGGAAATTTTATAATGCCAAAAGATTAGGAGAGGATTTGTGAACTATTCTTAGTTCTTAACTCTATGTAAGGCCCCATGTAAAGTAAGTTGTGTAATATGTGCACTATATTTGGGAACTAAACTTTAATCTTGTCTTAAAATGATGCACAAAGATGGAGTGTATAATTCACCTTTCATGATTAGAATGCAAATTCTGTCTCTAACCTCATCATTCAATACACAATTTATTTTGTTATTTGGTTATAAGAATGTTTCAATGTTTATAGGTTTTTGAGTTGACTATTTTGATTGCCTTTGTGATCTCCATTCTCTTTTATGTGATTTTTAATTTTTTACTTTAAAAGCTTTTGTGTTATTTTCTTTGTCCTTGTAATACTTTTAAAATGTGTATGTGTCTAGGTGAATCCTTTTTCCTTTCATCTACTTTTCAAATTTGGAGAAAAACCTTATTTCAGCTCACACAGATGTTTAAAACTGTAAAGATTTTAAAGATGTAAACATTTTTAAGATATTTATGACACCATATCCTCAAAACTGGGAAGCAAAATAGAAAAAAATTATTTAATTTGTTCAGAAAATGAAGACTTCAGCCCTGTAGACTGACAATGTTACTTCCATGGAGAGAAAAGTGCAACAGGACTAGGCACCTGCTATCCATGGTGAGCATTAGAATGGAGACTATGGAAGTGTTCCTTGGGTAGGAATGTTCTAGATAATAGAATGATTCTTAGATATGTTTCTTGGGCAGGAACTTTCTTAAATAACAGAATGACTTAGAGGTGATAAAATTTTAAAGCATATTAACAGTAAATAGTGGGGGCAAAAACAGTACTGATTTTTGAAGTAGTAATAGGAAATTATAATTTGAATGGCAAGAAAGTGTTAATTTCTAAGCAAAACAGAGAGGAGATGAAATCAATCAAAAGGAAGATAAATAAGGTAGACAGTAATTTGAAATGTAGAAATAAAATACACTGTGTGACTAAGTTCATAATAGAGACTGAAGAAAATTATGTCAGAAAATAAATCCCTCACAGAAAAAAACAGATAAAATGTGGAGATAAAAATAGGCAGAATAGGGGCACCTGGGTCGCTCAGTGGGTTAAAGCCTCTGCATTTGGCTCAGGTCATGATCCCAGGGTCCTGTGATTGAGCCCTGCATCAGTCTCTCTGCTCAGCAGGAAGCCTGCTTCCTCCTCTCTCTCTGCCTGCCTCTCTGCCTACTTGTGATCTCTGTCTGTCAAATGAATAAATAAAATCTTAAAAAAAAAATAGGCAGAATATGATGAAGCTGAAGATAAAGAATAGTTACTTGAGTAACTGTGTTGAGTATTCTTTTTTTAAAATATTTTATTTATTTATTTGACACAGAGAGAGATCACAAGTAGGCAGAGAGGCAGGCAGAGAGAAGGGGGAAGCAGGCTCCCTGCTGAGCAGAGAGCTGGATGTGGGGATTGATCCCAAGATACGGATATCTTGACCTGAGCCAAGATCATGACCAGAGCAGAAGGCAGAGGCTTAACCCACTGAGACACCCAGGTGCTCCGTGTTGAGTATTCTTTAAGAAAGAAGTATGACAGGGCTGCCTGGTTGGCTCAGTGGGTTAAAGCCTCTGCCTTCAGCTCAGGCCATAATCCCAGGGACCTGGAATGGAGCCCCACATCGGGCTCTCTGCTCAGCGGAAAACCTACTTCTCCCTCTCTCTCTCTGCCTGCCTCTCTGCCTACTAGTGATCTCTGTCTGTCAAATAAATAAATAAAATCTTAAAAAAAAAAGTATGACAATATTTAATATATAAAAAGGAATTGTCTGAGAAAAATAAGAACAAATGAATGCAAATTGGAAATCTCACTATCACAGAAAAAAGTCCATTTTTTTCCTTTTAAACTGAAATCACACCAAATAAATCCTAGAATAAATAAATGTAACGATGAAGATAAACAAATTTAACGATGAAGATAAATAAAACGTTAACTATTTCTGTAAAATCTGGGAAGACTCAGCAGATGCATATAAGAAGTTAACTTTATTTTTAAGTTAAAAATATTAATTTCCTGAGGACAATAGGATTATGAAAAAACTTAGTTCCAAGAAGAACCACACATACTATAGATATTAAATATGAAAAAGCACCTCAAATCTAAGAAACATCAATACAAATAACACAGAGCTGACTATTACAGTTTTCCTTTAGTATTTTACTAATGCATATATGCATTTATGTAATAGACCTCATCCCCTACATTGTCTTTTGCAGTGTAACTTCCCAAGACTTCAGTATTCCAGGAAAGCTGTACATTTGTGTGTCAATGGCTAGATCTAGTTGAAGCAGAAATACCTTGTGACCACAAAGAAAGCAGGCCTCTAATCGCATCCTCCGTGTATGATAACCAATCTGTTTCTAATATATTACCTTTAAAATATGTTAAATTTGTGAACTATTGTCTTTATCAAACTATATTTGCCACTTTATTAAAAATTAACTTTTGTTATTTATATTATAACTGATGATCTGCTAATCACATTACCTCATATATCTCAAGGTCAATACATTAATATACAAACATTAATATATTATATATTGTATAATAGATCATTATGTATAATTATATATTAATATATTAATATTATATATTAGTAATACACATATTATATATACTAATATATAATATGGATATATATACTCTGAGATTTTAGTCTTTTAATATTGCATAGTTGTCATTATATCGTCAGACTAAACAAGTTCTTTGACAATCCATTCAGACTGAATTATTAGTACTAATGATAAACCAATCTTTGCACATCTCAGATTACTCTCTATGGATTTATTTCTACATGTGCAATTTCCAAATTGAAGTAGAAAGATGCAGGAGTCTTCTCAACCTGAAGTTCACAAACAAATATTATATAATATTGATAAAAACAATAATCCCTGACTTGGCTCTTACATAAATGATGACATAAATGTTTCCTCAATGAATACTATGCTGAATTTTGACTTAAGGTGATTATGAAATAGCATGGTAGTGACTAGAAACCATTAATACTGATCAAATGATACAACAAAATTATAAACCTCTATGGTGATTTTAAATATGCTAGTAATAAGTTTTTTAAAAAAAACTTGGAATGAAAGGTTTACACCTTCATTATAATTTGGGTTTGTTGACATGTATGTTTTTCTATATGTTTAAACATCTGCATAATTCCTACAGTTTCAACAGCCAACTTCTATTATTTCCTGAGTGGAACTCTAAAATAACTGTAATTCAGTATTAGTCATATTACTGATCTTTAAGCTTTTAAATTAAACAGTTTCTTAAATTAACTACATTTGTACATTTCACTGTGGTCTGGTATACTCTGCTCGACTTTAGGGAAAGTAGGTATATAATATGCAAGACATTCAATATCTAGAAAGAATAAGATATCTGAAATCATTAAAGGTTGAAATCAGACAATGTCTCGCATGATAAAATATATTAAAAATTAATACCAGAGATACAGAAGCAATAATAGTTTATTTGGAGATGCAATATCACAGTATAAATTCAGTTTTAAATATGGAATAAAAATTCAACCAGAACTTCACTACCTACTACCTATCCTTCAAGATATTGGAATCTATGCAATTGGGAATTGCCTAAAATATTAATGCTTATTAAAATAGTTGTAAATTAATTAGTGTTTATTCACTAAATGTAAAAACATTTATTGTTTATTCCTATAATTTGAGAGAAAATAAAATTTCATTAAAAACTCATTATACAAGCCCCCTCACTTCCTTACCTCCTCATGTCCCTCCAAAAACTCATTACATTATCTAACATATATGTTAGGAAAATGCATATAGTTCAATGCTTTACAGTAGTATACACAAATGTACACAGTACTGCACAATTATAAACATACTGTAAAATGTGAGGATATATAAATGTTTTCTATTTTTGCTCATTAAAATACTTAGTTCGGTGCTTTTAGCATTGTCTATTTCCTTTTTCCCTTCTCTTCCTTTTGGAATTAATGTTTTCTTACACCTTGCTAGTAAACTCCCAGACATTGTTGAAAAAGTCTAACTGTATAAATCATCCAGGAGATTGATAGTGTATTTTTATATAGTTGTATTCTCCAATGAGACTATATCATGTGTTCCACATAGTAGGTGTTCTATAACTATCAATTAAATGCAGATAATTTGGGATCTTTAAATTACATACAAATCTATTTCGTGCTTCCTTCTTGAATGGAACAGATTAGGATATATTTCAAACAAGGCAGGTCAATTCCTTTTGTTCATTTGTAATCTCGTTGAAGTTAATAGACCCCATAAGTCACTCTCTGGGAGTAAGTAACTCAGTTGAAAAGACATCTTAACTCTTTCTGTGCATAAAAGAACCATTCGTATTTTAGAGATTGAATTATTACAAGTCATTTAGGCATTGGTGATCATATGTTTATTAAGGAAGTTTAGGATACTGAATTGTCACTTGAATAAGCAATATTTCATGTAAATACACAGTATAAGATAAAATAAAAGTCACTATTATATCAATAGCCCAATATTTTTATTGAGAAAGAGTTGTCCATTTTATTTTTTTAAGATTTTATTTTTATTTATTTATTTGAGAGAGAGAGAAACAGAGAGTACAAGCAGAAAGAGTGACAAGCAGAGGGAGAGGGAGAAGCAGGCTCACCGCTGAGCAGAGATTCAATGTGGGGCTCGATCCCAGGACCCCAGGATCATGACCTGAGCAGAAGCAGATGCTTAACCAACTGAGGCACCCAAAAGCTGTCAATTTTAAAAGAACTTCTATATCTAACCACTATTTCCTCACACTACTTTTTAGAGTATGTAAATGGTTTAAAGACAAGGCAAAAAATATGCAGAATGTCCTCTGTTTATCACTCAAGGAAAATATGGCTTTCAAATGAAGTGAGGCAGAAATCCAGGATATGATACATGACCTCTCTCCCAACCCTTCACCCCTTCACACAAAGAGGGTACTCTGTTCCAGAGCAGTTAAGATGCTACTGGGATGTATGTTTTAAAAAATGAAAGAGACAAAGGTAAGAATTTACTCTTCATCTCTTAAATCCTTCCATTTTACTGTAAGAAAATTTCATTACATATGGAATACAGAGAAGTCATAAAGGTGAAGCATACACATATCATATTGCATCTGCCTATGGGGATAAAAGGAAATAAAAATTCCACAATTTGTTTGTTTTTATGTGACTTTAATGCCATAGTTTTAGTCTTATGATCCCAAATAAATAAAAGCATATGGGCATTATCCTCAAAGATCTGATGCTGACTTAAAAGTTAATATAAAATATCTTTTTGATATTTAAGCCCACATGTAAGCAAGAGAATTTGATTTTATTCTTAATTTTTAGGAGTAAAATCCTGAGTGAAATTTCTTTCTCATTGGCACCTTCTCTCTTTCTTTCACATGTATCAATTATAGACGTGAAGGAACATGAAAAATAAGAGGTTGTACATTTTAAGTCTTAGTACTGGATTCAGGATTCAAAAATCACTTTTCTGCCCTATCCCTACTTATATCTATAAACTTTAGCAAGGCATAAAACTTTCAGGGATCTCATAGCAACTCAGTTCTCTGATACTCTATCAGCCCTTCCCTGCAAACATTTTTCTTCATATTTATTACAGATTCCATGATATCTCATCTTAATAATTTCCATACAACTAACTCATCTCTTTTAATTCCCTATTTTTGTTACAACTGCATGTAAATAAACAACTCCAGGTGAATCCAATTGTTTATATTCTCCATGAATGCATATCAAGGTGCTGTAAAAATGTACAATTTAATTAATATTTTTGATCAACTCCTATGTATCAGGCACCTTTCAAGGCTCCAGGAAACAGAAAAATAACAAAATATACAAAGATTCCTGGGCTTGTATTCTAATGAGGGAGACACATAATAAATGAGATATTAGAAAATTTTATGGTAATAACAGAAGTGCTGAGGAAAAAAAAGATAAATCAAGGAAAAAGAATAAGGTTTGGAAGTGTGTTGAAAGAAGGCTTCATGAGAAGGCAAACATTTAGTAAGACCTGAAGGGAGATCTGAAAGAAGTGAGGACATGATCCATACAGATATACGTAGGAAGAGCATTACTAACAGAGTGTGCAAAATCCTAAGGCAGGATCAGGCTTGGCATGTTCTCAAGTTACAAGAAGGCTAGTTTACTTAAATAAAAGATCAAGGGAAATTATTATATGTGATTAAAGTCAGGGCAGGTAATAGGACACAATGGCCTTAGAGGTTATTTAAGAACATACACACATATACACATACATACATATAGCTAATATGATGTGATTATTGGCACTAGAAAGTTTAAAATCTGTAGGGAAAATCCAATACCCTGGAATCTCAGGCAGGAGTTATTATATAAATGTGCCAAAAAATGACCCCTATACATTAGTGTTTAAGTAATTACTTCTTCACAGAAGGCTAGGAATGCTAGCCCTGAGATTTCAAATAGCCCTTTCATTATTCCATGAAACCATCTGCTTCAGGATAATGGGCAACATGGGACTGCATGACCAGAAAATCACATGACCATAGGCCTTTTGCTACACTTTTTTGCTGTGAAGAAGTGAGTTCTTTTAGCAGAAGCAGTGCCACTATGATAGTGGATAAGGCATTCTACATGTAAGCAAGTGGTAGTCTTGACAGAAGCATTGCATGTAGGGAAAATAAACTTGTATCCAGACTGAACTAGTTCCAGTAAAAAGCCTCTTTTATGATGGAAACTGTCCAAAGATATTAACCTGCAAATCTGGTAGTTGGCTGATTGCCCTGATGAATGGTGCCATAATGGGACTCAGTGTTGGTCTCTACTGCTGACTGACTGGCCATTCAGCAGTGGCTATCAGGTCAGGCCAGCCTTTGTGAATGGAAATCTGTTACTGAGCCCATGCATAACCTCCCATCATGGCCATTTTGTTTTTGAGCCCGCTGGACAATAATACGAGGGTCCGGGAAAAAGAGGTTGACTTGTATACCAAAATGGGTCACCCTATAAAATTATTAAAATCCTCCTCTGCTGAGGTCACACTTTGGTGAGTATTGACATGGTATACAAATACCTTCTCATTTTTTTGCTATTTTGAGATGTGTTTCCACATACTTCCTCCTTAGACTTTCTTGTCATCTCTGATTATTTTCCTTCCAACTCTCTGATCATCCAACCAAACTATTTGGCCCAAATCCATGAATAAGTTTGCAATTGCTCATCTATTTTCTCCTTGCAAGTAAAATTCGAAATCATGTGCATTGCTCAAAGTTCTACCGACTGAGAGGACTTTCTGTCCTCACTGTCCTTCAGGGATGTCACAGGAAGCAGTTTATACTGCTAGAGCTCTTCACTTTGTGGTGGTACGGGCATATCCAACAGAACTACATGGAAACCACTGCTAAGTTTTCTCTTCTTCAGTCAGTTGATTGTAGGGAATTCCCTCTTGAGGCCATAGGTGCAGCTGGAAGAGAGAAAGTAATGTAGCAGGAATGACATAGACACTTGGACCACTTTCTCAGTAATTGACTTATGCCTTCAGGGCTTGCTGCAGTCCAGTCTTGTATCATACGCCTTGTAGTTGATGAAGTGCTGCTATGCATGCCCAACTTTATTGCTAGCTGTGTCAGATTGCACCCAATTCATAATGCTCAGATCACAAGGTAACTGTGATGTGAGGGTTAATATTTTATTCTCTACTAAGGCCCAGAGGACAAAAACTGTTTCTCAAAAGGAGAAGAGTTGTCCCCAGAAAATGGCCTGACTTTGCTCTCAAATCCTAAGGGTCTAGGCTGTGATTCAAACACAAGGACTAACTATTTATATTTGTACTATACTACATTTGGACGACAAACGTGACCCAATACGAACAATAAGTGAATGTGTATAAAAGTTATTCATGATTTTTTTGTACTACTGCTGCAAGTTCTTAGTTTGAATTTATCTCAACAAAATCATTTTTCTCTCCCATATGAAATTACTATTTACTTTGAACTTGTTTCCCTTTCTTGAACATAGTAAACACTTAACATATGTGTGCCAAATCCTTGGAAGTAAAGTGATTTAGAAGTGGTGAAGTTTCATTTAAAGAAGCTTATGTGTTTATCCTTCCATAGTATATATTAAAAGATGTTCTGACAGTTATTCCTTTGATTTAAAAAATAGGATTTTTAAAATCTAAGCTATGGTATCAGAATTCGTTGTCTTTGGGAGTTATTTTTGTTTAAACCCTTAGATAAAATTTCTTGTTTTATATTTTCTAAAATGGGTTAATTGTTTTCTTCAAATATTAAGGAAATTTAACAGAGCTAGAGGGACTCTTATTACTGTAAAGTAATTTGTTTTGTCCCCATTCTTTCTCCCATTTTTCCAACAGAACTTTAATAATTTTCTGGACTATAATTTTGATATTGCTTAAATCTAGTATTTCCAAAGTGGTGTTTTTAATTTTTAATAATATCTAGGGAGGTTCAGATACTTTGAGGATCTTGGGACAGAATCATCAAATGATTACTATTTTTTGGAATTTACTCTTTTTAAGGGAGTTTTCCACTAAACTAAATCTTTCCACATTGGTAAAAAACAGACATCTCTATTTCAAATGCATGGTATGCATAAATTTGGACCAACTTACTTTTCTAATTAAAGTGAGTAATCAAAAACTTCATTTGGTTAAAAAAGGGCTCTTATAGCTCAAGAAATACTGAATTTTGTCCTTATGGTATCAAGATTGCTTGTCTCAATTCCAAGCTCTATTTTGCACAGTAGAAAGCATTAGATAATTTATTCACAAGTCATAGCTGAGCTAAACTTGGGAAAGCACTGAGGAATATTTGAAACAATTACATTGAGCAGAATGCTTTAACATTGGGAAGATAAGAGCATCTGTGAGAGTTTGGGGGGAAATGTGTAGAGCAAATAAATAGGAAGAAAATTAAACTAAAAGCTAGTTTTGAGAAGTTCTATGGAAAATTGCTGAGATTTAAAATAATGTGGTTGTCTTTACTTCTGTTGTTTTCATGATACTTTACTTTCTTTTTAGTTCTCTATGTTTGGTATAAAAATTCCACATTTTATCTTCATATTTTTTTTTAAATTTAAAGACAAAAAAAGCTCTTCTGTTTTGACATTTTCCCCTTATTATGTCAAATTAAAAATAAACATAATTTTTATATGGTATAGATAAACATTATGAAATCTTTTACATTGTTTCAGTTAGCTTTTTTTGGTTTCAACTAGGTCATATTTTAAATTAAGAATGATTTAAAGAGATATTGTCTTTTCTAAAAAAAAAAAAAAAAAAAGCACCTTTTTACATGGGAATGAAAACTGAAAAGGCACTAATCAAAAACAAATTTTAAAATTGTAATCTCGGGTGCCTGGGTGGCTCAGTGGGTTAAGCCGCTGACTTCGGCTCAGGTCATGATCTCAGGGTCTTGGGATCGAGTCCCGCATTGGGCTCTCTGCTCAGCAGGGAGCCTGCTTCCTCCTCTCTCTCTCTGCCTGCCTCTCAGTGTACTTGTGATTTCTCTCTGTCAAATAAATAAATAGAATCTTTTTAAAAAAATAAATATAAAAAAATAAAATTGTAATCTCAATGTAAAAGTTAAAATATAATTGGGCAGCTTTCTATAGGAATATTAACCCCTAAGTTTAGAATGAAAAACAACCTTGAAGTAGAACTCAAACATCTTAGTGTTTTCCCATAGGAATAGTTTATTCTACCAATTAGTTCATCAGACCATAAAACATTTCAAAGGTGAAAAAATGCCTTACCACTAGTCCAAATAAAATAAATTAAATAATTAGTAAACTAAATTAAATAAATTAAATAAAAATAAAATAAAATCCACAGTGGTGGATTCGAAGATTCCAAGATTCCTAAAAATGTTTCAAGACATTTTTAAGTTGAATTTGACATTTTAGGGGTTTTTTTTTAATTCTTTAAATGATTAACAGTTCTTTAAAGGATTTGGACCCTCTATGAGTTTGTTGACTTCTATACTACATACCAGGATTTCAAGATACTGGAAAGACAGTGTTTATCTTAATACAGTCACATATAGTAAAAAGTTTGCCAGTACATCTGGCATACACTCTTCCCCTTTCCCTGAACAGTTTTTTGTTTGTTTGTTTGTTTGTTTGTTTTGTAAATGACCACTCTGACAAACAATCTTAAGGTATTTGTTTTAAATTTACAATACAATTTTTATTAAAAATACAAATAAGGTATTTGTTTTAAATTTATGATTTGTTTTTAAATATTATTCCACTCCTAAGTAAAATTAATGTTTTTTAAATTTTGCATTTGGGGAATAAATAGTTCTAGTTAAACTTGCTAGTATTATCTCCCTTCAATTAAGCCATCATAATTGGTTAATTATTATAAATTGTTATATAATAGTAATTATTATAATGCATATTTTCCTATACAGAACTAGTTGTCTAAAAATTCCAATACTAAACAGATACAGGTTTTCAGTTAGTTTTTTATATTGACTACTGTAAACATTTTATTTATACCTTTAACAAATGAATAAATGTACACCTTTACACATTTATGATTAAGATTTTTAAGTAAAGTTTATTTTTTTAAGTAATGTCTACACCCAATGTGGAGCTAAAACTCATGACCCTGAGATCAATAGCTGCATGCTCTTCCAGCTGAGCCAGCCAGGCGCTCCTGATCAAGAGTTTTTTGGTTATCAAATCTACTTCACAGAGTATAGCCTCGTACTTTGAAAATATTTTCAGTATTAGACAGACTGGTCACTAGTATTGCACTTAACATAGTTTTTTATTAATTTCAAGCAATATGTAGAAATGTATTTGTTCTTGCTATCTTTAAGTTGTATTTATAAATATATTAAGGATATACAATAACATTGGTTAGCCTGGGTTTTCTAACTTCAATTTTTTGTCTACTAATGTGTGTCCATTCTAAAGTGATTACAAAATATTCCTCCTATACTTAGCTGAGTGTGGACATGTAAGCATTTAAGCATATTTTCTTTATGAAAGAATCTATTTAATTATAGTCATTTTGTGTCATAATCTGTGTTCTTAATCAAATGCTCTATAAGCTACTATAAAAGCTCTCTCTCTCTTTCAATTACAAAATTAATTAAGTCATTATTTTTGAGAAAGGGAGGATGTGTAGATAGCAAGTACAAAGTTAAGTGAATAAATTATAAGTGAATAGATTAAATCATTGCTTAGATATATCTATTAAATTAAGTTTTTTTTGTTTTTTATTGTTCAATTTTCAGAATTTTTGTACATAATACTATAAATATTTATTGACAATATAGTATGTGCACCAACATATGACAAATTAATCAGAACTAATGGATGGGTATGTATATGAGGAAATATGGTAATCAAAAATGTTTTGTTTTGAGTTGGCTGGTTGGTTGGGGAGTGGAAATTATCCTAAGGAAGACTGAGGGAACAGCAAAGAAGGTGAGTGAGTGAGTGTGTGGGGGGGCACTGCACAGGAGTAAACTTTCATGGTTTAAAGATGTAAAATTAATTTGCCTATTAGGAATTAAAATACAGAGATACTGACTAGATGTAGAGAGTAAAGTCCAAGCTGCAAAAATCCATCTAAGCGAAGATTGGCATTTGTAAGGTTGTATATAGCACCTTATATCCATGAAATAGATGGAATTTCTTAAACATAATTTATATATAGGGAATATAAAGACATCTCAGGCAACCACATTCAGAAGTTCCAGAGAAGTCATGAAGAAAAGACAATGAGAGTCTAGTCATGTTGGAGTATGTATGAAATGTCCGAAGGGTAAGGAAAAAATGTGCTTGGATAAAGAAAGAATGAACCCTTCTTGTCAAATATTGCTAAAATAAAAAGTCCGATAAGAACACAGAAATAGATTTGCATTTTGCAATCTGAAGGTCATTTGTGCCTCTCACAAGAGAAGTTTCATCATAATGGAAAGAAAAAAAATTGAAATATTTCAAGAAGCAAATAGGAGATAGGTAAAGAAAACTTTCTTCAGAAGATAGGAAGTGATATAGAACAAAAAATTGATCAGTAGTCCAGGGATATTTAGGACAATAGCGTTTTTCCAGAAATTCTCAAAAACAAAGCCTGTATTAACAGTTATCTCTAAGATTTCTGATTTCTCTTAATTTTGGGGACTGGTGTTCTATAATTCCATCCTGTTGTCATTGTTCAACATCCTTTTTAGTCCAGCAATTCATTTGTTTCAGTGATAAGGTTGTTTAGGTCATCTAACCCGGTCCATAGTCTGTTTCTTTGTGTAAAGTTTTATTGGAACAGAGCCCACCATTTCTGTGAATGATCTCCATACTTGCTCTCATTCCATAGCAGAAGAGTTGAGAAGTTATAACAGAGACCTTAAAACCCATAAAACCTAAAGTATTTTCCAAATATTTCTTTACAGGAAGTGATGCCAGTCTCTGATCAACTTATCCAATTGTTATAAATTAAATCCTTCTTTTACTTCATCTTTCTTTGTCAATATTTAAAATGTCACCTAGAAGATGCATCATGGAAAATTCTATTAGTTTCCAATGTATTGAAACACTTTTTCAACAAATCTGATGGTGGATTTACATTCATTTATGCCATTGTATCAAATGTGGTTGGAAGGACACACAAGTACTAGTTATGTTGATGAAAGTAAAAAAAAAAAAAAAAAAAAAAAAGGAAGAAGAAGAAGTCAAAATTACTGCCATTTTTAATGAAACCATATTATCCAGGATAGATTTAAATGTGAATATAAGATTATTGAAAGTAACTTGTTTCTTTCATCTGAATTTCAGAATATAATAATTGCTTGCAGATTCTGAAATTATATAGACAACCCTCAAATTAAGCATTTTATATTCTGCTGCTTAAATCATTACTTAACTGATGGTTATTGAGTTTCAATGTCAACTGCATTACAAGTCACAAGAAGTATTGTCTGAGTTAAGAAACACACACACACACACACACACACACACACACCCTTATCCAGTGACTTTGAGAAGCAGGAACAAAGAAGCTGAAAGCAACAAACAAAAAAGGACCTGTGGTCAGTTCCTTTTAAATTTATGAGTTTTTACTATCTCAAAGCATTCCTCTTGAGAACTAGAAATACAAAATCAAAAGTTCCATGGAAAATAGATAAAAGGAAAATTATTAACTGCTGAACAAAAGAGTGTAAATAAATTTAAGCAGGCTGTCACTAGAATTTCTAGTAATAGAACCATTTCTTTAACAATCTAGTAATTTCTATTCCGCTTTTATATTACTTTTGAAATAATGTGAAAAAAAATCAGAAAATATTTAAAAAGTTCAATGAATGTGATAGAAGATAAAAATAAATTTATTTCCTAAAAAGAAATTAAATATAACCATTGATATAACTGACATTAAAAAGATTATAAGACAATACTGCATGTAATTATCAGGGCACATCTTTTAAAATCTAGAGAAAATAAATATTTATAATCAAAGTGTAAATGACTAAAATTAATCCTCAAAGAAGCAGAAATTTTAACATCCAAATAAAGCAAAAGATACTGGACAGACTTATTAAAACAAAGACATGAGGACCACATGCTTTAAAAATGAGAAAAGAAGGTTTTTCCAAATTATTTAAATTATTTCAGAGCATATAAAAATAAAAATTTCCCCAATTATTTTAAAATATTATAAAAATATGAATTCTAAAACTTTTAAAAAGTCATATATGTGACTACCATATATGTGTGGTGTTGTGTGTGTATGTGTGTGTATTCAATTCCTTTGTTCCCAAAAACTTATTTCAGCTACTTTTCATAACATATATTTTGTAAGGCTCCTTTTACTATTTTAGAATAAAACTTATTAATTGATAAATTATACTTATGTACACCAAAAATCAATATACTCTTTAACCTATAATATAAGGAATTAAGGTAATTAATTAATAATATGTTTCAACATATACATTCTCAGCTAAAAATACTAGAAAACAAAGTTTGATGTAAGTGTTCAGACTTAGAGGTCTGTGCCTATAGAAAAAATCATTGTGAATATACGCTTTCAAACATATAGTTGGGTTGGACTATTTACTCAAACATTACTATTGGTGCAAGGAAAGGGATTTTAGGAAATAATTGCCAACATTTAGTTTTAACTAAAAAATTAGTCTTTCCTCAATTCTTTGAAAAATTAGTTTATTTAATAACTCCCTTCCCCAGGGAAAACTAATATGGAAGGATTTCAGCCACAATTAGATACACTTAGATACAGAAAATTTAATATCATGTATTCAAAGAACTACTCTATGACCAAGCAGAGTTTTATATCAACAATACAAAAATGGAAAAAGGTTTCAATATTAGGAAATGTAGAAGGGAAATTCATTATATTAACACATTAAATAAAAACTATGATTTTAGTAATGGGTGTTATAATGTAAGTTGAGTCATTTCAACAGCTGTTCTAATAAAAATTCTAAGTTAATATAAAACAGAAGGGATTATCAAATGATAAAAACAATTTTCAATATCAACAGCAAGAAATACAAACAGTGAAATTCTTAAATCATTTTCAAATTATGTGGAATAAGTATTGACATGTATTCTTACCACTTTTTTAATATTGAAATGGAAGTTCAATATTGAAATTAAGTTTTAGGAATTTAGATACTAAAATTATACAAAAACAAAAATATCTCTACATGCTAATAAGATACAGAAATTTCAAAAGACTTTTTAAAAATTTACTGGAATAAATAAAATAACTTGATAAAATGGCTGGATGCAAGAGAAGACACATAAATCAATATTTTGTTCCTGTTCTGGCAATCACCGGCTTGAAACAGGAGTGGAAAATAAACTCCATTCCAAATAGTCAGAAAAACTATCAATTTAACAATAAAGGTATAGTATTAATAAACATCATACATGAATTTTATGGAAACATATAAATGAAAAGATAAATGGAAGATTAGTAATAATGGGAATTTTGGTAATTTGAGGGTTAAGTATAATTCTGCATTTACACTGTAATAATAAAATGAACATACACAAGACACAAAGCTAAATTAGAGTAGAAAAATATGAAACATCCAGTATCAGCAGCAAGTGAAAGTATATAGCACAAACATACGATTCAGGTTCAAATAACTTAATTAAATGGTTTCTTGGAAACTCAAATAAGAGGGAAAGAGTTTGGATCACAGTATCCTACTTTTTTATTGTCCAGTCAATATTATGAACACACTTATGTTCTTACCCCAATAAACATGCTTCATTTTGCAATGATGTTTCATTGAATAAAATCTATTGCTACCATCTGTTTCTTATGACAGGGAAAAAAAGCTGATTGTTTAGTGTCTGCAATGTTATGGAAATGATGCTTGCATTCAGTTCTTAATAGACTGAATGACTTACAAGTTTTCCATCCCTGTCACCATTATACATTCTAAATTATGTTTCTATGTGCTATTTGGGATCTTAATATACATACACAATACCAGAAAAATAGTCTGTTTTCAAAATTATTGATAGTATTCTAAAAATATTTTTAAAATTCTCAACATTCCCAGCTTAAGAATGATAATTTTGGGCAGATTTTGACTGATAAAGAAATCTGAAATGGATATGCTTGGCAATCAATTAGGCATGACCAAGGAGGAATAAAGCAGGTGCTGGCCACATGCTCAGTGTCTTGGAGGATCAACAGCCACACCTTCAGAGCCACATCTGAGAACTAACAGAACAGAAAAGACCTAACCACAGAGTTGACTTAAAAGCCACAAGTGGACTTTTAACTTTTAAGAGCTGAGCATGTACACAAAGGGTACAAATTGTCCTTAACTACATTTAATGTCACGACAAAAGCTCTTTAGACACTCATAAATATACAATACATAATACAAAAATGCATCGCTGGTAGGCAGGAGCGCAGATGGCAAAATGTGATGCAGCTGTTGATCAAAAATGTCAATCAAAGCTAAATTTACATATACACCAAGTGGGTTTAAAAGGATGCAGCTAGAGCAACTCCAGGCCATTACCACTCTTGCTCTGCTTTCACTCTTGAAAGTGTACTATGCTTATCTACTCCCGGTAACAGATAGAGGAGTCCAACAAAGATCCTGATTTTGGGTCCCTTTTGTTGTAGTTGAGAATCTGTTATTGATAGTATTAGAAAAATTACCACAGCTCCACCAGGAGAATCTAGGGAGGGAAGTAACTTTAACACAATCCCAGATGAAATAGTAAAGAACTCAATTAGATGAATCCAGCTGCTTAAATTGCCATGAGAAATAGATGAATGAGCACCACAAATGAGGCAGAGTTACCCTCTTAATCAGCCAAATCAGTACTTGCAGAACTTGTTGTAGTACACAAGTTTCTGACAGACTTACTCAAATCAAATATATGAGAGAGAGAGCAATAGACAAGCAATATTTATCAGACAGTATTTCCAAGAGAAAGAAAAGAAAAATAAAATACAGTAAAATCAGTAAGTTTATTCTAGCATATGCTGAAATCCTGAAAATGCCTCTTTATTTTTTTTTAAATAAAAATTGCCTACTGGCCAGAGAAAAGACTATATCTACTACTTAGTGAAGGTACTTCTATTAATAAATACTTTAGAAAGTGGGCCCCTAGTCACATAGCCTACGAAACCTCTAACTCTAAGGACTTAGAAAAGATAAGACTAGTCCTTCAGAAGCTTGAATTAAAAATGGTTACTTAGATTTTATATTCATTTTCAAATGAATGAATTTGAAAGATAAACACCAGCTATTCCAACTATTGGAGAATTCTATTATTACTTCACATCTATAAAACTGTTGGTTTGGAAAAGATCCAAGAAAATATTCTTTAAACATTGTCAATATTAAGAATTTAAAACATGTCTCTAAGAGATTAGAATTGCCTCAGTACCAGGTGGTAGGGGATGATTTATCTTTGTTGAAGATATAGACTTAGAAACTTGAGTGAGAATTTACATATGACCTGATTCAAACTCCTTTCCTGGATACACAAAACTATATGTACTGCCTTTATACATAGGTGATTTTAAATAGAATTTTCAGGAGTCATGGGGTGCTATATATGTTTAGATTTTTTAAAAGTAACTTTTCTTACTCTACATGCACTTACTATTAACCAATTATTTTGAAGATCACCTATGCCCTAAAATATTCCAACACCAATTTTCCCCTTTGAGTCTAGGCCCATATTTAGAAAATTAGTGTCTTCATATCTGACAGGCTTCTCAAATACATTTCCAACTGTTGCATTGAATGACAGCTGTTATATAGTATCTACTATTCCTTTCTTCTTTATTCATTCACTTTTATTCATTTATCCATATATTCATTAACTATTTTATTAACACATATTATGGGATAAACAATATAAGCACTGAAGTTCTAGCAGACAAAAACTTCCCCTCATAAAGCTCACTTCTCAGTATGGTAGACGTAGTTGAAACTGGATAAATAATGAATGTTGGTATAGAACAGTGATAAGTGAAATGATGAAAAAAAAAAGGAGAGGAATTGAGAGAGTATCATCCAGGGAAATAGCACGTCATTTATAATTAAGAATAGGGTGTTCAAACTGTTTTCCAGAGTGGCTATACCTGCTTGTGTTCCCACCAACAAGGTAAGAGGGTTCCCCTTTTCTACATCCTTGCCAAAATTTATTGTTTCCTGTTTTGTTAAGGTTTTGATTTGTATTTCCCTGATGGCTAGTGATGTTGAACATTTTTTCATGTGTCTATTAGCCATTTGTATGTCTTCTCTGGAGAAGAGTCTGTTCATGTCTTCTGCCCATTTCTTGACTGGTTTATTTGTTTTTGGGTGTGGGTTTGATAAGTTCTTTATAGATCTTGGATACCGGCCCTTTGTCTGAAATGTCATTTGCAAATATATTCTCCTATTCCATGGATTAACTCTTAGTTTTATTGACTGTTTCCTTTACTGTGCAGAAGCTTTTTATCTTGATGAAGTCCCAAAAATTCATTTTTGCTTTTGTTTCCCTTATCTTTAGAGATGTTTCCTCAAGACATTAAAAATAGAGCTCCCCTAGGACCCAGCAATTACACTACTAGGTATTTACCCCAAAGATACAGATGTAGTAAAAAGAAGGGGCACTAATACCCCAATGTTCATAGTAACAGTGTTCACAATAGCCAAACTGTGGAAGGAGCCAAGCTGTGCTTCAACAGATGAATGGGTAAAGAAGACATATATATAAAGCAGTATTACTCAGCCATTAATTAGAAAGGATGAACACCCACCATTTGCATCAACATGGATGGAACTTGATGGAATTATGCTAAGTGAAATAAGTCAAGCAGAGAAAGACAATTATCATATGGTTTCATGCATATGTGGAACATAAGGAATAACAAGGAGGACCACAGTGGAAGGGAAAGAAGACTGAATGGGAAGGAATCAGAGAAGGACACATACCAAGAGAGACTCTGGACTCAGGAAAACAAACTGAGGGTTACAGAAGGGAGGAGGGTGAAGGAGAGCATAATCAGGTGACAAGTATTAAGAAGGCGACATGTGTTGTAATGAGCACTGGGTGTTATATGCTACTAATGAATCACTGAACACTACATCAAAACTAATGGTATACTATATGCTGGCTAACTGAACATAATAAAAAAAAAATAAATTAAACCATATGAAATTACCAATAATTGACTCATTTTGAACTATGAAAACATTAATTTTACATGGTTCAACCTAGATGTAAAATGAGATCCAGGGAAAAAAGATATAGCAATCTAGATGAATATACTATGAATTAAATTATTCTGCTTTTTTTTTTTCCTGGAAAAAAGAAAAAAAAAGGATAGGGTGCCAGAGAAAAGCTGCCCTTGATAGTTAAAATTAGAGCAAGACTTGAGGAATATGGGCTGTGAACCATGGACTGAGGGGAAAAAAACTTCAAGTAGAAGGATTAGGCAGTATGAAGACCTTCCACTATACATACTATTGAAGATCTGTTGAAAATATTTCAAGGAAGACAGAGTTCTGAGAGCAGAATGATTGAAGGGAAGGTAGTTAGAGCTCGTGTAATGACATAATCTGAATTGCACTTTTAAAGGATTACACAGTCAGGCTGCTATACTGATAATAAACCAGTTAATATAGCAGTTAGAATAGATTGTTAGAATTCTACTGTAAAATCCAGGTGTCATTTTGGCTAGGGCATTAGCATTGGAAGTCCTGAAAGTGGTCTGAATATGGATGTATACTGAGGTTAAGTCAACAAGAGGTACACCACAAAGGTAGCATGTGGGAAGAAAAATTCAGCCATAAATCCCCATTGTTTAATTTCAGCAACTGGAATAATGGTGGTCCCTACTGATGAGACACTACAGATACAGAAGTCTGGAAGGAAAGATGACAAATTCTTCTCTGGATATATTAATCAAATAATAAATATTAAATATTTGTTTTACAAATATATGTGCAAAGGTAATATTTGCTGTACTTAAGTATAAATGTCAAATAAGCAGATGGTTATAAAGTATGGTGTTTAGGAGAAAAGTATAAGCAGAGCCATAACTTTGTTTGTGGCAGCAATGTACTTTGCTGTAAAAATCAAGATTTTCCAAGTTCTGAGAATATGTAGTTATCCTTGAGATTAGATTCTGGTCAATAGTATGTAGCAGATGCAATCAGGTATGGTTTCCAAACATCCTTAAAAATGAGGATATACTTATTTATATAAAGATTTTTTTTCTTCTCTCCACATTTCTCTTCTTCCTGCTTATAATACAAACAGTATGACAAAAACCATAATGGCTATTTTCAGCTATTAGGATGCCCCCTTGAGTGTGGAAGGCCACACAGTAAGAATGGCACAGCTGCAAATCTAGAGGAAGTTGGACCCTGGACATCATCAAAGGACCAGGCTAGCTCTGTAATGCTTTTCTCCTGACTTCATTTTATTCAAGGAAAAGATACCTCTGTCCTAATTAAATTATTTTTTTTTGGCTTTCTCTTTTTTAATTTTTTATTGTTTTAGGATGTTTTATTTATTCATGAGAGACATTAAAGACACACAAAGAGAGAGAGAGTGAGAGAAAGAGGCAGAGGAAGAAGTAGGTTCCCCGTGGAGCAGGGAGGGAGCCCAACATGAGACTGATCCCAGGAAGCTGAAGTCATGATCTGAGCCAAAGGCAGCCGACTAACCAACTGAGCCACCCAGGTGCCCAGAAAACATGTTTTATACCTGAATATGACTTAGTTATAAACCTAAGATTACTGCAATCACTATAATCAGATTTTTTTTTTTTTTCCTGTAAGTGACTCATTTAAATATCCAGCTAAGAGGAGTAGGAGTTCAAGATAGAAAGCACCTTAGGGTAGGGGGAAAAATAAAATTACATTTCACACATGAGAAGTTTGTGACTGAAAATTGATACATGCAATGTGTTTCTAAGTAATTCTGTTCAAGTGTCTTATCTCAGAAAATGTTCAGTATCTAGAAAACTTGAACTTTTAAGATATCAGGATTTTTTTTAAAAAAAGGACTAAGTGGTGTTCCAAAATACAATACATAATTTTTCCAGCACTTGATATTAAATGCATTAGAGGTAAAAAAATCCATATATGTGCTCATAAATATGTTCTCAGGCATATTAAACAAATATATGTTATTTCTACAACAAAGTATAAGAAAATAAGTATTTTCTAGATCCAAAGAAAAATTTAATTGAAAATCCATTACCCGCTATTACTAACTTAAAACATTCAAGCTTAAATCATACTGCTTGAATTAAAAATTGACTACTTGATGAAAGTAAGAACAAATCTCTCCATAATTTTATCATCGTTTGATTTTAAGATCCAGAGCCCTTGATGATATCAGGTCACTTTTATCTTTACAAGTGATCCAAAGTTGTGAGTTAAGATTTTCTATACCTTAAATATATATCATAAATAAAAATAGAAATTGAATGTGGAATTCACCTTACACTTAAGCTGAATGTAAAATTGAATGTATATGGTTCATAAAATATTCTGAACATTTTTGCTTTATTAATATTACATAATAGTGATTACTAGTGTTCAATATGTATTATATTTCAATTAAAAACATTTGGTGAAAATATAAAAAAATGGATTGAAGACAAAAATCTTATTACTATAATTATAGTGTTTTATGTGAAAAAGTATGTAAGTGAATATCTAGAACTGTTATAAAGAAAATGTTAATGTATTAAAATACGTTCTTTAAATTGTGTGCTGCTAAAATTGTAAATCCTATTAAAGTTTTTTCTTTTGAAGTTTTATTAACAGTTATTAAATTATTAGTTTAATTTAATGAGTTTAATCCTGAATCCTAGTACTTAATCATGCTGTATAAAATTCATTATACCTTACCTTTGCTTAATTTATAGCATAGATTAATGGAAATGTCACAGTTAAAAATATCTCAGTGATGCATTTGTAGAAATGATTCTACATTTTGGTATGGTTTCTTATTTACTCACCAATCTCTTGCAGACAAAATTAAAAACTCTAGCTGCAAGAATTATATTACACATTTGTTATACAGAGATAATTCAATATTGAGAAGGTTTGTTTGTGCTGCTAAGGATTTTGCTGATACTACTCTGGCCAGTGAATATAGGATCTCTTTTCAATACCACAGACAGATATCCATCCAGTGTCTGATTGAAAGTATGTAGGGGACTAGATTGACCTAGTTTGGGAAGAATTTTTTCCTGTATTTTAACTGTGTTGATTACTGTACCAAAAAGACCCAAAATTAATTTTCAACCATTTGTCTTATTATAGACATTCCAAAAAATTTAAAATACCTTATTTTTTCAAAAAACAGCTTCAGGTTCAGAGCAAAATTGAGAGGAAGGTACGGATATTTCCCATATGCTCTCTGCCCCTGCACATGCATAGCCTCCGATTATCAACGTTACTCACCAAAGTGGTATTATTTATTATGGTTAATAAACCTACATTAACATATGATAATTATCCAAAGTCCATACTTTAACTGAGGGTTCATTCTTGATAATGTACATTCTATGGGATTAAACAAGTGTATAATGACACATATCCTTCATTATAATATTATACAGAGAATAATAAAACCCTCTGTGTTTTGCTCTTTTATCCCTCCCATCCCCTCAACCCCTGGCAAGAAACATAATTACTGGATCATACGATAAGTGTAGGTATAGTTTTGTAAGAAATTGCCAAACTCTCTTTCAAAGTGGCTAGACCATTCTTACCAGTGAAGAAGAATACTTGTTTATCTACAACCTCTTCAATATTTATGTATTTTTGATGTTCCAAATTTAAGAGAAAAATGTATACTCTCACAGCGCTCTTAGGAGGTAGGTGGAAACTGCAGTGTCACTTCTGCCATATTGCACAGTAAAGCTAAATCACTAGGACAGGCTAAACTGACATCTAGATGTGTGGAATGGCATGTGTTTAAGAGAAGAAAAGGAACTGATAATTACTATCTTTTACTCTATCACCCACAATCTATTATGTATTTGACTTTAGTAAATCAAGCATGATTTGGTAATTTAGGTAAAAACTAAATACTTCATTAAACAAAGATATCAAAGAGGGAAAAGAAAATGAGACCTGGAATAGATGATCCAAATAAAAATCAGTGGTAAATTGACAGAAGTCCCATTTATATTTGTCATTACGTTAAATGTAAATGGACTAACAGGTATTATAAAACTAGTATTTTTGGATTGGTTTTAAAGAAACACATGCAAGCCTCTGGACTCCAGGAAACAAATTGTGAGGGTTATGGAAAGGGAGGGGGCTCAGGAGATGGAGTAGCTGGGTAATGGGCATTAAGAAGGGCACATGATAGGATGAGCATTGGGTCTTATACACAACTAATGAATAATTGAACACTATACCAAAAGCTAATGATGTGCTATATGTTAGCTAATCGAATAAAAAATAAATAAATAAATAAATAAAATATATACTGCTTACAAGATACATATTTTAAATGTAAAGATAAAGAATGTTTGAAATTAAAGGACAGAGAAATGTATTTCATTAAATCACTATCTGCAGAAAAGTTGCTAAAAACTTTAAGGCATAATGTATTTCTAGAAATAGACCACCCGATGGCATGGCAGAGGTAGAGAAAGCTAATTGAGGGCAAAAGAATCAATCAACTTGGAAAATATTTTAAAATTTGCATATACCTTATCACAATCTCAAAAATACTTATGCAAAAAAAAAATCAATAAAAATAAAAGCAGAAAAAGAACAAAATCCGTATCACACCTGGAAAGATAGAACAAATACAATAAAACCATCAGGGTTATAGAAGGTCTGAATAACAATCAAACTCTATTTGATATATGTAAAACACCACAACTAGCAATGTTCATGTGATCACATAGTAGATGAGAAGGCCCAAAAAACATGAAGTCTCAAGACAAAATGGTCAATGGAAATAAAGAGATTAATCCAGATCTTTATTACATGCTAAATGAATAATCACCAAATGCTTGAAATTAAATACACTTTTAAATAACTCAAAATCAAAGAAGAAAACCCAATGGCAATCATAAATTACTCTGAATTAAGTAATAAAAATTAAATCAAAACTTGTGGTAAACAGAGGAAAATGTATAGCCTTAATGTATAAGATGGAAAAAAGAAAAGCCTTAAAAAATGATCTAGATAGCCATCCCAAGAAGTTAGAAAACAAAAAAACTGGGGATGACCCTGATTGAACTTAGAGGAAGGAAATAATAAAATAGAAAACAAACATACTATCAAGTAACAACATTGCCAAAGTTGATTCCTTGAAAAAAGTGAAAACCTTATTTCATAGAATGATCAGAAGAAAAAGTGAAAGAAGAAAGAAAGAAAAAACAATATATCAAATATGTACTAAATACAATAGTATGTTTGAGACAGTTTTTTTCCAATAATTTGAAAATTTAGAAGAAATGGACACATTTCTAGAAATGCAGAAGTTTTAAAAACTAAAAGAATAGGAAATTTGAGTTTTCAATACTAATTTTAAGAAAATAAATTTGTAATTAAGAAACCTTTCCCAAATAATTATCTAGGCCCAGATGTCTTCCTCAATGATTTCTTCAAAACATTTAATACAGGTCTTAAATAGCCTCTTACAAAATAGGAAGAATTGTTGAGAGTTTCCATGAAGCTGGAGATTCTTTTATTTCCCAAACCTGACAAATACATTAAAAGAATAGAAAAGTAGCATCTGAGAACCTGGAGCTGGCCTGAAGCTAGAGCCTCCTACTTTCAACAAGGCTTTGGTGTTGCTAAGAACTTGTACAGCCCTCAGAGCTATACCATGGCCTTCTTCTTCATAAATAATTTAAGAGCAACATCAGATGAGACCCCTCGGGAAACTCAATGGATCAAGACAAAGCAAGACCACCCCCTACTCATGTATAAATTTAGAAAAAGCAGTAACATTGTCCAAACTACAGAAATAGCCAAATAGTCCCATTTCTGGCTAATATAAATTACTGCTGCTTCTTTACCAATGACAACTTTAACCTCATATTCTTCCTCTTTTCTAGCTAAGAAATATTAAGATACCAATTAATAGCATTATCTCCACTTTCTGATAGTATCCAATCTAGTGCAAAGCCCCACTTTCTTAAATTCTCAGAGAAATCTTCCGACACAAAACAATGACCATGAAAGCAAAGGCTGTTACTGGGAAGCAGCTTGATTCCTGTGGTGTGCGTTTGCCCTCAAAGCAATGTCAACCAACATCACTGTATTCAAATTCAGGTGTGTTCCTCATAATCTTTTTTTTTTTTAATAGGACATGGATATATCTTATATATTTGAGCTTAACATTTTGTAAAATTATGTGAAAGGTGTGAGATGAGATTAGGGAGTTTGGAGAAAGGATAATGCCAGCCCTTTTAAGGAGGGTAGTGTGATGATTGCTCTTGACATTTTATAATTTTATAAGCTTCCCCCAAAACTCAGACATTTCACACTGTACTCGTTCAAGATCGAAACAAAATTCATTTCTTACTGGTTCTACTCCAGTTTTCTTTTTTGTCTATTAAATCAATTGTCAGGCTTCCTAGAGGCACTAAATGGGTAGATTGTTTGGGTTAAATAATTTTATAACAATCTACTTTTTGGATCTACAGTCTTAGCCATTCCAAACTAGATGACATTGAATATTATTTGATACCAAAAAAAGGAGTAATTCTGACCAAAATCTGACAGAAACTTCATTTTAACAAAACACAAGCTATTTCTCTAATCTAATCCCTTCCTACTCTTCCCCTAATTGGCTTTTTTGCTGATTGTCAAATGTGTCAGTTATGTCCCTACCCTCTCCTTGCTCTGGCAGTTCTTACTGTTCAAAATGCTCTCCTGGCAGACAGTCTCATTTCTAACTCCTTCATTCCAGTCAGGCTTCTGCCCAAATGTGAGCTGTTCGGACAATCTTTTTTTTCTTTTTCTTTTTCTTTTTTTTTTTTTTTAAAGATTTTATTTATTTATTTGAGAGAAAGAGAGCGCACACGCATGAGTGGGGAGAAGGTCATAGGAAGAAGCAGACTCCCTGCAGAGCAGGGAGCCCGATACAGGACTTGACTCTAGGATCATGACCTGAGCCAAAGGCATTGGCCCAATCAGTGAGCCATCCAGGCGACCCTGTTCTGACAACCTTAGTGACAGGGCCACCCATGGACTTCGGGCACTCTCCGGCTCCTGGGCATGCATTACACTTTTGTATTGCATGTCTCAGTATACGGCCGGACTCTGTCCTAACACATCATAAAAGTTTAATATGTGTTTGATTATATATATATATATATATAAAAGTTGGAAATCCATTTACAAATAAAAGCTGGTATTGTTCTGTTTCTATTCTTTTCTGCTAATTCTGAATACAGTGTTTTTTTTTTAAACTTTGAGATAAGTGAAATAAAAACAAAAGAAATTACTTAAACATGAAATTGGCTTCCTTTACTACTCATTTTTTCACTTTTACTTCATATTGAACATGGTGCATAGCTCTTAGTTAATAGGTACACCCTAACCTGAGAAGAAAATACTTCCAATAAAACTTCAAATATTTTCCCTTCTCAATCTTCAAAGTTTTACTGACAGCCAGATGCAGAGCAGCTATTGGATTGCAGGTTTATTTCAGCACAGTAAATGATCTTGAACATTCATTATAGTTTCTATTTACAGAAATTTTAACTCTTTTATAACTTAATGAAGAAAACAGCAACTTGCCATTTTATACTATATCACAAGATAAATTGAAGAAGATGAGCTGATTTCACCCCCCTGAAGAAACTCAAATGTGATAAATGGAATGTCAGAGCATTATAATAAATGCAAAGGCTCATAGCCTATTAATCCTACTTGACATGTGATGGAGCAAATTAAGAAAGATTATTTCTGCACAACATCTACTTTTAAGTTTTCTTTAGCATCTTTGCCAATTCAAAATAATAAACTCATAGTTTGCCATCTAAGGTTTATCTATACAGCAAATTGATGCATAGAAATTAGAGGTAGGGAGGTAGAACTATTTAAATCAATTCACGATTCCATATTAGTGTTTAGAGAATAAACTATATTTAACATAGAGATTTATCTATGTTGTAAATACGTGTTTCTATGTTATCTGTATATTCACATACATATTGTTATGTCAAAAATTCTTTATATATACACAGAAAGAGGGAGCTTGACTTAAGGATTACTTTGAGAAACTGAAGAATGTAATTTTTTTAAAAAGTTCAGCTACTACTACATTTGGTATTATTTATAAATGATCAAGTACACTGTTGTCTTCAGTTTTCTCTAAAATAGAATACCCCCTCTGATTATATTAAATAAATTGCTACCTTAAAACACCTTGATGGGGCACCTGCGTGGCTCAGTCGGTTAAGGGTCCCACTCTTGGTTTTGGCTAGGTCATGATATCAGAGTCATGAGATTTGAGCCCCATGTCAGGCTCTGCCCTGAGTGTAGACCCTGCTTACGAGTCTCTCTCCTTCTGTCCCTCCCCTTTTCATTCACTTGCTTGCACTCTCTCTCAAATAAATAAATAAATCTTTTTTTAAAAGCCCACACTTGAATTTTTTATTACTTTCTTGTATGTTCCATAATCATATCCTTATAATATTCATTATAACATATGTTTTGATATTATATAATGTGTTTTAGAGTATATGCACTGACATAAGCACATAATAAATAATATAGTAGATGTAACTTGGTATTTAAGCTAAAGATTTGAAATTATTTTGATGCTTTAATTTAGAAAAGAAAGTATATGATGACTGTGAAAAGTCTTTTTGTCTAAAATAGGAATTTTTCAAAAGAATGATGAAACAGATGGTTTTAAATTAAAATGTGTTAACTTTTTCTTCTATCTAAAGCAGTAAGAATTTGTTTTTTAACCTGTCCTAAAGATTCTGGCAGATCTAGCAACTTACAAATTTAATATATAATATCCTAAGGATAATAATCATTTTCTGATGAGTGGATGTATTTTGAGTGACTTCTCTATTCCAAATCTAAACATGACTGAATCTGAATTTCCATTATGAAATTATTTCAGAAGTGGAATTATATTTATTTAATTTGTCACTCATTATAAACTTCTGGGTATTTTAAATCTTATAATCATAGAGGTTATATCATCTTGCACTGTAAATTCTAATTTCTTTCATCTTTGTTTTAGTCTTTTGATGGGCTTTTGTGGTTTTTATAATATATTAGGACACATTAAAATTTTCATAATGTTTAAGGTTTGGGACTTCTAGTACATTTTTTTACTCAATCTGGGGTCCTAGAGATAAATATTTTCATCATTATAGAAGTAAGCAATGACCACTGAGGTTTAAACTTTTAAAATCCATGGACCAATGTGGTTAGCCATCCAACTGACTAAATGAAAGAAATTTTAAAGTCTTGGACTCTCAAAACTCTAATCAAAGTGTCCTAATTTTAATTGTAAAAGTGTACAATTAGAGTATGATAATAATGTCACATGGGGAAATTTAATTTATCCTATTAAACCCTGATTCAAAAATTAATATGTGATTAAAAGAGGCTGTCAGGATGAATGAGAAAATGGAAGGCTCAGGTCCAAAGTGAACAACTTGTTCATTAAAATTCAGACCAAAGAGACCCTGTATTCTCAGGAAAAAGGATAGAACTAATTTTACAAGCTTCATAATTGCCTGAGTGGAATATTTCTCTAAAGTAGTCACTTCCTCTTACTCTTGATGCTTTCTAAGATTGATGCTTTGTAAGAATCTTGCTAATTATTAACTGGTTTTCCATATGTAGTGACATTAGAAAGATCTTCCAATTTAGATAATATAAGCATTGGAATTTGTGGAAAAGTTATTTTTATTTTTTTAATTTTTATTTATTTATTTGAGAGTGAGAGAGAGAGAGAGAATGAGAGAAAGCATGAAAGGCGAGAAGGTCAGAGGGGGAAGCAGACTTCTTACAGAGCTGGAAGCCTAATGTGGGACTTGGTCCCAGGACTCTGGGATGACCTGAGCTGAGAGCAGTGGCTTAACCAACTGAGCAACCCAGGTGCCCCAAGTTATTTTATTTCTAAATGAATGAAATACCAATTACAGTTATGTACTTTAGTCCCCTAGTGTATTCTATTGCTATGTTTCCTCCCAAAGTATAATCATTTCTAGACTATAGAAATACTACTATTCAGATCATAAGTGATACATGTACAAAGGTATTGCCATATTTGGAGTAAGCTCCATGGTCTTCCTAGCAAGACAGTTGCCGTTTCAAACTTCTGTTGCCATTTCAAACTTCAAGGTGGGAGCCTAGATCCAGGGCTGGTTCATCAAACTTGATTCCAGCACTGTAAGAAACTTCATTGGAAGGGATGTGTACAAAGGAGAGGCAGGAGGGAAGTCAACTTTTAGTGAAATGTGTATATTATATACTAACAGGTCATTTGAAAACAGTGAACATGTTGAGTGACCTTGGTGGATAGAAAGAATAAATTAATTTCACAGAACCATGCAAACTCTCACCCTTCAATGCTAGTCCAACGCCTATTCTAATAAATAACTCTCAGGACCATAATACAGTTTCTGTGAATTGCTTATGTTGATGGTGTGCAGCATGTCATTTACATTCCATGATAAATAATAAAACATCTCTGGTGCCATAGCACTTCCATTATGCTCTCTATTACAGTCTGTGACCAGGTTGAAATTGAATTTCAAATTTAAAATCTACCCTGGCTTATTGCAGTTTTACAACTGAACTTGAATTATTTAAACTTTTTTCATAGCACTTTTAGAGACCACAGACCAAAGTGTAATTGCAAACTAATTAGATAATATGTCTGAGTAAAAGACAAATTTAAACAGATGGGAAGTTATAATATTTCTCTGATAAAGAACTGATGGATTAATGTGTTCTTCACCTATAGTACATTCAATATTCTTTCAAATTATCAGTAAAATTGGTTTAAACATTATATAGAATACCCCAATGAATTTTGTTCTTTGATGCATAAAAAATCATTTTTTCTTCTGATTTTGAGTAATATTTCACCCTTTATCCAATTAGACCAAAGAATTTATGTGATCCAAATAAACTAGCTGCATAAATGAGCAGCAGTATTTCAAGGGGAATATGCCCTCAGTGATTTATCAGAAAACCTTGTTAACTTGTACGGATGATTCATAGGTTGCTGCACTCAAAAGCAAAGCAGAGTGTGTGAGAGAAACCAAGTAGAGAGGCTGGGTTCTGAATTTG
This sequence comes from Mustela erminea, assembly GCF_009829155.1. Taxonomy (NCBI): domain Eukaryota; kingdom Metazoa; phylum Chordata; class Mammalia; order Carnivora; family Mustelidae; genus Mustela; species Mustela erminea. The sequence continues at coordinate 176,325,513 of NC_045614.1, forward strand.
TATTGGTTTTAGTAACTATTAACACAATTAAAACCCTTTTTACAATGAAATCTTTGTGAAATATGCCACTGCACACTGACATCTAATTTTTAATGACTTAACCATCTAAAATTTGATACTCGTGGATTACTCTTGATTTAACATGAATTAGTTATTGCTACATTATTATTTTTATTATTAGTAGTAAACCCTTTCGTATATTCCAGGCATATTGCTAACAGCTTTGCATACTTAATGCATTTGATTTTCACAGCAGCACAATAAGACAAATGTTCTCATTATTTGCATTATATTTATAAGTAAACATAGATTTATGGAAGTTAAGGCAGGTAGAAAGACACAGAATCAATCCCACCTCCTAACTTTTTTCTCACTGTCTTTAAGTCATTATGCCCTGATTTCTCATTTTGCGTGCAGACAATTCCTGCCTTCAAATTCAGATTATAAATATGCTAAATGATAGGGTCACATTTTATTTATATTTTTCTTTTTCCCACTGTTCTTACAGATAGTGCTCCTAACTGATTGCTTGATTAGTCATTTTTAAAATATTGCTATGGGTTGAATTGTGCCCCCTTTAAAAGAAGTGAAGTCCTAAGCCCCAGTAACTGTGAATATGGCCTTATTTCAAAATAGGGTCTTTGTAAATGATCAAGATAAGAGGAGTCATTAACATTGGCCCTAATCCAGTATGACTGCAACCTTACAAACAAGGGGAAGATTTTGACAGAGAGAAACATGCATATAGGGAGAAACCATGGCAACATAATGGCAGATATCAGAATGATACATTTACAAGCCAAGGAATGCCAAAGATTTCCAGCATACCATCAGAAGCTAGCAGAGAAGCATGGAACAGATTCTCCCTAATAAGCCACCAGAAGAAATCAACTCTGTCAGTAGCTTGATCTCAGACTTCTAAGTCTTCAGAACTGTGACATAATCAATTTCTGTTAAACTGCATACTCAGTTTGTGGTACTTTGATAGAACCATCCAAGCAAACTAAACCAAACATGCTGTGTTCCCTTGCCTGAAACGAGAAATATATTACATGTAAATATGTCTGATGAAAAATATAAATGTAAATTAATGAAATATTTTGTTTAAAATGGTGAAGGTTTGGGGGGCCTAGGAATCTTAAAATTAAAAACAATAATAGTAAAAATATATATATTTTTAAAAATCCAGTGACTTTTAAATATAAGATCTAAAAGTCTCATAGTAAAATCAAATTTCTATTATCTCTTTTTTAAAAGATTTTATTTATTTCACAGAGAGAGAAAGTGTGTGCACTCGAGCCCAAGCAAGGGAGGAAGAAGCAGGCTTCTTGCTGAGCAGGGAGCCCAACCCAGAGCTTGACTCCAGGACCCAGAAATCATGACCTGAGCTAAAGGTAGATGCTTAACCAACTGAGCTACCCAGGCGCCTCTATTTACCTCTTTGACTTTGGAACTTAAATACAATTATGTACTTAATGTAAATGTTTTAATTTACTGAACTGCAGAGAAGAATGTGTTGTGTAGAATTTCCTAACTATAATTTTTCACAATTATGTTTGATCCTTTCCAAGTGTCTAATTTTCAAGGAGACTTCAAATAATGACCAGACATATTGATACAGTAGCACATTTTAAAACTCACTCAAATTCAAACAAATAAACAGTTATGCTTCTTGGAAAATCATTTTAAAAATACAAGAGTAGTTTTAGAAGAAACTGAATTTTCATTTGGACCGAGGCTATTTTTTACTTAGGCCCAGAACAATACTTGTTTTCATATCTAAATTGAATTTGGAAAAGTTCAGGCTGCTTTCCAACAACAAACATTAAGAAAGCAATTTCATCCTTGGTCTTGGATTTCTTAAAAGCAAACTCTTATTTTGCTTATTTTCTATGGGATATTACTACCAGTTTTTCATGAACTATAAGAACCCATACATTAAGAATTATTTCAAAACTTTCCTGAGAATAATGTTGAACAGAAAACTATACTATGAAAGGTACTTAGCAAAAGCCACTAATGAAATACATAATTCAATCATTTCATATTAGGAACATAATTATCTAAATTCATAAGAATAATATCAACTTCATTTAATTCTAATAGAAAAAATAAATTTTCCATATCCTTCTTTGACATTAAACCTATTGTTCTATAGAGAATCTCACTTATTTAACAATTTACAAATGCTCTGTTATGTGAAATGCTAAACTCAGACTGATTTTGTTTAATTTCATGGAAAATATTTATAAAAATACTGATAATAACCATCACTCAGAAAGAGACTCAGAATTTTTGTTCCTAACCCCTTAAATATTTTCAGACTTAATCAAGGTCAACAATAATAGTTCCTTCAACTCTGATCCAAAGCTTCTTAATTGTTAGCTTTTAAGATCTCATTTAAAATAAATTGATGAAATAGGGTTTTAAATGTCTTCCAATTCATTTTGGCTTTTAATTTTAATGAACATTCTAGCAAGTCACTTTAACATCCTACAACTTTTATTACATATGTAATTCAATTTACTCTATGACAATAAAAATGGACTGGACAAATTATATGAGTTTCAATATTTTGCATTGAATATTGTTTAGTATGTTTTCAACAATATATGAAAAATATACCAGACTTTCCTTCTACTCATTTGATCATTTCAATCTCCTTCTGTATTGGTATGCAAATTAGCAGTAATTCATACCTAATTATGTTATGAAAATTTATATTTATGATCATGACCATACATTTCCTATACTTATAACTAAGATATAAACCTTATTTCCATATATATTACATATTTTTTTCTCATTTCATTGCATTAAAACTGATTGTAGAAATTAATGGAAAGTTTATAAATGTCACAAGTATGTGGAAGGATTCTGACATAGTCCAGTTCATCAAAAGAGTGTTTATGACATTATATGCTCTGTCTCTATTTCCAGTCTTCCTGCCCGCCTCTTTCTTTTCTGGAAAAATCACTTTGCCTGTATAAAGATCAGTTTTCTTGTTTATGAAGTAAACGGGCTTGACCAAAATTAATGAAAATATCTTCCCATTTATGTTTAGTAATTCTATTTTTGTTTAGGAAAATATATACTCCATTAGAATTCAGGAAATCAAAGTAAATATTTAAACTAGATTTAAGTAATATAGAATAAACGTAAAATATGATAACGTTTTAGTCAATTGGCAAAAATATTGTTAAAAATAATCAAATTGACTCTACAAACACCATATCTATTGCCCATTCACATAAAGTTTGACATATGTCCAGGTGATTCCCTATGGCTATTGTGCTCAAGAACTTAGTTACTTTGATCTTCAACTCCAAAATCAAAATGAAGTGTTTTTCCTGGTGCCACCGCACAGTAATAGAGCCCTGTAGTATTTCACACTAGCAAATAGATCTTGGGTCAGCAGTGACCACATGCCTTACTCTCATCATCCATAAACCAATTGTATAGTCCAGGTAATTTATAAAGGATGAGGAGATATTCCTGGAAATAAAGGTTTTGCTTGGACAAGAGAAGTCTCCGTAACAAATCACATTATTATTTCACTTTCACAGGTAAAGGAAAGTAGAATCAGAAAACCTAGTAAGGGGGTGCCTGGGTGGCTCTGTGGGTTAAAGCCTCTGCCTTCGGCTCAGGTCATGATCCCAGGGTCCTGGGATCCAGCCCCGCATCAAGCTCCACATTGGGCTCTCTGCTTAGCAGGGAGCCTGCTTCCTCCTCTCTCTCTCTGCCTGCCTCTCTGCCTACTTGTGATCTCTGTCAAATAAATAAATAAAATCTTTAAAAAAAAAAAAAAAGAAAAAGAAAACCTAGTAAGCTGTTCAAGGTTGGACAGTGACTTAATAAAAGAGAATTTTTTTTATTAAAAAAAAGACAATTTTGAAACATGTGCATGTTTAAACCTTAATGAAACTCAAATATTTATATGTAGTTATATACATTATATAAATCTCTCTCTATATATAAATATAAATTTATCTAATAAGAATCACATTCTCAGTATGTGAATATTCTTGGAAAGTGACATGCTTTCATAAAATTTGATTGCTCTCTATTCTGTGTGAATGTGAACAAAGCTTAAAAATTTCTACATGGTCATTTAAATGGTGTTTTAAATAGATATATACATATAAGTGACAGATTTGTTTAATTTTTTTAATTAAATGTGGTTTTATTAGTGTTTCTAGTGGATTTTGATAACAGTTTTGGAAATGATTCACAGCAGGTTGCCTTTGACTTAAATTTCATACTTTTAGTAAATTTTTATCAGCCATTGCTTTGGGGGGGAAAAAAAGATGGAACACTCAAACTGGATAAACTAAAAAGAGTTCGATAATGAGATAATTTACTCTGTCACAACAGGCTTACAGGCATCAAACAAGGAAAATTAAGTAACTGGTGGCTAGTAGAGAGCTGTTACTAGCCCTAGGAATCAGTGTGCAAGGGGAGAGAGCAGCTTCTGGGACCTGAAGAAGGTTTGAATGAAAAGTCCATTCTATAGTGGTCAGTATGCTACTGGTCCCTATTCAGAAGTCAGGAAACTGGGAAAATGGATACTTTCGAGGATATCCAGCCTAGTCTTTCTCTCCTGAAACTGATTGAGCTAGATGCCCCAAATTCGGATCTTCTCAGGCTAAATACCTTCACAGTGTAAATCATTTTTTATTTGTCTAGCAAAAAGGCATGTTGTTTGACTGCACTGCCCTAGGGAGGGTATTTGATTATCTGGCTGTTCACTGAGTCAAATTTCAACGAATTCTATTACTTTCAGTCCTACCATCCCCTTCAGAAAGTCTCTGATATCTATCAGAGCAGAGCTAAAACAACACATACAATTAATTTCTTTTTAGACATGCATATGTTAAATTTCTAATTTGTATATAAGGAAATATGCATGTTTGCTTTTGTCTAGTACAAAAGGGCATATTTTTAAATTCCTCAAAAGACCTCCAAAAACAGTTAGTGTCTAAAGCAAGAGAGCCACAGAGATTATGCTACATGATTAAGACTGCTTAGATGTGGAGCTAGATCACTGGGCTAAAAATCCTGGTTTCCTCACTTATTAGTTGCGTGTATTTGGAGTACCTGCCTAAATTCTCCGAGCCTCCTTTTTCACACGTGAAAGTGGAAACTAACCCATAATTTACAGAGATATTGCATGTTACATTTAGTACAGTGCCCAGAACACTAAATTTGCCATTACTGTATTAATAACTAGATTTATTTTGTTTTGCTGTATTTTATATCAGGTCATCTGCAGAAAAAAGATCACTGGCCTCCAGGAATGAATTCGAGGAAGGGGAGCAGCATTGTTGTAGAGGCAGCATTCTAAAGACGTTTGTATCCCTTTCTTGTTGCTGCAACAAACTACCACATATTTAGTGGTTTAAAACAACATAAAATGATTATCCTTATAGTTCTAGAGATCAAAAGTATGCAATGCAGGTGTTTGCCTTCCTCCCGCAGATATTAGGGGAGAGTCCTTGAGAGAGTCCTTTCCTTTCTGTTCTCAGCTTCTGGAGGCCACCTACATTAATTGGGTGTGGCACTTCCTCAAAGTGGCACCTTTCATTCTCTCTCCACTCTGGCCCTCTGTCCCTTCCTTGAGTTATAAGGAATTTTGTCCTTATATTCACCCTACTCAGATAATCCACCATAATCTCCCCTTCTCAAAACCCTTAATTTAATCACATCTACAAAATTCCCCCTGCCCTGTAAGATAACAGATTTATAGGTTCTGAGGATTGGGACACAGACACCTTCAGGTGGTCGTTATTCTGTTAAACACTGATCTCTGTATTGCCATAAATGCTTCACAGATGCAATTAAGATTAATAATCAGCTCAACATAAAATAAGGATATAATCTTGGATTATCCTGGATATTACTAACTTTGCCTATTTATGATTAATAATTTTTCAGTTGCCCTTTAAAACATATTAAGATATATATAGGATTTTACACAACAGACATCAAATAATTTCTCTATATTTCTCTGTATATGCTCATGTCTTCCTAGGACTAATGAGTAATACACACACACACACACACACACACACACACGCACGCACACACACACACTACACACACACATACATATATATATATAAACATAAGAAAAACAAGAGCTATTTTATTATATTATATGTGTGTATGTGTATATATATACACACATATGTATATACACATATATACATATATTTACATATATACACATATTATACATCTATACACATATTTATATGTATATACACATATTTATATATACACATATTTACACTTAATGTGTATATATATATATACACATACAAGTGTATGTGTATGTGTATATACATACACATACACTTGTATATCTTAATTGGTAAAGGTAAATTAAAAGTAAAAGTAAAATGGTAACTTGTTAATATTTAAATGGATTGGAGGTATTAATACATAAAGTGTGGTGCGCTTTGGTCCCACATTTTTTGTGTCTCCCCACTCTTCAACCTTTGTCCTGTCAGCCCTTTTTTCTCTTCCACATTCTTTGGTTTGTATGTAGTTTTTCAGTTAATACATAGCTAATAGCTCTTATTTTTCTTAAGTTTTTAATTACTTAGGTCTATCTGGATGTAAGGGTGAAAATTCATTTGATGGAAATACTTGTGTATATTTTTATATACATTTATATATAAAAATATATGTCACATATTTATATATAAAATTTAATTTTGACAGAATTAACAGAACATTTAAGAACTGATTGTAGTTTCAATTTGGCTAAGTCTTTCTTGAAAATAATTGAGAGGATGTCCCTGTACCAATGAAAGACAATCTTCCTCATAATTATACAAGGTAGCTGACTACAGAGTTTCTTAAAATCTTTAAGAGTTATGAAACTGTGTGGGGGTAATTATATTAATTATATCAATAGTTCCCTCCTCTCCTATTGACCACAGCTCCCCACTACAGCAAATTCTTCTCATTGAGAGATGACTCTTCCAGAATTCCTTAAATGGAAAATAAATACTTTCCTGGACTACGCACATGTAGATTTGAAATTACATGACATTTCCCCCCAAAACTATAAAGGGTATATTTTATAAGTTATTTATCATAACCGTAACTAAACATAAATGTTCAGAGTTAATGCCTTCTTTATACTATTTACACCCCTTTGGTCAGTTCCTCATGAGGACAGCTTAATACTTCGGGCCCTTCCACTTCTCAGGTACACCTGCTTGGCAGAGGCAGCTGGAACAGCACCAATGCAGCCCAGCAACAATGCAGCCTGGCGTACTAACCCAAGCAGTGTCACCACTATGATCATGCCACCCACGGCGACAACCAACACAGCCAACAAGGAAAGCAGTCAGGAAACTCCAGAATTTCCAATTTCTTTTAACAAAGTTGAATGATTCTAAAATATCTGAAAGAGGGAAGCCTGGGTGTCTGCCTTGGCTCAGGTCATGATCCTGGGGTCCTGGGATTGAGCCCTACGTTGGCCTCCAGCCCTACATTGGGATGCTTGCTCATCAGGGAGTCTGCTTCTCCCTCTGCCTCTGCCCCCTTCTTGTGCTCACTCTCTCTGTCAAATAAATAAATAAAATCTTTAAAAAAATATCTAAAACAGAGTGCCAGTGCATAGAAAGTGAGCGTTCAATCCACAGCATTTTGTCCAAGAGCTCCTCTGTCCACTTCTGTCAGTACAGAGAGCTGGTCATCAGAGGAGACAAATCCAGGGAGATGGCAGATTTGGGTGCTCTGGGCTGTGCAGTGTTATACTTTTAGATTTGCTTTAGAAAACCTACATTTAAAAAAGAGTCATCAAGGGAATGAGCCTCCACTGCCTTGACTTTGATGACATCCCAATTCACAATGTCATCTATGCTCTGTTTGCCAGTGAAAGTGGGCAACAGCTATCTTGGGTTTGTTTGGTGGTTGTAATTTCAGGTCTGTCCCTCTTCTTACATTGTCCTCATTCAAAAGGAAGAAAGGAGATATATATGATAATCATTTTCACTTAACTAGTTTTTATTTCTAGCAGGTAAATGTAGATGGTAGTGCTGGCATAATCTCTGCTTCTTCTACCTTGAGATGCAAAAGACTCTCCTTATACCCCATATTTTAGTGGAAGAGGAAACCTGAAATCTCTGATGAGACTGTTGTAATTATGAATCTCAATGAATAAAAACTGCTTGGATGGTTTTCCTAAAATATATATATTGTTGTCCCACCAAATTTAGAATTTATAAAGTATTAAGTGCCTACTATCCATTTTACTAATGTTTATGTGTATATCTGAAAAGAGAAAGTCAGAGAATGGTGAATCAACAAATTTACATGCAATTTTTTATTATGTAGCTCTGATGACAGTATCATTTCCCAGCTACATGTCTTTGTATAATCAGCTTTAATTATTATATTTTGCTTATTTATTTTAATAATTTCTTTATGTTTTAAAGAAATTTTAGAGTCACAGCAAAGCTGAACAGGGTTCTCATATGTGCTCTTTTCCCACATACACACAGCCTCCCTCACCATCAACATCCCGCATAGGAGTGGAACATTTGTTACAATGTCACACCATTACCACCCAAAGTCCATAATTTATGTTAAGGTGTATTATGTGGGCTTTGAAAAATGTATAATGACATTTGTCCACCAGTACATTATCATAAAGAATAGTTTCACTGACCTAAAAATTCCCTGTGCTCTACTGATTCTTCTCTCCCTCTCACTAAAGCCTCAGCAACCACTGATCTTTTTACTGTTTCAATAGGTCTACCTTTACTATGGAAACAGTAAAAACATTAGTATTTATATAGTTTAAGTCATCAGTATGTAGCCTTTTAAGATTGGCTTCTTTTGTTTAGTAACAGACATTTAAGTCTCCATGAATTTTCCTGGCTTGATCGCTCATTTCTTTTTAGTGGGTAGACATCAGGATAAACACAAGGCCTTCTATTAACTTTCAGTGAGATATAAACAATTATTACCTTTATCAGTTTCTCTTTTTAATTACCTTTATCAGTTTTAAAGTCTTTCTATGTTTGCCTTTGTTCTCTGATAGTCTGGTAAGAATACTGATAATAAAATTTTGAATCAAGTTTAGGAGTATTTGATTTTAGATTTGACTGGTAAGTGAAACCATAATTTAGTAAATGCTTTATGTTTTAAAGCATGTTCTTATTCCTATTAGTATTAGAGACATATTGCTTGCATAAAATTTTGTCATTTAAATATGTTTTTGCATTACCATGATATAGATTGCTACTATGAGAGTTCTTGATTGTTCTCCTTTAAAATTGTATCTGCTACACAAATACAATATTTTAAATTAATCTTGTGTTACTTATTCAGCCTTCTTTCCACTTTTAATTTCTATTATGGGTACTAAAATGTGACTCAGACTGTTGTAGTTTATTTCCTAGAGATATCAAGTATTATTAACATCTCTTTTTGGACAAGATATGTTATAGACCGTGTGTGTCTTGATGATCTGAAGATCCCATTTGAACTTGAAGACTCATTATAACACTTTTCTTAACCCTAGTTCATATTCCCTAAATGTTATGTACATACATAAAATACATTATGTATTTTTAAATAAATTTTGTATTTTATGCATAATGTATTTTATGTATAAAATATATATTATACATTATTTAGAGAGTATTTGAAAACATAATTCTTGAACCTCAAAGGATTTAGTGAATACTAATTCACCTTCCAAATAACCATTTGCATTGGATTATGTGTGAATTGTGATATTTTACAGCTAAAACCTAAGGAGTAAATAAATAATTTAATCATTCTTATATAACCAAGTATTCTCCTTCATTATGAATGAATGGCACATCTCACCTGAGAGAAAGAGGAAACTTGCTCCATGAGAGTATTAGGAAGCACCCAAAGACAATGATGTTTTCCACCCCAGGCTCAGTTATTTGCAACTCATTTACAATTCTGTCTTTGTAAACCTTCAGAAATTGATATATAGCATCTATTTAAGGAGAACTTATTAATATAAAAGGGACTAACTTGGCTCTTGAATTTCAAACGTTATCTTAATTAAATTGGTATTCTTGTACTACATGTGCCTGGGGGCCTGGGAAATAGACGAGTTCTGTAAATCAAAATATTAATAATGCACATGAATTTTAGTTTATGAAATGTCTCTGGATCCCCAGATATAGTAAGAACTATCTTAATCTAGTTTGTGTTTTCATCAGGGTGCATTTTTCCATTATTTTCCAACTTTCTGGACATGGCTCATAATTGCACTGATCTTTTGATTTTGTTAGTTCACTATCACTATAACCAAGTGTTTCTTATAGTCTAGAAGTTATTTGAAACATATTTCACTATAAATGAGGTAAGTATATATATATGTTCGTGTGTGTATATAAATGTATATATAGGTGCAAATAGAATTCCTTTTCAAAGATTTGCAGATTTTAAAGTATTTAAATTCCTAGAAAAGGTGCTATGGTACTGCTTTTAATCTTTAATGTGGATTTTTCTGTTAACATAATGATTGAAAGTAAATGGTTTCCAAATGAATATAGGTATTTGTTCATTCTAATTATTTTTCTCCTTCCTCTTTCACATATATGTCTCATTTGTCAGAACACATAGTCCTTGATTAGTGTTCTGATATTTCACTCACTCAATGTCAAATATTAAAAATGTAAGGATTTCAGGATAATAGTGCTTTTTTATTTTTTATGTGCATGGTTTATATAATGGTTTTATTAACTGGGTTATGGATATTTGTGATCTGTTAATTGAATCACTAAATTATAAAGAACACTAAATATAAGAACTCTCAAAGATGCTGAGACCAAATATGTGTCGATTGCATGTGCAATGTATATATAGATGCATTTACTAGTTCTCTCTCTTCCATGAAATCTAGTCAGAGGTTAGTTTACATAGGTTTGTTTTGTTTTGCTTTGTTTAATATGGAATGCTTCATGAATTTGTTTGTCATCCTTGCCCTGGGGCCATGCTAGTCTTCTCTGTATCGATCGTTCCAGTTTTAGTATATGTGCTGCTGAAGTGAGCACTAGTTTACATAAGGTTTAAGAAGGCTCTATAAATGAATCTGAACTTAAATTTCAGGTTATATGTATCACAATACTCATTCAATGCCTGTAGGTAATAAACATATTCTTCCAATAAATATTCATTAAGTGCAGATAATGGCATTGTGGTTGTGGTGGTGTTATATAGAACACAAAGTCAGAAAATAAATTCTTCATGCCAATATGGAGATTATATCCTGGTAAGAAAGATGACTTTTCACAAAATTTAGTTAGTGTATAGTAGAGAGTATAAAAGTACAAGTGGGTTAGATGATCAAAGTTATAAGAGAGAATTGACAGCTGAGGGACCAGAAAACATTTATAAGCAGAATTTCCACTGGCCTTTGAAGAATAATTAAGATTGGAAATGTAGAGAAAAAGCAGACATTGGAACAGTTCAGTGCACACACACACACAAAAATAACTGGAATGAAAAAGGCAGAAAGTCAAGACAGCGTGGAGTGTATTCTGGGGAAATGCACTATTATTCTGTTGGATGGCCCCTGAGGATCTGATTGGTACCAAATAATTTTTAAAATTCACATAAAATTAAGAAGCTTAGATTTTATTCTCTATTCCATAATACCATACTGAATGCATTTACCTAAAAGTAATAAGTTTTGATTAATATTTAATTAATATTAATATAATAACAATGTATAGCATACATAGTAGATTGATCATAAAAATTGAATAAAATATTTGTCATTGTCCCTCATTATAGTGGATTATAAATTACCCAATGAAAAAACATTTTATTTTTTCTCTCTCTCACAGTCATTAAAAAAGAAAAAAAAATCAGTTATACTTATTACAAAAGGCTGAAAACTATATGGTTCAGTAAATAGGACACATTAATGACCAGACTGGTTGATACTAAAAACCTTTTTGATTTAAATTTTATAATTTCTCTATCTAATCAATGCATGTTATGACAATTCAGAATTTCTTTTCAAGCAGTCCTTATGGCAAATCACCGGTCCAGTTTTCCTAAATTCTGTAAGCCAGATGACATTCCATATAGACAGCAATTAGTAATATGTGCATTGACCAATCAAAATAAATCGCAGCCAGTATGCCATCTCAGTTTCTAGTAGCTAATTCTTAGCATTCACATTAAGCTACAATTTGACTCACCATGATTAATTATACCTCACCCATGCCATGTAAATAACTACAGAGTTGAAAGTTTGAGTTTAATTTTTCAATAAATAGCTATTGTGTTTATAAGTATATTATTTGAATATTTTTCATGATCAAGGTGAAAAACTTCATAGGTATGTATTAGATTTTACCACCTGCCTGAAATATTTTATTTACTCATTAAAACCCCTTTTTTTTCTTTTTAATCAAAACATGCAAGTTCATTTTTCTTTTTAAGAAGCAATCACTGATTGAATTTATATAGTTACATCCTCTTGTAAAATAATAGTATTTGAGCTGACAATAAAGAAGCAAATTAGTTTGTCTAATGTATCTGATTCCCAATGCAGCAGCAATTTTCTAACATCTGCATCTATACATATTCATTAAATTTCTCTAACATTATAAAGCAAAAGATTACCAATAATCTCTAAAGAGCTGGAAAGAAACAGAGGTTACAAAATAATTCCTGGACTTTACTTGGCTTTTGTAAATTTACTTTTAGATACGTACTTTGTATTTTTACTTGAAGTAAAAATTTTAAAAGAACGTTATAAGTAGCCATCAGCTTTTTTTTTTTTTTTTTGAAGAAAATAACTATTGAAACTTAAGGTGTTATTTGGTCTTATTAATTCATGATTGGGGGCCAGTTGGTCTAAATTTCATGTCTACCAGGATTGCACTTAGGAATGAATGAGCAATTCTAGTTAATGTGTGTGTGTATGTGTGTGTGTTTCATGAGACAGAGAATGTTTTCCTGACAAGGAAAATTTTTTATACTGGATTTATTTTTCCCTCTATTGGGCTCTTACAAATGCAGTCTATGTTGTGGGATTTCCTTTTAAGGAAACACTTGTTGTTCCAGCAATAAGGTTCGTTCGGTATTTGCCTTGTGTGTAGAAAGCCATCTTCCCTGAGAGCAGGTCCTCCTCAGAATGGTCCATATCCAATAACTAACCAAGGCAACACCTAAAATCCCTGGTCATTTAGTCCCAAATTAGCTAGATACCAGTATTTACTCCCAAGTTCTCGATGGTTTTGACCCATGAGTGCTTCATGGACATGTATCACAATTTGACTTCCGCTCCCTAATTCTACTTCTTCTCTATCCCTTCCAAATTTGTTGACCCCTAAAAATACCCTAAACACCAAATGCCAGCTCAGCATTTCTTCTGACAAACCCAGCCCACGGAGAACCAGATGACACATGGCCAGTGTCATTTTTCTGTCTCATACAGTGAAAAAAAAGAAAGAAAGAAAGAAAGAAAGAAAGAAAGAAAGAAAGGAAGGAAGGAAGGGAGGAAGGAAGGAAGGAAGGAAAAGGGATTCATCCACACACTATGCCACGTATTTTTTGTAATAACAGAAAATATTAAAAATGAAAAAATATCCAGATGGTTCTTAATGGGTGAGGGTATGAACATAGCTATTTCAGTGATGAAAGCTGATAACTTTTCCGCTGTTTCTTGGGGCAGATTTTCTAAGGTTCTTTGTTTCCACTGAAATGTGCCCCAAGCAAACTTATTTGCCAACAGCTCTTTTGAAGTATTTCTCTCTTAGTCAAATGAATCAACTTGTCTCTGTTGTAGAGACAATTATCAATTTACAGTTTAAATGTACTCATTTACTTAAAACTCACTTAAATGAAATACTGAGCACTGTTTGACATGCACCATGGTTAAGTAGTAAATACACTATAGGCAAAATATATAAAATACACCCTTCTACTAAAGCAACTCAAGTCTAATGCAGAGGAAAAGCAGGTAAGCAAATAAAATAATTGTTGTAAAAGAAATAATTACAAGGCACAGTAGAGCCACAGAGGAGGGAACAATTTATTATCACTCTTAATGTGTTTATTGATCTGTATCAGCTATTATTATTCCTAATTTGTGTTACTTCTAATTTGCTCTGGATTGGTAAAATGCATCAACACTTTCATTAAAATCTTGTATAAAGTTAACATCTATGAATGTTACTCTGTGAAGTCTCACTTTTGACAAAATATAATTTTAATAGGACAAATTAGTGATACATTTTGAATATTTGAGAACATTTAAAAAATAATTTTCTTATTTTCATCTCTAGTTCAGTTACATTTGCTGGAATGCTGAGTTTCATATGTATTGTTATTGTACCACTGTATCTTCCACCAGATTGTGAGGAAGGAAAAAAAAACCCAGACCATTAAACCAAAAAGTTTAACATATTAATTAAGAAGTCTAATAACTTAGGAGAACAAAGAGCTGGAAAGTGTGAAGGGAACACTTACTACTGATGGTTTTGGGGAAGAGGGATTTTCTTTAAGCATCACTGGAATTTTGCCTGAAGTATTTCTCTTTTCTGTAGAGATGGAATGAATTACCCTCATGGTCAATATGAGGAAAGAGTCATTCCACTTTATTTTTTCTTCCTTTCTTCCTTTCTCTCTTTTTTTTAACCCCACATATGGCTGCTTTCAGAAAACTTTCATACATTCAGCAAGTACTTATTTAATACTTACAATGTGCCAAATACTACTTATTATTGGGAATAGTGCAGTGTGTAAATTGGATAAAAATCCCACCCCTCATAGAGATTTTACTCTAGTAGAGTTAGAAAGACAGAAACAAAATAAATAAGTAAAATATAAGCTATTTCGAATGGTGTTGAGTGCAATGGAAAAAAAAAAAAAGAGGAAGGGGGATTGGATTTACATGTGAAGTGTTTGTAGCTATTTTAAATATTTTAAATAGGTTAGGGAAGTTCTTACTGAAAAAGTTGTATTTGAATGAAAAGTTTAAGGGGAAGGAGCAAATTATATGTTTAGCCATGGGAAGAATATTCTAGGAAAGGAAAGAACAATTACAAAGGCCTTAGAATGGAATCCTAGCCAGGAAATTCAAGGAAGAACAAGAATATCTGTGAATCATTCTATTGCTTTTCTCCACACTCCTAAATTTTAAGAAGCTGACTTATACACATTCAGCAAGAAGGGAAGGATCAGCTGCAACGAACCCTATTTGTCATTGGAACGAAACAGGTTTGATAAATTCTGTGATTCAGCATCAGAAATATTATGTTCCTTCTATTTAAGACATGTTTCAATAATTAGTGTGAAAATAGTGCAGTTTTTTTGTCTTTCTCTGACTTATTTCAGTTAGCATAATGCCTTAGAGGTTCATCTATGTTGTTGCAAATGACAATATTTCATTCTTTTTATGGCTAATTAATATCCCATTGTATGTATATACCACATTTTCTTTATCCACTCATCCATCAGTGGATACTTAGTTTATTTCCATATCTTGGCTATTGTAAATAATACAACACTTAACATGGGGGGGTGCATATATCTTTTCAAGTTAGCGTTTTTATTTAAATCAGATAAATACCCAGAAGTGACATTGTTGGATGATATGGTAGTTCTATTTTTTAATTTTTTACAGAAACTTCATACTGTTTTCCATAGCAACATAAAAATTCTCTTAATGCACCAACAGTGCACAAGAATTCTCTTAAAAAAAAATTCTCTTTTTTCCACATCCTTATCAACACTTGTTATTTCTTGACTTTTTGACAATAATCATTCAAACAGACATAAGGTGGTATCTCACTGAGAGTTTGATTTGCATTTCCATGATGACTAGTGAAGTTGAGTATCTTTTCACATGTCCGTTGGCCATAGTATGTCTTCTATAGGACATAATTAATATGGACACAATTAATAGATCTTCTGTCCATTTTTTAATTGAACTGTTTTTGTTTTTGTTTTACTATTGAGATGTAGAAGTTCTTGAGATATTTTGGATATTAATCCTCTATCAGATATATCATTTGCAATTATCTTCTCTCATTCAAATGTTGTCTTTTTGTTTTGTTGATAGTTTCCTTTGCTGTGTAGAAGCTTTGTAGCTTGACATAGTCTCACTAGTTTATTTTTGCTTTTTTACCTCTGATTTTGGTATCTGAACCAAAATATAATCAACAAAAATGAGTGTAATATTTTGATTTCTTTTTTTGGGTAATATTTTGGTTTTCTATCTGCTATTAAGTATGAATCAGATTTGAAGATGCAGGAAAGGTGTTTATTTTATTGACCCACATAAATTCTAACACTGTTTAGTATTCAGTAATTTAGGAAATGAATGTAATATTGTCTAAGAATTAGCTCTTAGAGGGGCACCTGGGTGTCTCAGTGGTTTAAAACCTCTGCCTTCAGCTCAGGTCATGATCCCAGGGTCCTGGGATTGAGCCCCACATTGGGCTCTCTGCTTAGCTGGGAGCCTGCTTCCTCTTCTCTCTCACTTTGCCTGCCTTTCTGCCTACTTGTGATCTCTGTCTATCAAATAAATAAATAAAATCTTTAAGAAAAATGTTTAAAAAAAAAGAATTAGCTCTTAGAGCTACCTAATCTTTGTATGAAATATTTTTGTTTATAATAGATATTCTTATTAACATAAAGATGTTGAAAATTAACTAGAAAATTATAGTTTCTATCTCTTCCCTTTGTTATTCCCTCTCTCACTACTTTTTTTCCTTTTTCTTTCTGTCTCCTATTCTCTCTTCTTTCTCTCCTTTGGTAAGTACCTCTATGCATAATTTTATGAAAGTAAATATAATAAATCCCCGGTACTCAACATCTTTGTAACTTCAACTAAAAACAGTGTTGTGAGAGGATTTTGATTTTTAGCACTTAAAGACCCTGTATGGTTACTTAATAATTTGTGCATAATTCAGGAAAAATATCTACATTCTTTTAAAATAATTATTAGACTAAGGGATGAATAAATTATAATGATGAATTCTGTTGGTCAATAAGACTGAGGTGTTTCAATTAAACATGAATCTCTCAAACTTTATGGAACTCACTAGGTTTGGCCTATTTAGTTGCTTTTCTGGATGAATATCTCTTTTTTTAAGGCTTTGTTTTTTATTTATTTGAGAGTGAGAGAGCACTAGTGATGGGGAGGAGCAGTGGCAGAGGAGAAGCAGACACTCCACTGAGCAGGAAGCCCAACACAGGGTATAGTCCCAGGACCCTAGGATCATGACCTGAGCTGAAGGCAGATGCTTAACTGACTGAGCCATTCAGGTGCTCCTCTGGATAAGTATCTTGACAAATAACAACACTGGAATAGCATTTTATTCTTGCCTGTGTTTCTGGCAGAATCCAACAGTCATTTAAAGATTACTAAAAGATTGAAAAACAAGGGTTGAATGACAAATACATTATTACATTTCTTATTTGACCTTTCCATGTATGTGTGTTTAGTTATGCACTGGCCTTAGAAACTAAGACATTTAAGTATTTCTCTAAGTATAAATTGACTTGAAAAGTTCTTATATCTTTATGATGAATTGTTTACCAAACAAACTCTTAGTAAAGGAAACATAAAATAAGAAGTATAAGATGGAATACCTAAATTTAAGACTTGTACAATCAAGTTATGTAGGTCATAAATAAGTAAGTAAATAAGCAAGCAAAGCATTTGTTTTGATGCCTCTCAAATTGTTTAGGATTTCTTTTCCTCTAGTCCCTGGGGTTCTTGTTCATGCAGCCTCAAAAAATTAAGAGATAGACCAGATGAAGAGTGATGGGCAGCAAATCAAGGTTTATTGGGTGATAATACAAAGACCCTGAAGAAGAAGGGGACCCAAGAGGGTTGCTTTGGAGTTTCTAGGTCTAGGGGTTTTTATGAACTCTTTTACAGAACTATCTTAAGCAACCAGGGTGTGCTAAGGCATGTCAGTCAAGGCTTTGATCATGCATGTTCCTAACTATTAGGTTAATGTCCATCGGCTGATAGTCTTGTCTAAGCTGCAAAACTGAATGGTTAGTGCTATTTTGTCTTAACTCTCCCAACTGAATGTTTTCTCACTGAGGACACTGGCCCTTACTACCTAATTGTCCAACTAACTCCTAACGTCATTGCCAAGTTCACAAACTTATCTTTATCACGGGTATCTCATATTCTTTAATCTTTTGACTACATTAAATGTTGAGGTAATTCAACCAGACATTTACGAATTTAGTCTGTAGTCTAACTTTTTAGCTCTTAGATCTCAGGGTCACAATGACCAATGGAGAAATGTGGGTCTTCTTCTAATTAAAAGGCAAGAAAAATGAGCCTACTCAAGTTTCCAGGCTCAGAAGGCATGCACAATGGATTCTTGCTCTCAGTCTAGTGGGACAACTTCTAGAATATCTGTAATGCCTCTAACACTTTAATTTCTTTTCAACTTGTTTAAAATAAGGCCACTTTAGACAGACTATAAGTATTCCTTATTTGTAAAAATTGACCTTGATTTCACACTAGTCTACTCTGTTTAAAATTGCTGTATGTTTACATAGCAATGTGTCAAACCACTATATCCCTCAACAATAGACAGAAGTCCTTTTTCAAGGTAACCAAACACTAGAAGTGTTACTTCACTTAACGCTCCCATTAATGGTTTGCCTTTAATGCTGTGTTCTCTGTGAATTAAAATTGGCAGATTTAGGTCTGAATTAAATTCACTCTGCCTTCTTTGCATATTTTTTATCACAGACTTATTCACAACTGTTCATCTTATTTTCTTTATTAAGAATGTTAGCACACTGCAACCCCCCATTCTTGTTTTGCAATTAATAGAAAATAATTTTCATCTGAATGCTATGCCTTTAAATTTTCATTTAATTACACCATTTAAAAAGTGGCACAGAATAATATAAAACTTTATCAACCTTTGTCATCCTAGTGAAATATAATGCCTGGCATTCATAAAACAATATCACAAACTTTACCATCAATTGTTTAATTCTCACAATATCCTAAGAAATATAGTTTTTTAAAGAAAGTAGCCAATCAATAGTCATCAGATGAGGGGCGCCTGGGTGGCTCAGTGGATTAAGCCGCTGCCTTCGGCTCAGGTCATGATCTCAGTGTCCTGGGATCGAGCCCCGCATCGGGCTCTTTGCTCAGCGGGAGCCTGCTTCTCTCTCTCTCTCTACCTGACTCTCCGCCCACTTGTGATCTCTCTCTCTCTGTCAAATAAATAAATAAATAAATAATCTTAAAAAAATAATAATCATCAGATGATTAATGATCAAAAATTGGATTTGCCTGCCAGATTATAGCTGATCTCCAGTTGTTATCAGAATGCAGGTTTTCTCCTAAAAGGTCTCTGGGTACCATACAACAAGGGATATCTCTACACATGATTCATTTGTCCCTAAATATTCTGGAATAATTTAGGCTATTTCTACCTGGAAGATCCCAAAGTGATTACCTTTCTGATCTACTAAAATCTAATCTCACCAGACTTTCCATCTTTGACATTTTGGTTAATGTCTGAAAGAAGACTCACTTTATGTCTCTATCCCTGATTATCCCCATATTGCCTTTACTACACAAAAACCCCACCAGTTAATGCTTTGTTGTCTTTCATACACAGAGATCTTCCTTTCAGTGAGGCCATCATCCAACTCCTTTTCCATTATGCTAACACCACCACACCAGCTCATGGTTAAGCAAACTCCTATGTCCTCAATCTCTTTACTAACTAGAATTTCCACCTTCTTACTTAATGCTTACATTGCCATTCTTCTTTCACTGCTTCATGGCTTCTTCTTATCCTTCTCAAGTCAGGCTCATTTACCCTCAAAGTTTCAAAAATAACCCATGAGTTCATGCTAAGCCCAAATATTGCTCTTGATTTCTAGGGCCATATACCCGACCACAATATCTAATACTCAGATAATCATTACCTGCAAACAATTGTTGTACCTCATTATGATTAAACTGGGTAAGATGTCATTTATTCATTCATTTGTCCATTCAGCAAGGAGATATTAAATGCTTACTTTCAGCTATCTATTCTGTTAGAATATATGGAAATATACCCTTTGTACTCATAGGTTTACTGTTGTGTCAGGAATGATTTCTATGTAAAGAACTAATTATAATATAGTATTAAAGACCCCATGAAATATGGGTATAGAGATAATCATAAATTCATGACAAGTAGAATGTTTAGTTATACTTGGACAGAATATAAAAGTTTTATGGAGAAGAATGGATCTTGAGCTGTATCCTAAAAGATTAAAAAGTAGTAGCCAGATGGATGCAGAGGGGGAAATCTAGAATCATAGAAGTGTTTAAGCTGTCATTGTAATATCATGTGTGTGATTCTATCTTTGTACTTATTAAGTTGTATTTGCTCACTCATACTTTTCTTGTGACAGAGACTGAACTTTTATTTTTTAATCCCCATATGTGGCACAAATTGTGACATATATTAGGCATCCAGTAAATGTTTGTAATGAACTAGTGACTTTTGGTAGTTTCTGCAAGCCTTTAATAGAAGAGCCGACACTAAAGCTTAAGTCTCATTACCTCTGTTGGTTTAAAAAAAAAAAATTATATTGTGCTTTCTACATATACTAGGATACTGATAAAAAATATATGATGTAAGTGTTTACTGTCTTCCTATTTGAACTTCAAATGGAGATTTACAAACTTCTACCAGTAGATGAGTGCCAAAGATTTTATATTTGTGGATTTTAAAACATTCTTTGTTATACTTTAGAATTAATTATATATGAAATTGCTAAGCCTTATAAAAGATGGAAGTTAAACTCCAAAAGATAATTTTTATCATTGACTGGAGACTCTCATCCCTTAACAAAAAATCTATGATGTAAAGCAGTACATTACATGTAATATTTTCTGATCACATTTTTAGATGCATTTATAAACATTTAGAAATATAATGCTATCCAGCTTTTGAATCAGTTTCTTTGTTCCATGCCTGATTTCATAAATGGTTTTCATTTATTCTCTGTCATGTACCTTTGGCTTGTGGTGGTATTTATAATGAGTCAATCAGCAAAGGTGACTGACTGAATTGATTTATGCCAGATGGACCTATCCCCTTCACATATAAATGGCATGAACTCCATAAATCTAAGTTCTAAAGGTGTTACCCAGCTTTAATGAAAACAGAGACAGTCACCCAAGAGGAGTGAGCAATGACTTTCCCTTCTGTTCCTTTATCCTGTAAAGAGCAAAAAGAGTTCTCATATGTAGCTGACACAACTTTCCATCATTTCCTGGTTGCCATCTATTTTATATGGCTTACCTATTTTAAACTTTTGAATTTACAAATATTTCTCATAATTACTAATATACAAAGAACTTCAGGCATTAATTAGTCAACAGACATGAATAATATGACTAACAGTTATTGCATAACTATTTTATACCACATATTGAGGTGAGGAATTTGCAATTTTTCATTTATTCTTCACGAGAACCATATATATAGTAAGTACTAAAATAACCAGTATCATTTAGTATTTGAATAAACAAAAGCATTAGGGAAGTCAGGTAAGTTGCTCACAGTCATACCATATACCAGTAGGGACTGGAGCAAGGGTTTAAAACCTTACAGCCTAATTCCAGAGACCAAGCTTTAAGAACTATATTACATGACCTCTTACCTACTATAGTCAGGACACTCTATAGATTTATATATAGATTTATAAGAATCTTATATCCTAAACTGGAAAAAAAGTGAAATATAATTTAATATGAACCTGTTTAAGAGAAAAAAGAGTATATATATATATATATATTTTTTTTTTTTCTTCAAATAATCAATGGAATAAAAAAAGTGGTCATTAGTGGCAGAAAAGGTATTACAAAAGTACTAAAATAATCTAGGCAAAGATGAAAATGAAGTTCCATGACAGTGAAGTTATGAAGAAGTTGGTTGGAAATATGAGTCTCATGAAGATACTCATTCTTATAACAAATAAGCATGACTTGGGGGGCACCTGGGTGGCTCAGTGGATCAAAGCCTCTGCCTTCCACTCCGGTCATGATCCTAGGGTCCTCGGATCTAGCCCCGCATCGGGCAGTCTGCTCAGCAGGGACCCTGCTTCCTTTCCTCTCTCTCGGCCTGCCTCTCTGCCTACCTGTGATCTCTGTCAAAAATGAATAAATAAAATCTTTAAAAAAAAAAAAAACCATGACTTAGTATGTTTAATTTTGTTTCCTAAGAAATGTTAATAACTAGAAATAATTAGAGTGATGTTTAATCATGGCTATCAGCTTTAACAATCTCTTCCTTGTCGCCATGTCTCATAAATCAATTAAAAGAGAAAAGAGACGAGTCTGACTCATGGAATCTCAGGAATATTATTGGCACCATGTTGTAAAGTACTCCTTTCACAAAAATACTATATAGGAGTTCTGTTATTTATTACAATAACATCTGTTTCCAGAACTACTCATTACCATCTTGCTACAACAACTCATTAGCCCTAATATTTCATAGTTTTTGGAATTTAAAATGTATATATATTCAAAAGGAAAAAATTCTGATGTTTGTCTTTTGGTGATTATGAGTAATTTTCTAGTACTCCTTAATGAAGCACACTCTAAAATAGTACTTTAAATGTCCTGAATCATCATCCCACTTTTAAATGTTTCTGAAGGTTAGTTAGGATATTTTTTTTTAAGATTTTATTTATTTATTTGACAAACAGAGATCACAAGTAGGCAAAAAGGCAGGCAGAGAGAGAGGAGGAAGCAGGCTCCATACTGAGCAGAGAGCCCGATGCAGGGCTCGATCCCAGGACCCTGAGATCATGACCTGAGCCGAGGGCAGTGGTTTAACCCACTGAGCCACCCAGGCTCCCCTAGTTAAGATATTTTAAGGCTATCCATGTTTCCCCTAATTTTAGCTTATACAATAAAAATAAAAATTATGAATTTTTAGCCTTTTTCTTATTACAGAGACTTTAACAAATGGTAATCTAGAGTATGAACTTGTTTTCAGACCAGGGCTGCAACATACAGTGATACAGCTTGTGGAGTTCATGACTGTACAAGATTCCACTCATGGCATCATCCATGGGATAGCCCCACTCTTGATGGAATATTAGAAATAAAGTGCCAGTTAGAAGACCTTAATGTGAGGCAGGAATCTATCAAAATCTTAAAGGAGACCATAGGCAGTAACCTCTTCGACATCAGCCACAGCAACTTATTTTAAGACATGTTTCCAAAGGAAAAGGAATCAAAAGCAAAAATGAACTTTTGGGACTTCGTCAAGATCAAAACTTCTGCACAGTAAAGAAAACAGCCAACAAAACAAAGAGGCAACCATGGAATGAGAGAAGATATTCGCAAATGACACTACAGACAAAGGCTGATATCCAAGATCTATAAAGAACTCCTCAAACTCAACACTCAAAAAACAGATAATCATGTCAAAAAAAAAAAAAAAAAAAAAAAAAGGGCAGAAGACATGAACAGACACTTCTCCAAAGAAGACATACAAATGGCTAACAGAGGGATGCCTGGGTGGCTCAGTTGGTTAAGCAGCTGCCTTCGGCTCAGGTCATGATCCCAACGTCCTGGGATCGAGTCCCACATCGGGCTCCTTTCTGGGCAGGGAGCCCTCTGCATCTGCCTGCCATTCTGTCTGCCTGTGCTTGCTCTCTCCCCCTCTCTCTCTCTGATAAATAAATAAAATCTTAAAAAAATATATGGCTAACAGACACATGAAAAAATGCTCATCATCATTAGCCATCAGGGAGATTCAAATCAAAACCAAATTGAGCTACCAACTTACACCAGTTAGAATGGCCAAAATGAACAAGACACTAAACAACAAGTGTTGGAGAGGATGTGGAGAAAGGGGAATCCTCTTACACTGTTGGTGGAAATGCAAGTTGGTGCAGCCACTTTGGAAAACAGTGTAGAGATTCCTTAAGAAATTAGAAAGAGAGCTTCCCTATGATTCTGCAATTGTACTACTGGGTAATGCAATTGTCCCAAGATACAGATGTAGTGGAAAGAAGGGCCATCTGTACCCCAATGTTCATAGCAGCAATGGCCACAGTCGTCACTTGTGGAAAGAGCCAAGATGATCTTCAATGGATTAATGGATAAAGAAGATATGGTCCATATACACTGGAATATTATATCTCCATCAGAAAGGATGAATACCCAACTTTTGTATCAACATGGATGGAATGGAGGAGATTATGCTGAGTAAAATAAGTCAAGCAGAGAGAGTCAATTATCATATGGTTTCACTTACTTGCAGAGCACAGGGAATAACATGGAGGATATTAGGAGAAGGAAAGGAAAAGTGATTTGGGGTAAAGCAGAGGGGGAGATGAAGCCTAAGAGACTGTGGACTCTCAGAAATAAACTGAGGGTTTTGGAAGGGGAGGTGGGAAGATGAGTGAGCCTGGCGGTGGGTATTAAAGAGGGCACGTGTTGAATGGAGCACTGGGTGTGGTGCAAAAACAATGAATCTTGGAACACTGAAAAAATAAAATTAAATTAAAAAAGAAAAAAGACGTAAAGCACCAGTTAGGAAATTCATACATGGAGAAAAGAAGAAAAAAAATGACATATTTGTTTTTCACACATCAGACTCAAAGTTCAATTCTTTTAAAATCTGGGGGTTTATATAATGAAACTTGGTCTCCTTAATATTCACATAGATTTTGTCATACTGAGTATCTATTCAGGAACATAGACCTATGTCTGCCTTTGATTCTCAAGATGTGCAAGATATTGACATAGATAACCTAGGAGAGGGAGGAAATGATAAAGTATTTTATATCCCAGAAGAGTAGTAATACATCAGAATGTGTTTTACTCCTATACTTCCAACAATAAGTAATAGTTCCCTTTTATTTTTTGTGCCCTCGTTATAGCTCAATATAGCTGTAATGGGTAGCAGAAAGTGTTTTTATATTTGATAAGGAAAATATTAGAGATTGTAAGAGCCTTTCCATTTAAATTCCACTAGAGTTGCTAGTGAAAAATAAAACAAAATAGTCATTGTAAAAAGCTACCTTCAATTTATTTGAAAATAAATTGAAAATATTGTGAGCTATATTCAACATTTGCAAAATGCTTTAATAATCAGGGAAGTCACATATCTCGGCGCTCAAGAGTGATATAAACTGCAAATATTACTTACTTCATATTAATTTTGACCAGAGTAAGTTATTCTAATGCCTAGTTAAGTAAGACCAAATAATTACATTACATCTGAACTTGCATCTGTCAAACATTCATTTATGTCTTTTTTACTAATGTCTATTTAATGCTTAGTTGTCTATTTTTACCATTTTACTTGAGAACATAAGCTTAGTATTGAAAGGGCCATTTTAAATGAATATGAGTGTTTTAATTATGTGGATAATGAGATTGTTATTTTTATTTGAATAGATATATTTTGAGATGATAAATAAAATAACTTCATTACAAGAAAAAGTGGTACATAGTTAATTATGTTAACATTATATATTTTTTTTCTTATTTCTATTATATCCTATCATTAAAAAACAAAAATTCTCAACACAGAAAATTTACAATTAAGGCAAGTCTGGTTTTGAAAACTATTTATGTCAAAAAACTTTCTTTCTTAGAAATATTTACTATATATCTCTTCTAGTTTCAGTGTCCTGGTACATTCACTGGGGGTTCTGCAAAAAGAAGAGAGATAAGGTATGAAGAAAGACAAATGTGGTCTCATTTGGCAAATAATACATGTCAAAATAATGTGTTTATTCAAGTCTAGGCCCCTCTCCCTAAAATAAATGTGCCATGCCGGAAATGTTATCATGTTAGATTTTACTTCTAACAGATGTACCTATAGATTTATTTTAAAGGGACACATCCTGAAAATGAGAAGTGAGCCTGAGTTTGTGAAAATTTATTTCAACTCATTATTTTTTTTAAAACAAAACAAAACAAAAACCTTACACTTAGAATGCATTCCTTTCAGAACTGTATGTTAATATAAAAATGCCAGTGGATACAATGCAAACCAAGACTTAGCTTAGAGCACTTTTCTTGTTTGCTTGGCTTTTTTTGTTCATCTACTCTACTATTCTAATTTCCAATGCCACCATACCTCCCATTTAGGAAAATGGTGAATCCTTTAGTTCGATGCACGATGGGGAAAATAACGAGTTGAGTTATCATATTGCAAGGGTTATATTTAGTCATTTTTCGTTCAGAAGATAGTTGTAAAGTACTTAAATAGGTCAGATACCATACAAAACCCTGAAGCTACAAAGTCCCTGCCCTTTAAGGGCTGACACCTTAGCAGTGAAAGCAGGAAGTATGTTCAAAATGTTAAATATTAAGTTCATAAATTCTCTGATAGAGATATTTGCACAATGTGATGGTAATCAAGAAAGTTGGCATTACATTCAAGTTACAGAGTGAAGGCAGCATTTGAAGAATAGATAGAAATTTAAAGAACAGAAGCTGGATTCAAAGGATACATTGAAGTTAGTCAGATGAAGATGTGTGGAAGAGAGTAGAAGGGATGTAGGATGAAGATCCAAAGCATTTTAGTTGGACACAATGGTGTGTGTCATCATAGTTATGGTACTGGGAACTGTGGGTCTGTATTATGTGTAGGAACTATGAAGCTAGGGAGATAGTTGTATTAGGCTTAGAGTACTCAGTTTCATTTTAGAACAATTGTTCTAATTGCAGTGATGAGGATAGAGTAGGGGGAGTTTCAAGGGTGATTAGATATAAAGATCCAGTGGGACATTAAATACAGTGTCACATGGAGTGCCTGCGTGGCTCAGATGGTTAAATGTCTGCCTTCAGCTCAGGTCATGATCCCAGGGTCCTGGATTTCTACTCACACCCAGCTCCCTACTTCGCAGAGAGCCTGCTTCTCCCACTCCCTGTACCTGCTGCTCCCCCTGCTGGTGGTTTCTCTTTCTGTCTGTCAAATAAATAAATGAAATCTTTAAAAAAAAAAAAAAAAAAGTATCACAGATAAGAAATAGTAAGGGCTAAGATACTGGCTTCTATAATAATAAGGCCAGGAACTAATCTGAAAGGTAGAAATCAACAGGACTCCTCTTCAACAGAGATTGAAGAAGCAAGAGAAAACATGGCTAACAAAGCAGGACAAAAGAAGTAGGAGGGCATGGACTCCAAATAAAAACTAGGGATTAGCAAATTGGAGGAAGGCCTCCTCTCTTAATTAGTTGATACTTAAAGCAGGTGAAATGTTTATATTGTGGACTAAATCCTAAAAAGTGGAGCAGGAAAGTAAAGGAAATTTTATTAATAGCTTTCATTTTCTTTTTTTTTTTTTTTTTTTTAAATTTTATTTATTTGTTAGAGAGAGAGATACAGAGCGCAAGCACAGGCAGACAGAGTGGCAGGCTAGAGGCAGAGGGAGAAGCAGGCTCCCTGCCGAGCAAGGAGCCCGATGCGGGACTCGATCCCGGGACGCTGGGATCATGACCTGAGCCGAAGGCAGCCGCTTAACCAGCTGAGCCACCCAGGCGTCCCAATAGCTTTCATTTTCTTCGTTAAGTAGAAGGCAAAGCTAATCTACTATAGGAGGGGATGGGAAAAGATGTCAAAGGTTATTGGTAATTGTCTAGAATGATTGTCTAGACAATACTTGTCTAGAATGATTGATAAAGGTAGTGGGGAAAGGAAATAATTGGAGATTTCTGAATACCTGTGAGGTTTCAGTACCAAAGAAAATTATTTTGCATTGTGGTATAGTGCTGAGTAAAAACTAATCTAAATGTGATTTATTGCCATGGATTGCAGAAGGGAGGAAGAATCATTACTGGATTTGAAGGAACTCAGGAATTTGAAAGGTAGAGTTTGGGATGTCAGACAATAGACATTCACTTAGAATCTAAGGGAATCATTAACTCATAAGAGTGGGTTTTTTTTTTTTTTTTTGTATTTACAATATGTAATACATTGCGAAAACAAGAGAAAATATGTTTCCTCAAGAAATTAAAATCTTATGAAGAATATGCTCCATACTTACAATATTAAAGAGTTAGTATTTGAAGTTATAATGGTTATTTCTGTTATTATAGCCACATCTGAAGTACTTGGAAAATCACTTTATTTTTTAGACAGTGCTACTATTATTAATAGAACCACATTTCTCATGTCATAATATGTATATGTGCATATATGCATATAATATATATATGAGATATATTTTGATTTGCCAAGTCATTCTGAAATGAGTTGTAATATTGCTGATATTTTATATGGTATACTGGAGACTGGCTTTGAGTAACTGTATTTCTGTGCTTGCACATAAATATAGCTTAAAATTTAATATTTTTACTCTCCATATGTAGAAGGAATTAGTACTAAGTAGTAAAGTGATTAGAACTGACTTGGAACAGAGGCACCTGGGTGGCTCAGTTGTTAAATGTCTGCCTTTGGCTCAAGTCATGATCCCAAGGACCTAAGATCAAGCCTGGCATTGGGCTCCCTGCTCAGTGTAGAGCCTGCTTCTTTTTCTCCAGCTTTCCCTGCTTGTTTTCCCTCTCTCACAGTCTCTCTCTCTGTCAAATAAATAAATAAAATCCTTTAAAAAAATGACTTGGAACAAACTTTCTTCCAGATTTTTTATTAATACTCATCAGAAAAGAAAGAGATATATTGAAACATACTTATCCTGTTTTTCATAAAATTGGACGAAGATCAGCTGAAACATTTCTAAACTATCATGATTAATTCCCTAAACTTGAAATAATTCAAATAAAATATTTTAATGTGAGTTCATATTCTGAGTATGCTATGCCATTTAAATAATACTTATACTGCAAAAAATTGTAGAAGAAACAGAATTTGTGTAGCAGAAGTATCTTTATATTAGCATTTTGCCTTGAAGACATCATGAATATGAAGTTCTAAAAGAAATCTTTTTTATCTCAAAAGTAAAGGAGGGCACATATTGCATGGAGCACTGGGTGTTACACATAAACAATGATCTTGGAACACTACATCAAAAACTAATGACATACTGTATGATGACTAGCACAACATTAAAAAAAGGAGGAAACTTTAACCTCATTCCCAAAGAATGGTTAGAGGAAATTCTTTAAGGCAGTTACCTGAAATGTCTCCTTCAATCTGAATGAATACTGGCCACCTCTTCCTCACTCTCAAAAGGGTCAAATCCAAAAGAAACACAGTTTAACAAATGAAAGCACTGGAAGACAGACTGTTTTTTTGTGTGTGTGTTTGTTTTAAGATGGAATTCTCTGGAAAATGAATCACCTAGATAAATAATCTATGACTGGCATGTGGCAACCACTCAAACATGTGTTGCATGAATGAATTAGCGAATGGAAGGAACACAAAAAAGGCTTTCCTTTACTATTAGACAAACTCAGATGACTAAAACGTTCTGTACCAGTGAAAGTTAAACCAGAAACACTCTTCTTATTTGTAAAATGAGAATAGTAAAACCTCTTGCAAGTTTTACAAAAAGGTCAAGTTAGACTTTTATGAATATCACATAGGAGGTGTTGGTGTTTGTTTTGGGGTTTTTTTGTATAATAGGAAAATTGATCACTAAATGTAAATCCCTTCACTGGTCTTCCTTCAACATATTTCTGGTAACTTGGCACATTAATTTCATAAGGATAAGTTTTCATTAACTATGAAAACAAGATTTTTAGACAGTGCTACTGTTATTAATAGAATCACATTTCTCATGTCATAATATGTGTATGTGCATATATGCATATTATATATATGAGATATATTTTGATTTGCCAAGCCATTCTGAAATGAGTTGTAATATTGCTGATATTTTATATGGTATACTGGAGACTGGCTTTGAGTAACTGTATTTCTGTGCTTGGGATTTTGTTTTAAGATGAACTTATATGGAAACCCAACTTCCAAAAACATTAAATCTCTCTGAAGAAATAGCAAAGATTAAAATCAGGTATGTTTGGAATGCAAAATAAAATGTCCTCTTACTCCAGCACAGTTGGGTTAAATTTGGGGACCTGAATGCTATTGTGGGACTTAACATCAAATAAACTCTGGATTTGTTTGTAGAGGCTAGAAAGTTGAAAAATGTAATAGGAACTTAGAGCATGTCACTGAAACAGTATAGATATCAACATTCTCAAAGGAACATAAATGCTGGCTTATAATGGTCAAACTGTAGGGAATATTTGAACTTCAAACAACACAAAAGTTCCATTTGTGAATTGAACCACCAGACTACTCTAGAAAGAGATTACAGCAAAGTAGACTTCCACTCTTATTTGCATGCTAGAATTATAACCTCACCTCAATGTGAAGGTAATAAATATCTTACATATATTTTCATACTGGAAGAAGTATCCTCAAAGCCCATCCCCAGATAAAGTAAGGCTTACAATGTCAGGAGAACAAGGATCAAGTTCATGGGGGACCAATTTACAAACCCGACGGTTCCAATGGCTAAAAACATCACCACGGGATTCTGGTGATGGTAAAACTGATCAGGCATGAAAATGAAGTGGTAGCTGTGAATGACTCCTTCTGTGAATAAAGATATACTATAGGGTCCAGATCCTAAATAAAATTGCAAACTTGGGGAGCCAGAAATGGTGCAATTATGCTGTTAAGTAGATCCTGACAATGAACTCTTCGTGAGTTCAAATAATTAATTTCCCCAATCATAATTGAGATGGTCTCTAGACTATCTAGAGTAGTGACTCTCAAGATTGACTGTGCATGTGAATCACTTTGGGATCTTGTTTAAAATGAAGATTTTGACTGAGTAGGTCTGAAGTCGGGCCTCAGATCCCACATTTCTAACAAATTCCTAGGTGATGCCAATGTAGCTCGTGTACAGAGAAAACCAAATAACAAGGATATAGCCAGAGCCAGCCTTGGCATCGAATTGGTAACTGTAACATTTAATTGGTTTCCAGTGAAGCAGAATATGTCAACATTTAGGCTGTGATTGCTAATCGCACATTCTCTGGTATTTTAAAGATTGAAACAAAATGTAATAATATGGTGGGTGCTTACCCAAGATTGCTGAGAAATATCATGGTTCAAGATAAAACCATGTTCTATTTAGTTCAACAATGACAACCTTTGATGCATGTGTTCCAGGGAGCTTTAAAAACTAATGACATGTGGGCCCCACACCAGATTGGTTAAATCAGAAATTCTACAGTAGATTTCAATATCAAGTCAACCCAGGTTAATATCTAGTAGTTCTTATTGGCCTACTAGAGCCAAAAACCTAGAGGAAAACAAAATTAAGACCCAAGACTTCATATCTCCTCAGTAGTTTTCTTTTCTCAAGTTTTAAGTTAGTAAAAGACACATTGGTGGACAAAGAGAGACAGGCTAACCAGGAAACAGCATGACGAAGGCCAAACAATATGATCATCTATGCATAAGAATGAAGACATCTCAAGGCCAAAATTCATACACCCACATACAAAAAAAAAAAAAAAAAAAATCAGGCTCTACTTCTCCCTTCATTATACCAATCCACCCCAGTAAACTGATATACATTCACTTAAAGGAAACTGCAATGAAGATTAAAAAAAAAGATATCAAATTATAAACTTTTATTATCTTTCTCTACCAACTAACAAAAACTATTTCTTTTACAGCTCTGGCTTTTTTCTGAACCCCTCACCTACAAAAAGAGGTGTTAGGACAGCTCACTGGAAGAGGTGTTTGCTTACAAACACCTATGTGTTTCTCTAAGTGGAAACTCATGGCATTGTTAACTCTCTCTGCAAACTCGAATTGGCCAGACCATGCAAATAAGGGCTTACAGAATTTTTATTTGATTAGGAAAACTTTGATTTGCTGAGCTAACTCCTACCTGCCTTCATAAATAAGACATAATTCTTTCTTTTTTTTTTTAATATTTATTTATTTATTTGACAGACAGAGATCACAAGGAGGCAGAGAGGCAGGCAGAGAGGAGGAAGCACGCTCCTTGCTGAAGCAGAGAGCCCGATGTGGGGCTTGATCCCAGGACCCCGGGATCATGACCTGAGCCAAAGGCAGAGGCTTTAACCCACTGAGCCACCCAGGTGCCCCAGACATAATTCTTTCTTAACAAATGATTCTTCTTCAAATCAAAAGTGACAACAGGATTTCACTCTGTGATTTATTCAATTATTTTTTAATGTTATGATTTTTAAATGAAGTGGTATATTTTCTATGATGCGAATTTGTTAATTCCTATTACAATTCATATTATTATCTATAACCCACTAAATTCTAGTCATTGTATTCAAATATTTGCTATTTCCCAATTTACCTAATAAGCTATTAAAGATTAAATACATATGGAAGTTTCAAATTGGGCTTTCCTGGTTTAATTAGTGATCAATGAGGTAAATGCTTGATATTTATATTTTCTAGACACATTCTGAGCATCAAAAATGCACGTTTAGGGCGCCTGGGTGGCTCAGTGGGTTAAGCCGCTGCCTTCGGCTCAGGTCATGATCTCAGGGTCCTGGGATCGAGTCCCGCATCGGGTTCTCTGCTCCGCTGGGAGCCTGCTTCCTCCTCTCTCTCTCTCTGCCTGCCTCTCTGCCTACTTGTGATCTCTCTGTGTCAAATGAATAAATAAAATCTTTAAAAATCTTTTGAATCAAATAAATATATTATCAGGTTATGAATGTATTTTCTTAAATCTTATGTTTATATTGTTCAATTAAAAATATCTTTAGTATGTGTCTATATCTTTGTGTTAGTTTTATGCACACATACATGCACAGAAAAAAACTTGCTTATTATACAAAGGATTCTTTACAAAACTACATATAAAATGAACTACTAATTTCTAATTGCAAATATGTTCTTTATTTCCTATTGTTACTTTATGTTCTAGACACCTGCTTGCTCCCTATTATTATAAAGAGTAAATTTTAATATCTATTGCTTTTTACATGTCCATTGTACTATATACTCTGCTACTAAAAACTATCATTTGGCTTTTGCAAGTGAATAGCAATTAGAAAACTTTGGCAATTTTCTTTAAAATACCATGTAATAAGCTGGTTTTTATTGTACTAATAAACATCTAAGGAAATTTTTAAACACTACAACAGTTTCTTTGGAATCTGTTTAGTTGCTGCATCATATGCTGCTGTCTAATTTATCACAATGGAAGAAATTGCATGGGAGGCATGAATTGGATGGCCAACAAAGGCAGGCTTGCCTTTAATAACTATCTTGCAAAGCATTTGTAAGAAGTGATTAATATTAGGTCTTCAAGACATTGTTGAAATCAAATGGATGTACCATGAGTACAGGTAGTCATACAGAAGAAGAAATAATACTTCCATGAGAAAAACTTTGACATACTAATGACCACACCTATTTATATCTTATCTGACAGTTACTGTGGTCAGAAAAGAATATAAACTTGGATACTGTTTTAAACATAAGGATAATTGATTTACAGACTAAAGATGTTATATGGAAGTGTTGAATCGCTATATTATACACTTGAATCTAACATAACACTGTATGTTAACGAACTAGAATTTAAATTAAAACTTAAAAAAAATAAAGATAATCTAGAATACTCTACCTTGAGTTCAAATCTCTAGATAACATTAATTTAATATTTTCCACTTAGAGAATGAATTTAAATCTTCCCACAATTTACTAGGATATGTGCTTATATATATTGATCTCTAGAACTTCTATTTTCATATTTATGCTTAGTATTTAAAAGATGGGGGTGCTCAGAATCATGTAATCACACTGTATTATTTTGTAAATAATAAACCTGAGACCTAAAAAACTGAAGTAACATTCTCAAGTTCAGACAAAGGCAAGAAGAAAAGTATGAATTCACTCTAGATCTACTGACTAAAGATATACTGACTAAAGATAAAGTTATGCAGCATTGGAGAGCTCTCATAAATACCTGTGTATGGCTGACTCTTTTATTTGATCATTCCATAACTGTGTTGCCAAAAGTTTCCTTTATGGGGATTGGATTAACAATAGCATATATGCTTTCTAAAACAAACCATATACATCCTGGCCTTAAGTAAGATGATATAAAATATAATTTAAGAATCTTCAATATTCACTTATATTATGGAAGTATACTAAAGTATCCCTAAAATCCGATTGTGTATCATTGAATTATAATAAATTTCAAAGATTTTAAGTAATTTAACCATCCTTTACTTGTCATTATTTTTTTGTTGTTATTGTTAGTTTTTTTTTTTTTTCTTTGAGTATAAGCATATGCTTTTGGAATCTAATGGTGACTTAGCTAACAACTGTATGGATACAAATATGGAGAAATAAAAAAAAAATCTATTCCTCTTTCTCTTTCACTGTCTCACACACACACACACACTCCTCAAATGATCATTTTAAACCATGTGTTGAAACATAATCAAAACATTCTAAGTGTCAAGTTTAAGAAGTTAAATAAAATTTTAAGTACTATTTCAGTCATTGCATTGGGTAACTAAATGTTCATTTGTATCAGTGATTCATAAGCAATACTTAGAGCTTCAGAAATCTGTTATCATGTTAATATAATTGTGCTATTATTGCTGTCAATAAAAGCTAATCATTTAAAACAATCTTGTTCAAAAATTATTCAGGGACAATTTGTATTAAAATAAGTTCCTCCTAAGGGAATGCAATAACAGGACATTTCATCTATACAGAAATCAGCCAGGAGAGAGAGAAATTCAGAAGGTTATCTTTGAAAGGCATAAGGGTAAATTAAAGACATATTCATTCTGTGTAAAATTTTAAGAACTAGTAAAAACCTAGGATCATAACTGGTACTTTTATTCATCTTACCTAGAGAAAAATTTCAAACTTCAAGTGCTTTTTGTTTATTTTGTTGAAAATCACTTAGGTCTGTTTCAAGGCAACATTGTCCATTTCTGTGATCCAGAAATAAAAGTTATTCAAATATCCAAGGACTTTCCCACCAATTGCCTAAATGATTGTGAGGCTATTGTTACTTTCTGAGCTGTGGAGTTAACTATTATGGTATTGCCCAAACTCAAATACCTGCAGGGAGAGTCAATATTTTATCTATGTATAAAGTCCATGATGTAAATTCTAAGTGCAGGCAGGGAAACAGAATCAGTGTTTTTATTTGTTTATATCATTTTTCTTTGCCTTAGTGTCAGTTAAATATATCATTCTATCAAAACCTGATCCAGAATGCAGAGAAGATCCATTTCATATGGTATGTTGGAATACCACTTGTGAATTTTTTTTCTTTTTATGTATTTATTTATTTATTTAATTAATTTATTTATTTTTTTTATTTCCAGCATAACAGTATTCTTATTTTTGCACCACACCCCGTGCTCCATGCAATCCGTGCCCTCTATAATACCCACCACCTGGTACCCCAACCTCCCACCCCCCGTCCCTTCAAAACCCTCAGATTGTTTTTCAGAGTCCATAGTCTCTCATGGTTCACCTCCCCTTCCAATTTCCCCAAACTCCCTTCTCCACTCTAAGTCCCCATGTCCTCCATGCTATTTGTTATGCTCCACAAATAAGTGAAACCATATGATAATTGACTCTCTCTGCTTGACTTATTTCACTCAGCATAATCTCTTCCAGTCCCGTCCATGTTGCTACAAAAGTTGGGTATTCATCCTTTCTGATGAATGGATCAAGAAGATGTGGTATATATACACAATGGAATACTACGCAGCCATCAAAAGAAATGAAATCTTGCCATTTGCGACAACATGGATGGAACTAGAGCGTATCATGCTTAGCGAAATAAGTCAAGCAGAGAAAGACAACTATCATATGATCTCTCTGATATGAGGAAGTGGTGATGCAACATGGGGGCTTAAGTGGGTAGGAGAAGAATAAATGAAACAAGATGGGATTGGGAGGGAGACAAACCATAAGTGACTTTTAATCTCACAAAACAAACTGAGGGTTGCTGGGGGGAGGGGGTTTGGGAGAAGGGGGTGGGATTATGGACATTGGGGAGGGTATGTGCTTTGGTGAGTGCTGTGAAGTGTGTAAACCTGGTGATTCACAGACCTGTACCCCTGGGGATAGAGTATTATGCCCACTTGTGAATTTTTATTAGGAAAAATTTTTGCAAGTAATTAGAACATTTTTTTAAAGAATATTCTTCCATGTTCATGGGTTGGAATAATTAATATTGTTAAAATATCCATACTATACTAACCCTACCAAAATGCCTATAGTATTTTTCACAAAACTCTGAAAAAACAATTCTAAACTTTGAGTGAAATTATAAAAGAATTCAAAGAGCCATAGCAATTTTGAAAAAAAAAAAAAAAAAGAATGAAGGTAGAGTCAGCACACTTCTTGATTTCAAACTATTATAAAACTATAGTAATCAAAAAAAAACTATAGTAATCAAAACAGTCTAACATTGTCATAAGAACAAGAGACATAGATCAATGGAACAAAAAGAAAGCCTAGGAGTAAACCCATGCATATATGGTTAATCAATTTATGACAAAGAATCCAAGAATATACAATGGGTAAAAAGTAGTCTTTTCAATAATTAGGCTTGAAAAAATTGGATAGCCATATGCCAAAGAATAAAACTGGGCCACTGTATTATGCTACACACAAAAATCAACTCAAAATGGATTAAGGACATTAATATAAGACATGAAACCATACAACTTCTAAAAGAAAACATAGGAGATAAGCTCCTTAACATCAGTTTTTGCCATGATTTTTCACATTTGATACCAAATACAAAGCCAACATAAGTGAAATTGAACAAGTGGTACTACATCAAACTAAAAAGCTCCTGCACAGCAAAGGAAACCATCAACAAAACAAAAGGCAACCTACAGAAAAGGAGTCATCTTTGCAAATCATATATTTGCTAAGGGGTTAATATCCAAAATACATGCAGAACTCATACTACTCCAAAGCAAACCAAACAAACCCCCACAAATAATCCAAATAAAAAATGGCCAGAGGAATTGAATACACATTTTTCCAAAGAAGACATATAAGTGGCTAGCAGGTACATGAAAATGTGTTCAACAAAACTAACCACTGGGGAAATGCAAATCAAAACTACAATGAGATATAACATCTCACATCTGTTTAGAATGGCTGTTATCAAATAGACAAGCAGTAACAAATAATGGCAAGGATAAGGAGAAAAGAGAACACTTGTGCACTGTTGGTGGGAATGTAAATTGGTATAGCAACTATGGAAAAGAGTATGGTATTTCCTCAAAAATTTAAAAATAGATGGGATGCCTAGGTGGCTCAGTGGGTTAAAGCCTCTGCCTTCAGCTCAGGTCATGATCCCAAGACCTTGGGATTGAGCCCCATATCGGGCTCTCTGCTCAGCGGGGAGCCTGCTTCCCCCTCTCTCTATCTCTGCCTGCCTCTCTGCCTACTTGTGATCTCTGTCTGTCAAATAAATAAATAATTTTTTTAAAAAAAATTTAAAAATAGAAGTAATTACTATCTGTTCCAGCAATCTCACTTCTGGGTATATACCTGAGGGAAATGAAAGCACTATCTTTTAAAGACCTCTGCACCCACATGTTCAGTGCAGCATTGTTTACAACAGGTAAGACACAGAAACAACCTAAGTTTACAGTGACAGATGAATGGATAGAGAAGATGTGAATACATACACACAGACACACACACAGACACACACACACACACACACACACACACACACACACACACACATAAATATTGTCAGCCATAAAAAGGAAGGGAATTCTGCTATTTGCAACAACATAGATGGACTTTGAGGGCATTACACTAAGTGAAATAAATTAGACAAAGAAAACACTATACACTTTCACTTATGTGTGGAATCTAAACAAAATCAAACTCATAGGTACAGAGAACATGTTGGTGGTCACCAGAGATAAGATGTAAGGAGGGGGGCAGCTGAAATGTGTCAAAGTGGTCAAAGGGCACAAATTTCCATTTATAGGATAAGTAAGTTCTGGGGAGATGCTATACAGCATGGTAACTAAACTGAATGATATTGTATCATATCTTTGAAAGATGTTAAGAGCATAGGTCTTAAAAGTTCTCATCGCAAGAAAAATTTGAAATTATGTGAGGTGATGAATATCAGCTTACTATGGGAATATTTTTTTTTAAAAAAGAGAAAAGATGCTATGATTGATTACTTTTTTTTTTTAAGATTTATTTGCTTATTTTAGAGAGGAAAGAAAGAAAGCACATGAGTGGGAGGGGCAGAGGGAGAGGGAGAGTGAAAACCAAGCAGATTCTGAGTCCAGTGGGGAGCCTGATGCCAAGCTCAATTTCACCACCTGGAGATCATGACCTGAGCTGAAACCAAGAGTTGGGCACTTAATGGACCACACCATCTAGGAGCACTTGATTGCTATTTTTTAACAAATAATCTTTGAACTAATAAATAAATGGACTAAAGAAGAACAAGAACTTCCTTAAAAATTTTCATATTTCTATTATTTCTTCCTTAATTGAAGGAGCTATGAAAATCCATCAGTACCACTGTAGATATATCCTATCTTTCATAAGTAAATAATAGTTTCTAGTTTCTTTTTGTAGTTTTCTTATTGTTGTTTAATTGTGAAATTTTTACCTACATAAGTACCAACGTAGGTAAAAAGTCAAAATAACATTTTGAAGTAGATGAAATGTTGTATGTCTTTTTCAACACTGATACAGAGAATTGGAAAGAAGTACTTAGAATTAAAACATTTTAATTATTTTTGAAATAGGTATAACTAGTTATTTTAAAATTTGCCATTTGTCTATACTAAATGGTATAAACACTTTCTGTGATTTCATTTGTCTTTAATTTCTTCTTATCATATGTTTTCCATCCAGATCATACTACCCTAGTATATGGTATGATCTGAACAAAATAATTCTTACATAGATTTTTTTATAGACTTATTTTACAGCTATTAAAATGCAATTCAAGAAGGAAGTAGGGCAAAAGTTAATAGATAAATAACATTCATTCATGGAAACTGCATTCAGTTAGAATTTATAATGGAAGAAAGAACCCAAAAGTTAGTATTATCTGGAACAATAATATTATAATAATATAATTTTTCCAACATTAAAATGGCATTATTTAAAACCACAGCAAAATAACTGAAAAACCAGAGAACAGAAGCCTACATAATAATGGTTTTATTTTTCTAACATATAAACATGCAATATATGAGCTTTCTAGGTCTGTTGAAGTGGTTCAAATATACCAGCAGTGTCCCAAGCTCTTTTATTCTTTCTGTTTCACTATGTGTAGTCTGTCTTCATTTGCATATTTAACTTGTAATCACAGCTGTTGTAGATCAAGCAACAATTAAAATTGTTCAGTGCACAACAGACACACACATCACTTATTAGTGTACATTAGTACATATATTTACATATAGTTAGTGAATATTAGTATGTACATATAGTTATTAGTACATACAGCTATTAATACATATAGTTATTTAAGGGTATAATAAAAATA
Source organism: Mustela erminea (assembly GCF_009829155.1). Lineage (NCBI taxonomy): Eukaryota > Metazoa > Chordata > Mammalia > Carnivora > Mustelidae > Mustela > Mustela erminea. The sequence goes on from NC_045614.1 coordinate 176,365,019, forward strand.
GTATTTTATTCTTCAATGCTCATGTATTTTTTTTCCAAACAGCTGCTAAATTAAGACATAAGCACATATATAATTGTTTGGAACTAAATACTTAATAAACAAAACAATTTTTTTTAAGGTATAAGCATTTTGAAAAAGTTACAGAGACACTAAGGGCAGTCTAAACTAAGATAATTTGGAGACTTTTTCTATAAGGTCAACTTCCTGTGGAAAGGAGTCTGGTAAGTCAAGTTTTTACTTTTTGTAGACTCAGTAGAAGCAGGCCATAAATGGGCAGGTGGGAGTTGAATATTTTCACCTGTTGTTGCTGTCAGTCAATCTTCTTTGTATGCCTCAATCCCATTTTCCTATTTCCATACATAATAAAATTGAAGTGAAGATCTATTAGTGGATTTGTAGAGTAAGCAAGAGAGCTTGTGTAGCATGCTGAACATACCATCATTTATCAAAGAAGATATTTTGTCACCACAAAAAAAAAATAAGATAGAATTTTAGCAATGGTAAAAAGATACCCTGTGTGTCTAAAGAATTAATGTTTGAAGAATTCATAGTTATAAATATTTGGCTAATGACAAACATTTTGTTTTACTAAAGAAAAATCTGCATCAATTTATTTTAATTAGCCTGAAAATCCATTCATTTGTAAATAGAATATATCTGTTTGATTTTATATTGTTAAAATAAAGAAAATATATTTTTTAAGACTTTATTTTTCAATAATCTCTATACCCAATGTGGGGCTTGAACTCACAACCTTGAGATCAAGAGTCACATGCTTTACTGATTGAGCAGCCAGGCACCCCTGGAAATATATTTTTACAAAAACCTAATGGAACAATCATAGTAGCAAATGTGAAGTACATCATGAGCATTTGATGTTTCAGAGTTCTGGCAACTACACTGCCAACCTATTCAGAAGACTTGGCTGCCACTCCACACCAGCCAATCTTTCCATTTACTTTCATAATAGTAAACTATGAGGCTTTTATTTTATTTTGTCTGCTGAGCTCAGAAAACATGTTTAAATTTCAAGCATTTCAGAAAAATGCCAAGTAATTAATTTGTTACCTTCTTTCCTAGAAATATAGTACTAAGAATTAAGTAAAATAAAACACTCTGTATCTGCTTTATATTTTATAAGATAAAAAGTCCATTGTGAAACTTCATCTTACATATTGTTACCATAATTCACTTTTAAAGTGCTTCTGTATGTAGAAATGACTATGATCATATACCTAAAAAGTAACAACTTTTTGTATAAAAGTTAGTGTTCTTATCTATTCAAAGAATACTTTTGTCTACTCTGTAGTTGCTTTTTAAGACAAGGATAATGGTTTAATGATTCAAAGAAGTTAAGTATAAGCCTAAAAAATGTTACCATACTTTTACAGGATGTTTTGTATTTTTAATGTGTTTTCTATATCTACATTCATATTTTGTCATACAATTTTTCATTATGAGATACATTTACATACTACATATACTTGTAGTATATGTACTTGTATAATATATACTTGCATATATACATGTATATATAGTAGTATATATAGTAGTATATACCTGTATATACAGTAGTATATGTAGTAGTATAAACTTGCATATACTACAAGTATATACTTGTAGTATATGCAAGTTTATACTTGTAGTATATGCAAGTACTTATTATTACAAATACTTCAAAAATATTTTGTTAATTCAAAGTATTCATATATTTATTAGCATCTCTTCAACTCTTCCTCCTTCTTTGAAAATAGATTAATAATAGCTATCCCATCTCAGGCAATGAATCTCAAGCTATGATGAATATTAAAGTGATACAGTAATGGTCTTTCACTTTCTATTTCCCATTTGCAGTAGACATGACCCAGATTTCTCACTCAACCCAGGAGAGAATACATAGGACTCCCCACCATTCAATGGCCTGTTTTTTTCTTTTCTTTTTTTTTTTTTTTCTTTTTTACTTTTGGTGTTATTTTTTAGCTCCTTGGTGAGCTGTGATTCAAGGAAGCTGGAAAATAACCTTGCACAGATCAAACTTACAAGAGACTCTGGTATAAAATAGAATACCAGTGAATGTATTTATAGCAGCAAATATAACTAACAAATAGGTCAGCATTCCACCAATCTTCTTGCTGTTGACTGATCACTACATTCTCTTTGTGTCAAAATGCACACACTCAGACACTCCATAATATCATTAGATGATATGAACACAGAATAAAAGAAAAAAAAAAAAGAAAAAAAAGAGTTGATTTTCAGATATGACAGTCACCTGTTCTATCAACAGCCCTCGTAGGTATTTTCTCGAAGGTATTTTCTCATCTGCTTAGTACCTGAAACTCTTTATAGGACTTTGATTTAATACTGACAAACTTGGGGTGCCTGGGTGGCTCAGCTGTTAAGTGTCTGCCTTTGGCTCAGGTCATGATCCTGGGGTCCTGGGATCTAGCCCTGCATCAGGCTCCTTGCTCAGTGGGAAGCCTATTTCTCCCTCTCCCACTCCTTCTGCTTATGTTCCCTCTCTTGCTGTGTCTCTCTCTGTCAAATACATATAAATAAAATCTTAAGGGAAAAAAAAGAATTTAATATTGATAAACTCTGGCTCTTGTGCTTCCCTTCCTAGTTTATATTGGAATATTTTGCCAAGTCTTTTTTTTTTTTTCAATTTCATTATGACAAGAACACAATGTGAAATCTATCTTCATAAGTGTGAATGTTTTAAAATATTTATTTATTTATTTATTTATTTATTTATTTATTTGACAGACAGAGATCACAAGTAGGCAGAGAGGCAGGCAGAGAGAGAGGAGAAAGCAGACTCCCATGGAGCAGAGAGCCCAGTGTGGGGCTTGATCCCAGGACCCTGGGATCATGACCTGAGCCAAAAGCAGAGGCTTTAACCCATTGAGCCACCCAGGCACCCATAAGTGTGCATTTTTGGTTGTACAATATTGTACAGCAGATCTCTAGTGCATATTCACCTTACTTAACTGAAACACCTGTTGTTTAATAACTTCCCTTCTCCCCATCTCCAGTCTATGGTAGCCACGGTCTCCAGTCTTTGATTTTACAAATTTGACTATTTTAGATACCTCATGTAAGTGGAATCATACAGTACATGTCTTTCTATGTTTTGCTTATTTTACTTAGCATAATGTTCTCAAGGTTCATCCATGTTGTAACATATGCAGAATTTCCTCTTTTTAAGACTGAATAGTAATTACTCCATTGTATGTGTGTGTATGTATGTGTGTATATCACATTTTCTTTATCCATTATTTGTTGGTAGACATTTTGGTCATTTCTGCATCTTAGCTTTGCCAAGTGTTTTTTAAAAAATGATAACATTCATTGGTATGTTGGAGCTGGCTGAGACAGGTTCTAGAAAGGAGATTGTTAAATATTCAGAAATTTTGTAACTTGCTTGTTAAACAGTCTTGAAATCATTCATGATGGGAGTATTTACATTAGAGGAAACAGCAAATGCTGTATAACAGAGCTTTTTCCTGCCCCCTTGGAGATCCAGTTTACCAACACCACTGGTATATTACTATGTGTATTGATACAATACACATTGGAACATTACTGTATCTATTGATTAGGTATAACTTAAATGTTTTAATACAATCAATTCTCTGACTAAAACATGGTCAAATCAATTGCATTTTAGATTTTCCTAAAATTCTGCTGGCATAGATTTATATTACTTATGATGGTTCAAATCTTTGAATTTCATAAGTCTTAATTGTAATATGGTTCTGAGAGGGTAAGCTTATCTACTTCTGAGGGTATATAATCACCATGCATTTGCTACCAGAGTTACCAAAACAAGCTATAAAACACAAGACTTTATTTGTTTTTGTGTAAAGATTATAAATTACTTCTTGGTTCATCTATTGTAGTAACTTTCTATTAGCCTCCTGACAACGTTTGTAAAAGACTCTGTACTGCTTCTTCAAATCTCTCATCTCTTTCGACCTTGACCTCCAGACCGACTTCTATTTTTTTTTTAATTTTAAGTTTTTATTTATTTATTTGAGAGAGAGCTAAAGCAATCACAGAGGGAGAGGGAGAAGCAGACTTGTCGCTGAGCAGGGAGCCTGATGGGGGCTCAATCCCAGGACCCTGAGATCATGACCTGACCAGAAGGCAGATGCTTAACTGACTGAGCCACCCAGGTATCCCTTAGACTTACTTTTAAAAGACTTACCTGATTAGGTTAATCTTATCCCAGATAAATTTCCTTTTGATTTACTTAGAATCAACTGACTTGAGACTTTAACTACATCTGCCAAACCTCTGCATACAACACAACATAAAATTTAAGGAATGATATTCCATCTTATTCACAAGTTCAGTTCCTACTCAAGGGGGTAGGATTATACAAGGCATGAATATCAAGGGGTGGAAAACCTGGGCCATTTTAGAATTCTGCCTTTCACACAGAATTATGTATCTTTTACAGAAAAGCAAACACAGACATTGCAATATTAACTGAGGTCATATCAGTATTAATTTGCAGAAGCAAGGATTCAAATCTAGAATATCTGACTCCAAGAGCTTATTTTTTAAAGTTTTTATTTAAATCCCAGTTAGTTAGCATATAGTATAATGTTAATTTCAGGTGTACAATTTAGTGATTCACCACTTCCATAAACATAAACATAAGCATACATAATGCTCATCACAAGTGCCCTTCTTAATACCCATCACCTATTTACCCACTGCCCCTCCGACCTTCCTTCTGGTACCCATCAGTTTGTTCTCTGTAGTTAAGAGTCTGCTTGTTGGTTTGTCTTTATCTTTTCCTTTTGCTCATTTGATCTGTTTCTTAAATTCCACATATGAGTGAAATCATATGGTATTTGTCTATCCTAATTTATTTCACGTAGCATAATACTCCCTACTCCATCCACATCAATGCAAATGGCAAGATTTCATTCTTTTTTATGGCTGAGTATATTTTATTGTTTGTGTGTGTGTGTGCATAACCTCTTCTTTATTCATTAGTTGATGGATACTTGGGCTCTTTCCATAATTTGGCTATTGTAGATAATAGTGTTATAACACTGGGGTGCAGGTATCCCTTTGAATTAGTATTTTTGTCTTCTTTGGGTAAATACCTATTAGGGCAATTGCAGAATCATAGGGTTAATTCTCTCTCTCTCTCTGTCTCTGTGTGTGTATATATATATTTTTTAATTTTTAAAAATTTTATTTAACTTATTTGAGAGGGAGAGAATGAGAGAGAAAGAGCACAAGAGGGGGAAATTCAGAAGGAGAAGCAGACCCCCTGCTGAGCAGGGAGCTTGTTGCCCGACTCGATCCCAGGACTCCAGGATCATGACCTGAGCCAAAGGCAGTTGCTTAACCAACTGAGCCACCCACATGCCCCTATTTAGAACTTTTTGAGGAAACACCATAGTGTTTCCTAGAGTGGCTGTACCAGTTTGCATTCCCACCAACAAAGTATGAGAGTTCCCCTTTTCCCCCAACCTTGTCAAAACCTATTGTGTTCTGTGTTGTTGATTTTAGTCTTTCTGACAAGCATGAGGTGATATTGATGCTGGAGAGCTAGGTTCTGGTCTCATGGAATTGAAGAATGATTCTTGTGGACAAAGGAGAGTGAATAAAGTGATAGAGGTTTATTAAGCAAGGATACAGAAAGAGCTCTCAGGAGTGAGAGGGATCCCAACAGTGTTGCCACTAAGAGCTTTAAGGAATGATCTTTTATAGAAAGCTAACCCGAGAACTTAAATCTGTTTAACATCTCTATTGATAGTACCATCAAGGAAGGACTAGTGAAAACACTTTCAAAGGCTTACTTCCTTGTGAGGGTCTGGGTAATTCTCAGTTGGTCACAAGTAGCTGTTATAATAACACCTCACACCTAGGACAAGATGATCTCACTTGTTCCCTTATCTTTGGTTTCCTTTCACCTACCACATTTTGAATTTTGTAGGCCTGATCCCATGTTCCCCTAGCTATCTCTCCCTGCCCAGCACTGCCTGTCTCTTATTCAATATCTCATTGTAGTGTTGATTGGCATTTCCCTGATGATGAGTGATGTTGAACATTTTTTCATGTGTCTGTTGGCCATCTGTGTGTCTTCTCTGGGAAAATGTCTATTCACGTCTTCTGCTCATTTATTCATTATACTGTTCATTTTTGGGGTGTTGGGTTTGATAAGTTTTTTATATATTTTGAAAACTAACACTTTAGTACATATGTCATTTGCAAGTATCTTCTCCCAATTTGTAGGTTGCCTTTTAGTTTTGATGTTTCCTTTGTCATGCTGAAGTTGGTATTTTTGTTTGTTTGTTTGTTTGTTGTTGTTGTTGTTTTTTAGTGAAGTCTCCACAGTTCATTTTTGGTTTTGTTTCTCTTGCCTTTGCAGATGTATCCAATAAGAAGTTGCTATGGCCAATGTCAAAGAGATTGCTGCTTGTATTTTCCTCTAGGATTTTAGTAGTTTTCTGTCTCAGAAAAATTTTTAGGTCAGAAATTATTTAGGTCTTTCATCTGTTTTTAATTTATTTTTGTGTATGGTATAAGAAGGTGGTCCAATTTCATTCTTCTGCACGTTGTGGTCCAGTTTTCGCAACACTATTTGTTGAAAAGATTGTTTTTTCCCATTGGATACTCTTTCCTTCTTTGTTAAAGATTAATTGACCATATGGTTATGGGTTCATGTCTGGGTTTTCTATTCTGTTCTATTGATCTGTGTGTCTTTGGGCCAGCACCATACTGTTTGATTTAAAATTCGGTAAAAAATAAATAAATAGATAGATAAATAAATTAAAAGACTATGTGAGAGAGATTGTATGTGGCTTGCAAAATGTCAAATATTTGCTGTGGTCCTTTACAAAAAAAAAAAAAAAAATGCTGACTCCTGATCTCATGTGCTGCTTCAAGATCAGACTCCTTACTAAGTGCATGTCTTTAGGTAAGTTGTTTTAATCTCTGTGTCCCAGGTTCATCATCCACAAAATGACCCGACCTCATAGGGTCATTTTGAAGACATATGGATTTACATTTGTAAATACCCTCAAATGTGGAGAAAATTTAAAAACTGTTGGCCCTTGGTAAATGTCTGATTGCAATATGATCTATAAAATAAGGCACTTGAAATTAATGAGGGTAATAGCAATCATCTGATTTTACAGAAATAGCTACTTTTCAGATACTGTTGAGAGGCTTAAGTAACATATCTGGGTAAAAGTATGAATAAAATTAATGAAAGTAAATTAAGTTTCCATATGCATTGTTGGGCCCCAAGAGGCTAAGATGGCGCCGGGTGGCCTTCTCTTCCGGATCGGGAACCCACATGGCCGACCACAAAGGCGCCAAAGTGGCGGTTTCGGTTTCCCATCAGTTTCGTTTCCCGCGAATCTCCACCCCCTGCAGGGCGTGTCTCTCCCAACTCCCGCCGACACGGCACATCCCCATTGGCCCCCACTTTGCTGACCTCACTTCCCTTCCCTCACCCCATATAAGCCGCTGCCCTGCTCAATAAAGCGAGATCCTGCTTCGACAGACCTCCCGAGCCCGGTGTCTTCTGTGGGTGCGTTCCGGGTTCGCGACATTCGCCATCCCGCTCAGCCCCAAGGAGAGGCCTCCGGCTGGCCCGGGCGCCTCCTCCCCTCGGCAGGGAGCCCAAGAACTGGTGCCCCGTGTGAGGAACCTCGCTCTTCTTGCTGACGGGCCAATCGGTCTATGGGTGAATGTACCCCCATAAGCTATGGGGCAGTCCTTTTCTAAAAATGACCCTTCCTTAGAATCCCTATGCTTCCTTCTGAAGAGCCGCGGTCTTTCCCTCACTGACTCCCAGGCTCTCAAAACATGGGAAACCCTTATTAAAGCCGCCCCTTGGCTGCCTGAAAGTAATCTCTTTGACTGGGACACCTGGGACCGTATCAAACAATTAGTTCGCAAAGCCCATGTCAACCCTCCCGAAGCAGCAGCCCCAAATGAATCCCACCAGCCCTCAAAGGAGCCCGCCTCCACCGTCTCAAACACCACTGGAGACCCCCCTGTTAAACCAAAGAGGCTCTATCCCTCGCTAGATCCCTTTGATGCAGCTCCTTGGCCCCCGGATCTCCAACCCAAATCTCAGGCTGAAGGCCCTCCTACGCACCCCCCTTCTACTAACCCCTTCCTCCAACCATCAGCGCCCACTCCTCCGCCTCCTTATTGCCCCCCCCCTCCGGAGCATAGGAGGATATCCTTATCGCACGCGAGGACGCCTCTTCACTGTCAGCGCTGGATTCAGCTGCCTCCACCTTTCGTAACTCCCTTATACGTCCCTACCCTGACCAATATTGACCGGAGCAGGTAGAGACAGCTCTATGCCCCTATTCAGCATGAAGAAGTTACAGAAGATGAGACCTTCCACCTTCAACCACCTTAGAGATTTAAGGGTCAAAATTGTTCAGGGGGGAATGATGAGGGAGCAGGAGGCTGGCTGAGGACAAAGCAAAAGCTGGCGCCTTGCACCCCCCCTTCACCCGCTCCCCTCCATATGTGTAGCATTCCTCAGGCACCCCTGACTGCCATAAAACGATAAATAGCTAACTTGCAGAAATCACAGTCCTGCAGGGTAGGAGTCTCCCTTGGTTTGCAAATGTCCTTGAGATTTACAACAAAGAAGTTACCTTATCAATAGCCCTAATGTCACCCTACCCTCCATGAAAAACTGAAGGAGGCGGAGGTAGAAGGAAAGGTAAATAAAGTTAAATTTCTTCTAAACCTAAATCTCATTAACAAGGATGTTTGATAGCAGGAATGTAACATTCCACCAGAAGACTCCCAATTGTAACCAGGCCTTCAATATCACTGCCTTAGAAAAATCCCTAACCTCCCTCTCCGAGGTGGTCCTACAAAACAGGAGAGGGCTGGACCTATTGTTCTTGAGAGAGGGGGGATTATGCGTAGCCCTCAAGGAAGAATGTTGTTTTTATGCGGACCATACAGGGGTTGTTAGGGAAACCATGGATAAACTCAGAGAAAGACTAGCCCAAAGAAAAAAGGATTTTGAATCCCACCAGGGCTGGTTTGAAAATTGGTTTAATCGATCTCCTTGGCTCACCACCTTACTATCCACCATCTTAGGGCCCCTTATTATACTTCTACTAAACCTCTCCATCAGCCCTTGTATCTTAAATAAACTCGTACAGTTTATAAAAGACCGCTTGTCAGTAATCCAGACCATGGTACCGACGCAGCAATATCAACTCCTTAAACAAACCGAGCCCCAGACTGAACAGGACAAATGGATATAAGATTCTATCCATGATAAAGAAAAAGGGGGGGAATGAAAGACCCTTCCCCCAGTTGTTAACTAATTAACTGCTCTTTTGCCTTCTTGTAACCGCTTGTGCAAGAATACCCCTCCTCCCCTTGCAATGAAAGACCCTTCCCCCAGTTGTTGACCAATTTAACCGCTCTTTTGCCTTTCTGTAACCGCTTGGCTTTTAGGGTGTGACATTTGTCTCCTGTTTGAACAAGATACCTTCTGCTAATAGCCGAGGCATAGTCACGTAGGCAGGATGCTTCTCTGCTGAGTAATAAGGTCCAACTCCCCCTCCTCACTCCCCCTTCCCGCCTTTTTCTTCGCGCCTTTTTCTTCGCGCGCGCGGGTCCTCCAAAGCCAATCCACTAACACCAAGTAAATTGTCAGCCAATCAGCTCCGCCCCACCCAAAACTTGTTTGTACCTGTCTATAAAAATCCTGCACCACCCCAGCCTGGGGTGCTCAGCTAGCAGGAGCTGCTGACCACCCGCAGGCGCCTGCGATACAATAAAGATCATGGGACTCCTGCCCAAGGACCCAACCGACTCCCACCGGGAGGTAAGCTGGCCAGCACTTGTGTTTCGATATCGATGTTCCTGTTCCCCTGTTCGTCTGTCTTGTCTGTCAGTTATCGGTGCTCTGTTTTCTGTTTCGTACAACAACGTTGTTGCTTCGTATTTTGGGCAGCTTGAGAAGGAGTTGACGAACTCGGACTTCTCCCCTGCCACCCTGGGGGACGCCCCAGGGATTAGAGGGGCCCGCTTTTTCGGGGCCCCATTCGTTTGTGGGCCACAGGGGAAACTCGCGGTTCCCCTTGGCCGTTTGAATTTGTACTTTCGGTTCTGTACCGAAATCGCGCAGCGTCTTTCTTTGCCGGCTCGTTAATTGTTTTGTGTGTCTTTCTCGTTGCCCTTTGTGTTTCCCTTGATTAAGGTTACATTCTGTTTAAGGGGAGGATGTCTGCCCCGTTTGAATCTGAGGACATCGTACATGTCGGGAGGGAATATAAGAGATAGGTATTAAGAGCTAAAACCAGATTCGGTGAGTCAACTAGTAAATTTCCTCCTGACATGTTGGATAATAATTATGCAAATAAGCCTTCTTCTAGTGCTTTCTTCTAGTAAACCCAGGTTGCTGGGCCATCCCTAACAAAGGGGACTCTTGCTGTATTTCTCTCTGTTTCTCCTAATAGATGTGGGGGCTTCTCCCTCACTCACTTCCCGTGTTAATGGCTATAACTGGAGCCAACTGGGGTTGGTCTAACTCGAGACAGAGACTATAGGGAATATTCCCAAGCAGCTGCCGAAACTCTCTTTGTTTCAGGGAAGTTTCCCTGTGTTCTCTTGCCTGACTTGGACTGCCTAACCCCTCCCTCCTGGCTGATGGGAAAGCATGGTGTCTGCTCCTCTGTTGGGCCTTATGAGCTCTAAAACTGGGAATCTTTTCTCTGCCTCCTGGCAGCACTTTGTTTACGTTAACCCAGGAGGCAACCGTCCGGCTCCTTGGTACCCATGGGAACCTGGGGACCTTAAGGAGCTCAAAAAGGCAGTATTAGAGGATGGGCCCAATGCCCCATGGACAGAAACCATCCTCCGAGGTCTGGCCCATGCCCCATGTACAGCAGCTGACTGGCGGTCGCTAGCTAGGGCCGTTCTTCCAGGGGCCTTATATATAAAGTGGACAGCCCTATACAAGGAGGAATGCCAACAAATTGCAGAGAGAAATGCTCGAGCCAATCCCGCCATCCCTCTCTTATTGGGGCTCGGCATCACTGCCGGGGTAGCCACTGGGTCGGCCGGTTTGGGCACCTCTCTCCATTTTTATAAAACACTCTCCCAACAAATGATTGATGATCTCCAAACAATAGCAGGAACCATCTTAAACCTCCAGGAACAATTGGACTCCTTAGCCACTGTGGTACTCCAAAACCGGCGAGGCTTAGATCTATTAACAGCCGAAAAGGGAGGCATATGTTTGTTTTTACAGGAGGAATGTTGTTTCTTTGTCAACTGGTCGGGTATTGTACGAGACAAAATCAAGAAGCTACAGGAGGACCTAGAGAAGCGCCGCCACGCCCTGATGACCTCCCCCTTCTGGACAAGCTTTAATGGCTTACTTCCCTTTCTCCTCCCCCTCTTGGGGCCCATCCTAACCCTACTTCTCCTGCTGACCTTTGGCCCCTGTATTATCAATAAGATTGCCCAATTCGTCCAAAAAAAGAGTGGAGGCCATTCAACTCATGAACGTCCATGTTCAATACCAGAGACTGGCCACCCGTGACGACGAGTCCTACGAGGGGCCCCATCAATAGTCTCACGACCTATGGCGGATGGGATTCCTTGCAGGAACAACCCACGCCAGGTCAGGGACCAAACCCCTATACAGGCATGATATTCAATGACGGGTAAGACCGGCGGGGGACGCAGAGCAACCTAAGACAGGGGGTACACCAAAGCAGTGTGATTCCCCAATGCCAGGTAAGCCTGAAGGCCCGCCACCGGCGACCTAAGACAGAAGTCATGCATACAAAAACAAAAGGGGGAGATGTTGGGCCCCAAGAGGCTAAGATGGCGCTGGGTGGCCTTCTCTTCCGGATCGGGAACCCACATGGCCGACCACAAAGGCGCCAAAGTGGCGGTTTCGGTTTCCCATCAGTTTCGTTTCCCGTGAATCTCCACCCCCTGCAGGGCGTGTCTCTCCCAACTCCCGCCGACACGGCACATCCCCATTGGCCCCCACTTTACTGACCTCACTTCCCTTCCCTCACCCCATATAAGCCGCTGCCCTGCTCAATAAAGCGAGATCCTGCTTCGACAGACCTCCCGAGCCCGGTGTCTTCTGTGGGTGCGTTCCGGGTTCGCGACACTCGCCATCCCGCTCAGCCCCAAGGAGAGGCCTCCGGCTGGCCCGGGCGCCTCCTCCCCTTGGCGGGGAGCCCAACAATGCATGTGGGGTGTGTGTGTATACTAACTCATAGTTACCATCTCCTTTGTGACTCTTGTATGCTAGAAATGTGCTAATTGTGTTACTTCTGGCACATTTTGACTAGTCCTCAAAATAAGTGTGACAGGAAGATTTTTATCAGATCCTAACCCTGTAAAATAATTTGAGATGAAGATAAATATGGAGGGAGATTTTTGTAAAGTCTTTCTGTTAAAAAAAATAAAATACAGAATATAGACAGCAGGGTTGGGTTACAAATGAGTTTGAACTGCAATTCATTTGCAACGAAGACTTATGATAGGTGTCTGCAAAGTAAGACTGGTTAGACATTCAGATAAGTGCAAACCTGCAGCAATGGGGGCCAGGCCTTGTTATCCCCACATGAATCAGTTTTCAGATGGGACTGACTTTGGGACAGGCAGAGCTCTCTTGTTGAGAGTAATTTCTGGAGGGAAACAAAATTGTACAACTTTAGCTGGCAACATTCCTAGTAAGTGGGATCCTCATTGATCCTTAAAGGAGGATCTTTGTGGTATGCTATACCATAGCCTAGACTTCACATAGCAGCACCTCATATAGCAAGCTGACCTTGGGCAAGGTCTTTAAAGTTCTGGTTTATCTCTTATATGGGGCAATTTACATGGAGAAGAATAGTGAGACAAACTATAGCACCCCCGTGTCAGCAGCTGGCAGTAAAATGTAAGTGATATTTATTATTTTCTTTATTATCCATTTCAGATGCCCCTCAACTTCAATTAGCACACTGACTAGTTTAGGAGGCATATATGCGATCTGAACTCCTGATCACTATCCCTTTCTCAGGTTTTTGCTGGCACAGTTGCTTATTAACCATCAAAATTGGTCAGTAAAATGCCAAGAGATACTCCATGGGCCACATAAGTGCCAAACGTATTTTTCTCTATCCCTTAAGTAACATTAACCTTACTTTATCCTGATAATCAAACACATTTACCTCTGCCAGGCTGGTTACTGCCCTCCTTCATCTGACTCTTGCAACAATGAACCTGAAGAGTCAGCACAATCACGATCAAAATGCCTGGGCTGGAAGGTATTATGTTAAATAAGTCAAGCAGAGAAAGACAATTATCATACAGTTATAACACAGAGGACCACAGGTGAAGGGAAGGAAAACTGAATGGGAAGAAACCAGAGAGGGAGAAACCATGAGAGGCTCTGGACTCTGGGAAACAAACTGAGGGTTACCGAAGTGAGGTGGGTGGGGGGATGCAGTAACCAGGTGATGGGTATTACTTAAGAAGGGCATGTGATGTGATGAGCACTGGGCATTATACACAACTAATGAATCATTGAGTACTACATCAAAAACAGGGCGCCTGGGTGGCTCAGTGGGTTAAGCCTCTGCCTTCAGTTCAGGTCATGATCTCGGGGTCCTGGGATCGAGTCCCGCATCGGGCTCTCTGCTCAGCAGGGAGCCTGCTTCTCTCTCTCTATCTCTCTCTCTCTCTGCCTGCCTCTCTGTCTACTTGTGATCTCTCTGTCAAATAAATAAATAAATATTTCAAAAAAAAAAAAAACCTAATGCTACTTTTACTTCTAAATTTATAGGAAAAGGCAAATGGACTACACTGGACAAACTGATATGGAAAAGAAAAAATAAGAGCTAAATTGGAGAACTCACCTTGCCTTATTTCAAGACATTTTACAAAACTACAGTAATTAATAAAGTATGGTTTTCATGTAAAGTTAGACAAAGAGATCAAGGGAATGGATTAGAAAGTCTGGACATAGACTTTGTCTTAGTCCATTTAGGCTCCTATAACAGGATAGAATAGATCTAGTGACTTATAAACAGGAGAGATCTATTTTTCATATTTGGTGGCTGGGAAAGCTAAGAACAAGGTACCAACAGTTCCAGTATCTAGAAGAGCATACTTCCTGCTGTATAGATGCACTATGTGGTCTCTCTTGGGAGGGGGCAAGGGAGCTCTCTGGGGTCTCTTTTATAAGGGTACTAATGCCATTCATGAAGGCATGCCCTCATTACATATTCACCTCCTAAAGGCCCCACCTCCTAATACCATTACACTGAGGGTTAGATTTTTCACTAGTTTGTAATTTATTATTATTGGAAGCCATCTAAATGACAAAGGCTTAGCCATTTTATAGCTTTTGAGAAAATTATATGCAGCCTGGAAAGATGTCTTTGAATAAAACTAGGTAAAAACAAAGCAAAACATAACAACAGTATGGAAAATCTGAGGCCATTATTTTGATTAACAAGAGATATATGAAAATGCATATGTTAAAGCTCTAGAATATATATACCAAAATGTTATCATCCTTTTTTGTTGTTATGAAATTGTGAGTGATCTTTGCATTAGTATTTATATTTTTCTGCATTTTTCCATTTATTTAAGTGGGCATTTATTACTTACAAACAAAAAGGAAAATTTTCCTTGAGGCTATTTTTATTTATTTATTTATTTATTTATTTATTTATTTATTTAAGAAAGAGAGAGCACATGAAGGAGGGGAAAGTGCAGAGGAAGAGGAACAGAGGGAGAGTGAAAGGGAGAAAATCCCAGACTTCCTGCTGAGCGTGGAGCCCCCACTCAGGGCTTGATCTCATTACACTGAGATCATGACCTAAGCTAAACCAAGAATCAGACACTAACTGACTGAACCACCCAGGGGCCACATCTTAGTGGCTTTTTTTATGTTAAATGTCCTAAACATATTATCTGGATTTGGAAAGAATAAAATTTCTTAGATATATACTTCAGTTGCCTCACATCAAGAAATTTTTAACCATAGATGGGGCTATATAAAGCTCTAAGTATTTGTTATATGCCACATATTTCAAAATCTTTTTTTTTTTTTTTTGGGGGGGAAGTGATATGATTCTTCCATTCAAGTTAGACAGATCTATAGCTTGCTTTAGTTAATAAAATGTAAGTACCCATGAAATGTGATTCTTCCTGGTGGAAGATTTAGAAACCAGCATGAATTGCCATGTTTTTTTTTTCCTTCTCCGCAAATAATCCAAGTTTGTGGTTATTCCCTCAGCCCAGAACATGGAGATGGGAGACCACAAATCAAACTTCTTAGCCAAACTACAAAAATACATAAAGTGCGGGTGCCCGGGTGGCTCTGTGTGGTGAGCCTTGGCCTTTGGCCCAGGTCATGATCTCAGGGTCCTGGGATCGAGCCTTACATCACGCTCTCTGCTCAGCAAGGAGCCTGCTTCCCTCTCTCTCTCTGCCTGTCTCTCTGTCTCCTTGTGATCTCTCTCTCTCTCTCTTTCATATAAATAATAAATTCTTAAAAATAATAATAAAATAAAAGAATACATAAAACGAAGAAGAAGTTACCTTTCATGATTTTATAATATCATCTTCTTCCTCCCATCAAATATAGATATTCCCTAAAGAGATTTGCATATCATAGCAATATGACATTTTTACTACATATCTGGACCAAATAGATCACTGTATTACAGATTTTAAGGGTTTTACTATAAAAGAACTTCCATGCTACCTTATATGGCTTTGGAATATAGGTGAGGTTCTGTGGGGTGAGGTCTGGAGCTGATGACCAAGAAAGAATTCTTGAGATGCCTTTGGTGCAAAATGTTGATTTATTAAAGCATAGGGACAAGACTCAAGGGCAGAAAGAGCTGCTGCCCCAGGGTTGAAGGGTAGCTGATTATATACTTAGGAGTTGGGGGAAGTAAGAAAAAGGGAGGTTTTCGAAAGAACTTTCATATGCTAAAGAAGACCTCTAACATACCAGAGGCCTTGCCATTGTCAAGGTTGTTTTTCCTTATAGCAGGACATTAACAGTAAAATAGTTAGGAGCTTCTTAAGGGAACATTACACATTGCCAGCTGGAAGTATCTGTCAATGGGCTGCAGATTATAAGAATAATTAATTGTATCTACATTTCCTTCTGGAAGCTAGGCTTTGAGAGAAATGCTTTGTTCTTGGAAATTGCTAAGATGTTTGTAAACTGAGGGAGACTCCCAGGATTTTGATCTCTGTAAGTAAGCTATTTGTTTTTCCTTCAGGGCAACCAGGAGTGCCTGAGGAATGTCTCATATATCCTGTTGGAGGGGAGGTGTCTGTGGGGTGTCAGCTTTTGCCTGTCCCCACCTAGCCTCTGCTCCCTCATCCCTGCCCTTCAAATAACTCTGCAAAAGTTCATTTGAAACCTGGGATATTTAGATTTGATACTTAGTGTTTGAGAGTGAACAGTACTAAATACAGCTTTATTTTCTGCCTTCATGGTTTAGTAAACAGCTAACTGCTCTGTCATTTTTATATGAAGTGTTTAAGGGCCTATTTAGCCAGAGTGGCTCCACCTCAGTTGAACAACCATTTTGTTGTTTATGCAGTAAAACTTAAACTGCCCCCCCCCACACACCTGGAGACTTACTTAAAAGCAAGTCCAGGAAACCAGTAAAATATGGTCGACCAGTCCCTGATACAAGGGACCAAATACTAGGGTGGGTCAGGTCAGGCAGGGATAACAGCCTGAATGCAGGGATGAGTCAGGCGAGGTGGAGACATCCAATCAGTGGGGCACGTGTACTGTCTCCCTAGCTACCAAGGAGGGTGGGCCCTGCCTTTTGGGCGCCTTTTGGACTCCAATTCTGACCAAGGTGATAGGCTAGTTCAAATAGCTACTGTGGGGTGAATTGTAATTCAATTGGCCACCCATGTGTGACCTAGCATGACTGTGCAGCTTTCTCTGTGTGTTAGAATCTCCTTGGCCACCTGTGTGTGGCCAGGCTCAACCACATGGCCTTTGCTCTATAAAAGTTAGTCTGTAAGGCAGGGAGGGGTTGCCCTCTCTGAAGAGACACACAGTCAGTTTGATTCTCGATGCTTGGCGCGAAATAAAGCTTTGCTTGACCTTCGCTTTGTATCAGTCTCGTTCCTTTGACCATGGACCTAACAAAGTGAAGAAGAATCAGGGAAATAGATTTTCAGAACAGATGAAACAGAAAAGAGTTTTGTGTCAATTGGCATCATGAAGAACAAGTAACAAAAGAAAAGAAATGACTTTAATTTGGTGTGGAGAGCCATGCAGCAGGAGCAGGGAGTCACGTACTAAGCGAGGCCTGAAGAGTGGGAGGAGTGAGAGATTAACCCAAGGACTGTGAGTGCATTCGCGGGTGACGTTTGATAGATACCAGGAGTCAAGGGAAAGGCGCATGATCTGTAGAACAAAGAAAACCTATGGAGTCACGTACGTGCTCACGAGCACGATGCGTGCACATAGATAGTCCTTCTGATTGGTAGTTTTGTTAGTCGTGGTATACTCTGATTGGATATAGTTCGCACTTGGTGGAGATATACTTGGGGGTCTTAGACTGGGGGGGGTCCCCGGCTGAAGATTGTGAATAAAGAAGTTTGCCACTCACCTCGCCTACGGGTCGTTCTTGCGGGTCGAGAGCGACAACTGGTGCCGAAAACCCGGGGACCGAGACGCCGGACGTGGAGCGAGGATTGGGGTAAGAGCAACGATAAGGAAAGTGTGCACCCATTTCTGTCTTTGGACAGGGAAGGTTCTCTGGGGACGATCATAGACAAAGCTATTTAGGCTCCTCAGGGACTATAGTAACAAAAGATTTCCAGGATGGGAAACGAACTTGCTAGATATAGGATGGAAGGTCCTCTAAAGGACATTCTCAAAGCAAATGGCACTCCTTTAAAATCTAAGACGGCTCATGCCTTTTTAAAAGAAGTAGCAGAGATTGCCCCCTGGTTTATAGAAGAAGGGCTCCTAAATGTGCCACAATGGGAACACCTGGGCGAGGACTTAAAACTCTGCCCCTCTACATCCCCGGGGACTCTCGCCCTGTGGTCCCCGGTGAAAGTATGTTTGCAATCCCCCCGAGAGCCCCTGCAGCGAGCAGTACTACAGGGAGGGGAAGTTTTTTTGCAAGTGAAAGAAGAATCCCGTAAGGGCTCCTCCCGAGACTCTGACCCCGAAAGCGAAAGCTCAGAAGGGATGTCAGAAAGCGAGTTGCAGGAGCTAGGAAAGATAGAGGCAAACAACAAGAAGGAGGAATCTCCCGGTCTCCAGACAGACTTGGAAGCCATGAGGCAACGATTTGAGGATAAAGAGGCGGAATTGCAAAAAGCATTAGGAGAGTTAAGAGTGCAGGGAGAAGTAATGGCGCAGCTGAGAGCAGGGGCGGAAGCCGCAGTTGTAGCGCAGTCGAAATTAAAAACAGAAGTTGCGCCGCTTTCGCATTCCAGCCCCACGGCGCCACCCCATGAGTGGCCCCCGCCTTATAAGCCCAGCTGCACCAAGACGTGCTATTGTTTGGGCTGCGCCGCGGAGAATTGGAGAGAGGTCTTTGGCCCGGGAAAAGGTTTTTTTCCAGTGTTAAAAGATCAGAATCAGCAGAGGTACCACCAGCCACTAGATTTTAAGTTGGTAAAGCAGCTGAAGGAGGCAGTTACCGGCTATGGGCCCCAGGCAGCCTTTACGGTCTCCCTTGTGGAGTCGCTGGGAGCACTCTGCCTCGCTCCCGAGGATTGGGCCAACTTGACCAGGGCGGTATTAAGTGGAGGACAATATCTAGAATGGAAAATCCAAAATCAGGACAATTGTCTGGACACAGCACGGAGAAATGCAGCCGCGGGTAACCCGCAATGGAATTTGGAAATGCTGACAGGCACGGGGCCATATCTCGGGGCCCAAGTGCAGAGTACATACCCCCCTGCGGTGTATTAACAGATAGCCACGGCGGCCCTCAGGGCTTAAAAGACTCTGAGAGGGGCAGGAGACTTGCAAGGCCAATTATCCAAACCCAACCCGGTGCTTGGGTGGCACCGAGGTTCCCTTTGTGTTTTCCCACAGGATGTGCCTGCTCCACTCTGGGTGCCGGAACGCCTCACCAGGCTGGTGGCCGTGGAACCTGTGGAGGATGCTGCTAATGATGATGATAGCAACGACGACCGTCCTGCAACCTGTCCCCGTGAAGGCGGAGTCAATTCAACTGTGGCCGAGACAAGAGACTGCCCAGCTTCAAGCCCTTCTTCAAATGGCTCAGCATAGAGTGCAATCTTCTCACCCTAACTCATGTTTGTTACTGACGCTTATTTTAATGCAAGCTTGCTAATAGCTTTATGAGCCCTCTTCCTGTCTCATTTCCCCTCTCTGACACATGCATGGTATGTTATAGGATCTATTATAGGTGTGCTAGTAGTGGTTGTTATTTTTATGTGCCTTTTACCGTGTGCGGCTAAAATTATACTTGTAGAAGTTTACAAGTTGAGAGCCATCGTGCGTAAACAACAGCAGGTCCATCGTGGGAAGCTCAAAGAGCGACCTTAATCGCCACATAGGTGCCCTCTGACCCTGGTATTATAAGAAAGTGTTTGACATTATTCCTCCTCAGGCTAGAAAAACAAACAAGCCTAATGAGAGTGACTCTGATGTTTTTAAAGCTGTTGCTGCTAAAAACACATGGCAGACATGGCCATGGTGGCTCCAGAGACTAGCCATTCCCCCTCAAAATTATAGCTGGCAATGCTGGATCGGTAGCCAAAGACGGGTAAGACTGATCTCTCACCATAGCAACCTAAGACAGGGGCTCCTCGGCTAGGGGGAGTACCCGATGACGGGTAAGCATGTGTGCAGAGGATTGGCGACCTAAGACAGGCACGATCCCTGCCATATAAAAATACAAAAAGGGGGAGCTGTGGAGAGCCATGCAGCAGGAGCAGGGAGTCACGTACTAAGCGAGGCCTGAAGAGTGGGAGGAGTGAGAGATTAACCCAAGGACTGTGAGTGCATTCGCGGGTGACGTTTGATAGATACCAGGAGTCAAGGGAAAGGCGCATGATCTGTAGAACAAAGAAAACCTATGGAGTCACGTACGTGCTCACGAGCACGATGCGTGCACATAGATAGTCCTTCTGATTGGTAGTTTTGTTAGTCGTGGTATACTCTGATTGGATATAGTTCGCACTTGGTGGAGATATACTTGGGGGTCTTAGACTGGGGGGGGTCCCCGGCTGAAGATTGTGAATAAAGAAGTTTGCCACTCACCTCGCCTACGGGTCGTTCTTGCGGGTCGAGAGCGACAATTTGGAAAGTTACAAAAAAGTAGATATGAAAATGTATGAAGAGAAGGTGTTGTGCTGATGTATTTGAAACAAAGATTCTTCCTGAAAAGTAGCCAGGGGGAAAAAAAACCCTGCATATTTAGAAAGAGTAGTTTGAGAAGATGTTTTATATAAAAGAAGTCAAAAACAAATAAGCAAATAATTCTTGATTTAAGCAAAGAAAAATAACAAGAATCAGGAGGGATAGTTAAATTATAAGTGAGGATGTAACTTTCTTTTGTTCTTCATTTTTGTGTTAATCTGATTCTCATCACCAACTTCTCCCCTTCCATTTTTGTTTACCATTATAACCAGATATATTGTATTTTTGGTGTTCCTCACTATGCAAAACCTTGGAATGATAATGATAAATTTACTGTTTCTTTTGGTGTTTTGAATTTTTTTAATTGCAAATTTTTTATTGTAAATCAAAGATTGTATTGTTTCTTTCATTGACGGTAGCTTTGCATATCTGTGAAAGATATATAGTACATAATTTTATTTTTCTATATAAGTTTTACTACTTAGTTTTTTTTTTAAACTTTTGTAAAGGAAATTACTTCATTATTCTTTAGGTTCCTTATTAATCTTCTTTTATTTTTCTTTCTCTTACTCATTTTCTTTGTCTTTTTTTTTTTTAGAAGTAAAAAAGGCAAAAGGTAAAATGGGATTGATAAATCCAAGTTAACTAGAAGTTCAGAAATGTAGGACTATATTACCAATTTGATATAAATATGATAGAACATCATAATTTTTGACTGCTCAGGATAATTAAAAATTTTGTTAAATCCTTTTCCCAAATAATCCCCAAGCAACTATGAGAATATAGAAAAACACATTATAATAAATATTGTGGCAATATTTTGTCTTGCATTCATTTTGTTCCACTGAGAAATAGTTATTTTTCTGTTCAGTGTTGTGAGACATTTGTGAGCTTGAATCAAATCAAAAGACTATCAGGAATACAACTTAAACTCTGCAGAAGAATGCTTGCAATAAGCAGGGCTGTTAAAAAACACACACTCACACACAGTCAATTAAGCCATTGGTTAATAGATCTTTTGTGTTCAGGTAACTAAATAAGCTATTCATTTAAAATATTCATTAGACCTCCTTTGTTTTCATTCACATTCAAGGATTTCAAAGAAAATGACAATGTTACTGCTTTCTCTAAATGATCTTCTTCTATTATGACTTATTGTAGAGCTCTATTTTACTCATCTGCTTATGATAATGATAATGCTGGTTTCTCTGAGGGTAATAAAAGGAAATTACATGAGACTTACTCTCATTCCCTTGTGATAATTCTTTTCTCCAGTCTACAGCATTCATACTTGAGAAAATGAAGCCCAGTGCTTATTTTTATGTGGGGACTACCATCATAGTTGTTTTAATGTAATCACATTATTTACCATCTGTTTTTTGTTTAGCCAAAATTGATTTTCTTTATAGTTCATTTGGACACTTGAGACAAATAAGCTATTTATTTGTGTCAGTTTAATGTCTTAGCTACTAGAATTTTAAAAAGAAAATATTTTTCACAGAACAATATATTTCAAATAGCTTTGGATGCAATATATTATTGAATTATGACATTTTATTTTATAGATTCTTAAAAGTGGGGGTTATGTATATGGTTCATTATTTTCAAGGCCTTATATCATAATAAAAGAGACAATTCATTGTTTTAAAATGAACATTTTTTTTTTTTCAGGGTAAACTTAAAAAAAAAAAAAAATGAGGCAGTGTATTTCCTAATGGTCCAAAGCTGTTTCACTTTACATGAGCTACTCCAGACCTGTTAATTCTGTGGTCACATAACATCAATATGCAAAAAGCTTAAGAATGCTTTATTTTTATATTGGACTAAATTTAACATAATATGGTATAATTATGTATAATAAATTATTTACTTATCAGTGTTGTGTCCATCAGGTAAACACCCCTAGTGTCACGCAGTTAGCCAAACACTGTTGGGTTGATCACTTTCTCCAATGAGAAGGAAAGCTGTGGGGAAGAGGGAGGGATATCATTGATAGGCTCCCATGCTGCTTTTTACATGATTTGGGCCTATGAGAGGGGGATTTTGGAGATGGTTCAAGAAAGTGATTTGTTTTTTTGTTTGTTTTTGCTTTTTGTTTTCTGAATTTGATGCTTTCAGAAAGTAAGAATAATTATATCATCAGCTACTTTAGTTTCATTCAGTGGATGGGCAAAATGGAGCTAGGTTAACACTGTAGTCACTAAAGATGTAACAGACAAATTAGCAGGAAAAATAAGTTTTTTCATCATATGTGTGGTTTGCAAAGGGCTTTTGTTTTTATATGTAAATGGACATGCTTATACAACAATCTTGTGTTTTTATCTGATGCTCTGTGAAGTTTTTTTATGCTCAGCAGGAGAATACCATGGCTTCCTTTAGTCCCAAATCAGCTGGCAGCTTTCAGGGTTGAGCGCAATTCCCTTTCTTATATGTTTGCTTAAATGATATTGTTACGGACTGAATGTTTATGTCTCCCCAATTTCATATGTTGAGGCTCTAATTCCCAATATGACATTATGATTTATATTGACCTTTTGTATAAAATTATGATTGATTATCATTAATTGATAATACCATTAATCAATTACCTGTTTGGATATTTTGTGGTGTCACGTGAATATCGACATGGTGTAGCAAGTAATAAATCAGTTTTCACTTGTAATCAAAATATAATGTTACTCTTCCAGCCAAACAATATTTAAAAAGTCACTCCCAGTTCCTACAACACACAGAAGAATATGTGTATAAAAGAAGACAGAAAATAAAGGACATACAGGAATAAAATCTATAAGGTAAGGGAACAGAGCTACAAAATCAGAATCATTTTAATAAAGGAGACCAAATATAAAAATATATATAGGAATAAAAGAGAATTCTATATGAATCTGTATTAAATATTCAGTAACTTAAAACTGTTCTGAGCAAGTTTTTAAACAGACAGAGCACAGGTTAGATCAAGAGTCTTCAATAATAATGGCATACTGAAAATAGATATTGATATCAGAACTCAATATATATTTTTTTAATTCCTTAATATGAAATGTTATTTCTCACTACCAGAATGTTTTCAGTCTTTTTCAACAATCCATTCTGAGATATGCGTAAATCCCAACATCAAAAACCTTTTGAATGATGGTTAAGGATATCAGCTAGTTCAAGAAAACCATATATTCTAATAAAGACCTCAATACCCAGAATGGAGAAAGTACAAGCAGCAGCCTTTACATAGTTTGTTAGTGCAACTTATTTCAGCTGTGTATGCAGATTATGAACGTACCACCCAAGTAGTGAAATACAAATATGGAATCAAAGATGAAGAAAATACATCGTATGTGTATGTGTGTGTGTGTGGTCACACAGTGAATAAAATCAGGATCACAAAATCAAATGAACACTCATTAACATAGTTTATCTGTAAAATATAACAGTAAATACCAGTTGAGTTGTATTTATGTGATAATATGATAATCCTCATCAAATTGCTATAAATTTTTGTTCATTTAACAAATAATCATAATTTGCCATACCCATGTATTTAGCATGCTTGCTAGTGTGCCAAGTGCTGCTGCCTAAATGTTTTTCTCCAATATGTTTTTTCTATTAGAATAAATAAGATCCAAACACAAACCCTTGCCAGATTAGATAGAAATTGATATATGTTAGAATGGAAAGGAATGGAGAAAAGAAAGACTTTATCCCATATAGGTAAAAAGTAAAACATTAACAGAAAAAGAAGGGACATTTGAGTCAGGCTGGAAAGATGATGAGCCAATGACTTTTGTACATTTGGAGACCATAAGAAGGACATTCAGTATTATGAAAAGAGCAAGAAAAACAAAATAAAACAAAAACAAAAACATGGAGGCAAGGAAACTTAGGGACACAAGAAAATTAAGTAAATTTTTGCTTAATTTTGTTTGTTTTTGCTTTCTTTTTGTGAGTGGCTGTGCTATATTTTAGTTAACATCAGGGTATTTGGTAAGTCTGGCTAGGAGTTTATCAACTTTATTAACTTTTTCAAAGAGCTAGCTCCTGGTTTCATTGATCTGTTCTATTGTGTTATTTAAGTTTCTATATCAATTTCTGCTCTCACAAATGAGAGAGGAGAAGTAACAACTATCACCAAGAAATACAAACAATTGTAAGAGAATAGCATGAAAAACTATATGCCAACAAAGTGGACAACCTGGAAGAAATAGATAAATTCTTAGAAACATAAACTACGAAAACTGAAACAGGAAGAAATAAAAACCTTGAACAGATGAATAACCAGCCAAGAAATTAAATCAGTAATTTTTTAAAAACCCCAAAAACAAAAGTCTAGGGCCAGATGGCTTCAAAGGTGAATTTGACCAAACATTAAATGTTTTCTTAAAGGAAGAGTTAATACCTGTTATTTTAAAACTATTCCAAGGAATAGAAAAGGAAGAAAAACTTCCAAATTCATTCTATGAGGCCAATATTACTCTATACCAAAACCAGAGAAAGTCTTTATCTGGTTTTGGTATAGAGTAAAACCAGACTTTATCTGGTTTTGGTATAGAGTAAAAAAGAGAACTACAGGCCAATATCCCTGATAAACATGGATGCAAAAATTTCCAATAAAATAGTAGCAAACTTACTTTAACAGTATATTTAAAGAATTATTCACCATGATCAAATGGTTCAGTATTTGCAAATCAATTAATGTGACCTACCACATTAATACAGAAAATTATAAGAACCATAAGATCTTTTCAATACGTGCAGAAAAAAACATTTAACAAAGCAGGACATCCATTCTTGACGAAAACCTGCAACAAAGGAAGAATTATAGGGAATACACCTCAATATAATAAAGGCCATTTATGAAAAACTCACAGCTAATATCATCCTAAATGGGGAAAAAATGAGAGCTTTTTCCCTATGGTCAAGACATGGGGAATAAGACATGGATGCTCAGTTTCACCACTGATTTAACATAGAGTTGGAAATCCAATAAATTTGGTAAAGTCACAGAATACAAAATCAATGTACAGAAATCTGTGACATTTCTATACACCAACAATGAAGTAGCAGAAAGAGAAATCAAGGAATCAATTCCATTTAAGTTGCACCAAAAACCATAAGATACCTAAGAATAAACCTAGCCCAAGAAGTAAAAGACCTGTACTCTGTAAACTATAAATAATGATGAGAGAAATTGAAGACAACACAAAGAAGTGGAAAAACATCCCATGCTGATGGATTGGAAGAAAAAATATTGTTTAAATGTCTATATTAATAAAAGCAATCTAAACATTTAATGAAATCCTTATCAAACTACCAGTAGCATTTTTGACAGAGCTAGAACAAACAAGTCTTATAATGTGTATGGAACCACAAAAGACCCCAAAAAGCCAAAGAAACCTTGAAAAAGAAAAGAAAAGCTGGAGGTATCACAATTCCAGACTTCAAGTTATAGTACAAAGCTGTAGTGACCAAAACAGTATGGTACTAGCACAAAAATAGATACACAGGTCAATAGAACAGAATAGAAAATCCAAACATGAACGCATAACTATATAGCCAATTCATTTTCAACAAAGCAGGAAAGAATATCTAATGGAAAAAAAGATAGTCTTCAACAAATGGGGTTAGAAAAACTGCACAGCAACATGCAGAAGAACAAAACCGGACCATTTTCTTACACTATACATAAAAATAAACTCTAAATGGATTAAAGACCTAAATGTGAGAGAAAACCATTAACATCCCAGAGGAGGACACAGGCAATAACTTTGTTGACATTGGCCATAACAACATCTTTCTAGATATGTCTCCTGAGGCAAGGGAAACAAAAGCAAAAATAAACTATTGGGAACGTATCAAAATGAAAAGCTCCTACACAGTGAAGGAAGCAATCAACAGACAGCCTATGGAATGGGAGAAGATATTTGTAAATGACATATCTGATAAAGGGTTCATATCTAAAATATATGAAGAACTTATAAAACTCAAGTCCCCCCAAAATGAATAATCCAATTAAAAAATGGACAGAAGACATGGACAAACATTTTTCCAAAGAATACATACAGATGGCCAATAGACACATGAAAAGATGGTCAACATCACTCATCATCAGGAAAATACTAATTAAATATCACCTCACACCTGTCGGAATGGCTAAAATTAACAATGCAAGAAACAGATGTTGGCAAGGATGGGGAGAAAGGGGATACCCTGCACTGTTGGCAGGAATGCAAACTGGTGCAGTCACTCTGGGAAATAGTATGGAGATTCCTCAAAAAGTTAAAAATAGTTAAAAATAAGCATTTGCCTTCAGTTCAGGTTGTGATCTCAGGGTCCTGGGATAGAGCTCTGCATTGGGATCTTGGCTCAGTGAGAGTCTATTTCTCCCTCTCCCTCTGCCCCTCCACACCATTCATGTCCTCTCTATCTCTCTCTCTTCCTCTCTCTCACTCTCAATAAATAAATAAATAAAACCTTTTAAGAAAAAGCTAAAAATAGAACTATCCTATGCTCTAGCAATTGCAGTACTAGATATTTACCTAAAGAATATAATGCAATGTTTATAGCAGCATTATCTATAGTAGCCAAATTATGGAAACACCCCAATTGTCCATTGACTGATGAATGGATAAGAAAACAATTGTATATATAAACAATGGAATATTACTCAACCATAAAGAAGAATGAAATCTTGCCATTTGCAATGACAGATACGGAGCTAGAGAGCATTATGCTATGCAAAATAAGCCAGGCAATGAAAGACAAACACCATATGATTTTTACTCATATGTGGAATTTAAGAAACAGAACAAATGAGCAAATGGAAAAAAAAAAAAAAGAGAGAGAGAAGGAGACAAACCAATAAATGAATTCTTAAGAGCTGAGAACACACTTTTGGATACCAGAGCGGAGGTAGGAGGATGGGTTAAATAGGTGATAAGGATTAAGGAGGACACCTGTGTTGAGCACAGGCTATTGTATGGAAGTGTTGAGTCACTAAATTACACACCTGAAACTAATACTCTACTGTATGTTAACTAACTGGAATTCAAATGAAAACTTAAAAATAAAAAAGCCCAGTGTGACTTTGAATTAAATATGAGCACAATATCTCCATGTGGATGTAAAAAATAAAGAATAAAAATAAAACAAAATTTTAAAAATAAAACAACTTAAAAATGGAAAAAAATACTATATTTTAAAAAATTCAAAATCTTGTAAATTCTCAGACTGCAGAAAAAAATGCAGCAGGCTGAATTTGACTTGTAGGCTATATTCTGTGACTCCTGTACTAGACTGAAAGAAACTACTTTCCTTGTCCCTGGTTACCTGTAATGAAAAATGGTAGAAGAAAATATTCTAACCCCTTATTGAAAGTTCTTTGTACTACATTATTTGTTGTCTCTGTAAAGTAGAGATAACACTATCATTAAGTGGTCTTATTATTATAAACATAAAATATTCAAGAAGACAGTACTAAAATGCATCTTGACGTTCTTAGGAGTTAAAGATTAAATGAAAATCGTTTTCTCACAATAAAGATGGAAATATGAATCTTAATATAAAACTATTATGGTTACATAGGTGCTTTCATGTAACTGAGGGATAACTTGATGTTGAATACATAAGACAGTTATAATATGATCTTATGTCCAGACAGAGATAGATTTAATCAGAGAAATCACCAGTCCTTCAACTTTAATGCTTTAAATACTATTTTCAATTAGCAATAACACTCTTGTAAGTGTCCAATTAAATCTCAGTTAAATCTTTCTTTTAAACAGTAAGTGTGATGGAATGTCCAATAGGTAAAATGTAATATTTATACAGTTTGAAGATTTGTGCTAGAGAAAAGAAGAAACTTTGTGCTCAGAAAAGCACATTTTGTTTTATGATTAATTTGTGTTAGGCATATGTCATACTTACTGCTAATTAACACTTACTAAATCAGAAGTATAATATGTGGGTTTCTATAATTCTATTAATATTTATATATTTATATGCATATATACACTTTTATATAGTTATATATTTATGTTATACTTATTTATATTTTCAATATATAAATAGACTTGAACATAAAGGTAAAAAAGCCTACAGTTAATTATTTGGTACAATTTGGGAATTTGCTACAATTTGTCTACAAACTATGTCAGGTAAGGAACAGTTACTGTTTCATAGTAATATGCAGTAGAATGGAAAATGAATTAGTTTTACAAGTGTATATTAAAAGAAAGATCTTGCATATCAATGTTAAGTAAATACACTGATGAAATCATAATTCAATACTATGTTTGGGGAAGAAGTTTAGAAATCGTCTAGAATAACCTAATATCCAAGTGAATTCTTACTTTTTTTTTTTTTGCAAATTCTGTTTTTTATAACCTAAAACAAAGTAATTCACTGAAAAGCATATCTGTAGTCCATATTATATACTGGCTATTACGTCCTGGAAAACAGTAAAACAACCCTACTCTTTTCATATCAGTATTTCCTCCAGCTCCATAGTTAATACCCGGTAATGTTGAAAAAATAACAAAAGAATAAAAAGTATCCATTATATCTTTATTAATCACAGTCTCAGGAGATGATAAAACCCATGGGTTTTAAAACCCATGCAATATTAAAATTTTGATCAATATTGTGTCATAGTAAGATTCATATACAGGGAATGGAGAAATCCAGATTCTGGGAGTGCTTTGTAGTTTCATTAGCTATATAAGTCCCATCACACCCACTTGATGAGTCATCATGCATAAATTTTGATGAGTCTTAAACTCTCTAAACATTAATTTTTTATCTGTGAAAAGATGACATGAGATTAGAGAATCTTTATGAAACTTTTCAGCTCAGAATTCCCAGGGATGTAGATCTGACTTAAAATTCATGAGCAAGTTTCTAATGAAAAAAGCTCTCAGTTTTAATGGAGTATCTTGTATTTGTATTCTGTATGAACTTGTAGACAAAAGCTGAACTTAGGTATCTGCTGTTCCTACATCAACCTGATTAAGTCCCTATGGGTCTTACCCAAATAGATAAATAAGTGTGTGTGACCATGTAAAAATGTTTCTGACTATGATTCATCCAAAGGTTACCTCACGCTATTCCCATGTCTGAAGGGCTTATTGACAATTTAGGTAAAGAAATTGTGTTTGGGAACATCTAGATACATTATTTTATTATAAATATTTCTGTTAGCATAAGCCATAAAATGTATGGTATTGCATATAAGACTATATATATAGTATTGCATATAACTATTATTTAAATCTAGGATTCTTTATTTCTGTAGCCCAGAAACCATTATAATACATAAAGCTTCATTGGTGCTTTTGACACCACCACTATCTACTATATCTCTGACTCTTTACAACGGAATCTAATTTTCGCTCATGATTTTGAAATTGCAATTATATTCTTAGATAAGACTTTTAATCAACTTAATCATATATCATGACTAATAGGAAAAGCATAGAATCAAGATTTGTATAAGAAAGCCATGAAAGTTTTGAAATTCCAATAATAAGTTAAATGTCAGCTACATGCTAAAATAGAATAGATTTACATAGTGCTTATTTTTCAGAATATAGGCATTTGAATGGAGCCCAATACACAAAACCATATTTTCATAAAAGAATCACTTCTCTCTATTCATATTTTGTTACTCTCTGAAAATATGTATTTTATTCCTCATTTGTAAATAGAAATATTGATAAGAAAAATTTTGAATTCTTACAGGAAGCTTTATTTCCCAAAAGACTGGAACTAATCAAAAGCATTCCAGAAACTACCTGGACTACCATGATTTTACTTGAAATATTATCAAGTTTTCAATCATTTGCCTAGACATGCTGAGTATTATTCCAATAAGATCGCAATTTTCTTGATTGAAATAATGTCATTTGTGATATTTAAAAGGGGATATATTTTATTCAGAAGGATATGACTTGCTTTTTCATATCTTTTGGTGTCCATTATAATCAGACTCACTGGTGCCGCCATTTATAAAATATTTATAAACCTAAAAAGCAAATTCAGCAAATTCTGAATGACTACTACAAGAAATTATCATCTGAAAAAATCCAACTGTTTATTAACCCCATATATGGGGCTAGAAATAAGATAACGACCCCCCAAAAGATAATATGATTTCTCCAAGATATTTTCCACTAAAAATTTTTGTCAGTGGATAACTTACTGAAGGATAATATAGCAGTACATTAAACTGAGGACCTTTTGTCATAAAAATCTCGTAATTAAAGACAGGAGTTTCTGATTAAAATATTTTAATAAAAATTATGTAAGTGCTTCATGATTTCAAGGAATTACACAAAATTATGTAGAAATTTATAGATTGAACATTATTACAATATATATTAATATATTAACATACATTACATAATACTGGCACAGATTCTAAGGTATTAAAACCAATTAGTTATATCAAAAGCCTGGGGAAAATGAAGACAAAAAGATCCGATTATCATGTGCTTGGGAAACAAGGAGCCTGATACCAGAATAATAGTTTATTTGTCAGTGAAGAAGATGTTACTAATATGTCACTTATCTCAGTGCACAACTAAGGACATGATACATGATGACCATGGGAAGAGCTACTAAAGGAACATGGAATCAGTATGGGAATAAAGGGAAGTTTCTTTTCAAATACTCTTTCATTGTGCAAAACCAAAAGAAGCAGAGAATAAATTAATTTGGAAGTGAGTACTAATACGTTTCAATACCGACTTGTGTGTAGACTACTATATAAACATTTAGCAAGTATGAAATATATTTCTCTCTGCAATATTCTTTGATTAAACATACTTTGGTGGGCAACATTTACTTTGGTTCTTGAGAATTTTAGAAACTTTTCAGTAACTAGTGTTGTTACACTAAACTGTTTACAAATTAAACTACCCATCTGTCTCATTTTCCAAGTCCTTAATAAAAGGCAAAACACAGCAAAATACACACACAAATAAAAAGTCATGAGTGAACTCCTGAACTAGATATTCATAAGTAATTGAATATATCCTTTCTTGCCTGTTGTTCCTTATGTCACAGAATTTGTAGCTAAAGTCAACCTAAAAATTAGATTTTCTTATGCCATCTTTCAATCATTCTTAGCTAAATGTTATGAAGATACAAAAAAGGACAGGAAAATAACTGGGGAGAGAAAAGGAAGAGACAGATGAATTTTAGTAGAGTCAATGAAAAGGTGTTTTTACTTTCTTTCTTTTTTTTTTTTTTAGGATTTTATGGGGAAAAAGAGAAATAAGGAAGGACAAAGAAAGTTAATTAAATATGGCATTCACTGCACCTGCCAATATTAAATTGCAAAGAAATGACTAGGCACTGGGGGAAAAAAATCAACATTATTTGCCTTCATTCTCTATATTTACCAAAAGCCTGATGGTAAAATGAACGAATAAATGCATGAGTTACAAAATGAATTAAGAAATACATTTTAAGTACTTTTAAATTAATTTATTTATTTTCATTTTTGTTTCTTGATGAATTTTATCTTTTTTTAATTTTTTATTAAGTACTTTTTAAAAAAGAAGTAATTACTGAAGTCTTTAAGATAGTTGTAAAATGTTCCAGGGAATTTGCTCCCTTACTTCCTCTCCAGCCTGAACTTTTATGCTCCCTGTTCGGTCGTTACGCTCTAGTCACAACGACTATCCTCAAACCAGCCAAGCAACTCTTCAGCAAATCCGGAATTCACATACCATTTGGCCCTGAAGTTTCTCCTTAGTCATGCATACAAAAGAACTCTTACATATGATCAGTGATAGGCAGAATTCTAAAATGATCCTCAGGAATTCTCACCTCTCCCCTAATGTGTATGCCTGCATAATCCCGAGACCTGTGAATTAGATGGAGTCACTACTTTGATTATGTTATGCTTTTGGCAAGGTTGATCTTAAATAATCTGGGTGGATTGCACCTAATCATCTGAGCCTTCTAAAGCAGAGTTATTTCCAATTGGTCAAAAAAGAAGTCAGAGAGTCTCTTCAGCTGTCCTGAAAGAAAGTAAACACAGGTATTATAAACTGTTAGAGGCAGCCTCGAGGAACTGCCTTCAGGATTCTGGTTGAGAGTCTGCAAGAAGCTGTGGATTGTAGCTCTAAAACTGCACAGGAATGAATTTTGCCAACAACCAGTGAGGAAAAAGAGTCCAGTGAGGAAAAAGAACCCAGAGTCCCAGAGAACTGCAACCCTTGCCCACATTTTGACCTTAGCCCAGAGAGACCTTGTGGAGAAAATCCAGCCTTGCAAAGCCTACAGAAAGTAAGAGGATAAATTTGTGTTGCTGTCATGCTTGTAAGGCAATCTGTTATGCAACATAGAAAATAAGGGAGAGATGAGAGAACTTCATCAAAGCATTAAAGATAATCAAGATATTGCTGGAAGAAGGAAAAGCAAAATACAGAGGTTACCATTGAGTTCTATGTGGAAATTAGGACTATCAGACTACAATTTCATGAAGGAATATAGATCATAACATAAAGTGCAAAGTGGGAATAAAAAGTAAAAGAATGATATGCCGGTGTATGTAATACAAAATAAAATATGATTATGTAAATTGAGAAGATGTGCTTACAAAATGTCAATAAATATTTTTAAATACAACAGATAAACAAACAAAGAAACATTAAGCCCATTAGAACATTTTCATACAATCTGGAGTTTTGGACTTGGGAATCCAAGTAAAGAATCAATAAAACAAGAGAAGGGCTTTTGGAGGATCAGTATTAACAATGTGCCATAAACTGAAAGATTATGATTAACTCAGCTTCCAACACATGAAGTGGGGGAAAGAGAGTGAAAAGTCCTACCAGTTCATTCCTTCCCTAGGACTTTTAACAATACTCTTGCTTTTCTGAAAAACTCCTTCTTGTTCCTAAGGATTTACTTAAATATCACCTTCCCATAGAGACTTTCCTGTATGTTTTACTTAAAGTTGCATTCCTATGCAAATATGAGTCTGACAGCACATTACATGTTTCTTTTAAAAATACAAAACACACTTGGAATAACTTTGTTTAATGTGTTACATGTTTTGTGTTTTCATTTTTTTAGTAACTTCCATGAGGGACAAGATTTCTTTTGCTTAGTACTAAACTGCCTCTGCTTATTAATATAGTGCTTGAAAAATACGTTTTGAATGAATTAATGATTCAAGGAATGAATTACTGTGGGTGGAATGCATCAAATTAGTCTTTACTTCCCCTTTTCAGAAGGAAGTGATTTTTGAGCCTCAAAAAGTGAATATGTGGAAATGATTCTCATATCCCTCCTGTGCTCTTACATACTTCAACTCAGTAAAACCTTCATCTAACTGACAAACCAGAATTTTGAACCTAAAGATCTAAAGTTATAGTTAATAGGGGCCATTAACCCACTGACACCCACATGAAGTAATGTTTTGGATCACTGTCTTTTTTCTATTATGGCAATAATTTTTGGACCTAAAAAGGACTATTTCAGGTAATTGTGTCTAAAATTTAAAATATATTTCCATGAATATATGTTTCTAAACTTGTCTCTTTTTTCTTTTGTTTTCTAGTTCTTTACAATGGTCCGCCCTCTTCTGATTGAACAGTTTCCTCATAGGTATTTATATTCTTTCTGTCTGGGCTTTATAAGAGTCCTGACAACTCTAGAAAATGCATTTCCTCTGGAAATGATGATTGAAAAAAAACTGAAAGGATGTTTACCATATACGGTTGTTTCTATTTAAAAGCTCTGTTATAGTCTACATTGGAAAAAAATCACTTATACAGTTGATCTGTCCATTATCTACTGCACCAGAAATATTTTCAGTAATATATATATATTTTCTCATTGTCACAGTTATAATTGTACACGTACTTTTCCCCCCAAATCAATTAAATAATGTTTCAGATTAAGTAAAATAAAAGAGAGAAAATCTGTGTTACCTGGCTTCAGAAAAAAAATGAACATTTACTTTATTTCCTAGTAAGGAACTTGGATACAAAGAATGCTAGTTTGAGAACAATGAGAAAAATTTCTCAATGGAATTACTTTACTTTTTTTCTTGTAAAAAGTGATTGATGACAGAAGTATGATCAAATTTATGACATAGTATAGCTCCTCTTTTTAAATGCTAAGGCATAAGGAATTCCCTTTTATAAGATGTTTGTCTTTTTTCTCAGTAAATCAGAGAAAGCAAACTAAAAAAAATAGAATAATCCTCAAAAAATCAAATAGATTTGTTGAGAAC
This sequence comes from Mustela erminea, assembly GCF_009829155.1. NCBI lineage: Eukaryota > Metazoa > Chordata > Mammalia > Carnivora > Mustelidae > Mustela > Mustela erminea. Next base: position 176,399,644 of record NC_045614.1, read on the forward strand.
ATCCAATATTCTATATTGTATTTTAAAACACCTTAGAGCACTTCAGAGCATCCTATATTTCTACCATTTTATAGAGATTTCAAAATGCTTACAAAAGCCTACTAATAAAGAAGAAAATGTTTTTTGTTTTTGTTTTTGTTTTTTTAATTGAGACCCTAATAAGGAAGGGAACTATTACTTAGTAACTACTCTGCTAAGTATTCTGTGTTCTGTGTCAATTAATATCACAACTTTCCCCTAGTAGACATCCTCACCCCATCTTACCAGTGAAGAAAATGAAGCCCATATTATTTAATTTGTTGAAGTTAAATGAAGCTAGAAAGATTTAAACCACCATTCAAACAAGAAGTAGTGTTTGCTTCCTTCATCGCTGTTGTTCATATCTTAGTCTCCTCTGTTTTCAGGCATTCAGTTAACAGACGTTTATTGAGTAGTTCTTGTGTTTAATATTCTGTTCTGGTCAACAGAATCGTAGAGGTAGTGAAGGAGTCTGTTTATAAGTCCGCCTTCTGTGTTTTTAAATTGCATATGAACATAATTGTCTCCTACCTTTGAGTTAAGTAGTTCTCCTTCATTAAATATCATGCTCCCTCAAATTTGGTCCCTCTTCTGAGCAAGTGCAGTCTACGTGTAGTCAGAAAAGGATAAACAGGTATATAATACTAGTTTTTTTCTTACTATATGTATTTTTTATTCACTCTTAAAATAAATCAGATGGTTGTCATTAAAATACTTAACTCTCCCACACTTGTGGGGCAAATGTGGACCATTAAACGTCTCTCTAATTTTGTGTTTAAGGGGGTAGCCACAAATTATACAACAAGCTCTCTCTACTGCTGGGGATGTTAAAATATGTCTCAGAAGGCAGCTGGGTAAGGACTTTTAGATTGCAAATTGATATGGTTTTGTCACTGTTCAAATTGTTTTGAAGTTTTAAATAAAATGGAAAAATAAGAAGAAACAGTTCACCCTTAATAAAACAATAGTTAAAAGCCTACTGTATCTATAAGATACAACTGTGCCTTCCATTTCTCTATAAATTGAAGAGATGCATCTTGGTTCAGTATACAGCCCAAAATAAGTGCGAGCCAATTATCTGATTTTAAAAATGGTCCTAGGTCAATTATTTGACATTTTTAAGTTGGGATTCTCATTCATGCATGAAAAATAAATTTTCCATCTGGAAATTTGATAAGAAATCTTTATATTGGGGGGATCTGGGTGGCTCAGTTGCTAAACATCTGCCTTTGGCTCAGGTCATGATCCCAGGGTCCTGAGATAGAGCCCCACGTTGGGTTCACTGCTTGGCGGGAAGCCTGCTTTCCCTCTCCACTCCCCATCCTTGTGTTCTTGCTCTCACAGTCTCTTTCTCTCGATCAAATAAATAAATAAAATCTTAAAAAAAAAAAAAAAAAGAAATCTGTGTATTATAAACTCAAAACCAGATGTATATAAAGTATATATTTTGTTTTGAATCTAATTAGCCATGGCTTAAATAAAAAGTAAATCCAGACAAACTTCATTACTTCTCAAATTATATTTTGAACCATTAGCTTATTTCATTTTCAGTGAGTTAACTCTAAGGAAAAATACTGTAACTGAAGATAAGCAACTTATTTTCTACATATAAAATTATTAGATATTTTTGGCATACATCAAAGATGTTTGTTTTTCTTGTCATTATCATTTTGATTGACAGATCCTTTAACACATTACACTGCCAAAACCAAATAAAACTGTAGCTACGTAAAGGAACACTATAAAAGTGCCAAAATATTTTTTAAATGAGAAATAAAATAAATTTCATAATTACTATGGTAACCACTTCATAACATTAAAATATTCAGCCACAGTTAGAAAGCCAAGCTTTTTACAACTTCCCCAATATCTCTCTTACTATTGAAATTGATAAGAATCTGTTGAAGTTCTCCGGATAAGCTAATTATAAAAGGCAAAGGAGGAATTTATAAATGTAGGACTTGACCTGCTCTTATGTAATCAATAAGTCCATAGCAATTAATATCAGAGTTTGTGTTTCCTCAATTTATGACCAACCAACACTTCATATATAAACCTTCAAGCTGCTGGTACATTTACTCATATTTTAAAAAGCAATGTCTTTGTTCTTATATTGATTTTTTGCTATTTTTTGTAGTTATTTATTTAGTGCCTTATTTTCCAAAGTGTTTGAGCCAATACCTCAATGCAGGCATGTGTACGTGATTAAAATATATCTCTACCAAAATTAGTCTGAGACATGCCTAAGGCAAATCTCCCTAAGAATCCCTGAATGTTCCAGATCTCTTAGATCCTATTGATCCATATTATTAAATATATTTTAAAAGGTAACTTCACCCACATTCCCCCTATGCTTCTATATCTATTAACCCCACGTTTGGTTTCACAGATATGTAAGGACAGATTCACATCAGCAATAATTACATCATAGCTCTTAGTATTGTTTGTGTGTGTGCATGCACATGTGATGTGTTTAGAAATAAATAGTAATTGCTGTTGAACTCTATTTTAAGAACAAAACAAAAAATGAGATTTAGTGGCAATACTTTTAAGAAACGCCTGATGATTCTTTATTAAGTGTCAAACTAATTTTATGTGATAATTTTGGTGATGGTGATTGTGGTAGTAGTAGTAGTACTAATAGTAATAATTTAGTGATTTTGTGTAGAATAAAAGATTAAAGTAAAAGGACAATGAAGAAAAGAAGGATTGGGGAATAAGAAAAAGGGAAGAAGGGGAAGATAGAGAAAAAGAGAGAATGAAAACCAATTAAAATGATGTAACAGCAATGAATATCTTCCTTAGTAACAATTATTAACCACTTTAAAAAAAAAAGTATGTACACACATTATTAGAATGTTATCATTTAAATAATTAAACGTGTATGTATATAAAATTCATTCACTTAAATTCAAGTTAATATTAGCCCATGTTATATCAGTTGATTAAATTTTGTTTCTTTTAACTGAATATTTAAAAATAAAATGTACTGTATTAACTTTATCACATTTTTATTACTAAATTTGACTTGGCCATCTAGCTCATCCATTTCAAGTCCTCATTTAGCAAAGGGAGATGGAGATTTTTAAAATTCACTGCGTGGGACACTGGCCGTGCTCCGCCCATATCCACCAGGATTCTCCCACCATTTCCGGGTCATCTTCGGTGTGCTTTTCCGACCAAGGGTCTCTCCTACTATTCCTCCTCTGGGCAGCAGGTAGCTAGAAGAGTCTGGGAGGTAAGTTGCTCTAGAGCCTGAGTCCTTCGTGTTAGGGCCGAACAAACTCTGAGGCAAAACTTATCTTGCGGAGGAGCCCGGGTGTTGGAGTCTGTGCATGGTTGCCACTGCTTCCAAGTCCTCCTTCCTTCTTCCCCCTTCCCCTGACTACAGCCTCTCAGAAGCACTTTCTTAGCAAATGACCCCCACACACATTTTTGTCTCAGGTCGCCTCTAGGGAACCTGACTTAAAACAACTGTGAAACAAATATACGAATTGAGAAATTAAGTTTTGGATTTTTTGTGAATATCAGAATTTAGAAATTTATCACTAAGACCAGAAAATATTTAAAATGGGCATATGTAAAAGCCAAAGCTGAATTAACAGTGTTTCCTGCTGGTATTGGCCTGGGTATTTTGGAGGTGAGTGTAGTCACAGTGGTTCAAAGGTAGAGAAGAGGTTGTTAGTTTTTGTTATTATTGCAAAATACAAATCCTGAAAATTATAGGTATCTCAAAAGTTCGTGGTACTTACGATATCATATGGCATCAACAAATTTAATTACTATTATACAAAGACAAACTAAAGTATTTTAAGTATTTAAGAAAATTATGTACTATATATGTACGTATAATAGAACTGACTAGATCTGTGTTCATACCATTCTGTGTGCCATAATGTTTACATCTAACTTTATTATATTTCTTTCTTTCTTTCTTAATTTTTTTTTAAAAAGACTTTATTTTCTCATTATGGCTTTTCTATATCCTTTCTTAAAAAAAATCCAAGCTTTGTGCAGTGGCAGTATCGTAGCCAATGAGGTTTATCTGAGGAGCGATTATTGCTAATTGGAAAAAAAAAAAATCCAGTATAGTCAACATCAGTGTTATGTGAGCTTTAAGTTGTGGTTTTGATTTGCATTTCCCTGATGGTAAGCAATAATGATGAACATCTTTTCATATTTCTATCGACCATCTGTGTGTTGGAGAAATATCTGTTCATGTCTTCTGCCCATTTTTACTGGATTATTTATTTATTTATTTTTGGTGGTGTGTTTTTTAAGTTCTTTCTGTGTTTTGTGTACTAACCTTATATTGGATAGGTCATTTGCAAATACCTTCTCCCATTTAGTAAGTCATCTTTCAGTTTTGTTGTTTCCTTTGCTGTGCAGAAGCTTTTATTTATTTATTTATTTTAAGATTTTATTTATTTACTTGAGAGAAAGAGAGAGAGAGACCATGAGCAGGAATGGGAGTTGCAGAGGGAGAGGGAGAAGCAGGCTTCACACTGAGTAAGGACCCCAATGCAGGACTCAATCCCAGGACCCTGGGATTATGACCTAAACCAAAGGTAAGAAGACACTTAACCAACTGAGCCACCCAGGTGCCCCATAGTCCCAATAGTTTATTTTTGTTTTTCTTTCCTTTGTTTGCCTTAGGAGACATCTAGAAAAATGATGCTATGGCTGATGTCAGAGAAATTACTGCCTGTGCTATCCCCTAGGATTTCTATGATTTCAGGTGTCACATTTAGGTCCTTAAACCATTTTGAGTTTATTTTTGTGTGTGGTGTCAGAAAGTGGTCCAGCTTCATTCTTTTGCATGTAGCTGTTCAGTTTTCCCAGCACAATCTGTTGAAGAGACTCTTACTGCATATTCTTGCCTCCTTTGTCAAAGATTAATTGGCCATTTCATCATTTGTTTATTTCTGAGTTTTCTATTCTGTTCTATTGATCTCTGTGTTTATTTTTGTGCCAGTACCATACTTTTTTGATTACTACAGCTTTGTGGAATCTGGAAATCTGAATTATGATGCCTCCAGCTTTCCCTTTCTTTTTCAAGATTGCTTTGGCTGTTGGGGGGTCTGCTATAGTTCCATACAAATTTTAGAATTCTTCGTTCTAGTTCTGTGAAAAATGCTGTTGGCATTTTGATAGGAATGGACTTTCTATATTTTTTTATAATGCCTTCTCCTCAACAAAAATACTTTATGTGTACTATAATATTTCAATAGGAAAAAATGAGAGAAATTGTCTGGATATAGAGATAGAAGCATTAAAAATTTCTGTCTCCTCAATTTCTAATTTTAAAGCTTTTATAAATTATTTTCTAGCAAAGATATTAAAAATATTATTGATATTCATTTTGGGCATAGTCATAGAAAGAATTCTTTGGACATTCATAGTTGTATATTCCTTATTAGGAAACTTGGTATCATATGGTTCACACAAATTAGTTTTTAGTCAGGAATGAGAGATCGTAATTCTTACTAGAATTTTATAAAGGTAATAATGCACAAAATTATTTACTCTATGTAATAAGTCCAGGGAAAGCTGTATCTGAAATTCACTATATATTATTATAAGGACAGTATTTCTTTATGTTCCTTAGCTCTGCTTCTTTTACCCCCACTGCCATTCTTTTCACCTAATTCTCAACTGAGCTATTTCTATCCAGTAGTAAAAATGGTGAGAGGCAATACCAAACTTATATTTTGTCAGGTAAGCAAGTCTATAAAAAGTGCATGCCTTTTTCCTACAAGCTTGACATAAATCCATGTATGACTTTATCAGCTCAGGAGGTCACAGTGAGATCTAACCACTGTATCAAAGGAAATGTATAACCTAACCTAAGCTGAACCATATACATTAAGAGATGGAGAAGCTCTATAATCAGAAGGGAAAGTGGATATCACACAGATAAAAGCAAAAGATGTTCAGGATAATATTAGACCCAGGATGTCACCAAGTTAAAGTCCTGTCTTCAAATTGCTAGATAGTAGGGTCTTGTCACGTATCAAAGAAATTGATTGGAAGCCAGGCAGAAATCACAAAAGAGAAATCCAGGAAATGGAAGAAAGTGGTCAATGTATATTGACTCCAAGTTGGTGTGTTTAGTCTTAGGAGAAAATGTGCAGTTGAATGAATCTGACAAGATGGAAGCAGTTTCTTTTCTTTTTGAAATTTTTTAAATGAGACTCATTAACAGCTCTCTTAATCTTTTTCCCTTTTATCCTTGTGTACATCAATGTTGATTGCAACATACCTATTTTCAAATTTATAGCATTTGTAATAGATTGTGAGATTATTTATTTTATAATATAGATAATAATAGATTGTTTATTCATATTTAATTTATTATCTTATTTGTCAATTTGTTTATCTCTTTGGCCAATATTATTAGTTGCTTACCAGGTGTTGGGAACTATTCTTAAGATAGGCATGCAAAATTGTTAGCACTTATTTTGTCGTCTTATAGATCTCAATGTCTAATTACAAGTGATACAGGTAAAATATCGCAGCAAGGACTATATTCCACCATAATACCTTTATAGTACATGTATTTCACACAATATCTGACACATAGTAAATGCTCTAGATCTTTCATAAATAGATAAATAAATGCACAAATGAATAAAACTGGGTGATGGGAATTAAAGAGGGCACTTGATATCATGAGCACTGGGTATTATATTCAACTAGTGAATCACTGAACATTATATCAAAAACTAATGATGTACTATCCCTTGGCTAATTGAATTTAAATAAAAAATAAAATACTATCAAATGTATTTTTTGTATATATGAATCATTGAAAAATAAACAAAACATTTAAAATACATTTCAGCCAAATCATATTTTTCCCCAAATTAAAGGGATAGACTAATATTCATTTATGTAACTATTTAATTAACCATAAATATTCTTTATCCTTATGTTTTAGAAGGAATTTTCATGGAGTGATTTGGATAGCTTTTTTGATTTCAAAAATATGTACTAATTTAAAATGATTAAATTGCTTCCTAAGAAAATATATTCTACTGACATATAGAGATATGAAAATGATTTTATTATCCTTCCATAAAAATTATTACCATAGCGTTTACTTATGGACAACATCACTGAAATGTCCCCTTTGGTAGCAGAAAAAACACAGATATCTGAAATTTCACATGTTGGTGTTTGATTTCTCTTCACATCACTTAATTGACATTAAAAAAAAGTGATTCAAAAAAAGTGATTCAAATTAGATAAATGTGAGTTCAAGAGATGGTTGGAAAATAACTATTTTGCGTTGATAAGTTTTATGAATGCTACTACATTATATGTATTTACCAAAAATATTGATCATGGAAAATTTGTACTTTATCCAGTGGAGAGCTCTTGGGTGCAATAAAAACAAACAAACAAACAAACAGAAATTATATGTGTTAATTAGTTCTCACCAAGAAACAGTAAGGTAAAATTTGGAGTACTGAAAATAAGAAAATACAGAAAATAGTCTGGGAAATGAGAAACATTCTAGTTTTATATAGCAAACAACATTTTTAGGGGGTATATATTTGTTTGGGCTTTCATGACAAAATACCAGAGACTACAAGACTTAAGCCGAAGTACATTTCTTATAGTTCTGGAAGCTGGAGAGTCCAAGTTAAAGGTCCAGAAGGGTTTGGTTTCTGGTGGTCTCTCTTCCTGGCTGACAGCAAATTTGTCCTTCCCTGGCCATTCCTCTGAGTAAACACTGAGGAAGGGAGGCTAAGGAGGAGCTTGGATTGGGGCTCCTCCTTATGACTTCACTTAATCTTAATTATTTACTTAAAAGACTCATCTCCAAATACAGCTATAACGGGTGTTAGGGTTACATTTTGAGAGGATATATTCAGTCCATAATAATATAAGCGATACCTAACAATAAGATATTTAGTTTAATTTTATTCCTGTTTTTCCTTTCCTGTGAGTTCTTCTTAGTGTGTTCACCCAGTTTCAAAATAATTGAAGAAAATCAAATTTTCTATAGCCAGCTTTGTAACTATAGTTTTTAATAAAACTGTATAGCATACTTAAAAGATGCGAAGTGAGTAGATCTTAAAAGATTTTGTCATAAGAAAAAATTTTGTAACTATACATTGTGATAGATGTTAACTAGACTTGCTGTGATCATTTAGCAATATGTACAAATATTGAATCATTACATTATACACCTGAAACTAATATAACGTATGCCAATTATACTTCAATAAAAAGAAAGAAAATCAAATTTTATCATTTACTACACTGAATTTGAGAAATGTAATTTTATACTGTTTTTAAAACAAAATTGCCATAGGAAAGACTGTTAATTTTATTATATAGTGTTATTTAAGTTATTAATACTATTCACAGTTTTTCCTTAAAGCTTTCCTTAAAACAAATATTGGAAAAATTCTATGGAAACTCGAATTTGGACACAGAATAATATTGTCTCCTGAGGAATAATGGATAATATATATATTCGTTTCTGCCCCCTGGTTTCTAGCACAGAGCTTCTGAAACCCTTGTAATTTCCTGAGTGATAAGAGCATTAGGGGCATCTTTGTTCTGATATTTGGTCTTTGACTCCAGTTCCTGACACAAAACTTCTGAAACCTTTGTAGTTTCCTGGATGATAGGGATGTCTTTGGTTCTAGTGAGGTGGTTGGGTGGCTGCTGGATGGCTCCTCGATGGGGGCTGGTCACTGAAAGACAAAGCCATGATTAGAAGCTTGAAGATTTCAGCCCCATTTACCATTCTTTCGAGAAGGAATAAAGGCTGAAAATGGAGTTAATGATCCATGATTGAGTTTTCATAAAAATCCTAATAATAAGCATTCAGAGAACTTCTAGGTAGGTGAGCATGTGGAGGATATGGATGTTCCCACACCCCTTACCGTATACCCTGACCCACTCATGTCTTCCATTTGGATGCCCCTTTATTATATCCTCTTATAATAAACCAGTAAATATAACTAAAATGTTTTTCTAAATTTTGTGAACCCCTGTAGCAAATGAATTGAACTTGAGGGGGGTGTTGTTGGAACCTTCACTCCATAAGCTGGTTGGTCAGAAGTCCAGTTGACAATCTGGGTTTGGGACTGAAGTTGGGGTCGAGGACAGTCTTATGGGACTGAGACCTTCCCTGTGAGATAGTGTTAGAGTTGGGTTAAATTAGAGGTCAACCAGCTGATGTGAAGAATTGTATAGGGGAAAAAACCTCCACACATTGGTGATGTGAAGTAAGTGTTTTATGTGAGTAGTAAAGGAGACTGACAAGAAGGAAAAAAAAAAAAAAAAAAAAACTTAGGAAAGAATAACTTTCTATTTTTTTCCCTACATAGGAAGGAAAAAGCTGAGGTTTTTTTTTTTTTTTCTTTTTATCTGTATTTTCAGTTCTTATACACATTTAGAATTTCTCCATCTTCTTGGAAAATGAAGGTGTTGTCTTTGGATCTTGCACAGAATACTTGAACTGACAATCAATAAATACAATTTTTGCCATTAGTACCTTGAAAAAGTTATTTGATTTCTTAGTTTCCTCAGTTAAACAAAGAAGGTAAACATACAAGGTATATTATCTCTTTATTCTCTGGTTTTCTGAAATATATTTAAGAATTTACTTCAGCTCCTGCTTTTTTTTTTTTTTAACCATTCTCTAATTTGCTCTATTCCTCAAAATTGGATATTCCAATAAGCTAATCATGTATCCATAAGATAATTTCATATGAGTTCAAGTCAGCCTTAATTTTTAAAAGAATCTTAGCAAGATCAGTAGCCCTCTTTGCCCAGTCAGTTACTTAGACCAAAGTGATATTTCCTGAATGTTAATTCAGTGGGTCAGCTACTGATTCTGGGTTTTTTCACTGAACCATTTCTTTCCTAATCCTTTCTTCCCAGGCACTTGTTTTTGGTTCTTAGACCTTTTGATGGAGAAAAGGAGGATTGAAAGGTGTAAATATTCATTATATTATTATTGTCTTCCAAAATCTCTGATAACCACTTTAAATACATTATCTTTCTTTTTCTATAACTTTTTAAAAGTAAGTCATACGTGAGGAGTTTGAATATTGAAATTCACCAGGTGTTGGAATGAAAATTTAGATGTATCTATCCAAAATCCATATTCTCCTCAAACCATGTTAATATCCCAAATCAAATCTTTTATAATGTTACTTTCTCTGCTCCATTATTCTGTTTTACATGGTCTCTTCTTAGTTTCTGTTGCATTGCTGACCACTAGAGGTCTCCCCACTTTTTGGAAAACTAAACTGCCTCTAAATCTTGCCTATCTGGCACCTCATCTCCATTTTTTGCTTTCTCTCTTCTCAATGGTGAGGAAGTAAGTGGTGAGTTGATTTTACTCTTCCATCAATTTTTCTTCTAACTCCAGATTATTAGCTGATTCTATGGGTTCCCTAAATCTGCCCCCAAATCCTGATTTTGTGCTAGTCAGTTAACAATTGTCATTGGATTTGGGGATCAGCAGCCATATTTAAAAAAAAAAACTTCCATTTACATACCTCTATTTCTCTGGTAAAATCTTCACAAACAAATCTTTGTTTCTTTGGAGGCATTGTTATGCTTTCCTTCCAATTTTCAAGGTTTAGACTATTTTCCCAAACATAACCATATTCAAAACAATAATATACAACTTAGAAAATATTTGACTTATCTTTTATTTGTCTTATTTGTTGTGGATATTATTCCCGTGTTACCAATACATATTTGTAATATAATACAATATATTACCAATACAATCCTCTTCTTGTTGTTGTCATTATTTTGAAAGTTTTCTCTCTTTCTGGGGTCATTTGGTTGCTTGGCAGATGGGGAGAAATATATCTTCACATTAAGAAAGGTTAAAATATGCGTAGTATAAAAATACACTTTAAAAAACCTTGGTTTAAGTGCTTTTATGACTTGTGATATAATTGTAGGTAAAATATGTAAAAATTAGTTTTTTCTGGTGTTATTTATAACACCTTTGTCTTATTTTAAAAACTAGACAGTACTTAATTGTGTGTACATTATTTTAATTTTGCCATACATTCATATTATTGGGAGGTTATAGACCCAGTGTTAAGAAATGCTTATCTCAGGATAGTGGAATAATATATAATTAAAAAAATTGTTTAATTTGTGCCTTATTCTAACTTCCAATTTCTGCATTGGAAATGGATTTCCTTTGTAATCAGCAAATAATATATAATAATGTTTCAATATAAAAAACAGTATACACCAAAGAAAGTACTTCTTAATAAAATAACTTGTCATAGTATGTATTTATGTTTAGGATGAAATAATCATGCAAGAACAATTTGTAATCTGCAGTATGTATTTTAGTAAGAAAGGAAGACATAAAAAATACTTGAACTGTCTTACTAAATGAAAATGAAAACCACCATATAGCTTTGCAGAGGGTATTTATCTTCATTAGGTAGTGATTCTTTATTATATGCCCCTTTGGCGATTCCTTTGGAAAAGAATTTTTTTTTTCATTTTAAAGTAAGTTGATTTTTATATTTTCTAATAACCATGAAGGAATTTGTGTAAGACACCACAGAATGAATACATGATGAACCAGAAAAGAAAGTTAAGAAAGCAAAGGGTAACTCTCATCACACAGTGCCACAAACACAAGAGACATTTATTTTATGCCACACTAGGGATCATATGTTGAACAAGGAATGTAGGATCTTACAGAGCAAACAGCATTGTAGAACAACACGAATGTGAAAGTTTATGGAATGTTCACAGAACTTGAACATTGTATGGCTCACAGACTTAATATATTGCGGTTTTGTTGCTGAAGTATGGTCTTCTGGTTTATAAGTATAGACGTCACTGATCATATTAACTGAAGAAATATTCTAAGTTTTCAATGAGGAAAGAGGTTGAATTTGTGTAAGGTGATTTTAACTTGCTCATGGGCCAAGAGTAAAAAGATATCTGATGGTCAGTTAGAAATATTCTTTCACAGTTTAAGAAGAAGAGGGGAGTTGTAGCTCTGGAAATCTACAAGAGTATTTTTTTAATCCATAAGTGTAAGTTTGCCCAAGATGACACTTAGATGTCTCATCATCCAAAAGAAGAGAAATGCCAGCATCTTAAGGATTTAAAAAGCAGGAGGAAGAACAGCAAATAATATAGACTCAGAAGTAGTTTTTAGTCAATGTAGAGACTATTTAGGCAGACTGTGGTGTCTGAAATCCAAAGGAGAAAATTTCAGGGACATAGGTCAATGATGTTTTATAAGGCAAAGTGGATATAAACTTTTACCATTCACACCTATGACTGTCCTATAGATTTTCCATCAATCAATGTTCATAATTAATATTTTACATTAAATACTCTAATGGAAGGAAATAATCTGAGTTATTAATTGATATATTATATTATATTATATTATATTATATTATATTATATTATGCCCTGGAGGTTTAGTGGCTCCTTCTTTTTTATCCTTAGGGAAGAGTATCATAGCCAGTATCCACCTATCACCTACAAATACCACCAAATTTCATCTCTCACTACAGAACAGTTTGGTGAAAACTGGGGCTCAGAACTGATCTTCAGTGTTATTACCTTTGGAGCTAACTGTATTACAGGGGAGCTTTGGAATAAACTGTACTGGGACTCTGGGAAGGTCAGCGCTAATGTGCAGGGATCAAAAAGGTATGTGATAAGTTTTCAAGATTAAATTTAATTATGCATACACAGCAAAATGCAAATTTATCTAATGAGCAGGGACCAAAATGGTAGGTGATAAATTTTCAAGATTAAATTTAATTATATATTCTCAGCAGAATGCAAATTTATCTAAATATATATAAGTTTAACTAGTATTCATTAGGGAAACAATACTAGACAATCAAAAATGAAACTGGCTGACATATATATATGTTGTTCAGATTTACAGCCTAATCATGAGCAGTCTACACACTTGGAACAAATGTATCTAAAGCTGCTAATAATAAATCATGATGAATATATGGATTTGGGGAATGTAATAAATGAGAAATTTATATAGTAAACGTTATAGTAAGTGTTATATAGTAAAGTTTCTTGCTTTTTTCTCCATTGCTATACTGACAGTTATAAAAACATTAACATTTCACAGTTCTGTTATAGTTAACTAGAGCCTTGGCCCAACTATTATTACTGAAATGGAAATATATTAGATAGTACAAACAAGCGTTTATGCTCTTGAATATTAGAAGTAACCAAAGGGAATTATCAAAAGGAAAAAAAAATTAGATTGATTTTAAATGAGCTTTCTTTTTTTGAGATCTATAATAAAAATCAAACCTTTTTTCTCCCTTTGTCTTTTGCTTGAGGTTAACTTATAAGAAAAGTGATCAATATGAGACAATTAACAGAATATAGAGCTATAATGAAGAAAAAATAATGTTGAAAAATAAAAAAAAGGTTCTTATCTTTGGATAGATAAACATATGCATATATTCATTTTTAAAGGTATAAATTTTCTTTTTCAATGTTACTTGTGGGTGCCTGGGTGGCTCAGTTGGTTAAGTATCCAGCTATTGGTTTCAGCTAAAGTCATGATCTTTTGGTCATGAGCTCAAGCCCCACTGGCACTCAGCATGGAGTCTGATTCATATTCTTTCTCCCTCCACCTTATCCTCTGCTTTTCCCCCAGTTTGTGTGCTCTGTCTCTCTAAAATAAATTTTAAAAAATATTTTAAAAAGGTCTTATTTATTTAAGAGAGAGAGCACATGAGTAGAGAGAAGGACAGAGGGAAAGAATCTTAAGCAAGCTCCTCACTGAGCACAGAGCCCAAAGTGGGCCTTGATCTCAAGACCCATGAGATCATGACCTGAGGCAAAATCAGGAGTTGGTAACTCAACCAACTAAGCCACCAATGCACCCCAATAAATAAAATCTTTTTAAAAAATGTTATTTGTGCTGATTATTTCATACAGTATTTATGTTATGTGTTTACTTAATAGTTATTTATTAAGGTTCTTTTATCATAGAAATTGCTCCAAGTTATACAAAAACTCAAATCTCAGGGACCATCTGGGAAGCTTATCATGTACACAAAGTTCAAAAGGTTTCACCACATGTATCACTTTCATGGGATAGACTGCTTGTCATGGGACCACAGATCTTTCAGATGTTGTGAAACCCAGTGTCTCTACTGGGATATATTTATGTTAGATTGGGGAAGTTGAAAGAATATGGTTGTCATATAAGTCATAGGGCTTAACTATTCTAGGGACATTATTAGATGCAACATCGTTTCAAAGGACTATAAAAGCAGATGTTGACAGAAGTCCTATGCCAGTCGGAAGGACAACGAATATGTCTTCTTAACACAACATTTATGGGTATGTTCACTCTACTACAAAGTTAAATTTGGAACTAGCCAGATAAAAACTTTACTAATTAAAAAAAAAATTAGGACCATTAAAAAAAGTGAGGTGCCAAATGTACTTTTATGGAGGACTATTAGCAACTTAATTGTCAAACCAACAATGATTTCTTTATATCCTGAAATTTTAATATGCATAATCATGCTATCATATTTTAGCACATTTGAGCAAATACTGGACAATATAGAAAAACAGAAAAAGTCTGTATCTAACGTGTATAAGGTCTAAACTGTAGTTTCTATATCACTATGAAGCAAGGAAAACTGAAAAGCAAAAAATTAAAAGATTGTAAGAAATAACAAAATGAAGATGTAGAAACATATGTACTGGGAATGAGGCAGCTTGGGTTCCCATTCTGGTAACTGAATCTTGAACTCATGCTTCTCTTTTGTAAAAGTATGTTGAAATAGGGGCACCTGGGTGGCTCAGTCCAGTGAGGGTCCAACTTTTGATTTTGGCTCAGGTTATGATCTCAGGGTCCTGAGATGGAGCCCTCCTCCTCTGGTTCTTCTGGGCATGGAGCCTGCTTAAGATTCCCTCTCCTTCTCCCTCTAGGTCTCTTCCCCCTGTCCTAGGTAACTGCAGGTGTTTTCTCTCTGTCTAAAAATAAATTAAAAAAAAAAAAAAAACCTATGTTGAACTAGAAAATGTCTCAAGAATCTTCTAAAACTGAATGTTTGTGCTTCCATATTTAATTAATTATAATTAATTAAAAAAGAACTAGAGTGGTCAAATTTTCTGGACTATGATGGCACATATTCATGAAGTAATACATAAGTTAAATTTACTTTTTCATTTCTGTCATGTTATTACTTCATAATTTGAACATCACATGTATTATATTAGAATTATTTTTACATGTTCATTTATACTCAGTAGACTTTAAGTTTCTTGACGGCAAACAGATAATCAACTTTTAATGTTTAAATCTAGCATAGTGGCATACAGTAACTGCTTCAAACTGGACTAATAAAAGAACTGTAATAAAGTCACGGATAAAAATAAAATTATTCTCATGTCGAGAACTTCAATATTCCTTGATGTTGACTAAAATTTGCCTGGGATTGTGGTAATTCCTACATCAAGTACTACATGGAATCTCTGTTTCTTTTCTCTGGTGTGCTTAGTTTGTTTTTAAAGAGTAATTAAGCATTTATCTTGTTAGTTGTTCCAGAACAGAAATGAAAGACTGAGCTCAAAATAAGTAGTGGTTAAGCTAAAGAGAAGACTACATATCGACAGAGAGATTAAGATTTCAGATTGTTTATACCCACTGGAAGACAGGAAAAGGGCACTGATTATCTGGCAGTGTTTAAATTTGAAAACCATTTCCATAATACATGGACATTTGTTTACACAGCTTGTTTTGTCCTTGTATTTTTCATAAACCAAAATTATATATCAAAAGCAGATTGTTGCAGCATCAGTGTATTATAAAGCTTGTTTTCCAGTTTTGGATAATTGTAGGACTAATTTCTAGCTCATTTGTTATCATAGCAACACCCATCACCAGCTTCCCAAAAATGGAAGTAGAGCTGGCAAAGTGTACACAAGTAATTTTATTCTTCAATTGAATATATAAAACATAGTCTTACATTTTAAACTGTTATAATTTTACTATAGTTTTACCAGAGTTGTCATACAGAAGCTTTGATATGTGAAGGATTTTGATGAATGACCCCATGTTGTAAAGATATATTTGCCAGCTGCAGTGAATATTGACATATCTTATTAACCTTAACCTGTAAAAACACCTCTTTCTCTGACACTCAAAGATCCTCCATGTGGGTCAAGATAGAGTGAAAGACAAGGATTATGAGCAGAAGTGATAGTGTGCCAACCCCAAGCAGATATTTTAATAGGTGTTTTGTGTTTTTGGCAGATCCTGCTGTTTTCTAATACTACAAGAGTGGCATGTCCTAAAAAAGAGTTTTTGACTCTGGACCCCAGAGTAAGAAGATCTGTGGAACAGGAGTAGTGAGTCTGCAGCAACTGATATGCAACATAAAAAGTAATACTTGTTGCTCTAAGCCACTGAGATTTTGGGATGGTTTATTCTTGCAGATGATTCTGACTCAGACCCTGGATTCCTTACATTATGACAAGAGGGACCAACTTAAATTGTATAAATATTTCCCTCAACTTCTACTAGAAAGAAAAAAAAAAAAAAAGCAAAACAAAAACAAGGAAGAAATCAATTTTTTTCAAGATTTTTTAATTTCTATCCATGGAAAAATAAAGGATGCACGTTTGAGGCCTTGAAAGTTTGAGGCCTCGGCAATTAAACTAATAAGGAGTTAGGGCACACATAATATCCAAGGCAAATACAAGATTTGTATCCTTATGTACATGATATATTTTCATTATTTTTAAAGTTTTTATTTAAATTGCAGTTAGTAAACATATAGTATAAGTTTCATTATTTTTTTTCCAAATGTGGTCTAAGTTTCCTTTTTTTCTCCTAAATTCTTATATAACTAATTTAGAAATAGGCTGTTTCATTTCCAAATATTTGGAATTAAAAAAAAAAACTTACAGATTTCGTTTCCTACTTTAATTCCTAATGTTAAGAGAATATTTCAAATTTTGAAATTTGATTTATGGCCCTAGGTGAAATCTATCTTGGTGAATGAATAATGTAAGCAATTGAAAAGTGTGAATTCTACAATGATTGACTGTATTAGCTTATAAGTGTAAATTAAAGTGGTTGTTCATAACTTTTATTTACTCCTGTCCCTCCCAATTTTGTTTTCTTACTGAGAGGAGTACCTCAAATCTCTATTGTGAATTTGCTTATTTTTTCTTAAATACTTTTATTTTTTTACTTTATTGAAGATTTTTTGTTCATCAGAAAGAGAGAGAAAGTGGGAGCACAAATGTGGGAGGGTCAGAGGGAAAGGGAGAAGCAGGCTCCTATGCAGGGCTAGAGCCCAATGTGGGGCTTGATCCCAGTACCCTGTATCATGACCTGAGCTGAAGATAGACGCTTAATCTACTGAGCCACCCGGTGCCCCTCCTAAATACTTTTTACTTGTTCATGTTTTTGGAAGCTCTATTATTTGGTGCTAGTCTTCTAGATGAATGTATGATTGCTAGTCTTCTAGACAAATGTATTCTTTTTATTATTATGAAGTATTAAATTTATCTCTGGTAATACTCTGTGTCTTGCAGTTTATTTTTATAATGCTATTAGTGCTACTGTAGCCGCCTTAGACTTATTATTTGTATGGTTACACCTTTTTTTATTGTTATTTTCAACCAATGATTTTATATTTAGAGTACATTTCATTAACACCAATGACTGCTTTGTCTATGATTTTTTCCTTGATAAACACTATTTTATAGTCATCAAAATAATGCAATTTGAATGTAAGGGTTAGTAATTTATAATACAATACTAGAGGAACCCTAGTTGTTGGACAGACCAAAAAAAAAAAAAAAAAAAGAAAGAATGTGTTAATGTTCTCTCTCACTTTCTCTGTCTTTTCCTATCTTTCCATGTCTCTTCCTCTCTTTTTCTCTTTCCTTACTTCTTTCTCTTGTCAGTGTGATTCTTGCTTCAGAAACATTCCTGAATTTAGAAGGAGTTTTCTCCTTCTTTCTACCTTTTAAAAGAATCATAGTCAGAAATATTGTGACATGTATCCAACTGTCACTAGTTGGTAATGTGATGATTTAGTTGTAGACATTTTGATTATGGATTTATATATAAATACTATTTTCCTTCTTGATAAAGCTACTCTAAGTGAAAATACCAAAAGATTACATGTTGCGGCCTGTGCGACCGGTGCGACAAATCAGCCAGGAACGTGAGGGTAAGAGGATGAAGAAAAGAACTCAAGAAGTAGGGAGATGGGGGCAGGAGGAGCACTGAGGAGGATGTCCAACAGTGCTAAGTTTATTCAAAGCATTAAGGCCATATATAGAGTGATATTACCATAGGAGAAGCAATACACCTGTGTCTAGTTAAACAACCACGAGTTCCCATAATAAGTTTCACACTTGACTATAAGGAGACCTTGTGATGCCAAATGGCTGATGCCAGTACAATTGTTCTGTATTGATACAGCAAACCTGAAAGTAATTTATGGGCTGTACTAGGGCAGCAAGGACCAGCCTCGAAATTATGACCCCAACCGAATTGTTCTCATTTGTTTAGCAAGCGTGTGGGAAGTCACATAGGTGAACGAACAACACACAGCACAGACCCTTTCTCAGTGATATTCAACTTTTCCCATCCTAAACATTTTGTTAGGTTATTCGGACTTTAAAGGGGGCACAAGTCGGGGCCTGGTTTGGTCCTCGTCTCAAGCCTTATTGCGACCTCCCACAATTACATGTATGTATATATTAAGTATGTATTAGATGAAAGTATATAGATATTTTATTAAGTGCATTTTACTTTAAAATGAAATTATTTCTCAATTAATTAATCTTGTATTACCCTGAATATTTTATTTTTCTGAAACTAAGGCTTTTTCTCCTGACATTCATTTGAGATCAAAAGCCTATTTCTAAGTAATATTCATGATTCAAAATAATATGCTATTATTTTCACTTAACTATTTCTCTCAGTAAATGCTACTAGATCAATATGTTTGAATGAAATCATTATGTTTTGAGGCTTTATGTTATATTATGGCATTGCTCTTGGCAAATGGACATGCCTATGGAATTTTTTATTAGCAACTTTATAGTGTTATTTATTATTGATACAGCCTCAACTAAATTTACATTTAGCTCATGTTACTTTCTCAGTAATAAAAAAAATGTATATATATACATTCAAACGTTTTCTTCTTTAGACATTCTAAGTAAAATTTTCATCATGTAGTTCACGCATAGTTCCAGTAAAAGATTGGTTTTTCAAAATATTTTCTATGAAATAATATCTGCAATACCAGGAAATGTGTTTTCTATTGTAATTGTATAATTTGTGTAAGTGATTTGGATTTAACACTCTGAAAATAAGCCAAAAAGTGCAAAATTTTATAGGCAGCTAATTACACTTGACTTCTTTCATTTTCGGAGGTATAATCCAGTACTTGTTTGTGATTTTCTTTTTATTGATTAATACTGATATTATTATCATTTTTTAAGTTACTTAAAGGGTTTTATAAACAAACTGATGTGGGATATTTTTGTTTGAACAATTGGTGCTACAGTAATATAATTACTAACCCTGTTTCTGAAGACATTGCAAAATCATTTGTCAACACTGAATTTAAAAAAAAAATTACAAGCACAATTATTTTTATACTGAGATTCAACAGACATAAATTAATCTGTCAAAATACTTTGAAAATTTAAATTTCTGTATTTGTCTTCTTCACATATATAATTAACAATTTGAGAATAGCTCTTGTCCATGTGTCTTTGAGTAGCCCTAGGATATAAAGATCTATCAGATTTGTCTGCCAAATTCTCTGACCTAGTCACACTTAAATCATTACTTAATATGGGTTTTAAATATGCTTAAACAAAAACATTATTTATACTTCAAATTATAACTTAATCACAGTTTTCATGAATTTGAAGTTTTTAATTTAGAACTTCCAAAGTTACTAGTACCTAGAATTAATTTTTTGTTTTTTCCATCATGATAATCCTTAATAACGAGAATAACAACACTCTCCCACATTTGTCTTCATTGTGACTTCATTTACCATCAAAATAGTGAAACATTTATAAACATACTCATTTTCAGAATTACTAGTTGCTGGTTTACCCACCATGATAACAATGAGTCTAAAATCACTGAAAAACTTCTAAGTTCCATGCCTGTATTTTTGAGGTGATCTGGTTTGGTTTGTTAGATGGACGCAGATACCCTTTCGATCCGACAATGAAATCTATCTTTCCTTGGATTAACAGTAACCAAATTCCATCAAGAGGGTCTAAAAAGAATTGAGCCTAGAAGCACAAAATTACTATGAAACAAATGAATAAAAACCAAAGAATGCTCATCTGAGTTTGCATTAAAAGATAGAAGGTATAATTTGGAAAAAGTTGTTAGTTGCTGGAATGTGTACAGGAGTATATACAAACAGGAATGGGGACAATTTGTGGCAGGGAGAAATTTGTTTATAGTATACTTTAAATCTTCTTTATGAATAAGGAAGAAGGCGTTAAGAGCCCTAACTTGATTTTGAGGTAGACAAAGTCATAATTCAACGTGGTGTACCCTAAAAAGATAATAAATGCATATTCTGCAAAAGGAACAATTAGAAGCCTGTTGCTGAACTTAATTGTCAAGAGAAGTTTCCTAAAAAACTTTCCAGAATTTCTTCTTGAAATACATTCCTGCATTTTTGAGATTACTTTTATATGTATATTTCTGAGTTTAATCCTCCAGTGTGAATGCATATGTGCTACCCAAGCCAGTACCTCCAGTGTGAATGTAAATAACAAGTGGAATCATATAGGTCTGAAAATAGAGGATGGAGGCCACAGTAGAGGTGAACATTTTAAACATTTGTATGCCATTTAAAACAAAGTCTTGTGAATAATATTCAACATTTGACTTTGAGTCAACAGATTACAAAAGAGAACTGGAAAAGTCTTAAAGTATTTCAGCTCCAAAGTAAGTTGTTTTGGCTACAGGTAAAACCAACATGTCTAACAATATTTAATTATATAAAAAAAAATTCCAACTGGATACCAGGTCAAAAATTAAACATAGTTACATGCCATGGTAAATACTGGACTTATAAATAAATCTCTTTTAGAAAAACAATTTAATTCAAATAGAAAAATTTATAATCATATGTTTCAAGCAAACTTCATTTCTTTGCTTTACTTTTTCTACTACTAAATTAAACTTAAGTAGACTTTTAGTTTAGAAGCATAGAATGAAAGTTTTATTTATTTATTTTTAACATCTTAATTTTATTTATCTATTTTTCAGTGTTACAAGATTCATTGTTTATGCACCAAACCCAGTGCTCCATGCAACACGTGCCCTCTTTAATACCCACCACCAGGCTCACCCATCCTCCCACGCCCCTCTCTTCCAGAACCCTCCGTTTATTTCTAAAGGTCCACAATCTCTCAGGCTTCATCTCCTCCTTCATTTTACCCCAATTCACTTTTCCTTTCTTTCTCCTAATGTCCTCCATGTTATTCCTTATGCTCCACGAGTAAGTGAAACCATAAGATATTTGACTTTCTTTACTTGACTTATTTTACTCAGCATAATCTCCTCTAGTTCCATCCATGTTGATACAAAAGTTGGGTATTCATCCTTTCTGATGGTTGAGTAATATTCCATTGTATATATGGACCACATCTTCTTTATCCATTCGTTTGTTGAGGGGCATCTTGGTTCTTTCCACAGTTTGGTGATTCTGGCCATTGCTGCTATGAACATTTGGGTACATATGGCCCTTCTTTTCACTACATCTATATCTTTGGGGTAAATACCCATTAGTGCAATTGCAGGGTCATAGGGTAGCCCTATTTTTAATTTTTTGAGGAATCTCCACACTTGTTTTCCAAATTGGCTGCACCAACTTGCATTCTCACCAACAGTGTAAGAGGGTTCCCCTGAAAGTAAGTTTTAAAATAAACTACCTTTTAAAAAATGTACTCTAAATTCATTAAAATGAATAAATATATATCATTATAATGTAATTTTTCAAACTGCATATAACATGATATGAAATATATTAATGGCAATAAAGCTTTGTTAACAATGACTATTTTATTTTCAGTAAAAGTGCCTGTAAAGGCCATAGATCAAAATGACAGTTACCAGCTTTTCACATTAAGAGGATGAACACTTTTGACATTAAATAAAAGAAATGCCCCGAATATAAAGTAAATTACTTCTATCTTACCAACAATAAAGGAAAATGATCACTCTAAACCCTTAAATTACTTTTCAGTGTCCACTTCACAAATTACACTGTAAGTGTGTTATCACAGAGATGTATGTTTTGCTAATTACAATATGAAATAGGCTTTTGAAATTTGTGGTAGAAACTATTTGATGAGTTACTGTAAATATTTTGCTAACAGGTAATATAGTCAAATGATTTTAAAGAAGTATAATTTCTAAGTTAGTTTAATTTGTCTTCATTTGTCTTCATTTTTACTTGATTTACCTTAAAATACTTAAGATAGTAAAACTTTAAAAAATTCTTAATAAAAATGTATTTTACCCTTTATCAGATTTTAACATATTCTATTTCCTGTTACAATTGAGAAAGTAATGCTGGTTCATACTGTCCCTAAACCAATGGTCAAACATCATATTTTAAAATTTTATAATATTTTTATGAAAATGATGTGGCATTAAGTATTAAATTATATGTGAGTCTCCAGATAAAAGGGAAATATTTAATTTTCCTCATTTAAACATCTAAGCAAAATGCAAAATGCCATTATCTAATATCTATCATCTAGTACCATGATCTGTATGTTTTAGAAAGGCAATTGGTAGTCAATGAAACAGGATATCATTGAAACATTCTTTTCACTATATTTACAGTCTGTATACATATATTAGAAGCAGATGATCTCATGCACCTGTGGCCATTTTGGTGTAATATTATGGAAAATATTGGAAAATTCTTCAAAAATATGTTGCTGACTCTTTTACTATAATACATAATAAATAATTATTTAATATATATAAATATATACTATATATAATATGTACTATATTATATAATAATATATAATTATAATAATATATAGTATATTATATGTATACTGTAATAAATATAAATATAATAAATAAATTTGTAATAAATAACAAATAATGTTACAATATATAAAAAGTTAGTATAGAAAAAAAATAGTATAGATTTGTGTTGTCATTCAGTATAACATCTTTTCCCAAAAAGAGGATTATCTGTTTTTTAGCAGCATCCTGACTTGAGTAGGTATCACTCAAGTTTTAATCTCTGACCAAAGGCAATACCTCTGGGGTTCCTGGGTGGCTCAGTGAGTTAAGCCTCTGCCTTCGGCTCAGGTCATTATCTCAGGGTCCTAGGATCAAGCCCTGTATCAGGTTTTCTGTTCAGCAAGGAGCCTGCTTCCCCCCCCCCCCACCGCCCCGCCTGCGTCTCTGCCTACTTGTGATCTCTGTCTGTCAAATAAATAAATAAAATCTTAAACGACTATGAAAAAAGGCAATACCCCAAAACTAAAGTTTTAAAAATTTTATTTATTTTACTGAAGAATGTCATGGACTAACATGATAAATAAATGTGAAGAGGTATTTTCAGTGTCTAAAATAAAAAAAATAATTAGTTTTTAGAAGATAAAAGAACTGTTGAAAATCAAGGAAAAGAACAATTATAAAAAAATAAAAATTATACATGGTATGATTAGGAAATTTGTAATAGCAAAATCTAAAAGTGCTGACAAGGTGAATATTTAAACCACTGCTGTAGTGTGATAAATAATGGGCCCTCAAAAGATATTTCTATGTCCCAACACCTGGAACCTGTGAATACGGTTATTGGGGGGGAAGTTCTTAGCAAATGTACTTTTTTAAAAAATTTTTAAAAAATATTTATTTATACTGAGTGAAATAAGTCAAGCAGAGAGAGTCCATTATCAGATAGCTTCACTTATTTGTGGAGCATAACAAAAAGCATGGAGGACATGGGGAGTTAGAGAGAAGGGGGTTGGGGTAAATTGGAAGGGGAGGTGAATCATGAGAGACTATGGACTCTGAAAAACAATCTGAGAGGTTTGAAGTGGCGGGGGTGGGTGGGAGGTCGGGGTACCAGGTGGTGGGTATTATAGAGGGCACGGATTGCATGGAGCACTGGGTGTGGTGAAAAAATAATGATACTGTTATGCTGAAAATAAATAAATGAAAAAAATATTTATTTATTTGTCAGAGAGAAGGAGCACAAGCAGGGGGAGCAGGAGGAGGAGAATCAGGGAGTCCAATGAGAGGCTCTCAATCCCAGAACCCTGGGATTATGACCTGAGCCCAAGGAAGATGCTTAACCAACTGAGTCACTCAGTGCCCCTGCAAATGTAATTAAATTAAGGATCTAGAGAGGAGATTATCTTGGATTTTCTGGATGGCTTTTAAATTCAATGAGAGCATCTTGGGAATAGAAGACACACCGAAGGAGAAGTCCATGTCAGGAGGCAGAGATTGGAGCTATGCAGCCATGAAGTGAGGAATGCTTACTAGAATCTGAAGAGTCAAGGAGAGCTGTCTACTAGAGAATTCAGAGGGAGTGTGGCTTTTCCAGTACCTTGACTTTGCACTTTTAGCCTCTAAGAACTGTGAGAAAATGAATTTCTTCAGAAGTATGTTGTTTTAAGCCTTCCAGTTTGTGGTTGTTATAAAAGCCTTAAGAGATGAATATAATTAGTAGCCAGAAAAAATAAAATTTGGGGGCGCCTGTGTGACTCAGAGGGTTAAAGTCTCTGCTTTCAGCTCAGGTCATGATCCCAGGGTCCTGCGATTGAGCCTGCATCAGGCTCTGTGCTCAGCAGGGAGCCTGCTTCCCTTCCTCTCTCTCTGCCTGCCTCTGCCTACTTGTGATCTCTCTCTGTCAAATAAATAAAATCTTAAAAAAAAAATGTAGAACAAATAATTACACATATTTAACTGAAAAAAAATAGATAATAGATCTAAGTGTTGGTTCCTATATGAAGATGCAGGAATGCTCTCTCATACCTAATGGGAACGTTAACTAGTGTGACAATTTGGAGAGCAATCTGTGTAGTTGATGTCCCAGATATTCTACTTTGGGCTGAATATCCTAGGGGATTTTTACAAATATCCCAAATAGACATGTGAAAGGGTGATTTTTATAACATTGTTCATGGTGATGCAGAGGGTGCAGAGTTGGAGGCAACTTAAATATGCATTATTGGGAAAATACAAAGAATGTTGTGGATGAAAATACATTTATGTAGCTCTATACATATTTACACATATATGTGCATGAATATTTAGGCAACATAATGTGCAATAATGTATTCACATAAAAATATAATAAACACGTTAAAGTGGTTTTCTATATGTTAGACAAATGTGAATGGATTGTGGGAATAACAGGAAATTAATCAATCAGTGTATAACTGAAAAAGGCCTTGAATACATCAAGAAAATAATGTACAATGAACAATTGAACATTTTTAATAACCCTCTATACCTCAGGTCTTCCCAGAATATTGTAACTAAGTATATAAAATTCAATACACATTTCTATAGACAAAGTATTAATGTATATATTTTATGGTTACAAATATCAAGTAAATATTTTCTTGGCTTACAAAAGCTTTAATCCAGTGGAGGACACACAAACATATAGGAACATATTATGGATTGAATGAGTGATAGAAGTGTAAGCAAGTTGATTATGCAAGAAAGGAATAGAGAGATTAATTCTCAACTAGTGATTTGGAAGGTTTATGGAAGAGATATAATCTGAGATAGGCCTTTGAGACAAGACAGCCTTCACAGAGAAGATGAGAAGGAGCAAAATGCTTGATATAGTTAAGTGTGTCCTGGGTTGAGGAGTGTATCTACCAGCTGGATTGAAGAAGGGATTAGAGCACATTAAACATGGAGTAGAAGGCGAACTACAGGGGTACTTACCATTGACTTCTTATTTGGGAGGCTGGTGTATGTTGGTCAAGAGTACCACGTTTCTGAAATTATCCATCACAAAGACTTGATTGAGAACTACTTATTCAAGGAGGTCAAAGAGAAAAATGTAAACAAAAAAGCCTAAAACAGTAATGCGGTACTACGAATTAAATTCAAAATGGCAAAGAATGTCAAAGAGAAAAAGTAAAAAGCCAAGGCCTAGATAGGGGTGCAAAACTAGATTTGGTCTAAGCTTGGATTTTTTTTAGGACTGAGAATACCAATACTAAGGATAAAGAAAGAGGCCTAAGTAGAAGCAACACTGTGAGAATGAGAAGTGAGTGCCTTTGGTAGAGAAAATCAGAGGCTGGGGGTCATTTGTCCAGAGTCTACTACTGTTTGAACATCACTAATCAAGTTGTGACCATAAAAATCACAAATTGTCAGTCTTTGGAGATAAACCTGGATGGAGAATTCCCCACTGGGCAAAATACCAACTGTAAGTTTATAAAATGGATTTCGTATAAATCAACAATTTTATATCCCAGAAAATAATACTGAAATTTCAATATCATATCACTAATACAATCTGGGAGAGATTGAAATATTTAGGCAAGAATGAATATTTTAATGTAATTCAACTTAGAAAACCAATAAAGTCTCAGATGGTTTGATACATTTAAATTATTTTTTATTAGTCTCACTGAAGGACAGTTTAATTTGAAAAGATCAGATGTATGGAATACAATATGGCATTCTATGTGTTTAATACAAGAATGAATCCTATGAAAAGAAAATTTATCTTTTCTGTGTTTTAATCCCTAAGAAGTCTGATTTTTTGAAACCAGCTCCTCCTTTCAGTGAAATTTAAAAATTGAAATTTTCCAAAGAGAAAACTTATTTGCAAACAGAATGCAAAAATAAAAAAAAATAATCAGTGAGGTTTATCTGCCCATTTTTAAATTGGATTATTTGTTTGTTTTGCTATTGAGTGTAGTTCTTTATATATTTTGCATACCAACCCTTTATTGGATATGTCATTTGCAAATATCTTTTCCCATTAAGTAGATCGTCTTTTAGTTTTATTGGTGGTTTCCTTTGGGGTGCAGAAGCTTTTTATTTTGATGAAGTCCCAGTAGCTTATTTTTTGTTTTTGTTTTCCCTTGCCTCAGGAGACTTATATAGAAAAATGTTATGGTCATGTCAGAGAAATTAACTGCCTGTGCTCTCTTCTAGGATTTTAGTGGTTTTCTGTCTCGCATTGAGTCTTTAATCCATTTTGAGTTTATTTCTGTGTATGGTATAAGAAAATGGTCCAGTTTCATTCTTCTACATTTTGTTCTCTAGTTTTTCCCAGCACCAGTTAAAGAGACTTTTTTTTTCATTTTGCATACTGTTGCCTCCTTTGTCAAAAAATTAATTGATCATGGAACTGTGAATTTTCTCTGGGCTTTCTATTGTATTGATCTATGTGTCTGTTTTTGTAACAGTACCATACTGTTTTGATTACTACAACTTTGAAATATAACATGAAATCTTGGATTGTGATACCTCCTGTTTCATTCTTCTTTTTCAAGATTGCTTTGGCTGTTTAGGATCTTTTGTAGTTCTATACAAGTTGTAGGATAATTCATTCTTGTTCTGTGAGATATGCTATTGGTATTTGATAGGGATTTCACTAAAATCTGTAGACTGCATTGTGTAGTATGGGACCTTGTAACAGTATATTTTTCTTCCTGTTCCTTTCCATTTGTTTTGTGTCATCTTCCATTTTTTTTTGATCAGGCTTTTATAGTTTTCAGAATGTAAGTCTTTCACCACCTTGGTTAAGTTTATTCCTAAAAAAATAATTATTATTTGTGGTGCAATTATAATGGGAATTGTTTTCTTATTTTCTCTTTCTGCTTCTTCATTAGCATTAGTTTATAGAAATGCAGTAGATTCTATATATTGGTTTGTATCCTGTGGCCTTATTGAATTCATTTATTAGTTCTAGTAGCTTTTTGATAAAGCCTTTGCATTTGCTATATAAAGTATCGTGTCAGCTACACACAGTTAAAGTTTACTTCTTTCTTAACCAATCTGAATGCCATTTATTTCTTTTCTTGTACAATTGCTGTGGCTAGGACTTGCAGTACTGTGTTGAATAAAAGTGGTGGCAGTGGTTTTCACTTTTTTGTTGAATCTTAGGGGAATAGCTCCCCTTTTTAAACCATTAGTATGATGTTCCCTGTATATTTTTCATATTTGGCCTTAATTATGTTGAGGTATATTCCCTCTAAACTGACTTCGTGAGGGTTTGTATGAATGGATGTTGTACTTTGTCAGATACTTTTTCTGCATTTATCGACATGATCATGTAGTTTATTGTCCTTTCTCTTGTTGGTGTGATGTGTTACATTGATTGGTTTGTGAATATTGTACCACCCTTTCATTCCAGGAAAAAAATTCCACTTGATCATGGTTAATGGTTTTTTAAATATATTGTTGGATTCAGTTTGCTAATATTTTGTTGGGGATTTTTGCACCTTTGTTCGTCAGAGATATTGGCCTGCAGTATTCCCCCCCACCCCCACTCTCTCTCTCTCTCTCTTTTTTTTTTTGATAGTGTCTTTTTCTGGTTTGGTATCAGGTTAATGCTGACCTCATAGAATGTGGAAGCTTTCTTTCCTCTTTTATGTTTTGGAATAGAAAAGAATAGGTGTTACTGCTTCTTTAAATGTTTGGTAGAATTTTGCCTATAGAATCATTTGGTCCTGAACCTTTTTTATTGGGGGTTTTTGTTAACTGGTTCAATTTCATCACCAGCAATTGGTCTGTTCAGAGTTTTTCTATTCATGATTCAGTTTTGGGATGTTATATGTTTCTGGGAATGTATCCATTTCTTCTAGGTTATCCAGTTTGTTGACATATAATTTTTCATAATATTCTCTTGAAATAGTTTTTTTTTCTGTGTTGTTGGTTATGTCTTCTTTCATTTCTCATTTTGCTTATTTGAGTCCTCTCTCTCTTTTTAATGACTCTAGTTAAAAGCTTATCAATTTTTGTGATCTTTTCAAAAACAAGCTCCTGATTTCATTGGTCTTTTCTGTTGGACTTGTTTTGCTTTTGTTTTTGTTTTTTTTTTAAATTTTCTCTTAATTTATCTTTTCTCTGATCTTATTATTTCTTTCCTTATCCTGGGTTTAGGTTTTGTTTTTCTTCTTCTCACTTCCTTTACATGTGAATTTAGGTGTTTATTTGAGATTTATCTTCTTAAGATATGCCTGTATTGCTATAAACTTCCCCTTTGAAGATTTTGAACCTTGTGTGTTTCTTTTCTTTCCTTTCTTTCTTTCATTTCTTTTTTGTTTTTTTAATTTCCTCTTCAATTTATTGGTTGACCCATTCATTGTTTAGTAGCATGTGATTTAACCTCCAATGTTTGTCTTATTTCCAGATTTTTTCTTGTGGTTGATTTCTACTTTTATAGCATTGTGGTCAGCAGAGATGCATGGTATGACATCAATCTTTCTGAATTTGTTGAGGCTTATCTGATAGGTCAATATGTGACCTATTCTACAGAATTTTCCATGTACTTGAAAAAAAATGTGTATTTTTGCTCTTTTATGATAGAATGTTCTGAATATGTCTATTAATCCATCTGCTTCCTCTAGTCGACTTATTTATTTCATCGAGTGTATTTTCATTTTCATTATTGAATGCTTCATCTCTGGTTGGTCTTTTTTATGTTTTCTATGTTGAGGGTCTCATTGAGGCCCTCCACTCTTTTCTCAAGTCCAGTGAGTATCTTTTAATGATTACTTTAAATTCTCTCAGGCATATTACTTATTTCCATTTCATTTAGGTCTCTTGCTGTCATTCTGTCATAGTCTTCCATTTGGGACATATTCCTCTCTGACTCCTCATTTTGTCTAGCTCTCTGTATTGTTTCTATGTGAGGAAAGCCAGCTATATTTTCTGCTCTTGAAAGTAGTGGCCTTATGAAGAAGAGGTCCTGTAGTGCCCTGAAGTACAATGTCCTCTATTCACCAGAACCCAGTTCTTCAGGAGTGTCTACTGTGTTGTTGTGTGCATGTTACTGCTGAGACTGAGCCACATTTGCCTTCAGTACAATCAACGACTCTCTATTCAATGACTCTCTTTGCCTGTTGTGAGCAGGGTTTGGTCTCTGTGTTGTAGGTAGGCCAGTCTGGGGCTGCCTTGGGCTGGAGTTGAGTCAGACCAGGCATTTGCCAGAGATACAGTATTATCAAACTGCAGGGTGCTTTCCCTGTGCTGTCCCCTGAGAAACATTTATTGCTATATGGGCTCTGCAGTCAGACTTGATGTCTACCTCTATTGCACTGTTTGGGACACAATTGGACTGGCTTGTGTGGTTATCTTCCCCTCTTCCTGCTGCAGGAGTCACTTTTGAGTGGTGATGGCCCATATTGGTGTTGATTTCTTACTGTCAGGCTTGTGGGACTGCTTTGGATGGCTCTGACCAGAGGTATATTGGAGGGACAGGTCTATGGAGAGCATAGTGACAGGGAGCACAATTTTAGCAAGATTCACACAGATCTGGTCTGGGAGGAGGTTGAATTTGCTTTTGAAAACTGCTTTAGGGTTAAGGGTAGGATCCTCAGACAAGCACAGGGTGGGGCATACTGTTAGTAAGATAGGTGGAGAGTGTTGGTACTGTACTTGTTCCTACAGGTGTGCTGGGGTGCAGGGAGGGAAATGACAACAGCCAGCTCGTTTTTTCCTGGAGAAGTCTCCTAAACATCCATACTATTCCAGATCCAACTCTGAGATTAATAAATCAGTTTCCTTCTCATATACCCCAGGTGTGTTTCACAGCACTGCTTCTATGATGAGTATCAATAAGGCTGTTTGTTGTCCTGTATCTTTAAAGTTAGGGACTCAGTTTCTTATGAGCCTCCAGGCTCTCCCAGAGCTGCAGGTACTGATTTTTAAAGTCCTAGATGGTAAGCCCCACTGATTGTAAAAACTTGTGAAATCAGACACTTCTGGTTTCCCAGGCCAAACATTATGGAGATTCATCTTTCCCATGTGGGTTTAACATTCCTGGGGTATTTGGTGTGAGAGTATATCTCTCACCTCCTGTGGACAGTCCCTTGGGTCCAGTTAGTTCCCCACCACCAATATCCCCACTCTTTCTACCCTCTGTGATGCAAACCCTACATTTTGCTGTGGAGGAGTCTGTTCTGGCCAGTCTTGGACTTCTTTCTGGGTTATTTACACTGATGTGTGTTAACCAGTTGTATCTGTGGGATAAGGTGAGCTTAGGCTCTTCCTACTCCACCATCTTCCCAGGAAGTCTAGGGTTCTATTTGTATAGAGCCATTTTGCTCTCTTTCGACATGGTAAATCTATGTTTTCTAAAGAGAATCTGCCTTTGCAACTTATATAATTTTTACTACAAATTATTAAACATATTAAATGTTAACTATATAAATATTGGCTGATACAATCTGAATACAGTTATTTTCCAGATCTATCTTACATTAATTTAATAAAAATATCAATTAAGAGTGTTTAAACTGTTTTAATTATACATGTATAAATACCTCTAAGTAAATAAAATAATACTTATATTTATTTTGAGAGAGAGCAAGATGTGGGGAGGGGCAGAAGAAGAGAGAGAATCCTAAGCAGGCTCCACAACCAGCACAGAGCCTGATGCAGGGCTTAGTCTCACAACCCTGAAAACATGACCTGAGTTGAAACCAAGAGTTGGACACTTAACTGAGCCACCTAGGTGTCCCTAAGTAAATAAATATTTAAAGAATTGAAGTAAATGTGTACACATAAACACTTACAGCTAAATTTACATATATATGTATATATAACATAAATAACATTTATTTCTATATGTTATATATATGTTTGTATGTGTGTATATCAATATGTATCTAGATGTAGATTTGTAGATATATTTGTAATGAGAAACAGTGCCTATAATTCTCTAGGCTTATGTTTTCTGTTATAATTATATTTGTAGTGATAATAGTCATTTCTGTAAGTAGCTGAATTATAGACATTCTCTACTCATTTTCCAAGATTAAATAAT
The DNA here is from genome assembly GCF_009829155.1 of Mustela erminea. NCBI lineage: Eukaryota > Metazoa > Chordata > Mammalia > Carnivora > Mustelidae > Mustela > Mustela erminea. The sequence goes on from NC_045614.1 coordinate 176,431,716, forward strand.
TGTTATATAGCACTTAACACTTTTCTGATGAGCAAATATTATATAGCTCATGAGAAAGGTATTTCATAATATATTTATTTGTAACATAAAATAAATAATATTTCTTTTAATATAATACTCCAGTTGCCTGTATAATAATGGGAAATAAACTTTGCAGTACAAACGAGATCCATGTATTTTCCATATTTTATTCCATATTTTTATTCATATTTATGCTTACTGCATTAAAAATTTATTTCTGAACAAAAAAAAAATTTGTCTGACTGGTTGTCACTAACCACTATATAATAGACTCATAAGTAGAGATTCCTCCTTGATTCAGGGAATACAGATCTCTTTTGCTGGTCTCTTCTACTTTTAAAATACACTTGTCTATGTTGTACACCCAAGAGAATATGTTTACCTTTGTGTTTGTATTGGTTGTTTATTGAACTGTGCTCCAGTCTTTCTTATATAATATTTGCTTTAAAATTTTAAATATTTTATTTTCTTGGGTATTTTGATATAACTTATTAAAAATGACTGCTATGTGTTAATATACTGCAAATAGTTTATAGTATATAAGGTTATAAAATTTAAAATCAAAATTATATGATTATGATTGATGGTTATGATATTATATGAAATGATGTGATTATGGTTAAAAATCATAAAATTATATGATTGATGACTAACATGTAATAACTGGATAATAAAATCTAAGAGTTGGAAAGAAATTCACTCATCTCTTATTTTATTGGCCTTTAAATCCTCCTCTGAGTATTTTTTCACCCTGTTCACCAAGACTATTACTAAGAGGAACAACATCATCCTCCAAGGCAGTTTGTTCTGTCATTTCATTAAAAGTTTTACCTTATTCTGACCCAAAATTTATATCTGAGATGATTCCAGACAACAGTAGTTATATGCAATTCTTGTTTTCCTTCTTTCACTTGTTAATCTTGCAATTATCTGCAGAGAGTTACAAATGGAGCCTAGAATCTAGAACACATGACAACATACCCTCTGAAAAATCATTCTGCTCATTCTTTTCTCTAAGTATCTCCCTTTTCCTATGGGATTGCTAATATGTGTTATCCAGAAATGGATCAAAACTCCAGGATTAGCTCTATCAGTACAAATTAGAGCTATTTATTTACTTAAAGATTTTATTTATTTATTTATTTTCATATTTTATTTATCTATTTGACAGAGATCACAAGTAGATGGAGAGGCAGGCAGAGAGAGAGAGGAGGAAGCAGGCTCCCTGCTGAGCAGAGAGCCTGATGTGGGGCTTGATCCCAAGACCCTGGGAGAGGCTTTAACCCACTGAGCCACCCAGGCACCCCAATACTGTTTTGATCTTAAATCAATGTTCAAACTTTGTGTCAAATAAGCATATCTTAACCTTGAAATGTTAGGTGTATTCAATTTTTTCTGGATAAAATTTTTCAGGTGATTTCATTGGAAGGATAATTTTAATTTTCTCAAGTATAAGATTTATATTCTGCTCATATTTACAATACTTGTTAATTAGAATTGAAATAACTTGTTAATTAGAATTGTTATTATTTTATATATATATATACTATACATAGTATATATATATAAAATTATAAAATTTTGTTAATATTATTTTATTTCACATATTGAGACTAATGACTTTTGAGTAATTCCACATAGACTTAAAGCATTTTTATTCTTATACCTCATATACTGACCTTCATGAAGCTACTTTATATTATATGAGATTGGTTTGTAAATTAATTTCTTTACAGTAGCAGTAGGAATTATTAAAATAAGCACAAAATTAAAATGAGCACTATTAACAGGACAATATATGATTTGATGATATCTCTTTCTAGAAACTATGCATTCTCCATACAGAGCATGGTTTCATAAACAAGAAGAGAGTGGTCTATATGTAAGTGATCTTCACATTACATTCTTAAGTACCTCTAATCACCACAATTTTGGGGTTCACTTTAATCTCAGTTAATCATAATCAGTTACTGAAAATCCAAATAAGGATCTGCATTTGGTAATAATGTCAGTGGCCTATCTATGGATCTTTAATTATTTAATTTGTTGCATAATTTGTTTAGAAAATTCTTAGAGCAGTCTTACATTTATCATTTTCTAAATTGTTTTCTTACCTTTAAGACATTATAAACTACAGTGACTCAGAACATTAAAACAGAAAATATACTATTCAACAAGTCACAATTATGAATGACTGAAAGAAAAAACAATTTGCCAATGTCATAGAGAGCTGAAAGAAACTTGAGTTATATAGTGTTTTATTTCCTAGATTCACATTCTCTTTGGAGACATGTTAAATCCAAAGATGTTTTAAAAATTATTCAGAAGGCAGCAAGCTTTTATTTGGAAGGCAGCTTAATACTATACTTAATGACTAAATAACAGACTATTTTGTCATCAGTATTTCAATTTCAAAGCCAGTGCCCCCCATTTATCTAAATCACTGAGCTCAATGTTAAGAAAAATTCTTCCTCAATGAGATGGATAATGACTTCAATTCAGGTATTTTTCGTTCATGCATAGCAACTCTTTCCAGCGAATGTCACCTTCATTTTTAAAAATTGAGTAATGAAACACGTTTTATGAAAATATTTTAAAATACCGTTCTGAGGACATCTAAATTACTCTCATCTTGAATTAGTGACCTAATAGAAAACAGTGATAATCAATGTGGTGCAGCACATAATTACTGTGTTTCCAAGTGTGGTGACATTAGTTATAATCTTGTGTTCTAATATTATACATATGGCATTTCTTATTAAGTGCTTTTAATTCACATTAATTACATATTAAAAATCGGCATCCTTTTAAAAAGTTTCTTCCATTTTAAAACACACTAGAATTACCTAAGATACTATTTAAATTTATTTTTTAATTTTTTTTAAAGATTTTGTTTATTTCAGAGAGAGAAAGAGCGAGAAAGTGAGTGAACACAAGATGGGGGAGGGGCAGAGAGAGAGAAAGAAGCAGACTTTGGTGAGCAGGGAGCCCAAAGTGGAGCTCTTTCCCAGGAATCTGAGATCATGAAGTGAGCAAAGGCAGAAGCTTAACTGACTGAGCCACCCAAGTGCCCCCCCATAAAATACTTTTAAAAATAGTTATGATCAGACAAAAAATAGTTATAATCAGGCTCTACCTCAGAATATTAAAATTAAAATCTTTAGGGAAGTTGAATTAGAGTGCATTAATTTTATCCATTTCTTAATAACTTTATAGATTTCAAGGGTACTTTTTTTGCATTTTTCCCACAGTATCATACACACTGAAATGAAATCTTTCATCATACATACAATGTGATATTTTTAATGAGAATGTTCATATATTTATAAAAGGATTTGACATCAAAAATACAATATCTCATTCAAATTTCTAATTTTCAGATGAACAAGGTAACTTTACACAGGTGTGACCATGAGAACAAGTGTTTGAGACCAATAGTAAAAGTTTCATGAAATTACTAATTACTGACTGCTTCTAAAACTATTGAGGCAGCTAAACAGGTTTATCTGTGAGCAGGACTTTTTTATTAGTTATAAAATAAAGCCCTTTTGAATTCTTTATAAAATTTAGACCAAAAGACTTATTATCATCTGAATTCATGTAATCTTCAGTATTTGTCTTGGTCTTTTCAAGACCTTCCTTGGAAAACTTAATTATTTATAATTGATTTCAGCATTTGGTGAAAAAAATTCATATTCTTCCTTACACTTTAAGCCAAAATGAATTTAAGTTGATAAAATTTCCAATTAAAAAACAAATTTGTAGAAAAAAATAAAATGCATATAAACTTCATGCGAGGAAGGACTTTCTCAGCATGATTACAAAAGGAACATAATCTATGGTTTTGCAGAAATGCCTATCTACATCATAGCTTACTTCACTGCTCATTTCAGTTAGGCAGAGACAATGAAACATTTAGTCAGACTGACTATTCATACAGATCGTGATTCTGCTATTTACCAGCTTGAGACTCTGGGTATGTTGCTCAGTTTATCATCTCTAATGTAAGGATAATAAGTGTTTACCTCCCAATGTAGTTCTAAGAGGAAAAAGTATATATTCCATGTCTGGCATGCTTTAAGTACCTTACAATGTTACTATTGTTATCTAAACACACTAGGATTCATTGAACTTAATCCATAAGGATAAACCTCTGAATTCTATTCTCAGATATAAGATTCTAACTCTGAAGCCATCCTTTGACTAAAGCCAAGATTTTGATCAGATCCAGTTTTTCTATATAAAATATTTCATATTCAGTTTACTTCTTTGAAACTTTATGTCAAAGTATTTCATCCTTGGGCTTTTAAAGTATCAGTGAATACCAGTTAATAAAGAGTAAGATTATCCAGACGTTTTGCAGCAAATTAACGTTTTGTAGGTTACAACACATTGTCCTTTTTCTCTGTATTTAGATAAATAAGCAATGAGACAGAACAGAGTGTGAATCATGTGGCATTTATTTACACATGATAGGTTATTACCACCATGAGGCTGAAAGGCAAATGGTATCAAAATGAATGAAGTGCGAATTAGGCATAGTATGCCTGGGCGACATGTCTAAGTGCATTATGAAATGGGCCTCATAAAATCAAATTAACATATGTAGAAATGCTTCAAAATAATAAGGTTAGCTAATGTCAGCAAAACCCATAACTAAGGATTGTGTGACTTGAACAGTGTTAATTTAATTAAAGTTCAGAATTCTTGTTGGAAACACAATTGGATTTTTTGTTGTTGTTCATTTTTGTTGGAGTTTATTGCTTATTTGGCTGTTATGTGAGATTTGTTAATATAGATATTAACATAACAACATGTCAAATAGTCAAATTTAACAGAGAACCCATAGTACTGTTATATAATGGTGTTAGCCTTCATGGGTTTAATTTTCTATAAGCTCTATTTGAAATTCTAATACTAGCACACGCCTACCAAGTCAACATTATTCCATTGTGCACCAATCCTTCTCAGATCTATAGCTCCATATGTACTATTGTACATTAGTATTACATGTACTATTATTATATATGTACTAATGCTGTATGTAAATTTATAAATTTTTCTATCTCTATTCACTTCCAGGATTTAGGGATACCTTCAGCTAGTCTATGTCCTCAATTAGTCTGAAGCTCATAATTATTTCTAAATTATATTATGAATAAATATATATACCAAGAAATTTAGACATCATTTTCTGTTATTGCTTTACAGTTACAAATTATCTAAATATTAATTATACCCAAGTGGATTAGGTCCATCCTTATTATTTCAAAAGCAACGATCACACACACAGGCACATGTACATACACACACACAAAGATTTTCATCTATTTTGTAATATATATGAGTCAGACCACTCACTGCTCAGCAGTTCTACAAGGAGTTCTCAAATATCCTTTACCCAGCCTCTTCTTAAATTAATATTATTGTACATAGAACATTCATCAAAACTAAGAATTTGCTCTTTAGGCAATATTGTTAACTAAAGTTTAGAAATTATTTGGATTTCAGCAGTTGCTCCACTAATAACTTTTTTCTTTTCCTGAATTCAATATAGTATTCCACATTACATTTAATTCTGTCTTTGTAGTCTCCTCCAGTCTGTGATAGTTCTGCAGACTTGTCTTGTATTACTTCGGGACTTTGAAGATTATTGGTCAGTTATTTTCTCTACTGTAGAAGTTATTTGGATTTTAGCAATTGTTCTCTAGGGGAGATACCCAGAAAGATTACTGGGTCACAGGTAGGTATATATTTAACTTTATTCGAAATGACCAGACTGTTTTCCAAAGTGACTGTACCATTTTACACTGTCTACAGCTTTATATGAGTCTCATTTGTTCTCCATCTCTCAGTACATGGTATTGTCAGGTTTTTTTTTCTTCATATTTTAGACATTCTAACAGGTGTGCAGTGGTATCCTATTGTGGGCTTAATTTTTTTTTAAATCATTTTATTGAATATGCTTTCATAAACTTATTTGCTATTTGTGTATCTTTCTTTAGTGAAGTGCCTGTCTAGATTTTTTGCCTATTTTAAAAAATGTTTTGCTTATATATTGTTGAATTTGAAGAATTCCTTGTATTTTCTGGATAGAAATACTTTTTCACAAACAAGATGGGAAAATATTTTATACTAGTGGGTGACTTGCCTGAATTTTCATTCTTTTAACAGTTTTTCACAGAGCAAAAGTTATTTTTCTAAAATTTTTCATGAAGTATTTAATTAATAAAAAAATTCATGAAGTACAATAAATAGATTTTTTTAATGGCTCAATGTATTTGGTGGAGACATTTTTTTCTTTTAGACTCTATGTGTACTATGTGAAACCAATTTTGATGTTCATTTTGTACCTTCTAAGTATATTTTTTCTTGCCTTATTATGTAACTTACAGTATTTGTTGTTGTTTTTGCAAGTTAAAAGCTAGACATCTCATATGGAACTGTAATACTGAGGTCAGTGGTTTTGATCCCTGGAAATGGACATGCCTTTGGACTGGGCATGTGAATTAACCCACCTAGAAGGTGTGGTGGGTTTGATTTTGTTGTTGATATGATAACATTCATTTCTCTTCAGGTTTCAGAGTCCTGTAGAAAAAGCTTGAATTTAAAGCAGTTGGCTTATCACAGCAATGTCTGCTCCTTCTGAGTTTTGGGTCTTTCCTTTGCTCCAAGCCTCAGAGAGGTTCCCTCTGCATGCTCTTGTTCCCCTCCTGTCTCTCTCCCAGTAATGTTCTATTTGTTATTCAAAACTTCTCAGCTAGGTGTGGGAATGGTAGTGATGTGTGGAGTCTCAGTTGTAGATTAAACCTGTCTTTGTCTTACACCTTATCTTGGTTTCAAGGTATGTGGCCCTCCCTATTCATCTGCACTGGTTGTAGGTCTCAGAATGTAGTTCTGACCATCCCTTTAATAACTTTTTTATCCTCCCCTTGTTGTTCCCATCTTTCCAGCTATGATTAGTTTTAAATCAATGCATTAAAGGCAGGAATGCTTATTGCCTCTCATTCCCCACCCTTCATGGTAGAGACTAATTTAGGTCAAGTACTTTGTTGCTCCCACTGGCACAGTTGTTGTTTTTTTTTTAACCCATAGACTTTTCTTACTGCTTTTTCCATTTCTTTCCTGTGAGCACGTAGCAAGCAGGGTTCATAGAGAAAGAGTCTGGTCTGTAGCACACTTGGCTTCCATCAGATGTCAACTTTTCTGGTGAAGTCTTCAGCCTTATCAGGTGTTTACCCTAATAAGCATATGCTTACTTTTCACTTGTCCCTGCAGGGACAGTCTCTTTTGTCCTTGGGCCATTTGATCATTCTATGATGATAGCTCTCTAATAGGTTTGGAAAAAAATTGTGATTTTCAGGTTGGTCCACATCTGTTGGGAAAGTTAGACATGCCAGTCTATTGCACCTCCTACTGGGCTGCATGAGAATGGGCTTGGGTTTGTATTATTTTTGTCCCACAGAAAAGAGCCCTCATAGCTTGTGCTGTGAGGGCAGTGTGGGATATCTTTATCTGTTTCAGACTCAATGTGTTTTTTGTTTTGTTTATATGTGTATCAGTGGCCCTATGCACCCCTCCAGCTTCCTCTATTTCAGACCTGATCACAAGAAGGGTCAGGATTCTGCCACTGCAGCAGGAGGTAAGGTGCTTGGCTGCAGAAGGGTCCACTGGCCTTGGAGGACTGACACACTGCAAGGGGCTGAATGGTATGTACAGTCTTTCCTCTTTCTGTAAGTACACCACGTACCTCTTGAGCCTAATGTGCTGCCTATTCTCAGCCACCTTATATCAAGATCTGGTTTCTTCCCTGGGTAGCACTTATCTGCCTTTGTATCATGGCCACATTCATGTGGTAGTCTATTCTGTGGCATAACTTGACTGCCCAATGAAGAGTGAAACATCTTTTGCATTGCAAGCTGGAAGCAGCACTTCTTCCAGCTTTTTATATCTTGGGTGAAGAATTTTGAATTCCTAGCATGGTACTAATGGTGTCCATTTTAGTTTTCTTTATTATGAAATTGTAATTATTTCTTAAAGTTGTTTACTTAGTACTAATTAATATAGAATTCAGCTTATGGTCTGAAAGGGCACTGAATCTGTACAGGGTTTTTACTTTGTAAGAGAATTGTCATTTTTTATGTTTTTTTCAAAATTAACAAAATTTAAATGCAATACTATAGAAGCAGTGGCCTGCTTTTTTTATTGTATTTGAGCCAAATGCAATACTCTAGAAGCAGTGGCCACGGGCCTGTGGTGGGCTTCTCACGCCAGGAGAATGGCGCCAGCGTGATCCTCCGAGACGCTGCGAGAGCCAGAGAGAACATCCAGAAATCCCTGGCCGGAAGCTCAGGCCCTGGGGCCTCCAGCGGACCCAGCAGGCATCACAGCGAGCTTGCTGTCTTCACTGCCAGCCTAGAAGTGGAGAATCAGAGCCTGCGAGGAGTGGTGCAGGACCTGCAGCAGGCCGTCTGCCAGCTAGAGGCCGGGTTGAGCGTGCTGGAGAAGAGCTCCCCCACACACCGGGCCACAGCCCCACAGCCCCAGCACGTGTGCCCCATGCGCCAAGTGGAGCCCCCGGCAGGAAGGTAGCTACTGCCGCGGAGGACGATGAGGACGATGCCACTGACCTGTTTGGCAGCGATGAGGAAGAAGACAAGAAGGCCACATGGCTGCAAGAGGAAAGGCTGCGGCAGTACGCCGAGAAGAAGGCCAAGAAGCCCGCCCTGGTGGCCAAGTCCTCCATCCTCCTGAACGTCAAGCCTTGGGACGATGAGACAGACATGGCCCAACTGGAGGCCTGCATGTGCTCCATCCGGTTGGACCGGCTGATCTGGCGGGGCTCCAGGTTGGTGCCCGTGGGCTATGACATCCGCAAGCTGCAGATCCAGTGTGTGGTAGAGGACGACATGGTGGGGACCGACCTGCTGGAGGAGATCACCAAGTTCAAGGAGCATGTGCAGAGCATCGGCATAGCTGCTTTCAACAAGATCTGAGCGCCGGCTCCAGGCCTGGGTGTGTGACGCCCCACAGACGTTAAAGACTGAGAGTGCACTGTCAAACAAAAACAAAACAAAACAAACAAAACAAAAAAAACAAAAACAAACAAACAAAACTGCTCAGCAGGGAGCCTGCTTCCTCCTCTCTCACTACTTGTGATGTCTCCGTCAAATAAATAAATAAAATCTTTTTTTTTTTTTAAAAAAGGCATTTTTGGCTCAATTGCATAAATCAGTTTAATTATATGGAAGTGTTTTATTAACATAGTAATGATCATGCATTTCCCAATTCCACTAAATTAAACTGACAGATGTGATTCAGTTTGCAGTCACCCCTTACTTACATTCCTCATGTTGTTCTCTGGATACAGTAAAGTTTAAGAAAAGCTATCTTCGACTTTGCCTTTGACCTCTCTTCCAGAGCTTTAATTTTTTCTTGAGTGTGTGGGACATTTCTTAGCACATAGTAGGCTTCCTAAGAGGTTGAATTAATGGCACTATTACACACAGACACATTTACCTAAATACAATGTTATAGGTCTAAAAAATGCTGGTTGAGCTAGCTGGAGTCTGACAGAAATGTTTTGAGATTTACATTGAGTGAGGTTCTCCAGGAGACAGAACACAACATTCACTCAATGTTGACTTAATAAAAGAGTATAGAAAAAGAAAAAAAAAAAGGCCATAATCAAGGAAGATACTAAAGTATGCAGGGGAAAATGGCACTCGGAACTGGATGAGAGAGATACAGAACCAGGTTGTAAAGAGGAAAAGGAGTCATAATTAGGAACCTGGGGAAAATGAGATCTGGAAATAATAGGTATTATGAAGAAAGATTTAGAGTCATCCACACCAATGTTTGCTTTGTTCTATTCTCATTTGGTGTCACTACATGTGACAAATTTAAGACTAATAGTTTATAAATAAACAGCACCAAAAGAGACATACATGCTCTCAAAATAGCCAATCTTTCAATCTACTATGTAACTTCAAGTAAGAATTAAAGTCAGATGAATTAAGATTGAACTCAAAGTATTATTTGATTATAAATTTTTTTATTTTTTTCTGAATTCAGAATATAAGTTGCTATGCATTCACGTCTTTGTCTAATTTTACTAATTGTTTTAAAATATCTTTGGGGTTTTGGAAATGTTATTTACAAATACTAAATGAGAATCCAACATGAATTTTATTCTAAATTTAAATGACTTATACTTTTAATATGACTGATGCCTTTAATATTCAGCCAAAAGTTATTTTGGAATTATTATTATTATTATTATTATTTTGGAAGCATTTTATAAGCAATTGATTCAAAAATGTCTAGATTTTTGAAACTCATAGTTTCCATAATGATGCAGTATGTTAAATAAGCATTCAGTTCTCAACATTGATTCATAATTATTAGTTAGATATGGAGTCTGTCTCTTCAGTATTGCACATTTCCTAAAATTTATACAGAAATTTGTAGCACAAAAATACCCTCATTTCTTGTCTCTATATTCCAGAAGTGAAGTAGAAAAACAAGGATAAGGGTAGTTTAAAGGTTATTGATTGGGGAAGCAAATTTGTGTTAAAAAATAAATGAATGGATTGCAGTACATTGAGCTCCATAGAGACAGCGCCGGGGCAAGTGAGAGCCAGACGGGCACTGGGCGACTCTGTGCCTCGCTGAGGAAAATAATTAACCATGGGCAAAGGAGATCCTAAGAAGCCGAGAGGCAAAATGTCATCATATGCATTCTTTGTGCAAACTTGCCGGGAGGAGCACAAGAAGAAGCACCCAGATGCTTCAGTCAACTTCTCAGAGTTTTCTAAGAAGTGCTCAGGAAGGTGGAAGACCATGTCTGCTAAAGAGAAAGGAAAATTTGAAGACATGGCAAAGGCTGACAAGGCCCGTTATGAAAGAGAAATGAAAACTTATATTCCCCCTACGGGGAAACAAAAAAGAAGTTCAAGGATCCCAATGCACCCAAGAGGCCTCCTTCGGCCTTTTTCTTGTTTTGTTCTGAGTATCACCCAAAAATCATAGGAGAACATCCAGGCCTATCCATTGGTGATGTTGCAAAGAAACTGGGAGAAATGTGGAATAACACTGCTGCAGATGACAAGCAGCCTTACGAAAAGAAGGCTGCTAAGCTGAAGGAAAAATATGAAAAGGATATTGCTGCATACCGAGCTAAAGGAAAGCCTGATGCGGCAAAAAAGGGAGTCGTCAAGGCTGAAAAGAGCAAGAAAAAGAAGGAATAGGAGGAGGATGAGGAAGATGAAGAGGATGAGGAGGAGGAGGAAGATGAAGAAGATGAAGATGAAGAAGAAGATGATGATGATGAATAAGTTGGTTCTAGCGCAGTTTTTTTTTTTTTCTTGTCTATAAAGCATTTAACCCCCCTGTACACAACTCACTCCTTTTAAAGAAAAAAATTGAAATGAGGAATACTGAACATCTGAGTCCTGGATGATACTAATAAACTAATAATTGCAGAGGTTTAAAAAAAAATAAAAAATAAATGAATGGTCTATGCCATTAAACTACTATATAATGAATTGGATTTGATAGCATTTAGAAAGCTATGTACACCAATATGGGTATAATTCACCTTTTAATATTGATGGCAAACATTTTTGCAGTAAAATATGTATGAAAAAAGGAAGAGCCTATTAAAGATGTATGTAGAAAGAAAAAGTTGATGACATTTGGAAAATAGCATGTCAACTATGATTTTATTAGAAAGCTTTTCCTTTTAAACTTGAGATTAGAATGAGAAAATCAGATTACAAAAGAAGATTACTTTCTGGTATGTTTTAAATTGTTCTGATGGCTTTAAAAAGGAGAATCTGTGTTAGACATGTAAATTAAATAATTAATGAGAGAGCTAAAACAAAACATACAATAAGGGATTGAGAAACCAACATAAATTATAAATCACTCTTCTAAACATTATTAAAAAAATGCTTTTCCAGGGTTAATGGCTATTTAGGTTCAAGTAATATACAAAGAATAATTATAATATATCATTTTTCTGGATATATAATTTAATAAGATGAGCTTCTTGTGAGCATTAAAACATAGACTCATTAAAAGATGGCATGTTCTTTGGGATATAGATGACTATCTCAGTGGTAAAGAATAGGATCCTTCAGGTTTTTTGAATGCCTCCTACCTAAAATAATTTTTACCTCCTTACATGATTTTATGTTTACAATAATATTTTAATATTATTAAATATTAAATAATAATATTTTAATAATATTACAATAATATTTTAATATATTTACATAGTTGTAAACCCTATCATTCCCAGTGTATAGTATGGATATTTGAAAATAATACTCTTATGTGACTATTTAAAATGTATTTTGTGAAATCTAAATATATTAACCATAATACATTTTAAAAATGCCTGAAATGAATAACATTGTTTTTGATAGCCAAAATTTTATTTCATGATATTTTTTCATTGAATTCATAGAGTTACACATAATTCTATTCCAGTTTCTCCATATAATTTTATTCTAATCTATTTTATTTTGAAATTCTTTGATTAGCCATCCTGCCTTATTCCCCTGCAACAACAACCACCCGAAACTCAAAGAATTATATTTTTCTTTCTTTGTTATTTTTAGGATTATTTTGCACACAATTTATCAGAGTAACTTAAATGTAGTATACAGTTTGATAAATAATTATGAAATACAAAAAGTAAATTCTGATTGGAGATGCACTTTATATAACAAAGATGAGATTACAATTTTATATTGAAATACATTCAAATCAAAGAGATGGCTATAAAAGGAAATTTCTGTTCTTAGGTGTTTTTCTAAACTTAAAAATGTCATTCAGGTATGTCATTTGAATTCCTTCTGAGTAGTATGTCAAGAAGCAAATAGTGATTGATCATGAAAGTTATTTGTAAAAAGCTGTTACATGACAATTTATTTCTTTAATTTTGTTGATAGAAATAAAATAAAATAATAAAATAAAATAGCAAATTGCCTGATCCACTGATGGATTTGTGACCTAATATTTAGATTCATTTTTCTCAACATTTTCAATTCTTATTCTGTTAGGTGTCCTGGACTTGGTGTCCTAGACCATCTTTCTTTGTTAGCTTCCTGTTTGTTTTTAACAGTTTTGTTAAGATATAACTTTCATACCACAAAGCTTACCTATTTAAATCATAGATTTCAGTAACTGTTGCTGTATTTACAGAACTGAGCAACTATCACCATCATCTAATTTTAGAACATTTTTATCACCTAGGCTAATGAGAAAAAAATACTGTGCTCATTACCACAGTGTAGCCTAATAAATTTCAGTTTCGGGGTAAGGAAATGTCTGATTCCGTTCTGATTTGTTCAGAAAGGGAAGAGAAACTGCTTTACATTCAGATCCTTCTCAGACAGGTATGGTTAAGAATAGAATACACATAGAAATTGAATATATGGGGGGTGAAGTCCTGGGTGACTCAGTTAATCATCTGCTCTTATTTTCAGCTTGGGTCATGATCTCGGGGTCCTGGAATTGAGCCCCATTTTGGGCTCCATGCTCAGCACTGAATCTGCTTTTCCCTCTCCCTCTGCTCCAACTACCTGTGAGCGCACATGTTCTCTCACTCTCTATATGTATATGTAGAGAGTATATATATATACTTTTATATATAGAAAATAAACAAATAAAATATAGTAATAAATAAATATAAATAAATAAAATAAATAAATAAATAAATAATAAAATCTTAAAATAATAGAAATTGAAGATATGGAAAAAGATTTCCATAAAACTCTCCATGTCCTGGTACATTCTGGGAAATCTTGTTATATATCTACAAATGTTATGCCTACAGAAGATACCAAGATATAGTAAGGCATTATTTATTTTTTTGAAACCTATTTATCTATTGGGGAATAGATAATAAAGTCAGCATATAAAATTTCATTGAGAAAATGTATAGGTAGAAACACATAAATTATACTAAACAGTGTTTCTTATGGGGCCTAAAAACTATTAGTTTGAAATTTTTTGCTGAAATTACTTATAAATAATTCTAGCCAAAGCATGCTTGTCTCTGAGTAGTTGTATAACCTGTAAATGATGAGAACATTTTCTTGCAATATGTTATCAGTGATAGCAAATATTAAAATTCATGTATTCCAGTTATTTTTAAGACTATTTCACCCTTCTCTAAGGGTTTATAATACTCTTGCATCTGTACCTGAACATCTTCTGAAGGTATGGCCTAATACCTTGTGACCGTATTTATGTTACATGCTGAGGGCAACTTATTGAGTGTCAGTTAACAATAACAGGGCTACAGTGGGCCTCAAGAATTGTAACTAGACATTTTCATGCATTAGATGGAATAATTAGCTTATGTTATTCAGTATTTTTCCAAAATGTATGGACTGTTAGCATCTAATTTATTTTTACTACATGACATTTTCACAGTTACCAGAAAAAAAGCAGATACACAGTTCTGACCTCATGTTTACTTTGGAATTGTTTGGTCAATAAAATGATAGTAAAAATGCCTACTTAACTTTTTCTCTTTTGCTTTCTATTTTTCACTCCAACTCATGCTGTCTTTTTCTTTAATTTTAAGTAGTGTGGTTTACAGAGAGTCTCAAAAGGGATACTCTTCTGTACTGTGGTTTTATAGAAACAGAGTCTTAAATGGATACTCTTTTGTACTCTCCTATAGAATTTCTGTTTTTTCTTTCAAGATTTTATTTAAATTTCAGTTAGTTAACATACACTCAAATATTAGTTTCAGGTGTAGGGTCAGTGATTCATCACTTGGTAAAACACCCAGTGCTCATCACAAAAGGTGCCCTCCTTAATACCCATCACCAATTTAACTCATCCCCCCTAACCATCTGCCCTCCAGCAACCCTCAGTTTGTTCTCTATAGTTAAGAGTCTGTTTTATGGTTTGTCCCTCTTTTTCTCCAATGTTCATCTTTTTTGTTTCTTAAATTCTACATGAGTGCAATCATATGGCATTTATCTTTCTCTGGTTTCATGATGTCCATACAAATAATCACTTTAATAAATTTGGTGACATATTTGATCTACAATCAATATTGAAAAATCCCCTTCTATGTAACTAGTTCAATCTCCTATCGAATGCTGGAATTTAAAAATGCAGTCACGCTCTATTAAAATATATAAAAGGCATAGTGTATCATAAAACACACTAATTTAAACATTAGCACTTCCCAATTTTTGGATAAATATGACTTAACAAAAACTTTCCTTGTTTTAACTTAATAACTACAGATGAGTAATTTCATTCTCTTGGTCTCATTTCTAGCTCACAGGTGATATAGGTAATTTCTTGGAAGCTAAATTAACAATTAAAAAAAAGTAAAAGAAAAAGAAAATCAATCAAACTAAGATTATTGCATGATTCTGAGTCTCTAAGATTATTGAAATCAAATTACATGTTTAATCACAGTCACCATCATAGCCATATAGATGGCATATAATTTTAATGTTTATTCCATTAGAAAGCATATATTGGGTGCTTGTTTCTGTGCTTAGCCATCTTTTTTTATGAGGTAGCAAATGTAATTGGACCCTTGATATTTTTGTAAAAAAGCTGAGAAAAAGTAGAAGAAAGGAGAGAAGTAACGAAACAGAAGGAAACATATTTTTCTTTTCTTCCCCCACATGACAGCCATGCAAGTTATATACTACCTCAGACTAACCAGATTTTCTCATACAAAATTAAAAATTATAAAACAACTACAAATCCAAATGTATATAATATAGGCTAAGTGAAATTATGGAAAATGTATAATATTACAAAGAAACAAAGATAAAAATAATAAATTCATTATTTTATAAATGTGAAAGTACTTTAAAGGTATATGTTAAAAATTAGAAATATCATAGCAGAAAGAAATCAGCAAATCATTAACAATAAATTAGGGGATTAGGCAAAGAAAAAAATGTTCTTTGCCATGATGCCAAAAAGACACAAAACTATGGCAAACTGAAAAATATTGTAAATAAACAAAAATGAAAGTTAAGATGAGAATATAATTTTTGTTTATTGAAGTGGGAGTAAACCGATGTAACATATTATCTTAGTGCTTTGAGGAGCGTCTTGTAATGTTAACACTTCGCCAGACTCTCAACATTTCATATATTGTTATGAGCCACCTCAGGACCAGAAAGTTGACTACTGAAATATGATCATACCTCAACTTTGGAAACAGATTAATTATAATTTCATGAGATGTATTTATAAATCAGAATGCAAATATAGCTAAAACAAGAAGCACAGAAAAAGACCATGTTACATAGGTAATAATTGAATGTATAATAATTTATCAGAAATTCAGTAATGTTCTATATTAATAGAAATTTGAAGACTATTTTAGTTCCAAAGCTTCTATCATATAATATATAAATTAGAGTTTAATAAAAATGTTAATTATAAAATCATATTTTTGTAACTATTAAGGAATATTTCCCAGGATCATGACAAAAGAAGACATTTTAGAAAACATAAATGATGATTTTATGAAATAAATATTAAAAATCAGAAAATTTGGGGCACTTGGGTGGCTCAGTCAATTAAGCACCTTTGACTCAGGTCATGATCTCAGGGTCCTGGGACTGAGCCCCGCATCAGGCTCTGCCTTTGATGGAGAGTCTATTTGTCTCTCTGCCCTTTTCCATTCATTCTCTCTCTCTCTCTCAAATAAATAAAATCTTATAAAATATCAATTTTTAAGTTTACAAAAAAGTAACATGAAAGTGAAAATAATAGATTGGCAAAAATGCATCCACATTATATAGCAGTTAATGAATGATATAAACGTGTGACTACATAGAGATTCTAATAGATGAGTGAATAAATACTGTCTTTTGTCAATAAACCGCCTAAGGACAAAGACACTATTTTATTCATGATTGTATGCTTGCATCTTGAGAACATGACAATAGGCAAGCACTCATGACATAATTGCTGAATACATGGTTGGATGGATCATTCAACGGATAGGTACTGAGACTTAGTTTCATCCCAGTCTCTGAACAAATTGGATGAGGAAAAGTGAAGTTTCTGGATATTTCAAGGTCAGGCCAAAATCATGGTGATTTATTCCACTTATGTGGCTGTCTATTATTTGGAAAATGACTTGAACATGATTTTCAAACTTGACTATAACCAACTAGTAGGGAATCTATGGGTATAAAGAATAAATAACAAATATTTCATAAACAAAATAGACTTAACATAAAGATACCCCTGATATTTCGTGTTCTGTTTTACTTCATTTCAACAAAATTGATTCCAAGTTACCAAAAATATTCAGACTTGGTAATGAGACACAACTCCAATTTAGAGCAATCCCCAGATTTTGCAGTTGAGATCAGGAGAAGTACATAATTTATCATAGTTTATTCATCTCAGTAATGTGTCATAACTTAAGTTTTTGATGCTTACCAAAGAGCTGTTCTGTCACTATATTCAAAGTCAGTATTTATACACAGTCTTCAAATAAGCAAATAAAGCTATAACTAAACAGGAATTACATCTGTTGCAAGCCATTAAACATGCATACTTCATAGGTAATGCTAAAAGTGTTTGATTGATTTTGTTTATTAAACATAGTATGTTATGACTAAAGGAGATAATTAAAAAATTCCTTCATATTCATATTTTGAGCAAGACTGATAAACATTGTTTTTAGAAAAGAAATTTACTTTTCTTTTTCCTTGTCTTTCTCTCTCAGCAACATTTATTCATCATCTCACCTTATGCATCCATCCATACAATCATACAAGGCTATATCAACAATGCCAAACAATTATTTAAATTTGCAAATTTTTAAAAAATATTTTATTTATTTATTTGACAGAGAGAGATCACAGGTAGGCAGAGAAAGAGGGGGAAGCAGGCTCCCTGCTGAGCAAAGATGTGGGGCTTGATCCCAGGACCCCAAGATCATGACCCAAGCTGAAGGCAGAGGCTTAACCCACTGAGCCACCCAGGCACCCCTAAACTTGCAAATTTTGAATGCCTATTAGAAACTCCTGATGAATCCAGAACTCTGTATTTCTCATATATGCTGATTTATGTGTAGTTCCTCAAAGTGAGAAATAGAATTTGGATTAACAACTTCATTTAATAAAACATAACATTTTCAAAAAAGTTTATTCATGTAACTCATCCACTTAATTAAACTCATCTTTGGAGACTAAATTAAGTCAGTAGGCACTTCCTTAGTAGTTAATAAATTATCACTTCTTAAAAAAATTTAGATATTTGATATATAGTTATAAAGTATAATAAACCTACATTATATACATAATAAACTTATATTAATATATCTAAATAAGTGTAATAGAGCATCATAATAGCATTTGTTGAAGAATGAAGTTTGTTGAATCTCTTTGCTTAAAAACTAAAAATATTAGAGATTCAATCAGAACTTCAGTTTTATTATTATAGGACTATAAATAGACTATTAAGATATATTGTTTCACTGTTCAGAGGATTCATTTACTGTCAATATGAATTAAGTTTTAAATTCCCAAATAATCTAAAACTTATCTGCAGCTTGGTTACAAAATTTTTAAAGTAGGGAATGAGACGGTTTTGCTATTTGCATTAGTAAAATGAAAGAAAATCTAATTAAAAGAAAATGAAGAATGGAAGCCAATTATACTATTATGTAACATACATTATTGTACAACTATGTAAATTGTGTCCATTATTTTACTGTGTTATAAACAGTATTACACAATATCTGTAATTTAGACATTTAAAGATATTATAAAATCATTTTAATAAAAGCCTAAGATACTTAGTGTGCCTATTTATGAATGTAAAGTCATTAGATAATTTTACAGAAGGAAAAAACAGTAAGATGGTTTCATATAATTTTCTTGTATTTGTATGATTATGCTTTCAGTAAATCTGAGAATTGATGAAGGTAAATTCTTATTATTTGATGATATTTTCTATCTCCAAGAACCAATGTTCTTTGTGCACTTTGCGTGCAGAAATTTCCCAAGTCTAGTGTGTGATTGTGACAGATTCTGCCCTGCAAGATCATCTGTCTAATAAGATAGCAAACTGCAAAGAATTGAGAAATTGATTTTGCCAAGTTTTAACTTAATGAAAAACAACCTGGTTTCAATCACACTGGAAGGTGAGATATAGAGTTGCTTATTAAGACTTAGGTACATTGGAAGTCAAGTAACTTTCTGTCTTTAGAGATAAGATGTAGCTGAAGAGAATGGTTTAAAACAAAACAAAACAAAACAAAACATATTGGCAGAAAAGATATCATTATGCCAAAAGTGTGTTTTATTTTATTTATTTATTTTTAAAAGATTTTATGTATTTCTTTGACAGACAGAGATCACAAGTAGGCAGAAAGGCAGGCAGAGAGAGAAGGGGAAGCAGGCTTCCCGCCAAGCAGAGAGCCCGATGCAGGGCTTGATCCCAGGACCTGGGATCATGACCTGAGCCGAAGGCAGAGGCTTTAACCCACTGAGCCACCCAGGTGCCCCTAATGTGTGTTTTAATAAGGAAATGTGTGATCTCCACTAAGGAAATCACATAGGAAGTCTCCTATTATGTTTATTTTCTAGGTCAGCAAACCAAATGACAGTAAGTTTATTTGCATCTTTCTTTGATACAGGAGAAATTTCTGGATATCAAAATTTTTTTTCCGTTCTAAATATTCCACTCTTCTGTCTCTTCCTCTCCCTCTCTCTCCCTCTCTGTCTTCTACTCTCAGCCTTCCTCCCTCTCTCTCTCTCTCTCTCTCTCTCTCTCTCCACTTAATGAGGTACAAAGAAACCTTGCTTTATTAGAACCTTGTCAATTAATATGTCTTAATGATAAAAAAGACTCTAGAATTTTGTCTCTACTCTTACCATTGAGTCCAAGTCTGTTCTCCTGAGGAAACACATTGTCTTTTTTTTTTTTTTTTTTTTTTTATGATTCTAAAAAGTTTAGCACAGCTTTACTAACTCCATCTACATACAAATAGACTTTTAATCATTGGTTGTGCTTAAATAAATGGATAGTAGTAGGTAGTTACATAGATAGAGAAATCCATGCTTTTTAAAGGTTCACTGATGCAAATTTTGAGGCAAGTTCTTTATTGCTTGGTGAAAACTTAGTACCCTTGCCTTGGGTTTCTGCAGACCGTTAATGGAAAAGCAACAACCTAATGAGCAAAGGACTGCATGCTAAGTTACATAACTTGAGACCATATTGCTGTTAAGAGCAGAAATAGAATTTATCCTTCTTTCAACTCTTTTCTATTCAGAATAATTACATTATATTCCTAGTTCAAATTAGTTAAATTTTTGAAAGATTTGTGTCATCTTGTAAAAAAGAGATTGGAAGGCAGTTATTGGTATAATTTTAGTATTGCATGTCCAGAGCTTTTGAAAAGCCAGGAATTTTTTGATAATTACAGATATGGTAATATTATTTTAAAAGAGAAAATATTAGTGCTTTATTGATATACATATTGGGTTTTTGTTTTGTTTTATTTTGACTTTTTAAACTTTGAGATTCAATGAAAGGTGAGAAATGTAATCTCTCTGATAGGGATTGTTTAACTCCCTTAGGTATCAAGCCAGAGTTACAGCAATAACAATATTCACTGATAGATCAGTAATTTACTAATCTTGGGTAAGATACATCTGAAGCATAATACAGACCATAATATAGACAACTGATTTGCTTAACAAAAGAATTTAGTTAACATATTAGGTGGTTATTGAGTACCCTTCTCTGTTAGAAAGGTGGATAGGAGGTGCCAATTTAGAAACAAAATTAAGAAAAAATGCTATTATAAATGATATCAAAGCTTCTAAGGAACTGTGTCCATAAGATCACTAAATTTCTCATTCTAATGAATCTATTACAGTTGCTTAAAGACAAAAATATAGGTTTGTGTAGTTTGCTGTTTTCTTCAATATATTCCTTAACATCAAAATCAATGAAGAAAAGAAAGATTGGTTATTGTGTTTTGAGATACATAGTCTAATGTACTCAAGCAATTATTTTAGAATTAATTATTCCTTCCTTATTTTTTCCCTAAAAATGTGCAAAGACACAAAGGTCCTGAGATCAGAATATAACCAACATTGTTTTTAAGATTGGAGAAGGATTTCAAGAATTTTGAAATCATAAATTAGGATTTTACTGTATAAATTACATTTTTCCTCTTGTTCAATCTTTGCTGAAAGAGTGAGATCTATACAGACACATATTTGCCTTGAAAAGAAGATTAACACCCTTGTTAATCTTAACCTTAAATGTTGAAACACTAGGACATTTTGTGCAGAATGCAGAATGAAGTTTATTTCCATATACCTTATATTTTATATAAATATGTCATTGATTTGAAAGATTGTTGCTCTGCAGAGGTATTTGTTTATTTGATTATTTTAATTTAAGCTTAGCTACTTGCATTGAATCATGCAAATTGACTACATTTCTACACATGACACTTTGAATTGCATACTTGGTAAGGTAAGTAGATATGTTCTTGAGAAATAAATGTTACAAAATTACAACTGAACTTCAGATATTATAAGCAGTTTGGGGTTGATTTGAAAAGACTGATTGTTATGTAAATTATTAATAATAATGAATGAGAGTTCTAGATAGGTTTGTAATTAAACTCTAAGAAAATCATGTTCTTTGCTATAATCTCAGATATCAGAACCAGTACAAGAGGATTCTGTGACTTCTTGATAAACTTAAAGTTATCCTTTAGAACATTTTTTCTGTAGTTAAAGAATTTTTATATCAGTGTTATCAATATGAATACAGAAATGAATTGATTGTCAACTTTATTATAAAGTTTTAACATTCATTCCTAACTGCTGATATAAATAATATGCTCCTCTTAATATCTTCATTTTTATTGCTGATTGCTTTATAAATCAAGAAATTAAATTTATAAGAAATTAAACTAATATTAATAAAATATACCACAATGTCTCCTTATGCTTTAGTCATTAATATTAACAAAAAGTATTTTAGACTTTAAATTTACTTTTAAAATTAGGATTCTGTTCTTTGCAGATGCTGAAAATACTTCTTTAATTAAAATATTTAAGCTTCATTTTTTTGGCAAACTTTTGTGTCTGTGTATCTTATGTGAGATAAAATATTTACTGATTTCTCTATGAGCGCACATTTTATTCAAAGTGGAATCAATGAAAAATGAAATGCTGCCTTGTCTCTAATTGAGTAACCTAATATAATTAAAAATAAAATATAAAATAAGATATAAATAAAATATAAAATAGATGAAATATAATAAGAATAAAAGTAGAATGTACATTATATGAACCAATAAAATGTGTAATAGTTAATTAGAAACATTTTAGAATTAATTGATATAGAAATGTTTATATAATTTATATATGTATGTGTATTCCTTTGACTGATACCATGAATCATTCAAAATTAATCAGGTTTAAATATTTTTAATGCATATACAATTCTGTATAAAATTAATATCTCTTTTAAGATCTGTATTCTAAGAATTAAAAAGAATGAATTTTCCAGACTTTAGTGCCTACTATCCCTGCTATAAAAATATACTAGTCTAACTAGCAACACGCAAATAGTGGATGATTATACTACTTTCCAATCACTGTTTTCAGGATACAGTGATACAGAGTGGACTATATCTAGATCATTAAAACAGAAACAATAATTTTTTAAAATATAATGACCATAAGTAAGTTGTAGAAATGTAATTCACTTTTGACCAGTAAACCTCCCAATACAATTAGAAGGACTTGTGGTATTTTTTTTTTCCTTTTAAACACGATTAACCAACTCTGTGTGTGTAGGATTATAGAATTTTTTGAGGATGCACTTGTAATTATATAACCTAGCCTTTGTCTTTGTATGCATATGTATGAGTATAATAATAAATTATCTGTCTTAATTATTCATCTTTCATCTGATATATAGTTAATAAGTATATATTTTTATGTTATTTAATGTGTTTCTAAGCCATATAATTTGACAGAATTGCATTTTAGCATTATGTCATAACTTATTTTAGAAATGTATTCTTTGGCACAATCAAGTTCTTATTTTTCAAGATCGTTTAAAAAAAAGTCATGAAAATACAGATATATTTTGGTACAACCATGATTTTTTCTTAAAAATAGAATTCTGGAACAACAACAACAAAAAAATAGGATTTGGGGTGGATGGCTTAGTCAGTGAAGTGTCCGACTCTTAGTTTCAGCTCAGATCATGTTCTCAGGGTCATTAGATCCAGTTCCTTGTCAACCTCATAATCAGTTTGCAGTCTGCTTGAGAGTCTCTCCTTCAAGAGCTCCTCCCCTAACTTGTACCCTCTCCCTCTCCCTTAGCATGTTTAAAACTCTACCTGAATTGGAGTTGGCCACATGTTATTATCTGAAAAAATAAGCAGTAAATGTTTTGTTAATATAACAATTAAGACATTACCCAAATCAGAGACCCTAAGTTTTAGAAGGGACCTGGGTTTCTGCAACTGAGGATAAAGTTTAGGAGACTTTATATTACTGAGACCATACATTATAGCATCAGATGAAAGTAGTAAATACTTTTGTCATTTAGAGTTTGTTGAACATTGCAAGATTTCAAATATAGAAAAAAAGGACAAATGTGTAAATTTCCTAGATAGTGCATAACTGGCAAAATAGTACGTAGTTTTATATAGTGCCTCTTGTTCAATACTGTAAGAGAGGCGTCACTTCCAAAACCTTTCTTCAAACTGCCTAACACAGTAAGTGCTAAACAGAACTGTTGCTGTCAATACTTGGTAATACGAAAGTTTCTCTTTGGTTTTCTCTTTTGTTTGTTTGGTTTGGTTTTATTCTGCTTATTTTCTAATGGGAATGGCCCTATTTTTCTCTGTTTATTAGGTGTCATCCACTCTTTTATTTTATAAGCTGCTTGTTATTATTTGGTCATTTTTCCAGTAATATGATTTATAAGAACTATTTCTATAATGAAAAGGAACAAAGAACTTTACTATTTGTTTCAAATGTGTCACACACACTGTTGCTTTTTTTTTTTTTTTTTTTTTGTCTTCTGACTTTGGTTATAGTATTTGGTTCGTACAGAAATTTTTATGCAGAAAAATTCAAAATTCTTTTCCCCCGTGCTTCTGGGTTTTGCTTAGAAAACACTCCCCCATTCTAAGATAATGAATTGCATCTTATATTTCTTTCAATTATTAATTTTTTTTTTAAAGTAAGTTCCACGCCCTACTCAGTGTGCAGAGAGAACTCACACAGATGAGTTCAGGGGCCTGAACTCAAGACCCTGAGATAGAGACCCTGAGAACAAGACCTGAGGTGATATCAAGAGTCGGACCCTTAACTGACTGAGCCACCCAGGTGCTCCTACATGTTTTGATTTTTTATAAAATTTAAACATTGTTCCATCTGAAATGCAAAGCTAATGAAGGAGAAGGAGAAGGCTATACGGATTTTATTATTTGGTGTAGGCGATTTGAATGTTTGTACCATACTTCTGGTACTTTTCATTGGTTTGTTTTGGGTATTTTTGTTTGTCCTTATGAAAACATTTATTTGAATTTTATTACCTAAGATGAAACTCTGCTGGAAATATAAAAATTGTTTGCCTGATTCTTAATTCCTAGAGCACTCAACATTGAAGAATTCTAGAAATACACACCAATCCAGGCATTAGGAAACCGGGGTTCTAGTTCTAAATCCAGGTTCTCGTTCTAAACCTGTTATTTACTAATTGCTGCACCACTGGCCAGTTCCTTCTCTCCAATTTAGAGTTCACACAGCTTATTAGAAATAAGCCTCCCCCAAGCTCAGATAGGACAAAACTCTTTAAAACCATCTTGTTTTAGTGTACCTTAAAAAGCATCAGTTGGTAGAAAACTGGCTTCTAGCCTAACTCTATTGTTGGAGTGCAATTTCCCAGGGAAACTGACTTCATCTTGCTACCCCTGATAACAGGAACTCATTTATTTCAAACTCAGGACAAAGCCAGCCACTCAGTCCTTGCATTATTGGTTTTTTGTCTGTTCTCATGAAGGACTTGCTTCTACCTCTGGCTTCTGGCATTCGTAATTCATTAAATTGCCAGCTTCTCTTTTACTAATATGTCTATTGTATGCTGAACTTGCCCAAAATTCTGGGCATTACTAAGCAACTCAAGTCATTCTGCTCCTTTCAGTTGACCAACCAGAATTTGTTTTGGAAAAAAACTTTATGTTCCTCATTCTCCAAGTTTTCCTCAGATTTATGT
Source organism: Mustela erminea (assembly GCF_009829155.1). NCBI lineage: Eukaryota > Metazoa > Chordata > Mammalia > Carnivora > Mustelidae > Mustela > Mustela erminea. The sequence continues at coordinate 176,457,027 of NC_045614.1, forward strand.
GGGTAAGTATATAAGTAGGGGTATGATTTGGTGATTTTCAAACTTCCTTTTATTCTGATAGCATATGATTTTATAAATCTGTATTTAAATATCTGTCTCTCTAATCTTTTTTTTTTCATAAACATTTGCTATAATGCAGCTATGATTTCATTTTTCCCTTAAAGAACATAGCTCATCTTAGATATTCCTCCTGTATAGAACCAAAAAGGATGACTTTTTAATCGTAAGACTTGCATTCTTCTAAATTTCATTGTCTTTGTTAGTAATCTTCTTACCCAGTCAATGTTAACAAAATTAAATCTGTAGGAATTCATTGAGTGAAAAAGCTCATTGCTAGTATCCTTGGAAATAACAAGTAATTGAAAGATACCATTTAACTTTAAGGTTATAATGTATTTCATAATCCAAAATTAAATTATTCTTATTCTTTATGTATTATTTGCAATTTGCTTCTCTATATTATTCTAGCGCACTGAACATATTCTTTCATACCATTTTATCATTTTGCTGAAGATTGCCTCATTCTATCTTTATTCTTATGACAATCCAGTTAAATATAAACTTCTTGTAGTTCAAAAAAGAAGAAAAAATATTAATTTGAAATTGACCTAGTTATTGCAAGTGTGCTGTTCTTTCATATCAAATTCTTCTGAAACTGCTAATACTTGTTTTGTGATCCATGTTAACCAGAACACAGCATCAGTTCATAGTAGATGTGTAATCATCCCTCAGAACAACATACTGCTTAAAATATAACCCATGCGAAATTATACTAGCCACCAAGCATGCTTAGATATAGCCTTAAGAAAAACATGTACTAGCAACAGGCATCTGGGGGAGAGAATGATATAGGTCCTTGAAGTTGAGCAGCAGGGAACGCCCCTCAGGGCAAAGGAGACTGCTTTGTTTTTCTATTTATCTCCCCCTCCCCAGAGAGCACCTGCACTTAGTCAGACAATCCTTTTGTTTGGGCTTGCTCACTGTAGGTCAAGTACTATGGACCAGACATATTTTGCCATTCTTCTTACTTATCTACAAAACTTATGGTCAATGTGTAACCTACTTCAGTTTCCTTGTTGGTTGTTACTTACTTACCCATAAATATGAGGCTTGGGAGTTTCTCCAGGTGACAGCCTTTTCTACTGCTGACTCCTGCTCCTTTTCTCTTGCAGCTGATTGTTTGTACCTCATTCTTCTCCCATGTGCCATCAGAAAGGGCAAGAAGGGTGGGGCCTTAATAAATAAGAAGCTAAAGAAAGGGCGAAAAAGAAGAGGAAGAAAGAGAAGGGATAGGCCACAGGAGAAGGAAAAAAAGGAGAAAGAACACTGGGGAATATTACCAAATTCTTGAATAGAATATAAGAAATGTCATTTCATCTCTCCCAAATTTTTGTTTTGTTCCTAAGGTCAACATAGAGCATTACATAAAGACTACTTCTTTTACATAATAACCTTGACTATATGTCACAAGGTTTTTCTTCCTTTTTGTAACAACAAAAGAACTTGAAAGCTACTTAAATTTGGTAAGAAATTTAATTATATTTTGTCATCAGTAATTTATGGCTCCAAATTATACTAAATTGGCAGCTGCTGATGTGAAGTGCAAGTGAAATCAGGCCAATTCTAACCAAATCAGGCATAAAATCATATTTTAATAAACTTTGATTCCACTTTCTATTCCCTTTTCTTTTTATCATGCATGCCTGAGCTTCATGTGCAATTTGTGTACACAGATGCTAAATTTTAATGCCTTGGTAATTTAGAAACCTGACTCTTAAAAGAAGATATCAGTATATAAAGGCAGAAACCAATGAAAGTTATACACATACAAAAAGGATAGTGATGGAAATCTGCCTAAGAAAAAGCTAAAGAGCCAAGCAGAAGAGGCTATGTATGCTTTTTCAATCTCTCTGTATTTCCTTTGTATGGTTAAAAAAATCTGGAGAGCCTACTAGCTTTTCAACTAATTATTTATAAATTGGAGGAATTAATGGAGAATATAGACTTTAGGCCCAAGAAAAATGGTAAAATAAATTCAGCATGCCTTTTTAGGAAAAATAGGAATCTGGAACTTAATATCAGATAATATCATGTCTGTTTTTGCTTTTATTTTTGTTTTTGTTTTTTAAATTTTGTTTATTTATTTGAGAGAGAGAGAGCACAAGCAAGGAGGAAGGTCAGAGGGAGAGGCAGAATCAGACTTCCAGGATCCTGATGAGTGGCTTGATTCTGGGACCCTGGGATCATGACCTGAGCTCAAGGCAGATGCTTTACATACTGACCCATCCTGGCACCCCCAGAGAATGCCATCTTTAAAAATCGTACATACTGGGGTGCCTGGGTGGCTCAGTGGGTTAAAGCCTCTGCCTTCAGCTCAGGTCATGATCCCAGGGTCATGGGATTGAGCCCCACATCAGGCTCTCTGCTCAGCAGGGAGCCTGCTTCCCTCTCTCTCTCTGCCTGCCTCTCTGCCTACTTGTGATCTCTGTCTGTCAAATAAATAAATAAAATCTTAAAAAAAAAAAATCGTACATACTGGCTAGGAATTGTTAATAGCAAAATTAGTGGTGAGTGAATACATTTAAATCTCTCACTATCTGGAAAAAAATAACAGTAACAATTACAAATATAACAGTGTAAGATCTATGCTTTTGGTGTAACTGGGGAAAAAAATCACACAATTTCAATCACCTGTAAATAGAATAATAAACAACTTATCAAAGTTATCACTCATCCTTCTGACCAAACCTTTCATTCTTAGAGAACAAAAGCAGTTCAGGAAAACTTTAGATAAAACTAAGAGTAGGAGAATAAACCACAGAATTAAGACTGACCTAAATCACTAACAGAAAGAGGAAGAAACCTTTTTTAATTTTAAAAATAAAGATGAACATTTCAGGAATCCAAAGGAGCCAACAAAAAGGAAATGCAAAGTATGTATGGAACTTCAGAAGGAAGTCTTTTAAACCGGTAGGTTTCAGGGGAACAGAGCGTAAAAAGGAAGGGTGAATATTTATTGGAAAACATAAAAAGATAAATTTAGCATGAAAAATATGAAGGATACCTAAAACTCAAAAGGCCTAGAACTCTGCCATTCTACTCCTAGTGCCTCAAGTCATTCACAAAGAAGCCATGTTTTTGACTAGAAATAATTTATTAATATTTCTTAATCTAATCCAATTCACATGAAAATGCTATTGTAAAAAAATGTACAGAAGGTTTAAAGATTTTCAAGACCTACTAGAACAATTACTAGTAGAATCACTGCATTGAAGAATGTTACTAGAAAACAAAATTGAAAACAAAATAAAAACTATATGCAAATATGGGGCAATTATTTATTTTTATTTTTATTTATTTTGAGATTTTATTTATTTCAGAGAGACAGAAAAGTGAGAGAGAGAGAGATTGAGAGACAGAAAGAGTGTGCATAAATGGGGGGAGAGGGCAGAGGAGGGAGAAGCAGACTCCTCACTGAGCAGGGCTCCCAACACTGGGCTCAATTCTGGAAACCCAGGATCATGATTCAAGCCAAAAACAGACACTTAACTGACTGAGCCATGCAGGTGTCCCTTTAAAAAAAAAAATAAATAAATGTAGGTTTTTTTCTAAAGAAATTAAAAAAAAAAAACTATTTCATTATAGTGGAATACACTATATGAAGATGGTGCTTTGTAAACTGCCCAACCTGTAAGTCACAGAAATGCAAAGGGATAAATTAGTTTTTCTATAAAATTCTTATAAAAAAGTAAGCAGAGACTAAGAAAGAAAACAATTCAATTTATAGATTAAAACTACACAGCCAGTTAGATTACTTCACCAAGCATTTGGGGGATATTAAAAAAAGGGAGCGATACAAATAGGGGAAAAACAAAACAAATTTAATCTGAAATAAACTGAAGAAAAAAACTGAAGAAAAAGACAAAATATCTGAAATGATTAATAATTGTCTTTTCAATAACAAATAGATCTAAATGAAAACTTAATAAAGACAATTACAGAAAAACAGAACAACCAAGAGAATGATGTAAAAGGAAGAAATAAAATATGGTTAGAGCTCATTCTCAAAATGGAAGACAGACAAAAAATCTAGCATATGTTTAACTGAAATTTTTTGAAGAAGTCAGTAACATATTTGATTAGAACTAATATTGAAGGGATGCATGGATGGCTCAGTCAGTTAAGTGTCTGCCTTCTGCTCAGGTCATGTTCCCAGGGTCTTGGGATCCAGCTCCGTGTAGGGCTCCCTACTTAGTGGGGAGCCTGTTTCTCCCCCACCTTTTACTGCTGCCTCCCCCTACCAATCCCTGCTTGTGTTCATGCTTTCTCATGCTCTCTCACTCTTTCTCAAATAAATAAATACAATCCTTAAAAACAACAGCAACAAAAAAGACACAATTTACTAAAGAGATATAACGTTTACAAATGCTAGTGCACCAAATCACAACAATCACCTTATAAAGCAGAAAATATAAAAGGAAAAGAGACAAAGAAACACACTATGATAGCAGAAATTAACTGCATTCACAATGCGGAGGAAAATATTAAGGAAGTATAAGAGGAAAATATTAAGGAAGTATAATTGACAATAAAATAAATATTATGGATAGAGATAGATATATATGGATATGTATTATTTATATCATAAAAATAATACAATTTCTCAAGTGTTCATGAAACTTTATGTATTAAGTCACAAAGAAAATATAACTATGTTCCTTAAAGTAAAGTATTACAAACAAAACTCTCACAGTGAAATAAGACTGGAGATTATAAAAAATATGAAAGGCCATTTCACCTTGAATTTTGAAAGCATTCTATCAGACAGTTATTGGACTAAAATGAAAGTACACACTAATAATTGAGACATACTTAAAATGTACTGAATACTCTCAAAACATATGGACTCATTTAAATCAGCAAATAGCATAATGTCATAGTTGTAAATATCTTGGTCAATAAACATATATGAAAATAAATGAACTAGATTTGCAGTTTTTAAAAAAGAGTAGAAAAAATGACAAAATAAACTCATAGATGAGGCATTTATAAAGGTCAAAAAAGGAATAGATGACACAGAAAAATAAACTAATTATGATTTTTAACTGAAAAATTTACTAAATACACAGCTAACTTAAGAAAAAACAAAGTCCACAAATTTACAAAATAGAAATGACAGTGTGGAAATGGTCATCAAAATAGAAGAAAATGGGAAAAATAAGAGTACTCTCATATCTTTCTGCAAATGAATATATTCCTAGGGAAATACAATTTAAAAAACAAAAGTGAAAGTGAAAAAGAAAAAAGAAAGCAGGAATGGATTTGTTTATTTATAACTTGAATATAGGGCAATGTTTTCAAAAAGTGACTCAAAATAAAGATGTGATAAAATAAATGATAAATAGGAGCAGATAAAATTATTTCAATAATTTCTTATGGTAACACATCATATAAAAAGGTCAAAAGATAACTGACAATCTGGAGAAAATACTTGCAACATATATCATAGATGAAGGGCTAATGTCTCCAACATTTAAAGAGCTCCTAAGATTTTTAGGAAAAAAGGCCAACAACCCCTTAGGAAAACTGGGGAAAAGTCAAGAATAGACAATACAAATAAAGATGTAAAAATAATCCTTCAACATATGACAAGATGTGCCACCTACCTCATAATTAAAGAAATGGAAATAAACTCTACACTAACATTTATATATATGAATATATATATGAAAACATTCTGTTGACAAGGCTTGAGAAAGCAGAAATTCTAATTACTGATGGAAATGCAAATTTGTACAACTTTCTTAGAGTGGAATTTATGAATGTGTAACAAAACTACAACATATACATTTACATTTTGACTAGCATTCCAATTTTAAGAATTTATACTGAAAACATGCCTCCAAAAATATGAAGATAGATATTTCATCATGGTATTATTTTCAATTGCAAAATATTGCAAACAACCTAAGAGCACTGATACACAGCATCATTAACCGTGGTATATCTTAGAATGTAAAAAAAAATCCTCTCTAAAAAGATCTGTTTGAACTTATATGGGTAATTTCTAGAATATATTGTTAGATAAACAGAAACAAAGTATGAAAGACAGTCTATAGTATGTTAGCTTTTTATTTTTATTTTTTAAATTTTTTTTCAGTGTTTCAAATGAATTTTTTCAGTGTTTCAAAATGAAATTCAAATGAATTTCAAAATTCATTGTTTATGTACCACACCCATTGTTGCTCAATGCAATACGTACCCTCCATAATACCCACCACCAGGCTCACCCCACTGCCCGCCCTCCAAAACCCTCAGTTTTGTTTCTCAGAGTCCACAGTCTCTCATAATTTATCTCCCCCTCAGATTTCCCCCGATTCACTTTTCTTCTCCATCTCCCAGTGTCTTCCGTGTTATTCCTTATGCTCCACAAGTTAAGTGAAACCAGAAGTATGTTACCTTTTAAATGAGAAAAGAATGAAACACAGGAAAAATAAACCAGACAATAATAAGGTTAGTTTTTAGCAAGGATAAGTTGGAATAGATAAAAGTGGTGGTTAATTACGATAAATAGAATATATGGGGAAGTGACACATTTATGGGTATTACTTTTTGCTTAGTTTTGACGTTGAGTAGATAGTTTTTCACATGCTCAAAGAATATAGAAAATCAAGGATAAGAAAAAATGGCATTAAAAATAAGAGTCAAATCAGCTCATTTCAAGTAACTAAAATAACCACACTGAAGGAGGAAAAAAAAAAAAGTTAATCCAACTAACTCTTCAACACGATATTTTGAGTATATACCCTTGGTTAAAGGCAAAAGCACCGTAAATAACTACTGAACTCTAGATATTTGTTCTGTTTTTGACACTAACACCAGTTAGTAATTCTGAAATTATTCCTTCAAAGAAGGAGCAATAATGAACACATAGAAGTTATTGCATTACTGAAGAACCCTTCACAGAAGTCTTGGAGTTTAATGTTGCTGGGTGATTTTTATTTAGTCTTTTGAGAATTCTCTTGCCCTTTGGACATAAATCTTCTCAGCCAGTGAAAACTGTTGTCATTTTCTAAAACTGCTGTCATTATGTAGAAAATGCCCTAATGAGCTACCTATAAAGAACAGATCAACCTTTGGGAACATAAGTTTACATGATCTTGGGAGCAAATGGTCAAATTATGTTTAAATATCCAATAATAATCCTGGTTATATTCTGATACCTTTATCAGTTGCAGAAGAATGACTAAATTTGTAAATTGCATTTCTTAGTATTTTACTTTTCCAAAACACATATGGTAATCTATGCAAGAACAAATAAATCAGATTAAGTAAAATTAATTTTAGTAATATACATCAGGGTTTCCAAAATTTCAGAACAATCAATTGGCAAATTTACTTTGCAAGTTAAAGTGTTTGTGCTAGTTTTTTTTTTTTTAAATGATGATATATCACAAAGAGTAACTGAATAAATTAAGTTTAATGAACCTGAAACATTATACTAATTACATTCATTTAAATAAATGCGTTTATGATGGGACTTTCATAAAAATTTTTACGAAATTTAAATAATCACCAAAATGCTCTGATTGTTAATGAACTTTGGATCTACCTTATGTAGTGCATATTTTCAAAGGCATGAAAATGGGAGGCTTGGAAGACTTTGCCAGACAAAAGAAGACTTAGTGGATAAATTTAAAAAATAGTAGAAACTGCACACTGTCAAGGGTTGATGGGTTGGTGGAATGCTTGTAATATTACATATACTTTTACATAAAATCATAAAGCCATACACTGATGCATGCCATAAAATTTTCTTGCAGAAGCTTTCTGGCATCACTGATACTTCATGTTCTCTGCTTTAAAAGGAATGTTTTTTAAAAGGTATGTGCTAAACTGTTTCCTTAAATAAATGACAAAAACCCCAGTCATACTTAATCTGTGACTGGGTCATGAGTTTTCTAGGTAGCTGTTCATAGAAATTATTATGAATGGTTTCAAATATTAATGCAGTCATAACTCTTCATTTATAATAAATATTCCAGTCTGGTTAAGATTTATTTGCTATTGTTTTCTATCTTTATTCCAGGACATTTCAATAAATCATGGGATTCCTATACATCTGGCAGTTTGCTTTGGTCCTGTCAGCAATATTTCTATCCTTCACTACAGTGGACATCTGTTGTTTTTGCTTGCCTAGCAACTTTTAAAAAATATACCTCTTTAAAAAAAAAAAAAAAGGATTTACTTATTTGAGAGAGAGAGAGTATGTGTGAGCTGAGGGCGGGGGAGGGGCAAAGGGAGAAGGAGGAGGAGAAAGCAGAGTTCCTTTTGAGCACAGAGCCCAACATGGGAATAGATCCCAGGACCTACGAAATTAAGATCCGAGCTAAAAACAAGAGTCAGATGCTTAACCGACTGAGCCACCCAGGAACCCCAAAAATATACCTCTGTTTACTAGGGGGACCACTTTCTCTCCCAAATGTCTGCATTTTGTTATCTCTGGTGAGACCCAACCACTCTTTCCAGAAGTGGCTACAAGACCACTCTTTCCATGGTTTATATCCACTTTCACCATAAAGTAAGTTTACCTCATCTACAAAATAAATTCACCCTGGTTCTCCAAGATTTGGGTAGTTATCCTTTCCTGGAGAACCTTACAAGAGGAACTTAAAAAAAAAAAAAATTACAGTCTCCACCACTACAGCTTGTCTACTTCTTCCACTACTCATTCTAGATTCCCATCACCTCTGAATAGCATCTCTCCTTATAAAGGCCTATTTAGCCAGAGCGGCCCCACCTCGGTTGAACAGCCATTTTGTTGTTTATGCGGTAAAGCTTAAACTGACCCTGCCTCCTCCTCCCCCTGGGAACTTACTTAAAAGCAAGTCTGGGAAACTAGTCCCAGGTAACAAAGCCCAAATACAAGGGTGGGTCAGGTCAGGTGGAGACTTCCAATCAGTTAAAGCATGCATACTGTCTCCCTAGCTACCAAGGAGTGTGGGCCCTACCTTTTGGGTGCCAATTCTGACCAAGGTGATAGGCTAGTTCAAATAGCTGCTATGGGGTAAATTGTAATTCAATTGGCCACCCGTGTGTGACCTAGCATGACTGAGCGGCTTCCTCTGTGTGTTACAATCTCACTGGCCACCTGTGTGTGGCCAGACCCAACCACATGGCCTTTGCTCTATAAAAGTTAGTCTGTAAGGCAGGGAGGGGTCGCCTCTTTGCAAGAGACGTCCCTGGCCAATCAGTTTGATTCTTGATGCTTGGCACGAAATAAAGCTTTGCTTGACCTTCACTTTTGTATCAGTCTCGTTCCTTTGACCATGGACCCAACACTCCTCAGTTAAGTGACTTGAGTAGCAGGGTAACCAAGACCTACATCTCTGAATGATCTATATCTCTGGTGGGCCTTAGTCACCATGCTTTTCAGAGGCTCAGAATGGTGTACTTTTTACATTTAAAAAAAAGAACCCAAGTGTTTAGGAATAAAGAGAAAACATGTCTCCAAAGCACTTTCAAACAGCTTAGAAAAAGAGCAAGAGAGAAGGCAAACATAAAATGGTGACATTTGGGAAATCTTACAGAAGAGTATGATTTGGGGGAATTATTTGTAAATTCTTGGAATTTTTTCTACAAAATTGAAATTATATCTAAGTAATAAAGTATAGCATTTGACTTCTCCTTATGAAAAATAAGACGTGGTTTTAGTTTCATTTCTATGCACCTCTGGAGACTCAAAGCTCCGTATGAGATGCTGACATTTCTCTATGATCCTGTCTTTCTATGAGCCGCTTGCCCATTCCAAAGTTCCGTATGTTGGTCAAGCGAAACTTTCTCATAGTTTTCCAAGTTTCACTGTGAGAAAAGACGGTTTCCCTTATAATGAGGAAAGTGCTTTGAAAATTATTTTTTGCAAAACTTTTAACATTTTAATTTGCAAGGACAAGTAAAAATTTAAAAGAAGTTTTATTCTCCCTGTTTAGAATAAGAGGCTTTTCTTTCTCTCAAAGAATTTACTTTAGAAAACTTGTATTTTTTCCTCTTCTTAAATGTGTATAAATAATCATATCATATATATATGACTTATATCATATATGTCCTTCTGAAAGTTAAAATAGGTCTTGCCAATGTAAGAGTGGGTTAGCATAAGTACAGCCATTTTAGCTTGGACAGCCATCTCAGGCCCAAGGGTTGAACTTTCTCCTACTATACTTTTGTTCCAGGGACTCCCACCCTGCTTTAGTTCCAGAGACCCCCACCCTGCTTTAGTAACAGGAATACCTAACCCTGTAAACACTTCCAGGAAAAACCGTTATACCTAACCCTGTAAACACCTCCAAGAAGTAGCTAACCCTGTAACCAGCCCGGCAACAGCTAATCAGCCTACTGCAGAAAAGTCTGAAACTTCTCCGTGCCCCCATCCCTCGCCCCAAGCCTCTTGTAATGACCCATAAAAACCCCTGCCTTAACTAGCCTCGGGGTCCAAGTCCCTACTCTGCTGTGTCGGGTATACATGAGCCCAAGCTTAAGCTTGTCAAATAAACCTCACTGTGTGACTTGCATTATCGGGAGTGTTCTCTGCCTAATTAAGGGGTGGTTGACTCCGTACCCTAACACCAACTTTATGACCTAGCAATGGCTTTCTCAGGGACCTGGGGGCCATCTGTTCAGAATATAAACGTCAAGGAAGAGAGAGACTCTTTCTCCCAGTTTCTGTGGGTGAGTGGAAGCCTTGATCTGGTGGATTCCTTGCCCCAAATTGCAAAACTACCTCCTATCATAAAGATATGAGAACTTTATTATTCTTTTGTATACAGAAAACACAGACAGTCACTCCAATTACCAGGTGAATCTAGGATAAACTGTGTGTGACAATGGTCCTGCCAAGACCTCTTAGTATTGAGGACTAGTACTGTTTTCCTTGAGAAACATTTTTGTAATGGGTTGTGTCTGCTTGATTATATAACAGGGTGAGATTTATTTTTGTCTTTGCAATTTCTTAGTGGATCGTCTGTGATACACCTCACATTTTTGGTTTGATGCTTTATTCAACAATAAAATTGTTTTCTTTTTCTATAAAAACAAACAAACAAACAACAATAAAAACCCAAGAGAGGCCCTAATGATGATCTGGAAGCCTAATGTGTTACTGTGTTATTTTCTACTCCATTTTATAACAGGAGTCTTACCTCTTTCTGAAGAATTGAGTCTTTTGCCCATGCCATGATAGGTTTCTTTTCCTTTCTTGCTAGTCTCTTGGCACAAAGAGCCCAAGGCAAAATGACGGGAATGGCCAGCAAACCCTGTACCAAGGGAGGAAAGATTACTCCAAACTTTGCTGTGAAAGAGAGGAAAATGAAAGGTAGTCAATGCTCAGAGATTAAAAAAAAGAAAAACAAAAACAAAAAACCCTTTGCTCTTCTTTTCTCCCCACTTTTATGCATCCTTCAGGATAATCACAAACCCTTATCACTATTTCTCAAGCACTTGATTGTGACAAGGGGTCTTACTGAAACTAGGAGGATCTGTTTTACGGAAAAGATATGTTGGGCTAATCTGCATGTTCTAGCCTAAAGGATAATACATGCATCAGTTGGATCATAGGGCAGCTGTTTGGGGTGATAAAGCTTCACAGAAGGCAAAGGACCCATGGCATTCAGACGGTGGATGTGGTCCTGCAGGCCCAGGCATTCCAAAAGCTCACACCCTTCTCTAAAAATTTCCCTTCGCCCCCAGTGGCTTCTGTGTTACATTTTAGCAAGCCAGGTATTATGGTTGTTTCCATGCTCTACATATAACCCTAATGGCAAAAGGCCAGTAGCCATGACTTAAGGTTTAAGGGAGTTCTTTCTGTTTTTCCTCATGGGAATTCAGAAGTCAGTAGGACTTCTAGACCCACATAGCCTACAACTGTGGAAATAGGAGTCATAAATTCCTAAATTGTCATTAAGCGTGATTAGTAAGTAGGTTTATTCCTACTTCAAACTTTTTGGTACTCAGACCCATATTTTGTATCTCTAGGGTGAAAAAAGGTGATCCTAGAAACCATATTGGTGTTTTTTAATACTAATATAGCTTAGATTTGAAATAGGATGAGTAATTATTATAATACCTATAATGGGCCAAGTACTGTTCTAATTGTCTTACCTATAAAATCTTTAATGCTCAAAACTATTTTTGAGTATTCATACCTCCATTTTTTTGGCTAAATAACGATTCTAAATTCCCATAACTAGTAAATGTGACATTTGAACAGTCTAGCTCCGGAGATCATGAACCAATCACTAGGTTATACTGTCTCTTAGATGAAAGTATTTTTTTGTTTTATTGTTATTATAACTGAGAATGTTCCTCTGTTGTGGCTTTATTTACATTATATAACTTCAAATATAGTCATAATGGAATTGATAATATTTGAATACTTTATACATCATTTTTAGAATATCACTCAATAGTATTTCTCATATTTATGAGAATATACAAACTAAAGATGCTTTATGAAAATACAGAGAGGGTTCTTGGGTGCTGCAGCCACTTAAGCAGCTGTCTTTGGCTCAGGTCATGATCCCAGGGTCCTGGGAAAATAATATGGATTTTTTTCATTTGAATAGCTATGATAGTCAAATAATTTTGCATACTATGTTTTAATATTGCAAATTGATTTTGAATGTTTGTGGATTTTCATTACATTTTTTTCACCTTTTAATATATTTATTGTGCATTTGGATATCCTCTTTGAAGAGTCTATTCCAGTCTTTTGCACATTTTTCTATTATTTTATGTTATTTTACTTGTTTATTTTTATTTTTTAATCTAAACTCAACTAATTAACATATGTGCTTCTATCTCAAACAAATGAATAAAATCTTTTAAAAAATATAGAACAGAGGGACCACCTGGGTGGCCTCAGTTGTTAAGCGTCTTCAGCTGGGTCATGGTCCCAGAGTCCTGGGATGAGCTTCCTGCTCTGCAGGAGGCCTGCTCTTCTCCCTCTCCCACTCCCCCTGCTTGTTGTTCCCTCTCTGCTGTCTTCTTTCTGTCAAATAAACAAAAATCTTTAAAATCTTTAAAAACAAAAATTGTATATATACATATATATATATATATATATATATATATATATACACACACATACTTTTTTTCTCTCCATGTTGTATATGTGTGTGTATATATATATGTATGTATATATGTGTATATATATGTACATATACATACATGGAGAGAGAGAGAGAAGATACTGTGAATATAAGAAGATACTGTGAATACTGTGTGTATATATACATATACACATATATACATACATGGAGAGAGAGCGAGAGAAGATACTCTCTCCATGTATGTATATGTACATATATATACACATATATACATACATATATATACACACACATATACAACATGGAGAGAGAGAGAGAAGATACTGTGAATATAAGAAGATACTGTGAATACTGTGTGTATATATACATATACACATATATACATACATGGAGAGAGAGAGAGAGAGAAGATACTGTGAATTTGCTGCTGTTTTGTTGGATCAGGGAAGTGATCCTATGATTCCTCCACAGATTTTGAAAATTCATCAATATTTATGACAGGAAAAACTAAATGAGACATTATTTTAGAGATTGTATCAAGAATTTTAATGTACAAAAGACAATGTGGTGGAATTAATTTAAAAGAAAGCCCTAATCCCTATTCCATGTAAATTTAATTTGTGAAGTTTCCAGTTCTCAAATCTCAATATTCTTACAATCAGCTGTGAAGACTGTAGAAATACCCATGTTTGGGCCACAGCCCACAATTGAATCAATTTTTCTGGGGTGAAGGCAGGGCAATCAATACTTTTAAATGGTTTAACCCCAGATGATTCAAATGTGCAGTCAGAGTTGAGACTCCTTGGTTTTTGATACAGTTCAAACATTGAAGATTTTAATGTAGCTACTGTGATTAGGTAATAAATATTTCAGTGTAACAATGAATGAAATATTGAATAAAAATAAATATCGAGGGACGCCTAGGTGGCTCAGTTGGTTAAGCAACTGCCTTTGGATCTGGTCATGATCCTGGAGCTCAGCAGGAAGTCTGCTTCGCCCACTGACCTCTCTCCTCTCATGCTCTCATTCTCTCTCAAAAAACTAAATGAATAAAATCTTAAAAAAAAGGACATCAAAAGGTGCAACTAATTTGAATGTTTTTATATAGAAGCAAAAGTTCTGCACTAGTGAGGCTTTAAATTACTAAATAATACCCGGCAGGTGCAAATGGCAAACCTAAGATACACTGAAAAAAATATGATTAACATGAAGTAATCATACAGTGCTAAATACACCTTTGAGGTTGAAAATGGCTAAACGATATGAAGAAAATGACAGGAAATTATTCCTAATGAATACAATAAGTATACTAATTAAGTAAATATGCCTGACATTGATGAGAATTTGAACATAAAAATTATGAGTGGAATTCTCCAAAGACTATGCATTTCTATTAATTACTATTCTTGCCTATTTCATTTTAGGAGATTAACAGAGGCTTCAGTTTTCGGTTAACTTACAGATGTGCACATCTACTGACATTTTTATATAGCTCTATCACGCATGTAATTCTTTGGGATTCAACTGCACATAGTCAGTTGGAATTGGCTCCGACAAAGTTAGAAACACCCAACTAAGTAAAATGCAGGAATGATCCATGTTGCTCTCTTTAAAAGTTAAAGGCTGTAGTTCAGTCTGAATATAAAGGACCAGATAATAGAAACAGTGGTAACTGATCTGGATTAACACTAGGTGTGTTCATCTCAAACTTTAAATTATAAAATTATCTTTTATTTGTTCCTTTAATTTTCTTCTTTATAGACATTTCTCTCTAAGGCCAAAATTTTGGTGTTTTTCTTTTACTTTTTTTTTTCTTCTCCATATTTCTTAGCCATATAAAACCTTTTCTAAAACTATTTAAAATAATCATAAAGTGTCCGAATGTTTTCTAAAACATCAAGTTTAAATAAGATTAATGTTTATTCTTTCTGAACTCATTTCCCAATTTGTAAAGCAAAATATCTATTTCATATAATTATTTTAAGGCTTTTGGTGAAAAAAAATACCTGGTTGGTGAAAAATTTTTCTATGTATGTATTAAATGCCTTGCCAGTGACCTAAGTTATTGGTAATTTTAGAACTTTAAACATTTCAAATGCCTTTAAAATTAACTTTGCATTTGTAATTCACACATTCCTATAAATTTTTGCTCACTTTGGCTCAACTCTTGCTCATAAATTTAAAATAAAACAACTTCAGGAAAAGTAACATTAAAAGAGTTGGCATCTTAATATTCCTTAAGAGTTAGGCTAGTTTTAAAATATTAAAAGTAGTTTTCACTTCTTAAAAAAATAATTATTTCTAGAAAGTTACTGTAGATTCAGATTATAACACTGTACTATAATTATGGTTCAGATGGTACTGTTATTCTTAGCTCATATTTTCATTTGTATGTAACTTCATGACAAGTACCTTTTCGGGCTAGAATTTCTCACACTTTTCAAGCAAAAAATAGAATTTTTTTCTGTAGATTGTTTGAATAAGCAACAATTCACCAACTGCTAGGATAAAAAGGGTGTTTTAGAAATGCTGTGAAAAAGTTTTCTTTTACTTGTTTTTTCCAACTTTAAACTGTTCTTTTCAATTTATAATAGTTTTATACTTGTATACCCACTTCAAACTTTTCATAATCCACTACAAAAGTAGTATGCTAAATTTAAAAAAATACTACAGGAGAGAATTCAATGATTTTTTTTAATAAACATAAAAATTAAAATTAAAATTAAAAGATATCCATATCTTCAAAGAAGAATAAACAAAACAAGCTATAGAATGTTTTTTAAATCAATCCAAAATGATATCCTTGATTGAATTTTATGATTATTGATATCACCTGGATTTTCATTTTCTGGAGAGTCAATTCATTTGTGGTAAGACTCTAAAAATAGTCCAGAATGGTAGTGAAGTGGGCAAAAGCCCAGAGCTATGGCAAATGAATAAAAACAGAGGTTTTGAATTTTAACTATGAATGCTTTACTAAGAGATAGAAAGTTGGTGACAGGAACTCCACTGTCACCTTATGGGTACCAGGGCCCATACCTGAATATCAACCACCAGCCACCCAGTGTTCATGACAGTCAAGCACCCAATTCTGTGTATGGAGTGGTGCAGAAAACCATGGTGAATAGTGAAGTTCAATCTGCTGATGTGCCTTCCACTTTCAGCACTGCCATAGCATGTGTTAAGGATCTTCTAGACTTCATCATGCAAAAACTGCCCTATATTTAGTAGTTGCTATTTGTAGATGATGCTTATATTTACTGTTCTACATGTTTGTCTGTAGTGAAGCATTGGCTCAACATTTCAGACCATCTTTGGTTCTTTATAGTTCGAATCATTTTGTCCAAATGCTGCTTCTCCTGTCTTATGTAGCTGCATAGCCAGACTCTTGGAACTGGTGGATGACTCAATGGTGACCATCTAATTAAATTCTGACCATCTTGTCAAATCTCCACTACCTAGTGCAGATTCACCTCACACTATAATAAGGATAATGCCAACAATAATAAACCCAATTAGTAAGTACTAACTCTTTACTCACAGTGTTTAACACTGTCTGTCCCTATGATCTGTAATCAGATAGTCCTTGGTTCACAATCTTAGTAGGGAGGATGATCCCATCCCTGCTCCCAAAGATGTACACATCTTAATCACCAGAACCTCTGAGTGTGTTATGTTACATGACAAGGAAAATTTGAAGAGACAGATGGAATTATGCTTGCTAATCCACTGACTTTGAGTTGGGAAGGTTATCCTGAGTTATCTGGGTTGGTGTATTGTATTTTCAAGAGGTTGATAGGAGACTCAATGTCAGAATGATGCAGCATAAGAAAGATTCAACAGGCTATTGCTGGCTTTGAAGTTGGAAGGAGAACCAAGCAACTTCTACAATCCAGGAAAGGCAAGGACATGGATTCTTCCCAACAAACTGCAAAAGAAACACAGTTTTGCTGACACCTTGATTTTAACCCAGTGGGGTCCATTTTGGACTGCTAACTTTGAGAATTGTAAGAAAATAAATTTTATATTAATTTTAATCACAAGTGAAAATTTGTGAAAATTTGTTACAGCAACAATAAGAAACTAATACAACTTATCTCCAATGTCCCTATTAATGTGAATAATGGAAATGAGAGCAAAGATTGTAGGAGAACATAGAGTTTCCTTAAAATAATAATTGGATAGATTACTAAACACTTGGAAGTATTGGAATTTCATATAGATTGAGAAGGAATTGATAACTGTTTCATGGAAAGGGAGCAAGGTACAAATTGAATCTGAACTGAGGGAATTAAAGAAGAAATAAAATATTTGAGATTGTGAATAGGTAAAAGTAAAAGCTAAATTACATTCTTAAAATTGTGCATGTTTTGCTGGTGCCATATATCTTATATCATTTTTCCACCTAATTCCTAAAGAACAAGACTTTCCCAAAGTACTGTATATTCTAAGAGATGACACCATTTTTGAAGTTAGGAAAGCATGTATATGGCACATATTAAGTGTTGAATTGATCGATTAAGGCTCTAGTATTATGGCTTTATTGCTAGAATGTGTCTGGGTATTCTAACTCTGATCACTAGATAAATATATTTCCTCCATTGCAGGCTTAGCTTGAAGTTACTGAGTTATGTCACTCCAAAATTTCTCTAATATGTCATTTCTATTTTGTGGTAGCAAGTTTGATTCTGCAGGTAGAACCCAGGTGTTATGGGCAGAATTGTGTTAATTCCAAAATTCATATGTTGAAATCCTAACCTTTAATATCTCAGAATATGACTATATTTGGAAATAGGCATTTATTTATTTATTTATTTATTTTTATAGGTATACTACCATTTATTTAAGAAAAGGGACTTTTTAAATTGTGTTGTTAGTCACCATAAAAATACATCATTAGTTCTTGATGCAGTGTTCCAAGATTCTTTGTTTATGTACACCATCCAGTGCTCCATGCAATGTGTGTTCTCCATAACACCCACCACCAGGCTCACCCATCCCCCCGACCCCTCCTCTCTAAAACCCTCAGTTTGTTTCTCAGAATAGATAGTTTCTCATGGATTATCTCCCCTTCTGATTTCCCACAGTTCACTTTTCTTTTCCTTCTCCTAATGTCCTCCATGTTATTCCTTATTTTCCACAAGTAAGTCAAACCATATAATTGACTTTCACTACTTGACTTATTTCACTTAGCATAATCTACTCCAGTCCCATCCAGGCTGATGCAAAAGTTGGGTATTCATTCTTTCTGATGGGTGAGTAATATCCAATTGTATATATGGACCATATCTTCTTTATCTATTCATCTGTTGAAGGGCATCTTGGCTCTTTCCACAGCTTGGCTATTGTGGACATTGCTACTATGAACATTGGGGTACATATGGCCTCTGTTTTCACTAAATCTGTGTCTTTGGGATAAAAATCCAGTAGTGCAGTTGCAGGATCATAAGGTAGCCCTAATTTTAATTTTTTGAGGAATATCCACACTATTTTCCAAAGTGGCTGCACCAACTTGCATTCCCACCAATAGTGTAAGAGGGCTCCCCTTTCTCCACATCCTCTCCAACATTTGTTGTTTTCTTCCTTGTTAATCTTTGTCATTCTAACTGATGTAAGGTGGTATTTCAATGCAGTTTTGATTTGAATTTCCCTGAAGGCTAGTGATGATGAACATTTTTTCTTGTGTCTGCTAACCATTTGTATGTCTTCATTGGAGAAGTGTCTGTTCATATTTTCTGCCCGTTTTTTACTTGATTATCTGTTTTGTGTATGTTGAGTTTGAGGAGTTTTTTATAGATCTTGGATATCAGTCCTTTGTCTGTAGTGTCATTTGCAAATATCTTTTCCCATCCATGGGTTGCTCCTTGTTTTGTTGATTGTTGGAAATAGGTCTTTAAGGAAGTAATGAAGTAAAAATGAGGTTATTGAATGGGTCCTAATCCAGTACAAGTGATGCTCTTATAAGAAGACAAAAATATTTGGACACAGACACATAAAGAAAGAAGATTATGTGAAGGCACAGGGAGAAGACAGCCATTCATAAACCAAGGAAAATGACCTGAAACAGATACTTCCCTCAGGGTTCTCAGAAAAAAGCAGTTTTGCCTATAACTTGATCTCAGACTTCTAACCTCTAGAACTTTGAGAAAATAAATTTCTATTGTTAACACCCCCCAATCTGTGGTATTGTACAGAACTTTAAGCAAACTAATACACAAGGTCAAATCGACCACAAATTTCTGTGGCTTCATTTTTTTTTTTTTTTTTTGAAGTATAGTTGACATACAATTTTTTTTTTCAGGTGTAAAAATTAGTGATTCAATGATTCTATACATTGCAAACTGATTGCAAACTAGCTGTCTTTTTATTTCCTTCATAGCATCTTTTTTTAATGTTTATTGTTGAAAGAGTAATCAGAGACAGTGTTATTAATGGACTTAAGAAAGGCAAAGTAAAACTGAGAAGTAGCAAATAAGTCTTTCTATAGTTACCTAGAAATGAGAATGTTGTAAACCTAGGAGAAAATTATGTCCTTCAGAAATTTCTGGACAGTCTATTTGGAGAAAGGGAGCGGTAACTTGAAAAACAGAAGGGAAAGCAAGTGCAGACTGCCAGCCTGAAATAAAAAGCCTAAGTCTGGAACTGATGGAGAAGAAGCCTAGAGGGGGGAGAAAGTGGTAGAAGCACCATCAATTCATGGAGGAAAATTTCTGTTAAATACTTTACTCATTTAAATAATTTTATTCTAGATAGCTCTAATATGCAGCCACTACACAACTGTGAAAGCCAAAGATAGGCTATATTTACAGCTCACCAGGCTTCTT
The DNA here is from genome assembly GCF_009829155.1 of Mustela erminea. Lineage (NCBI taxonomy): Eukaryota > Metazoa > Chordata > Mammalia > Carnivora > Mustelidae > Mustela > Mustela erminea. The sequence continues at coordinate 176,476,954 of NC_045614.1, forward strand.
TACACAATGAATAAGCAAAACCAAATACCGATTGGTTTTATTTCACTTTTGCTTTTTCATAGTGCCTTTTTCTAACATTAACACTGCCAATACTTTTATTTTCCGTGATGTGATTTAAAGTTTGGTCACTGACATCAGTACTCATTTTTAGGATGATCCTTGGTCTCCTGCTTACCTCTATGAGCTTTATTTGTAAGGTAAAGTCAAAGGTTCTCATTTGGGGAGAAGATTTATGTATAATTTGTTCCTTCAAAAATATTGCATATAATAAGAAGTATCATTAGCAAATTAACACATACTAGTTTGTAGAACTCAAACTGTAGCAAAAGATATAAAAATAAAAAGTAACACCCTCTCTCCCTCTCCTAAATTTAATTCTATTCTCATGTTAATTAGTTTAAGAGACTTCTAACCATAATACAATCTTCTACATTTGTATAGTCTTTTTATTTTTAAACAAATAATAATGTACAACTGTTTCACAGTTTTTATATATGATGACTCCTAGTGCATATTTTCATTTTAACACCTATATGCCTACCTTATTTTTTAATGACTATTAAATTTTATTTTACTGATCTAGCAAAATCTTTAAAAAATAGATATATTTTGGTAGGCATTGGGCTATTTCCAGTTGTTTTTTTTTAACTAAATATTATCTAGTGCATATCATTTTACAAAATCTTCATTCACTTTTGCTATTTGAGAATAAATTTGGAGGAAAAAGATATGCTATTATCTATTGCTTTAAAATATATTCAGACCATATACTGCTTTCCGCTCTCCAAGCCACCACCCTCTCTCACCTAGATCATTGCTATAATCCCTCTCAAATAGTACCTTATTCCCCTACAATCTAACCTTTATCCAATTCCCAATATATCACCTCTCTGTTCAAAATCTTCTGAAGTCTTCCCATTTTATTCAGACGGCATCCCCCATAAGTCTTATTCTCATTTGGGACTTACTCTCATTGGTTCAGGAACTTTCTTGCTGTTTCTCAAGTATGTCAGACCACAGCTGTGACTGTTTCTTATATATGGTGGAAGGTTACCACCTTTCTCTTTGTAAATCTGTTTTTAAATACCAACTTTTCAGTCTTGCTCTGAACACCACCCACATGAAAAGTTTCCAGCTCTTTGGTCTTAATTCCTGATCCACATTTCCTATTTTTTTTTTAATTTTTTTTTTTTAATTTTTGCACTTATCACCTTCCACCAACCAAAAACTTTATAATTTACCAATTTGTTTAATGGTTTTTCTCTCTCTTCTCATTAGGTTATGAGATTTAGAACAATGGGAACTTTTGTCTGTTATATTTTCTGATATATCCTAAGCACCTCAAACAGCCCAGTAGTTTAACTACTCAATAAATAAACAATGTGTAATTAATGGGTCAAGTGTTGTGTTCATTTTAAATGATCATATTTGTACATTTGTCCAGCAAAAAGTCTTTAAAGGTACAGTTATTTCCACACACTCTTGAAAATTGTATCTTATTGAATATTTTAATCTGGCAAATTAGGAGAAAATTGAGTGAAGCCACATTCAATATAGAGGTAGCTATGATGTATTATTTTGCCCCATTATACATGAACTTGCTACTATGGAAAACTATATACATCTGATAGAGTTTGCTATATACAACATCTATCTGCCTTCCTATAAAATAGGAAAATTTGATAAAATTTTATCAAATTGGCACATTAGAAACTGATTGTATTAGTTTGCTAGAGCTGCCATAATGAAGTACCACAGACTAAATGTCTTGGACAACAAAAATTTATTTTCTTATAATTCTGCAGTCCATAAGTCTGAAACCAAGGTGTTGGCAAGTTTGATTTTTTCTGAGGCCTCTCTCCTTGGCTTGTAGAAGGCGATATTCTCTTTATCTTTACATAGTCTTTTCCTGTGTGTATCTGTGTCTAAATTTCCTCTTTCTATAAGGACACAACCATTAAATTAAGGCCCACACAAATAACCTCATTTTACCTTAATTACCTATCTCCAAATATAGCTATATTCTGAGGCACTGGGGGTTAGGACTTCAACATATAAATGTTGGAGATAACTCATCCCAAAATAGTGACTTATGAAATTATTTCTCTTTCTTCTTCAGGATGGTATTGAAGGATCTTTCTCTGGAAAGTGACACAACCTTTAAGTGGGCAGAATTCTAAGATGACTGCAAGTGACCCACATTTCTGTATAGTTCCCTCTTCTGAAGTAACTTGTTTCTAGACATAAGAATATGGCAAAGGTGATTAGATTGACAACACCTGATTTGTTTAGTCAAAGATAATAGGAGAGTCATTTCTACAATTATGATGGGTTATGTAAGCCTAAGAGAGCAGATTATTCTCCTGATAGCTATGAAGAAGGAAACTGCCATGAAATCTATAGCCACAAGGAAAAATTTGTGCCAACAATCTTGGTGCTTGGATGCAGATCCGTTTCTAGCTGAACTTCAAGATGAGAACACCTTTCAGCTGACTTCTTTACTTTTGCCTTGTGAAACTAGGAGCAGAAAACCCTGGAAATCTGTGCCTGGACTTCTAACTTACAGCAAGAAGAGAAAATAAATGGGCATTTGAAGCACTGGTTTTGTGGTAGTGGGTTTTTCAGGATAGAAAAGCATTCATGGTTGGTGAATATCTTTACTTCTGTAAAGATAGCCCTAAAAGAAGACTTGATAGATCCTATCGGCTACATTCCTGCTGGTCCCCTCTCATAGATCACCAAGGTCTTTTCTATTCTGCTTTATTATTATTTTTCAAATTAGCCTGATATAGTCCTCCCCCAGAGCATATATGAGGTATCCTAGTTTTTGGTGTTCAGAGTAGTTTTCTAATTGGCTTTTCTGCTTAGCCTACTACATGATAACTTTTGTCAACTTTTCTCGCCCAAACCTCCCCTCGAGCATTATTTAGTATGGTTATAGTTTGGGGCCTGTGGCTACTCCAAAGCAAAATTTACACTTTTTCACTTCTCCAAAATTCTATCCCAATTCAGTTGTGTGTGTGTGTTTAAGATTTATTTATTTATTTGAGAGAGAGAGAAAGAGCACATGAATGAGGGGAGGGGCAGAGGGAGAAGGAAAGAAGCAGTTTCTTGCTAATCCCAGGGCCCTGTGGCTCATTCTCAGGATTTGAGATTATGACCTAAGCCAAAATCAAGTTGGATGCTTAACAGATTAAGCCATCCCAGGTGCCCTACCCCAATTCCATTCTAAATCTCACTTTCTTGTTACCCTTAAAAAAGAGAAAAAAAGTAAAAGTAAAAATTTTCAAAAGAACTGCAAGCTTGGAAGACTTTGGAGATAATTTGGCTTCTTAATCCCTATGATTCTTTTTCTTTAAACCTGAAATTCCAATATTCATGACATTATTAACAAGTGTTTTCTGTTTTAGAAATTTTCTTTTAAGACTCAGTTACTTGTAGTGGGTTGTTAATTTTTAATGGACTGGTGAATGTTATGGGTCCAGTTAGTGCTAGAACTGGGGTCAAGTTAGGACCTGAAAAATGCAAACAGATTTGCCTACAGAGCTTGGTGTGAGAGCAGAAAGGGTAGGAAAGGGAGAGCACAAGAGAGACTGAGACCACTGCAAAACAACATTGCATAGCTCACTGTTTTTCATCTATTTCACAATTGTTGTTAAAGTGAACCAACTAATGGCAGTTTTATTTATAAGTTCTGCTAATTTATTGATGTGGCCTTTAATCCTTACTATTGTCAGGATTGTGAGTTTAGACCTCCCAAATCTTGTTGTGTTCTTAGAGCCGCTCTCTGTAGGAACACCAAGTTGAAAAGCTGGGTAAGAGCCTCAATAGGATTATTTTTATTTTTTTTCTCTAAAATTTTTATTTAAATTCTAGTTAGTTAATATATAGTATAATACTCGTTTCAGGAGTCGAATTTAGTGGTTCATCACTTACATCTAATACTCAGTGCTTATCACAAGTTTCTGTCTTAATACCCATCAACTATTTAGCCCATCTCCTGCCCACCTCCCCTCCAGCAACCCTCAGGTTGCTCTCTATAGTTAAAAAGAGTCTCTTATCTTTTGCTTCTTTCTCTCTTTTTTTTTTTTCCCTTCCCTTATGCTCGTCTATTTTATATATTAAATTCCACATATGAGTGGAACTTTGACTGCCTTATTTTGTTTAGCATAATACACTGTAGCTCCATCCACATCATTGTAAATGGAAAGATTTCATTCTTTTGATGGCTGAGTAATATTCTATATACCACATCTTCTTTATCCATTCATCAGTTGATGGACACTTGGACTCTTTCCATAATTTGGCTGTTGTTGATAATACTGCTATAAATATCAAGGGTACATGTGCCCCTTTGAATCAGTATTTTTGTATCCTTTGGATACAAAATACCTAGTAGTGCAATTGTTGATTCATAAGATAGTTTTATTTTCAACTTCAATAGAATTATTTTTAAATGTTATATTTGTTGTGGGTAAGAGAGGAAGGTGAGATTTCATAGTCTTTGTGATGTCCATCAAACACAAGCTGTGTTGTTATCATAGAAGAGCTGTGGATGGTGATTTTCTCAATATGTCTTTTCAAAAATATTTTAGTAATTTGTAAGATAATGTAAAGAATATTGATTGATGCATTATCTATAATAAAAATGAACCCAATCCCTGCAGGCTCCTCTACAGATGTTTTGTAGATGCCTCTAAGCTACCCAGGGATTTTAGGCTTGTAAACTTATCATTGTCTTAATATTCTTCTGGATTTCATGTGCTGGAAATGTTATGAAATACTGTTTTTATTCCATCTATATCAAAAAGCTCATCTTGTTTATTAACTTATAGTATGGAGGTTTGTATTTAAATTTTCTATAGATAGTGTCTGAGGATTTGATGTACATTGGTAAATTATTTCTTCATCAGCTGCTTACTTTTAATTTTCCATAGCATTTGTCAATTTTCTCAGGGTTATCAGATACTAGGTCAGATATTTTATTTACTGGTTTCCAAGCTTCAAAATTCTATATTTAATTTCTGTAATGAATAAGTAAATAAATATTATATATGTAAGACATTTTTTGGCAACAATTTTGATTCAATTTATTTTAATTCAGTGATAAAAGGTTGTAAAAATATCTGTAGCTACATAAACAATATATGTTAAACTTATAACATATAGAGGAAATTTTAATATGATGGCTTTGACTTTGGAAATACAGCAGGTAGAAAATAAACTTGGTAGTGGTACACAAATGAGACCTTATTTTCAAACATTTTAGTGTTACTGTCTTTTATGAAAAAAGAAAAATTACTAATAAAAACAATACATTTCTTAAAAGAAAAGTCATCTATTGTGAGCCATCTATTATGAGCCACACTAAGTGAATATAAAAATATTTATATTCATTGTAAGTACAAAAACCACATTTAGATACCATATATTTAGTTAAAAAGGTTTTGTGTTGATCATATTAAACTTTTATTTAATTTCATTCAATTTATTTCATATTTTATCACTAAATAGTATTTTGGTGAAAAGTTTCAATTATAAATGGTCTTAATTTTAATTTTATTATATTGACAAACAGGACTTTCTGGAAATGCCATTAAGTAAATGTACATATATCTTTAGATTACCTTTATAAAATTAGACTTTCAACACTAATTATTCTGTAACCAATTATTCTATAATGTACTTTCTATGAAAAGGGTCTGGAAATATATAAAGTAAAACAGTTCAAAAGTGAAACATGACTTATCAATGAGGAGATATATATATATATATATGAATAAATATAGTGAAATAAAACACAGGACATTTGTATAAGGGTATTAATGCCTATAGCCTTTAAGATTCCAGGCCTACCTTTTCTTTAAGTATTTATGAGAATACTTAATGTACATATTATCGGAAGTTTTTTTGCTTTAAGGTAACATAATCCTCATTGTCTAGCTTTCCTTCCAGTTACAGATAACAGTGATCTAGTACTAGCTCAATATTAACCTAATTCAATTAAATAAACTTTAATTCAAAATTATAACATGAATATAACAGCATGTCATAAAAAAGAAAGAAGAGTCCGATGAAATTTCAAAAAAAAAAAAAGATGGAAAAAGCTATTCTAGATTTGATTTTTACAGTCTTTTGGCAAAACATTCAATCCTTTATGCTTTTATTTATTTTTTTTCTTTTTTTTCTTTTTAAAGATTTTATTTATTTATTTGGTAGACAGAGATCACAAGTAGGCAGAGAGGCAGGCAGAGAGAAAGAGAGAGGGAAGCAGGCTCCCTGCTGAGCAGAGAGCCCAATGTGGGGCTCCATCCCAGGACCCTGGGATCATAACCCGAGCTGAAGGCAGAGGCTTTATCCCACTGAGCCAACCAGGTGCTCCCATTTACACTTTTAAATGCAAATCTTAAATTTTATACTTTGTTCAATTCCTATTAAAGCCACTTCCTAGATATTTCCAAGTCTTGTTACCATTTTAAAGACTATCCCTGCAATGCATCTCTCCAGTTACTTTTCATTATTGGAATTTCTAACTTCAAAGGTAAAAACTCATTTCAGTATCTGAGGTTTTCATGTTTTACACACAACATCTTTATTAAAACCCTTAGATTGGTGATTATTCCTGATAGCAGAAAAACATAAAGCCATATTTCTACCATCTGTTTTCTGTTATCATCATTACATTTGTTAAATGCTCAGCAAACCTTAGTTTGTAAAGTAATTGTAGCATCTCTGTTTCTGCCCCAAAATCGCTTCTATCAAGATGTCTCTGGTCTCCTTTATATCATAATCATTGTTTATTGAGTTCCTTATCTAAGAGACATTATTAAAAACAAGGAAGCAAACAACCTTTTTTTATATTGTGCTCTCTTACTTCACTTTCCAGGTCTATATTCTTCTGAGCTAAAAGCCTGAAATCTGCACTAGAGTTTGTAGCTAAAGAGATACTGTGAAAATGTCAGTGAAAAACCAGCTGTCAGTATTGAGAGGGGAGTCTTTTCCATCCTCCCTGGCATCTTCCTCTGATAGTAGCCAGGTCAAAGAAGCTTATATGGTTCAGACCTGAAAATGATAGTCATCTTTCTAATGTTTACTCTTAGACAGTCTATTTCATAAGATGATTACATGAACATGCAAAGATACTGCAACGTAGTGTTTAAAAGTTAAATCCTGAGTTTCTTAGGATTCATTAGGATCAAAATAAAACAGTTTTAAAATACTTCCCATAAGACAGTTTACAATGAAGTGTTTCACTGAAAATAGAGCAGCCATTTTGTGTCTCTAGAGCTTGGGAACACTACAGTAGAATCGATATTCATATTATTCCTACTTTTAAAAACATATTATTTAAGATTATCTACCTTAAGTTTTCTGTAATAGGCCAAAGTTCCTCTTGCTAACTGTATCCCAAATCCTGAGTTTCCAATAATATACTATCTCCTCTCTTGTATCTCCAGTAGGTAATCCATTTTAATTTAGCAATGTCTCCTTCATTCAATGTTTATTGAACATTTACTGTCCACAAAACAGTGTTATTGTTCTCAGAGTGGAAAATATGAGTTCAAGTAACAAGAGTAAATATCTAATATTTAATTAACATTTATATATCACTTTTATATTTATAATTTTAAAAAAGAGTTTCCATGGACAGTGTGAGCAATTGTAGCATTTAAATGGCAATCAAAGATATTGGGAAATTTGTTGTTTTTGAATTTAAATTAGTTTTTTTTATGGATTAGATCTATAGCATGGGCAGTGTATGTATTTTCCATTTTGCTAAACTCTTTTTTAAAATGAGAAAATGTTAATTAAATATTGTCATTCATTAAAATTTACAGGTCATGAAAGAGATAGTGCCAAATATCTTATTTGTATAATGTTACAAGTTTATTAGGAATTTTTCTACTGCTGATTTGATTCATATGTAAATTGCCTCAAAGTAAAATTAACCTGTCACTCCTGTAATTATTAATTATGCAATTATTTTATAGGCAAGCAACAAAAGTAAAAAGAATATTAGATATATAACATACCAGAAATCAATTATAATATTATTTATTATACAAGTAATTATGGTTTTGATTCCATATATTTTACTGTAATACTATATTATCAAAATGTATAATTAAATTTATTAATCATCCATTACAGAGGAGATAGATGCATGGAACAGCTAAATTAAGGAAACCACAGATCATGGCAGTGTTAATTTCATAATATGGTAATAACCTCTAGTGTCAGTAGTATGGTCTCTGTCTTCCTATGCAGCTCATTTATAGCTTTGTTTATGATTCACCATCTAATACAGGACATCTGCAACACAACAATTATTATTGGTTTAAAAAGAAGAATTTAAAGACTGCAAATATACTCCTTAAAGAATACTCCCTTCCTCTTTAAAGTATTCACTGTCTTTATAAATATAATCAGTTGTGATAAGAAATGTTTTTGATGACCTCTAGCAGTCATATCCTGAACATTAGCTGTGGCATGTATAACAGATATTTATTTTTTTTTGGAAAGTATAAAACATTAATGTGCTAGTCTAAAAAAGTGTTCCCAACATGCAGCTAAAAGAACATGGATATTCACACAAACCTGGTTTCAACACGGGGATTTTTCATTTAATACCAACTGAATGTTACTTACTCTGAGCCTCAATTTTCACAAAAGGAATAATAACTTCAAAAAAATTTGTGAAAATTAAAGAAAAACATAGGGACTTAAAAAATAATAACCAGTATCACTCTTAATATATTAGGATAATGTAGATGACAAGTGTGCAAGTATTAAAATTTAGCTGAGACTATATTGACATTATTATGGGAATCTAAATGTTTATCTATACCAATTATATTCAACTTGTTTTTGTAATAAAATGTATGTGTGTATGTGTGTGCATGTGTGCATGTGCAGCATGAAAATAAACATAAGTATAATAAAGAACATAAATTTTAATTAACTCTGAAGTTGAAGGTACATTGTCTAAATTAGTTCACAATAATAGATTCTGAATCTTTTTGAAGTATAAATATTTTCCTTAAAGTTAAATAGAACTGTTTCATTTCTCAATGCATTTATCATGTGTATATGCTCTCCAGTTTTGTTCTAATGCAATTCTCTCATATTAGAATTGTATTGCCTTTGTGCTAATCTAGAGATGAATAAGTCTCTTAAATTTAAAAGTTCATCTTTGACTCTTAATCTTACAAAACAAACTGAGGGTTTCGGGGTGGGGAGAGGGGCAGGGAGATGGTGGTGGGGTTATGGACATTGGGGAGGGTATGTGCTATGGTGAGTGCTGTGAAGTATGTAAACCTGGTGATTCATAGACCTGTACTCCTGGGGCGAATAATACATTATATATTAATTAAACAAACAAACAAACAAACAAACAAAACTTGCTCATGCAAAATAAATAAATAAATAGATTTTTAAAAAACCTCATCTTTAAAGATTTATTGACAAAATTAGTATGTGAAATTATACTTCAAATGATTTAGATTATAGAACTCTATATTTGTTGTTTATAAAGGTAATGCAATAAATATAATCTCAAACTTTCAAAGTATTATAGTGAATAATTTTGCCATAACCAAGGGTTTACTTAAACTTTAATTTCCTAAGATCAATTAATTGTGCATATACTATACAATTTTTAGACATTATTTGGCCCATAATTTTGATGATTTAATTTTCCTGAACTACCTGTGTGTTCAGTGTAACAAACAGAGTATGTGGACTGTAACCTAAAGAAAATAATTTATTTCCCTTATGTAGTCAATAAGTAATATAACAAAAGACAAGTATAATATATTATACTTATAATTCTAAGTATAATATATTCCAGCATAATATTGCTTATTCTCAGATGAATATGGATACTTTCTTTTCCAGGATATTATGACATAGTTTTCTTTTTTGATTACTTACCCTGAAATAAGGCACTCTATAGCAACTGTAGCTCAGCGCATCTTCCTGAAATATGCTTGGTCTTCTTAGAAGAATTAAAAACATGCTGCTATCAAGAATACATTTTTCATTACATTCACTATTTAGTTTAAAGACTAGAGTCAAGGAGAGATGCATTACTCTACCTTTTATTTTCATATATCTATAATTGGAAGAGACTCCATGCTTAAGGCAGTCATACAAGTTTAAATATAAATATATACAGTAAGTATAAACCTGGTCTAAAGAGATGAGTAGCTAAATTACAAATAAATAAAAAGTTTATTGGATTCAAGTCAATGACTTAAGAAGAAAAGTATTACATACTTAATTCAACAAATAATTTAGTGATGCCAACAGGTTAGATTTCATTATCAAACTAATCTCCTTGATATTTGAAACTGAGACTATACTGCTCCTCATTTTGAACTGAAAAATTATATTTAGCTGAATATATAGTATTAATTGTGAACATGTGCATAACATTGTCTTTGTATTTTGCATTCTAATCAAGCAGTTAAATAGATTAAATATTTTCATCCATGAAAATCTAAGAATAATCACATAACCAAAATACGAGACTTTCTCTTACATAACTCTATTTTGAAATTTGCCTTACAATTAAAATCTAATTTATTTTAATACTAATAATTGTGTTTTATTTAGTCTAAACTTGTCTAGTGTGAAAAAGAAGTAAGACATTATTATTTAGAGCTCAATTCTATAAATTTAAATATAAATATTCATAATTCCTGATAATAGTAGACATTAATTGCCAAATGATTTTTTTATAATGGCAACATTGAATAGTGTGAATAGACTCTGGGAGTAGCAGTTATGAAGATTAATACTTAGTCTAAATCTATCACTAAAAATTATTCTAGTTTATTTATAAAATAATGGCACTGAACAAAATAATGTTGAGTCTTCTCTGGTTCTAGATTTCTAAGATTCTGAAGTTGATTCATTCAAAGAACTGCAACAGATTATTTGTTATAAACATAAAATATGCAGACAAAGATTATCCTAAATAAATGATAGTTTATTCTAGATGCCATATCTGTCATTCATGGTGCTGATAATGGCTTGTCCATTAAGAGACAGTAAACATATTTTAATATAAAATTAGCTCCCTGCTTGCATTTATCTTTCCATTATTTCTTCTTAGATGCTTTTATATAGTACAAATTATAATGTGTACTTATAAATAAATAAATGTTTATCAAAATTTTCTGTGCCCATGTCTGTGATGTAGAAGCATTTAATGTCAATTTTATAATATTAATTATGAACGAAGGCACCAGATTGGCTACTAAACATTTATATGGCAATTATCTTGCATGAAAGGATATATTGTAATTAGTTTAAAATTTACTGTCAGAGGTTAATTGTGCTTATGTATGAAATACAGAATCTAAAACATTATTTGAATAATGTGGTAGCTTGAAATGGTTGTAGCTATGTTAGACAGATATACTATTGAATATCTGAGATAGATAATTCTTTGCCATTATAATCATGTCTGTGTGTACCAGAGGTATGTTTAATAACATATGGATATAATTTACTATATTCTAAGAAGGATTTTCACATTTAGGTGTTGCTAAATCCTTTTGGGAGTTTAAATCTATATTTCAGTAAATAAGAATATGATATGAAATTTATTAGGTTTACATGGACATGTTTAACCACATTTTGAAATCTTATTACATACAATTTGCTTTATTAGGGTATTAGAATAAAAATACACCTTTATTGCCCCCTAATGCCCTGAAGTAAATTTTCTTTGCAGAATAGACTATTTTCATGAAATAAGAACACATGGGTGTGTAGACAGGAATGGTAGATGCTTTATGTTTTCTCACACTAGGCCCCCAAATCAAAAACAGCATAAAAGTTCTTGTATATATCCTCATATAAAAGAGTATTATACCATGAAAGATAAAATACAAATAAATGTAATATTTCTATAAATTTTCTGATGAATGATTTGAAATATTAACAGATTAAGTCAAAGAATTCTTTGTTTTGGGGGGGGTGGTTTGATTTCTTTCTAAAAATCTCTAGGTAGAAAAATACTGTTAAGATTTTCCTTTACAGAAAAATAAATGTAGGGCTGCCTGGGTGGCTCAGTGGGTTAAGCCTCTGCCTTCAGCTCAGGTCATGATCCTGGGGTCCTGGAATCAAGCCCCACATTGGGCTCTCTGCTCAGCAGGGAGCCTGCTTTCCCCTTCCTCTCTGCCTGACTCTCTGTCTACTTGTGAGCTCTCTCCCTCTGTCAAAATAAACAAATGAAATCTTAAAAAAAAAAAAAAGGAAATGTAAGTTTGAGTTATGCACATTCTGACATGTTTCCTTATCTTAATAGTATAACTGAATGTCCTTCTTGGTTTGTTTAATTCCTTAGTGATGTCTCCCAAGGAGGTTTTTAGCAATGATTAAGTGTAGAATTTTTAAGGCAAAACAGACCTCTATTAGCTTATTATACTTGCTTTATATTTTTTCTTTGCTTTTAACTCCTGTTAAGTACCTGATCATGTGTTTATTTTTATGAAAAAGCATATTTAATAAAATAAAATATAAAAATTGCATGATGAGCAAGACCAGACCAAATTCATATTATCCAGTGTAGGTGAATATTGATAACATCTCACTAATGTAAATGATAAAACTTTCAGAAATAGGGTATTTTATCATTGATTTTAAGAAACTATGCATTGTTTTCTTTCCTGTATTATTTTATCCAGGCAATTAATGATTTTCATTTTTATCATTGTGTTTATATTTTATACTCCAAAAAGTTTAAAGTTGATATATTTTGAAATGACAAAGAAACATTAAATTATTTCCCAAAGGACAATTTAAGTCAGATAACAAGTATATAAACATACATAAAGAAATTTACAAACATTTGTACAAGCCTAAAAAATCTAGAGTTTACTCAGATAACATTAAATAGATTAGAGATGATCTTTTATGTGAAATTACTTGGAAAGTTTGTTTTGTTTTGTTTGTTTTTTAAATGGTTTGCAGGCAAATTTAATTCTTGACATTTCTGGGAAGACCTGACTAAAGTCAAGTCTACATGACAATTTTATCCAGCAATATGCACCTGCAAATCAATATTTTAATGGGTCAGTCAATAAATGAAAATCTAGAGACACTAGAAACTTTGGGGTTTATCTGGAATGCCAATACTACCTTTGATTTGGGATAGTATTGAACCTGTAGAAACCACTTCCCTATCTTTAACAGCTGAGGCTTTCATATAAAACTTAATGTTGCCTTAGATTCAAAACATTGGTTTGTGTGTGTGTGTGTGTGTGTGTGTGTGTGTGTGTGTATGTGCGTGCGCACACATGTGTGTGCATACATGTGCACAAATAGCAAACGTCCCTGCCACATAATTCATTTCCTTGAGCTGAAATGTATATATATATTTTTAAATGGTATTCTTTCTAAATAGCAAAAACTCACATTGGGCATTCAAAATCTAAAAATTCAGATGTAAACTCCACATCTGTTTTATCATTTCTCTTTGCCTTTGTGTTTGTGATATCTTGTAGCAGGCTCACAGAGTCTGGTACAAGACAGATACACAAAATTAGACAACACATTCCATACAAAGTAATATAAATAATATAAAGTAATTCCATCAACTTAGTGACTGTATTTCAGCCATAAATCATATCAGAAAAAAAAATTACTTAGAATGCTTTTCTGTGCTTGTGGTGTATGTACTTCCCTTCCCCCCCAGGTGAAGGAAACGATGCTGACAAATATGTTATGAGAGTTCTTATGTTGTTGAAATAGCTATGACCTTAAAATGTGAAATAAGATTAGTTTTAATAATATCTTGGGTTTATTAGAATTATTTAGTTTTACTTTTGCCAATCCTTTGAAAAGCTTCTCAGAGAATAGTGAAGGTATTCTTTTGCAGATCTAACATTTGGGCTCCCACTTGGAAAAGCCAGTAAAAGTTTTCATATCTTTTTTTTTTTTTTAAGATTTTATTTATTTATTTGTCAGAGAGAGAGTGAACACAGGCAGACAGAGTGGCAGGCAGAATGGTAGGCAGAGGGAGAGGGAGAAGCAGGCTCCCTGCTAAGCAAGGAGCCTGTTGTGGGACTCGATCCCAGGACACTGGGATCATGACCTGAGCCGAAGGCAGCCACTTAACTAACTGAGCCACCCAAGCATCCCAAGTTTTCATATCTTTTTGAGCAGGTGATTGTGCAGCCTAAAAAATTAATCTGCTCAGAGCCCACATTTGAATAATCTTGCAGATGATCCAGACTAATCAAGAGTTGATATATAAAGCTGGAACGCTTACAGATTTTTTTAAAAAACAAACTATAAAAGCCAAGGGAGCCTGATTTTCATATCGTCTGACAAACATTTTTTTTTTTTTTTCTGTGAGTGAGTTACATAGAATTTGAAGGTTACTTGGTGATAAATCATAATATGTAGACTGATATAAGGTTTAAATTAGTGGGTATCAAATAAGAAACTGGAAACTTGCTAAGAAATCAGATTCTCCACCACTCCAGATGGGTCAGAATAAATTAGAAACAGAATTAGAAATGAATTCTGGATAGTTTCTGGGTTGGTTCTAAGAACCTGTGTCTTAATAAGCACTCCAGATTATTCTAAAACATGTTCAAGTTTAGAACCACAGATTTAGATAGTAAATGCCACCAGATCAATATTGGTCTAAGAATCCATCTTCAAAGTTGTGGTGTAAGTAATAAAGGGATTATGACTTTACCTGGCCTAGTTAGCATTTGATTGTCACTGTAGCTTGTTTATCTACTAGGCAAAGGTAACCTTTATGCTTTGTCATTGAATGTATTAAGAGATTCTTTCTATTTGCAGTCAATGTTTTATATTGTAACATCTATTTTATACTTTTAGGTGATTAAATATCTCTGGTTATATCTAGTAAGTCTTGATTTATAGATGACTCTCAGGCTAATTTATTTTTTTCTATGTCTAATGGCTTATGTGAGCCCATCATTGGTAGTCTCTTTACTCTCTCTCTCCTTTCCTACAATTGTGGGCTGTTGAGAAACTGATGATCTCTAGTTAATGAACTCTCTGTTTTGCAAAATAAAATAATAATAATGTAAAATACCTTTTATAATTTTTAATCAAAAGAACCTTGACTATACCTAAGCATACAAAGGCACTCTATAATTATTACAGTCTTATACAGAAGTTTTTTTTTAAGATTCTGAGTAATTACAATTAGTAGCTTTGGCCATAGATACATTTTTAATATGGCCCCTGAAAAAAATGTGAGGATGCTTAGTCCCTGGGATGGATGAAGTCCAGCTCCTCAAAACCAACATAGATAAATATAAAAGAAACAAGCAATTTCAAAAGAATGCTTCATTCCCATGAAAGTACAGCTTTTTAGCTCCTCTTATATAGATATATATGTTGAATTTCACCTTGCAGGGTAATCATGCAACCCATCCCACTCTTCCATGAGTAACTAAATGCATTAACATTTTATATGTGATTATTCCATATTCATTTAAATTTGAAAAAATGTTCTACATAATTTTAATAATTGCATATATGATAATAAATTGTGCTTTTGTCCAAAATGCTTAAAAGTATTTTTCGGTGTTCCTAATATTTCATAATTGAACCTATACTTAAAGAGGAGAAAGTTTGGAAAGTTTGCATTGTTCATGCGAGTTGAACATTTATCAAATTATTTTACTGATTTATCAAATTATTGGTATGTGAGTGAAAAAAACAAAGATGGTCTGATAGTCTAATTTTATAACCTTAACAGCATCTGTCTTCACAGTTTTTTATTTGGCATTGGTATTATGGTAATAATTTTGAAAAAAAAAATTACTACAAAGCTGTATTAAGAAAGCATAACATTATCAACTAGGTTTTGTGTAATTACAAAGACCTGTTACATTTTGACATTCAATGTAAGTTATTTTTTGAAATTATTTTCTTGATAAAATTTAATTGAACCTGCTAATCAGTTTAGATATAGCTGTTCTAAAATTCAAAACTCATTGCGTAGGTAATATATGAGCCTGCAGATTTGGGTTTCTGTCTCTTAGAAAGATTTTATGCAGTATTTTAAAAGGATGTTGAGGAAAGTAAAGGGTTTATTCTTGAGTGATAATAGAGGGTTTCCCCTTTGAAGAAAAGTAGATTGTACTTTGAGCCTATCCTTTGGGATGTTTGTTTGAAATGTTAATTAGAATAACTGGTTTAGCAAGGATTAGAACAAGAGCTAACCACCACTGACAGCAAGATATGTTCTCCTGGGAATCTTTCTATTTCCTATTTCGGTGATTGCTATGGTGTTTAGAGTGGATGAAGTTACTGCAGCCTCTCTAGGAAGAATGTCACAAAGATGACACCATTTCTGAATGTACCTTAATATTCATTGTTAAACCAGAAACATTTTCATTTTTAAAATTACTCATGTTTGGGAAAGTTAAAAAATTTAATAAATGAAAAAGTACATTACACAAATACCTCTTAATTTATGATGTGTTTGTGTATCATGCAATTTCTGCATCCAAGGAGTGCTGTTACTTCAGAGTATTTTTTTCTGCAATGTTTCTGCAGACACAACACTTTCTTGATTGTTGAAATTCAAATGTGCGAACTCTAAAAGCAGTTCCAAATATTTAACTATTCATGGATTCATTTAAGAATTATTGAAACTTTAATTTGGGCCATGCATTGAAAAGTACAGACATGCGCCCTGACCTTATGGAATTTATACTTTAGTGTAGACAAAGGTATAGTCGTAATATGGTGTGATGAGTGCTTGAATGGAACTAAAAAGAGAGATACTGTGTATGTATGTACCTAGAGGGGAAGTGTAGAAAAACAAGGAATTGATTATCAGAGCCAGGTTTTATGAAGTGAGCTGCTAAATGTGTTCCAATTTTATTCTCTGGAATAGGGAAATAGAGGGGTAATTTAGGTGGAGATATAATTAAAACTATTGTGAAAATATTAAGCTTTAAGTGGCTTGTAGATATTTAGTAGGAGTAGGCAGTAAGCAGTAATATATAAAAGCTTGGAACTCAGAAAAACATAGTCTTTATATGTAAACTGGAGAATCAGCATCATTAAGATTATTTAAATACTGTGGAATAATTGAGCAACTCTGGGAAAGAAATCAGCTATGGAAATATATGGCCAATTAATATATTAGCACATCAAATATAGCAGTATATAGAAAAGAGAGAATCTTAAGAAAGTTTATAGATTTTTAAAAAAAGAAAGAAAGAAAGTATATAGATGGGGCAAGGATAGAAGGCTAAAATGAAACAGAGGTTTACTATCTTAATGGAGTAAGGCTTAGGCTGAGTGAATGAATAAATGAATGAATGAATGAATGACCTATATGAACTAATGGTTCACAACTGGCCTGACTGGTTTGACAAGCATGTCTTGATTATTGACCAAGGGGACTCTACAAATACTCAGCCCAACTGTGCATGAAGTTAGAGCTGTGAGGTGGTGTTGGTTATTTAGATGACACTCTTGAGACTCTTGATGCTTGCCTGAATTCTTTTGCTTTCCCTGTTCTCCACTGATTGCCTTTAAATGAAAGCCTCATGTAAATATACATTGTGGAGCTTGGTATATCTTTTCAAATATCCAAATATCCAAACTGGGAAAAACCAGGTGCTTGAAATTTATTATCTTTATTGTTAGGAATGGAGAAAGAAGCACTTGCAAGGTCAGTTACTTCATGGCACATAAAAAGAGCTGCAATGACTTTTTCCAGGAATGATTATAAATCCAGGAATGTAGTTATAATCAGTCAGTGATCAGTGTCAGAATTTGATTGAGTTTGTGATTATCTATAATTTTCCTCCACAATGTAGGTTTTGCACTAACCAATCAGTGGTACTTAGGTGTGGTAGGAATTATTATCCTTACAACATTCGAGTGTTTGATGGCAGTGCTAATCTCTGGCATATTCCAAGGAGTGAATAATTTAGTTTTGTTTACTGCCTTTGTAGGATGAAAAGAGTTTGATGGGATTTACACTGGGTCTTTTTACATTACCTCTCAATCCATGGACCAGGCAATCAGCATAGGTTATCTACTGGCTAGTTACTAATGACATTTATTCCATTCTGTATACATTCTGGAACTGGAGAAGTGAATATCAGGGTTCCATAGCCCTACTAACCCACTGATCACTTGGGAAAAATTTAACACTGACCTCATAAATCCTCACTCAGGTCAAAGTACTGTCATGTGGTTTTGCATCTCCAGGGTGTAGGGTCATTTCAAAGACAATATCCAATAATTCACATCACATTTGTAGATTATCCATGCCCTAGTACAGCATTACTCTGAAAAATGAAAATAGAAGTCTTTGGGAAGATGGAGAAAAGAGGCAGGTTATTACTTTGACCCATTACAGGGCACTTCTACAAAGTGAACTTAGAGGGAGACTGGTGTTGTGATCTTTACTGAACTATTGAGTGTATGGTGCAGATATCATGAGTTTTTAAACCATAGGTAGTTCTGTTTATATTGCCTAACAACAAGAATATTCTCTTGGGCAATGAGTATGAAATTTTCAAATTCAGGGTATTTGCTAGTAATACATTACTGTTACTTAATGTACAGTCTATAGTTAAGTTTTACCAGTTGTCCCAGTAGAGCCATTTTCTTTTTGAGTCTGGATCCAATCCTAGAATCACATATTGCATATATTTGTCATGTGTCTTTAGTCCCCTTTAATCTGAAAGAACTTCTCAATTTTTATCTTTTTGATATTACAATCATTAAAGAATGCAGATCAATTGAACTGTTTTATAATATGGGACAATGTAACATGTTCCATAATTTGTGTGTGCTTAATTAGCTGTTCTTCATGACCAGTCCTCCTGTGAACAGTAACAGAGTGGACAAATTCATTATTCCCATTTCTCACGGGCATTCATTCTTTAGACCTTCTTCCCTAAAATAAGGCTGGAAGGTTGAGACATTTCAACATCAAAAAAATAGAGACAGCTCCCTAGTACAAGTATCAATTACCTTCCTTAATAAATCCCATAAACTAATCCCTGATGAGTGAGTTAAAAATATTAAATTGATTATCTGTTGATGTCACCCATGTCAAAAGACTGAGACAATCAAGACTTCTATTCTGCTTGCCTTTGTCTGGCACCTTTAGAATCCATGCCTATCTGTCTTTGCTTCCTTGACTTCTGGCCATAGAGATTGTAACACATTCTGCAAGTAGGTCAGTAAGACATTCAGTATATAGACTATCTCCTCTGAAAATTCTCTTCGTGCTTCTCTATTTGGGATTTGCTGGGCACTAATTCTCAGTCTAAGTCTGGAGTCAATGAGAGATGGTAGTAGGGGTCATTCTCAGGACGAATAATCATCAGTTTGTAAGAAAATTGCTTGAGGCCCCATCACTGAAGCTTTAATGCAGGGGAGTCATATTTCTTTAGAAGGTTGAGGTTTGTACTCATACTTCTTATTTCAGCGAAATACCATATTTCTTCCTTGGCTTCTCCAGTTTCATAACTGCATCTCCTTCTTTTCTTTCCTTTCCTTTCCTTTCCTTTTCTTTTCTTTTCTTTTCTTTTCTTTTCTTTTCTTTTCTCTTTCTTTCTTTCTTTCTTTCTTTCTTCAACATTTCTATATATTTCTCAGTGCTCATCAAGGTAAGTGTATTCTTGATCCCCTTTATCTATTTCACCTATCTCTCACCCACTTCCCCTCTGGCAGTTTCACTGTTGCCTATCCTTTTAATTTGACTCCTTACCTTAGATTTATCTGGACTTTAATAGTATTCTACTAATAGATCGAATGGATCTGAAATTATCCCTCAAAAAAAAATTCAGTCAATAAGTGTTATAAATTATATCTGAAATGTTGAATGTATTTTATTTGATAAGAACTCATTATCACCAATTTCATTATTAATATTTCAATATTTGAAGATGTTGAAAAACAAATCATGTTATTCATTGCCTACTCAAGAAGGATTTTTTTAAAGATTTTATTTATTTCTTTGACAGATAGAGATCACAAGTAGGCAGAGAAGCAGGCAGAGAGAAAGGAGGAAGCAGGCTCCCCGCTGAGCAGAGAACCTGATGTGGAGCTCAATTCCAGGACCCTGGGATCATGACCTGAGCCGAAGGCAAATGCTTTAACCCACTGAGCCACCCAGATGCTCCTCAAGAAAAATTTTTTGTTGCTTTTTAGAATACCTAATCAATGCACATTCCTACTTAGAATTTTTTTTTAATTTTTTTTATTTATTTGACAGATAGAGAGAGAGCACAAGTAAGCAAAGCGGCAGGCAGAGGGAGAAAGAGAAGCAGGCTCTCTGCTGAGCAGGGATCCTGATGTGGGGGCTGGATCCCAGGACCCTGGAATTAAGACCTGAGCCAAAGGCAGCCACTTAACCAACTAAGCCACCAAGGCGTCCCCTACTTAGAATTCTAAATGAAGAAATTGATCAGCTGATATAACTGCAGTCATTTGTCCGATCTATTTTATTTTCTATTATAAAATTTATTACTATTTCTTTAAAGATAATGCCCATGCTTTTTTTTTTAATTTATTTATTTTCAGCATGACAGTATTCATTGTTTTTGCACCACACCCAGCGCTCCATGCAATCCACCCTCTCTGATACCCACCTCCTGGTTCCCCCAACCTCCCACCCCCCCGCCCCTTAAAACCCCTCAGATTGTTTTTCAGAGTCCATAGTCTCTCATGGTTCACCTCCCCTTCCAATTTCCCCCAACTCCCTTCTCCTCTCTAACTCCTCATGCTTTTTAAGCCACAAGAAATTTGAAAAGCAAAGTATGTCAATAATTATCTGCACATTCATGCAGTTCCAAAAGATGAATTAAAACTAAATGTGTATCTTTTTGACATGCTTACCTTAGCAGAGGGAAGTCATAGTGGTGGATGTTAAATTTTATAATTTTTAAGGAGTCAGCCTATTTATGGTGCTATTGATCTCAGCTATTTTTGGTGTAAAACATTAACCCTATAAACATGTAATAAGATGATTATTTCATGTTTACTTAAGTAAGGTATAAAAAATACTGGTATAGCTTGGCAACCACAAACAGAGAGAAAGAAAAAGAAAAATAGATTTATAAACTCTGCATTAGCTAGGTATCTAAAATCCTTTGAGTCTTACAAGAATACTCCATGATTAGACATAGTAGGGTAGAACATATTTTTAAAGGTGAATAATTTTTATACATTAAAATACTCTTTTCTACTTTAATAAAATTAATTTATGAATATCAATATGATTATCCAGTAAGTATCTTGACTATTTTTGTTGCGGTTTCTTATCCATGCTAAGTAATTTTTATATAACATGTTTAACATTATAGTGGTAGCTTATTTTTCTCAGTTTCTGAAGTATGCTAAATTTATTCCTACATACCAAATTTATTCCTACAAAATGAAGTATGACCTTTATTAAGAATTTTAAATGTGGGATGCCTGGGGGTCTCAGTGGATTAAGCCTCTGCCTTTAGCTCAGGTCATGATCTCAGGGTCCTGGGATTGATCCCTGGATTGGGCTCTCTGCTCAGCAGGAAACCTGCTTTTTCCCTCTCTCTGTCTGCTCCTCTGCCTACTTGTGATCTCTCTCTCTCTGTGTCAAATGAATAAATAAAATCTTAAAAAAAAAATTAAATATGTGGGAGGGGCAAGATGGCAGAGAAATAGGAGACCCTGTTTCAACCGGTCCCCTAGAGTGAGCTAATTATCTATAAGAACACTCTGAACACCCATGAAATCAGCCTGAGATATAGGATTATACACTTCTGGATCTGTATAGGGACAGAAGACACCAGTGAAGAGGTAAAGCATAGTGGGAATGATTGGACAGATATCAGAGATTAAACAGAAGGGGGAGGGAGCCACCAGAAGAGACCCATTGGAAAGTAATACCCCAATACGAGAGTGCCCTGTGATTGGGGACCAGCATTAACTTGGAGTCTGGTTAAAAGCACTCAAAAAGAACAAAAGATCTTAAAGGGAAACTGGTGGAGTCGGGTGGTCACTGGCATGGGCCTAAGCCCTATGGACCCAGGAAAGCCCCTCTTGGCCACCACCTGTGACAACAGAGTGTGACTGAGCCCCTGGGTTTTTGTGGTTTGCATCACGGCTCGGCTAGGCACTCTCCCACCCCTGGATGAGAGAGTCTGATGACTGTGCCAGCCTGTGCTCCCTAGCACTTTTGCTCACTGCACGACAGGGATCTTTCTGACACCCCACCAGCCCTGAGAAAGCTCTGTCCTGGAGCTAGCCAGCAATCTCTAGGAATGGTCGAGGGTCTGAACTCTCCCAGCTGGGGTGAACAGAACTTAATTGATCACCCGTGATAGCAACCTGAGGTCTGCAGTCCTGGCAAAGGCAGACACCAGAAGTGGGCTCCCTGGACCAATATCACTTGTGGTTTTGTCACAAGGGTGCAAAGACAGCAGGTGCTTTGGGCAATCCCTGAGATGGTGGCTGTGGATGTGCTCTGCCTGAGGGAGGTTGCACAGCTCAGCAGAGTTTGCTGAGGGGGAGTCTGTGTGTTCTGGACCACCCAGAGGGAAGCATACTGAGGCTTCTCTCTGAGATGGAGGTCTGGGTGCAGTTTGCCTTCCTCTAAACCTCTGAAAAGCTGCAAAACCCCGCCAAACAACAACAACAACAACAACAAAAAGCTCCAGAGAACAAAAACCTGAAAAACCAGTTTCCAGAGAGCCCAGGTAGGGAACAGGAGCACTCAACCCAAGCAAGACTACCTGAAAAAAAAAAAAAAAGAAGAAGAAGCAGTCCCCTCCCCGCAGAAAGCCAGCCAACAGAATGAGAGGACAACCACCACAGGGTCCCCATAAAACTTTAAAATCCCAATATCAGGGGGAAAAAAGATATTGAGCTCCTGGTATTGCCCTAAAACCTATATATTTCATAGATCAACTTTTATTTTTAATTTATTCTCACTATTGTTCTGTTTAAATTTTTAACCTACTTATAATAACGAGAGGTTTAATACAACATATTCCATAAAACCTTTTAACTTAAACTTTTATCATACATAAACCTGTGTTTTCCTTTTTCTTTTCTATTTTTCTAATATACATATAGATATAAGCTTCAAGGTGATCCTCTTTCCCTAATCAATACTACCCTTATATATAAACCAGTTTTAATCTTCCTTTATCTCTGGAAAGTTGAGTCCTTTAACAAAGATATCAGGATACACCCAAGAAGAATCAAAATAACCTTCCTCACTCACATGAGGAATTATAACCACCCTCCTATCTTTTTCTTCTGTCAGTGTTTCTGTGTATTTGCTTTTGTTCTGGTATTATATAAATCTTATACTTGGGGTTCATTTTGGCTGGGTTCTTTTTTTTTTTTTTCATGTCATTTACTTTTTTTTTTTTCATTTTTTTTTTTTAAGATTTTATTTATTTATTTGACAGAGAGACATCACAAGTAGGCAGAGAGGCAGGCAGAGAGAGAGAGAGAGGAGGAAGCAGGCTCCCTGCTGAGCAGAGAGCCCGATGCGGGACTCGATCCCAGGACTCTGAGATCATGACCTGAGCCGAAGGCAGTGGCTTAACCCACTGAGCCACCCAGGCGCCCTTGTCATTTACTTTTATTGGTCTTTTTGTATGGCCATTTTTGTTTGTATACCTTATAAATCTTACCATTGAGGCCCATTCTGGCTGGGTCTCTCTCTTCTTTTTTTTTTTTTTTTTTTTTTCCTGCCTCTCTCTTTCTTCTCTTTTGTTTTTTCTTTCTTTTTGGTGGTGACTTCTGATTGCTCAGAAGTGTTTAAGGATGCACCTTGCCCAGATTGTGGTTGATATATTCAGCTACATATCCCCTCAAGCACCTCTCAACAAAATGACTAGGAGGAGGAAGACCCAACAGGAAAAATTCAGAGACTGTGTCATCTTCATCAGAGCTATTGGATATGGACATAAACAATATGTTGGAAAGGGAATTCAGGGTAACAATTATCCAGGCAATGGCTAGGTTGGAGAAAACCATTAATAACAACATGGAATCAATTAGGGAGGAAGTGGAACCCACTTAGGAAGAAGTTAAAAATGCTATGATGCAACGAGATCCAATCTAATCTAAATTCTCTAACAGCTAGGGTAACTGAGGCAGAAACTAGAATAAGTGATCTAGAGGACAAACTGATAGAGAAGAAAGATAAGGAGGAGGTCTGGAACAAACAGCTTAGAAGCCATGAAAATGGAATTAGGGAAATAAATGACGCCATGAAACATTCCAACATCAGAATTATTGGGATCCCTGGGAGGTGGGGGAGAAGGCTAGAAGATACAGTTGAACAAATTCTCCATGAAAATTTTCCCAGTCTGAGCAATGAAACTAGTGTTTGCATCCTAGAGACAGAAAGATCACCCCCAGTCAATGAATTTAGAAAGACCTCAAGACACGTGATTGTGAAACTGATGAATCACAATTTTAGAGAAGAGCTCTTAAGAGCAGCTAGTGGAAAGAGATTCCTTACATACAGAGGAAGGTCCATCAGAATAACATCAGACCTGTCCACAGAAACCTGGCAAGCCTGGCAATAATAGGGATCTTAACATGCCACTTTCAGTAATAGACAGAAAGGGCTGGCAATACATATTCAGGGCACTAAATGAAAAGAACATGCAGCCAAGTATACTTTATCCAGCAAGGTGGACATTCAAAATGGATGGAGAGATAAAGAGCTTCCAAGACTGGCAAGGTTTAAAAGAGTATGTGACCACCAAGCTGGCACTGAAAGAAATATTAAGGCTGGTTATATAAAAGAAGAAAGAACCCAAGAGTATCATAGAACAGAAATTTACAGAGACAATCTATAGAAACAAGTAAATCACAGGCAACATGATGTCAATAAAAACGTATCTTTCAATAATCACTCTCAACATGAATGGCCTAAACTCTCCCATAAAATGACACAGGGTTATAGATTGGATAAAACAACAGTACCCATCCATCTGTTGTCTACAAGAGACCCATCTGGAACTTAAGTATACATCCAGACTGAAAGTGAAGGGATGAAGAAGCATCTTTCATGTCGATGGACCTCAAAAGAAAGCTGGGGTAGTGATTCCCATATCAGATAAATTCTATTTTAAACTAAAGACTGTAGTCAGAGATACAGAAGGATACTATATCATTCTTAAAGGGTCTGTCCACCAAGAAGTTCTAACAATTGTAAATATTTATGCCACCCAAATGGGAGCAGCCAACTACATAGGACAACTATTAATAAAATAGTCATAATGATATGATTATATTAATAATAGGGGATCTTAACATTCCACTTTCAGTAATAGACAGATCATACAAGAGAAAATCAATAAAGAAACAAGAGCCTCGAATGACACATTGGACCAGATGAACCTCACAGATATATACAAAACATTCCACCCTAAAACAGAATACTCATTCTTCTTGAGTGCACATAGAACACTCTCCAGAATAGACCACATAGTGAGTCACAAATGAGGACTCAACTGATACCAAGAGATTGATATTATTCTCTGCATATAGCACCAGAGTGCTTTGAAACTGGACCTCAACCACAAGAAAAAGTTTGGAAGGAATTCAAATACTTGGAAGCTAAAGACCACCTTGCTTAAGAATGTTTGGATCAACCAGGAGATCAGAGAACTTAAACAATTCATGGAAGCCAATGAGGATGAAGACACTTCAGTCCAAACCCTATGGGATATGGCAAAGGCAGTCCTAAGGGGCAAATACATAACCATCCCAAATATCCCTCAAAAAAACTGAAAAATCCAGAATACACCGGCTCTCTTTAAACCTTAAAGAACTGGAGAATCAACAACAAATTAGAAGAGAAACAATCAAGATCAGAGCACAGATCAATGAGATAGAGACTAGAGATATAGTAGAACACATCAATGAAACTAGAAGCTGATTTTTTGAAAGAATCAATAATATTAATAAACCACTGACCAAACTAATCCAAAAGAAAAGAGGGAGGACCCAAATTAATAAAATTATGACTGAAAAGGGAGAGATCATGACTAACACCAAGAAAATAGAAACAATCATCAGAAATTATTATCTACAGTTATATACCAATACGTTAAGCAATGTAGATGAAATGGATGCATTCTTGGAGACCTATAAACTTCCAAAACTGAATCTGGAAGAAACTGACAACCTGGGTAGACTAATATGTAGTAATGAGAGTGAAGCAGTGATCCAAAACCTCCCAAAATCAAGAGTCTAGTACCTCATGGATTCCTTGGAGAATTGTACCAAACATTCAAAGAAGAAATAATACCTATTCTCCTGAAACTGTTTCAAAAAATAAAAACAGAAGGAAAACTTCCAGACTCTTTTTATGAAGCTGGCATTACCCTGATCTCCAAACCAGGCATACACCCCACCAAAAAGGAGAATTTCATACCAATATCTCAAATGAATATGGATGCCAAGATTCACAACAAGATCCTAGCTAATAGGATCCAACACTACATTAAAAAGATTATCCACCATGACCAGTTGGATCTTATCCATGGGATACATGGGTGGTTCAACATTCACAAATCAATCAATGTGATAGAACAAATCAATAAGAGAAGAGAGAAGATGCTCAAGGTCCTCTCAGTTGATGCAGAAAATGCTTTTGACAAGATACAAACATCCATTCCTGATTAAAATGATTCAAAGTATAGGGATAGAGGGAACATTCCTCAACTTTATAAAATCTATTTTGTAAAACACACAGCGAATATAATCCTCGATGGGGAAAAGCTGAGAGCCTTCCCTTTGAGATCAGGAACATGACAAGGATGCCCACTCTCACCACTCTTGTTCAGCATAGTACTAGAAGTCCTAGCAACAGCAATTGACAAAAAAAAAAATAAATAAATAAAAGGTATTTAAATTGACAACGAAGAAGGCAAACTCTCTCTCTTTACAGATGACATGGTATTTTACATGGAAAACCCAAAAGACTCCAACCCCAAACTACTAGAACTCATACAGCAATTCAGTAATGTGGAGGATACAAAATCAATGTACAGAAATCAATTGCTTCTTATATACTAACAATGAAAAAATAGGGAAATTATAGCATCAAGAACCATAAGATTACCTGGGAGTAAATCTAACTAAAGAGATAAAGGATCTGTACTCAAGGAACTACAGAACACTCATGAAAGAAATTGAAGAAGACACAAAAAGATGGAAGAGCACTCCATGCTCATGGATTGGAGGAATAAACATTGTTAAAATGTCTATACTGCCTAGAGCAATCTATACTTTCAATACCATCCTGATCAAAATTCCACTGGCATTTTTCAAAGACCTGGAACAAGCAATCCTAAAATTTGTATGGAATGAGAACAGAACCCAAATTGCTAAGGTAATGTTGAAAAAGAAAAAAAAAACTGGGGACATCACCTTGCCTGATTTCAAGCTTTACTACAAAGCTGTGATCACCAAGACAGCATGGTGGCTGGCACAAAAACGGGCACATAGATCAGTGGAACAGAGTAGAGAACCCAGATATGGACCCTCAACTCTGTGGTCAAGTAAGTTTCGACAAAGCAGGAAAAAATATACAGTGGGAAAAGACAGTCTCTTCGAGGCTCCTGGGTAGCTCCTGGGTTAAAGCCTCTGCCTTCAGCTCGGGTCATGATCCCAGGGTCCTGGGATTGAGCCCTGCATGGGGCTCTTTGCTCAGCAGGGAGCCTGCTTCCCCTCTCTCTCTCTGCCTGCCTCTCTGCCTATTTGTGATCTCTGTCAAATAAATAGGAAAAATCTTAAAAAAAAAAAAAAAGACGGTCTATTTAAATGGTGCCAGGAAAATTGGACAGTTATGTGTAGAAGAATGAAACTTGGTCATTTTATACCATACATAAAGATAAACTCAAAATGGGTAAAAATCCTCAATGTGAGGCAGGAATCTATCAAAATCCTAGAGGAGAACATAGGCAGTAACTTCTTTGACATCAGCCACATCAACTTCTTTTAAGACATGTCTCCAAAGGCAAAGGAAATGAAAGTGAAAATGAACTTTTGGGACTTCATCAAGATCAAAAGCTTCTGCACAGCAAAGGAAACAGTCAACAAAACAAAGAGGCACCCTACAGAATGGGAGAAGATATTCCCAAATGACACTACAGACAAAGGGCTGATATCCATAATCTATACAGGACTCCTCAAACTCAACACACCCAAAACAGATAATCATGTCAAAAAAAAAAAAGGGCAGAAAACATGAACAGACACCTTCACCAAAGAAGACATACAAATGGCTAACAGACAGATGAAAAAAAAAATGTTCCTCATCATTAGCCATCAGGGAGTTATTGAAACCACACTGAGATACCACCTTACACCAGTTAGAATGGCCAAAATTAGCAAGACAGGAAACAACGTGTGTTGGAGAGGATGTGGAGAAATCGGAACCCTTTTACACTGTTGGTGGGAATGCAAGTTGGTGCAGCCACTTTGGAAAAAAGTGTGGAGTTTCCTCAAAAAAATTAAAAATAGAGCTACCTTATGACCCGGCAATTGAACTACAGGGTATTTACCCCAAAGATACAGATGTAGTGAAAAGAAGGGCCATCTGTACCCCAATGTTCATAGCAGCAATGGCCACAATCACCAAACTGTAGAAAGAACAAAGATGCCCTTCAATGGACTAATGGATAAGGAAGATGTGGTCCATATAAACTATGGAGTATTATGTCTCCATCAGAAAGAATGAATACCCAACTTTTGTATCAACATGGTTGGGACTGGAAGAGATAATGCTGAGTGAAATAAGTCAAGCAGAGAGAGTCAGTTATCATAGGGTTTCACTTACTTGTGGAACATAAGGAATAACACGGAAGATTTTGGGAGATGGAGAGAAGTGAGTTGGGAGAAATTAGAGGGGGAGACAAACCATGAGAGACTGCAGAGAAACAAACTGATGGTTTTGGAGGTGAGGGTGGTGGGGAGTTGGGTGAGCTTGGTGGTGGGTATTATAGAGGGTGCGTATTGCATGGAGTAGAGGGTGTGATGGATAAACAATGAATTTTGGAATACTGAAAAGAAATAAAATTAAAATAAAATAAAAAAATAATTTTAACTGTGTGTAAACCATTATATTTATTATTTTTTTCTTATAAGTTTCTATTTAAATTCCAGTTAGTAAACACAATATAATATTAGTTTCAGGTGTACGATACAGTGATTCAACACTCCAAAACCTTACCTGGTACGCATCAAAGCAACTACACTCCTTAATTCACCATCACCTGTTTAACCCATTGCTCCACCCACCATCCTTTCTGGTAGCCATCAGTTTGTTCTCTATAGTTAAGAATGCTTCTTGGTTTACCCCTCACTTTTTCTTTCTTTTTTTTCTCTTTCTTTCTTTCTTTTTCTTCCTTCCTTCCTTCCTTTCTTTCTTTCCCCTTAGCTCATTTTTTTCTTTCTTAAATTGCACTTATGAATGATATTGGATTGTATTTTTCTTTCTTTGACTTATTTTGCTTAGCATTATATTCTCAAGGTCCACCCATGTCATTGCAAATGACAAGATTTTGTTCTTTTTTATGCCTGAGCAATATTCCATTGTATATTCCATTGTTTATATCTCTTCTTCATGCATTCATTAGTTGATGGACACTTGGACTCTTCCTATAATTTGGCTATTGGGGATAATGCTGCTATAAACAGCAGGGTGCATGTATCTCTTCAAATTAGTATTTTTGTATTTTGGCGTAAATACCTAGTAGTGGAACTGCTAGGTCATAAGGTAGCTCTATTTTTAACTTTTTTGAGGAAACTCCATATTGTTTTCTGTACTGGCTGCACAGTTTTCATCACACCAACAGTGCAAGAGGGTTCCCCTTTCTTTGCATTTTTACCAACACCTGTTCCTTTTTGTGTTATTAATTTTATCCATTCTGACTAGTGTGAAGTGATATCTCATTGTAGTTTTGATTTACATTTCCCTGATGATCAGTGGTGTTGAGCCTCTTTTCATGTGTCTTTTGGTCATCTGTTTATTTTCTTTGGAAATGTTTCTATTCATGTCTTCTGCCCATTTTTTAATTGGATTATTCACTTTTTGAGTGTTGAGTTTTATAAGTTCTTTCTTTATTTTAGATACTAACAATTTGTTGGATATGACATTTGTAAAATCTTCTCCCATTCTGTAGTTTGCCTTTTCTTTTCATTGATTGTTTCCTTCACTGTGCAGAAGCTTTTTATTTTCATGCAGTCCCAATAGTTTATTTTCATTTTTGTTTCCCTTGCCTCAGAAACATATCTAGAAAGAAGTTGCTACAGGTGATGTCAGAAAAGTTACTGCCTCTATTTCCTTCGAGGATATTTATGGTTTTTTGTCTCACATTTAGGACTTCCATCCATCTTGAGTTTAGTTTTGTATGTGGTGTAAGAAAGTGTACAGTTTCATTCTTTTGCATGTTGCTATCCAGGTTTCTCGATACCATTTGTTGAAGAGATTATTTTTCCATTGGATATTCTTTTCTGCTTCGTCAAAGGCTAATTGACCACACAGTTGGGGGTACATTTGTGGGTTTTCTATTTTGTTCCATTGATCTGTGCGTCTATTTTTTTTTTTTTTTCCTGAGTGTGCCATTAGCATAATGCCTTGATCACTACAGATTTGCAATATAGCTTGAAGTCTGGAATTGTGATGCCTTCAGCTTTTTCTTTTTCAAGGTGGCTTTGGCTATTCGGGGTCTTTTGTGATTCCATACGCATTTTAGTATTATTTGTTTTAGTTCTGTGAAAAATGCTATGGTATTTTGATGGAGATTGCATTAAATGTGTAGATTGCTTTGGATAATATAGACATTTTAAAAATGTTTCTTTTTCCAATCTGTTGAGTGTAGAATATCTTTCATTTATTTAATTCCTTTCTTCAGTGTTTTATAATTTTCAGAGTACAGGTCTTTCATCTCTTTGGTTTGGTTTATTCCTAGGTATTTTATTATTTGTATAATTATAAATTGGATTGATTCCTTAGTTTCTCTTTCTGCTGGTTCATTATTGTTGTATAGAAATGCAATGGACTTCTGTAGGTTGATTTTGTATTCTGTGAGTTTACTGAACTTGTGTATCAGTTCTAAGAGGTTTTGTTTGTTTGTTTGTTTGTTTTTTGTGGACACTTTCAGGCCATATATATGTATGTGTATATATATATATATATATATATATATATATATATAGCATCATGTCATCTGCAAATAGTGAAAGTTTTACTCTTCCTTGCTAATTTGAATGCTTTTTATTTCCTTTTGTTGTCTGATTGCTATACCTAGGACTTCCAGTACTGTATTAAAAACAGTGGTGAGAGGGTGCCTGGGTGTCTCAGTTGGTTAAGTGTCTGCCTTCAGTTCAGGTCATGATCCCATGGTCCTGGGAACAAGTCCCACGTTCGGCTCCTTGCTCAGGAGGGAGTCTGTTCCTCCCTCTGCCCTTCCTCCCTGCTTGTGATTTCTCTCGGTCTCAAAAATAAATAAATAGGGGCTCCTGGATGGCTCCGTGGGTTAAAGCCTCTGCCTTCAGCTAAGGTCATGATTCCAGGCTCTTGGGTTTGAGCCCCTCACCGGGCTCTCTTCTCAGCAGGGAGCCTCCTTCCTCCCCCCTCTCTCTGCCAGCCTCTCTGCCTACTTGTGATGTTTGTCAAATAAATAAAATCTTTTAAAATAATAAATAAATAAATAAATAAATAGAATCTTAAAAAAGATAACAGTGGTGAGAGTGAACATCCTCGTCTTATTCCAGATTATAGAGGAAAAGCTCTTAGTTTTTGTTCATGGAGGATGATATAAGCTGTGGGTTTCTTTGAATGTGGCCTCTATTATGTTGAGGTATGTTTCAGCTAACCCTACTTTGTTGAGGATTTTTATCATGACTGGATGTTATACTTTGTCAAATGCTTTTTTATGCATCTACTGAAATAATCATATGGTTCTTACCCTTTCTTTTAATAGGATGTATTGCATTGATCAATTTTTGAATATTGAACCACCTGGCAACCCAGAAATAAATCCCACTTGATCATTGTGCATGATTTTTTTAATGTATTGTTAGATTCAGCTTGCTAGTATTTTATTGAGAATTTTTGCATCTGTGTTCATCAGGGATATTGGCTTATAGTTCTCTTTTTTAGTGGTGTCTTTATCTGGTTTTAGTAGCAGGGTAATGCTAGTCTCATAGAATGAATTTGGAAGTTTTCCTTTTTCTGTTTTTTTTTTTTTTGGATTTGAGAGAAATACATATTAATTCTTTAAATGTTTGGTAGAATTTGCTTTTGAAGCCATCTAACTCTGGCCTTTTGTTTTTTGGGAGTTTTTTCATTATTGATTCAATTTCTTTGCTGGTTATCAGTGTGCTTAAGTTTTCTATTTCTTCCTGTTTCATTTTATTTTCATGTTTAAAAAATTAATCTTCAGGCCCCATGGGGGACTCAAATTCATGACCCTGATATCAAGAGTTGCACTCTCTACCCACTGAGTCAGCCAGGTGCCCACTTCCTGTTTCACTTTCAGTGGCTTATGTTTCTAGGAATTTATCCATTTCTTCCTTGTTGTCTGGTTTGTTTGCATATAGTTTTTTATAATATTCACTCATAATAGTGTGTATTTCCACGGTGTTGTGATCTCCCCTACCTCATTTGTGATTTTATTTTTTTGAGTCCTTTCTCTTTTCTTTTCTATAAGTCTGGTTAAGGATTTATCAATTTTATATTTTTTTCAAAGAACCAACTTCTGATTTCATTACCTTGTTTCCTTAGTTTCTCTTGTTTCCTTAGTTTCTATATCATTTATTTCTGTTCTTATCCTTATTATTTCCCTCATTCTGCTAGCTTTAGGATTTTTTTGTTGTTCTTTTCTGGCTCTTTTCTGTTTAAGGTTAGGTTGTTTGAAATATATCTTGTCTCTTGAGTTAAGCCTGTATTACTATATACTTATCTCTTGAGACCACTTTTGCTGCATCCAGAGATTTTGGACTGTTTTATTTGGTTTCCATGTATTTCTTTCTTCTTTGATTTCCTGTTTGAACCATTCATTGTTTAATAATATGTTATTTAACCCTCATGTATTTGCAGTCTTTCTAGATTTGTTCTTGGGGTTGACTTCTAGTTTCATAGTGTTGTGGTCAGAAAAGGTGCATGGTATGACTTCAGTCTTTTTTTATTTTATTTGTTGAGGCCTGTTTTGTGACATAATATGTAATCTATTCTGGATAATGTTCTATGTGCACTTGAAAAGCATGTGTATTCTGCTGTGTTAGGATGAAATGTTCTGAATATATCTGTTATCTTTTAACTTCATCTGGCCCAGAGTATCATTTAAAGCCATTGTTCCCTTGTTGATTTTCTGTTTAGATGATCCGTCCATTGATGTAAGTGGCACATTAATGTTCTATTTATATATTAATGTACTATTATTGTATTATTAATGAGCTCCTTTATGTTTGTTATTGTTTTATGTATTTGGGTGCTCCTATAATGGATGCCTAAATATTTACAATTGTTATATCTTCTTGTTGGAATGTCCCTTTATGATATTATATTGTCTTTTTTTTTTGTCTCTCATTATAGTCTTTGTTTTAAAGCCTACTTTGTCCAATTTAAGTGTTGCTATTCAGCTTTCTTTTCACATCCATTTGTATGGTAAATATTTCTCCATCCCCTCACTTTTAATCTGCAAGTTTCTTTGGGTCTCAAATGAGTCTCTTGTACATAGCATATAGATGGGTCTTGTTTTCTATATCCACACTGACACCCTATGTTTTTTGATTGGAAAATTCAGTCCATTTACATTTAGAGGTTTTTTTTTTTTAATTTTATTTATTTATTTGACAGACAGAGTTTACAAGTAGGCAGAGAGGCAGGCAGAGAGAGAGGAAGGGAAGTAGGCTCCCTATTGAGCAGAGAGCCCAATGTGGGGCTCAATCCCAGGACCCTGGGATCATGACCTGAGCTGAAGGCAGAGGCTTTAACCCACTGAGCCACCCAGGTGCTCCTAGAGTAATTTTTGGTACATATTTATTTACTTTTATTATTTATTTTGTGATTGTTTCTGGAGATTGTTTTCTTATCCTTTCTTGTTTTTGTCACTTTTGGTGTTTTCTTTGCACTCAACGAGTCCCCTTTAATATTTCTTGGAGGGCTGGCTTAGTGGTCATAAACTCCTTTGCTTTTTGCTTGTCTGGGAAACTCATTATCTCTCCTCCTATCTGAATGACAACCTTGCTGTGATAGAGTATTCTTGGCTCCAGATTTTTTCCATTCAGCACTTTGAATAATTCTGCCCTCTCTTCTGGATTGCCAAGTTTCTGTTGAAAAATCTCCAGCTGACCTTTTGGTTTTTCTCTTATAAGTTAAGGACTTCGTTTGTCTTGCTGCTGAAGATTTTTTTCTTTGTCAATCTAGCTTGCAAATTTAATTATAATATGTCTTGGTTTTGGCCTCTTTTTGTTGATTTTGTTGGGAGTTCTCTGTGCCTCCTCAATCTGGATGTCTGTTTCTTTCCTCAGATTAGGGGAGTTTTCTGCTAACCTATCTTTCTTTCTTTCTTTCTTTCTTTCTTTCTTTCTTTCTTTCTTTCTTTCTTCCTTTCTTCCTTCCTTCCTTCCTTCCTTCCTCTCTTTCTTTCTTTCTTTTTTAAGATTTTTTAATTTATTAGAGAGAGAGAGAGAGAGAGAGAGAGAGAACAAGCAAGGGGAAGGAGTAGAGGGAGAGGGAGAAGCAGACTTCCCACTGAGCAGAGAACCCGATGTGAGACTCAACCCCATGACCTAACCCAAAAGCAGACACTTAACTGACTGAGACACCTAGGTGTCACTGTGCTATTATTTCTTAAATTAATTGTTCTGTCCCCTTTTCTCTTTCTTCTTCTTCTGGAACTCCTATATATGAATGTTTTTATGTTTGATGGAGTTCACTGAGTTCCCTAAGTCTGTTCTTCTGTTGCATAGTTCTTTTTCTCTTTTGTTCAGCTTCATTACTTTCCATCCATTACTTTATTTTCTAGGTCACCGGTTCATTCCTCTGCTTCTTCCAGCCCTGCTGTTCATTGCATCAGCAATCTTGTTTTTTGCAATCTTCATCTCTGATTCTTTTTTAACTCGTAGCTCTCTGATAAAGTCTCACTGGTATCTTCTATTATTTTCTCAAGACCAGTGACTATCCAATGATTGTTGCTTTAAATTATCAGTCATGTTACTTATATCTGTTTCACTTAGACCTCTGCCCATGGCCTTATCTTTTCTTTCATTTGGGATAAATTCCTCAGTCTTCACATTTTGTCTAAGTTTTTCTCTTTTTCTGTGTGTAAGAAAAGCCAGTTTATGTTGTTTTCTTCTACATAGCTTCCTCTCTGCCTTTAGTTTCTTTCTGTCTTCAGGCTAATTTCTGAGGTATTTAGGATTATTTGATAGTTATCTAGTTATGTTTTGGGAATGAGGTGAGCCTAGGCTCTTCCAACTCTGTCTCCATCTTTCTCTCTCTCCTATACTGACTAATTATTAAGAAATTAAAAACATGTGATTCCTTCCAATTTTGATAAATAACATTAATATTTAGAATTTATGCATTTAAGATACTTTCATTTTTACAACAGAAAATAGCCATCATATATAATTAAGTATATCTAATTATTAGGAGACTTATCACATATTTTTAATAAAAAAATGGGAGATTTATTTATCTTAAAAATATAGTAATCTGGGGCACCTGAGTGGCTCAGTTGGTTAAGCATCTGCCTTTGGCTCTGGTCATGATCCAGGTTCCTGGGATCCAGCCCCACATCGGGCTCCCTGATCAATGGGAAGTCTGTTTCTCTCTCTCTTTCTGCCTGCCCCTCCCACTGCTTATGTTATCTCTCTCTGTTGAATAAATAAATAAAATCTTTAAAAAAATACAATGATGTGGCTCTGTATATTTATTTCAATAATACATATTATGAATCAACTGAAGTCTTTATGATGAACACTAAAGTTTCAAAAAGTTAAAAAAAATAGAAAGTGATGCTAAAACAAAAATAAAGGATTGATCCCTGCAATTATGAACAAATAAATTCAATGTATTGTAAAATGCCATTGCTATTGTGTCTTGAATCACATAAGTATTCATTCCCTTATAGTTTTGATTCCAAATGAGAGTGACTTAACTTTGACATAGGCATAATATCTAAAAAAAAAAAAAAAAAAATTTGACTAGTGTGTTTACACAACTATTGCATTAATTTATACATATTTTAATAAGATTATATTGTATGTCAACACTTCAGAGGTACTCCAAAATCTGCTCTGTACCTAAGTGAACTAGTGAAATATTTTGATGATTGAAATAGGATAACTATTAAAAGTTTATGTTGAATTGTATTTCATTTAAGTGTTAAGTCAAATGCTACAAAGGATCTGAGATGTTGCACCACTTGCAGTTATGTTTATGTAAATAGAGGTACAGATAAAATTACAGCTACAGGTACAGATATGAAGATGAATATAGATGTAGATTTGTATAGATACTTGCAGAAAGACCAAGTCTCTGGGTCAGAGATCAGACTTTATTTCACTCTGCCTAATAACGGTAGGCAGAGTAACATTGCAAATGGATTATTCCGTGCACAGCACCATGCTGCGAAGTGATGAGAGACACATGAATACCCTTACAGTTGCAACAAGATTGTTCTGTAGGAGAGGAATTCAGAAATGTGAATTTCTGTGTGTGTAGAGAATGACTGCTGCATCCATGACCCTCCTGAGAAAGGGAAATAATTTGGATCTCCTCCACAGAAACAAATTCCTCTTCAAAAGAGAGGTAAGATTCTGGGTCTTTACCTTTTGAAATTTAAATAAATCTCTCCAAGGAAAGATAAGGTAAGTGTCTAGAATTGAAAAGCCAGTGTTTTGCTTTGTTTTTCCCTTTTGAAATGTAAACACATAGGACATAACTCTAAATTTCTGGAGGCTAAGAACTGTTGAGTCACTCTTTCCCTTAACCCAGATCACTACCCTGGGATGCAGCCATTTAGTTGTTGCGGAGGTAAGAGGTTTATTATCCTTTGGATTGGATAATAAGGAGACAAATGGCTGCACATCTACCACCCATGGCATGTAAAAAGTAAGTGTTTCTGGGGGAAGTAAAACCAAACATTGTCTGTCTTGACAGCATATCAATTTCCATGTCTCAGGAGGCCAGGACTTTGCAGGAACACCAAGAAATCCAAGGAAGATTTATCTTTTCACATTAAGTGCTTTTTATGTTTTGTGTAATAGCCCTATTTGTATTGATCTGTGAATTCATGAGCATGTAAAAAGCATAAAATGTCTCAAGTCTAACATAATCTCTCATGACTTTCCAAGGATCAGCTTGATAGAATATTTGCATTTCAAGACTACAATGAGTCATTTAGAACACAGTTCTATTCAGTCCAGATTGATTCTATCAGTAATGATGAATAAATGTCATGCTAATTCCTGAATGACTATAATCTACCATGGCAGGTTACATCTCCCATTATTTTGAATTTTGTTTTTAAGAGGAAAAAAAGTCCATAGTGTTTTATTGTAGTAACTTATATTACGTGATTCAGGTTGATTCCCAGAATAAGTTATTATCATTTAAAAGGAATAATGGAAGAAAGGAAAGAAGGACGGAGAACTCCCTGACAGCTGACTCTGTCAAGTGACAGCTAAGAGTGTGTCTAGGTTATAGTATTCTCAAGTAAACATAAACAATCATCACAGAATATAAACAATAGTCAGGTAAGTTCATTAATATCAATAATAATTAGATAAGGCTCATTATAG
The DNA here is from genome assembly GCF_009829155.1 of Mustela erminea. Classification (NCBI taxonomy): domain Eukaryota; kingdom Metazoa; phylum Chordata; class Mammalia; order Carnivora; family Mustelidae; genus Mustela; species Mustela erminea. Next base: position 176,514,769 of record NC_045614.1, read on the forward strand.
AACAAAGACCAGGTCAGGACATTCAGTAATTACTAAATTACACATTTCTCTCTCTTGTCTGTTATAGATAACTACTATTTCTTTACCAAGGACAACAAGTCTAGTCCTATGTTGTGTTTTCTGTCTTCTATATACAATGTGTTGGTGTTATGAATTACCTCAACTTCCTGAAAGGATACACTTAGGAACAAATTTAGTTTTCTTAAATTCTCCCTCAGAATGACTCCAAAGAAGTTCAAACACTATAGCAAGACACTCTCATCACCCTCTTATTAGGATGCCCCAGGGTTTTACATGGTATGTGTTCTCCATGGAAGCTAATAATAAACCTGACCTTGAACAAGGTATAATTTTACTGATCTTAGCAAACAAAGCATGAAATTCCAAGGAGAAGAGAAAAGAAAATTAAAGATTCTGATATGGAGTCACGTGGCTCATTTCCGGAAAAGGAAGAAACCAGTGTGATTGAGGCAGAGAGAATGATGGAGAAAGCAATAGTAGATGAGATCAGAGAGCTAAAGGAGGGACCAAAAAAATAGGGGTGGAGCCTGGAAATAATGACAACTTTGAAATTTACTCTGAATGAGATGGGATGCAATTTGAGTGCTTTGAGTACAGTAGTGGTATTTGTTATAAGTTTAAACAGGATCAAATTGCTATAGTCAGAGTAGTGTGTAAAGAAGCAGGTATATAATGAAGGAGATAAGCTAGGAGGTTTTTGTGGTAATACCAATGAGCTGGGTTAGATTGTAACAATTGTGATGGATACATATTTAAAGTGCAGGCAATAAATCTGTATTGGTTTTTATTTCCCACTCATAAAAGTCTAAAATGTTCATTAATTGTTCTCATTCTTTCTAAAGGAAATTTTTGTTGGTGGGGGCTCAGATATTTTAATATATTTTTATACATATTGTGGCAATAACAAATGGAGATAAAATGCTTCAAAGTTTTGAAAATGCGGAACAATATAATAATGTATCATTACTAACAATGTAATAATGTAACATTACTAATAGTCTCATTTTTAAAAACATTTGTGATCAATGTTAGTGAGGACTTTCAACTTATTGACATCTTGAAATTTGACTTTATAGGAAAAAATCTAAAATAATTAGCAAATGTTTACAATTAATCACTTATCTATTCAGTTGCTTGTCCTTCAATAGTATACACTTTTTCTTTTTAATTTGAAAAGGCTTCTTTCTTTTACTTATACAAAATACATAAATTTCTGAATCTCTATTCCTACTGGATAAGGTCAGAATGCTTAGAACATCCTACAAGATCCTCAATCATCAGATTCCAAACTCGTCTCCTGCTTCATCCTTTATAATCTTTGGCTGCTACTCTACACTGTTATCATCCACCATGCCCTATAGGACTCTTATCTGCATTTTTTTTTCTAAAAAGTTAATGCCCCTTTACAAGTTTATATCAATGAATGTACTACTTTCTTTGTTAAGGGTAATACCACCTAAAGATTTTTCAGAGAAATATTGTTGAAATATATATATATATGTATATATATATATATATATATATATATATACATATATATATATATCTCATAAAGGTCACAAATCTTAAGTGCATACCTTGTTATAATTTTACAGAGTAGACATAGCTGAGCAGCCAATATGGTCATTAAGTTATAGAAATTAGTAGCAAGTACTTTGAGAGACTCTTTTATACCCCATGTCAATCTATCCCTCAACCCCATCAAAGGTAGATGCTATTCTTTTTTTTTTTTTTAAGATTTTATTTATTTAACAGAGAAAGAGATCACAAGTAGGCAGGGAGGCAGGCAGAGGTGGGGTGGGAAGCAGGCTCCCTGCTGAGCAAAGAGCTTGATGCAGGGCTCGATCTCAGGACCCTGAGATCACAACCCGAGCTGAAGGCAGAGGCTTAACCCTCTGAGCCACCCAGGCGCCCCAGGTAGATGCTATTCTTATACCTACTAACTTTTGCGGATATAAATATACATCTGTTGACTATTTAACTACAATAATATAGTAAGCAATTGGAGAATATTCAACTGAACAGAATTGAGCTATATAAATAAAAGTGTCCTTGTTCTCCTCAAAAATGAATCAACCTTATATGTATAAACAAATAAATAAATAAATAACAATTAAAATAATAAAACTGTGAATTTCTAAACAGAAACTATATTATTTTTCATCTGTGTCACATAAATTGTCATAATTTATATGCATTCAATAAAGTAAACATATACATAGTCAATAATAATAATAAATAAATCTATTGTCACTTTTCAGTTCTTCCAACAAAGACAAAGGTAAATCTTCCATGTCATTCTATCCAAGTATTCTCTGATTGCTGATAAAAGTAAAATTATCATCCATTTCACTCTCTTGTTGGTATTTAAAATACAGTATTTTCATCTGACTCTCTTTTCAGGTGACTTGTCTTTGAGAACTGTAACTGCTCACTTAAAACAAGTACCTTGTAACTCTGAAAGTATCTTTTTAATTTACCTGTTGTCTGAAGGGGATTATATCTAGCAAACATTGTGTAGCCATTTTGTATGTGTGCCATACTTTATTTGTCAGCTTAGGTTATAGAAAAAAAAAAAAGATTATTCTTTATCTACTCAGATAATCATATACCTGCGAGGAAAATTTTGAATAAAAGCTTGACTCTGAATTGTGCACTAAAGATCACCTGATCTGGAGTATGTTCAATAACAAGTGGATTTCATTTGAAACATAAAAATTCTTAACAAAATGTTAAGGCATCTGGTTCCATAAATAAAGCATCATATAGAAAGTATATTTCCTATTTGAATTTAATTTCTATGTAATACTTTTACTTTGATTTTTAAAAATCATACTCTTTTTTTGTGTTTATTTAGATATATTGATCAAAAGGACTGATTAGCAAAAAGAAAAATATCAATTTTAATTATCTCTGATTTTCATCTGGGAGTATTCTTTTATTTGACAAATTTAATGTTTAGGACATGACTACTATGATCTAGACATTTTGCCAGAGGTTGTTGATCCAGTAGTAAAGACTATTATTTTTTTATCTCTGCTGTTTATCTTTAAGAAACGATACATAAATACAAGTAATAATTAGTGCAATGAAAGAAAAGCACAGACTGTTTTTAGAAATGGTGATATTGAGGAGTGCCTGGGTGGCTCAGTTGGTTAAGCCTCCAACTTTTGGTCTCAGCTCAGGTCTTGATCTCAGGGTTGGGGGTTCAAACCCCACACAGGGTTCCATGTTAGGCATGGAGTCTACTTAGAATAAAAGAAATTGTGATATTGAAATTTATCCTATTTGCTTTATTATATGTGAAAATAAAAATGTACCTGTGATTCCAAGTCTATATGAAAGACTTATGAAATAAGAATAAAAATTAAAATCGAAAGGCAGTGAAATACAAAAGAACAACATTGGACTAAAAAGTCACTTTCTATATTCTAGTTTTAGGATTAACATTTGCAAGATAGGTGAATCTGAAGAAGTTACTTAATGCCCTGAGATCCAATTTCTCAATTTGTAAAATGGGAATACATAACATTCCTATGAAATTGATGAGAGCTATAGAAAATCAAGTGGAATAATGTATGTACAATACTCTGTATTCTATAAGGTATTAAACAAATATGAGACGTTAACTTTAAAGTTTGTTTATTTCTGAAATGCCGTGTTCACATGGTAACTATCATAAACTTCACTCACTTGAAAAAATATTCTCCCTCTTCCAGTATAATACTCATTTTCACACACTGGGCTTTAGTTTATTCCTATTGCAAACAAAAATATCACCAATATCACTATCAGTTATACACTTTTATTCTGATACGCAAAAGTTATTTTCAATTTTCGTTTTAACTCAGATTTTCCCTGAAACTGATAATGTACAAAGCCCAGTGATATTATTACTGCTGACATTGAATTGTCAAATAAATGGCATGTCAGTTTTCATTTATATTTCTGAATGCCTGATAGAGTGACAGCTGCACACAGCTTATAATTTGGTTCACATTCTCTCAATGAATGGAGCAATTTCCATATGAAACTACATTTGGAATTAAACCTTGGAGATCTGGATAGTGTTTTTTACTGATTTAAAATGAGACTAAGTATTACAAGGATTCATTTCATAATTCTGACACTGTGTTTGAAGAAACAGGGAATGGACAACTGAAAACAATTCTGAGAGATTGTGAGTATTCCATTTTTCTTGTGTTAGAGCACTAGATATATAAATGTATTTGAACCACACTCCAGTATAAATTATATTTTGGGGTCCACACAATATTCTTCTTCTTTGTCTTTTTTTTTTATTTCCATGATTTAAGTCCTTTTAAAATTGGTAAAAAAATGACTTTTAAAATACTTATTCTATTTCATTTTGCTTCAGATTTTCTTTTTTCCTATTTTTGACATAGACATGCTCCAGAAAGCAATTTATTTCTTCCTGAGATTTTATTCAAGTGTTTCTTAAAGGTGATACCATGCAGTGATGACACTTGGGTTGTAGAAATGTAGCTTGAAGAAAAATAGATTGTTATTTAAAACAAAAGAAAACAAAATTATAGCTGATTATGCTAGATAGGTGGGTGACTGTGGATTGAAGGAAGTTCCTCTAAATGGAAGAATACATTTTAGAGAAAGGAAGAAAGCCTCAATTAAACATTTGCTCACATCAAGGAAAGAATGAAATTGGAAAAAATGTTCTAGTTCTTTTGCACTAATAAGTGCTTCAAAGGCTTAAATAGTTGGTCTTTTCATGATTACAATAGTTTAATTTACTTTTGGATAATGAAATATAAACCTTGATCTGGGTATAGGGCAATAAGTCAATGGCCCCCATAAAATGAATGAACTTCTGCAATTTAGTGAGAAACCCAACAGGGAAGGAGAAAGTCCTTCATCCCTATGGCAAAGAGGGGAAGGGAGGTGGAGTGGTCTGTAAAGGCGTAAATATCAAGAAGGCAAACACTTTGCCTAAAGAACAAGTTAATTTGTAAAGTGTTTTGTGTGGGGGAGCTCAGGAGTAGCAAAGCACTTCTAAGAAAACAAACTCATGATATGTTAATGGTTTACTATTTTGTGCTTCTGTACAAGTCCTACATTAGTGTAAACTCCATTAAAATTTTGTTGCAAGGGATGCCTGGGTGGCTTAGTTGGTTAAGCTGCTGCCTTCAGCTCAGGTCATGATCCTGGGGTCCTTGGGTCAAGTCCTGCATCGGGCTCCTTGCTCGGCAGGGATCTTTTTAAAAAATCTTTTTTTTAAGATTAATAAAATCTTAAAAAAAAAAAATTGCTGCAAAAACATGTCCTGACTCTGGTAGTGTTTTAAAGAAATCCGGATAACTTGTTCACTGTTTGTTCCATATATGTTGGCTAACTTAGAAATGTAAAAATATTGGGGCACCTGTCTGGCTCAGTTAGTTAACTGATCAGCTCTTGACTTCAGCTCAGGAGATGGTCTCAGGGTTGTGTGATCAAGCGCTGTGACAGGCTCCTCACTCAGTGAGGAATCTGCCTGGGGATTCTCTCTCCCTTTCTCTCTGCCCCTCTTCATGTTCATGCATATGTTCTCTCTTTCTCTAAAATTAATATAGAAGTCTTAAACATTTTTTTTTTTTTTAATTTCAAAATGTAAAAATATTTGTGTCAGCCAATGGAGACAAGATATGTGAGCTGATGGATTTGGGGAGGGTATAACATCAAAATGAGATAGCTAGGATAGCTATAATTAAGCTATAATTAAGGGATGGGAGGAAAGGCAGGATTTACATTATTTTAAGAAGAGATAATCAAATTTTATTGTTTTAATATAAGGGAGTTCTTCAAAATGTCAGGAGGATCTGAAAACAGCTGAACTGCTTATCGTAGATAAGCAAGAAGAGTGTCATCAGTAATCTGTCGCAGAGTTGGTTCAAAGTTAGCCACGTGATCAGATGCTGACTTTTTTTATGGACATATTTCTGTAACTTTTTTCTTAAAAAAATGTTTTAGGTGTTAAGAGTATAGATTAGGGGGGCCTGGGTGGCTCAGTGGGTTGAAGCCTCTGCCTTCGGCTCAGGTCATGATCCCAGGGTCCTGGGATAGAGCCCCACTTTGGGCTTTCTGCTTGGTGGGGAGCCTGCTCCCTCCTCTCTCTCTGCCTGCCTCTCTGAGTACTTGTGCTCTCCATCAAGTAAATAAATAAATAAAATCTTTTAAAATAATATCTTTTTTTAAAAAAAGAGTATAGATTAAACATGACTTATATCTTCATATTAAATTCATGTAAACATGTATTATAAAACAAGAATTTAAAAGTCAAAACAATGCAAAGTCAAAGATAAAAGTTCTATGTAAGTAGAAGCTCTTTAATGAAAACTTCCCCCTAAAATTATTTTCTAATAAACCCCTTTTGCATTAGAATATCTCTGATCCTAGGCTTTGTCTTTGAATAGCATTTCTGGATATCATTCTATGTCCTCAAGTAAGCTGAGATAGCTAATAGCCAGAGATGGGCAATAATCAATGACTTTTTAAATACAACTGATTATATGGCCTATGTCTGATCCCTTTGGGGGCTGTGTTCACCATAAGTAAACAAGAGACAAAATCCTTTTGTAACTGGACTGAACCAAAATCTGTAAAAAAAATTCCCTTTGTAATTTATTCATTCAATAGTGTGGAGAAGACATAGTCTATGTCTTAGGGGTAGTAATGAACCAAAAATAAGAATCTTGCCTTGAGGAGTTTACATTTTAGTGAGGCATAAACTTAAACATAATAATAGGGAAATTTAAGTTGAAAAGTGCTATGGAAATATGAGCAGGCTAACAGGATTATTGCATTTTTCAGTGAATGGGCAGTGTAAGCCTTACTGTTAAGGTTAATATCCAAAACACAAATCTAATCCTGTCAAGCTTTTGCTTAAAATATAAACTCAGCAACTCCCGATATTTATATATTTATATTGTATAATAATGTGCATATGTACTTCCCTCTGACCTTGTAAATGGAGAAATGTAGACTAGAAATTATGTCAGATAGATATATCTGTTATGTTGAGAGATCCTCATTGCATATAACTGCACTGCCTAAAGCAAAAAGTGATAAATTAAAGAACCTGGGGAGGGCGCCTGGGTGGCTCAGCCCAGAACCCTGGGATGGAGTCCTGCATCGGGCTTTCTGCTCAGCAGGGAGCCAGCTTCTACCTCTCTCTCTCTCTGCCTGCCTCTCTGTGTACTTGGGATGTGTCTGTCAAATAAATAAATAAAATCTTTAAAAAAAAAAAAAAAGGAACCTGGGGAGTTCATAGTCCTCTGGAAGACCAAAGATACTTTCTCCAGGCTGATCTGCTGGGGACAATTTCACACACCTCATAATATAACTGGGCCATCAGGGTTGCTGATGACTCTGCTACAAACTGGAAGCTACATAAATAGTAAAGTGCCTCCTAAGATTTCAGGATCACAGGACTTTGCTAATATGAAATTGTCAGATTAGGAAGACAACTGCTGGATCAGAAAACTATCCCATAATTGACACAATTCAGAATTGTGGCAGGTTTGGTTGTGTGGAAACCAATAGGTGTCCTGCTTCTTTTCCCACACAATGCAGACCAACAGCAAGGTACTGTGTTAGAGGATTTGATAGGACAGATCTAAGTTACATTTGAATCCCAGGCTGGAAAGAAGTCTAGAAGCCATGATATTCAGCTTCCCTGCAATAGGAGTTTTACTGAATGCTGGTTGAGCAAGCCAGTTTATAGTACCATGAGCTGCAATATCATCAAAAGTAAAAAAAAAAAAAAAAAAGTCATTATAATGACTACAAAGTCAACCTCAATTTATGTGGGTAAATGGAAGTCTACTGCTTTTAATGTAAATCTTTATATACAGCCTGATAACATTGTCATAATAATTTTAAAATATTTTGAAAACATTATAGTTCATTTTTTAAAGTAGGTTTTCAGCTTAATTGTGACTACAGATGGTCCCCAACGTATCATGATTAAAACTTATAGTTTTTTGAGTTTATGATGGTGTTCAAGTGATATGCATTTAGAAAACATACCTCAAATAATTTTGAATTTTGATCTTTTCCTAGGCTAACTATAGTGATGTGATCCTCTCATGATGCCGGGCATGGGCGGCAAGCCACAGTCCTGCCAGCCACACAATCACCAGCATAAAAAACTGACACACTGAAAAACCATTCTGTACCAAGAAAACCATTATCTTTTTCACTTTCAGTACAGTATCCAACAAATTGCATAAAATATTCAGCATTTATTATAAAATAAGTTTTGTGTTAGATGATTTTGCCCAATTATAGGCTAACATAAGCATTCTGAACATATTTTAGATAAGCAAAGCTAAGCTATGATGTCTGATCAGGGAGGTACCTTAAAATGCATTCTTGACTTATGATATTTTCAACTTATGATGGGTTTATTGGCTATAACCACACTGTAAGATGAGGAATAACTGTATAAGAATTAGTATTACCATGCTGATGAAAAAAAATATAATTCCACATTCTTTAACAATTATGTTACTGCCCAAATCTATATTATACTTGGAATTTTTAGTATTTTCACAGTGTGATGTCATAACTTTCCCCACAAATATTGTATATTCTATTAAATAACTATCATTCTTTTTTAATCTTGTACTTGAAATATAATTTTTAAAGAAAAATGACAACAGTGGTCACTTTCAGATCATATGACTATTTATCCCTAGAAAAACGATCACAATTTTTTTTAATTTATTTTTTATTTATTTTCAGCATAACAGTATTCATTATTTTTGCACCACACCCAGTGCTCCATGCAATCTGTGCCCTCTCTAATACCCACCACCTGGTACCCCAACCTCCCACCCCTTGCCCCTTCACAACCCTCAGATTGTTTTTCAGAGTCCATAGTCTCTCATGGTTCACCTCCCCTTCCAATTTCCCTCAACTCCCTTCTCCTCTCCATCTCCCCTTGTCCTCCATGCTATTTGTTATGCTCCACAAATAAATGAAACCATATGATAATTGACTCTCTCTGCTTGACTTATTTCACTCAGCATAATCTCTTCCAGTCCCATCCATGTTGCTACAAAAGTTGGGTATTCATCCTTTCTGATGGAGGCATAATACTCTATAGTGTATATGGACCACATTTTCCTACTTTTAAAAAATTCTCACTGTGCACGTTATGTCATTCTGAAAGATGGCTGGGCATGGTTGAAAGAGTTAGGTGGCAAGTCTAAATGCACCTCACAGCAGATGGTTATAGGCTAGGATTAAGTCAAAAATTTGGATGAATACCTACTCTAATATGGGTGACAATGATTATGTCTACAACTCTTGGGATTCCTTGTTCCAAGAAAGTATCTGAAGAATATTCTCATTTAAAACAAAACATGCGGGCGCCTGGGTGGCTCAGTGGGTTAAGCCGCTGCCTTCGGCTCAGGTCATGATCTCAGGGTCCTGGGATCGAGTCCCGCATCGGGTTCTCTGCTCCGCGGGGAGCCTGCTTCCTCCTCTCTCTCTCTGCCTGCCTCTCTGCCTACTTGTGATCTCTCTGTGTCAAATGAATAAATAAAATCTTTAAAAAAAAAAAAAATAAAAAAATAAAACAAAACATGAAAGAACATAAAGAAGATGTGGTATATATACACAATGGAATACTATGCAGCCATCAAAAGAAATAAAATCTTGCCATTTGCGACAACATGGATGGAACTAGAGCGTATCATGCTTAGCGAAATAAGTCAAGCAGAGAAAGACAACTATCATATGATCTCCCTGATATGAGGAAGTGGTGATGCAACATGGGGGCTTAAGTGGGTAGGAGAAGAATCAATGAAACAAGATGGGATTGGGAGCGAGACAAGCCATAAGTGACTCTTAATCTCACAAAACAAACTGAGGGTTGCTGGGGAGAGGGGGGTTGGGAGAAGGGGGGTGGGGTTATGGACATTGGGGAGGGTATGTGCCTTGGTGAGTGCTGTGAAGTGTGTAAACCTGGCGATTCACATACCTGTACCCTTGGGGATAAAAATATATGTTTATAAAAAATAAAAAATTAAAAAAAAATACAGTCTTTGTTGATCAGTTCCTATGTATCTATAGAAGATCTTCCCCCCACATGTGGTCATCATTTTTAAGGTTCAATCAAAAGGTGAATTAACAATTTCATGTTTGGAAAATGTGCTCAATAGGTATAAATCAAATTGGTCATTTATGCATACTTTTCTCCAGCTTTCAGACATTACACAATTATTTTTAAAGCTTTGCTTCAGTGATTGAAAGAGATTACTACTAAGACAAATATTGGCTCATTTGGCCTGGGTGGATCAGTACACTCATAATATACCAGAATATTTAAAATAACTGTAAAAATATAAAAATATATATTTATAAACTATAGATATATATTGAATTTATTATATATATTATATTTGAGCTAAATAAATATATATATTTTTTAATTCAAAGAAGCTTTTCAGAAGTAGGAATTCCAACTTAATATAAAACAATAGAAAAGACCATTAAAGATAAGTGCAAAAATATAATCTTAAATCCATCACTTTAGTCCCTAGATTTTTAACTTCAAACAGTTATAAAAGAAAGTGAGTGTTTGCAGAGGCTTGGTGAGGCTCATAAACAAGGAGCATTCTCTTCTCCTCATGTAAATCATGATAGAGCCCAGAACCATCTTTAAGTCTTAATTGCAATGAGACTTCAAAGTAATTCACCTAAACAAGGTAGTAATGGGTAGGTTTAGGATGTTTAGATTACTTGTCATTATTTTTAAGACATCTACAGAATATGTATTTAATGGCTTGCTATCAGTCACTGTGCTAGAAGTTATACCATCCAAATAATTTTCAAATATTTTGAAAGTAAAAATCGTAATTTTTCAAAATTAATGGGAGAGCTAGAAATGTTTAAATTAGGAGAAAATCAACATAGTAACATACACTTGTGATACAAATCATTATTTTCCATATTATGGAACATTTGTATGGATCTTTTGTATTAAAAAAATCCATCATAGAATGTGTATTGAAAGCAAGTATGAGTAAATGAGAGGGAGAGTGGAAGAAAGGTTGTAATGTATAGCTTATAGGTTATTGTGTATTGAGCAGAGCCTAGTTTTGATTTGCTGCTTCACCAGTTCATTGTTAATCAATCATTCAAGACTTATTAACTATTAAGATTTTAATATTCAGTTGTTCAAAACACATGCTTATTTCATGTGTCCTTTTCAATAGGTGTCCAATAAACTTTAAAAATTTCCTTAAATGCTTTAATTTTGTCCTAGCATGACATAGATACATAATACTTGAAATTATACTAGAAACAAGGACACTTCAACAGGCTAATCAGCAGCTCTTTGATATTTATTTGCTTATTTTATCAGTGTGAGGTTGACTAAGACAACTGTAAATGCTTCAATTCTAAGTTCTATATCTTGGAAATTATATTTGGCATTTAGTCTTAATTGTGCTATAGTCATTTAAATTTTATATTGAAAAGTTAATATATTAGCTACTTCCTTGTACTCTAGAGTACTGAAGGAAACAAACATATCCTTTAAAAACACCCATTCATCTTTTCAATAAGTGGTTTGTGTTAATAAGATATCCTTATGGAGAAATGTTTTCTCCTATCTCACACTGTGCCGACAAATCAATTCCAGATAGATTGCTGATACAAATATACATGTAAAAAGTACAGCATTTATGGAAAAACATATGAGATCATCATCCTCACTGTAAGGTAGGTAAATATTATTTTTTAATACAAAATATTCTTATGGAAAACTTAAAAAAATACTCACTGGGCCACATTGATATAAATAGCTTCTGTTCATTGCAAGGCACCATTAAAGAATGAAAATGCATTGCATTAAATAGGATAAAATATTTCAATAACACAAATACCTGACAAATTTCATATGTAGCTCTAGCTCCTGCTTTATATATGAAAACACTGATAATTTTGTATCAAATGGGAAAAAGTCTTAGACACTTCTAAATAAAGAAAACAGCCAAATAACCAATGAAAATTTGAAAAGGTTTTCCAATTCATTTGTTATGTGGGAAATACAATTAAAACCATAATTCAATACACCTGCATGTGCATCAAAATGTCTAGAATGAAAAAGATGGTGTCATGGAAGTTAGGGTGTGCTGCACATATCCAACCTCAAAGACTGAAGCACTCATTCTCCAAGCAGCTGGGACTGTTAGCAACTATCTTGTCCAAGCTTATACTTCCTTTGCAGTTGGCAACATACTTTTAATTACTGATTGATGCTGAAGCATAAAGGCCTGGCCACTTACCAGAAATCAGGACAACTCTGAAAAGCCACATAAATTCCAATCCCATTTGATTGGCTGAGATTTTTATTGTGATTGTATCACAATTCAACCTCACTTTGGCTGTTCCTGCATCCTGCCTTACCTATAGACATGTGATTTTGAGAAAATTCTCCAAAAGTTATCTTCATTCCCTGAATAGAGCCTGGGGAATTTGACTGATGCTAGTTAATGTGGCACATAGTCTGAGAAAGTAGACTCTAAAGTGGGATTTGAGATCTGAATTAGCAGTCCTGGTTGACAATATGGACCCCATTACTAATCATAGGTTGGATACAGTTATCCCCTGCATGTAGTAACAGTGTAATTGTTCAAACTTTCAATGGGATGGTAATCTGGAATATGACAACTGCAGTTCTTATCAGGGTAAGAGAATGCACTTACAGGTAAAATATATCAGGCATTTGGAAAAGATAGGAAAAATAGTAATTTAAATAACCATGGAGAGATGCCTGTTTGGCTCAGGTCATGATCCCAGGGTCCTGGGATTGAGTACCCCACTGAGGTTCCTGATCAGCAGGGTGTCTGCTTCTCCTTCCCCCTCTGCCCCTCTCCCCTGCTCATGCTTTTTCTCACTATCTCTCTCTCTCTCTCTCTCAAATAAGTAAGTAAAATCTTTACAAAAGTAAAATAAAATAAAATAACCATGGAAATCACTGATGGTGTTTAGGACAGTCAGTGTTTTAGAGAAAGACAATGAAAGGCTGAGAGTGATTAATTACCAATTTACAGTGAAGAAGAATGTCTAAGCACATCCTTGGCAAGGATATAAAGACATCCTCTCCTCCTACAGCTGGAGGGCAGAAATAGCTGTGGATCCCACCAAAGGATAAGAATAACTAAGGTTAAATTTGAGAGGTAGGGCAGAGGGTCATGGGAGGAAGGGAGGGAAAAAATGAAATAAGATGGAACTGGAGAAGGAGACAAACCATAAGGAACTTGATCAATCTTAGGAAACAGACTGAGGGTTGCTGTGGGGTGAGGGAGTAGGGATAGGGTGGCTGGGTTATGGACATTGGGGAGGGTATGTACTATGATGAGTTCTGTGAATTGTGTAAGACTGATGATTCACAGACTTGTACTCCAATGCAAATAATACATTATATGTTAATTAAAAAAAAAAAAAAAAGACTCCAGAGGAAGTTGTGCTCTCAAGTTTTATAGGTTTGCTATACCAAAATGAAGGCCCTAATTTGGAAGAGTGGGACCTTCAATTATGGAAGGGGTGTGTGGGTTGATGCACTCAAAGATTATGAATTATCTGATTCTACTAGACCATCTGGGCATGCTAAAATGGTTCACTCCTCCCTAGAAGTACTGGTTCTCCCACTTACTGAAGAAGATTCAAAGACTTCTACTTTGTGAGAAAACCCATCTCTTTATAATCTTCACTTACTTTTCCTCTTGTACATCAGATTAATGACTAATGGGTAGAGTGTAGCAGATTCTATTATTGTTCTAAATTATTTATATACAATTTATGTGAAGTATAGCCATTTTTTATTACCCCATTTAAATTTTTGTTCATGTGACCAAATGACTGGGATCAGAAATGAGGGTACACATCTGACCTTAAACTTTAAGTCATTTCTTTGTTTTACTTCTTTTTCTTTTTCTTTTTTTCTGGTACAAAAGCAGAATGTCCTTAATAATGTCTGCTTCTTCACTTTGAGATATGGGATAGGAAAAAAAAAAAAAAAGTGTGGAAACAGAGCAGCCATCATTCCACAACTACTGTGGACACTACTGGGAAATAATGTTTAGCTTGTCACCACCTGGTAACTTAAAGAAATCTGGCTGCTGTACTTAGAAAATGATTGTACGCAACAACTTGTCTTCAGCTTGGAGTGTACAAAATATGCATCTATGCAGTAATTGTATTACAAGATTAATCTTTCTGAAAATGACTTCCCTTTGTAGTTTAAGGATTTCATTAGGACAGTATCCTTAAATGTTTATTATGGAACTTTATTTTAACTGTAAACAACATTGAGAACCAGGGGAAAAAAAATCCCTGAAGAATGGTAAGCCCAGACTTTTAATAAGTATTTCTAATATTTCTCCTTTCTTGATGAATAGTGCACCTGCAACCTCTCAATATTTGTTGGCTCTTTTGATTTTGGCTTTTTCTTTAAAAAAAAAAAAAATAACATGCAGCAGTCAAGGGAACTGATGTCCAGAACAAAAATGCATTGCTTTTCACTACCTGATAAATAAAGAATAAAATAAGAATTGGAACATATTTGTAGTACAGACTGGGACACTAAAGACTTTCTCTCAAGTTTATTTTCATTATATTGAAAAATATGTTTTATCCTTTTATATTCTCAATAGATTTTCATTTCTGTCAGAACTGGGAGTTTAACATTGGCATAATTAAATTCTTTTAGTGGTAATTAGCTTTCTTTTTAGGAAGATTTTCCTTTTGAAAATTTCCTTACAGGTCTATTCAAAGAGTAATCAGATCGATTGTTTCTCATCTGTTAACAATATAAACTAAACCTCTGTGATAGTTGTTATTTTTATAAAACCTTGTACACAATTTGAGATAATTAGGTATGCTTAACTGTTTTTTGAGAATAAAGTGATGCACAGAAAAATAGCATAGTTTACTTCTTTAAAGTAGGGTCTCAAATCAGATTTTAAAAAATAAAGATCTGTACACAATTTATTAAAAATGTTTTAGGCTCTTCTAAAAATCTCTGACACACACACACACACACACACACACACACACACACACACACAAAGTTAGATCTAAGAAGATACTCTCTTTTATGTAAGAGGACCCTTAAGTTAAATGGGGCAGAAAAGAATTATACTTCATAGAAATCAGCTGCAAATAATTTGGAACAATTTGTACTTAATAGGACATATGTAGGACACAATTAGGAAATGATAAAGGAAGGGGGGCTCAATTTTTCATACTTACTCCATGTTGTAAAAATTTCTGCTTGAGAATAAATCTTCTGTCTCTGGAAGTTAGATTTATTTTTCAATTTGTCAATGACATTCTCTTAAAAGAACAATTTTGCTCACTTTTTAAAAGATTATTATTTAAATATTTTACACCTCATTCCTTTGGATTAACTTTCATCCTAATAAGTAAAAAACACAAAAGCAAATCACAATACAATAACTAGAATATGACAAATGTGTGTTTGAATTGATAAATGCCTGATGATGACCTTTACAGAGTCAAATTCTATTTCTCCTTAGGCCAGCTCTAGGCTGAAGAGATAATGAAGATATGTATACTTCCGACAGTTTTTTTTTTTTTTAAGCTGTAAATGGCTTTCATTTAATATATCCTTACATTCAGCATCCTAGAGCTAAGATCATCCTAGAAGTGTGTTCAAAGAGAACTGTTTGATTGGTTCATTGGTTAATTGTTTTTAAGCATGCTCTTTTTCTAGAAAAATTATGAGAATTTTACAGTCTAAGTTTTTCTTCTGCACTTGGAATTTCCAAAACTCAACTGTTTTCCCACAAGTTAGAATATATTGATTCTGAGTTTTCATTTGCACACATATGCAATAGGTGTTTCTATAAAGGCTACATAAAACTGAAATAGAATATGTCCAGAAGAAAATGCCTGAGCAGCTGTTAAGAAAATACATAAACAAGAGGAACAAGTATATATTAAGGAAGTGTGTTTTAAAACTGTCAAAACAAAACAAGATTTAATTGTCTTCAATATTAATGATAAAAGACTTTTATCTCACCATTGACATTTATTGGGTTGCAGTAGGAAGACTGAGTTTCAACTACCAAACATTTCCAGGTATTTAATGACCATAAATAATAACTCATCAAATGCCAGCTGGAATCCAAAGCTTCCAATTAAACAAAACAAAAGTATCAAATCACGGTGCTAGAAGGAACATCAGATATAATTTCATATTTTTCTTTTAACAACAGATAAAACTGAAAGGCAGAGATATAGAATGATCAAATATATTATTTTTGTAAAATACAGGGTCCAAACTCAGATTTTGCTCATTCCCAACTCACATACCATATGGACTTATTTTGGAAAGCCTAGTTAATTAAGAAAGTATTCCATAAGGTAAATCAAAATATTTTTATAGAACATTTCCAGAAATTAATTGCTTTATTCTCATATGTGCTATTATGTACACATAAACATTGAATTGAAGGTTGTATAAGCTCAACGATAATAATATTCATCAATATCCCATTGCTACTGGTACAAAAAATGTATAGAAATGCTAAGAATTCTCTGTTGCCTATATCCTCTATTTGCATATAAAAAACAAAGCAAAACAAAACAAAACATGGAATTACTTCAAAGTTTTAGAGTTATTTTTCACAAATTTTTTTATAGAAAGAAAATCAATTGAAAATATTTATTATATTTCTTACTCATAAGTATTACTGTCATGATGCTTATAGAAATTTCTAGAATTTTTGATTCTTACATAATTTTAGCTCCTATATAATGGAGCTTAATTTCATTTTTTGCTGATATAAGATTTTATCAATAGATGAATAAGATATAATAATGTAAGTTCCTTAAACATTAAATTTTATTTTTCTTTGTATGAATGAAACACTACCCTTTGTTTTATAATCCAACAAAGAAGAATTTAAAAAAAAAAGAAAAAAAGTCCAACAAATGGTTGGTACTTTGGAGCATTCTGAATGTTGTTAAAAATGTATTTCATACAAACATTCTTATAACAGGATTAACCTTTTTATATAAAATAAATAAATATCAATAAACTCATTTTGGTTTTACTAAAGACATGACATACTTTTTAGGTTAAACTTTCCAGTTGAATCCAACTATATTAATATTTTTTTGAAATTTCCTCTTTACAAATCAAGATTTTACATTAAATAATTCAATTATTTGACAAACCAAGAATTTCTTCATTTCTATTTTTGTAACTGATTTTAGAACATTATGTATTTCAAGTAAGACAGGGCCAAAATATTAGAATATTGATTGTTAGTATAAATGTCTTTTCTCATTCTTATATCAACTAAATAGAACCTCCTATTTGCTCAGTGGGTTTCTTATTACAACTCAGTTTCTCAAGAATAAGAATTCTTGCTTCCTAGAGTGAAGAGACTTCACTGCAAGAAAATAAGAAAAAGAAGTGAGAGAAAGGGGCACCTGGGTGACTCAGTTACATTTCTGCCTTCTGCTCAGGTTATGAACCCAGGATCCTGGGATAGAGCCCCACCTATGGCAGGCTCCCAAGCCAGCAATGAGTCTGCTTTTCCCTCTGCCTCTGCCTGCTCATGCTTTCTCTCTCTCAAATAAATAAATAAAATCTAAAAAAATTTAAAAAGGAAAAAAAGAAAAAAAAAAGAAAATCATTCATGGATAAATCTGGGGATAAAATTTGGGATTTTACTAAAGAAAATCTATAAAGAAATGGTACATTAAGAATGGTTATTTAGGGGCGCCTGGGTGGCTCAGTTGGTTAAGCGTCTGCCTTTGGCTCAAGTCATGATCCCTGGGTCCTGGGATCAAGCTCTGCATCAGGCTCCCTGCCCTGTGGAAAGCCTGCTTCTCTCTCTCCCACTCCCCCTGCTTGTGTTCCCTCTCTCGCTGTAACTTTCTCTGTCAAACAAATAAATCTTTAAAAAAAAATGGTAATTTAATTTTAATTTTCATATGGAAACTAGAAATCTTTGGGTGTTCTCAGAGAAATGCAGGAACTGGACCATTTGATTAACTCTTTGAAAGCAGTGCCCCTTGATTTTAATACTACTCTGAGACCACTTGCCTTTGGGGACTTATAAGTATCCAATTCACTTTTCTGTGACTTTCAATGAATCATACACCAGCAAATTGGTAATGTGTTCATTCTTCAATTACTGTGAATAACAAAATACTTTCATCACACTTTTCTTTTTCTAGTTTCATTTTTATGTGGTTGTCATGTAGGCCTCAGGTACTTTAAATGTCTACTCTGTGCTAAATAGACAAGAGAAATAGACCCGGATAGGAGCTATATTTTTTAAAGCACATAAGTGAAATATAAATATAAATAAAGCACATAAGTGAAATCTTCTTTAAATATTGTTTTTTTTTAATTCTTTTCAATTTTTATTCTTGTAAGTAGATTTCATGAACTTAGGACTTCACCGTACTTTTCCTGACTCTAGTAATTGAGAACATTACCCTTGCTCCTAGAGTCCAGTATTAAAATTTTTTTTCTGAAAAGTTTACAAATTATATTTTTATTAAAAAAATTAACAATCATACAGTCATGCCGTAAGAACTATGAGTTGCCCTTAAAACTTTCTTTGGAGGTAATTTCAAAAGAATTTATTGTAAAAGATGATGAAAAGAACATCCTTGGTGGCAAATCTGGTTTTTGTCCCAGTTCTATCAAAATGAGAGGAGTAATGTGGGGTTCTAAAATTGATGTTTCCTGCTTGGGCACTGTACTTACAGTTTTCAAGATCAAGTTAAATTTTGTAGGTGGAAGAGAGGAGTTAGTTTATTGGCTTGAGATCCATTTATCTTGCATTATCATGGACACACTGAGAATGAAAGTGGGTGATTAGGTTTAAACTCCCTGTAAGCATCATGATAATCAACTAGTATACAGACTAGTGATATTTGTTAGTAGGGGATTCTTTAATAATGGAATGTCTTTGATATGGTTGTCCTGGCTTACAATTGCTTTTTGGTAAACAAAATTGGCATCTATAGAATCTTGGATAGTTTTATGTAACATATAAAACTACTTGAACATAAAATGGAGATATGTCATATCCTACAATTCTTCTTGCTGTGTGAAATAACCTTTTCCCATCTCATGTGGAGCAGAGGACCTGAGGAGACACACTTAGAATAGCTGATCTCTTTGCTTTGCCCATGCTGTTCATTAGTAATGTTTGATATTGATTTGTGTGAGTCTGCTTTAAAAATTCTATCCTTTGTTTTAGGTCTTAGAAAACCTTGAATCTTAAACAAAATATGAAGTGTTAACCATTATATTTGGTTCCTAAACTCTAAACTTCTGTTGTTTTAAAATGATAAAAACCCATTTTTCCCTTTCAAAAAATAAAATTGCCTGTGACAGTATTACTGGATATTTTGATTAAAAAGATCTTATTGAAAGTTCAAAAATGAACTAGAAAAAAAAATGTCACAACACATTTATTTTCACAAATCTTTCAGAATTTTTTTCTCATTATGAGGCTCATATTCTTTTTTTTTCCTTTTTAATAAACATATAATATATTTTTATCCCCAGGGGTACAGGTCTGTGAATCGCCAGGTTTACACACTTCACAGCATTCACCATAGCACATACCCTCCCCAATGTTCATAACCCCACCCCCCTTCTCCCAACCCCCCTCCCCCCAGCAACCCTCAGTTTTTTTTGTGAGATTAAGAGTCACTTATGGTTTGATGAAGTTCATATTCTTAACAACCAGAGACCTATGGTAATAAAAAGAATAATTATTCTAAGAGATAGAATTAACATTGAAACTTGTGCTGTAAAAAACACAAAGCAGTGACATTGATGAAAACAATCAATCTTTATTTTCTGATGGAAAATATACAAAAGATATTCCAATTTAAAAAAAATTAAAATGATAGAGTGACATGGGAAACAGAAGTAATAATGTTAGATCTAGAGATATAGAAAATGATAGTGACAGAAAACTAATGGTGGACCTATAAAACTTGAATCAAAATAAACACTTTGAATATGGTATCTGAAGATTCATCAACTCAACTTAGTGACATAGCAGTAGACTGTGACTTGAACGTGTTAGACTAGGATCCAGAAGTTGATCAACTAATAACATACGTGCAGATGTTGAAGACTATTGTTGGGTAGTTTCGTATCTATAGTGTTCTTGAAAATAGTAATCTTTGTTAACAGTTTATATTTTAGAGTCACAAGGCAAAACTGAATAGTCCATCTAAAATATTGAGTGGAGCACAGAAAAGGATAATTAAGACATGCAGTATTTGGAAAGACATAAAGATAATGTCTTCACTCTCTGTTCATGGTTAAGGTAGTCCTGTTATTAATCTTGAGTTTTGAGAATGGACTCAGCCTGTCAAACACTGCACTGACCTTCTAGAATTCATCAAAGAGAAATGGAAATTAGGTTAAGTTATTGAGATGGGAAGTGGCTGTGGAGAAGAAATAAAAAATCCACACATATGAACTTCACTATAACCAAGGTACAACTCAGGCTAAATAGTATAGTCATAAGAGCACTGTAATTTGAATAAGGACATTGTAAACAATAAAGAACAAACCTGAGTTCAGTTTTCCTTGCCAACAAGTCGATTGTCTGAAGATATTTATAGGCCATTCATTATATAACTTTATTTATATGTATCCTTCAAGATTTATCTTCTAAGTTCTTTGGTTTTTTGTTTTTGTTTTGTTTCATTTGTTTAAGATTTTATTTGACAAGGGGCAACAGAAGCAGAGTAGTATGGGAGAGAAACAGGCTTGCTTGCTGGGCAGGAAAGCCAGCTCTTTACCAAGACCCCGGGATCATGACCTGAAGGTGGAAGCAGACACAGAGGACTGAGCCATCCAGGCGTCCAGAGGCCTTTACACCAGGTGAAGCAGCATGCTTTATGTCTTATCAGAGGGATAGTATAGGACTAATGGAGAAGTCTGCAAAATTCCAGCCAACTGGAAAGGCACACCTTTGAAATGGAGGCAAAGTCAGAGGAGGTCGGTCCTAGGCTTTACTAAAAGCTGTGAAGGACCAGATTATGGAAAGAAACTCCCGAGTTGCAAAAATGCCCCATGAAGCTGGAGAAGTGGGCAGGACAGATGGATGTGGGCTGTGGGGACAGCTGGGCTGGAGGCCATGGCTCAGACCCGAGACCTGGAGGTAGGAGGCTGGAGAAAGCATGGATGCCACGTTGAATGCATTCACCAAAAGCCCTTGCTTCCCAGTCGGTCCCAAGAATGCAGCTGCTTTCCTCAGACAAGGATCTTCTAAGTTTTAAATAATTTCCCATTTCTTCAGCCTCATTTCATTTCTGTAACTTCCGTCACAGATTATAATGTTGTGTCCTCACAACATGTTAGTCTTTACATTTAGAGACCAGTCAGTTTCTCTGTAAAGTTATGACACATGTAAAAGTGAACACAGAATTTGTGGTTATTGCATGAGTTCAGTAGCAGAAGTGTCCTTTTTGAAAATAAGAATGAAAAATAAGATGGAGCCATATCTCCTGTCCCAAACCATCATTATGTGTGTATGACCTTAAAGAATCCCTTGTCTATTTAATTTTGTTTCATGAGGATGTGAATGATTTTCCTATTAAAGTACATTTTAAAGCATAAGGCATGATTCACTGTTTGCCCTTCACTACATCCTGTTTTCAATCTTTTCAAATTCTGCCCAGTATTAGATCAATTAAATGCTACAGCAGACTAATAAATGGCATTTATCAGGGCTCATCATACTTAATTATAATACTATAGAACAATTACTTGATTATTAGTGTCTTGTTCAATGAAGCCTCAGATTATCCTTATCAGAATTTTCAATACAGGCTTATACCAGGATATCCCGACAATATACATTTTTGCCTTCCTATAGGAAATCGTTGGTAGAAACCACCATGGGTAAATAGAGAAGTCAGTGAGAAGGTTAACACATTGCCCAGTTACTGTAATATCAAGTTTAATACTTAAATACTCAGGTTGAAACCTTGTCTCCTTTGGACATCTCAGAGCAACTTGCAACTTCCCCTTTCAATTTGTCTCAGTGCTTCTTGTCAGTGGCCTCTGTTGCACCTGGCAGCTACAAATTGGAGACTTAAAATTTTTGTTAAAATCATGGGCCTATTTCCATAAATGTGTCTATTTAACCCCCTGTTGCAAAATACCTGATTCTTTGTACTCAGATCTCTGCATGTTCCTCTAATTTTCAAATCAAATTTTGCATTACATATTTTTATAATTGAAATCTAGTCTTAATGAATGATAAAAGTTAAAACGGAGACCCAAATTGTGGACTAGATCTGCAGGGACATTTCTTTAATTCATTCATTTAGATATGAGATGTTAAAATAAAATAAAATGGAGACTAGGCTTGAAAATCGACCAAGTTGAAAAAAAAAAAAAATTAAGCCATGTAACAAAAACAAATCTAACTTGTTTCACGAATATAAGCAAAACTTAAGTTATTTCTTGTAAATGCATCCGATAATCATAAATGAAACTTTAGTCATCTTCCCAAATGGTATATGGCAATCACCTTTAACCAAACCCCTGCAATAGAAATACCCTTTGTAATAACCAACAATTATAAAGGTTAAACTATTTCCTTATTTTCACTTTTTAAGTCATCTTGTAATGTCATGCCTCTGAGCTTTATATTGGTTTTGGGTTTGAAAACTCCCAAATTGCTAACTGTGCCTTTGTGCATGGTAAACTTTTACTAAACACTATCTAATTTATCTGGTTTACATTTTTACTGTTTCTGAATTTTTGGCAGAGGTACGAAAACTTGTAGGGTTTTAAACTGGTGTGGCACATTTATTTACATTGGAACTATATTGTGCACTGCTGTGCTCCTGATATTATTTTCAGTGTGACTAACACAGTTATAATGTACATGCTATATGAAGTGATAGTTATATTGATAGAATACAACTTCAAGTCATTGGCCTGGAATTTTGGCACCAGCTTTAGCCTATGATCTTCCTTATGGTTACTTTTCTTAACTGAAAAATGGTTGTGATACCTGCTATTGTAGAACTGAAATATTCATACAGTACACATTTTGAAAACAAGAGTACATTGCTAAAATCAAGCATTATTTTATATCCTCCCACAACACTTTTTGTCACATATCTGCCAATTAATATGTTAAAAGAGAGGCTGCCTAATATAGTATCTTTTTTCTTCTTGAAATTAGCACAAATTTTCTAACCTACTCTTTGAAAGGTGAGAAATTTAAAAAAGCAAT
This sequence comes from Mustela erminea, assembly GCF_009829155.1. Taxonomy (NCBI): domain Eukaryota; kingdom Metazoa; phylum Chordata; class Mammalia; order Carnivora; family Mustelidae; genus Mustela; species Mustela erminea. The sequence goes on from NC_045614.1 coordinate 176,538,090, forward strand.
TTATTTTACAAAAGCACACTGATAAACAGAATTTCATGCTCAAGGCATGGTCCACTGTTCATTGTGCATGATGTTTTCAGTGACAAATAGGAAATAGTTTATTTGTTATTATGTTTATGACTTAAACATAATTTCTCAAGCTATTACTGGTATATTAGAAAAAGATCATCAGGAAAAGTTCTATAAACTGTTATTTAACAAAGTAGCATACAGTTTTGAGTATTAAAAGTTATTATTGAATATTTTGATTAAAAGCTCTAGGTTTTAGAGCTTTAAAATTGTTCTTGCTCAAATTCTAATAAGGACTAGGGAATGATTTAGGATGGACTAATGGGCTGTTTTGCCTTCTAAATTTGTGAAATTGTAACCTTCATAAATTTTAAGGATTTTTAAGTTAGAAAGGGTTTTTGTCTGCCCCCCTCTTTGATTTTTCACATGACACCATGGTATAAAGGATTAGTATGGGATTATTATTATTGATGAAGAATACAAATTTCAGATAAACCAGGAAATAAAGCCATATAATAAATAACCTATAAATATAGATCTTGAATTCAACTTGAATTTAGAGTTGAAGAAATTAATTTTCTCAACATCATTTATTGAAGAGATTGTCTTTTCCCTATTGTATATTTTTGGCTCCTTTGTCATAAATTAACTGACTATATTTGTTTACTGTTGGACTCTGTTCTGTTCCATTGATCTATGTGTCTCTTTTTATGCCAATACAATACTGTTTTAATTATTATAACTTTGTAATATAATTTAAAATCAGGGAGCATGATGTGTCTGGTTTTGTTCTTCTTACTCAAGACTAGTTTGGCTATTCAAGGTCTTTTATGATTTCATACAAATTTTAGGATTGTTTCTTCTATGTCTATGAAAAAATGGCATTGGAATAATAGTGATTGCATTGAATCTGTAGATTGCTTTGGGTAGTATAGACAATATTCATTCTTCCAGTCTATGAGCACAGACTATATTTCCATTTATTTATGTCTTCTTCATTTTCTTTCTTCAGTGCTTTAATAGTTTTCAGTGTACAAATCTTTCACCTCCTTGGTCAGATTTATTCCTTAGGTATTTTTTTATTCAATTGCAAATAAGATTGTTTTCCATTTTCTCTTTCTGATAGTTTATTATTAGTGTGTAAAAACATAACAGGTTTTTATGTATTGATTTTGTATCCTGACACTTTACTGAAGTTATTTATTAGTTCTAACAGTTTCTTGAAGGAGTATTTAGGTTTTCCTATGTGTATTACATGTCATTATATATATATTAAACTAAAATTAAGTCTACTAATACCCAAATGAGATTGAGAGAAATGTCTGAAAATAACTGATGACAATTAGGATGATGGTAGCACTGGCATAAGTAGTCCTGAGAAATTTCTATGTGTCAATAATAATATTACATATGATATATATGTAACAATAGTATTGATCCTTGTATATGGACATATATACATATAGTAATGTTCTATATTAAGTATAAGTATACAAGAATATATATGCATGTATACACATATGTAAAGTGAAAATAACCACCAATATATACAGGTGCATATATATTTTAGTATATAACAATATATGTACTGTTATATAGTATATATACCGTGTATATATATAAATATACATGTTCATGTTGGTCCTTGTATATATGTATATATTGGTGGTTATTTTCACTTGATATATAATAGCCTTTCCTGTATAAATGTACTTATATATATTTGTATATTGATAGTTATAGACATCGAATGTGAAAAAGATGGAAACTAATATTATCTTCACCTGATGAGAAAATTGTTTCTTAGGAATATTAAATAACTTGCTAAAGCACAAAAGTTCAAACTAAATTCTGGCTAACTTCAGAGCCACCTATGACTATTCAAGCCAATGCTAGGGATCAAAGAGAAAGCATATTAGTTTCTATTAAAAAGTATTTGAATATATCTTGAAAAACACTGAGTAATATTTTTCATATAATATAGATCATATAAAAATATATGCTGCTTTACATGACTTTTAGTTACAATATCAGAATCTTGATTAATTACAGAAATAAAAACATAGTCTGTTACAACTATAGTGCCTGGAGGAACATGTGTATTTTGAAAAAAATTTTGTGTAACAGTGAAATAAATAAATACCAAGCTGGTTATTTTAAGACCCTTTTACTACAGAGACAGCTGGAGTTAATCATATGTCTTGTACAATCAGATAAATAAATAATATTTTTAAAAGAAAGATAAGATTTTCATCTGAGGTCATCAATAATATTACTCAAAGTTTAAATTAAAAAATCTAGTCATGGTTATAAAATACTTGATCAGAAAATAACACTGTATCATGTGAAATTAAGTTCCCAAATCAAGCAGTTCTCTTATGTTTGTTTTATTCAAGTCATCATATATAAATAACATGTAAATTAAATCATCTTTTAACTTTCAAGTACATTGTGCTTGAGTTGTTCTGATTTTTATCAAACAGAAAGAGAAGCCCAAGAAGCGGCAGTTCCTTTGTTTTAGGAATGTAAAGACTTCAGTTTCATTTGAAAGACAAACTCTCTTCACATATTAGTCTACCTATACCATGTGCACAAATTCTGATTGGATGGGAATGACAAAGTGATGTCAACTATTTCACAGCCTTAATTTACATGTCTTTGGAGCTTCTGAAACTTGCTACATGGTCCTTCAGATTTTCCAAGGCTCTGATTTTTTTTCTATTATTTTTTATTTGATTATAATTTTCAACCATTTTCCATTAAACCTAATCCACATAATTACATTCATTTGAAGAAAAGTTATAGGCAGGCTCAAATAATTAATTCTTCCTTCTTTAATATGTCATGGAAGATGTTGTTACCGTCATAAAAAAAGATAGTCTTTATAATAAATGGTCATGGAAAAACTGGATATCCACATGCAAAAGAGTGAAATTGAACCCCTACCTTCTGCTGTACACAAAACTCAACTCAAAATGGCTTACAAACAAATGTTTAGACCTGAAACTATAAAACTAATAAAAAACACAGTGAAAAAACTTCTTGACATTGGTCTTGGCAATGATTTTTTAGATATGATACCAGAAGCTGAGGCACCAAAAGCAAAAATAAACAAATGATCAAATGTTTATTTAAAACTTATTTTATGATCAATGAGTGAAAAAAATACACAGCTCCATTTAAAAAATTGTATACTTCCCTAATTTTATGTCTTAAGAAACTTTTTTTTTTTTAAAGATTTTATTTATTTATTTGACAGAGAGAAATCACAAGTAGATGGAGAGGCAGGCAGAGAGAGAGAGAGGGAAGCAGGCTCCCTGCTGAGCAGAGAGCCCAATGCGGGACTCGATCCCAGGACCCTGAGATCATGACCTGAGCTGAAGGCAGTGGCTTAACCCACTGAGCCACCCAGGCGCCCTGTCTTAAGAAACTTTTAAGCCTCTGCTGTAAACCAGGGAAAGATCTTTACCGAATAAAACACATTCATATGCATAGAAAATACAAATCTTGTATTTTTTTTAAAAAATTATTAAAAATGGTTAAACTTAGGGCACCTGGGTATCTCAGGCGGTTAAGCAACAATCTCTGGATCCTGAGATCCAGCCCCATGTAGTGCTGTCCTCTCAATGCAAATTTGCTTGTCCCTCTCTCTCACCCTCTACACCTCCCCACCTATCACTGCCTTTTTCTCTCTGGAATAAGTAAGTAAAATCTTTTTAAAAAATAAAAAAATAAAATTAAATATAAAAACATGCTTAAAGTTTCAGAATTTTTTCTAGTAGCATAATTGTCATAGAGGTCCACTGTATATATGATTAATTTCATCAGTTTTTATTTTTCACTCTGTATGTATAGATGACTGATCAAAGGACACATTTCAAATGATAGTGCATCAGGTATTTCTCTTTTCTTTAGTGTTTTAGGTTTGAAATTAAAAACTCAATCCTGCATTAAGCTCATAGTTTAGCTCTGTAGACACAAGCTGAAAATAGGTATCTATAACTTAGCTACAGGGTTTACAGGAAATACAGAATATAAGAGATCCATTTTTCCCAGCCTTACAGTGTTTTTAGTTTACCAGAATCGTTTACCTGTACTAGATTATTTCCTCAAGATCAAAAGTCAGATTTTAGTTATCTTGTGTCTGTACTTATTTTCTCTTTACACGTGGAATAATTTCTGATAAAGCAAAGTCCTTGCCTTGTTTGAGGCACCAGTTCCATACTAGCGCCATTGACCCCTGTGAGATAAAGCACCTACAAGTACAAGAAAAGGCATACAGGTATATCCTGTTGTCAAGGCAGACTATAGTACCTCATCTTCACCTTTTTTTTTTTTTTTAATAGAAACTATTCATCTCACCAAGATATACAACTTAGACTTTGTATCACTTAAACTTAAGCCTTCACTTTCTGAGTAGAGTTATGCTGACTACAGATCTTGACACTTTCTCTCCTGCCCATCTAAAGCATAACATGCTAATTATTATAAAATTTAATTTCAACCCATTGGCTTTTTGGAATTTTGCATTCCAAAGAAAAGTGTAGTGATCTTTGACTGACTAAAATCAGTAAGTAATTTTTCTAAAAGTTCTGCTTCCTACTTACTATGTGGAAATATGCTTGAATCCTTCATTTCACACAGAGCAGATCAGTTAGGCCATGCAACAGCTAACCTTCAATTGTTTAGGTTCATAGATATGTTGATTTGGGCCACTAATCTCTCAGTGTAGTATGTACTCTCAGTCCCAGGGACCCAATATGGAAATTGTCTTCTCTTCATTTTCCTCAGACACATTAACATGACAGAAAGTAAATTATTATATTTTAGAGAAGTTTGAATACATAGCTACATATAATACTTTAAAAAGCATATGTTTCCAAAATGATAAATTACGTATTCTATAAGTAAAAAGGAAATCCATTTTTATGTAGCCCTTGAATAAAAATTGCCAAGATTGTAGAATTGACTTGTATTTTGAACTTTTCACCTAGGTACAGTGAGGATGGTCATTTTCCTTCTCTGAATTTCAGTATGTCCTATAAAGTGGGATTAGTAAGCTTGCATCAACTATTTTAAAAAATATTTAAGCTTCAAATAAAATAATAAATAGAAAATACGGCTAAAACATAAATTATTAACCAATATAAAATATTAAGGTGAGCAGTGGTTTTCCAGTGCATTCTACATAATCACTTTGTCATTAATGAAATTCTATTATATATCTTTAGGATATAAAATGAATATAAGTGTGAATGAACTGAAAAACCTCAAAAGTGATCCTAGGCTCTAAATTTAGGAGTTATAAATTTCCTGAAATAAATGCTTCATTTTTTTCACCACTGTTTATCAGTTACAATTGTTTTGTTCTAAACTGCGGTATCTAAGATAAAGTCCTCTCAATCCAGGACTTGAAGATATGGCATCAAATTCAAGTATTACCCATATTTTAAAAAGAAAAATACTTACCTCACTTTAACCACAGCTGTTCTTTTTTCTGAACCAGGTGACAAGTATATTGGAGTGCTACGCAGTAAAAAAATGGATTATGTACCCATCCCTCCCGGCTCCCCCACAAAAACTGTTTGCATTCATTGCCTGCAGTATAGATCAGCTCTATTTAACTAGTTGGCTAGGTGTCTAGCTATCTATTATCTTTCACACTGATCATTTACATTTCACTCAGTGGAAGTCTGGCAAATCTGTTGTGTTTGTGGCTGTCTTGCACAGCTGGTGCAACAGAAGATTAAGTTGCCCCAACACTAAACAGAATGATTGATGGCCAAGGTTTCCATATAGCAAAGTGCAGTTTTGTTACATAATTACCAGAATTATATGCAGCACTATATCTATTTCCTGACTATAAATTGAAGGGTTGTTCTGAGTTATGAAAGAAATTATAAACTAATTTGTGGAAACAACATCTGTTGTGAACAGGCAAAAAGCTCTAGTAAGAAAGGAATAATTTATTTCCTTCTGTTTTGTAGCTATTTTTAAGATCAAAAGAAAATGAAAGTATTTTCACAGTCTATTGTCCTTTACAAAAATATTTATGTCTGCACTTTGAAATTCTGTAAAAATACAATGCTACCTTTTTTGATCATGCTCAGAAAAATGGATAAAGCAAAATATTCAATTTCCCATAAATGTATTTCCTTTTAACTTGATATACAACAAAGCACTGATTTTATTAGCACATTTTGCATATGATAAAGTACATTTTTATGTTCTCTAAAACACTGCTGTTCTTGTAACTCAAAGAAAATGTTGTAGATATTTCTATAACCTCCAGAAGTGGGACAATAAACAAATAATCGCTCTGAAAAACAATCTACTATTTATATAACTTGGTTCTCTGGAGTCCCACTCCTTTTCGACCCACTCATGCAAATTCTACCAATCCTTTAAGCCTTCTTTTAAGTAAGGGTCAGTCCTGGAAGTGGGTGAATAAGGTTTGATGAAAAACACGAGGTTTGGGGAACGCGGGATCTTGGACAGAGGACAGTGTTGCCTCATATTGTTTTACACATTCTGGTCAAATAACAAATGTGTGTGGTTCTTTTGACTCTTTGTTGACTTACTTTTAATTTTTTTTCTTTTTATACTTAAAGATGACTTATAAAGTTCTGAAGAAAAAGATATTGATTATATGTATCTGTATTTCTGTTCTTTTCATTGGTCTTTCTTCTTTTCTGATAATCTAAGGTTTTTTTTTTTTTTTTTTAATTCATTTTCTTACTGTTTGAACAATTTTCAATAGTCAACTTTTAGGCCTGACAGTTGCAAATTCTTTTACCTTTCTTCATCTGAGAATGCCTTTATTTCAGCTTCATTTCTAAAGGATTATTTTGCTGGATAGAGAATTCTATTCTATTTTCTTTCATGATGAACACTGGTGTGTCACTTCCTTCTGGCTTCCTTGGTTACAGATTAGAAACCCTCTGTCATTAGAACTGGAGTACCTTATAATTAATGTTCCATTTCTCTGGCTATTTCCAAGATTTTTGATAGTTTGTTTGTTTGCAAAAGTTTAGTTATGATGTGTTTTGGCATAGAAATGTTTGTATTTTTCTTGTTTATGGTTTAATCAGTTTCTTAAATCTGCTGTGTCTTTTGCCAAGTTTAGAAGTTTGAGGCAGTTTTCTTCAGGTACTTTTTTAGCCCAATTCTCTTTTTCCTTTCTTTCTGGGTCTTCGACAACACAGTATAAGATCTTTTATTATCCCACTGACCTTTTTGTCTCTGTTCATTTTTTTTTTTCTTCCAGTCTGTTTTCTCTCAGTTATTGAGATTGGGTAAATCTATTGATCTGTCCTCAACTTCCCTGATTCCATCTTTTCTCTGCTGTTGAGTCCGTACCGTTCCATTCTACTATACTACTATTTAGCCCATCCAGCATGCTTTTGTTATATTTGTGAGTTCCATAATTTACATTTTCTTTTATTTTTATAGCTTTTATTTCTGTGCTAAGATTTTATTATTTATTTTCATTTCCAGAGTTTCTAATTGATTGTCAAAGCAGTTTTATGATGACTGCTAAAAAAATCCTGATTAACTAATTCTATTTGGTATATCTTGGTATTGGTGTCAGTTGCTTTTATTTTCTCCTCCAAGTTGTGATTTTTCTGGTTCTGAGTGATTTTCTATTGTATTCTGGGACACTTTATCTATTATGCAGGGCACCTCCTGTCCTACTACATACATTCATTATTTTATCATGAACATACACACTTAAGTTTAATATACAGATCCTGGTCTACTTTTATAGGCTCTGGTTCCAACAGCGGTTTAAATTTCAGAGACTTGCAGGGTTAATTTGGTCTCCTTGGTTTATCTGGTTCCGCTGTGCCTGCCCAAGGTAGTGGGAGGACTGTCTTCTCTCTTGGACACTAGGTGTCTCTCAATGAGTGGGATGAGTTTCAAGCAGGCAGAGATGACAACACTTCCCTATCCAGGCTCAGATCCTAATGAATTCCCTTGTCTGTGGGGGGAAGAAGGAGAGCATTAGTGGTGCCAGGCATTGTTGTGACAAGATTGTCCATACTGGTATCCCAGCCACCTATAGCCCAGGGGAAGGAAGAAGGAGCTAGGCCCACAAGCCCACAGAAACAAAAAGTCATCCTGAGCAGGGTCTTTTATTTGGCCGAGTCTCTGCCAAGGCTGAGTAGATACCCTCCCCATGGGAGAGGAAAGTTCTGAGTTGGCCTGTAAGAACCAAGAGGCTTTCCATGCAGGGCCACTTGTGATGGGTCTGTCTTTCCTATGCTGTCTAGACACCTGTGAATTTCTTGGTGAGCAGGGGAAGTTTCAGACCAGCTAGGACAGATTCATCCCCAGGCTCTTTTCCTGGACAGTTTTTCGTTATCAGAGTTCTAAATAGGTGTTCCTTGATGGTGAGGTAGTATGGAGCTTGTCTGGCATTGTCTGAGGACTCCAGTTCCACCTGGGGAAGGAATGGGTCTTCCTGAGCTGCCTTCTGTTATTCACTCTACTGGGACTAGGGACAGAAAACATCTTACTTTATGTTGTGCCTTCCAGATCTGGGGTCCTGAACTCGTATGTATGCCTTTCACTTTTTAGGTTCTGCGGTTGTCTCCTGGATTATTTTGCAGGGTTTATACTTAGAGAAGAGCAGGAAGAAATCTACGCCATCTTGTCTAGAGTGGAAGTCTTCAGTACATTTTAAATTAATATTTTTTCCCATTTAGGCTTGAGAATATCATATCAAAATATATTTTAAAATGTCTACCTTCCAGAAATAAAAATTAAAAGACAAATATGCAGACTGGGCCACCCAGAAGTGGGGAGACAGATTTGTCAAGATATTACAGGAGTAAAGTAGAGAAATCTGTTGGAGGAAATAACAAGAAGATATAAATAGATAGAAATAAATCATGGACATAAACAGATGACTTTATCTAATAATAATTTAATAAAGATGAACATTGCCCAGAATTAGAAATTAAAGATGATTCCCAACAAATTTCCTACGGATTTTTCATTGAACCTCTACTGATTTAAAAACTCATATAAAAGCAAAAAGGGTCTGAGCAATTTAGAAAAAGAAAGGGAAAAAAGAAAATAAGAAGAAAAACATAGCAGAGGATTTAAAGGAGATGAAGGAAAGTACAGAAATGAAAGAGAGATTAAGAAGAAGAAAGTGTAAGGAAGAACACATGTTATTGGAAATCAAGGTTTATAAATCCATAATAATTTAAAAAGGTTTGTATTGGCATAAGGTGCATCAATAGAATAATTGAGCATAATAACAGACCGTAGGGGCCCCTGGGTGGCTCCGTCCATTAACTATCTGCCTTCAGCTCAGGTCATGAGCTCAGGGTCCTGGGATGGAGGCCTGCATCAGGGTCCCTGCTCAGCAGAGAGTCTGTTTCTTCCTCCCCCACTGCTGCTCCCTCTGCTTGTGCTTTTTCTCTCATTCTCTCTCTCTCAAATAAATAAAAGCTTTAAAAAATAAGATAAAAAAATAATAGCATAAAAAGTCATATTTGTTATGTGATAGAAATAATATATTTAAATTAATGGTGCAGAGATGATTACATACTTACTAAATTTCATTTATTACTTGGTAAAACATAGTTATGAAATGAAACATGTTTTATAAAAAGCAAAAAATTAGTATGGTTAGAGAAGCATAAATAACCAACAAAAATTTTTATTGAGTATATGTACAGGAAAATTTATAAACCAATAGGAAAAAGACCAGTGGCATTAAAGATCACTTGGCTGAGGATACGAATAGTCACTTTTCAAAAGATGGCTTTCAAATGGGCAGTGGGTATATGAAAATGCACTCAACAGACAAATGCAAATTAATAATAAGTTAATGTTTAAATTACAGTTTTAAGCTCATTATATCTGTGAACTCATTAGGACAGGAATTATATCTTTTTATTGGCACATCATTCTTAGTTTTAAACCTAGTGGACTTATATATATTCTGGGTACTCGATATTTTAAAAATGAATGACTATGATTTATGATATTCACAAATATGCTATTTGTTGAATAAATATTTCAGAGAAAACTTACCAATCTGTCATTTCATGTAAATGACAAATTAATAACCCTCAATAATCCTTTCATAAAATTATACCAAGAAAAAACATAGCAAACCTTTAAATATTGTATGTTTTCAATATATCTTTAGTCATCAATATTTTAAAACTAATTTCCATGTAGCAAATATTTGGTAACACTTATTATAGTTTTTCCTTCTTCCAGTAAGATGTGTTTATTTGCACATCATAGATGACTTAAATTTTAATCACCACCTGAGGTATGATCTGTATGTTTAAGTCTCATGGAAACGGGCCCTTTAAAATATATGTATCAGCACATGTGCACGCACACACACACATATCCACATGTAGATAGAGATAGAGATTCATAATGATCAAATAAAAATCAAATTGTTTGGTTATCTTCTACTAATCACTGCATTTACAGAACAACTAAGTTAACTAATGCTTGTCTTTCTGTATCTCAGTGAATGTTGGATTCTGTGATCTCCAGTGAATGTTGGATTCTGATCTCCAGGCAATTTTATAGCTTAAAGAATCCATCACTCGATAGTAATGATTTTTCAAAAAGAAAGATTAAAACATTTTCATACAATATTGAATAGTCTTTTTTCTCAACTTTTTCTTTTTTTATTTAACAAAAATAAATTCTTTCTAAATTGAGTTCTTTTTTTCTTTTAAATGATTTTATTTATTTATTTGACAGAGAGAGAGACACAGCAAGAGAGAGCACACAAGCAGGAAGAGTGGGAGAGGTAGAGATAGGCTTCGAACTGAGTAGGGAGCCTGATGAGAGGCTTGATCCCAGGACTCTAGGATTATGACATGAGCCAAAGGCAGATGCTTAACGACTGAGCCACCCAGGTGCCCCTAAATTCCTCTTTTTTATACTTATTTGTATTTTTAGTCTTAAGCAAAAGCAATACATATTTGCATCCTTTAGTAAATTTGTAAAATATGATTGAACATATAAAATTAATTTTTATTAATGTCTGTATATATGTAATAATATATTTTAATGAAATAGTTTATAGTTATTTTTATCGTTGCTTTATTTTCTATTTTAAGTTATGCTTTATAATGTAGATATATTAGCATTGTTATATCATTTATATAATTTATAAATAACATGTGGATGAGATCTCCCAAATTTTAATGATACATTTGCAAAAACAGAAGTCTTCTTTTTCTTTTTTTTAAAGATTTTATTTATTTATTTGTTAGATAGAGAAAGAGAGAATCAGCACACAAGCAGGCGGAGCATCAGGGAAAGGGAGAAACAAGCAGAGGGAGCAGCAGTCTCCCCTCAGCAAGGAGCCCAATGTGGGACTTGATTGCTGGATCCTCAGATGCTTAACTGACTAAGCCACCCAGGCATGCCAAAAGTTTTATTTTTCTTATTCTTAATTAATCTAATTATTTTGTTCAAAATAATAATAATGAAATGTATTCAACTATGTATGCTTATGAATATATTACAAATATATGCTTATGTATGCTTATATATAAGTAAAATGAATGACAGTAATGCTACCAAGACAAAAGGAAGAAATACAGGATTATTTCTTTACAGTAAGGTACTCACACTACTCATGAAGTGATACAGTGTTACTTGGAAGTAGATTTGATTAGTTGTAAGTGGAGTTGGCTTGACTGACTCTTCCTCTAAAGAAAATAATAAGGCTCATGTTGATATCATATTAAAAAGAACACTAAATCTGGTTTTATTAGAAGTCAATATGAAAGATTAAAACTATGCAAATAGAAGATATTATTGAAGAACATTCTTTAGGGTCTCACAGAAGTGAAAAACTTAAAACAATGAGAAACACAGACACCATAAAGCAAAGAACTGGCAGATTGATTTTTAAAATTCTATACTTTGAGTCTGTCAGGCAGGACACTGAGCTCCAGTAACAGAAAAGCTCAATATTTAATGTCTTGAAATAACAAAATTTATCCTTGTACACATTCATCCCACAGCAGATATTCCTGACTAGTAGATGGCTCTCCCTCAAGCAGTGATTAAGGGTGTAGGCTGCATTCATCTCACAGGATTTCAAAGTCGTTGAATTCATCTGCATCAAGCCTGCATAGGGGAACAGTGTGTGAATGACTGCATGAGTGGTTGATATCTAAATAAATTTCATAAATTGATAAAACTGTTAAAATCCATTAAGATTGTGAAAGTTTTATAAAAAAATTCATAGAAAAAGAAATAGAAATGTGTGGCAAACAGAAAAGATGTGCAAACATATTGGTAATAAAGAGTTTAAAGTATAAATTGTTGAAAAGATTGGTATAACTTTAATGAGTGTATCTTAAAAATCTTGGTAGAAAGGTGTGAACTGATAATCCTTATGAACCGAAGTGTGGTAGACTCTATTAAATTTTAAAACAGGAAAACACTTTGACCTAGAAATTTTCCTTGTAGGAATTTATCAAAGAAAAAGCAGTGGTAATATGACTGCAGTTTCTAAGATATTTACTGAAGCAGATTTTATATCAAGGAGAAAAATAAAATTAAAAGAGACTTGATTTTCAGAAAATGATTTAGCTCTATAATTGTTGATCTGAAAAATAGTTATATTTTAGCATAGAGAATCCAGTTGTAAAATAACATGTAGAACTAATACTGTTTTTGTGGAACTAAAAACAGTATGAAAAAGTATGAAAGAAGGATATCAATTTTTAATATTGTTTTCCTTAATGAAGTTTGAATATCATTAAATCTATAAGAATACATTATTTTAATTAAAAATAATGAAGTTTTGAAAAGAGAATAATATAAATTATTTGGTTACTAATTACACATATGCTGCAAATATGTTTTAATTCCATTAACTAGTCTTTCTGTTGTATAAAATATTTCTAATTGAGATCTATATAAAACAATAAGATTCACAGGTTTGAAATTGTTTCCACTCTTTCTGTAAGATATGAATATCAAAAACCTAATTTAAAATAGGAAAATACTAAAAGATAAATAATCTGAAATTTTAACTCATTTTTACTTGTGATCATTGCAAAGCTATGCAATTAAGGAAGAAGGATACACTAAACTATAAATGTAAAAATTTACATATGGAAAGATGTCCATATGTGAGCTTTATTGTGGTATACACACTAATGTCTAATGCCCTTAGACTGGGATTAAGACTGCATGGTCAGCCAACCTATATTTTGTGAAGATGAATTACAGGCTAGATACTGTACACTATAATATTTTCTTTAAAATACATTTCTTGTCCTATAGGATTATATAGTTTAGTAAATTTTATTATCTCACTGATTGCTTCAAGCTAAATTATAGCCACCACCTCCCCTCAAGAAGAAAAAAAAAATCAATTAATATATGAGTATGACTGTGTGCAAAATTCTGTTCTAAGCAGTGATTGCTTCTAAAATATGAAAGACATGGCCTGCAAACTTGGAAAATTTAATAGACCACTAAGTGGAATAAGATAAATATTTTCCAATATATATCATGACTAAAATTTGCCATCAGCAAAGCAGAGCCCAAGAAGAAATAATTTTATTCAGCAGGTAGTGAAGAAGGGGTTTGCATCTAAGATAAAGCAGCAGAGCTGTGTCTGGTTAGAGACCCTCAAAACACCTCACGGATCTTTAATTAGCTGTCAGACTCTCCTCTGTGTGAAAGGACTCAGAGTCTCCTATTGGCTTCTTTATTATTCTCTTGCATATATAAACTAATACAAACATTATTTATTAAATTATTAGAATTAAACATACTCCCTGTGTGCATTTGTAAGAAAAGATGAAGCTTATTTAACTTACTTTTTTCCTAAGGTGGCTGTATCATTTTTGCAGATAAGAAGTAACGTAAAGATAAAATAAATTAAGGATACAGCAAATTTGTTTTATATGACCTATTTGTAAGTAACCTTTCAATACTTTTTTTTTCATTTTATTTTATTGTATTTCTTTTCAGTGTTCCAGAAATCATTGTTTATGCACCACACCCAGTGCTCCATGCAATACGTGCCCTCCATAATACCCACCACCTGGCTCACCCAAACCCCTACCCCCTCCCCTCCAAAACCCTCAGTTTGTTTCTCACAGTCCACAGTGTCTCAAGGTTTGTCTCCCATTTCCCCCAACTCACTTCCCAAAACCTATACTGCTTTAAGATTCTGCATCCTTTCCAACTTGCTCTCACAGTTCCACTTCTAGGTTTTCCAAATGATATTGACTTAAATGGCAGGTATTTAATACACTTCAATCACATTGTAGGGCATGGCCTTTCATTCTCCTTGTGTGTGTCTCAAAAGAATGATCCCTTTTCAGCATGCACAAAAACCTCAGAAATGATTGTTGGATATTAACACATTTCTAAACACTCTAATTCTTATAATCAAGATTCTAACATGAGTTTACTTCAAATGTTTCTTAGAGATCTTTTTTTTTTTAACTTCACTTGTTTTGCTCTCCCAACCACATGTTGGGTATACTAATACCCAGACAACTACAGATAAACTACTACAATGTCAAATGGCTGGTTGCCTTTTCTTCCGAAAACCATGAGTCTCTGTTCCATGTCTTTGCAACAACTTATGTAATAGTGTGTGGTTTAAAGAAATCAGACTCAGAGTGAGTCAGATATAAGCTTAATTCTCAGCTCTACAGTCTGTTGCTGAAGAACATGCTCTCTGGTAATGGAGCATACAGAAAAAGAGACCATACAAATTGGTATCTTTTTATAAATATTAATTAGGCATAATTTTGTTAACCAGGTGACTTTAAGAATAAGAAGAGAACCTTAAGGTATCATAAAGATGGCAAATACAGAGAGTAGATACCCTCTTAGATCTAAAGAAAAAAACTGGTAAAAGAAGGGAATTATTAAAATTTAGAAACTTAAGGGCTCCATGGAACTCAAACTCTGTCCAGGAGAAGGTATCACTCCTTTGATGAGGTCTCTTGAACTTGGAGAGGCACCCCATTGGCTTAGAACACAGACTTTGGAAGTAGTGGCATCTGTTGACTGCTGCTGGTGTCTGTTTTAGGTGCATATAAGTGTTGGACAGCCTACAGCCTGGATTCATCCCCTGCCACAGAAAGGAGCTGCTGTAAAGCATGAAGAAGCATGGCTAATGTGTTCTCAAAAGAACAATGAAGGACGCCTGGGTGGCTCAGTCAGTTAAGCTTCTGTCTTTGGTACAGAGCACAATCCCAGAGTCCTGGAATCATGTCCTGCATCGGGCTCCAGGCTCAGCCAGGAGTCTGCTCCTCCCTCTTCCTCTGCCCATCCTCCTGCTCTGTCTCTTCCTCATTCTCTTTCAAATAAATAAATAAAATCTTAAGAGAAAAACAACAACAACAACAAAAACATACAGAGGCAGGAAGTCCATAGAAGCAGAGAAGAAAGAAGAACCTTCTTTGTCTTCTAGCTTTGGGGTCTCCTTTCAGAATGCTCTGTTTTCAGACACAAGTAAGGAACCATCTGGTAAAGCAAAACTGGATTGCTGAATTCCAACAGCAGCCTTACAGAGCAGAGGATAGAAGGGTGAGGCTTTAAAGCTAGGGGACTGATAACTTAAAACTTGTCACAATAGGGAAGATAGAGATGGATTATTTTTAGTTTGTAAAATAAAATATACAATGTATTACATATATAAATTAATAATGTCAGACAGTATATGGAAACATATTAATAATAATTATGATGATGATAATAAATAGCACATTTTGGCTCCTTCTTTGGAGATTATATAACTGTGGCATTAGATTACTGTATCTACCTCTAGTATCTGCACTAATTTTTTTGGACTATGTTGCTAGTTTTTCTTGCTTTAAGTAACCAGTGTGCTCTACCATATCTCAGGTTTGAGTGGAAAGCCACAGATAAAAGTCTGAAAAATATGTAAAACATATAAATAAAAAAAATACTGAATACTAAATTCAGAGAGAATTTGTGTCTTGCAGTTTTTCATTTGCAATTCATTGTTATTATACCTGACCGCATTGCTATGGCAGCGAGTTGTAGGAGAGGAGGCATATTATGTATTCTTCCGGTTAAATCTTAGGCTACTAGTGGGTATCTGTCTCAGGACTGTGACCCTCACAGTGACCTCTATTGGAATAGCTATTTTTTTCTTCTGCTCCTTGCTCCCTTTTCTGGTTGCAGGTTTTTGTTTTTTGTTTTTAAGTTTTTTTTTTTTAATCTCTACACCCAACGTGGCAGTAGAATTCACCCAACGTGGGGCTAGATCAAGAGTCATGTGCTCCACCAAATGAGTCAGCCAGGAGCTCCTGGCTACAGCTTTCTTTTCTTTTTTTTTTTTCCTTTTTTTTTTTTTTTTAAAGATTTTATTTATTTATTTGACAGAGAGAGAGAGAGATCACAGGTAGGCAGCGAGAGAAGGGGAAGCAGGCTCCCCACCGAGCAGAGAGCCCGACCTGTGACTCGATCCCAGAACCCTGAGATCATGACCCGATTGGAAGGCAGAGGCCCGAACCCACTGAGCCAACCAGGCGCCTCTGGCTACAGTTTTCTTAATGTATATCCATATAGCCTTATTTCCATACACTGTTGTTTTCTTTTTCAGCCCTCTCTGTGAGGCAGAATGTTTGTAGTTGCTAGATTGGGGAGGAATCCCCTTCCCCAATTACTGGTAAATTTCAGAGTTACTACCCTTTTGCAAAGTCCCATCCTGCAGAATGTAGTTCTTTTTCATATAAAAGTTCTATGTGTATTTTACAATGGTTACTTTTTCCCCTGCCCACCAGAGCTTAGATGGGTCTTTGTTATTCACTTTATAACTTGATGTAGTTCCAGAAGAGGAAGTCTATGAAAGTGTAGGGGCTCCCTTAAAACTATGGCTCCCAGGAGTTTCTCACATTAAAGCCAGTCCACATTCAGCCTCCAGTATTTCCTCTAAGTAACCCTTTAAGTGTTCCTACCAGTTTATAACTCTAGTGCTTTTGTTCTAGGTCAGGAGGACTCAGTTGCTGTGTATCGGATTTGCCCTGTGGTCTCAGCTCTCTGGTCCCAAATGTTTTTTTTTTTCTTGTAAGAACTGGAGATAAAACTTCTGAGCTCTTCACACATTGGAGCTGAAACAAGAAATCAGCATACTCATTATAAACTGAAAATAAAAGTGTTCAGTAGCAAGATAGTATCTGAAATGAGTAGTAAACCATGGAAGCAAGAAAGAACTTGCTTAGTTACTTAAAATGTGGGTGGATTATATCAGTGATTCACCTGCTTTAGGTTTCATTCTGTTCACTGACAAAATGAAGAGTATAGACTAGTTAAAATCAAGTGCCCAGTGTTCTTTTGATAATTAATTTTTTACCGTCTTAGGAAATTAAAATATATCTGAAGGATGTAAAGTAGGGAATTTTATAAAGATTTGTGTATTTTTTTCCTGACCTGTGTTTAGCACTTGTCGTCAGTGCACTTTATTACAAATCTCATTTTAAAATTTTTATTTTCCATTTTGTCCTTAAATCAAGAAATGTCATTAAACTATTCAGAAGTGTGCTTAACATACCACATTATCAGTTCATAGGTTCTTTCCTTCACCTTGACATTTCTGCAGAATAATTTTTAAGGTAAAAAAAATCTCATGCTTAAAATAAAATAATCTGAACAAATGACAACATTTAAGGGAATTCTATTAGTATAGTGATTCCCATTATAACTATTATCTTTTGATTTTAAGTAAAGGATTAAAAGTAATTACTTAAGTGTTCTTTTTTAAATATCTAAAGACTTGGCTCTGATTGTTTTATTTTTTATGCAATAAGCATAAAAATGAATTCCCTTTGGAGAATAAGGATTAATGAAAATTTTTGTAAAAGTAAATTTACATTAAAAATCAGAATGAAACCCAGTGCAAACGTGTTTTGAAGAAAAACACAGTGCTTTGTATGAAATAGGTGACCTTACAATGATATAATATGTATCAGATGTGGCTTGGCATTACAGGCTTACTCCTGTCCCTAATTCTCATATTTCTTGTCTTTCCTTCCTAACATTATGCTTCTAATAAAAAACAATGAACCCTCAAAATAAAATACCTATATAAACAACAATGTGTTTACATTACTTTAGTTTTCATTTACCTGTTTGTATTTTTTTCTTTTTTTTAATTCTAGAGCTGATCAGATGCACAGGATGGAATTTTCTCTCCCTTTCTTGTATTACTAAAGGGACAACTATCTTGCCATTGCCTCACTGATGTACACTGGTTTCCTTCCACCTAAGTTTATAAGCAAGTACAAATATTTTGTGGGCTCCTTTTTTAAAAAGAGGAAATTGATTCTTTGTTTCACAGTTCAACTGAACCTAGTTTTTTTTATTTTGTTTTGTTTTCTGTAGTGATCTTGCACAGAAAGATGAAAGGTGATAAATTTGGGGGCCCCTTGGTCCAACAAGTGACCACTGAGCTACTGAGTATCTCCCAGAAACCTAATCAGGCTATTAATGTATTCTTAGCCTTCTTTGACTGACAGTATGAGGACCAAATAGTTAGAGTGTTACACAGTTTAAACTGCCTTGTGTCCTATAGTTTGCTTGCACATAAAAGTCAAAGGCCATATTTTTTTAGTTTGTTTTGTCACTCTGTCCAACTCTGAAGAACCATAGATGCTTTGGTGCAGAGACCTTGGTGGAAATTTGGGTCCCTTTGGGAGATAGTTACTTTTATACTGCTTCTAAATCTAGTGAATTCAATCAATCACTGTAAATTTGCAGCACTGTGACCCATCAGAGAACCGGGTAAGTCAGACTAAAATTCCATTATCACAAGGAGAATGAGTTTCAAAAGTTTTCATTCTGGTGAAATATAGAAGTGTCTTGGATTCGTGATGTGTCTTATGTGATCTTAGGCAAGAGCAATCCCTTTTGATCAGCTGTGTGAGACAAGCTTTGAAATTCAGAAAGATTATGCAGGGACTCCTCCAGAAAATGATTAGCTTAATCTCAAAATCTATAATATGCTTACACTGTACATAATTTAACAGGGGTAAATTATAAGGTATAATTCGCTACATTTTGCATTTCCAGTTGATTTCAGGAATATATAAGGTACAAGGCAAAAATTAAGATCATGCAGAGTATCTACATCTTAACCTACAAGTGGTACCAGGTGTCACAATGTATACCCATATCTTATGGTATGTTTTAGAATGCTAAACTCAGATACAAAAATAATTTAGATATTTGGATGATGGCATTTGATGGAAAAATAAATACCTATTACAGTATAAACCTTAAAATTGAGTCATCTCACTCAAATTGAAAAATTATGTTTTCTTTTTTTTTTTCTGGTTAGGAAATGTAAAGTTAGTTTTATTTCTGAACATGGGATTCTAAAATTAACATGCCCTTTCTTTTCCTAGATATCAAACAGAAAACAAAACATAACAACTAAAACAAAATAAAACGCCCAGATAAATAATTTACATATACATATATATGTGTGTGTGTGTATATGTGTGTATATATATATATATTATATATATAATATATATATATATAGGATTATATATCTCACAAAATATTAAAGTGGTAGTAGTGTTGAAAGTATGCAGAAGTCTAAAATAAGAAGTCATGGAAAGGGGATTCAGTAGTAGCCCAGTATCTATGTTTTGTTTTATTTTGTTTATTTTCAGAAAAAATGTCATTATGATGTGTTGATTCCTGAGATGGATATTAAATCCCTTGTTTGGAATAGAGGAAACAGGAATATACCTGGAGTTTCTTGGATCCAGCTTGGCTCCTAGAAGTAATAAACCAGGAATCACACACATATCTATGGATGCATAAAAACTCTTGTCTCTTGACACCAGAAGGGAAGAAAGTATTTACATTGTAAACAACGCCTAGGTGCTCAGCTGCTGTGTCCATTATATAGAAGGAAACTTTCAAAAGCTAATTTTACTTGTACCACAGCCTAGATTATAAGAAATTTTTAAAGGTGTCTTGAAATAGTATGCTGATTCCTTCCCTAGTGGACATCTTACTACCAGCTGATTAAAAACAAGTGACTGTGCCATTGAATAATTAAAAAGGAAACAGTACAAGGTCTATGCAAAGAAGCTAGGGCCCAACAAAGTAAGCAAGTATATGGCAGATGAAGTTTCCCCAGGCAGGAAGAAAATGTAATTTTACAGGGCAGATTAAATGTGAGGTAAACTTTGCCATGAATTAAATATATATAATTTAGTAATTTCTTCTATGATGGCAGATAACAAGGAATACCTTCAAGAGCCCAGGGAAGAGATTGTGAAAAAAACAGATGAAGATGATGATAATGATGATAATCATCATCATTATCAAATCTTACTAACACATTTAACAATTACTTCAGGAAATCTTAATTGTGGTTTAAACTGATTACTGCCTCATAACAACCTTATGAGATAAGTACTACTATTATCCACATTTTTTTTTTTTTTGGATAAGGAAGGAGAGGGACATAGAGATTAAAAGGTGGTCTGAAACTGAATAATGAAATACAAATGAGAGTCCAGAAAGAGACCCATGTCTATGTAGTCTCCAGATTTGGAGATTTTGGAAAGCCAACACTGGTGTGTAACAGAAAAAGGATGTTTTTTGTTGTTGCTGCTGTTGTTGCTTTTTAAACACATGATGGTGGATCAGTTGGGTAACCATAAGAAAAAAGAAAAGGTATCTGGATTCCTGTCTCATACCATGACTTTGAGTTGTTTATGAAGAACTCAAAGAATATATACATACACACACACACACACACACACATATATATATATTCACACACAAACACATAAAAGAAGTTTATTGTAAAGAAATGACTCACACAATTAAGGAGATTGAGAAGTCCCACGATTGGCTGTCTATAAGCTGGAGACCCAGGAAAGCCAGAGGTATAAGTCAGCTGGATGCCAAAGCCTGAGAACCATGGGAGTGGATGGCATATTTCTCAACTGAGAGCACGAGAAGATGAGATAGGATTTCTCATCAAATAGTGAACAATGTATGAAAAGTATATTGTTAGCAGTTTTCATAATTTAATGACAAAATATCAGTAAAAGGGTGACATTTGGAATAAGACTGAATTTACCTTAGGAAATTTGATTATCTAAAATGAAATGAATAAAAAACAGAAGGTTAATAGGTAATACTTGAAACAACAGCAGTCTGTCTCCAATGAGGCAGGAAAGAGTGGATTCTTTGCCTTTTGTTATATTCAAGCCCTCAGAGGATAGCATGATGAACTTCCACACTCCATAGGGCAAACTACTGAGTACTACAGTTCAAATGCTACTCTTATCTGGAAGCATCCTCACAAAACACACTCAGAAATAATGTTTAATCTGAGTTCCCAGTGACCAGTCAAAGTGACATATAAAATTAACCATCATACACCATAAGCCAATATCAATTTCATAAACAGTGCAGATACAAGTATAGAAGTATAATAATAAAATCTTTAAAAGAAAATGTAAAACATCTTCAGATATCAGATTAGTCTATCTTCTTAACAAAATACTGTTAAAAAAACGGTTAAAGAAAACAATTTAGGTGACACGAATAAACTTGATTTAACATTTCATGAAGCAGACTTTTTTTCAAGAACTACAAAATAGGCTAGAAGATGAGTTTTATAGGACAAAGAAAAAAAAAAGAAAAATAGAAAAAATTCTGATTGGCTAGGGTCACATAGTCAACCTTGCTTAGGGTGAGAAGGTCCAGAATCATTTGGTATTTGATTGATCAACTGGATATACTGCATTTCTAGTCAAGAAGATCATTTATAAGAACACAAAAGTTACCAAAGTTTCAGTTTGCTGATGTGTCCTTCTGTGCAATAGCAGCTCCTTCATGGGCCTAGGAATTTATTTCAACAATACAAAATAATAAAAGAAATATGTATAAGTTGGACTGAATTACAATTCATAACATGATTATTGAGACATCAATAAATAAAAAGACAATTCACAGAATGGGAGAAATATTACAAAATACTTATTTGATAAAAAGATTCATAGTTAAAATATGAAAAGAAACCTTCAAATCAATAAGAAATAGTAACAAAATGAGCAAAAAGCTAAAATAAACATCTTATAATAAGGATACCCAAATGGTGAATAAGTATATAAAAATATTATTAAAATAGAGAAATTAAACAAGGAAATGTAAGTTAAAACTTCAGTGTAACATCACTAAATGCCCAAATGCCCACTAGAGTGATTAAAAACAAAATGAAACAGGTCTCAAAAAACTATGGAGAATCAGTACTCTGATACACTGTTAAAAGAATAATGAACAGAATTTCCCATGAATTGGAAATGCTGCACAGAACATTGAAATAATAAGAACTTGACTCACAAGTCACATGGAAACACAAACTGTGGCTTAAATACAAAAGTCATGGATAGATAAAGCAATGTACCAGAGATGTATATCCTTCTTGAAGAAATTGTGAGCAATAATTTTCAAACATTGTTTTCAGAACGCCCATTCACTCTTAAAATTAATGAGGACTTAAGCTTTTGTTTGTCTATGTTACATCTATCAGTATTTACCATATTAAAAATGCAGAATAAAAAAAAAAGAACAAAACAAAAACAAAAACCCAGCTCATAGATACAGAAAGCAGATTGGTGGCAGTCATGGTGTGGAGTGGGGTCAAAGAGTAAAAAGAAGAAATATTAAAAAAATTTATAAACCGTTAGAAAGGGGCGCCTGGATGGCTCAGTGGGTTAAAGCCTCTGCCTTCGGCTCAGGTCATGATCCCAGGGTCCTGGGATCGAGCCCCACATCGGGCTCTCTGCTCAGCAGGGAGCCTGCTTCCTCCTCTCTCTCTCTGCCTGCCTCTCTGCCTACTTGTGATCTCTGTCTGTCAAATAAATAAATAAAATCTTTAAAAAAAAAAAACCGTTAGAAAGAGAGGGAGAAAGAGAAAGAGAGAGAGAGGAAGGAAGGACGGATGGATGGAAGGAAGGAAAGTAAGGGAAAGAGAAAGAAAGATTGGTTTGAAAGAAAGACTAGCCAGGATTGGAAGTTACTTATTAAATGCTTCATTCACTAGAATGTTTACTTCTGTAATTCAGAAGTAAACTATAAAGATCAATTATTTTAAAAGATAATAAAATGATTCCTTTGTTTTTTCTCCCCTTCTTTTGAAGTTTATGTGTATATACTAATGAAGTATGGAATAATATAGGTATTACCCACACTGGGTATTTTATTAAAACAAAGATCAGTGGTGTCTCCTTTCCTAACCACCTGTCAATTATAATTATAGTATAATTATGCAGAAAGAAAAAAAGCAATCTCCCACTTAAAAAAAAAATAATTTGAGTCACTAGCACCTGAAGAACAACCAATCATAAATCTCCCAAATCCCCCTTCAATTTGATTATCAGTTTTTTAAAATTTTGGTAAAAAACAAACAAACAAACAAACAAAAAAAAACCTAAAACTTACCATCTTAACTATTGTTAAATATATAGTTCGGTTGTGTTAAGTATATTTATATTGTTGTGTAACATCTCCAAAACTTATTTATTTTATAAAACAGAAATTCTGTATATCCCTTCTACTTTTGACCTCTGGAAAAATGAAAAATGAATATGTTCTGGAAGGTTGAGTTAAGTGTGCAACTTATATAAGTTTGGTTTTACCCAGAGGAAAGAAGAAAATTAAATTAATATTTATGGACACCTGCTAGGTGCCTGTCTCTGTCATACAGTATAACCAGTTGCCTGGCAGATCTGAGATTCCACACTTCTCATTTTTGTTGATTTTGTGGCCATAAGGCTACTATAGGAGATTGTAGTTTTTTATGTTTTGTGCTAAAGCCTGACTACCTGTGTGATATGTAGAATCTGGGATATTTGTTACTTTTTCCAAATTTCTGAGCACCAGTCTTGCTCACCAACATTGTTTACCAGACCCAGGGAGGGAGCGGCCTAAGATGGGGATGGTGGTGGCTGGGGAACAGGGCTCATTGTTTTAGTGTCTGAGTTGATGTAAGCAGAAGTACTGCATTCAAGGCCTGACTGAATGGCTTTAACTTACTTATACCTTGCTCCACTTCAACAAATAATTTGGATATAGAATGAGAAACTAATCAAATACTAATAACTAAAATAAAAATTTAAATAATTGATAAAGAAATTTGGGTAAAGGGAAAAGAAGGCAGAATAATAACAACAACAACAACAATAAAAATAAATGAAAACAGAATACAAATGAAAAGAAAAGAAATGAAATACATTAAAAACATCGTTACATTAATTCACTCAAAAACTATCAAATCTTTGAGGTGCCTGGGTGGCTCAGTTGATTAAGCATCAGTCTCTTGATTTGGGCTCATGTCATGATCTCAGGTTAGGGTGACTGAGCCCCACTTTGGGCTCTGCACTGGGCATGGATCCTGTGTAAGATTCTCTCTCCCTCTCTTTCTGCCCCTTCTTCCTCCAACCCCCCCCACTGCCGTTCATGTTCTCTCAAAACAAACAAACCCAAAAAATAAACTAAAAGTCCATTAATGTTAAATAATGTAGTTTTTAAAAAATATATATATAATTATAACATTAGAGTAGGCAAAGTGTTTTTGAAAGAATATGAAAAACAAGTTGACAATAAATATATAAAAACAAACATTAATCATTAGGGGCACCTGACTGGTTCAGATGGTTAAGTGGTCAACTTGTGATTTTGGCTCAGGTCATAATCTCAGTATCCTGGGATGGAACCCCACATCAGGCTCTACACTCACCAGTGAGTCTGCTTCAGGATTCTCTCTCTCCCTCTGCTCCCCCCACCCCCCCACTTGTTCACTCTCTCTCTCAACTTAATCAAAAGCAAGCAAGAAAGAAAATCATTAGTCATCAGAAGATAAATGTCATTTAAATGGTAATGGAATACACACCCACAATGGCTAAAACAAAAGACCAAACAGAAAACCTAAAAAACATGTTTGAAAAGTATATAATAGGTGTGTCTGGGTGACTCAGTGGGTTAGAGCCTCTGCCTTCAGCTCAGGTCATGATCCCAGGGTCCTGCGATCAAGCCCCACTTAGGGCTCTCCACTTCACAGGTAGCCTGCTCCTGTCTCTCTCTCTCTGCCTCCCTCTCTGCCAACTTGTGATCTCTGTCTGTCAAATACATAAATAAAATCTTAAAAAAAAAGTATGTAATAATATTAAAAATCAATAAACTTTAACATACTCTGACATTTTTGATGCCAAACATCATTTTATAACTTGATAGGATCTTTTGTGTTTATTTATAGTCATTCATGAAAAATTAATTCAGTATTTATCTCATTAGAGAAAAAAAACTCTCGTAATTTTAGTAGTATTTTAAGGTAATTAAAGGATTTGAAAACCTTTGGAACTACATGGTAATATTAGAAAGTAAATCTGCTTTCTGTTATAACAGAGAATAAAACATCAGCATTTGTTAGAAACATGGGTCACAAATGCCATTTTTGTGCAACTACATATCCAAGAGCATATTTTGTTATGTCTCTTTGGGTGTGTAATAGAAATGTATATTTCTATTAAACACACTTGTATAATATATGAGCTTTTGTAGATGTGATAAAAGTCAGTATTTCTCAATCATATTTTCTACATGTATTTATTCAATTACTGGTGATGTATTTTTAGATAAACAAGCTTAAAGGGCACCTTAGTGGCTCAGTCAGTTAAGTGTTGGACTCTTGATTTCAGCTCAGGTCATGATCTCATGGTTGTGGGATTGAGCTGTACATCAGGCTCCAAGCTCAGCATGGAGACTCCTTGGGATTTTCTCTCTCTCCCTCTGCCTCTGCCCCTCCCCCTGTTCACATATTCTCTCTCTCTCTTTCAAAATGAATAAATAAAATCTAAAAAAGAACAAGCTCAAATAATCCATTTGTCATTTTAAAGTTGGGCAATGGTTAATGAATTGACTAGTACTTTTCTGGTTCTGAATGAACAAAAGATGATTATCACTAAAATTGTTCATAACAAATTGGAAGAAATTTATTAGGTAGAAGCTAGACAGGAGAAGAGGAAGGAATGCCCTGAGGCACAGTCCCAACCAGGGGCTCAAGGAGAGGTTCATCATAGGTCTCCACATAGGGCTCCATGCAGGGATCAATCTCAACCCTGAGTTCATGACCTAAGCCCAAACCAAGAGTGGGGAGCTTAACCGACTGAGCCATACAGGTACCCAGGCGCTTAACCAACTGAGCAACCCAGGCACCCCATTGAGTGATACCCTTCTAAAAAAAAGTTTTTATTATAAGGAATTCACCATCCAATCATCTATGTGTATATATGTATATTACTAATCATTAGATGGAAAATTTGTTAAATTAACTAATAAGCCTAGATTGTTGTAATTTACATCTCTTCCAACTTCACAAATCTCTTAAAAGGGAAACACGGTTCCTGTGGCAGGTGGGATATGGATGAAATCCACTAAAGCACAATGTGCTTTAGGCTGATATATAGGTGAAATCTCTTCTTTATATGGCCTATTTGAAAAAGAGAAATCTCTTGTTTTGAACTAATTATTCTCCTTCTGGCACCATCCAAGTTACCAGAAGTATCCAGAAGAACTACTGTTTGGGAATTGTATCTCTATAAATGATCAATTTTATGATAAATATCATAGGAAAAATTTGTGGTATAATATAAACTTATGTTGTGGTGACAAACTCTGTACAAAATGGTAGTTGTGCTCAATTAAACGGGAACATATTTTTACCCAGGTGATGAATTAGGGTTTTAGGATACAGAAAAAAAAAATTGAAAAAAATTTAAGATAAAAAATAAAAACTATTAAAATAATTTATTTCACAGGGAGATACACATTTAGCATTTTTGCCATACCAACCATTTTTGGTGACAGTCTCACCACCATTGTGATTTATGCAAGAGAAAGTTAGGTTTGTTTCATTAAGAGCAGTGCAGTGAGAAATTGGGAAGACCTGCCTGCTATATAAGCACATTTTTATTAAGGTTACCTAACTTGAGAATTTGAATAGAATCACAAGAGAAATTAAGAGTGGGATAAACATTAATATAGCAAGGTAAGCATAGAAGAAAATTTGCAAAAAAAAAAAAAACCACTTCATAGTTGAACTTAAACTTCTTGGATTCATTTCTAGTTCACTTTAAAAACATTTTTGTGGACATTTTTCTAAGCAACTTTGTCAGAAGGATGACTATCTAATTATGTT
Source organism: Mustela erminea (assembly GCF_009829155.1). Taxonomy (NCBI): domain Eukaryota; kingdom Metazoa; phylum Chordata; class Mammalia; order Carnivora; family Mustelidae; genus Mustela; species Mustela erminea. The sequence goes on from NC_045614.1 coordinate 176,565,334, forward strand.
TAATGCTAGTATTTTAAAATTTTGAATTATATATTAATTTGTGCTATACATTTTCAGGACCAAGATATTTTATTTATGCTTCCTCCAACTTACCAATACTATAGTATTATTATAACTTAGGAGTGAATATTAAGAATTTATATCAGCAATTTAGTTAATATTTGAGTTTTATTGAAAATATTTTTATTTCCCAGGATTGGGGGTCTTTTACAAATATAAATCCCTGTAAATTATTAAAATCTGCAAAATTCTTTTTATTATTCAACATTACTTTGGGGAAAACAAAACTTTTCCATTTTTTTTAGAAACCTTGAAAAAGAGAGAAACTGAAAGAAAAAAATACATTGAAATCATAAATATAAATGAAACACATGACCCTGTTTATTCTATTAAATAACTATCAATCTGTTCTGAAGAACGAAATTTTCACACTTTTTACAATTATTAGGATATTCAACATTTAAAATTTTATTCATATGCTAAAAGGGGCAGTTGCAAGGTCTTCTCTGATTTTATTTCTCCATGATATTTGCTTAGTTTTTCAACTTTATTAATGGCAAAAGTACAGTAAATAGCCATGATTTTCAGTTATCATTTTTGGTTTTTCTTTGTTTGTTTGTTTGTTTTGTTTTTGAAAAGATAAAAATAAAGGAAAAACTAGCTTTGTTCTCTTGTACAGTTATGGTCTTGTTACTCAAAAGTCTCTTGGCTGCAGAAAATATTATAAAATTCAAAGGCTCTGATGACAGATGCCTTTTAATCAGAATCTTCTTGGTCTTTGAGATTGCTTTGTGACTATGATATAAATCCAAATGGGATTTTTAAAATGTCATTAAGTGTAATCAAATGCGAAGAATTATTAGTTGAGATGTTAATGTTCATGATTTATATGAAAAAGTGTCTGAATTCCAGCACTGCCAAATGCATATGTTATTTTGAATTCTGATTGTCAGGTGATCAACTGTTAATATTTCCTTATGGTTATGATTACTTATCTACTGACAAAGGATGCAGGGTGGACAATTTCATGGTAAAATATAAACCATGAGATAGAACCATATTGCATATGAAAGAATTATATGATCAAAGAGGACAGGTTTTTTTAAATGTGATTTTATTTTTTTTTTAGTGTTTATATTATGAAGTGTCAATGAAAAAGCTCTTATAGATAAAAATTGATCCATAATCAACAAATTTTACCTAAATTTTTAGATCTTGATTTATTTTACAGAGAGAGAGAGCATGAGTGGGAAGGAGGGGCAAAGGGAGAGGGAGAGAGAATCTTTTTTTTTTTTTTTAAAGATTTATTTATTTATTTGACAGAGAGAGATTACAAGTAGGCAGAGAGGCAGGCAGAGAGAGAGAGGAGGAAGCAGGCTCCCTGCTGAGCAGAGAGCCCAATGCAGGACTCGATCCCAGGACCCTGAGATCATGACCTGAGCCGAAGGCAGCAGCTTAACCCACTGAGCCACCCAGGTGCCCGGAGAGAGAGAATCTTAAGAAGACTCCAGTTGAGTGTAGAGCCAGGCATGGGGCTTGATCCCACAACCCTGAGATCACGACCTGAGTCAAAATCAAGAGTTAGGTGCTTAACCAACTGACCCATCCAAGCTCCCCTTAACCTAAATTTTTATCAGGTAACTAATTACAGTTATATTTTTATTTGTTCACCTTTTGTTTTAATGTAAGCTTCCTTTAGATAGTTTTAAGAAAAGATCTTGTACTTCTTGAAATAAATATTATGACCTCAGATCTTTCAGTATGGCATTGTTTTTTGATACGATTTACAAAGATTGATGGTGCTAAAAATATGAACTGTTTTAATAACATAACATACAAATTCTTTATTTGAGGCCATCTTAAATCGACTTCTATTCTGAACACTTTTTTTTTTTAAGATTTTATTTATTATTTGACAGACAGAGACCACAGTTGGCAGAGAAGCAGGCAGAGAGAGAGAAAGGGAAGCAGGCTCCCTGCTGAGAAGAGAGACCAATGCCAGGCTCAATCCCAGGACACTGGGATCATGACCCGAGCCGAAGGCAGAGGTTTTAACCCACTGAGCCACCCAGATGCTCCCCATCCCCCTTTTTTTTTAATCTGACTGAGCTGAAAGAACATGGATTTGGAGGCTTTGGGAAACATTAAATAATATTACTACTCTTCTCAAGTCATGATTCAGCACTAATACCAGGCCATTCCTTCAGGAAATGGTTTTGACTGGGTAGTTCCCTAGCAACCAAGGCCATAGCAACACTGAAGGAGACAGCAATAATGCAAACTCTTTCAGGGAATTTTGACTGATATTATAGAATCTGCATTGCTTTTGGGAGTAGGACTCCTAACAGTGGCTGTGACCTTTCTCATCTTCTTTTTTGATTTTTCTTCTTGTCATAACAGCTGTTTTTCCACTGAGTAGTAAACTATGCCAGTGGGTTCCTGAGACAAGATTTTTTTTTCCCCAGAGATATAGAAAACAGGAAACAGATGTAGAGCAAAATGCAGAAATAAAGCTTTATTACTATTATTTTTTGCATTCATCAAGTGATTTTATTAAAAAAGGAAGTTGGGATTTTTCTAAATAACATATGATAGAGAATGAGTCTTTTCAATTTAATTGTCTTACTTTTTGTTGTTGTTTCTTATTTAAATTCAATTAATTAACATATAATGAATCATTAGTTTCAGAGGTAGAGGTCATGATTCATCAGTCTTTTATAATACCTAGTGCCCATTACATCACATGACTTCCTTAATGCCCACCACACAGTTGTCCCATTCACCACCCCTCTACCCTCCAGCAACCCTCAGTTTCTTTCCTATGATTTAGAATATGTAATGGTTTGTCTCCCTCTCTGATTTCATCTTGTTTTATTTTTTCCATTCTCCCCCTATAACCCTCTGTTCTGTTTCTTAAAGTCCACATATCAGTGAGATCATATGATAGTTGTCTTTTTCTGACTTATTTCACTCAGCATAATACCTTCTAGTTCCATCCATGTCATTGCAAATGGCAAGGTTTAATATTATTTTTGATAGCCGAATAGTATTTCATTGTATAAATATACCCATCTTCTTAATCTATTCCTCTGTTGAGGGACATCTGGGCTCTTTTCATAGTTTGGCTATTGTGAACTTTGCTGCTGTAAACATTGGGGTGGAGGTACTCTTTAGATCACATTTGTATCTATACAGTAAATCCCTGGTAGTGCAATTGATAGGTCATAAGGTAGCTTTATTTTCAACTTTCTAAGGAACCTCCATATTGTCTTTCAGAGTGGCTGCACCAGCTTGCATTCTCACCAATAATATAGGAGGGTTTCCTCTCGCCACATCTTCCCCAACATTTGTTGTTTCCTGAGTGGTTAATTTTAGCCATCCTGACTGGTGTGAGGTGGTATCTTATTGTGCTTTTGATTTGTATTTCTCTGATGCCCAGTGATGAGCATTTTCTCATGTTTTGGTTGGCCGTCTCAATGTCTTCCTTGCAGAAATGTCTGTTCATGTCTTCTGCCCATTTCTTGATTAGATTACTTATTCTATGGGTGTTAAGTTTGGTAAATTCTTTATAGATTTTGGATACTAGCTCTTAATCTGATATGTGATTTGCAAATATCTTCTCCCATTTTTTCAGTTGTCTTTTGGTTTGTCGACTGTTTCTTTGCTGTTCAAAATCTTTTTATCATGATGATGTTCCAGTGTTCATTTTTGCCTTTGTTTCCCTTGCCTTTGGAGATGTGTCAGGCAAGAAGATGCTGCAGCCAAGATCACAGAGGTTGCTGCCTATGTTCTCCTCCAGGATTTTAATGGATTCCTTTCTCACACTTATATTTTTCATCCATTTTGAGTCTATTTTTGTGTATTGGGTAAGGAAATGGTCCAGTTTCATTCAGCATGTGGCTGATTTTCCCAACACCATTTCTTGAAGACATTTTTTTCCATTGGATATTCTTTCCTGCTTTGTTGAAGATCAGCTGACCATAGAGTTAATAAAACAAGTTTCATTTCTGGGTTCTCTATTCTGTCCTATTGATCTATGTGTCTGTTTTTGCCCCATATCATGCAGTCTTGATGATTACAGCTTTGTAATAGAGCTTGAAATCTAGAATTGTGATGCCACCAGCTTCGGTTTTCTTTTTCAACATTCCTTTGGCTATTTAGAGTCTTTCATGGTTTTTAGGATTATTTGTTCCCGTTCTGTGAAAAAAATTAATGGAATTTTGATAGTGAAATGTATAGATTGCTCTAGGTAGGATAGAAATTTTAACAATATTTGTTCTTGGGGTGCCTGGGTGGCTCAGTCATTAAGCATCTGCCTTTGGCTCAGGTCATGATCCCAGGGTCTTGGGATCAAGCCCTGCATTGGATTTCCTGCTCAGCTAGAAGACTGCTTCTCCCTCTCTCATTCCCCCTGCTTCTGTTCCCTCTCCCACTGTGTCTCTGTCAAATAAATAATTAATTTTTAAAAAAATCTTTTTTTAAAAATTAATTATTTATTTGACAGAGACACAATTTTCCCATGTCTTTGTGTCTTCCTAAATTTTTTTCACAAGTGTTTTATGGTTTTCTGAGTATATATCCTTTGCCTCTTTGTTAGGTTTATTCCTAGGTATCTGATGGTTTTTGATGAAATTGTATATGGGATTCACTATTTAATTTCTCTTTCTTCTGTCTCATTGTTAATGTATAGAAATGCAACTGATATCTGTGCATTGATTTTACAACCTGCTACTTGCTGAATTAGCATGAGTTGTATCAATTTGGGGGAGAATCTTTTTGGGTTTTCCACGTAGAGTATTATGTCATCTGTGAGAAGTGAGAGTTTGAATTCTTCTTTGCCAATTGAGATGCCTTTTATTTATTTTGTTGTCTGATTGCTGAGGCTAGGACTTCTAATACTATGTTGAAAAACAGTGGTGATAGTGGACATCCTTGTCGTGTTCCTGACCGTAGGGGAAAGGTCTCAGTTTTCCCCCCTTAAGAATGATATCTACTGGGGCACCTGGGTGGCTCAGTGGGTTAAGCCTCTGCCTTCGGATAGGTCATGATCTCAGGGTCCTGGGATCGAGCCCCGCATCGGGCTCTCTGCTCAGCAGGGAGCCAGCTTCCCCACTCTCTCTCTGCCTGCTTCTCTGCCTACTTGTGATCTCTCTCTCTCTCTGTCAAATAAAAAAAAAAAAAAAAGAATGATATCTACTGTCAACTTTTCACATATGGTTTTTATGATATTGAGGTATGTTCCCTGTATCCCTGCACTGTGAAAAGTTTAATCAAGAAAGAGTACTGTATATTGTCAAATGCTTTTCTGCATCTATTGAGAGGATCTTATGATTCTTGTTCTTTCTTCTATTTATGTACTGTATCATAATGATTGATTTGCAGGTGCTGAATCACCCTTGCAGCCCAGGAGAAAATCCAATTGGTCATGGTGAATAATCCTTTTAATTACTGTTGGATTCCATTGGCTAGTATCTTGGTGAAAATTTTTGCATCCATGTTCATCAGGGATATTTGTCTATACTTCTCCTTTTAGGTGGGGTCTTTGTCTAGTTTCAGGATCAAGGTAATGCTGGTCTCATAGATTTTGGAAGTTCTCCTATTTCTATCTTTTAAAACATCTTCAGAAGAATAGGGATTAATTTTTCTTTAAATGTTTGGTAGAATTCCCCCTGGAAACCCATCTGGCCCTGGCTCATGTTTGTTGGGAGATTTTTGATTACTGCTTCAACTTCCTTGCAGGTTATGGGTCTATTCAGGTTTTCTATTTCATCCTGTTTCAGTTTCGGGTATTTGTCTCTAGGAATGCATCCATTTCTTCCAGATTGGCTAATTTGTTGGCATATATTTGCTTATGATATGTTCTTATAATTTCTTGTATTTCTTCAGTGTTGGTTATGATCTCCCCTCTTTCACTCATGATTTTATTTATTTAGGTCCTTTCTCCTTTTTTTTTTTGATAGTTCTGGGCAGGAAGTTATTGATCTTATTAATTCCTTTAAAGAATCAGTTCCTAGTTTCATTGATTTTCTTTTCTTCTATTCTTTTGGTTTTATCATTGATTTCTGCTCTAATCTTTATTATTTCTCTTCTCCTGCTGAGTTAGGCTTTTTTTGTTGTTCTTTCTCAAGTTCCTTTAGCGGTAGGTTTAGGTTGTGTACTTGAGACCATTTTTGTTTCTTGAGAAAGGCTTGTATTGCTATGTACATCCCTCTTAGGAGCACTTTTGGTGCATCCCAAAGATTTTGGACAGTTGTGTTTTTATTTACATTTTTTTCCATGGACTTTTTAAAATTTACTTTAATTTCCTGGTTGACCCATTCATTCTTCAGTAGGATGCTCTATACCTTCCATGTATTTGAGTACTTTCCAAGTCTTCTCTTGTGATTGAGTTCCAGTTTCAAAGCATTTTGGTCTCGAAACACAGGCAATGATCCCCATCTTTTAGTACCAGTGGAACCCTGATTTGTAACTTACTATGTGATCCATTCTGGAGAATGTTCAATGTGCACTCGAGAAGAATGTGTATTCTGCTGCTTTAGGGTGGAATGTTTTGAATATATCTGTGAAGTCCATCTGGTCCAGTGTGTCATTCAAAACCCTCATTTCCTTGTTGATTTTTTTTAAGTTTCCTTGTTGATCTTTTGCTTAGATGATTCAACCATTGCAGTGACTGAGTGTTAAGTCCCCAATTATTATTTTGTTATTATCAATGTGTTTCTTTGATTTTGTTATTAATTGGTCTATCTAATTGGTTGCTCCCATGTTTGGGGCATAAAGATGGAAAATTGTTAGATCTTCTTGTATAGGTCCTTTAATTATGATGTAGTGTCCTTCTTCATTTTTTATTGCAGTCTTTGGTTAAAAATCTAATTTGGGGTCGCCTGGGTGGCTCAGTGGGTTAAGCCTCTGCCTTTGGCTCAGGGTATGATCTCAGGATACTGGAATTGAATCCCGCATTGGGCTCTCTGTTTGGGAGGGAGCCTGCTTATTCCTCTCTCTCTCTCTCTCTCTCTCTGCCTGCCTCTCTGCCTATTTGTGATCTCTCTCTATCAAATAAATAAATAAAAATAAAATCTTTAAAAAAAATTCTGATTTGTCAAGAGGAGGGGCACCCAAAGGAGACTGAGTCTTCTCCCTGAGACAAAGGTCTGGGTGCAGTTTGCTTTCCTACAAACCTCTGAAAAGTCGCAAAAAGCCACCAAAGGGGAAGAACAACAATAACAACAACAAACAAAAAAACAAAAACAAACAAACAAAAAACTCCAGAGAACAAAAGCCTGAAAAACCAGTTTCCACAGAGCCCAGCCCATTGATAGGGGGCAGGAAAACACAACCAAAGCAAGACTCCCTGAAAAACAATGCAGCAGGCCCCTCTCCCAGAAATCCAGCCAAAATAATGAGAGGACAACAACCGCAGGGTCCTCTTAAAACTGTAAAACCCCAATATCAGGGGAAAACAATATATCAAGCTCCTGGTATTGAACTAAAACCTATATATTTCATAGATACAACATAGATACAACTTATATTTTTAATTCATTCTCACTATTCTTGTTCCATTTATTTTTTTAACCTATTTACCATTATGCTACAACTTTAATATAACATATTCCATAATAAATTTTTATTTTTTTTAATTTATTTGACAGAGAGATCACAAGTAGGCAGAGAGGTGGCAGAGAGAGAGGAGGAAGCAGGCTCCCCGCTGAGGAGAGAGCCCAATGCGGGGCTCGATCCCAGGACACTGGGATCATGACCTGAGTCAAAGGCAGTAGCTTAACCCACTGAGCCACCCAGGCATCCCCATAATAACCTTTTAACTTGAACTTTTTTCATATGTAAACCTGTGCTTTTCTTTTTCTTTTCTATTTTTTTAATATACATATAGATATAAGCTTCAAGATAATCTTGTTTTCCTAATCAATACTACCCCTATATATAAACCAGTTTTAATCTCCCTTTATCTCTGGAAAGTTGAGTCTTTTAATGAAGATAGCAAGATATATGCAGGAAGAATCAAAATAACCTTGCTTGTGAACATTGAGGATTTAAAATCACCCTCCCATATTTTTCTTCTGTCAGTGTTTCTGTGTATTTGTTCTTGTTCTGGTATAATATAAATCTTATATGTGGTGTTAATTTTGGCTGGGTTCTTTTTTTTCTTGTCATTTACTTTTATTGGTCTTTTTGTATGTCCGCTTTTGTTTGTATACCTTATAAACATGGGCCCATTCTGGCTGGGTCTCCTCTTTTTTTTTTTTTTTTTTTTTCTGCTTCTCTCATTCTTCTCTCTCTCTCTCTTTTTTTTTTTTTTCTTTTTGGTGGTCACTTCCGATCTCTCAGAAGCATTACAGAGTGTACCTCGCCTGGATGTGTTTGATATTTTCAACTGAATATCCCTCCAACCACCTTTCACCAAAACAACTAGAGGGAGGTCATAAATCAGGGCTCAACCAGTACCAAAAGACTGAAATTATTTCTTGCATATTCTCACACCACAATGCTTTGAAACAGGAACTCAATCACAAGAAAAAGTTTGGAAGGAGTTCAAACACTTGGAAGCTAAAGACCACCCTGCTTAAGAATGTTTGGATCAACCAGGAAATCAGAAAAGAACTTAAACAATTCAAGTAAACCAATGAGAATGAAGACACTTTAGTCCAAAACCTATGGGATTACAGCAAGAGGGTCAAAGGGGGTCCTCAACAGAGGAAAAATTCAGAGACTGTGCCCTCTCCATCAGAGCTATTGGGTGTGGACATAAATAGTATGTTGGAAAGGAATTCAGGGTAACAATTATCTGGGCAATGGCTAGGTCTGAGAAAACCATTAATAACAACATGGAATTGATTGGAGCAGAAGTGAAAGCCACCTGGGAAGAAATAAAAATGCTATCAATGATATCTAATCTAAACTAAATTCTCTAACAGCTAGGGTAACTGAGGCAGAAGCTAGAATTAGTGATCTAGAGGACAAACTGATATAGAAAAAGGATTAGGAGGAGGCCTGGAACAAACAGCTTAGAAGCCATGAAAATGGAATTAGGGAAATAAATGACGCCATGAAACATTCCCACATCAGAATTATTGGGATCTCTGAGGGGGAGGAGAAAGAAAGAAGACTAGAAGATATAGTTGAACAAATTCTCCATGAAAATTTTCCCAGTCTAGGCAATGAAACCAGTGTTTGCATCCTAGAGGCAGAAAGATCACCCCCAATCAATGAATCTACAAAGACCTTAAGACTCCTGATTGTGAAACTGATGAATCATAATTTTAGACTAGAAATCTTGAGAGCAGGGTAGTGGAAAGAGATTCCTTACATACAGAGGAAGGTCCATCAAAATAACGTCAGACCTGTCCACAGAAACCTAGTAAGCCAGAAAGGGCTGGCAAGACATATTCAGGGCACTAAATGAGAAGAACATGAAGGTGGAATTACTTCTGAGGTTGGTTGTCAGGAACCGCATATCAAATCGAGCTATCTTGTTAGCAAAAAAGAAATAAATAAATAAAAGCTCAAGTGTTGGTATAAAGCTATTATGCTTTTCAAAACCCCGAACTATAATTCATGTATCGTGGTCATTCTTTATCATATCAAACAGGAGAGAGGTGGCAGAAACGCACTTTCACGTTAATTTTTTTACAAGGAAGATGGACTTATGAACCTACTTTGTTATTCCCTTTCATTCAATTTCCCTGTACCTCCTTTTCTATGACTTGTAATGGTAACTCATCATTAGCCAAGAATACCTTATCCAGCAAGGTGGACATTCAGATAAAGAGCTTCCAAGACTGGCAAGGTTTAAAAGAGTATGTGATCACCAAGCTGGCACTAAAAGAAATATTAAGGGGGGGGTTCTACAATAGAAGAAAGAACCCAAGAGTGTCATATAACAGAAATTTACAGAGACAATCTATAGAAACAAGTAAATCACAGGCAACGTGATGTCAATAAAAATATATCTTTCAATAATCACTCTCAACATGAATGGCCTAAATGCTCCCATAAAATGGTACACGGATAGATTGGATAAAACGACAGTAGCCATCCATATGCTGTCTATAAGAGTCCTATTTGGAACCTAAGGATACATCCAGACTGAAAGTGAAGGGATTGAGGAGCATCTTTCATGCCGATGGGCCTCAAAAGAAAGCTGGGGTAATGATTCTCATATCAGATAAATTAGATTTTTTTTAACGATTTTATTTATTTATTTGTCAGAGAGATAGCAAGCGAGAGAGCGAGCACAGGCAGACAGAGTGGAAGGCAGAGTCAGAGGAAGAAGTAGGCTCCCTGTGGAGCAAGGAGCCCGATGTGGGACTCGATCCCAGGACGCTGGGATCATGACCTGAGCCAAAGGCAGCTGCTTAACCAACTGAGCCACCCAGGCGTCCCAGATAAATTAGATTTTATACTTAAGACTGTAATCAGAGATAAAGAAGGATAATATATCATTCTTAAAGGGTCTATCCACCAAGAAGATCTAAAACTTGTAAATATTTATACCACCAATAGGGGAGCATTTGACTACATAATACAACTGTTAATCAAGATAAAGAGTCATATGAATACTTGAATACTAGGGGATCTTACCATGCCACTCTCAGACAGACCATCCAAGAAGAAAATCAATAAAGAAACAAGAGCCTTGAATGACACATTGGTCCAGATGGGCCTCATAGATAAATACAAAACATTCTACCCTAAAACAACAGAATACTCATCCTTCTTGAGTGCACATGGAACGTTCTCCAGAATAGACCACATGCTGGGTTATAAATCAGGGCTCAACCAGTACCAAAAGACTGAGATTATTTCTTGCATATTCTCACACCACAATGCTTTGAAACAGGAACTCAATCACAAGAAAAAGTTTGGAAGGAGTTCAAACACTTGGAAGCTAAAGACCACCCTGCTTAAGAATGTTTGGATCAACCAGGAAATCAGAAAAAAACTTAAACAATTCAAGTAAACCAATGAGAATGAAGACACTTTAGTCCAAAACCTATGGGATTATAGCAAGAGGGTCCAAAGGGGGAAATACATAGCCATCCAAGACTCCCTCAAAGAAATTGAAAAATGCAGAATACACCTCCTTTATTTACACCTTTAGGAACTGGAGAATCAACAACAAATTAAGCCAAACCCACACACAAGAAGGCAAATAATCAAGATTAGAGCAGAGATCAATGAGATAGAAACTGGAGATAGAGTAGAACATATCAACAAAACTAGAAACTATTTTTTTTAAATCAATAAGATCAATAAACCATGGGCCAAATTAATCTAAAAGAAAAGAGAGAGGACCCAAATTAATAAAATTATGAATGAAAAGGGAGAGATCACAGCTAACACCAAGGAAATATAAACTATCATCAGAAATTATTATCTACAGTTATATGCCAATAAGTTAAGCAATGTAGATGAAATGGATGCATTCCTGGAAATCTATAAACTTCCAAAACTGAATCTGGAAAAAACTGACAGCCTGAATAGACCAATATGTAGTAAAGAGAGAGAAGCAGTGATCCCAAAACTCCCCAAAAACAAGAGTCCAGAACCTGACGGATTCCCTGGAGAATTCTACCAAACATTCAAAGAAGAAATAATACCTATTCTCCTGAAGCTGTTTCAAAAAATAGAAACAGAATGAAAACTCCCAGACTATTTTTATGAAGCCAGCATTGCCCTGATCCCCAAACCAGGCATACACCCCACCAAAAAAGAGAATTCCAGACAAATATCCTGATGCATATGGATATTAAGATTCTCAACAAGATCCTAGCTAATAGAATCCAAAAGCACATTAAAAAGATTATCCACCATGGCCAGGTGGATTTGTCCATGGTATACATAGGTGGTTCAACATTCACAAATCAATGTGATAAAAACAAGTCAATAAGAGAAGAGAGAAGAACCACATGGTTTTCTCAATTGATGCAGAAAAAGCTTTTGACAAGATACAGCATCCATTCCTGATTAAAACAATTCAAAGTGTAGGGATAGAGGGAACATTTCTCAATTTCATAAAATTTATCTATGAAAAACCAAAGCTATTATCATCCTCAATGGGGAAAAGCTGACAGCCTTCCCTCTGAGATCAGGAACTCGACAAGGATGCCCACTCTCACCACTCTTATTCAACTTAGTACTAGAAGTCCTAGCAACAGCAATCAGACATAAAAAGAAATAAAAGGCATTCAAATTGGCAATGAAGAAGTCAAACTCTCTGTCTTTGCAGATGACATTATACTTTATATGGAAAACCCAAAAAACTCCACCCCCAAACAACTAGAACTCATACAGCAATTGAGTAATGTGACAAGATACAAAATCAATGCACAGAAATCAGTTGCTTTCCTATACACTAACAATAAAAATATAGGAAGGGGAATTAGAGAATCAATTCCATTTATTATAGCACCAAGAATCAAAAGATACCTGGGAATAAACCTAACCAAAGAGATAAAGGATCTGCACTTGAGGAACTATAGAACACTCATGAAAGAAATTGAAGAAGACACAAAAAGATAGAAGAGCACTCCATGCTCACAGATTGGAAGAATAAACATTGTTAAAATGTTTATACTGCCTAGAGCAATCTATACATTCAATGCCACCCTCATCAAAATTCCACTGGCATTTTTCAAAGAGCTGGAACAAACAATCCTAAAATTTGTATGGAACCAGAGGAGCCCCGAGTTGCTAAGGAAATGTTGAGAAAGAAAAACAAAACTGGGGGCATCACGTTGCATGATTTCAAGCTTTCCTACAAGGCTGTGATCACCAAGACAGCATGGTACTGGCACAAAAATGGACACCTAGACCAGTGGAACAGAGTAGAGAGCCCAAATATATACCCTCAACTCTATGGCTGAATAATTTTTGACAAAGCAGGAGAAAATGTACTGTGGAAAAAAATAGTCTCTTCAATAAATGGTACTGGAAAAATTGGACAGCTGTGTATAGAAGAATGAAACTCGATCATTCTCTTACACCATATACAAAGATAAACTTGAAATGGATAAAAGACCTCAACTCAACATGAGGCAAGAATCTATTAAAATCCTAGAGGAGAACATAGGCAGTAACCTCTTTGTCATCAGCCACATCAACTTCTTTCAAGACATTTCTCCAAAGGCAAAGGAAACAAAAGCGAAAATGAACTTTTGGAACTTCATCAAGATCAAAGCTTCTGCACAGTAAAGGAAACAGTAAACAAAACAAAGAGGCAACCCATGGAATTGGAGAAGATATTTGCAAATGACACTACAGACAAAAAGCTGTTATCCAAGATCTATAAAAAGCTCCTCAAACTTGACACATACAAAACAGATAATCATATCAAAAAATGGGCAGAAGACATGAACAGATACTTCTCCAAAGAAGACATACAAATGGCTAACAGACACATGAAGAAAATGTTCATCATCATTAGCCATCAGGGAGATTCTAATCAAAACTACCTTGAGATACCAACTTATACCAGTTAGAATGGCAAAAATCAAAAAGACAGTAAACAACATGTGTTGGAGAGGATGTGGGGAAAGGGGAACACTCTTACACTGTTGGAAGAAATGCAATTTGGTGCAGCCACTTTGGAAAACAGTGTGGAGATTTCTGAAACAATTAAAAGTAGAACTACCCAATGACCCTGCAATTGCACTATTGGGTATTTACCCCAAAGATACAGATGTAGTGAAAAGAAGGGCCATCTGTACCCCAATGTTCATAGCAATAATGACCACAGTCACCAAACTGAACCAACATGCCCTTCAACAGATAAATGGATAAAGAAGATATGGTCCATATATACAATGGAATATTATGCCTCTATCAGAAAGGATGAATACCCAACTTTTGCATCAACATGGTTGGGACTGGAAGAGATTATGTTGAGTAAAATAAGTCAAGCAGAGAGAGTCAATTATCATATGGTTTCACTTACTTGTGGAACATAAGGAATAACATAGAGGACATTGGGAGATTGAGGGGAGAAGTGAGTTGGGGGAAATCAGAGAAGGGGGCAAACCATGAGAGACTGTGGACTCTGAGAAACAAACTGAGGGTTTGGTAGGAGAGCGGGGTGGGAGGTTTGATAAGCCTGGTGGTGGGTATTATGGAGGGCACATATTACATGGAGCACAAGGTATGGTGGATAAACAATGAATTTTGAACACTGAAAAGATATAAAATAAAACAAAACCATAACAACAATAGCAACAAAAGAATGAAATTAAAGATCTAAATAAATAGAAATATCTAAATAAAAATACATAATTTGTCTGGTATTAGGATTTCCACCCTAGCTTTCTTATGAGGTCCATTAGCATGATAAATGTTTTTCCACCTCCTCACTTTCAATCTGGATGCATCTTTGGGACTAAAATGAGACTCTCACAGATAGCATATTGATGGGTCTTGCTTTTTTATCCAATCTGATACCCATTGTCTTTTGATTGGGGCACTTAGCCTATTTACATTTAGATATGAATTTAATGTCATTTTATTACCTGTAAGGTGATGGTTTCTGTATATTGTCTCTGTTCTTTCTGGTGTATGTTAGTTTGGGGCTCTTTCTTTTCTTAAAGGATCCATTTTAATATTTCACATAGGGCTGGTTTTGTGATCACAAATTCTTTTAGTTTCTGTTTGTCCTGGAAGCCTTTTTCACTCCTATTTTGAATGACATCCTAGCTGGATATAGTATTTTTAGCTGCACATTTTTCTCATCTAGCACCCTGAATATATCATGCCAGTCCTTTCTAGCCAATCAGGTCCCTGTGGATACGTCTTCTTCCAGTCTAATGTTTCTACCCTTATAGGTTATAGACCTCTTGTCCCAAGCTGCTTTCAGGATTTTCTCTTTGTCTCTGAAATTTGCAAGTTTCACTATTATATGTGGAAGTGTTTATCTATTTTTGTTTATTTTGAGGGGTGCTCTCTGTGCCTCCTGGACTTGAATGCCTGCTTCCTTCTCCAGATTAGGAAAGTGTCCCACTATAATTTACTCCAATATACCTTTTGTCCCTCTCTTTCTTTGTTCTTCTTCTGGGATCCCAATTATTCTAATATTGTCTCACTTTATAGTATCATTTATCTCTCAAATTCTCCCCTCATGATCCAGCACTTGTTTATCTCTTTTTTTCTCAGCTTCTTTATTTTCATTTTGTCTTCTGTATCACTAATTCTCTCTTCTGCCTCATTTATCCTAGCACTTAGAGCTTCTATTTTTTATTGCATTTTATTAATAGTCTTTTTAATTTCAACCTGATTAGATTTTAGTTCTTTTATTTCTCCAGGAAGGGATTCTCTAGTGTCTTCTATGCTTTTTTTCAAACCCAGCTATTGTCTTTATAATCATTATTTTGAACTCTAATTCTGACATCTTACTTATATCCATACTGATTAGGTCCTTGGCAAAATACTGTGTACACACACACACACACACACACACACACACACACATTAAATACAATGAAAGGATAGACTGTAAATATAAAAATGAAAATTAAAAGAGATTTTTTAAACAGTTGATAAAATAATTTGGTTGAAAAAGAAAGAAAAAATTAAAATTAAAAGAGTTAAAAATTGTGGGAAAAAACGTGGATTCTGTATACTATTTTCCTCTAGTGCTGGAGTTTTACAATTCTGTGTGATTGGTAAACTTGGTCTTAGCCAGTTGTTCTTGATAATCTCCTAGGGAAGGGGCCTGTTGTGTTGATTTGATTGCTCTATGTGGCTTTGTTCCTTGGAGGCTTTTTGTACCACTTTAGAGAATGAGAATGAAGATGGTGACTTCCCAGTCTCCAGCTCCAGAGCCTAAAGCTTGGGACCCCACTCCTCATTGCATACCCAGGGGAATTCAGTCAATCACTCCTGTCTCCCTGGTCTCTGTTTGTACTCTTTGCTCACCCAGGCTTGCAGAAAGTGGTTGCTTTTCTATTTGTAGAGTTGCAGCTATTCTTTTCTTAGATCTTTGGTTGAGTTTCAGGTGTTCAGAATGATTTGATAGCTATCTAGCTGAATTCATGGAACCAGATGAAATTAAGTTATCCTATTCTCTGTCATCTTGTAATATCTCTGCAGATATAAGACTTTGTTGGTTCTTACAAGCAAAGTACTTGATAGAGGATTATATGCTGCCCCTAAAACATTTCAGGTTAACTCCCCCCCCCCCCCCCAGTGAAGACAATATTCCAGGCAATGGATTTACATACATAGTTAATATCAATTACAGGAAGCAATACGACAGTGGATTAAGAGATTGAGTAAAACTAATTGACAGTTGATTGACTCTTATTGTAAAATATTTGTCTTTCTGTGGCTTATCAGGTAAAATGAAAACATTACTTAAAAGGTAAATTAATCAAGTTAATTCCAAAACTCACTTTAAATATGTAACATTCTACTTTTTCTTTAGATTAAGAATAAAGCCACAATGTTTTCTGTGATTACAAATTTGCCAAGCAGGGGCTGCAGTCCTTGTGTAGGAAGTGGTCTTGCATTTATCCATTATGCTATCCATTTGGGATAAGGATCTGAATATAATTCAAATTTACTTTCTTTTTCAGTTGAAAGCAGTACTCTCAGTTCCTTCTCTGAACTGGAGAACAAATATATTTATCTGTAGCAGAAGCTTATTGATGATCAACTCAACATAATCTCAACTATTGGCTTCACTATCACTTCACTAGTGAGGTTGAAAATCTGTGTGATTGCATCCCTAGCCTTCCTTATCATCAAGCAGCACACTTCTGGCTCTTAACTGTAAGCAGAAGTGCGCTGGGGACTTCTGGAAAAGTGTTTGTTTTTCTTTTGAAAAGAAAATGGTTACTATTGGCAGGACCACCACCTCCTCTGCCTTTTTCTCCTCCCACCTACCCTCGCTTCCATCATTCTTTCTGCCTGAAGGAGCAACAGCAGTCATTAGTCCACAAAATAAAGGCACAAGGAGATACCCAAATGTGGGCATCATTGAGCAGCTAAAACAATACCATCAGTTTCTTTTTCCTGCTTATTATTAAGAAAGAAAAGAAGATGCAATTTTTTTAAGGTTCTCAACATTTTATTTGCTATTGTTGCCAGCTAGCTCTACCTTACTAATTCAGTATAACTATTTGGTTTGCAATGAATGATTGTCTTATTGTTTTTTTGTGTATGGGTATATTTTTCTTGCATACATGGTAATTTTAAGGAGATAATTTTGGGTTTCTTTTGCTTGTCCAAAAAGTTGTGTTGAAGATTAGCACTTGGAAGATACAATAAATAACTTGATATTGTTTATCCTACAGCAGGGTTTCTTTACCTCAGCACTCTTGACATTTTGGGCTGAATAATTCTTTGTTAGGGTGGGGAAAGGGGCTGTGCTTGCATTGTTTTTAGGAGCATTTTTGGTCTCTGCCTCTAGATGCCAGTGGCATCTTCCTCCCAGATATGACAATCAAAAAGTCTCAAGACCTGTCAAATATCCTCTTAGGGGGGAAAATCATTCCAGCTGAGAAATAAAATATCTAAAGCATTTAGTTCAAATGCATTAAAAATGAGGAAACTCACCTTTATGTTTTTCTTCTTCAGTTTTACTTGGTAAATATTTTCTGTATTGCAGTTACTTTTGCAGTATACATATTTTATTTTGATCTATGAAATTGTTTTCTATAAATGACATGAAATAAGCTTCAAGTAGAGCTTGCAAGAAAATGCTGTAGAGTAAGTTTTGTTTTGTTTTGTTTTGTTTTTTTAATGTGACATAAAAAAACACGTTAAGTCTGTTAAAAAGAAACACTGAAACAAAGTATCAAATAGTTATTTGGTATTAGGTAGCATTCAGCTGTCACCGAATTACAAACAGACAGCAATATGACCACGTAGGGAGAGAAGTCTGTGAAAGAGCTTTTAGAATTTCTACTCAGATAGAGACTGGGAGTATTGGAAGTAAACTGATGCTCATTATTCCAAAGAATACTTAAATTCAAAGAATATTTAAATCCAAATAATATTAAACACTCTACAGGCAAAAAAAAAAAAAAAAAATATATATATATATATATATATATATATATATATACACATACATGTTTAGGTATATTCAGCTGTTAGTTTGCAACTCCTAAATAATTTTGTCTGCAGGTTACCATAAAACCATTCTGTGTTCAGTTAGATCCAATGGCATAAAATGTCAATCTTTGTATTATCTTTGAGTTGGCTTATCTGGACAGTCTATATATTTAAATTGTGTTTTAAACTAGGTACCAGGAAAATGATTTATTTTTCACCTAGGTGCTAAGCTGTGTGTTTTGGTCACAGACAAGCAATAATTCTCAAACCAATTTCACAGATGTTCTACTCTATTACTATAAAGGCATATAATACTTAACTGACAGATAATGATTTAAAGTGACTATTAGTTATTCAATCATTCTTTATATCATTCAACAATTACTTATCCATTACCTATTTGGAAACCATAACTACATCAGATGCTGAGGTTGCAAAGAATAATAATAAATAATATTGATCCAAAGACACCCACTGTCAAGTAAAAATGAATAGTAAATAAAGAGATAATTATAATCTATCTGTTACTATACAAAAATAATATAAACATTCATAAAAAATTATAGACCAGAAATGTGGGAAAAAACAACTCATTCATTTTTAGTGTTTATTTATTAAATTACACATTTTTATTAATTGTGAAAGGTGTTCAAAGCTCAGAATAAAATGTGTACAATCATGCAGAGAGGCTCTGAAGTGAAGCCATAAAAATTAGCAAGGTTTTGTGAAAAAGAAATCACTTTTAATAAATCACTTAAGCAAATAAAATAACCATAAAAGATTCCACTGAAGCATACTAACACTTATTTCAATATTGTTATTATGCAGATTTGTGGTTTTAGAGCAACTAAAATCAATGTAACTCAAAGAAGTAGTCAGCTTCTTTCTCTTTTTTAATCCATTATCATCAAGGGGAAACTTTTGAGGATAAATTAAATGATTAATTTAATATTAAAATCAAATTATTATTAATTAATATTCAATTAATTAAATTCTAATGGAATTTGCCTCAAGACAGAAATAGCCAAATATGAAGATGATCAGAACAGGAGTAAATTTTATCCATTCAAGCTGCTACTAATCACAATTAGCCCTCTGCATTGACTGTTTATCTCTGCAAATAAATCAGGTTGACTCTACCTCAATGGACTTGAAGATCCTCATTGGAGGACCATTGAACCACAGCTTTTCTTTTTCTTCTTTTTAAATTATTATCCTTTCTATTGATTTCAGAAAGCAAGAGGTATTCCTCATTCTTTAGGTATTCCAGATAGTCTTAGTGCTCAAGCCATACCCCTTCAGAATTCACTAGTCCAGGCTATGCCACATTTGGAGGATGAATATACCAATTTTATCCTTCAGAGTAACATGATGTTAAAGATCTTTAACAATGGGGTGCCTGGGTGGCTCAGTGGGTTAAAGCCTCTGCCTTCAGCTCAGGTCATGATCTCAGGGTCCTGGGATTGAGCCCAGCATCAGGTTCTCTGTTCAACAGGGAGCCTGCTTCCCCCTCTCTGCCTGCCTCTCAGCCTGCTTGTGATCTCTGTCTGTCAAATGAATAAATTAAAAAAAAAAAAAAAAGATCTTTAACAAGCCTCCCAAATGTTCATATTAAGTCAGGCTTCAGATGCACATAGTAGTAATGAGCTAATAATATACCTTTCATGGTCTTCCTGTTATTCCCCAACTCACTTCCCAGCATCCCCATCAATGCTTTCTGGGATCTCTATCCAAATAAACTCCTTGACTCGGGAGTCTGATATAAAAAAAGAATATGTATTTATTATTCTACAAAGAAATATAAGCAGTTTATTGTATTTAGATTCTATTATTCTTTATGTACACAATAATTTATAAACTGATTTCTAAAGTGATGTTGAGTGATCATTATTTGTGGATCTTAAACTCTAGGATAGGTACAATAGCAATAGTAATAATAGTAGCAATAGTAAACTATGCAAAAAGTTAAAGTTAGTAAAAAGCAACAATTAAAATGTCATAGGGGTAAAAATAAGTGCTTATAGAAAAGGGGGAAACTTCTGGATGGAGTTATCAGGAAATCAGATAAAACATTAACCTATTCTTTTACTCAACATGTGGTTAGTGTCTCATATATAGTAGACACAAAGTTAGAAGATGTGAATAAAAAATTGATTATAGTGAACTGACCTTCTTGTGTGTGTCACAGATTGGCAACATTGTTTTAAGATACCTTTCATTTGAATATATTTATATGATTCATGTGACATAAATCATTCATTTGATAATTTATAGAAAAGTGACAGTGCAGAGACACAAGAAATAAAAGAGTAACTTTATAATATATCAAAATATAAATTGCAGCATTTCATTTTGAAATACAAGCAAAGCACTGCAATGACTTTTAAACTGACAAGTCCAAAGATATACTAGTATGTTCAAAGTGTCAAAAAATGCAAAGGATAAAATTTTGGGTTTTCTTGGGCTGAGGAATAAAAAGAATGAAGATTCTAGATATTTTGTCATCACCGATCACATAAACCTGCAGAACTGAAGCTAACGCAGAACACTCTCTAGTGAATTTTATAGCTGAATTGACTAACTCACTTGTCCTCTAAGAAAGATAATTAAAATTTGAAAGAAAGAGAGGTAGTTGAATGTAAAACAAAACTGGAATCAATAGCTCAGGAGTCACTAATATGATGTTAATGGAATACTAAAATTTCATGTGGTTTTAATTAAGCATTATGAATATAGTCTCTTTTAGAGCAAGATGCATGTATCTGGTCAAGTTACTTGAAACCTGAAGATTCAGTCAAAGATGTTGGATGCATTTCATTAAGCCTGCTACAATATTTCTAGATCCCCAGTTCTTAAACCCATGAAAATGAAACACTTTAAAAAAATATATTTTATTTACTTGACACAGAGAGAAAGAGCACAAGCAAGGGAAGCGAGAGAGGGAGAAGCAGGGTCCCCACTGAGCAGGGAGTCGGAAGAAAGGCTTGCTAGGATGCTAGGATCCAGATGCTTAACTGACAGAGCCATCCAGATGCCCTAAAGTAGAACGCATTGATTCAGAGCTACTAAATCTTTTAGTGACATTTAATTTCTTTACATGATTTGGGCAGCACTTATTATATACCTCCAGTCAGATATCTTCAAATACAGTAAGTAATGCGAGCTGTTCTTTTGTTTTGAACTTTGGCTTCCTCATCTTGAAAACACTGATGTTAGGGCCTATCAAAGTTACTTGCTTTTCTTCCTTTCCTTGTCTTTTCTTTCTTTCTTTCTTTCTTTCTTTCTTTCTTTCTTTCTTTCTTTCTTTCTTTCTCTTTCTTTCTTTTCTTCCTTCCTTCCTTCCATCCTTTCTTCCTTTCCTTCTTTTCTGTCTTCCTTTCTTCCCCCTTCTTTTCCTTCCCCTCCCCTCCCTTCCCCTTGGCTTGCCTTTCCTTTCCTTTCCCTTCTTTTGCCTTCCTTACCCTTCTTCCTTTCCCCTTCTTTCCCTTCCTTTCTCCTCCCTCCCATTGTTAAGGGTGAAGTGTTTGTCCAGTTTCAGATGTAAAACATTGTGATTTGACAATGCTATGCATTAGTCAATGCTCACCATACTAAGTGTATCACCGATCTACATGATGTTAAGTGTAGCTTCTATCATCAGACAAAATTTCTTCCTTCCTTCCTTCTTTCTTTCTTTTCTTTTCTTTCTTTCTTTCTTTCTTTCTTTCCCTAGACGACTTCTTTATCGAAAATTAGACATGATTTAAAGTTGGAAGAAGCTCTAAGCCACAAAATAGTAGGAAAAAGAATGCTATTGAGTATTTGCTAGCATTTAATACCTTTGAAAAGTTTCATTATATAACCAGAAACTATAATTTGTAATATTTAGTGGAAAATCTGTCAGATAATTCAAGGTATTATGATTGAAAGAAGTTTTTAATCATTTCCACTGACCTCTTATTTGATTCTGCTATTCTTTTCTCTTGATAGTTCCTTTTTATTTATTGGTAGATATCATCTTGACAATTTTTATCTCATGATGAAGAGAAATTGCATGCAATGGCTGGGATGACAGCATCTAAAATGTTTATAATATTCTTCAGTTGCTATGCAATATTTTTAAATGACCTATGTTTTTAGATTTAGGCATTGTGATATATGTTGACACTATTTGAGGTCTAGAATGTGATGTTTTTGCATAATGCTGCTTCCATATGAACACTAAAAGGGGCAAAATTGGTTCCAGGAAGAATAAGTGCTATGTATTAAATTCACCAAAAATTTCTTTCTTTAAGACCAGTTCTTTCAGAAGACTTTTGTGATCTTTGCATTTCAATGTCATGTCATGCTGCTCACTGCAAGTTTGTGTGGGCATTTGGGAATTGAAATGAACAACTCAAGTGGCTAAGCATTTAGCCTCAATATGGGCCAATAATAACTCCAGCTATAAAAAGTAAGTGGAGGGAACCCCTGCATACCTTTTGTTTCTAATGGAATGGTTGAGTGACAGGATTGCACATTGTCACAATAACACAAATGCTGCCCTATACTCATTGACCTTATTCCAAACACTCCATAATGAACCTGCATTTCAAAGTGTTGATTATACCATTAGTTATATTTGAAGGTTGTTAGTTTAAATCATGTTGATTGCCTTTAGATGTGCTGTTTAGCTTTCTGGTAATACTTTTTTTTTTTTTTTTTTTTTTTTTTACTCAATAGGAGTTCTTTATTAAGGTAAAAAAATCATTCAGTTTTTTCTGCCCTCCAATCAGGAACAATCAATACCCCCACGACTGAAAAAGGAAAACAAGATTATAGTGCTACATAGTTCAAATTGATTATGGTGTGTGTGTACACAGAAAGAGAGAGAGTGAGAGAGAAAAAGAGAATGTGACCAATTAAGTCCATAAATTATATTATGATTATGGTTCTAAGAAATAATGTATGCTTTAAGGAACATACTTTAATGTAGCATGAAAAAATGGAATCAATAGCTGACTTTTTATTTATTTTAGATGGTTCAGTTTTTCCCAACTTTGTATATTGAGAATTTTTTATACCTACAAAAATGTACATTAAATGCTTGCATACCTTTCACATAGATTCACAAATTGTTAACAATTTGCCAGATTTTGCAGCATATCATTTATCTTTCTACTTTGCTTAGTAAAAAATCTGAGAGTAAGTTGAAGACTTCATTATATTTCTCCATTAAATTTAGAATATATTTCTCCATTACCAAAATACCATGATCACTCTCCCAACTTTAAGACTGATAAATATATACATAAGTACACATACACATAGAGACACACATATATATCTATATATGTATATATATAGATTTTTTTTTTCCTTTTTCTAATGTCTTTCATGACACTGACAATATTAAAAAGTCTAGGTCACTTGCCTGTAGCATATTTAATCTTACCTGATCTTTTCAACATTAGATTCAGGATACACACACACACACACACACACACACACACACACACACACAAATGTGTTTTGTAAGACTGTGTTTTCCATTGCATCACATCAGAAAGCACATAAATGTCAGATGATTTCTGTTATCAGTAATGCTGAATTTTGATCACTTAGTTAAGGTGATATCCACAGTTCTCTCCATTTTGAAGATATGATTTTACTCTTATAATTAGTATGTCATCTGCAGGGGGTGATATTGTTAAGTCATTTCATCTAGCTTTTAACATTTATTTGTATAGAACTATTCAAATTAATCTCCTTATTCCATATATAAATTTTAATTGTCAAAATTATTTAACATCATGAATTTTCTCCATAACATTCCCTTAAATTCTCCCAATAAATTCTGATGTGTAGCTTTCTCTTTTTATATATTTTATATATATAGAGAGAGAGGGAGAGAGAGAGAGATAAATAAGAGATAGATATCTAAATATATACATATTTAGAAATTCTTCTATTTCATTTTTATTTTGCATTTGTTTCGGTTGCTTCATAAAGAGATCATAAATTGCAGATAGGAAGATTTTGTTGTTGTTATTATTAATATATAGTTCTTGGCCTCATAATCAGAGAAATTTTTTTTATTGTTTGAAATTTGTGGAATTAATTAGGTTTTTCTTTGGTGACTCAGTTTTTGGGGGTGATGTACATACAATTGAATGAAGCAGAGGAAATGGAAGTATACAGAATAAGATGGAGCCAATGGGCAAAAAAGTATATGCACATAGGAGACATTTACCATTTCCCTTCCATGAAGAATGCTTATAAAGATAAGATTACAAGGGTATAAGAATCTCCTCATTATGAATTTTTTATGGGGTTTTGAAACAAGGTCTCCATATGGTATCTTGGCATGATTCATCTATAGCATATTAAAGGCACACACAGTTCATGGACAAAGTTTTATCCTAGCTTCGTATGTGCCTGTCTTTACAATAAAGGGAGTAGCAGCCAAAAACAAAGACCGTTTAGTGCTTACATTATGTCAGATTTATGCAAATGGCATATTTTTATCATAAGAACTGAGTAATATTTTAAAGAAATATCTAAATATTGAATTGATGAGACTATTTCTGTAGTCTCAAACACATTGGCTTAAAAATATTTAAGATTGTTTTTACAGTGGAAAAGAAAACAAATGAGTATTTCAGATACCGGAAGAATAGTGAGGAGGTAACAACAAATATTAATAAAAATGATATATTTTTTTAAGATTTTATTTATTTGTTTGACAGAGAGACTCCACTGAACAAGGAGCCTGATGTGGGACTGGATCCCAGGACCCTGGGATCATGCCAAAGCTTAAGGCAGTTGCTTAATGACTACGCCACCCAGACTCTCCAAAATAATGTATTCTTAGTAACCAAGTATTTCAATAAATTATTTCTGAAATGATTAGCTTCAGCATTATCAAATAATTTGGCTTCTCAAATATAGATTTATAATGGTTTTAAAAATCACAATTTTTAATTAAGTCAGACATTAAAAATGAGCAAAATTAGACTGTTTAGCATTATGTGGCCATTGAACCCAATTATTTAGGAATAGTATACTTTGCCAAATGATACGAATGATTTATGCCATATGGCTGGTGAGGAAAGCTTTAATATATATGAGCAGCCAATTTTTATGAAGATCACATGCTCTATTGTTAAAAAAATTTATGGAATTTGTAAATCCATTTTAAATAGTAAATGTTTCATGTTTATAATGTTGTCTTAAAAGGCAACATAGGCTATTAATGCTAAGAAAGTAAGTGACACTGTGCCATCCATTATGTAAAAAAAAAAAAAAACAAGAGCATGACAAACTTAAATTAAGTTTAATATTCATAAATTAAATGGAATAAATATTAATTTAATGTGATTTAAAAAACAAATTAATACAGTTTATTCAGGATACTTACTAATATTTAACAAACCACAGGGAGTTTTCAAGGAGTCAAATATTTATACCATCTAAAAACTGTTAAGAGATAATGATCAATGGGGCGCCTAGGTGGCTCAGTGGGTTAAGCCTCTGCCTTCGGCTCAGGTCATGATCTCAGGGTCCTGGGTTTGAGCCCTGCCTTGAGATCTCTGTTCAGCAGGGAACATGTTTCCCTTCCTCTCTCTGCCTGCCTCTCTGTCTCTATCTGTCAAATAAATAAATAAAATCTTTAAAAAAAAAAAGAGAGATAATGATCGAATTTAAGATATGTCTCTAATGATAGGAAAAACTAAAATAAATGTCTCATTTTATCTTTAGATAAAAGACACTGATACAGTAATAAAACAAGAATCTTCAAATTCATCATTACTGGTAACAGTATTTTGGTCAAGGAAAGATAATTGAAACCTAATCATACAAATTATTCAGGAAAGGAAGTACAATGCTGAAGACCAGACCCTCCTTTGAGCTGGGCAAATTAACTCCTCATTTAGCATTTCCCAGATGATATCCAAGGCTCCTTAAGTCTGAAATCAATGTTGAGACATGACAATATGCTTCACAGTACAGCCATTTAGGGAATACTCTTACTAAGACTTTGGTCAAACTTACCCAATGCAGTTATCTTTGTCAGGGATTCTTGACCTTTCTGGAGAAATTACCTATTTATCATTTTCCCAAAGCCATGAGATCACAAGAGTAACAATGAGAGTCATAATCTTCTGAGTTTGATGAAAATGAAAGAACCAGATTGTGGACCCATTATTTCCATGTTCTACCAATGCATTGCAGCGAGGATTTTAGATAGAGCTGGAAGTATATGTAACAATGCTTAACTTTATAAGAGTATTAAAGATTGATTGGGAAATCAGCTTATGTTAGGGAGTTTCATATGAGAAATACAAAATATTATTCACTCTCTTCAGTTGTAGAGAGCAAAAAGAAGACTTAATATCCAAATTCTTATAATACGTATGTAACTTTATGTTACAATACGTATGTAACTTTAAAAACACATACATAAAACAAGAGAACATATAGGGAATGGGGTTTGGTTCTGCCAATATGGTTCAAATCTCAGCTTGGTCACTAGCTGGAAAATATTGTATTAACCTTATTTGTGTTCTACTTCCAAATTGAGATAATAATTATGAAGTTGTCAAAATTAAAACATGTTACGAATGTAAAGAACTTAACATATTTCTTAGCATGCATTATGTCCTCAGTATATAGTAGTTTTGATTAAAACTGTGGTTGAGTGAACACATTCACCCCTTCAAACCACAACTTTCATTCATTCATTTAATTAGAGAGTTCTCCCAGTGCTACACGCTCTGCGAGGCCCTGGGGATATGGCAATGGATAGCACAGGTTACCTCTGCTCTATGTAGCATAGTGTTAACAAGCGAGAGACATTTTATAAATATTAACACAAAATTATATTTTCACAACCACAAAGAGTCCTGTAAGAAAAAGATTAAAAGATGCTCCAAGAGGAAATAATAGACCAAACTGGATAAATGCTCCAGGACCTCCAGGACCAAATTCATTTGAACCTACTCATAATTAAGTTTTTTCCATTCAAGTCCCTAAGTAGTGATAAAGTGGCATTTGTGAGTCCTTTCTAGGTTTGCTTTGTGCTCTGGTACTATATATTGCATCCAGGGGCAAATTTTATATAATATACTGTGATGGGAGGGGGATGATATTACTTTGAAGGTTGGCTGGAGTAGAGCTAGTTGTTTATAATCACTAAATTGGAAGATTTGCTTTAGGAAAACATTTTGACTTTTTTCCCTGTCCTTGTTACTGTGGTGTTGTTCATAGTCTTATTGTTGGCAAAGAGTTCATATGGCTAATTTCCTTGGGAAAGGCTTTAGAGAAAAAAAAATAATTTTATCTGTACAATAAAATGATAGAATATTTTGCCACTAGAGGAAACTAGTGGGGAAGATTGAGGGACTGCCATTTGAGGATATGGACAATTAAGGAGCTATGTGATTCTTTGGAGGTAAGAAAAGAGAAATTTCCTGGGGTGTCCTATGGGGAAATGACCAGTTAAATTTGAAAAACACTGATAACTACATTTTAGCCCAAAGTTGTTTCTGATTATGTGTAGTACTCACCTTATATATTACCAAACCTTCAATAGAGACAATTGTAAGAGTACTGTGTAGTTCTTTTTGGGGTAATAAAAAGGAAACAGTGCCCTATATTCAGTTTAAAGTAGAGTAGAAATAAGACAGCGGCCATAGAGGATGAAATAGTAAGGAAGGATCAGACATACAAATGAAGCAGGGTTGTGCTGAGAGAGGAGAGTAGAATCCTACTTTCAGAACCACAAAGACATTAGTAAGGGAGGAAATGAAAATGGATTCTTAAATAAGTTATTAAGGTATTGGAAGTAAAGATAGCCATGAAAGATTGGAACACATGGGGATATTTGAGTTATAAGTGAATTTAAAAGCATTCACATATTCTGCATATAATTTATTAATAATGAAATATTTATGGAAAATATCAAAGGCATTTGAGATTTTTGTGTTTAACACCAAAACAAATTTCACTGTCCAGTGAACAAGTATATTAACATACATACACACACACACACACACACACACACACACACACACACACACTGCCACATGCACTAAGAACATACACACACAAATATACACATAAGAGTAAGATAAATTTACTCAAAAACTTTCATAAACATTAAGGAAGTATATGAAAATTTCTGCTTGACTTTCTTCACACCATTTGCTAAAAAACATAGAGACAATGTGGATTTTGTAATAACCACATTTTCTACTCTCTGTGGTATCTGGGCCCTCCAGACCACAGAAGTTTGGTCCAATTCCTCATACAGTATATGACTCCCCAGGGAGCATGCTGTTCAGATGTAAACAATGGCCCATTCCTTCCCATTCTGCCTTTATTGAACTTTCACACTCAGGGTTTCTATTCCCTGTCCTAATCACCCCAAAGCTGGTATTAGACAACTAAAGGCAATCCTTAAAATCTAGAGCCTGCTGAAATTGTTCAAATTTGCTAATCCTAAACCTGATTGGATTGTTTACTCTGCCATACCCATTCCTTCCCAGAAAAACCAAGATAAAGACTTTCTCAAAATTCCTTACTCTCTCTCAGTCTGTGACTAATATTGGTGTTCTTTTATATGGCCCTGCATGGGATGGCCTGGCCTCCTCCTCTTCAGAAATGTGATTTATCAATGACAAGCATTTCCTGATCTGTTGGCTTCACCATACCTGACTAATAATAAGCCCTATATCCTAAGACAGACCTATCTTATATAGGTTAGTCAAGAAAAGTCAATTTCATTCCATTATTTCACTCTTATGGACCCAGGAGCTGATCTTTCTTACTCTTCGAAGCAATGCCAAGGAGTATATGTAAATGAAGGTGAGCAGTGATTAAATATCAGTTAAAAGGAAGGTAATTGGGAAAATGTGAAAAGAAGGTCAATCTTCTTTGTATCAAATAACAATTTCGTATCATTTAAAGAACTAGTGGCCATTTTTCCCAATAAATGCCCCAGGAGAAAGAATAAAAAATGTGCAAATGCTGGTCTATATAAATTTAGAGTTTAAATTTTAAAGCTTTATTTTTTCTTCTATTAATTAATATAGATTGGAGCAGTGCTATGAGGAAATGCTAAAACATAAATCCAATTGGTTCTGGATGTTAAGGATAGCAAGATATTCAGCAAATGGAAACAGAACTAATTAAAATTAAAACCATTCCTTGAACAAAGGCACTAAGAGATGAAGAAGCACAGCCATTACCAATGGAAATTAAAAAAGATTTTAGTTATAAATAATTTTTTGCTTGACCAAGTATAACTATTGCAAGAAGAATTATAATATTTGTCATTTTCAAAAATTGGTGTGTTGGTCAACAGACTATCAACCAACTATAATAAAAAGAGATTTTATATACCAATATGACATTAAAAAAAAGTTTCAAGATCAGGGCATCAATTAGATGAAAAACAGTAACATCAACAACAAAAAACAACAAAAAAACAAAACTTGTTCTGTTTGTCCACTTAACCTGCCTAAAACAAAGCCAGTTCATGACTGGTTCATTAAGTGACCATATACCAGAATGCCTAAGTTGTAGCAGATTTACCATGATGTAGTACTTTTCAAACTGAAGAAGCTGTCCTTCCATTAATATTATTGTACAAATGAAGCAATTTCTATCAGTGGTACATTTTAAATACTGCAGTACTGTCAGAGGTATTTCTCTCATGAAGAGAACTGCCTGTTGATAAAGAGTAATGGATGTTTTTAAAATATTAGTTACCTGATTTTTTAGAATATTTAAATAACAATTAAAAATAAATAGTATCTATTGGTTTTAGATGGTAAATACATTATTCAAAAGCTAACTCTGATCACAATAAAAATATAGTGTAACATTTACTCTGTAGCGTTATGCTATTTGTAACTTACAAGTACCAGAGACATATATTTTCACCTCAAAAATCTATAGGAATGATATTAAGTATGGATATTACATTTAGAAATTTGGCCTGAAGCTCCTAGAGTTTGAATTACACTCCCACTAGTTAGTAACTGGTTTTAGGAAAGTTTTTTAACCCATCTGTATCTCATCTTTCCTAAGTAAGGATTATGGAAGTACCTATCTCCGAGAGTTCTCTTCAGGTTTAAATGGAAACAAAATATGAAACACCTAATCACTAAAGCTGTTTAAATGACTCTCTTATGTGCTGGTCCCTGCCACTTTAGTGTACATGAGTTCAACTTCCAATGCTACACCTCCGTTTTTCTCTGTGGCTCTTAATGGCTAGGTCTGTCTTACTTCCTATGAGGCATGCCGGATATGCTAGTAATCAATACCCTCCAAGAGCAGCCTTCCACAAATTACTCACAGAATGAGTGTGTAAATATCCTCTTATTCTCATTTGTGTTTACTCAAGTACTAGGAAGTCAGTGGGAAAAAACCTCTTGATGTTTATAGTAGAAACCGGTTTACCAAAAAAAAAAAAAAAATCTAAGCCCCCCCCTTCCTTTCCCTGGATCATTTTCCCACACATCTAAATTCATGTGGATTTTCATCTCAGTGTCAGCATCTGGATGGCCTCATACTAATATAGTCATTACCTGAAGTGGTCCTAGAAAACAGATCTTCAGGATAAGATTTTGAAATAGAAATAAGAAAACGATTGCTGTTGTTAAGTAGAGAGTTAATAATATTTAGTAATAGCATTGAAATTACTAAGATTTTCCAAGGTAGAGAACTTGGGGTAGGATACAAGTGAAAAAGATATATTAGTTTATGCAATAGTTCTAGTTTTGAGATACATAATAGAGTTATTTGTTTAGTGTAATCCAAGCAGTGGAGACTGGGAATGACAGACTCAAGTTAGTCACCTACCAATTCAAGTCATGAGGTGTAAGCCAGAAAGCACCTATGGAAAGACTGTAGACTTCTACAGCTGGACACAAACTGGTCTGAAACTTATACCCGAGACTTTAGAGTAGCTTGGTTACAAAGGAGGATGAAATAGACTAGTACTTTTGTGTGAGATCCAAATTTGTATGTACAACTGCCTATTGGATGTCTGATGTCCTATCAGCATGGGTCATGTCTTAAATTAACTCACTAGCTGACTGTGTTTCCCTGGGGGATGCATACATTCCATTCAGTAAAGGACTAAGGAATGGCCTGTTGGTGGAAAGGGAAGGAAAAATAAGACAGCAGCATGGGGTCACTGTTGATCAGGAATGACTGTAAGTAGGAGAGATTTTAAGGGAGATAAGCTCGCTATTGTAATGAGTGATGATAGGACTACATAGTAGCAGAGGGCCCCTGGCAACACCAGTGACGCAAGGTAAATACACCCCTCATGAAGGGCACTCCTTACTGTAAGTGTGAACAAAAAGCACTGGATCACAAAGATCTATGACAGTGGCTTATAGACCATAGTATTCTAAAGGCAATGAAAACTGCCACCATTGGTGGTTTTACTTGACTTCTATAACCAGAAAGTGTCAAGATCTGCTGAACAAAAGGTTGAGCTCAATGACTACATTGTAAAATCATGATCTTTGATCCAGCTTACAGACTTAAGCCATTTTCTTAAAATGTGAGAACATAATAATATAGAGGACAAGACCCTTCAATGAAAGACACTTTACTTCCCATGACTCCAGTCCTTCCCCATGAGCCTATGGACATTTCCCCTACCCCCAATAAACCTCTTCTGTAGGACTAGAAAAATAATGAGATCTTTTGAGGAGTAATGGATATGGTATCACCCTATGCTACCCTGGTTTTTCTGCTAATTAATTAATTTCAGACAGAGTAGACTTTAAACCAAGGGAAGTTATCAGAAATAAAGAAGGGCATTATGTAATGATAAAAGGGTCAATCTTCCAAAAAGACGTAACAGTTCTTAACATGTATTTGCGTTACAGCAGAATATCAAACTATGAGACACTAAAATTGATAGTAATTCAAGGAAAAATAGGTGAGTCCATAATCACATTTGGAGACATCCATAGAGTTCTCTCTTAGAGATGGACAGATCTAGCAGGGAGAAAATTAGTAAGAACACAGTTGAACTCAACAACATGATCAGTTAACATCTGTATGTTCCTTTGTCTAACAACCACAGAACATTCTTCTCAAGCACACATGAAATAACAGCCAAAATAGACCACATTCTGGGCCATAAAACATGCCTTTTGAAATTTTTAAAAATAGAAATCATGCAATGTCTGCTTTCAGACCACAATGAAATTGAACTTAAATTAAACACCTAAAGCAAAGGCTAGTGATGCTTTCTGAAGCTGGAGGAAGGGAGAATGCGCCAAGGATCGAGTCAGCTTTTAGAAGCTGGAGGAAGTGAGGAAATAGACCACTCTGCAGTGCTCCTAAAAGAACATAGCCCTGCAATCCTTGACAGAACTATTTAAATCTGCAAAGGGTAGTCTTGCAGACAGAACACAGATAATTCCTACAAACTCTCAGTATTTATAGTTTAAATTTCCCCTTGTCACTGTTGTTTCTTTATGTGTTCTTAGAAGTCTCCTGAGGGGCTTCTCAGCAGCTACAGGGTTATCAATACCAACAGATATGGTGACATCTTGGCACAGCTTACTTCACTCCTGCAGCAAAACACTTTAGTTTTAAAAGCAATTTCATTTTTATCATAAATCAATGGATTTGAAATCATATCATGCCAATATACAAGACAGGGCATCCACCAACATATTCCTGGGTCTCTTGTGGGGTTCCCAAGTTTTCACAATTAGTTCCCTGAATTTGGTCTAACACATCGACTTTGAACACTCAACTGCCTTAGAAATTCAGATACTGTGAGAATCATATCCTGGAGTTGATGTTCAGCTCTTCCTTCCTTCTCTTTGTATGAGATAAAGTCTTCTTTGTAAATTGCTCAAGCTTCAGAGCCACTCTCCAGCTCTACTAATTGGTTTTCAATTGTGTGATAATTGCCCAAAGTTCTTCATTATCTTCCTGCAACTTACTACAACCATCCAATTTCATTGTCCTCTTATTTATCATTTCCCCTATTTCACATCTCTGAATTGGCAGACGGGCTATTGCTTTCCTTCTACTCTTATGCCATACTACTTTACAAATAATTAAACCTTTAACAATTGGCTGCAACTTTGTACCTGGAGCTTCATATACACACAATCTACTCCCAAGGCCAAGGTTCTTAGTACTGACAGAACACTTGGTGATCTAGTCCTCAAACTGCTTTTTATATCTGCTTCCTCGGACTACCCCTGGTAAGAATATATGCCAGCTTTGCATCCCTAGGAACCAGATGCTGAGATGTAATTAGGAGTACAACTTGGTTATTGGAAGAGTGATACTTGCGAAAGGAAAGGGGCTAACTGGGATCAGGCAGAGGAGCAATGACGCTGCAGTACAGGTCTGACAAAGTTTCTGTCAGCTAATGCTGAGCTCTGGAGAAATGATTGTTTGTTAAAGGAGTCCCCCTGTGAGTTTTGCTTATCTTGGCTAGTAGGTCATTGACAGCCAGTGGGGCGGCTTCCTCAATTCCTAATATCTTTCTGAGTCATAGGCTGGGAGCAGAATCCATGAGTAACATGGCACTGGCTTGAAAATTGATGTAGAACATGAGGAAGCAAAGATCCACCAGCCTCAATCCTCACAACTGGGCAGCAGTCCTTTTTATGAAGGTGCCTCTGAACTGCAAAACCCATGTCTGCCACAGATAGCTTAATGCTTCTGAAATTCTCATGCTAATGTAGTTTGAATTGGTTCACTTTGTTTCACAAATGTACCTTTTCCCCTAGATTTCTGCCAAAGATATTTCAAAGCACATAAAATACGTACCAATATTTTACCCCATGAATGCACTCATGGACACTAATTTATGTAAAGTATATTATTTGTTATTTACTAATCTCCCAATCATGTATCCTAGACTGAGGAGTTACAGGAAAAAAAAAGAAAAAGAAAAAGAAAAGCTGTAATCATGTGTAGTTTCTTTCAGGGCTGCTCTATTGAGCTGTTTAGTGGCTCTCCAAAGGAGTGTTCAAATAGTATTGCAGAATTTTTTCTGCTTTGTGAAACAGAAAATGCCATAGACTATTTTTAATTCTTTTTGTTTCATTTACCAAATACTTGTATTTTTCTTAGTCAAACTTTCCTTAGGTTTTTGTTAATTTTTATTTTGTAAAAAATAAGCAGCAATCCTTTAGACATTTACTGCAGCAGTTATTATACTATACTACAACCTCAAATCTTTAATTTGTTTTGCTTTTAAGCATTTGACAAATGATTCTAAAAGGGTGTTTTTTCTTCCTATGTATAAACTGTATAAATTATTTCATGCTGTCGAATGTGGTGGCACACAAGATAGATATCAGCTGTTTCAGGTTTTTCTTTTCTGGGAAAGTGTTTTTACGGTGCTGTCAAATAACTATCACAGACACATTTCCATGTCACTACCAGGGTTTAATCATTTGTTAGATTTTAAGAAATTCAAAGACCTTTACTTTCAGCCACTTGGAAAAAATTAGCTAAAATAAATTAGGAAAAAGATTTCTTTTTATTTTAAATTTGGGATTTGCAATGTTCCCATGTTTTTCCCCAATAGGATTTTTTTTTCCAATTTAAAATTATGATATAAAACGTATGTTTCCATGGCTCTCTTTGCTCTTCTCTCTCCAAAAATAACTGATATAAATTCATAAATATTATTCACACTATCAAAGACTTACTGGAGGAAATAATAGGTTTCAATTAGATTTTCGAACTTAGAGGGTATAGTGATACCAAAACAGAAAAAGTAAGATAAAGTATAATGGAAGAATGCCAGAAATGTTCAAGAAAGGTTGCAGTGATTAACTAATATTTAATCTGAGCTCTGTGAAATCCAAGGCCTTCAGTGCATGTGAGTACAGTTGGGAAAAAAAAAAAAAAAGGGAGGGACAGATCTAGCAACATGGCTTGCTTAGGAAACTACACGTAAGGCACAGTTGCTGAGATATAGCAAGTAAAAGGCTCATGGTGTAAGGCCCTATTCAGCCAGAGCAGCTCCACCCTGGTTGATTTTGTTGTAAAACTTAAATTGACCTTGCCCCTGCAGGGGAACTTACTTAAAAGCAAGTCCGGGAAACCAGTCCCAGGTAACAGCCCAAATGCAAGGGTGGGTCAGGTCAGGTGGAGACATTCAATCAGTGGGGGTGCATACTGTCTCCTAGCCACCAAGGTGATGGGCTAGTTTCCATGGCTAATATGGGTGAATTGTAATTCAATTAGCTACCTGTGTGTGGCCAGGCCCAACCACATGGCCTTTGCTCTATAAAAGTTAGTCTGGAAAGCAGGGAGGGGTCATCCTCTCTGTAAAGGGTGGCCCCGACCCATCTGACAGTCAGTTTGATTCTTGATGCTTGGCGTGAAATAAAGCTTTGCTTGACCTTCACTTTCTATCAGTCTTGCTCCTTTGACCATGGACCCATTATTGGGGGACCCAACATTGGGGACCCAACAATGGTAGAAGACAAATCTGAGCAGGCAGATATTGGCAAACTTCCAGGGTCTGTTGTGTGTGGTAAAGAGTTTGGATTTTATAAGTGGAAAAGGACAGTAAATAATAACAAAACCTACCATATTTCACTACCTAGAATGTGTATGCCAACCACTTAATAAATGTAATTTCATTTAATTTTCATGACAACCATGCAAGGTAAATATCTCCATTTGGAGATTTTGTTTTTTGTTTTTGAGAGGACTTCTAGAAAAACAAACAAATAAATTTGATGACTACTAAGTGTCAGAGAAAATAATGTAATCCAGTTCTTCTGTTTGTAATGTCTGCTTGCTTCCATCTTCAGACTTTTGAGCCAGTGTGATGGTACAAGTACCAATAAAATATATATCTGTGTTGTAGAAATAGTCCCAGTAGTATGGAAGGGGAAAAGACTTGTGATGTTCTAAGCAAGAGATACTGAGTTTGTGAGCCATGACTGGACAGTGTAAGGCAAAGGTAAGACCCTTAGATATTTTAGAATATATAGTCTATGGGGATTTTATATATATATATATATATATATATATATATATACACAAAAATATATATATTATATATACATAACATATATTATAATATAAATATATATTTATAAATATTATAAATATTATATATAAATATATATTACTTAAATATATAAATATATAATATATTTATATTATGTATATATTTATATGTAAATATATACATAAAAATATATATTTTGTATATATATAAATACATATTATATGCATACACATACATACACATAGATTATATACATTGTATATAGATTATATACATACACATACAGATATACATTGTATATATATTATATATGTGTGTGTGTGTGTGTGTGTGTGTGTGTGTGTGTGTATAAATATAGGCTGTCTATAGTCTAATGGAACTATTTGCAAATTTCAATAGAAACATGTAAAAAATAAAAATAAAA
The DNA here is from genome assembly GCF_009829155.1 of Mustela erminea. Classification (NCBI taxonomy): domain Eukaryota; kingdom Metazoa; phylum Chordata; class Mammalia; order Carnivora; family Mustelidae; genus Mustela; species Mustela erminea. The sequence goes on from NC_045614.1 coordinate 176,601,813, forward strand.
CACTAAGACTAGTACTGAGAAAGTGAAAGAGGCTTTTCAGTCTGTTTGAATGGAGACAGAGTTATACATAGGTATTTGTCAAGTGGGTGAGTATAGAGAAAACATTCTATACCTGAAGCATAGTCAACTTCTTAATAATAGGGAATTCTGATACAGTATAGTCTAATTGTCTTTTTAAGGCACTCTTTGATCTGGGAGCCTAGATGGCTCAGATGGTTAAGTGTTTGCCTCTGGCTCAGGTCATAATTTCGAGGTCTTGGGATGGAGTCCTGTATCAGGATCCCTGCTCAGTTGGGAGCCTGCTTCTCCCTCTGTCTCTCTCTCTCTGTCCCTTATGAATAAATAAATAAAATCTTAAAAAAAAAAAAAAGACACTCTTTGATCTGAAATATATGTTTCTGATTTGTTTTACTGAATTTGTAACATTTGTTGGGGGCTGGGTATGTAATATCTGTATCTGGATTAAAAGCAAACTTTGTAAACATTTGAGAGACTAATTTTTTTTTTCTATTGTTTATTTATGTTTATTTTTTTTTTTTATTTGAGAGACTAATTTTTTAATACGTTTGCTCTTGTAGCTATTGAAAGCCTGATGTAATATAAGTTCAACTTGTCATTCTCCAAGAGAAAGTAAAGAAAAGTCCAACTTTTCTAAAAGTATTTCCCATGGATATGACCAATATTATTCTTAGGGTTAAAGTGTTTCTTAAAAGAAAACACATCAAAGAGAATTTTAAAGACCCGAAAGAGAGAAGCAATGCTTTGCGTGAGAGCATTAGGAGAGTGTTGTGTGTAGTGGAAAAAAAAATAATACTAACATAAAATAAACAAAATATCATTAAATATATATTTTCTCTCATTAGAATATAGGAAACAGCATCTTCTTAAAGAAGGCATTAATTAGAGGTAAAATTTAATGTGTAAATATGAAGCAGGATATAATGGATTTCCTTTTTTTTATAATGGATTTCTTAAAAAGAAAAATGACCTCTGCATGAAAAAAATAGATTTATGAGTGAAATATACCTAGCTCATATATTAACTGAATTAGTTACTATGACTATTTTATTTATATAACTTGAATAAAGTTAAATTGTAATATTAAAACCAAATAACACAAATCTTAACAGTAAAGACAGTTTTTTCTGTTCATAATTGCATAATTGCAATGCCAGAACATTGCTGAACAAAATAGTCATATGCCATGAACCATGTCTGGATTCCACAAAATCAGAGCTTGAGGCAAAAGCTCACCTAAGGGGAATATATTATTTGGAAGTCAATGACAGGCAGCAGGCATGAATAAGTAGGAAGAGTGAAATAGGAAAGGAGGAAAAGGCAATTAGGAAAAGCCAATAAAGGATTATTATAAAGTTGGCTATCACTGTGGGTAATGGTGTACAATCCTACTGGGAACGTCTGAGTACCCTTACAAAATGCATTTCAGAATTGTCTGCCGACCAATGAAAGGGAGAATCATTTATCTATTGGCTGCTAACTCTTAACAATTGCCCTGGGCTGGCGGGGTGGGGGGGTCGTGAGGGGGGTGGGGTGGTTGGGGTGAGGGTTGGGGGGAGGTGTTAATCCCTTTTAGTACCAGTTTAAAAATACATGAATGTCAAGTGTGCTCCAGCAGGTATCCACATGTTTGGAATCATAAAATCTTCAGATTGCAGGAAAGAGATGTATTGCACATATTTGAAGTGAGACAATGTAAGCTCCATATGGGACAAAGGTCACACTGTTTTCTAAAATTGAGGCTGAGATCAGATGAGGCCTCAATCAGATGAGGCCAAGCAGAGGTGAAGCAATGCAGAAGTGTCCAGGATAGCCTCCCCATTTGAGGTGCGGAGGGCTGATCATGCCCTTGCATGAACTATTATCCCCTTCCCCAGTTTAATTAAATCCATCACCAAATCTTTGATGTGGGGATATCAGCAAACTCTGTAGAAGACAATGCAGGAGAACTAATAGGACAAATTATATTTATTTTTTAATGTATTTACTCTAATAAATGTTATCTAAATTCTTGTTTTAGCTGATTTTTAAAAATTTTTTATTGTGCTTTTTGGTCAGTTATACATAATTTTTGAATTCCATTACAATTCCTTTGTGTTCCAAATATTATATAGATATGTTTCTTTTCCCAAGTATCAGGTATTTTTAATTTCTAATGTTTTGATTGATTCCTTATTTTAATGTATTATGTATATATGTATTGTGGTAAGTATGATATCTGGCCTTTGATCTTTGTTGAGTCTTTACTACTTTTATATAGGGAATTTGTTTATAAAGAAATTTAACAGCCATATACAAACTTAGGTCTGGTAGAATGCTAGAGTACAAGATAAATCATAAGCTAGATGTCATGTGAAAGCTCAGGTTAGCCAGAGGTTTTATTCACTTAGTAAATCTTAACCAGAGAAAAGTGAGTCTGGGCAACTTGTAAATGCATTGGTAAAAAAAATTGGGAAAGAGACTCTCTAGTTGAGAAAAATACCAAAGTACCACAAGTACCAAAGAGACCATAAACAAAGAAGTGACTCAGTGTTCAGAAAGTCAAATGTGTAGCAAGGCAAGAACAGACTTGGTCAGAAACCGCATTTCTAATGGTGCATCTCGAAACTGCAGAGTGCTGTCTGAAAGAGACCTTTTAGGTTCTGAAAAAGATCATGGTTTCTATTGAGGCTTGCACATACCAACAGTATGAATGCAAGATTGAGAGATCAGGTACTTGATGAATGCTGGCATGCTTGCAGAGAGCCAGAGTTGTTCTGAATAAAGTGTTATGTTATCACCTCAAGTAGTTAACACACTTAACGAAAACTGAAATCTAACTCTGTCTAACAAAGTTGTTAAATGTTTTGCTACTTTTGAATTAATATAGCTCACATTTATGGAGCCCTTATTTCACTTTCCATCTAGTATTTTAATTCTCTCAACAGATGTATGTATTGGATGATATTTTTCCAGCCTCGTAAATGCAAAAGAAAAAAAAACACACACACAAAAAACAGCTCAACTCTGTGAAGGAATTTCTCTATGCTAAAACACCTAGAAAGTGTTAAAGGAGGATTTCAACACAGGAAATCTGACTTAGAGCTTGGGTTCACTTTCGTATTGCATAGGTACTGTGGCAAAGTCAATAACAAAAAATACATTTTCTACAGGAATGTGATAAAACTTTTTTTTTCCTATAGATAAAAACACAGATTTTTATTCTACTGCAATTCAAATACATCAGTTTTATAACAGAAATAGCCACAATACTACATGTTGGGCATATTAAATATAACTTTCCTTTTTTGATCCTCCCCAGTATTTTCCACATTTTAAAGATATAGGACAGGAAACCCAAAAAATAAATTTCTCAGAGTCACAATACTATCAAGTAGAAGAGGAAAAAAAAAAAAAAAAAGATGTCCACATGCTTTTTCTTTTACTGCTTTGCCAATAAGAGAAGAATCTGCACTAGATGTAGCTTTTCTGTGCTTTACTTTTTGTCTCCATGCACAGGAAGTGCACTAACACCACAGATTGGATGTTGGACAGTCATCCAGCAAAACAATGAACATGTGAGGAAGAGTTACTAAACGTCATTATCAAAGAGGAGTGAGTCTACTGCCAGCATATTTATAAAACTTATCACCCTTCAGCCAATGGAAGTAGATAGTATATGGTCGTCAAAAGCATAACAATAGGAATGGCTCTGATTGAGAATTACATTCTTTCTATCTCCTGACCTTATGATTCACAGCAATGTTTAATTGAGCATTTATAAAATACAGAATTTTTTAACCCATTTTCCACACTAAAAAGAATAAACCAAAACCCATTTAAAAAAAAAAAAAGTACTTGGTCTTTGGTTTGTCTAGTTCCAGCTAAGTGGTCTGGGTTACTCAATTAACTATGAGCGAAACCATGATCTTCTTACAGTAATTCAATACCATGGAGCAAATTACATTCAATCAAAGGAAACAATTCATCTAGTGGAAACTTTTCTTATTAGCTTTTTGTTGCTCCGACTTAAAATTCTTTTAACTGCTTTCATCTTCGCTAGTTATGAGACGAGTCAATCCTATCTATATTCTCTTTACCTGCATGAGGAAGAACAGGCTTAAAATGGGCTCAGAAAATATTTTAGGCAAAGAGCTAGAGAGTAAATATTTTTGGCTTTGAGGGCCACACAATTGTTTTCATGACTATTCCACTCCAGTGTTGTAGCACAAGAAGGGAGATAATATAGAAGTGGTTGATTATAACTCTATTCCAATAAAAATTTTTTGGACACTGAAATTTGGATTTTGTATAAATTTCATGTATATTCTTTCTTTTATTTTTTAAAAAAATTTTAAAGTAAATGTAAAAACTATTCTTAGCTTGTGAGTTGTACAAAAGCAGGTTGTTGGCGGATTTTGGTCCCTAGGTCATAGTTTGCTGACCATTGATTTAAAGAATAAAATATAGAGAACAAAGTAATAGTTGCCAGAGGGAAAGGAGGTGGGGGGTGTGTAAGAATGGTGAAGACCAGTGGGAGGTACAGCCTCGAGTTATGGAATGAATACGTAATGGGTGTGAAGAGTACAGCATAGGGAAAATAGTCGGTGGTATTGTCATAGCATTGTATGGTTACAGACAGTAGCTACACTTATGAACATAGGACAAAATATAGATTTGTTAAATCACTATTTTTACACCTAAAACTAATATAACATTGCTTATCAACAATACTCCCGAAACACAATTATATATATAAAAAAAGTAAAACTGAAGAAAGGAAACAAACAAGGTCTTAATTAAAAAGGACTAGTGCTCAATGTTGTCTATTGTTACTTTTAGTTGTCAGACTTTTTTAAAAGATTTTATTTATCACTTATGTATCACTTATGGGAATACTCTTTTACAATTTGCTTTGAACTAATTTCTATTTTAGACATATGTTTCTAATGGTCTGTAGTAGCAACAAAGATATTTGAGGAAGAATTTGACCTTCTGGCTTTTAGTTTCTTTTCCTTTTTTTTTTTTTTTTTGTAAGATTTTATTTATTTATTTGTCAGAGAGAGAGAGCACAAGCAGAGGGTGAGGCAGGCAGAGGGACAAGTAGACTCCTTGCTGCAAGGAGCCTGACGTGGGACTCCATCCCAGGAGCCTGGGATCATGACCTGAGCTGAAGACTGATGCTTAACCCTGAGTCACCCAGACATCACTGGTTCTTAGTTTCACCATTTAAGAAAGTGTCCTAGTGACCTCTTTTAGCTAATTCTCCATGAATTTAAAGAAATTCTTCCTCTGGTTATAGATGTAAAACCAGGAAGTCTGTTCTTATTCAGATATATATGCAAATGAGATATAGTCAGATATATATGCAAATGAACTTTCACCTAATTCAGTGAACTCTGAAACACCTACAGAAGCTTAGATTCTGTTTGGAGTCTTCCATTTCATTCTTGAGTTCTGTGCCAAATAGCTCTTTTGGACTACACCTGCATTCTATATTGATGATGAACTCTACTGTGACACGATACCTTATTTTTAATTAGAAAGATGGGTGAAGAACTGACCAGAGAAATCCAGGAGGCTTACTCCACTTCTTAAGAACTATCTGGAGATATTTGGAACCACAGTCATCATTTATCTGGGCCATTTGATGCTTCTTTGATGAATGTTGTCACAGTGCCTTTTTTGGTCCACTCACTTTGAATAGCCATGCTATTATTTATGAAAGCTCAATCCAATTCTAATGTTCTGTTCTAAAATGTGTATCCAGAAGAAATCTAAATGTTATATAAAAGTCTCCCTTTATTCCAAGGGAAACATTTGAAATATCTAGAAAAAGAGTTCTGCAATGTCTTTTTCTTTTTGGTACATACTCTGAAGTATTCCATTCCATATCATTAATATAACAGATAGTGAGGTATAATTATTTTACTCATAACTGAAGAAAAATGACAAGCAGTGATGCAGTCATTGTACATGAATCTTCCAGGGTTCGCCTCTGCTGCCTGCCCACTCCCAGTTCATATGGAAATACTGCATTGCCTAGAGAAATATCTTCCTAGGATATAGGTCATGATGGCGCATCTTTGATGAACAGTTTCCATGATGTTGCTTTGGCCCTACCTGTGGATATAATTACTGGTGTAAATTAGATCTGTGGAATTTCTCTTTTACTTTAATAATATAAATCCTGCCTCTGAAATATCTATCTGGCTTAGAGAACATTGGGAAATATTTTATTGATGAACATCTTGATATCTACTTTACCCTACTTAATGTTACTTATGGAATAGTTTAAGTCTCAATAATCATGATCAGATATGTGGTGTTTCTCTTTTCTTCTGTGTCAAAAAGCCATGACTTATATTTACCATGGATTAGTTCTCCCTTTTTATAGCTTTAACATCTAGACAATCATTTCATGTTGTTTCTAATGCCATGACTTTATTATACTTTATTTTATTATATTTCATTTTATCCCCTTTATTATACTTCATTTTAAACCCTTCCCCCAAAATACAAATGACCTGTCCCTCATGCTGTGGAAGAAACAAGACCTTGGATAGATTCTTCCTCTTCCTTCTCATCTAAAAAACATTTTGAAATCTCATTTTTGTATTTCATGGAACAACCCCAAGTTCCTGTATATTATGTTAGAATGGGGTTAAATGCTTGCTTATCATCTCTGCTCTCATAAAGTTTCTAGACAGCATGAGTACCAAGTCCTTTATTTTTTAAAATTTTAAAAGATATTTTATTTATGTTTTTGACAGAGAGATTAGAAGTAGGCAGAGAAGCAGGCAGAGAGAGAGGGGGAAGCAGGCTTCCCGCTAAGCAGAAAGCCTGAGGTGGGGCTTGATCCCAGGACCTGATATCATGACCTGAGCTGAAGGTAGAGGTTTAACTCACTGAGCCATCCAGGCATCCTGTACCAAGTCCTTTAGAACATTTCATTTAAAGAATCTTGTTCCCTTGGTTTAAATATGTTTTACTTTGATTAGTGAAGCTGTTATTTCTCTTCAATTTATTTCTCTTTTTCTCTGAGAGTATACATTTTTGAGCCAAATACACTGTAAATTTGGCAAGCAAAAATAGACTTTTTTTTGTCACAATGCAGAACATCTCCCAAAAAGTAGATGCCTAAGGTTATTGTAGCATCTAAAACAAAATACTTCTTAGTGTTATTTTTAGTTAATTTGCCAATTACAGAGAATCCATCATTTCAGTTGTCATAAAAACTATAATTTTTTTTCCTAATTCTTACATTAAAAACTTGTGCCAAAGAAGGAGAAGAAATAGGAGTAAGAGGAGAAAGAAGGAGTGATTTAAGATCGGGTAACTGGATTACTTACCAAATGCATCCAAATCACTACATAATTTTTCCTACTTTATATTTCCATTTTGATTTCTTATAATAACCTAAAGAAGTTCCTCCATGCTGTCCTGATTTTTAAAATTCCTTGTAAAAGTTATCAAGAAATTACTATGTGTTTAAATTCATTAAGCATATGAAATATATGAACATAGAAAATATCTTAGAATATAAATTAAAGTTACATTTTACTTAAAAGTTTTAAATATTGAACACCTTTTCTTTAAAATATTGCTTTAGATGTACAGTCTAATAGGTTAAAAATATGACTTCATCTAATAATTATAGCAAAGCATTATTGTGAATGTTTAATCCCATATTTTCTTTAATTTACCTGAACAAATATATGTCCTAGGTTTCATCAGAAATGAGTATTTATAACAAGTCAAATCTCATAAACATGCTATATCACTTATAAAATGAAAATCTTATTTTAAAGTCTGGATAAAAGTTAATAAAAATGTATCATTCACAGAATAAAATGCTTTGTCTTTTCCCAAGAACTTTTTCAACTTATTCCTTTTTCCTAGTTTTTTTTTTTTTTCCTTTTCCACTGCATTGACTTGGCATCTTACAAAGAAGTTCTAATTTATATAATATTACAAATACTTCTTTATTCCTTTTTATATAAAAATCAAGGGCTGCCAAAGAGTCAGAATCTAAAGAATAAATATTTTCATTTATTTTTATTTGTAAAGATAAATCTTCATGATTCGCTAAATTAGCTTTCTTCATTGGAAACATTTTTGCAGAAAAATGTCCTTTGAGTTTGGTCTCTTTTTAGGAAAGGAAAAGAAGTAGAGAAGGGACTTTTTTGCTATTATTTTTCAAAAATTCTTCACTTTACCATTTTTTAGATCCCCAGCTGGCACTACATTTGTGAAGTTTGTAACAATTATTTAGTTGGTTGATCCACATACCGTTACCTCTCTATTTGGGCCATATAGCATGATGGTGGTACTTCACTGCTGAAGGAAGACCCAATGTTAACTTAAGCATGACCTTGTCATTTTGAGACAATATGGCACATCAGTAAGATACATTACGTATTATCTTACACATATAAATTACTCATAAATTGAGAACATTTTTATGATTGATTTTGAAACTTAATTTTAGAATTTATGAGACTCAAACATAGCAAGACTTTCCACCTGAAATAAATTGTAAGTTTAGATGTAATTATGAATAACACCTTAAAGAAATAAGTTTGTTTCTGATAAATTTTGATATTTTGAAAAGGTTACTGTATTTTAATTATAACATTTGTAAACTTTAAGTAATTAAATACCTAAATTTTCTTAGCATTGGAACATATACCTTCAATAAAACATCCGTCATGGTTACTGCATCTTGCTTCTATGCAATTTAAGGTCAGTCAGTTTTGATAGCTTACAGAAAAGATTGATAACCCTTAATCTTTGTTAAGCTTCTTTATTGAAGACCATCAAGATTTAATTTTTTTTAATCTTACCACTTGGTAGATAAATGGCTTACAAGTCCCTTCTTTTCTAACTTTTCTAATTAATCTGAATGTCATTTGGGAGGGCAGGGAATAGGAGGGCTTTTTTTTTTTTTTTAAAGTCTTGCAAGCTAACTCTTACAAATATGTTTTTTATCAATGTCAACTCCCAGATAATGCCATCTGTGCTAATCCTAACCCTCTCTACCGTAGTGCTTTAAGTTGTCTTTTGCTTTGATTTATCAGATAGCTGACCCTGGCCTAACCCTGTCAGCTTTAGTTCAGAGGAACTCTCACAAAAGATAGGCCTCTGATCTGACAAATTGATTGGCTGCAAGGAATAGTTTAACTGGAAAAGGATCTCCCTAACAAGTGATAAAACCCTTTTATTCCCAGGTTACAGCTTTGGGTATGTGGGCAGAATTTATAAAATGTCCAACAGAAGAAGGAAACATGAGTAATCTGGAAAGCTGAATATAAAGGGAAGCAATAAAAGGCCCACAGCTTTCTGGTTAATGATAGTTCTGAGAATATCAGAAACTGTATTTTATTTAGAAGTCTTTAAGTGGAGGTTAATTGAAAATGATCATCCTAATTAGAAAACAAATATTAAAATTCTCTTAGTGTTTCAAAACTAACTTAACTGGAGTATGATGATTAGGTACAGGGATAATAGATTACAATCCATAGAAAATCTTTTGATCAGATTAAGGAACAGGTTGACACAATATCCTTTGTCTGGTGAAGCCATTCAGTAACTTCTGTCCATGGTACTTCGATTCTTGTCACATAATTTTGCTACTAGAAATCACTATCCAGTAAATTTTTACCCAAAAGGTTTAGAGTGAAGTTTCCATTTCCATTAAGTTTCAAGAAATAGACTTTAACAAAATTGTTTTAACTCAGAACAATATTTTATTTTATTTATTTTTTTTTAAGATTTATTTATTTGACAGAGAGAGATTACAAGTAGGCAGAGAGGCAAGCAGAGAGAGAGAGGAGGAAGCAGGTTCCCCGCTGAGCAGAGAGCCCGATGTGGGACTCGATCCCAGGACCCTGAGATCATGACCTGAGCCGAAGGCAGCGGCTTAACCTACTGAGCCACCCAGGCGCCCCAGAACAATATTTTAAAAACCAATATAAATTCCAGAAGATTTATCCTTTAAACTACTTGGTTATTTTAATTATACCATGTAGTAAATTAGAGCTGTTTTCACCTTCAGGTTTTTTTTTTTTTTTTTGAAGATTTATTTATTTATTTTAGAGAGAGAGCACAAGGGTAGGGGGCAGAGGGAGAGGGAGAGTCCTAAGCAGACCCCATACCCCACAAGTGGTTTGATCTCATAACCCTGAGATCATGACCTAAGGGACAAATAAGAGTTGGGGACTTAACCCACTTCTTTTTCTTGACATTTCATTTTTGCTTTCCTTCACCTTCATTCTTTTTATTCTCTCTTATTGCACATTTACATTTTTTTTTTTTTGTACTCCTACTTCGTAAAAGCTATGTACTAAATGAACTACATTCTATAGTCTATATATTCCTTTTATTCCTGGGTACCTTCATGATGACCCATCTCTTTTTTATGACATATGCCCAAGCCAGACTAAGATCAAGGATGTAGAAATCAATTATACTTTTTGAAGGAAATAGATGCAGCACTGATTGGACACTGGGAGGGAATAGATTATAGGTCAGCAGTCCCCCCTCCTGTCTAGAGTGGGGATGTGGGGCCTGGAGGAAGGAAAGCCATCCTGATGTCAGACAGTCAAGTAATTATTTGTAAGGGTGAGATCAGAGTTGAGACTCTAGATGTGCATTGGCAAGTGTTACATGAAAAATGCTATTGCCATCCTAACAGCCATCCTAAGACTGGCATGGCCCTCTATATTTCTACCATAGCTAGCCTTCATTGATTTCCTTTTAAAAAAAATTCTGACATAGGCTTCTAAACTTCCTGACAATTACATTAGCTATACAATACCTTTCTACGTCATTCTATTTCTGCCAAAGTTATCCAGAGTATATTTGTATTATCTGTATGATGCCTGTTCAGATGCTTTTGGATGAGGGAAATGAAAACTAAAGTGACAGACCCACATTTTAAGGTTAGGTAATTGGGATGAAGTGGGAGATATTTTCCAAGAGGAAATACAAGTCCATTACTTGGAAAAAATATATATATATGATCCTTTCAATGACTATTTTAACCCAATTTCTGAGCAGTTTTCCTGTTTAGTGTAATGCTGGCTATTGGTTTAGCAAAGAAGACAGAAAAATGTATGACAAAGGTAAAGCAAACAAAAGGAAAATAATCTCAATGATATGAGCCATAATTGAGAGTTTTGGTAACACTTAGTGCTTTAAAATACTATGTATAAGAAAATAAGGGAATGAAAATACAGTGTATCTAAGAGAATATGACCCTTGAGCATATTTTGTATGCAGAAACTTAGGTTTTATTTTGTCCTTTCCTTGCTATATTAAGTGAAGTTTCTTAGTCCAACTTCAGAGTTTAAGGATTGGTGAGAATAAATGTATAGAGCATCAGACTGAGATAGTAAATCAAGAGGGTTTGCATTGCTGGAGTCCTTGCTTGTTAAACAACCCTAGTTTATATGGAAATTTCACCAGTGACCTCATCATGTTACAATAGTTACAATGAGAGTAGAAGATGCCATTGTCCAATTGCCAACATTCAATTACCCAGAGATATCTGTACTATGTGTGCATCCTTCTAAAATAATAACAGACACAAAGGATCCAATGACATGTAGAAGTTGGGAAAAATCACACATATGTACCTTGGAGTTGAAAAGACAAACTAGAATCCTACAAGCTGAGATGGTGGGAAATGATCAACTCTAAGAATACATACATTTTAGACCCAAGTGTTGTCTTTTTGTTATTGTTGTTTTTAAATAACAAAGGCAAAAATTTAATCCTGAAAGAGTAAACCTCAGTTGTGGAAATAAGTAGTTTACTTAGAATAACACTTTAAGAATATTTTTTTAAGAATATTTTTTAAATGAGGAGCTATTGGGTTCATATTTAACTGAAGCTAATTTCTGTCTTGATACAAACCTAAGTAAACTTTTAATTGTCCTCTCTTTGACCTCTTCCATTTCTTAGCTCTAGCTTCTAGCTCAAAACACCTACTTGTACCTGCAGACCCGTTCTGTTCCCAAGTTTTCATGAACTGAATATATCCTCTTCTTTTTAGAAATGCTCCATCTTCTTTCCTCCAATTTAACAATTGCTCTAGGTAAAAATAATAACAATAATAATAATAAAAGAAAAGGAGAGTGAGTGTTCCCTTTATGCTATTTTAATCTAACATTTAGCTGAGACCCAAAAACATTGATGTTCTCAGAGACATTATTTGATAATGATGATTCCTTTTTGTTTTTAAGTTCAACTGGAACATTTTGAATGTACAGATCTTAAATGTGCTATAAGAAAAAAAAATGATAGTAAAATAGTACCAAGATGTGTCAGATAATGTTATCGAAAATGTTGCAAAATCCCATCATAAAGTATTATCCATCCTCTTCACATTTTTGATTAGCCTACATCCCAAGTCACATTTCTAAACATTGCAAGGTATGGAGTATATCTAGATTTAGTAAGAAAGTTAAAAGATACTCACTGATAAATTTTTATTTTAGAAAAATTTTCTGTGTATCAATTATTATGATGGTAGTTTGGGTTATAAAACTCTTAATAGTATTTTTTTAATTGAAAACATTTTGGTGTATATTTATATGAGGATACAATGTTTCTACTTCTTTAATGGAAAATTGAGTGACTAATTTTTTAAAAAAGTGACCATTAACTAATTCGAAAGCACAAAAGTTAAAAGCACAGACTGGACACAGATTCTTAAGAGTAAATTCTTTTTTTTTTCCAAATGGCCCCTGGGTAAATTCTTTTTTTAAAATGTTTTTCATTCTTCTTTTTTTTTTTTTTTTTAAAGATCTTATTTATTATTTATTTGACAGACAGAGATCACAAGTAGGCAGAGAGGCAGGCAGAGAGAGAGGGGGAAGCAGGCTCCCTGCTGAGCAGAGAGCCCGATGCAGGACTCTATCCCAGGACCCTGGGATCATGACCTGAGCTGAAGGCAGAGGCTTTAACCCACTGAGCCACCCAGGTGCCCCTCATTATTCTTAATGGTAAATTCTTAAAAATATTTTGTATCCAACTAATTTTTTAAAGAACTAATATTTCAATATACTTTATTAAAGTTTGTATTTCATAAACTACATATTCATTATGTTTCTGATTTTAGTGCTCAAATGTATGATGCTGAATCATTCAGTCAAGCTACTTTTGATTCCCATGGTTTTCTAGGCAGTTAGGTTATTTTCAGCACAGCATGAAAGAATTTTCACTTTATTTCAAGCCATTTGTTTTGTGTAACATCAATGTATACATGACAGCGTTAACAAAAATTTTGCCAAATATGCTATGACATACAATAAAGAGAAGGAAAAGTACCAAATTATATTATCTGTTTTTTGAGTTGAAATCACCCTACTTAAGAACGACTTTTGAAGTCATATTTCCTGAACATTTTAAAAGGTAGCTGCTTCCAAAAACTTCACACAGGCTTACTTATATTTTCTTATACTGCTACCAATTGGAGGGAGTTTATAAAGAAATGGCATTTATTCCTGCAGTTCTTAATTATATTACAGGTGTACATAAGGATATATCTTGTTGTCTAACAGATTGTAAGGCGAATTCTTTATAATGGTGCTGTTAAATGTGTACATTTGTTCCCTCTACCTAAAATCAATCTTGGACTATTTAATATCACTAGTTTCACATTCTACCTAAGGGGAAAACACATATAGCTCTGCTATACAACATTTTGTCCATGAAATGTTTCCTAACAAGCGTTGCCATGTCAAATGTAAGTGGATGGGGTTTAGAAGATTAGTCAAACTGCTTTACTATTTACCTCTGAAAATTGAGGTCTTGAGTTCACATAACTAAATGAATTCCCTTACAAACTATTTCTCTGAATTGCTAAGTCATAAGTAAATGGTCCTTTACAGAAACAAAAAAAGGATTTTCTTGACATACAGTATGTAATTACTAAACTTCTAACAGCAGTGCCTTAAAATACATAAATTTATGTAAAAATGGATCCACAATAATACTTTGTCAACCATTTTGCTTTTGTTTACCTATGGGTCAGAGAGTGTTTTACTCTTCACTTCATTCTATTTTAAATATTGTTGTAACAATAAGGGGATATGATTATTATTTTATTTTTTACAAGTGGAAAAACTTGAAGTAGGTTTCAGATGTTTGGTCATTTTTGAAGTTATTTTTGACAGTTGGTTTTCAAAGGAACAGCAACTACAGTAAGAGTCATTGAAGACTTAAGTCAGATCCTCCACAGGAAAGCACAAATTACAATAATTTTTGTATATTGTCCAATATACTTTACAGAAAAAACTCAAACCAATACACATGTTTTCAAAATCTTATTAAAGTAATAAAGTGAAACAACAGATATTAAATATTTTTAAATTATTGTTCAAGTTCTTTTGACATATAACTACTTTAGAGCTGATTAACTTACTGACATCTAGAAAAATTATCATTGCTAGTTTTGCTTGCAAGTCATGGATGGTATACTTTTATGTACACTTGATTCTAGATTCATTTTATAGCATTAACAGTATTTAGCTAAAGGATATATTTAAATTATCATCTAGAAAATTAACTTTTAAATATAAATTGTTTGGGGTTTGTATAACTAAAATGCATATAAATTTAAATGTGCCTGTGTATGTATGTGTATATACACATATCTAAACACACACATAACTCTATGTATACACACACATTCAATTTTGGTGATGTCTAGTAACAGTGATAAAAAAGAATTTGTAATAATAAGGAATAATTAACTAATTTTCTCCAAGTGGTTTCTTTTCATTTCATACTATTAATATGAATTATAGTTTTAGATATGCTAAGTTGACTGGGTTAGGTTTCTTCTTTTTTCCTATTTTTTTTTTTTGGACATTCCCTGGAATACTGTCTGCTATAATTGCTCATAAAAAGAAGTAATAGATGTCAGCAGAAATGAATACAAGTAGTAAAATTAATATTTTGAAAATTGAATGGTATCATTATTGGAAATACATGTCGCAGGATTATTAGAGTACAAAGATGTTACTGTAATCATAAATCACTATAGTTTTATATATCTAAATCCTCTGTCCCCCAAATTTATAGCTGTCCTTTATTTTAGTTACTTATATTTTGATAGTCTAACCTCAGAAATGAATGCATACAGTCTGAGACTTCTAAGATGGATTTATTTATTTATTACATAACTATTTATTGAAAACAAGCATTGTGTGATACAAACTTCCAGTTCTAAAATAAAAGTCCATGGAGATGAAAAGTACATCTCTGTCTGTCTCTGTCTCTGTCTGTCTCTCTCTCTATATATATATATGTATATATTCTTATATGTATATATACTCTTTTATATGTGCAGTATATATATAGTATTTATATGTAGTCAATAATATATTGTGATAATTTTGTATGATAATAGATGATGCTACACTTAGTATGGTGAGCATTAACTAATGCATAGAATTGTCAAGTCACTGTGTTGTAGATCTGAAACTGGACAAAAGTTTCACCCTTAACAAAAAAAAGGAAGAAAGAAGAGAAAGAAAGGAAGAAAGCAAGGGACACAGAGATAAAGGGAGGGAGGGAGGAAGGAGGAAGATAATAAGTACTGTGGTAAATTTTCAGGAAATAATAGTGATCAAGATATAAATGACCAGGAAGCACGAAATCTAGAGGACTGGGCAAGAATTGAAAATGTGTTTTATAATATGAAAAAGGTTATAGAAGTAAATATTGCTACCATACCATGTAGAAGAGAGACCATACTTCATGTGGAGGTAATCAGAAAACTCCCTACAGAGAAGTCAGAAATAGAACAAGTGTAGGAGTTGATCAGGCTTTCCTTTCTCTCTCTTTTAACAGGAAACAGCTAGTAAAAGCCAATAATAAAGATAGAAATATCAGATAAACTGAAACAATAGGATAAATGTAAGCAGCATAACAGAAGAAAGAGGGTAAAGAAATGAAGGGAATTCTTGTATGCTCAAATGGGAAACCAAGTAATGAGTATGGAGACATTTTGATTTTATTGTAAAAGCAATGTGATATCATTGATGGATCAGGTATGGTCAGACTTGTGTCAGTCATAGCTCTTAGTCAACAGTGTGGAGAATGAATTAGAATCAGTAAGAATGGAATGTATACTGTGAAAAATAAAGAAAGCATATCATGCTTTTCATAAGCATCTCTCTCTTTCTCTATGTATATATTTGACTTATCTACAGAATGATATATAACCTATTTAACTATGTATAGAAAAATGTAGGCACCAAAATGTACATCATCTTCAAATTGTACAAAAAAATATTTTCTTATTATGTTCCCATTTTGGATTTTTTAAAACAGGCAGTTTTGGATTGAAACACAGAAAAGTCAGCTTTCCAATTAGATTTGATTTTGTCCTAATTTCAAGGTTAATGATTAATCCATTAGCTATCACTCAGGCCAAACAGCAATCAATGGATACAAAGCAGAAAAATCATGTCAAATACATTTAATTTCCAAATTCCACATAGTTTTCTAAAAGCTACAGTTATTTTCTCAAAGACACTTTGACATTTTGACAAATTTGTGGGATGATCTCTATTTCTCTTGCAAACAAAACACATTTCACTCTACTAACTGATTATTTTCCTCTAGCTGTTGATCAGTTCTGTTTGAATAACTCCAGTTATCTGATTCAAAGTCACAGACACTTTTTTCTTTGAATTTTATTTTTACATCTTTATAGTCAAAATATGTTTTTTTATAGTTTTCTTAGTAAGAATTCTTCATAATTAAAATAAATAGAAGTTCTTAGGTGGCTAGGTTGGTTAAGTACCCAACTTGATTTACCCTCAGGTTATGATCTCAGCGTCGTGAGATTGAGCCCTGCATCAGGCTCCATGGTGGGTGTGGAGTCTGCTTGATTCTCTCTCTCTCCCTCGCACCTCTCCTCCCCCTCACTATGCTCCCTCTCAAACTCTTAAAAAAAAAATATTAATTAAGTTTAATTTAATAAATTTAGCCAGTTGTGATATAAATTATTTTAATGGTCCCCAAATGCATTGCCCTTTTTAACCTGTTACTTCCTAGGCAATTCCTTCACATTAAGAACATACTTCCACAGTCGTCTTTGAAAATGACTAACCAAAGAAAGACTATGATCTTCATATCAGATATCTGAGAATAATTATCTTTGACTATGAAACAAAATGAAAAGTGAAATGAAAGGGTGGCTATGGTGAATAGAGGAATGTCAGTTGGCAATCATCTTTATTTAATTTAATTCATAAAATAATATCTTGAAAGTCAACTTGTACACATCCATTGCTCTAAAGCTGTGCTGTCTAAAGCAGCAGCCAGTAAGTACATGCAAATACTGAGTTCCTGAAATGCAGTTGGTGTGGTTTAGGAATGAAATTTTCCAATTAATTTAATTAACTTAACTTAAATTTGAAACTTGAAGTTGTAGAAAATATTTTTTTCATTAAAAATATAATTGCTTTGGTGTGACATTTCACTGTAATCAATGCTTCATGTGATATTATGACTATAGTATAATGTGTCAGGTGCATAAGTAGTTTCTAACATTTCACATAAACACATCCCAGTTTTAGAAAATATTACTTATATTGTTTCAATTCAAATGATTCTTTTGGCTATACTGATTTAACATGGTAGTATGTTTATTTGAACACTTACATAGACAGCACAAATTAGAATGATATTTATGTAAATTGTTACACTTTTAATATTTTATTTTTAAGATTTCTTTTACTTATTTGAGAGAGAGAATGAATGAGAGAGGGAGCATGAGCAGGGGCAGAGGGAAGGGGAAGGGGAAAAGCAGACTCTCCTGCTGAGCAGGGAGCCTGATTTGGGGCTTGATCCCAGAACCCTGGGATCATGAGCTGAGCAGAGGAGACACACTTAATTGACTAAGTCATCCAGGCACCCCACACTTTTAATATTTTAATTATAAGTACTAATTATTTTATAAGCATTTATTATACTTATTACTTTACTTACAATGTAATTGAATTATTTTTCTCATATAAGTAAATAATTATGGTCAGAACTAAGTTTAAAATAACCACTTCTAAAATTAAATTTAAAACAAACTTTACATTTGATACAGAGTCAAGTGGGCATAGAGAAGCTAGTACTACAATCAGAACGTTAAAGTAAACAGAGTGGAAGAAGGTATTTGCAAATTTCATGATTAATGGCAGTTGCCTTATTTGGCTGTAGCAGAGCAAAATAGAAAAGTATTTTGTTTGTTGGGTTAAAATATTAAATGAAATAAAATAGAAAATATTATGAGACATTTTCAGCAAATATATAATAAATTCGGTGTTTTCTGTCAGCAGTCAAAAAAGAATAAATATGATTTTGTGTTTATTGCCAATGATTACTATTGGGTAGTCAAAGAGTTTCACACAAATTTACTCTAATTTCAAATTAAACTTTTTCTTGAAACAAAAAGAATGCTTGCCAATATTCAATTATTAAGTACTAAAAAATGGTCAAGTGATTTATGCTTTCACACCAATATCCCAATGTATTTGAATGAAGTAATGTGAAGCTTCAAGGGTAAGGGTTTATTGGTAACCTAAATAGGTAGGTAACAAGACATACGTAGAAATTGAAATTTTTCATAATGTAAATCTGTAGTAACTCAGATATTTTTCTAATATGAATAAATATGGAGGATAAATTGACAATGTTAGTAAATTAGCTGCAAAACTACTTTTTAAAAAAGTTTTAGGGAATGCCTTGCTGATATGGATAAATATAGTGATTTTAATCCATTAAATTTCTATTGGAATTTGATATTAATGCTACTGAATTGATATAAGAGTTAGAAAATTGACATAATGGGAAGAAATATTTTTTAAAGTAATATACTTTTTCTTTGAAGTCGAATGAATTTTTTAAAAAAGATAAACCCATTCGTCCATTTGGATACAGATATTAAGGCAAAATTATTTTTGCATTGATTCAGTTATTGATAGTTTTAAGACTTTATTTATTTGAGAGAGAGAGAGCACAGAGGGAGAGTGAGAGACAAACTTCTGTTGAGCAGAGAGCCCAATGTGGGGCTCAATCCCAGGACCCTGAGATCATGACCTGAGCCAAAGGCAGATGATTAACCAACTGAGCCACCCAGGTGCCCCAGTTATTGGAAATTTTTAAGTATATTTCAAACAATTTGGATATATGAAGTTACTTTTTGAAATGTAAATTTATGAAATCTTAAGTAGAAATCAAATATTTGAATTAGATAAACTGCACATATAATAAGTACATTTCAAATACTTGGTAATTTATTTTTTATTTTTTTATATTAATTTATTTATTTTCAGAAAAACAGTATTCATTATTTTTTCACCACACCCAGTGCTCCATGAAATCCATGCCCTCCATAATACCCACCACCCGGTACCCCAACATCCCACCCCCTCGCCACTTCAAACCCCTCAGATTGTTTTTCAGAGTCCATAGTCTCTCATGGTTCACCTCCCCTTCCAATTTCTCCCAACTGCATTCTCCTCTCTAACAGCCCCTGTTCTCCATGCTATTTGTTATGCTCCACGAAAAGCTTTTGCACAGCAAAGGAAACAGTCAAGAAAACAAAGAGGCAACCCTTGGAATGGGAGAAGATATTTGCAAATGACAGTACAGACAAAAGGTTGACATCAAGATCTATAATGAACTCCTCAAACTCAACACACACGAAACAGGCAAACATCAAAAAATGGGCAGAAGATATGAACAGACACTTCTCCAATGAAGACATACAAATGGCTATCAGACACATGAAAAAATGTTCATCATCCCTAGCCCTCAGGGAGATTCAAATTGAAACCACATTGAGATATCACCTTACACCAGTTAGAATGGCCAAAATTAACAAAACAGGAAACAACATGTGGAGAAAGGGGAACCCTCTTACACTGTTGGTGGAATGCAAGTTGGTGCAGCCTCTTTGGAGAACAGTGTGGAGATTCCTCAAGAAATTAAAAATAGAACTTCCCTATGACCCTGCAATTGCACTCCTGGGTATTTACCCCAAAGATACAGATGTTGTGAAAAGAAGGGCCATCTGTACCCCAATGTTTATAGCAGCAATGGCCATGGTCGCCAAACTATGGAAAGAACCAAGATGCCCTTCAACAGATGAATGGATAAGGAAGATGTGGTCCATATACACTATGGAGTATTATGCCTCCATCAGAAAGGACGAATACCCAACTTTTGTAGCAACATGGATGAGACTGGAAGAAATATGCTGAGTGAAATAAGTCATACAGAGAGAGTCAATTATCAAATACTTGGTATTTTAAAATGCATTTTATATTTTACCTCTTGAGATAGAAATATTTTAATATTACCTTCAATGCAACATATTAAGAGTAATTTAAAAAATGACATATGTGACTCTCATATTTCTATTAGTCAATACTCTTATAATAAGAAAGATTATCAGTATGGGGTAAACTCATGTAAAATATCACATTAATATTCACAGATTTTTGAACTGCAGATGATTCCCAGAAAACCAGAAATCTAGAAATATGCTGTGACACAGGGTTTTGTTTTTATTTTGTAATTGCTTGACTCCATAATCATATGTATTTTCAGGTTAAAAGAAATGGGAAGACTATATTCAATTTAAATGAAATAAAAAATTAGAAAAATCTCTAAGAATACAAAAGGTAGAATATTTTATCTTAGTCAAAAGAAAGGCAATTGATGAACTTGGTGGATTTATTCACTTGCTTCACTATTTTAATGAACAGGATTGTTTTTCAGTAAGTTGCTATAAACATATTTATTAGCCAAAGATAGAAGAAACAGTGTTTGCTACAGTCACCTTTCTCTTTCTTTTTGAAGAATATAATAATGCCTGTGGATTGTAGGCTACATACTGATAAATGTTTCTTGGTAAGTTTCAGTTATAATTCTTTCAAATGGTATATATATATATATATAGTGTTATTTTCCATGTTTCTTAGTGGTGTGGAGAGGGAAAAAAAAAAAAAAAAAGGGACTTTTATAGTTTCCTACGCTATGTGGCAAGAATGAGGGAATTAAAGCTATGAGAAAAAGACAATAAAATTTTACCTGTATAGGAATAGTAAACCAGGTAGCTCACTTTTATATCTCTGTATGAAATCTTAATAGAGAATGCCATTGCTTAAGTGAAACTTACAAGCACTTAATAGAATTGTTCACTCCTAATACTTAGTATCCCAAGAAGTCAGTGTAATCCTACCATGGTTAGTGTAATATAGAAATTCCTAATAAGGCACATAAATTCTCATTAAATTCAGTTCAAACTTGCCACTAAAATTTCAGTTTATGCAGTCTTATTTTGGTGAGTTATATTTAAAACAAATAATGTATAAAAAAGTGTTCTAGGATAATAGAATCTTTTTATATTGAAATAAATAATAATTTAATAAATAAATTTTTAAAAATCTAAACAAAGAATATAACCTATTGTCCTTTCAATTGTTTCACTTTTTCAAGTCCAAAGTTTAATTTGAGAGGAAAGAGAATCAACATTGAAATCGATAGAGCCTGAGGCATTGGTAAAGAGGCTTCAAGGTATCAGTGTAAATTTACATCTTCAAAGTGAGAATAACTTTAACTTGTATCACTTCTCCTTTTGTTAAAATCTTTGTCAAAAGAAAAATGTAAGATTTTTTTATGGCCTCATTTCACTTTACTCATCAAAAGTATTAATTTATATTTATTTTTACCTGTGGTGATATATTTGAGTGACTGAAAAGGAATAGTTGACTTCAAAAGTCATATAGTCCTTGGCAATAGTACTGAGTGTGAGGCTATTTAGGGGAATCTTAAGGAAAACACAACATAGAAAACTCTAAATTTGGTTACTTATTACCCTTTTTATTTTTTTTAAGGATAGTTTTTCTGATCATAATCTGGAATTAAATTATTGATGTCAGTAAAATACTTGTTATATATCCTTACCCACTGATGATTCCAAAACAGAAGTCTTACAGTACGCGTTAGAATGCTGACAAGAATTTACATTAAAGTTTGTATTTTTGTAAGGTTTTCACAAAGATTTTATTTTAAGCATCATTTATTGACAGTTAAGTTTGGCTGTTGTCTATGGACTTAAGGATGGAATTATTATGTGCAGTAGAGAATCCCTGCTAACTTCCTTAGAGAATCTGGCAGTGGAGTTAATCAAAGATTAATCCTCCCACCCCCCAAAAAATAAATCCCCAATTATACCATTACAGATGAAATCAGAAGTGATGCATACCAGAAACTGACACTTCAAGTGTGGTTCTTTGTATTGCCAAGTTTATTCTTAGAATCACTATAGAGCTCAAGCCAAACTACCTTATTGTGCAATAATATAAGCATCAGTCTCCAAATCTAGTTACACTCAGCTGACAGGTAGCTATTTAGGGAGACCATCCACAGGGAGTGATTGGAGTCCCATCTGTTTAAGAACTGTCTGCCAGTGATAGCAAAAGATAGGGAAGATCCATCATTCTAAGTGGGGGATCAATGGCTGAGAGCATACTGTAAAGAAGCAAGTTAAGAGAGTGTTATTTTGTATTGGGGAAAAGTTAGAATGATATTGACCCTCTCTAAGTCATGTAGAATTGGATTTAGGGACAAGGTTTTTATTGTGAGTGCACCATGTAACTTGTTAAAGTCTTTGAAACAGCAGTGAGACAGGGCACTTTAAGTCTCTACCTCTCATTAAAAATAATAAAAGTATGTCCATTCAACCACTCTTCAGAGAAAAAGAAAAATGTCAATGTTATATGACTCTTAGATATCTCCTCTAGTATCTTTTGAAGTGAAACACACAGTACACTTAATACTCAAACACAATTTTCTCCCACCAAGAAGATAGGCTGTCTACTTGAAGAGGGTATGGTTGAATCAATCATGGAATCATAGACTAGTAAATCAGGAAGATACCTACATTATCATCTATAAAACCTTCTCAAGTTAAACAAAAGAAATTAAGTGACTTACCTACATGTTAAACAAACAAACAAACCGAAAATCTAGTGAAGAATAAAAGTGTAACTAGAACCAAATATTCTTTAATTTAGTACATTGTTCTACATATGATACCATTCTAGTAGTCGCTTATCAATAATTATATATTGGGAAGATATGTATCAAATAATAACAAAGTAATGCAATAAAATACACTTGTGGACAATATAGTGATTTGATATCCAATATTCATCCCTCTTGTTGATATACTCTGTAGGCTGAAGACTAAAAAATTCAGCTTCTCAAAATTTCTTGCAATTAGCATTTCCTGTTATTAAAGCTCAGTCAATTGGACAAACTCACATGTTTTAGGAGTTGACAGTATGGCAAATGTTGCACTTTTGCAAGGATTATCATGGAAACTTTTGAGGTTTTGGGGGGATAATATTAACCAACCTCTTTTCAATATCTTTCCAATATCCCTGGATATTGGGATTCAGGCTTCAATTTTATTTGTACCTAACAGACACAGTCTAATTCTAGACTCCATAACTTTGGGAGATCTTTCTCATGCTTTCTTCATAGTCATCAACAGGCACAGTGGTCTCCTTGAGTTATGGTGGGCTTGGCAGCTTCCCTAGCCTTTCAGTTTGGTAATATTTTCAGATATGTCATTCCTAGATGCCCCATTAATGGAAAGTCTGCTCTTACTACCTTCTAAAAATTTAGTTAGCATATATTTTCTATTTTTCTTTGTAAAATATATTTCTTTTTTTAGGGACGCCTGGGTGGCTCAGTTGGTTAAGCAGCTGCCTTCGGCTCAGGTCATGATCCCAGCGTCCTGGGATCGAGTCCCACATCGGGCTCCTTGCTCTGCAGGGAGCCTGCTTCTCCCTCTGACTCTGCCTTCCACTCTGTCTGCCTGTGCTCGCTCTCGCTCACTCTCTCTGACAAATAAATAAAATCTTTAAAAAAAAAAAAAAATATATATATATATATATATATATATTTCTTTTTTAGCTTGAAATATTTGGTGAATTTTTGTTACCTACAACTGAACCCTAACTAATATAAATTTGTTTGGCACATTCTATGTTTACTAAAATATTCCGATAAAGGGGTATGAATTAAGACTTGAATATTACAAGAAGACTTCACAAAGAAAATGGATTTAAAGTTAGACTTTAAATCAGCTAAGATTTTGACGGCCTAGGGAATAAGAAAATGTCAGTTTAGAGGTGAGAAGTAACCTGAATTGATGACAACAGAAATGAACTTGCATATACCTACTAAATGCCCATTACATGTTGAATATTATGAATACAATAGTTCTGAATCAGCATAAACACTGATTTGAATACAGTGAAGAGTGTGTTTGGGAGAAATGATGAATATACAGTTGAGTTAATAGGAGAGAAGTAATATGTTGGCTAACTGATTTTGAATTTTAAAAAAAGGGAAAAATAAATATTTGGTAGAATTAAAAAAATAGAAGGGAAGTAAATAGAGAAGGCCTTAAAAATGGGGAAGTTATTGAAAGAAATACTTTGAAGGATATTTGAAAAGGGAGTGACATGATAAAATCACTGTTTAAAGCATAACATGGGCAATAATATATTAGAGTAGAGGAGCTTGACTAGAAGGATATTAAGATTAATGATGCTGGAAAGGGAGGCATAAATACAAGATCGAGGTCTTTTAGGAAGAGATGATGTCTATAGCATAGAGATTCATTTTAGTGAGCAGTTAACTTTAGAAGATAAACATTAATAAAGATTTTCATATAAAGCTCTAGTGGAAATGAGATCACAGGTATAAATAAGGGGTTGTATGGAGCTGAAAAGAGGGCAAATGTGTGTTCCATGATATAGGACGTCTCAGAAATGAGACGTAGGCTGCAGGGAAGTGGGAAGCTACAGCAGTTTGTACCCAATGAAATAAGATGTTTGAGAAGTTTATTTGGGGAGTTCACTAGGAAAATGATTAAGGATCTGGGCCAGAAGAAAACCAGACAGTATAATTTTCATATAGGCCAAATATCCCAACAGTATTCTATAGCCCAGGTGTGACTATCAGAGAAAAGGAATTTGGATACTCTTTACAAAATGTGTGTAAATATGTTAACACACAATGTGGAAGATAAATAAGGTGAAATCAATGATAATATTAGGATTTCTAAACCAATTTCAGGGTCTATTATTAATGCAAATAACCTCTAAGAATGCTATATGTAATAATTCTCAAGTTTGTTTCCTTTTTTCCCTAATGTTTTGAGGTATCCCACAATTTTGTGTAAAGAAGGCATCCCAGATATTCTGAAGAGGCTTTTCCTCCTGAATAAAGAGGGACAGAGTGAGTAAACCCTGATACCCAAATGAAAAACTTACATCTCCTCACCTTGTCTAGTTAGCCTTGCATTAGAGACATCTCTATCAGGCAGACATTTCCTAGGCTCATAAGTTAGTTATCTTGTCAACATCCTCCTTGGCCCACATGAAAGGTAGGACCTAGAGGGTCATAAGGACCAGAAAGGAAGCTATCTATCCTTCTCCACCTTATGTGCAGGAATCCTAGTGGGGTGTGGTTGGGGGTGGTCGTTCCTAACAGTGTCTCCCAGTGTTAATAGAGAGAACTCAGTAGTATACTTGGGAGGTATAAGGGAGCAAGGGTTGAATTCAGAGAATGGGAACAATAAACAAGAGATTTTATAGGCTCTAGGAAAGAGGAAGAATTAAGCTATACCTGGTCCTACTCCACTAGGAGCATGGAACAGCATTCCCTCTCAGTATTTTCTTTACATTAGTGACTTCCAACCTCATTCCAAACCACACTGTGTTTTGAGGATAAGAAATTCTCTATCCTCTCTTTCACCAATATTCTCCCTTTTGGTAGTGTCACCGCTTCCCATGTGTACAGAAGAAAGAGGATGTATCTAGTTGCTATTGCCCACTATTCTCTAACAGCCCACCCCTCAACTGCCCACATACCCACATAGCCACATCCATACAAACACTACACTATGGGCAGTTCTTTTGAAGCCCTGAAGAACAGACCAGGAAGGAGAGGTCTTCAAGAGGAGAACATAGTGGCATGAATTCTTTGCACTGAGTTTGTACTTGTCCTTGGTCCAAGGGAAAGACTGGCGAAGTGAATGACTCGAGAATTTCTGTCATTCATGTGTATCCTTGGGGCTGTGGTAGGTGATTCTCAGTATGTAGGTCTGCCAGAAATAAAGCTAGAGCTCTCTCTCTGATATCTCAGGATTAGCACTGCTTGATCAGTGACAACCTGAGAGTGACAATGAAGGTATATTTGATGGATGTTTTACCAAACAATACTTAGACAGAGGTCTTTGGGGCTTAGCTCTTTGCATTGTACACACAGCAAGATCTTGTTTGCCCCATTTCAGGAAGTTTAGGACTTATATTTAGCAAAATTCACTTGACATAGAAAAACAGAGAGGGATGGGTGTTATTCATACCACATTATTAGCCTTATTTGAAGACAAATCAGTGAATCCCATATAGGCTAAGAAATTTCTGCATCTGTTTAATGAATTAGTGAATGAGCTGAATATTGAACCCACTTAGAAATGAGGCCTGAGCTTTCCAATTAATTCCCACAACAAAAATTTACTGTAGACCTTCCGTGGGTTAGGCACTACATAGTAGTAAACAAAATTGGTTTATGTCCTCAAAAAGCTTATAATCTAATGGAGCAGATAGGTAGTATAAGAGAAAACAAACCAAGAAAAATCTATTGTATATAGCAGCAATTAAAATCATGGTAAGAAGAATATGTAGTAATAATATATATAAAAGGAGCATGTTGTGGATACAGTGCTTGGCACACATCACCCATTTTAAATTTCCTCTGGTGTAGCTTCTATTCTGCAGAGACTAGAATGCTTGCAGTCAGGGTTTTGGAAGCTCTGAGAAGCTGAAGGTAAAAATGAGGCTTCTTGGGCTATTTGTACCATAAAGCTTAATTGTAAAGAAATCTAGTATGTATTTTCTGCATTGTAATTCCAGAATCTAGTCACTTGCTTTGTAAGAGTTGAGGGGATGTGGCAGGTGGTCATAAATTCAATTTACTGACACCATGATCATAGAAGTATGATCTTGAGGTCAGTACCAGTAATAGCTTTCTGATTCTCCATCTTCCTAATTATGGCAGAGGCAGAGGCTATCCTGGCAGGGCAATTAGGTGCTCTTGTTCTGGGAGTAATCCTGGTAGTCTTTCTGACTGCTTATTCCTCTAGAGCTTCTGAAAATTTTGCCTAATAAATCTATTTTTGATTAAAATGTCCAGAGCTGTTTTGTATTTTCTCCTGTAATTGAGGCTTAACTGATAAAGGGAACTCATTTAGATTCATTTTTATTAGCAACAGCATTTCTGAGGACATGCCTTTTATATTGATAAATGAAGAATGAGTAGGACTTAAGCAGGTAATGATTGGGTAATAGGACATTTCAGGCAGAGGAAACAGCACAGGCAAAACCCTGACACTGGAAATAAAACTTCTTTAAAGTACTGAGGACGAGGCAGGGTGACTGGACCGTATGGGACCAGATGGGTCTCATGGTGGATGATGCTAGGGAAGTTACTAGAATATCATATAAGGACACATGATTTGAGATTTCTCTAAATGTAAGAGTTGGTGACTGAAAGACATGAAGAGAAGGAGAGTAATAAGCATTTTTGTTTGAAAAAGATTTCCAAAGTTGATTTTAAAGACTAGATTTAGAAGGAGCAAAAATGGTTGCAAGGAATGCAGTTAGAATACTATTGAAATAGTCTAGGTGAAAGTTGATGGTGATACAGAATAGGGAGATTGTAAGTAAGAAAGATAAACTGGCAGATTTAAGATACGGTTAAGTAGTGAAACTGGCAGAACAATAAGGCAGAATGATTTCTTTCCCCACTTCTCTTTAATCCCACACCAGATCTTGGATGTTAATACAACTTGACAAAGATTAGCCCAAATCAAACCAGCCAGGGAAGAGAAAACAGTATTTTTCCAGCAGACAGTGATTTTGCTTTTCTCCCAGGTTATAGCCCCGTCCCCATAGTATTGAGTGTCCTCATTTCTGAGCAATCTATACTGACTGTTTTTTAGAGGGAAAGCAAAATGATAGGAGGGGCTCAGGAAATCTTCTGTCCAATATGCATCATATGTTCTCTATTTTTGTCCTTTTCTAGACATCAGTTTCTTATTTCTATGTGTTAATTATTCTGAAATATGTACTACTTATCCTTTTTTTCCCCCAAAATAATAAATATGCCTAATACCAATAAGTACATGTAGGTCCTGCTTAAACACTTCACAGATATTAATAGTTTATTTCTTGCAGCCACCTAAATGTTAATGCAATGATTTCCCTTATTTGAGAGATAAGGTAACTTGCCCAGATTTCCAGATAAAAATAAATAAAATGTAATCTGAGATAGTCTGATACCAAAGCCCATGTTTTTAAACATCACTATACCTGATTAATATAAGTTAAGAATAAAATCTACAAACTGTGTAGTTCTTACCTGGAAATAAGAGTTACTGTTAAATATGAATCTTAAAGTTTAAATATTTGAGGTATTGTGTGTTTAAAAAAACACACAAACAAAATAAACTCTAATTAAATTTCTAAACCATAATTTCATTTTTTAAAATTTTATCTATCAAACTGCCAGTTTAATTTTGGAATTAAATGCTGTGCTGTCAGTAGCGTAGATAAATGCTAATGTTGAAAGCTGAAAAAAATTATGTCAGAAGTACCATCATCTATCCTGTGGAGAAAAGTAAGCTTATTTTTGAAATATTAGCACCTTTAATTATGTCTAAGATCCATTAGTAAAGTCCTCATTACAAATGTTTCTAGCAGTGATAATTTGCTATTGTGCTAAATACTACTCTTTTGTCACAGATTATTTTTGGTACAGTTAACACATTATTAACCTTTCCTATAATACTCACTAGGTCACATACATGCACACAATCACAATGCAGGGCTGTATGGAGAAAACATATGTGAGCTCTTTTGTGTGACCACGTCTCCAGTGCATGAAAGTTCATCTGGAGCTTGGAGCCAAAACTAAATGGTCACTTGAAATTATAGTTTTCAGAGAGTGAAATATTTATGTTGCCTTTTTCCTTTTAGTGAAGAAATGGTACCTGCAGACATTGTGAAATAGTGCCAAGAACTTTGGTTGGAAAGTTAGAAGACTGATCTCTTTTGCTCTTCCACAAAATACTATTTAGGCAGCTCTTCTTTAATATCCATGGATTTCAATTTCTATATTTTTAAAATGAGGGGCTGGATCTGGATGATGTCCAATGCTGATATATTTAGTTATCAGTTAGAGATGTAGCTCTCAGAATAACCACTAAAAGAGTCCTGAGAAGTAATTATAGAATGGAGTTATAGAGCATGCTCCAATCATGTGATATTCACAGGGAAAAAACTTTGCATCAATTAAGGTTCTCATTAGCCATAGTTAAATTTGCTTTACATATATTTGTCTTTATGTATTTCGAGACCCTGTTATCAATTGCCTACACATTTAAAATAAATACTTCCTCCTGGGGAATCAAAATTATTATTTAATAACTCTCTTTTTGTTTGAAAATTCTTGGTCTTATAGAGAAATCTGCATTAATTTTACATTAATATAACAATACAAGCTTGCTTTTGACATTTATCTCTGCCAGAAATGTATCTTTTGCAATTTGTATTCAACATTTTTGTTAACTATATTTTTAGCTATGTCTCATATAAGACAAAGTTAGATTTTTTTTTAAAAGCAAGTCTCAGAGCA
This sequence comes from Mustela erminea, assembly GCF_009829155.1. Taxonomy (NCBI): domain Eukaryota; kingdom Metazoa; phylum Chordata; class Mammalia; order Carnivora; family Mustelidae; genus Mustela; species Mustela erminea. Next base: position 176,631,609 of record NC_045614.1, read on the forward strand.
ATTGTCTTTTAACTATTATTTAATCTACTTTTACAGTAAATACTCATATATTTGGATGCATGCATATTTTTGTGATTTTATTTGTTCTGATATTTCTGTTTTTTTTTTCTTCTGTTCTCTTTTTGTTTGTTTGTTTGTTTTGTTTGTTTTTAAAGATTTTATTTATTTTCTTGACAGAGAGAGAGAGAGAGAGCACAAGCAGGGGGTACAGGAAAGGAGAAGCAGGCTCCGCAGTGAGCAAGGAGCCTAACACAGGGCTTGAGTCCAGGACCCTGGAATCATGACCTGAGCAGAAGGCAGTTGCCTAACCAGCTGAGCCACCCAGGAGCCCTTCTTGTGTTCTCTTGTATTTGCTAATTTTATTTATCATCCTATCTTTTCCTCAATTAGTTTATTGTACTCAACACTCTTATTAGATATATCCAATAATATTTTTTATTGTTCTTTTCATGGTGAATCTAGATCACTTACCTTGCATATCATTCAAATTTTCCTTAATGTGAATCTGAAAAATATTTTGATTTTGCCCTTTGTGTTAGTTTTTTAAGGCTACTATAACAAAGAACCACAAATTGAGTGGCTTAAAAAACAGAAGTTTATTATTTCACAAATTTGGGAATTAGAAGTCTGAAACTAATGTACCTGAAGTGTTGGTTCTTTCTAAGTACTCTGAGGGATGGCTCTGTTCCAGGCCTCTTGGGTTGCCTGTATGTGGCTATCTTCTTCCTCAGTCCCTTGACAAACTTTTTATGTGCATCTGTTTCTGGACTTCAGGATTAATTATGGTTTATTCTGAAATCATGTCTGAGAGAGGCTGCATCTGCTTGGCTATATAAAAGGATGATTTCTTTCTACTTTTGCTATCCTCAGCAGATTTTCTATTATATATATCACATATTTTTTATTGCTTCATTCAATAAAAAAACTGTTTTCTTTCTCTTCTTCTGTAGAGAAATTTTCTGGGATTTTATTTCCCCAACAATATGTATTTAGCCTTCTCAGTCTATGTTCCATGTCTCATATATATTTTTTTTCCTTCTCTCTATGCTGCACTATGGAATTTTTTTTCATTTTTCCGATTTTATTGAGATAAAATTAAGATATTATGTAAGTTTAAGGTTTAAAACATAATAATTTTTATCCTTTTTACTTTATTTTTATTGCTTTTATTTTAAAATTTAAATTTATTTAAATTAATCTAATTTTTATTTAAATTCTAGTTAGTTAACATACAGCATAATATTAGTTTCAGGTGTAAAATATGGTGATTCAACACTTCCATGCAACACCCCATGCTCATCATAACAATTGCCCTCCTTAATCTCCATCACTTATTCAACCCATTCCCACACCCTCCTTCACTCTGGTAACCATTAGTTTGTTCTCTATAGTTAAGAGATTATTTCTTGGATTGCCCCTCTCTCTCTCTTTTTTTTTTTCTTTTCCCTTTGCTCATTTGTTTTATTTCTTAAATTCCACATGAGTAAAATCATATATTTGTCTTTCTCTGACAAAATTATTTCATTTAACATGATACTCTCTAGTTCTATCCATATTGTTGTAATGATGAGATTTCATTCTTTTTATGGCTGAATAATATTCCATTGCATGTGTATATACATATATTTATATATGTGAGTGTGTGTATATACACACATATACATATATATGTATATGTGCATATATATGGATATATATATATATATATCCCTTCTTGTTTAGCCATTCATCAGTTATTTCCATTATTTGGCTATTGTAGATAATGCTGATCTACCTTTGAAGCCAACTGTTTATCTCTTTGGCTATATTTAGTCTGCTTTAAACCTATTCTTTGAATTTTTTTTTTTTCAGTTAGTACCCATATTTGCTTTTGCAATGTATTTTCTTTTCATGGTTGCATTGTCAATAGTTTTCCTCAAATATTTTGAAGTTACTTTTAATTTTTTAGAAATAGCAAGAATAGTCTCTTCTTTCCTCATACTCTGTTTCTGTTAATTCTAGTATAATTGTTACAGGTCTGTTACTGTACTTTTTTTAAAAAAGATTTTACTTTTTTATTTGGCAGACAGAGATCACAAGTAGGCAGAGAGGCAGAGAGAGAGAGAAGGGGGAAGCAGGCTCCCTACTGAGCAGGGAGCCCAATGCAGCGCTCCATCCCAGGACCCTGGGATCATGACCTGAGCTGAAGGCAGAAGCTTAATCCACTGAACCACCCAGGCACCCCTGTTACTGTACTTTTTATATACATTTTCAATTCAGCTGTCTAATTTCTTCGTGGCTTAGAAATATTTTATGTTAAATTCTTTTTTTTTTTGAAAATAATATTTGTGAGAATTCCTTCAGAATTCTGTGAGAATGAAAGTGTATTTCTCAGAGATAATTTTTCTTATTTCCATCAAGAAAGCAGAGGCCAATTGGGCAGATACATATTTAATTTATAGCTTCTTTTTCTTATCTCCTGAGTATTAAAAAATTGGGGCTGTGTGATAAATACCTTTTACCACAAAATGTAGCAGATGATAATGTTTCTGAAGGTTAATAATCTGTTAATCTGTTGTCTGGAGTCACAGAGCTCTAAAACTTGACTAGTGCTGGAGAATCTGCTTATAAAAGAACTTGCTCACTTGGTTGTAATATTTCTTGTAACATTTCTATAACATGTACTTCTCAATAGAGCTGATCTCAACATAGAATTTAACTTCCCGTGTGAGCAATCTGAAAGGGAAGAGGAAAAATCTGGATTTTGAAATCACAGACCATCACTTTCCCTTTATCCTATTTATTAGAAATCACTGAATCTAGCCTATCATCAAGGGAAAGAAATTAGGTTCTATCTCGTAAAAGGAGGAGTATCAAATAATTTATGGGCACATGTATAGTAGATTGTGAATTCATTTCACTTCTCAGACACAATCATTTTCCTTGCTGTGCTCTGTACCAAGACAGGTTTTTCTGGCAGTCATTTAAGAAAAGAGAGTGGTTGAGGTTGGGCTTAATTTATATTTAGACTGACAGTGTAGCCCTTTAGGATCACTTATTAGACTTTCCCTTTGGTCAGATCCTTGGTTTTGTCGTATTATACTCACATTTTGTTAAATTATTAAGACTACAGCTCACTTCCAACAGTTTGGAAAATGTTCTTAGGCAAAAGCAACATTCCATTTCTGAGTTTCTACCTTCATTTATGTTTATCAAACATTTATATCTCACCAGCTCTTCTATGCTTCCAAAATGATTTTGTGTTTTGAATAATAAAGCATTTTTTAACTTTTTATTTTTTAAATAATATTAGAAAAAAAGAAGCTGCTGAAATAATGTAGAGAGACACAGGCCTTCCAGAATAGTGAATAAAGACCTTTATAAACCAACTCCTCCATAATAGCAATAAAAAAAAAAAAAGACAAAAATGCAAAATTCAGCTTTTACAGAACTCTGAAAATTAACCAAAGCATGCAGCAATCTGAGACTTATTTATTCAAGAAACATTACTGACCTTAGTAAGAACAGCAGAAATTATGGTGTTTTAACTTGACCTACTCCCTCAGCATTGACCTGCATCTCTAGCCTTGAAAACCAGCAGCCTGCAACCATAGTATAGCTTTGATAACCAGCAGCCCTGCAGCTGCTGGAGAAAGCAGACTACATTTGAAGTTCTTCATAAATTTCCATTTCTAGAGCATTGTCATTATTTGACCTTTCTCCCAATTCCCTGGGAAACCTTCATTTACAAATGTTCATGTTATATTGACACATGAGTATTTCATTTTTTTCTCAGAGCAAGTGCTACTGGTATTGCATTTTTACCTATAGTTCTTACATGTTTGTTGCTCTTATATAGAAATATAATTGGTTTTCATGTGTTGATCTTTTGTTCCAGAGATGTGAGAACTTACATATTTGTTCTTAGGGTTTTTTTTGATGACTCTCAGTTTTGTTTTGTTTTGTTTTAATGTACACAATCAAAACATCTGCAAATATGGGCAGTTTTTTTTTTCAATCTATCTGCCTCTGTTTTTCTTTTCTTGATTATTATACTGGCTAAGGCTTATAGATCAATGGAGAAAAATAGAATCTAGAAATGTACCTGCATATCCAGTTATTTGAAGTCCTACAAATTCCCCAAAACAATGTATAACAAATGAAAACCTTACCTATTAGGGTGCTGGGACAACTGTATAATCACACAGAAAAAGTAAACTTTGACCCTTACCCTACCCTACACAAAAATTGTCTTGAGCTGAGATTAGAGACCTAAACATAAAAACTAAACATGCAAAGCACCTGGTTATAGAATAGAATAATTCTAATATTATATTAGAATTAATCAGAATAGTATGTTGACTATCTTAGGGGAGCAAAAATTTACCTCAGAGGACACAGAAAACATTAAACATCATGGAAACAAATTGATAAGTTAGACCTCATCACATCTTTTTAACTACATAAATATTTAGCAATAAGAAAATGAATATATAAGACATGATTTGAGAGAAACTGTATATAATACATATGTCTATCAAACGATTTGAATCTGTAAGAACAAGACTAACTCATTAAAAAGGAGACACACAACCCACTTAAAATAGGCAAAATTTAAATAAAAGTCAAATTTTAAATTCAAAATTAAAAAAAAGATTTTGAAAGAATGGTTACAAAGAATATATACATGTGGACGATAAGCACATGAAAATGTGCTTATTGATAGTCATTAGGACACTGAAGAATATCACAATAAGATACTTCATACACACTAAAATTGCTAAATTTAAGAATACTGATTTTACCAAATGTTGGTGATACTACATGAATAAGCAAATTTATGATGATAAAAATCAGAACAGTATTTACTTCTGGGGTAAATATAAAAAGAAGCAGAAAGAAACTTTCTAGGATAAGGAAAATATTTTATATCCTGATTGAGGCTTGGATTTTGTTGGTGTAAGTTTGACAAAAATCATCATACTCTATCCTTAACACTTTTGTATTTCACTGTATGTAAATTTTACCTCAGTAAAAATAATAATGAAATTATGATCTACACACACATAGCACAAATATCCAATATACCAATGTGAAGTAAAATTGGCTTTTCTTCAGTTTCTCTTAAAACTGAATTATGGGTATGGGAGACCAGACAATGGCAGCATGGGGGTATGGGGATAGCATCAGGGAATGGCAGCTCTTTCAGGATTCTAAAAGACAGATCAGAATCAAAGCTGGAACTATAGGTTCACTAGAGGGAGGGTTTTTTCTAGTTTAGATTTGGGGAATGGTGCAGATTGTGCAGATTCCCCTGAAGTGTCTCTGACCCCTATTTAATTTAGTAAACAAAGTAAAAATAGTTTCTGTGGATAGCAAAAAAAGATTTAAAATTGACTAGGAATATAAGTGATCATTAACTAATTTCCTAACTTGAAAATTCCCTTAGAGAAGGTTACTTTCTGCTTTTTTTTTTCCCCCTAGCCTAGTCTCTCTGTGTCTACTCACACAAAAATACCATAATCCTTAATATCATCTATAAAACTATGGGACACTATGTCTGTTCTCTGAAGCAGATATGACATGCAGAGCTTACTGATTTTTTTTTTATTAGCCAGGGTATGTATTTCCTCAAGCTGACTTTTGGGATGCTATAGTACAAAATGTTAGCTAAGCACACTGGAGCTGGGGAGGAAAAGTTAATGGAAAAAACATGGTCACAAATAACACTGGTTTTCCCACTAGTTGTATGAAAGCACCAGCTTCCATCTCTTTTCTTGAATGTTCTCTTCTAGAGCTAAAGTTTCAAACACATCTGGTTTGGAGATATCCAAACTCACTGCTTCCCATGTCCTGATGGAATTGTTAGGTAGAAGTTAGGTATGAACGGTGGAAAGAATGCCAGGAGTAAACTTCCTCCCTTGACCTGAAAGATTTCTGAGTCCCAAGTCTTGTTTAACCTGTTTAAGCTCTATTAGAGAAGGGTTTATGAATAACCTGAGGTCCAAACTCCCCAGCCCCTTAGATCAGAGGGCACAGATTAGGGTGGGAAGCCCCAGGGATATGGAGCCAGTGAAAGGAGAGGGTGACAGCTTAGGAGGGGTGGGTATAAACCACCCGGACTGGGAGGGGTCAAGGGAGAGATGGGAGGTGGAAAAGATGGCTTGGGCAGTGTCTTGGTTTCCTTCTCCTGGAGGGACTGAGATTTTCTCGAAGGGTGTGTGTCTATGTGTGTGTGTGTGTGTGTGTGTGTGTGTGTGTGTGTGTGTGTGTAGGGGTTCCTTTTGATAACTTTGAGGATAGTTGGATCATTCTTAAAGGTTTTACAGAGATCCTCCGTGTCCCCTAGGCAAAGAAAGCCTGTACATGGAGAATTTCACTCCATTTTCCCTGTTGTTTACAAAAGAAATCTAGCTGAAGTAAGGTGTTACAGTTAAGGTTCCCATTTAAGGACCAAACCTGTCATCGAAATTATACTGGGCCAGAAGTTGCAGAAGAAGATGAGTCACTTCCTATTTAAGGTCTCAGGGTCAAAGAGGTCACCAGTGGTCTAGGATTCAACCCAGGGGAACACAAGAGGAATTGTAGAAGTTGGGTTATCCATCTGTAAGAGACACAACAGGAGAATTAGAGAGCATGGTGTCCTGAGGTCTAAGCTCTTGGGGTCAAAAGCAGAGGCATCCCTTTCTATAAGGTTTGTACCAGAACTGTCATGGCAGCCTTCCTCCATTGGCGGGGTAGGTCTCTACCTGCAATGCAAATACATTATAATGAGCCCAGGGGTAACCATAGGGCAGAGGTAGAAGAGGAGATTTTCTGCATTTGTGGCTCTCAGTCTGTCAGCCCCAACCAACATCTTGAAAGCCGCAAGGTCAGGATGCTGTGTTCTTGGGCTTCTAATGTGTAACCTGTTTATCACCATCCTTGCCTTCCAGCGCATGTCTAATTAATGGCCTACTCTATTATTTGCCCCCTCAAAAACCTGGGACTCTGAAATCTTTCAGGCCAACGCATGAAGATTCCTCAGGGCATTCCTTCCACTGCACATTTCTAGCTTCTACCTAACAGCACTTCACTTCAGGCAGTCAGAATACTGTTCCTAACACTAGCATTTCTTTTGTATTTCTCCTACTCTGCTCTACTGAAAATGGGTTCCTTGAGTTTGTTGCAGTAAACTATGACTTCTAAAATATTTTCTTATCGCAGTATTCAATTTGCTTGATTTTAAATGGTCTTTCGTAGGACTATAGTGTATTTGGAAGAAAAAAAAGATACTGAAGCTGACGTTTACCCAAAAACTTAATCAATAATCATCATTCAGCATTTTCTGAATTAACATTTTTAAAGTGTCCTTCATTTGTTAGAGATAGACAAAAATGCTGCCTGAAAGTGAACTTTTATTGTTGTTTTTGGTTTGTTTCTCCCATCTGAACCATTATCGCTTATGTTTTCAATTCAAGAAAATTTTATCCAACTTTGATTTGACAAGGTTTTTTGTTGTGTTTTGTTTTGTTTTCCAAATATGTTTGTCTTTGACTTCGGAAACAAGTTATTTAGGAAAGTATTAACACTTTACTTTTAATTAGAAAGTTGCAGACATGGAGTGTGTTTTATACAAATTGGTGTCTACTGTTCAAATAGATATGCTGATGATATATTACATCTGCATTAGCACAGCATTATTTCAAATATATTAAATATACTGCAACCCTGTGATATCTATGCAATTATATTTTGGGTTTTATGTAAAATGTCCCTAAGATTTACATATATTCTGTAGTATTTGATCTACCATAGCTTTAAATAAATACTTTATTGATTTGGGAAGGGTCATGATACAAGTGCCTATGTAATTATCAAACTAATCAGTGGTAACACAACTTAGTACTACTTGGAACTTAAAGACATATAAATAAGGAAAGCTTTTTTACTTGGGGGGGGTTATGGTTTTAAAAATTGGGTAATCACTGTTAATCCATAACATATCTACTTAAGTGCATAAGTTATACAGCATCACCTACAAGCCCCTCTCCTGAAGATAGAAGTTTAAATCAACTGTCACATACTTAATTATAGGTTCAGAGGTAATTCACTCAATTTTTACCACACACGGTTTAAAGACTTAAGCAATTTTGTATGAAGAAAGCCACATCCTATGGAACAGTGCCCAGTGTCTAGGTTAATCACAACAGTGGCCTCTTTGGAGTGAGAAAGATTACAGAGTCATCTGGTTATAACACAGAACATTAGTGTTTTGATTCAGATGAAATGCAAGTCCAATTATACCTCTCAAAATTCAATAATCATGTAAAAACTGATGGTGTGTAAGATGATGAGAAATAAAATTAACAAAATATATTATCATGTTCAGGTTTAAATACTATTTAAGAAATAACTACATAGAGTTTATTATTAAGAAAGTATCTTGGTAATACAAGAAAGTGACTGTGTAGGTATAAATTGGGTATTGAGATAACTAGCACTACGGAATTCCCTTGGGTGTTACATATTTCACCCAGGCTTTGGAACTGACCGGAAACATGAATGAGTCAAAAGAGGACATGAAGGAAAAGGGGTTTGGTAATTTATATAATTATAGATAGAAAAACACACTAGTGGAAGGACATCTGGAGATCTGAAGACTTGTTACTTCTGCTGACAAGTTTCTTCTCCCACCAACTCTGTCAGTTCTGGGTAGTTAAAAATCTTTTAGATCTAAATCTTCAACACCTAATCTATTCTACAAATCAGTTAGTAGGTTGTTTGGGGAAACCCCAGGATAGGAAAATCTCACTCTTCTGCCATGCTGCGTGAATCTGCTTGAAATAAGACCAATCCAAGCATCTTATTGTTGAAAGTGACAGCCTTGCTTTTATTATCATGGAAATTAGGTATGCCAGGCAATGGGGCACCAATATGAGTCAATAAACATGGCTTATTTTTTTCTGATGACATTACTATCTCACTGTGTTATAGTTTATTTATGTATTTTTTTTAAGATTTTATTTATTTATTTGACAGATAGAGACCACAAGTAAGCAGAGAGGCAGAGAGAGAGGGGAAAGCAGGCTCCCTGCTGAGCAGAGAGCCTGATGTGCGGCTTGATTCCAGGAACCTGAGATCATGACCTGAGCCAAAGGCAGAGGCTTAACCCACTGGGCCACCCAGGTGCCCCACTGTGTTATATTTTAAAATAATAATGAAAGGGACATCTGGGTGGCTCATTCAGTTAAGCCTCTGCCTTTGGGCAGGTCACGATCCCAGGGTCCTGAGATCTGATCCCCACTTTGGATTCCTTGTTCAGAGGGGATACTGCTTTTCCCTCTCATTCATTCTCTCTCTTGCTATCTCTGTCTCTCTTTCAAATAAATAAAATAAAATAAAATAAAATGTATAATATTAATGACAATTTCAATATCTAATACAAAACTTAAAATTATAGAGTTTTATTTGAAATATGTGCATCTTGCCTTTGCTTACATTTCAAAAAGAATGTCAGTTTTCTCTTGTGTCAATTTGCTGCTAAATAAATATCCCCCCCTTTTATTTTTGGTAACTTCAGAACTGTAGGAATATCACTCTTTAAAGGTATAAAAATCCCTTTTTTATTATACAAATATTTAAGACATATTAAAGCAATACACTATAGAAATGTAATTTAGGAATAATCTTGCATGTACTTCATACCACTCTCAGAGTAATTTGGGGTGCCATGAGATTGAGCATTTCCATGTGGGTGTAAGAAGGATCAGCAGTAAAGTCTGATTTTAAGTTGGCATTGGTCTAATTCAGAATTTATAGCCCTTCAACTTTGTTTTAGGCTGATATTTATCTCTATGAGCTCTATTAGGAAAGGATTTGTTAATCAAATTAATAGTATACATAAAATGAAATACTATTTCAAACTACTTAAGATAACAACTGTTTTAGAGCTCTTAAAGCACTTTTGAAGCTCACATTTTCTATCAAATAATTGAAATGCTAATCATAAATTCTTATTTAAGCAGTAAAACAGTTTCCCCAAGGGACTCTACAAAGTAAGGATTCTTTCCAAGACGTACAGTATAAACTTGATAGTGTTAAATTAAAGATGTATTTAAAAAAACCTATAATCCAGGTTTTATACCAATTCAGAGAGGAATTTTCTCCAATTTTTAAATTAAGTCTTTATTATGTTGTCGAATGAAACAATTATGTATACACACATATTAAATGAAACTATTAAATATACACACATATTTAAGTTTTTTTTTTTAAATTTTGTGTTTGATTTGATGTGATTGAATTGACCTTGGTGTTTTATAGTATTATAGTATAGGACATGATACTTATGATGCTGAAATACATTTTTAAAATATAGAATAATCTTGTCAAGACATTTTAGTCTCAGAAGTAACAGACTAGTACTATTCTCATTTCCCCAAGTGAGGTTGCAGATTAGTTAAAACCTGTAACTATTAGTTAAAAAGCAATACCAGCACAGCAATTGCAACATGTCATATCCAGTAAAAATCAAGAATAATGAAAAATCATTTAACAATAAATTATATGATATAATTCTGAATGGTTTCCAACTGAGTTACAAAATTTTTATGTATTATGAATATATATTGAAATAAACAGGGGAAGTTAAATTTGTGATCATAGAAACACATTTGACTGAATTATGGAAGTGGGAAGACGAGATGGAAAGTGAAGAAGGCATTTTAGATTCTAGTGGATAGTATGACAGGTCCCTTTCTATAAAGTTATTAGCACAGAGAGAGCTCTATCAATCATAATCAGTATTTGATATTACAGCAGACATAGTTTCTCCCTCAAGAACTGATAAAAAATAAGACCATTTTACTAATAAATCCTTTGTTGCAATATATTTTTCATGATTATAGTTTGAAATTTATAGACTATACATACAGAATTGTACTGTATATTCTAACAAATACATTATACATTCTTCTGGGAAAGGGAGTGACTAGATGGTATTACATATTTTACTATATTAGCAGAACACATATTTTGATTTTATACTACTTTTTACTCTTAAATATTATTTATCTCCACGCTTGTTAAAAGAGTATCAAATACATGAGTTTATTTAAGCCCGTTTTTTGTATCTTTTTTAAATTTAATTTTATTGTTTCAGTGTTCTAAGATTCATTGTTTATGCAACACACCCAATGCTCCATGCAATACATGCCTTCCTTAATACCCACCACCAGTTTCACCTATCTCCCTAACCCCCCCTTCCAAAACCCTCAGTTTGTTTCTCAGAGTTCACAGTCTCTCATGGTTGGTCTCCCCCTCTGATTTACCCCAATTCACTTTTCTTTTTCTTCTCCTAATGTCCTACTCGTTATTCCTTGTGCTCCACAAGTAAGTGAAACCATATGATAATTGACTTTCTCTACTTGACTTATTTCACTCAGCATAATCTCCTTCAGTCCCATCCACATTGAGATAAAAGTTGGGTACTCATCTTTTCATATGGAGGCATAATATCCCATTGTACATATGGGCCGTATATTCTTTACCCATTCGTTTTTTGTATCTCAAATATATAACATATAAAAATATAAGAGTACAATATAACATATTTAGGTATCGTTCTCGACCCACAAGAACGACACGTAGCCTGGTATCTTGTTATCATTGCTTCCTCTTTATTATCATACCACACTTGCTTATATGCAGTAGGGCACCCTATCAGAAGACAGAAATTCTCAAGACATCCAATCACAGACCTGCTGCTAAGCTTCCCCTAATTAGTCTATCCAATGTCCGCTTTTCCTCCCCTACATGGGCCGTCGCCACTATCAACTTGTTTACATGGAGGTTTGTTTTGGCACCTGGCCAGGTGCCATCTTATAATGGCGGGGACTTCCTTGGCCACAGGCGGTCCCCGACATCTCCCCCTTTTTTGTTTTATAGCAGGGATCGTGCCTGTGTTAGGTTGTCAACAGTAGAAGACATCCTTACCCGTCATTAGACATGAGATAGCAAAGATCTCTGTCCTGTCTTAGGTAGGTATGTCTTTTTGCTGATCTTACCCGTCCTTGACTACCGACCCAGCATGCTTAACCATATTTGCGGTGATGTTCCAGCTTCAATCGCAAAGTCTTCAGACCAGGTGCCTTGTAAATATCGGGAGAGCAGTTGGGAGGAATTGCTAATCTGACTAAGGTTAGAGAATTTTACAGGGGTAACACAGAGCACAGAAAAAGGAACAATACAACCAACACTCAGTATTTCAGCTAGTGAAGAACGGGGAGAAGATAAAGGAAGAATTAGTTAAAAGTAAAGGATAGGGCCAAGCCTTCAGAATAGCCCATATTTCACGTGTCACCGTCGGGGGAATTAGGAATATCAGAGTCCCCCAGGACAGTAGGAGGATCACGGCTTCCTCTGTCCTCATCCTCGTTCTCAGGGGCCTTCCGGACCAATATCTCTGGATTCCAAATTGGCACTTCTTTGTCCTGTGGGAAAACACAAACGGAACCTCTGCTCCAGATTAATACAGGATCCGGGCCTTTCCATTGTCCTGTAAGGATATCCTTCCAAAGAACTAAGTGCTTGGGGGAAGAATCCATACGGGCTGAATGTCTTTCAGCTGCTGCTTGACCGTTTTTATTGAGCGTCAAAAAATTTAAAATAAATAGAATTGTATTTAGTTTGTCTTTAGGGGACCGGAACGTGTCCCCTATTCCCCCTTTTTGTTTTAAAAGAGTTTGTTTGATGGTTAAGTGGGCACGTTCCACGATGGCCTGTCCTTGAGGATTGTAGGGAATACCATGATTTAGGGTAATGTTTAGTTGAGTAAGGAAACCGTGGAATACTTGTGAGGTGTATGCAGGTCCATTGTCTGTTTTTATTTGTCGAGGTTTACCCCAAGCAGCGAAGGCTTGAAGGCAATGGGAAATAACATCTTTGGATTTTTCCCCAGCATGGATAGAGGCGAATATGACACCAGAACATGTGTCCACGGAAACATGCACATATTTTAGTTTGCCAAATTCAGGGATGTGAGTAACATCCATTTGCCATATATGGTTGGGTAACAGGCCTCGTGGGTTGACTCCTAAGGAGGAGGATGGCAAGAGGGTAACACAGTTTTTGCAAGAGACTACAATGTCCCTAGCTTGAGCTTTAGTTATGTTGAATTTAAGTCTGAGAGTAAGAGCATTAACATGAAATAGATTGTGAAATTGTTTTGCTTGTTGAATATTTTCCATTAAAGTGAAGATAAATTGCTCTTTGGTTAACATGTCTGCAGTGTGATTGCCTTCTGTCAAGGGGCCGGGGAGAGCCATATGTGCCCTGATAGGCCCTATGTAAAAGGGTACCTTTCTGTCCCATATAATGTGTTGGAGATTCTTTAAAGTTTCTGTAATGGTGGATTTGGTGCTGATGTGACCTACGTTTTCCAGGATGGAGACAGCTTGGACAACATATTTGCTGTCTGATAACAAGTTAAAAGGTGTATCATGAAACAACTGAAAGGCTTTAATGACTGCAAATAGCTCTGTAATTTGAGGGGAGGAGCTTTGAAATAAAAAGGTCCAAGTGTTATCTTGGGTAACCACAGCGCCCACCCCATTTTTAGAACCATCAGTAAAAATGAGTTTTGCATTATCCAAAGGTGATTGACGTGTAACTCTTGGATAAATTAATGGGTGAGTAAGACTAAATTGCAGCCATGGGTTTGCTGGATAATGATTGTCAAATTTTGCGGTTGAGATAGTCATAGTAATGGCCCAATCATCGTCACATGCTGCTAAGCAAGTTAACTGCTCTTGTGTATAGGGAGTTAGAATGACGTCAGGTTGTTTGCCAAATGCAGTGATGCTAAGTTTTAGTCCTTTCAATATAATTTTAGCTATGGCATTGGGATACCATGGCAGAATTTTTCCTGGAGAGTAAGCTAAATTGACCCAGGAGATGGGACCTTCCTGCCAAAAAACAGCAGTGGGCATGTGCTCTACTGCAAGAACACAATAATATAGGGTTTCAGAGTAATTAATTCTATCAACTTGGGCAGTCTCAAGTCTACTTTGAATCAATTTAACAGCTTCTCGAGCTTGTTCAGATAAAATACGGGGGGAGTTCAAGTCAGAGTCTCCTTTCAATGTCTCGAACAGGGGCTGTAGTTCCTGATTAGTGAGTTTTAGGTATGGCCTGATCCAGTTAATATCTCCCAGGAGTTTTTGAAAATCATTTAATGTCTTTAATGAATCAGTTCGCAAAGTGATTTTCAAGGGCTTGACCTTTGTGCTGTCAAGCTTGGTGCCCAAGTATTCCTTGATAACTGTTTTTTGAATTTTTTCTGGGGCTATATTCAAGTCAAACTGTTTGAAACATTCGAAAAGGGAAACAAGGGCCTTTTCAAGCTGTTCTTCCTGTTTATGGCAAAGTAGTATATCATCCATATAGTGGTATACCAAAGCGGAAGGATAGAGCTCCTTGACCTTTTGCAAGGCCTGATCAACATAAAGTTGTCACATTGTGGGGCTGTTAGCCATACCCTGAGGAGGAACTGTCCATTCAAATCGCTGATCAGGACCAGAATGATTAACAGTGGGTATAGTAAATCGGGGGGTATCATTGGAGTGTAATGGTATAGAAAAAAAGCAATCCTTGATATCTACAACAATTGAAGGCCAACTCGAGGGGAGGGCAGATACCAAGGGTAACCCTAATTGGACTGGTCCCATGATAACCATTTGGGCATTGATTGCTCTCAAATCATGCAATAACTGCCATTTACCTGATTTTTTCTTAATGACAAAGATAGGAGTATTCCATGGTGAAGTGGAAGGCTTTATATGTCCTGCAACAAGTTGTTCATACACTAGTGTGTGGGCTGCTTCGTATTTTTCTTTAGGCAGGGGCCACTGAGAAACACACATAGGCTTGTCATTGTGCCATTGAATTTTCAAAGGCTCAGTGGCCCCTATGAAAAACCCAACCCCGGTCCACCAATCCCAGAGGTATAATTACTTAGGGGTACTGAATTTGTAATACCCTGATTTCTCCTCCCTAATCCTCCAACAACTGAATATCCAGCTTTAGTCATGAGGTTTCGAGCTTTCTCACTGTAAAAGGCTTCAGTAGTCAATTTTAGGTCCATTTGAATAAGAATGTCTCTTCCCCAGAGAGATATAGGGATCTTAAGTACATATGGCTGAACCAGGCCGCTATGACCTTCATCATCCTTCCATGGTAATGTAGCAGCACTACACATAGGACTTTGGGCAACCCCTAGGCCTCTAAGGGTTTGATCAGCCCTTTGTAGGGGCCAATCTTTTGGCCAATCAACTTCATTAATGATACTACGATCAGCCCCGGTATCCAGAAGGCCCATAAATTTTTTATTTCTGATCCATAGAGAATAAAGAGGTCTGTCCTCCATTCCAAGTGTTAGACATGCGAGGGGCGGGCCAGTGGAGCCAAAACCCCTCTGTCCACGGGATTTTTCTGTGTTGGGGAATAGTTTATGACAGCTTGGTAACACTATAATTTGTGCTATTTTATCACCTGGACTGATAACTGTAATGCCACGAGGGGGAGACACTAATATTTTGACTATTCCTGTATAATCAGCATCAATTACTCTGGGGTGTACTATTAATCCGGCAAGAGCTGTGGAGCTACACCCTATTAGAGCTACGCCCTAATAATAGGCCTACAGTGTTCACAGGCAGTGGGCCCTTAAAATCCGATTCCACCACCTGGGTTCCCATCTCAGGGGTTAGTACAAGTCTGGTGGTGGCGCGGATGTCCAATCCAGCGCTTCCTTTTGTAGCCCGTCTTGGTTCGTCGGCGGGTAATGCGTGCGGGCTACCTGTTGAAGCACTCCATACATTTGAGGGCCCTGGGGTGATGGGCCCCATTTCCCATTTTTTGAATTCCTTGGGGGTAGTGGATTACCTTGAATATCTTTTACTGAGTGACATTCATTCGTCCAGTGTGTACCCTTCCTACACCTAGGACATATGCCAGGTTGCTTTGCTGTTGGGGGACCCTTGCTGTCAGGACATTCTCGCTTAAAGTGCCCCTGAGCTCCACATTTGTAGCATCCCCCAGAATTTCCTTTAGCGCCCTTATGTTGGGGTAGCTGAATGCCCTGAAGGCCTTGAGTAATGGCTGAAGCAAGTACTTGTCCTTGAATAATGCTGTCATTAATATCCCTGCATACCTTGATGTATGTGCTTAAATCTTTAGCCTTCCATGGCCTAATGGCCTCTTTACACCATTTATTGGCTTGCTCATAGGCCAGTTGTTTAATTAGAGGCATGGCTGTGTCAACATCCCCAAATATTCTCCCAGCTGTTTGCATCAATCTTGCAACAAATCAGCATATGCTTCATTTGGTCCTTGTATCACCTTAGATAGTTGACCCTGCAAGTCCCCACTGCTCTGGAGGGTCTTCCATGCTTTGGTAACAGCAGCCGCAATCTGCATGTATACAGCAGGGTTGTATTGCAGTTGGTCATGTTTACCAGTGTCTGGCCCCATGCCCATAAGCATATCCAGATTCCATTGTGGATTGCCTGCCGCGGCATTACGCTGGGCAACATCCTGGGAATGCTCTTGCCATGCTGTCTTCCAGACCAAATATTGCCCTCCAGAGAGGGCTGCCCTTGCTAAATTCCCCCAATCTTCGGGGATTAAATTCATGCCTGCTATGGACTCCACTAGAGAAATAGTAAATGCTGCCTGAAGGCCATACTGCATGACCGCTTCCTTTAATTGTTTAACTAATTTAAAGTCCAAGGGCTGGTGATACCGTTGATGATTTTGGTCCTCTAGAACTGAGAAAATCGAGCTGCTATTGGCCCCCCTCCATGCGGTCTTCCAATCCTCATTGGCAGAGAGATGACATTTACATGTTATCTCCCCCGCCAGGGGATTGTAGGGAGGCGGAGCATTAGGGGTCGCTGCTGAACAGGGAGGGCCTGGTTTTAATTTGAACTTCCACTCTAGCTCCTCCCCCAACATTTCTTCTTTCCCTTTGCTAGAACTACTCCTTTCCGAAGCACGAGATGAGCGTTCTTCTTTCACTTACTCAAGTGCCTCAGCGCCCTCCTGAATAGCTGAGTCACATTTCGGCTTACATCCTTCCAGGCACCCTCTGACTAGAGTCCATATAACTAATGTTCCCAGCGGCAATGGTTTATTTTTATCCCTCTTCTTAAAATCCTCACCTAAATGGTCCCATTGGGGGATATTTAGCAAGCCCTCGTCCAGAAACCAAGGCGCCACTGTCTCAACTGTATTCAAGAATGTCCTAGCAGTTTTCGTTTTTAATGGCGTGCCATTGGCCTTTAGAAGGTCCTTTAGGGAACTCTCTAACCTCGACTTTGACAGTCCAGATCCCATAATTAGAATCCCAACCTAATGGCTATTCCGCGTATACTCGCCGCTAAATCCCGGCTCTAAGGCATCCCCGCTTCTTATTTCGGACTTGTACAAGTTTCCCACCACCTTTGTCGTGGTTTTACCCCACTTACCTGCGGACTTCTCCCTTGCAAGGTTTTTCTATTTTTCTTAATATATCCCGGGTTTCGGCACCAATTATCATTCTCGACCCGCAAGAACGACATGTAGCCTGGTATCTTGTTATCATTGCTTCCTCTTTATTATCATACCACACTTGCTTATATGCAGTAGGGCACCCTATCAGAAGACAGAAATTCTCAAGACATCCAATCACAGACCTGCTGCTAAGCTTCCCCTCATTAGTCTATCCAATGTCCGCTTTTCCTCCCCTACATGGGCCGTGGCCGATATCAACTTGTTTACGTGGAGGTTTGTTTTGGCACCTGGCCAGGCGCCATCTTATAATGGCGGGGACTTCCTTGGCCACAGGCGGTCCCCGACATTTAGGTAGTGTATATATGCTTTTAATATAAGGAGAATTGATTTTACAAAAATCATGTGACTTGGTTAAGTCTACAGGCTAGTTAATGGCAGAACTAGGATACATTTCAAATTCTTCTGACTTTTAACTTCATGCCTTTTCGGTGCCCTCACAGTTTTACAACAAAACTAGATTTAGCTTAGAATTCTAAGATAAGAATTGAGCTAATACATTGAAGTGGGGAAGGAGAAAATAAAAGGAAAATAGGATAAAGTTCTTTTTACTTGGGAGATTGGTCAATACAACTTTATTGTAGATAGGTCCCCTATATAAGGTAAGTCTGAAAGAAGCAAGGCCTATGACCAGGTCCTTGGAAAACAATATTCTTTTTTTTTTTTTTCTTTTAAGATTTTATTTATTTATTTGACACACAGAGAGAGATCACAAGTAGGCAGAGAGGCAGGCAGAGATGGAGGGGGAGCAAGCTCTCTGCTGAGCAGAGAGCCTGATGTGGGGCTCAATCCCAGGACTCTGGCATCATGACCTGAGCTGAAGGCAGAGGCTTTAATCCACTGAGCCACCCAGGTGCCTTGGGAAACAATATTCTGATTAAAGGTGCCCAAAATTCAGAAATAGCAAAATTAAAACCACCAAATAAATTAATAGTATTGAGCAAGAGTTTATTGTGCATATATGAACAGTTCACAAACTGAGAACTTTCAAATTTAAAACTAGTATATAACTCAGATACATGACATTATGGGAGGGCTTATAAAGTGAAAATGAGGGAATGGTTTAACCTTTACAATGATTGATCATTATCAATCTGGATTGGGGATTTCCAGATGACAGGAAATTGATTAAAAGTGGTTACCTTATACCATGTTTAGGAAGATAACTTAAGTTTCTTTCATGGTTAACAAAGATGTTTACAAGAAATAACCTAGGGGCACCTGGGTGGCTCAGTGGGTTAAAGCCTCTGCCTTGGGCTCAGGTCATGATCCCAGGGTCCTGGGATCGAGTCCCACATCAGGTTCTCTGCTCAGCAGGGAGCCTGCTTCCTCCTCTCTCTCTGCCTACCTGTGATCTCTGTCAAATAAATAAATAAAAATCTTTAAAAAAAAATAACCTAAGTTTCACTATGTGTATGAAATAAGCTAGATTTAATTTTGCTTGCATGATTTAAACTGCTCTGTCTGCACAGAGAATTCTTAAGTCTGGCCTTTATTTCATATTTAACTTTAACAAAGGAATCCATGTCTGAAAAATGAATAAAAGAATCTGAAAAATAAAACTTGAGTTGGAGATAGGATTTGAATAATAAGATTCTAGCATTTGGAGGCTTGAAGATAAAAGGCTGGGCATGTAAAGATAGGCAAAAGATTAGGGGAGTTAATTTCAGTTCCATTCATATTAAAAACAACCTACTATGACCCAGGCAGCCAGACACTCTCTTGGGCTCTTAGAGGCCAGCGAAGAGCATGCATGGTCCCTTTTATGAAATTAACTGACAAATTTATTTATGATTTCAATATATTATGGCTAGAAATATGATGGAGTCAAGATACATATTTAGGAGTCAAAAGGAGTGACACACAGCACAATCTGGGAATTCCAGGACAGTTAGAAGATGTTACCTCTGATACTTTGTGAGGTAGGAAGTGAGGTCAGATTAACAAGATAGAGGAAGCAACAACAAATGTTAAATCTAAAGATGTTAAATACCAAAGATGCTGGAGGCATCCCCTTGAAGCCTCCCAGGATACACCTCCATTTCTAGGCCCAAAGATGTCACTAGGACAACAAAACCTCTTTTAGATCTCCTTTCAAGTTAGGTCTCTTGAGCCTTAAATTGTGTGCACTGACTACTCCTTCTTTTTGATTCCTTATCCATGACTATGAAATCTCTCTTCCCACCTCCTCTTTGATGTATTTCTTTCCCCCAATGTAATATACTCCCGAGGCACTGTGTTCTCTCCATTCTTTGGCTATGGTTAAATTAATAATGATGCAATGATTGAAGAGGGAGGGATTCATCCTGGTGATTTTGAAAAAAATTTTAAACAAAATGTTTACAATTCATGAGAAAAATATTATTGTGACCATTTTATCAAAGAAGAAACAACTTCAGAAAGGTAAATTGTCCATGCATATGCAGTTGGTAAGTGACTGTGAGATAGCAGGAGAGTAGAGTAACCTAGAGGTCATCCCTTGGCTTCCAAAGGATGGAATGATCAGGACCATCTAAGAAAGACCCTTCTGACATCACTGAAGGCTCAACAAATGCAGGAAGGCTGTTGATGTGAAACCTTCATCTTCAAACACAAGCATAGTTGTCTGACATAAAAGGTGTCTCATTTCTCAAAGTGTGTTGTTTTGTTCATTTACAGCAATAGAGGTCTTGTGGGAAAATTAAGAAAACCTCATTTAAAATGGAGCCAGAAGGCCAGCAGGGGGAGCTCTCACTTCATGTCATTGGTCCTCAACTGCCCACCCCGCAGGAAGAAATGGAACTCACAAGACTACCCTACTCTAACTACTACTTTACTATGCTGGCCATAGGAAGAAAGGTTTTTCTCCTGCCCTGGCAACAGTCCAGCCAATGAGAGACGACACAGCTGAGCCAATGAAAAACAACTATAGTTCAAGCTCCCAAGATTATTATTCTCAAGGACTTTTGTTGTTTATGGAAGTCTTTACAGCTCCCCACCTTTCCTGTATAAAAGATTTTCCCATCCTTTGTTTTCCAGACTTGTCTATGGTTTTGCTGTAGCTCACTTGTGCAGGCTTGCCAATTGTCTGCTATTCTTGAATAGCACATTTTTGCTGGTAAAATAATTGACAGTTTTATTTTTAAAGTGAACACAAGGAAAAGGAGAGGGCTCAGCAATCAAGTTTATATTCATAGCAGAAATGGCATAAGTTTGGAATGAGAGTAATCTCAACCACGTTTTTGGACCTAATGAATGCCTTGCTAAATGGAGGCGGGAAGGAAAATTGAGTTAAATGACCCAGGGCTGTAGTCCCTGGAATGACATGAAGGATTGTCAGAAAGAAGAAATGGAACAGGCGAGAGTTGGGGCAAGTCATAAGGGAAGTGGTAGTGGTGGTATTTAAGGCCTAGGGAGAAAGTACTGTACAGAAAGAAGAGCACATGGGTGGTTAAATGGTCACTCAGGCCCTCAGGTCAGTAGACTGAGAGTCATCAAGCCCACTTCTTCCTGCAATCAGTAACACCATGACCCAACTCCTTTCCATTCAAAGTGGGGTCAGTCCTTTCCCTAGGTCATTTCTTATGTTACATGACACATGTGGGAGTAGGAGGCCCTCTGCATTATAAGTGCAGCAACCTCAGGATTCCAGTATCTGTCACTTATTAGATTCTAAACTGCTGGAAAGGGGTTTCTTGTTCCTGTATTCACTTGTGTTTCTAGATTGCTGGGTTCTACAGCTCCAAATCTGGAATATGTGAGGCATAACCCACCCTCCCCCACCAATACTCACTTTTTTGATATTGCTTGGATCTCAAGGCTCACAGCCAGTTTTCTTTCTACTTTTCAGAGTCCTGAATTCTTAAATGTGTGTGGAGATCAGGGAAGACTCTTCATCTCTAATATATGAGAACTCCTAGCCTAAAATATCACCACATTACCGTTTATTTGGGTCGAGGCACCCGGGTGGCTCAGTCATTATGTGGCTGTCTTCGACTCAGGTCATGATTCCAGGGTCCTGGGAGCCCCACATCAGGCTCCTTGCTCTTCTAGAAGTCTGCTTCTCCCTCTCCCACTCCCCCAGCTGTATTCCCTCTCTCATTGTCTCTTTCTGTCAAATAAATAAAATCTAAAACACACACACACACACACACACACACACACTCTCTCACACACAAACACAAACACATTTATTTGGGTTAAAAGATGGAGCCAATTCGACGTGCACTTATTAGTAGAAATCACCAGTTACCTTACAGAAGCAATTCATTGTCTTTGTGTATCCATCTACTCTTTACTTGTTATGCTCCCACTATGAGGGGCTTTTTTAGTGTCTTGAACCAACTGAATTCCTTCTTAAACAACCATCTTTCCAAATATTCTCTGTACTGGTGTTGTGTCTCTCTGCTTGCTAGCTGGCAAACTTCTCACTTATCAAAGATTAGGTGAGCTATCCTCCTAGTGAATTCTTCCCTTGTTCCCAATGCTTCAGTTCCCCTATGATGCTCTCACTTTACGAATAGCTATATTATTTAAATATTATTTTAATGGAATTTTTTAAATACCAAGCTTTTCATTATTACTGTTTTACTGTTTTACTGTACTACTGTTTTACATATATTTTAATACATATGTAGAAATCATATGTAATTTCACCACCCTACAAATAATAAGTATTCCATTAAAAAAAAAGAAAAACTCCAGATGTCTTGGAATTGGCAAATCATCAAAGAATATTTTTAATCTATTTTGATTCTTATTCATAATGAACCTTGATTCTGATTCTTTTTTTTTTTTAAGAATTTATTTATTTATTTGACAGAAAGAGATCACAAGTAGACAGAGAGGCAGGCAGGGAGAGAGAAAGGAGGAAGCAGGCTCCCTGCCAAGCAGAGAGCCCAATGAAAGACTCGATCCCAGGACCCTGAGATCATAACCTGAGCCAAAGGCAGAGGCTTAACCCACTGAGCCACCCAGGTGGCCTGATTCTGATTCTTTTAAATAAGAGGTAAATATATGGAAAATGCTAAAAACTATGCAGATGCTCAGTTTATTTCCCTTATATTTCTTTATTATACTTTGTTACAAAAATAAACACTTTCTTGTTTAGTCATAAGAAGTTGAAAAAAGCCAAATATAATCATATATCAGATTCAAAATTTGACTTTGTGATGGAAAAATTTACTTAACTTCTATGAGCCCTTTTTATTCCAAATACTGTTACTTCTTCTTATTAAGTTGATATGACATATGAAATATATATAAAAAAGTAGGGGAAGTAACCAGGCAGTAAATAATATGCAGTGATATTGTTTTACTCTCTATGTTATTTTATATGTAATTTTTTCCCCTAACTATAAACAAGGAAACTGATAATGTCTCTTCATTCCTGGGTCTTTTGCAACCAACACAGATGTCTATATAGTAAGTTAATGTATGCTATCTGGAAAAGTTAAGCTCAAAACTAATATAAACAGAGGTAATATTAGGAATTATGGAAGAATTCCTCATGACAACAAATAAAGAGTAGTTGTAAGGAATCAAGGAGGTTTTTTTCTCCCCTCATCTTTTGTACATGTTTGTTTTATGCCTGGTTAAACAGTACCTAGTTTCACAATTTCACAGTGAGCATTCCCCAAATATTAATAAGTATTTTGAGTAAACTGTAGAACAGTGAAATGAAAAAGTAAGTTTTAGTGTGAAGATCTAAGCAGAATGTTTGGCAAGGTAAGTGGGGGATGTGGTTTAAAAATAAGCTTCATTTCATACTATATTTTTATTCTGCATGGGATTAGATTGTACAGTGCATTTATATGATGATGATGATTATAGACATGTAACAGTTTCTTTTGAGTATCTTTTGGCAAAAGATCTGGAGCTGAGGTAGAAAATCTAGCAGGATAGTATATAGAAGTTGATTCTGAGTTATTAAGAAGATGAAAGGAAGACAGTACATTCCATGTCCTAACCTTCTACACATGGCCAATTAAATTAATTTCTTAATTGCAAGATCTTCATAGTAGTTTTCATGAAAGAAATAAAGCAGCCAAATAATCTCCCTTTCTTGTTCTCAAAGGAGCATTCCTTCTTGGCCTGGGTATCTTCATTTTGCATAGATGTGGATGACAATAGTAGTGATTTAACACAGTTTATGACTTGTTCGCTGCTGGGCTTAGCTTTCAGTTAGTATTTTCAAGGAATAAATCAAGTGTGGCAAAATGATCAAGCTAAAAGGATGTTTGCACTAATTATGTTAGTTTTATAGCTATCAGTGAGCTTCAATAATTAAAGATAAATGAGGAAGAGATACCTTCTTCCCTAAGATTTCACTACCAGGTAACAGATTAAAATAAAACAAATACAAGACTGATTTTTTTAACGAACTTAACCATTTATTAAAAAGCAGTTGAGATTCACACGTCTGTTCATGCACATGTGCACATGCATACAAACACTCACACACACTCCTTCATCAGAACCCTACACTCTCATCCAGAAGCTCCTTTTACTCACATACTCTGTCCTAACAGACATTGCTAAACATCTAGCCTAAATAAATAAATAAATAAATAAATAAATAAATAAATAAAGCTTTGCTTAAGGCAAAAGGTTTTAATGGTAAAATTCAGTGAAAACTTATTGGAATTAGATGATAGTCTCTGAATGGGGAATGGCCCTGGAGAGACGGCTTATTTTAGATGCAAAATAATTCCCATAGATGGACTAGTTGTATGCCCTCAGTAGCCAATAATCCCAGTAGCTGGGACATGAGTGCCTCTGTCCTGAAGAAGAATCTAGGTGGAACATGACAATATTCACTACAGCTTACATTTTGTACTTCTTGAATCCACTTATAATATATTCACTTATAGTAAACTGAATATATCTGGGAAGGCATCTTTAAGGCATTATGGGCAGTCTCTTTTTCTGGAAAAATTTTCTAAAAAAGTTAGTGGAAAAAAACTGCAGTCCTCACTGCTTTGGCTGCTTTCAAGTTAATTATTATATTTTCCCTCTATATCAAATCTAAATTCCCCTGAATCTAATCTAGATCAACAGGGTCATCTAAGTGGTTTATCTGGTGGAGTGACCTGGATATTCATCTCTGTGGAGTCTGATCACCAACCCCTTCTCATGCTATGACTGTTGCATGCAGTAATTTAAATTTAAATTAAATTAAAGGGACTACCAAGAGATGGCTCTGAAGCTCACTTAGATGAACGATGTCCTGGGAGATGTTTAACAACTAGCTCTCTGGAAGAAAGAAAATAAAAGCCTCACTTTGAAGAGTTTTCTGATTTCTAGAGTGAGATATTCCAACCATGGCTGGTTTCGAGCTATCAATATTGTGTAACTGAAAAAGGAATTGGGAAGAGAAGTGGATAATAGGCTCCGATGCACAGATTTGTAGAGCCTATACTAGCACACCACTACCTTGATGCCAAGTATATTCCTCTCTGTCCTGCTGGATAGCAGCAGCTGTACTTCCTCCTGATGATCGGTCAATAATCTGCCAGGGTGATGTCTCCTTTCCTTGTCTGTTGGTCCCTTGGCACAGAGTCCAATTAATTGGGTGGCAGCCATAGTATAGAGTTTAATTCTTGATCTGTCACTAATGAAAGAGATTTCCCTCTGGGAAATAGAACCTTTAAATCTTCTTACTCCAGAATGCAAAGACAAGAAGCAGCACTCTCTCCACCCCACCTCCACTGACAGTGCATCACAAGGAGTAATGGTAGGCAGAACCTCTTCTACTTTAATCCCTCAGTTATCAGCCCTTGTATTCTACCTTTGTGGACACAGGGCCATTAAGTCCCCACTGATGATAGCGATAGATGCTCCCAATTAATCATCTCCAAGCTGGCACAACAGCAATGTCATCAAAGGCTGTTTGATAGCTCTTTCAGACCGCAGCTTTTTGGAGATACAGCATGGGACAGGAGTTCCCATACTCATGTATGTAAGACCATACCTCCCTTTTTAAAAAGTTTCCATGCTCCCCCTTCTACACGATCACGCTGAGCTAGTACCCGCACCTGGAATCGGGTCGCAACCCCAGCCGCGCCTGCCGCCTGCCACTGCCTCTGGACCATGGACCCCCGCAAAGTGAGCGAGCTTCGGGCTTTCGTGAAAATGTGTAAGCAGGATCCGAGCGTTCTGCACACCGAGGAAATGCGTTTCCTGCGGGAGTGGGTGGAGAGCATGGGGGGTAAAATACCACCTGCCACTCATAAAACTAAATCAGAAGACAGTATCAAGGAAGAAAAACCAGATAGTAAGAAGGCGGAGGAAAACATAAAGACAGATGAACCATCAAGTGAGGAGAGTGATCTAGAAATTGACAATGAAGGTGTGATTGAACCAGATACCGATGCCCCTCAAGAAATGGGAGATGAAAATGCAGAGATAACCGAGGAAATGATGGATCAGGCAAATGATAAAAAAGTGGCTGCCATTGATGCCCTAAATGATGGTGAACTACAGAAAGCCATTGACTTGTTCACAGATGCCATCAAACTAAATCCTCGCTTGGCCATTCTGTATGCCAAGAGAGCCAGTGTCTTCATCAAATTACAGAAGCCAAATGCTGCCATTCGAGACTGTGACAGAGCTATTGAAATAAATCCTGATTCAGCTCAGCCTTATAAGTGGCGCGGGAAAGCACATAGACTTCTGGGCCATTGGGAAGAAGCAGCACATGATCTTGCCCTTGCTTGCAAACTGGATTATGATGAAGATGCTAGTGCGATGCTGAAAGAAGTTCAGCCGAGGGCCCAGAAAATCGCTGAACATCGGAGAAAATACGAGCGAAAACGTGAAGAACGAGAGATCAAAGAAAGAATAGAAAGGGTTAAGAAGGCTCGGGAAGAACACGAGAGAGCCCAGAGGGAGGAAGAAGCCAGACGACAATCAGGAGCTCAGTATGGCTCTTTCCCAGGTGGCTTTCCTGGGGGGATGCCTGGTAATTTTCCTGGAGGAATGCCTGGAATGGCAGGGGGGATGCCTGGAATGGCAGGAATGCCTGGGCTCAATGAAATTCTTAGTGATCCGGAAGTTCTTGCAGCCATGCAGGATCCAGAAGTTATGGTGGCCTTCCAGGATGTGGCCCAGAACCCAGCGAATATGTCAAAATATCAGAGCAACCCAAAGGTTATGAATCTCATCAGTAAATTGTCAGCCAAATTTGGAGGTCAAGCATAATGCCCTTCTGACAAATAAAGCCCTTGCTGAAGGAAAAGCAACTTCGATCACCTAATGGATGTCGCAATAATACAAACCAGTGTACCTCTGACCTTCTCATGAAGAAAGCTGAGGTGCTGTGAAGAGAATCCCTACCCGTCTGCTCCCCATGCAACTGAAACATTCTACAATGGTTTGCCATTAGGGTATTCATTCAGATAATGTTTTCCTACTAGGAACTACAAACTTTAAACACTTTTTAAACCTTAAAAATATTTAAAAACATATTAAAAGGGTGTGTTAGTCCCTACATTTTTCTTTACTAATCATTTCAGTTTTTTTCCTTTGGATTAATTGGGCAAGGAAGATATTTCAGTGTGGAAGATTCATTGCTCAGTTACAACGAGTGAAATAAAGGTTTATTAGTAGGAGGCAAATAATACATTAAAATAGATGAAGTTTGAGTTGGAGATACGGTTTCTGAGGCATTTTGACTTGTCTTTTTAAATGCTTTATTTTTTAAACACAATTTATTTTGATAGAACCATTGGGACCACCAGTATTGCAGTCGGACCTGGGTAGGGACCAGAAGTGCTTGGCAGGGCAGCAACAACCTTACTCCTTTTATATAGTGTGCACCCTTGTGCAGATGCATTTAAATCTTACACTGTGGTGAAGGGATGATTTTTATAATGCTGCAGTAGACTTGGATTACTTAGCTGTGTTCTTGTCTGATCTAGAAAATAAATGGTTTGCATTATTTCCACAAAAAAAAAAAAAAAAAAAAAAAAAAGTTTCCATGCTCTATAGTTCTGTTATGCAAGATCCCTTGTCAGGAAATCAAATACTTTGTCAGCTCTCAGATTGTTGCATTGTCAGAAAAACTGTGGGAAGGAAAGTCAAATCTGTACCTAGAATGTATTAATTTCAGTCAGAATGAATCACTGCCCCTTCCAGTGTGGAATGGATGCAATATAATTAAGTCATTATCAAATGGCACCTTGATCTCTTTGAGAAACTGAATTGGCAGTTTGCTCTTAGTCCTTGTCGTTGGCATGTGTGACAGCTGACAATAGTGTAGTTAGATAAGACTTGGTGACTAGGCTTTTAAGGTTATGCATATCCTCCAGTTCTGTTTCCAAAACTGCATCCATGAACCCATGTACCAGCCTGGGGTGGTCAGTGACAGGTGGCTGATGGCAAGTAGCTGAATCAGTCTGTCTATTTGGTTGTTTAGTGGCTCTCCTATGGTAGATGTGCACTGGTGGTGACAAAAAGATTGTTGAAGAACAATTAAATTCATATATATACCTACATCAAAAAACAAACAAATAAAAAAAAACCAACAAAAACTGACAGCCAAACTCTTTTTAAAACTTCATAGGCCCAAAGTACTAACAATTGGAAACATCCCTCCAAATTAAGCATATCAAATAAACCTATATTACAAACTAAGGATATTTCTGCTAGAAAGTGTTAAAACTATTTTTCTAATTTTGCTTCTGAAATCACTTGAATGCAAGTAAAATTATATTCCAGTTTATTAACATTTTGGCCACCATTTTGAATAATCAGAAATTATCTCAAAATAGCAACAACAAAGTTAAAATTGGTTTTCAAATATACTGATGTGCTTAGGGTGTCTGGGTTGCTCAGTCGTTTAAGGGGCAGACTCTTGATTTTGCCTCAGGTCATGATTTCAGGGTCCTGGGATAGAGCCCTACATCAGGCTCTGTGCTCAGCAAGGAGTCTGCTAGAGATTCTGTCTCTTCCTCTGCTCTGCCCCCTGTTTGTGCTCTCTCTCTCTCTAATAAATAAACAAATATATATATATTTAAATAAACAAATATATATATATATGTATATATGTATATGTATATATATATACATATATATATATATACACATATATATGTGTATATATATATATATGTATACACACACACACACACAAATGTGCTTAAAAAATGAAAGTAATGCTTTTTCTATCATGTTACTTTTTGTAGTCTTTTCATATTTTACATTATTGAGTTATTAAACTACTATTTTTGTATTCTAGAGAACATAATTTATTTTTCAAGTCCTAAACACTTTCCATGTTATTATTTATTTTAGAAGGGCATGAGTAGCTAACTCAGCTACTGTGATTCACGAGCAAATTGTCCTGTTTGCGATGATCATGACCTTCTCTCCAATTTATTCTTTTCCTCTCAGTAATTATTTACTCTTTATTAATAACAAAAAATTTTCCATCTTTTAACTTTTCAGGCTTTTTGTTTTCTATGTAATATTAAATATATTGTAATGGAAGTTTCACTTGGCAAATTTACTAAATCTGCATTTTCCTTTAGAATAATCTTCTTGGGGCACCTGGGTGGCTCAGTGGGTTAAGCCTCTACCTTCGGCTCAGGTCATGATCTCAGGGTCCTGGGATCGAGCCCTGCATCAGGCTCTCTGCTCAGCAGGGAGTCTGCTTCCCCTTCTCTCTGCCTGCCTCTCTGCCTACCTGTGATCTCTCTCTCTCTCTCTCTGTGTCAAGTAAATAAATAAAATCTTAAAAAAAAAAATTAAAACCTATTAAAAAAAAAGAAAATAAAAAAAAGAAAAATCCCCTTATAAGTTCCAAAAAGTGATCCCTAATATATGCAGTTGGAGAATAATTCACCGCAGTATTCTACTGGTTTCCGAAGTTGGTCACTCCTTATTCACTAGTCTTGAGGTTTCTCTATTTGTGAGAATAAATGTACTCAAAAGTAGGGAGATTTGCTGCAAAAATAGAGTGGGTCTGCTCCCAATTCCTTCTCCCTTTGACTTATCATTTGTTGCTGCCATTATGATATAGGTTTGTTGATAGAATTCCTCTGGATGACCTATAGCATATGTGAAGATTTTCACATATATTATAAAACTCTCCATAAAACTGTCTCCAACACAATAAACCATATATTGCTATGTTCTGAAAATGCAAAGATGAATAGGACTATTATATAATAAGAGTTTACTTTGGGGATCAATAGCAATGACAAAAATATAAAGTGCTCTATACCTGTGTACTTTAAATAACAGTTTGTGTGGTTAATCAGCAACACCAAAATATACAAACTAAATAATTGGGAATTACTACACTATTATGTCTTTATTGCCTCTATTATTACTACTCTATCCTATCTCTATATATACATTATATATACAGATTTTTATAGAGAGAGATTTTATATATATAAAATCCATACCCCTTGTAGACTTTTACGGTGTTTATGATGACTGGAATAGGGGGAAAATATCCTTTTAGAGACTATATGTGCTTGGCTATGATAAGAACTTTCATTTTTTTTAAGGCAGAAGGAAGATTTTTTGTCTTCCAATTGTTTGGGCACTAAAAGATAAAAAGGTTAAAACTAGGGTAGATTAGTAATGGAAAAAATTAGTGTTTTAACCTAACAAGACTTATCTTGTGGATGATTAATAAAAAGTATGTATGTCCTTAACTACTATTCCATGTCCATGCCAGGAGAAATTGGTAGCATTAGAATCTTGTACTGAACACAGAAGAATCTGTTTGATATGGTTAGTACAAAAACTAGAGCTTTCCATATGCATGCCTGTAGAGCTTTGGGGTTATAAAGCAGCACTTAACCAGGAGCAACAAACTATAGACTCTTCAAAAGCTTCTCTACTTAAAAGGATGAAAGAACAGTATATGGGCCTATAGAAATATCACCTTTTGTACAATTCATATCATAGCCATCAGACTTTTAAAATTCTGGGTAATTAATTTAATTACTATGTTTCAATTTTAACATTCAGAATGTTTTTATTAGAATGGCATTGTTTTGTCATTTATTTATCTATTTCTTCTACAATCAAAATAAATTTAAAAAGCAGTTATTTGATATCTTTCATATATGCACAGCCATGAATTGTGTTCTAGGAGGATAATAAAAATGAAAAAACTCAGTTCTATCACTTATAATGTTAATAATAAAGTATAAATTAAAGAGTAGACTGAATTGATAGTAATATAATTCAAAATATGATGTATATCATGAATGAAAAGCCATAGGAACTTGAAAAGGAAGAATGACTCAAGAGTGAAGTAAATAATAAAGTAATAAATAAAGAAAGGGTGATTTAATCTCATATAAATTTTAAAATAAAGGTTAAGTTAATCTTCCATTACATAATGGAACCATTTTTTTTTCCAATGGTAAAGATGTTCTAAGCGCAAATTTAAAAAAAAAAAAAAAAGTAAATCATGGTTGAAACCTGACTATCAGGAGAGAAGAAGGGGGGAACAGTTAATACTATATTAAGGATTTATCTGTATTTAGTAGGACTTGGGAAGTCACTGAAATATTTGAAGACAAAAAAAAAGTTATTTTACATGTCACAAATATTTGTTGAAAAACTATCGCAAAGTAGATTTTTTTTTTTCCTTGAAGATGGGTAAGAGCTAAAAGTGACATGTTCTATAGGAAAATTTTTCTGTAGTAAGACTAGTAAGGTAGTAAGGCTAATAGATTTCACAGACAACCATAGTATATGATACATGACAAGTCTCATAAGAGAAACACAGAGACACTTGAGTGGAAGAATCAGAAAAAGCTTTTGAAGGATGTATCTTTGAGATAAATGTTTGCAGATTTTAAAAGTTGACGAAAGGTAGAGACAGGTGGTATATTTCAGGTCTGGGTAATAATCTGTACAAACTAGCATGGGGATAAATTCGTGGGATGATTAATAGTCAGCAGTTCTATATTAGACTAGAGGCTCCGTGCAGAGTACAAGAAGATAGCAAATTTGTAAATTGGGATGTAGCCATTTTGTAGATTTATTTACAGGGCGATTTGGAGTGAATTCCATTATGGTGAAATGAGAAGTCACTGACAGTTTGGCAATGACAAAACTTAATCTGTAATCAGAAAAGTTAAATGACCAAAGAATAAATTAGAGTTTGTTGAATTCTCATTGAAAATGATAAAGCTGAATCACAAGTTTCCTCTTCCAAAACATAATGAATCAATTAAAAAAAAAAAAAGTAATACCACTATTATCACCAGTAGGTATGAATATCTGATGAATTTTTTATAGAACTTATTTTAAGAAATAGTGAAAAGAGAAAAGAAAGAGAACATTTAGCTTAATTAAGAAGTTATTATATAATGCCTTGGCAGAAGGGTAAGGAGGACAGTTTACATTGAGAAGAAAACAGTCCAAACTTTAAAAAAAAAAAAAAGTGCAAAGGAAAAAATAAACTTCAATAATGGACTAACATATATATATAAAAAATGGATACAGTAATAAAGAGAATTACTACAATGGAAAATTAAATCAGTGATGGTAAGGGAACTTCTTCCAGAGTACAGAAGAAAGGGAGACTAAAGATAAAAGCTAAGAAAGCATGTGACCTATATGTAGGGAAACATTGCAGCTCAAACATTTTTAGAGGAGTAAAGAATTTTAAAAAAGAAAACAAGAGTGCTTGCTTCAGCAGCACATATTCTTAAATTGGAACAATGCAGAGAACATTAGCATGGTCTTTGCACAAGGATGACATATGAATTCATAGTATTCCAAATTTTTCTACAAACAGAATTTCCATATGATCCAGTAATTTGACTACTATTTATCCAAAGAAAAGATAAACACTAATTCAAGAAGATGTATGCCCTCTTTTATTTATTGCAGCTTTATTTGCAATAACCAAGATATGGAAACAGCCCAGATGTCCATCAACTGATGAATGGATGAAGAAGATGTGATATATACACACATATATTATAAGACTCAGCCATTAAAAAGAATGAAATCTTGCCATTTCCAACAATATGGATGGACCTAGTGGGTGTAATGCTAAGTAAAATAAGTCAGTCAGAGAAAGCAAATATTATATGATTTCATTCATATGTAAAATTTATGAAAGAAAGCATAAATAGCGCACCAAGGTGGCTCAGTCAATTAAGTGACTGCTTCAGCTCAGGTCATGATCCTGGAGTCCTGGGTTTGAGTTCCATGTTGGGCTCCCTGCTCAGCTTCTCTCTCTGTCCCTCATCTCCCTCTCATGCTCTCTCTTACTCTCTCTCTCTCAATGAATAAATAAAATCTTTAAAAATAAAAAAAATAAATAAATAAAGAGAAAAAGGAAACAAACAAAAAAGCTGCCAAACTTAAATACAGAGAACAAACCGGTTACCAGAGGGAGATGGGTAGGTGGGTGGATGAGTGAAATAGGTGATGGGGATTAAAAGTACACTTATCCTCATGAGCACTGAGAAATGCATAGAAACGTTGAATCATTTATATTTTACACCTGAAACTAATATAATTCTGTATGTTAATTATACTTGAATAAAAAATAAAAGAACAAAATGATCAATTATAACAGAAGGAAAAATTAAGGACTTAAAGAAATTTTCCTGAGATAAAACAGAGGCTGAAATGGAGAAGGGAAAAAAGATTTATAAACATTCAAGCTAATTATCAACAAAGTATCAAAAACTAAGTGATCATTTCAAATGACAAGGGAGGGACAGTAACAATTTTCCACCAACTGTATTATGATTCAATTCTCTTTTATATGTGAAGACAAAACAAGGATGTCTTTAAGATATGTAAGGCTTCAGAAAACATCCTACACACAAAAACAGGTAAATTCTTTGAACTCACAGGCAATATCTATCTTAATCCCGTCATCATCAGCGACTGGTGGGGAGGCTAATAAATAATGCTCTCTACATCCCTTTTATTGTATGCTTCTGGGGTTTTCTATTTTCTATAGGCTATGCTGCATTCTGTAGCAATAGATAGCTGATACAAAGAAAATGTATATTATTTCAGATGGTGATATTTTCCAGGAACAGAATGAAGCAGGGTTATGGGGACAGGGAATGTTGGAGCAGGGAAAGGTTTATTTTGTAGAGTGTGTCCAGGAAAAGTGAAATAGGTGAATGACATTTGAGTAGAAATATGAAGAATTCCAACCATGATGGCTTAAATGTTCCCCTCAGCTAGGCGAAATATTAGACTTCTCTCTGACTCTAAGTCCCTGAACTGCCCTTTCTTAGAGCATATACTTCAGAAAACTTGTAATTGTAAATCTTTTCATTGCCACTTTGAGATGCAAATCTTTTTTAAAAGCTTCTTGCCAGTTTTACAACCCAAGCCTGTCTCTCTCAAGGACCTAGGCACCATCTCTTTGAAATGTAATCAAGGAAAAAAGTGCTCTTCTCTCTCAGTTTCTGAAAGAGGATCAGAGACTCACTTTGGAAGGTATCTTGCACCGAGTTATAAAACTATGTCCTGTCAGGAAGATGGTAGAAAGTTTACTTTTAAAGGCTCTATTTGATCTGCATGTAGATGTGCTTATATTGGTATTTAAAAACCAGTGATAAATCTAAGTTTATAGTAATTCTTAAAATGTACTGTTTTATTTCTTAGTGTCAGGAATGTGATACTAAGATGTGAAAGTACTTTTCTTACAAGGTTAAAACTCCAAAAATAAGGCCCGTAACATTAGGGGGAGAAAAAAAAGAAAACAACCCAACTTTTTGAGGATAGGTTCAACCAGTAAGCACTGTGGTGTTGGGGCTGTTGGTGGGGGAGGGGGGGGTCTGTGACTTAAACTGTCTCTCCACATAACTTTACATAAAAACAATAAATAAATAAAAAATAAAAATAAAAACAAGTGAAGGCAGCTATTGAGACAGGGTAGGTTTTTAATTAATCTGAGACATTCATAGGAAACTACAGTTAAGTTTGGGTCCAGGTTAAAAAACAGACACATAGGGCAAATATTTTGGAAGAAAGTAAGAAAGGTAGACATGATTAGAACTTGAGGTGCTTTGCAGAAGACAGAGGGAGATTATATGTGAAATGTTCTGGTCAAGAGAGTCTCCAGCGTTTGGAATAGTTGAGAGAATGAATTAAAGGTATTGGAAAGTAGAAGAAGGTATGAAGGGGAGGGAGTCACTGAGAGAAGTATTTACTGCTTGGTGGTGTTACATTTTTCTCTGAGAAAACCTCCCAAAACAAAAAGCTTACTTTCAATGTTAGTCAACATATTACCAGTCAACATATTTACCATATTTAAATTAAGCACATCAAGCCAGTCAACATATTTACCATGTTTCCACTATCAAAATGTCTATAGGGTCATATCAATACCACTCTGCATATTATTTTCCTTGATTTTATTCCCTTGTTATTAAGTAATTGGCTTTCTCTCATGATATAGTATAACATTCATCAAATATTATATAATTTCAAAAAGCCTATGTGGTTGTTTCTCCCATCATCAGGTTACAGATGTCTTGAAATGACATGAACAGCTTCAGGTAATCAGAATAATGACCTGATCTAGATTTAGTTTAGGCCTTACTTACTCTGCATGTTCTTGCCCGGCCTTCTGGGCTGGAGCAACTATCCTAAAAGAAACAAAAGATACCTAGCGACAGTTTGTGCTGTGAGATGGAGGATAGCAGAAGAGTCCCTTGGAGCAGGTACTCCTAGGTACAATTTACTGGTCTAATGGTGATTTGACAGATGTCTCCCAGCTACTCTGAGTAGTAGCTTCTAAGGACATCTCCTGATCAGTTTTCTCAGCTGATGAAAACTACATAAACTGGGAACATATACCCTCTATTCCTCCCAGGACAGCCTATTGCCAATGAGGGATGGGTGCATGGGTTAAAATTCTAATACTCTTGCCTCACTGGGAGGGAAGAACTCTGTGGCGCTTATGGTTGAGTCCTCTTGTGGGTCAGACTAGGGCTGACTCCACCACTCTCATCTCCTTCTCCTTCCGTAGCCTGCTCTACTTTGTAACCTAAAGGCTTATACTGAAGAACCATCCCTCAGTTGGCACCAGAATCCCTATCTCAGACCCTGTTCTTGGGAATATCACCTGGAAAGGTAATTTTCCTTGTTGCTTGTGGACAGAACATGATGGTGCTTCATCTCCTTCGTGCAACAGGAGCCTCTGTGTTCTCAATCCAAGACTCACCTATTTCTATTGGGACACAAGAAATTCCCAGGTTCACTAGCATATCAATGAAAGACATGAAAGTAAAGTGTGGGGGAATTAATATCCCCTGGGTCAAATTTTGACTATGGGAGAAAGGAGGCTATAGATGAGCCTTCTTCTCCCTCTTGCTCTTCCCCCTGCTCACTCTCTCTCTCTCTCTCTCTCATAAATAAAAATCTTTAAAAAAAATAAATAAATAAAGGCTTACGGCCTAAGCTAGAAGGACAAAGAAGCAGGGAAAGATACGGTTTTCAATACATTTTAAGGAGGGGAATGATAGCAATCATTTAAATGACAGAGGTAATGGGCTTGGATAATGTTAGTTGCAGCTTCAGTTTCTAAAAAGATACTTAATTTATTTATTCTACTTGGGGTGATGTTGTTGTTATTGTTATTATTAGGTTCCTGTCTGTAGTGAGCATCTACCCTGTAGAGTGAACTGAGTGCAGAGAATCTTAGGCCCACACGAGAGGCCTGCGGAGTCCACTAAGACACAGGAGCTAGCCGAAAACAGGAGACAGGACAGGAGCAATGGAAAATGATGGATCGCATGCCAAATGCAATAGGAGTGTTTATAAATATAGTGAGACAACTGCCAGGGATTTCAACTGAAGGAAAAAGAAAGTCATACATCACGGACAGGACTAGTCAAAAAAAGATACTGAGTAGAGGAGAGACGGTGTAAAGGAAAAGCCTTCAGCTTCCTCAGGGCAATTACACTTTGTTTTATCTGGTCAATTTGAGAGTTTTCTTCTGTCATATTCTAACGCATTTTTAATCAAAGGAAGAGGCTTGGATCATTACCTAAAAGAAAGAGAAGAGGGAGTTAATTGCTGCTGTTGTCGGGTTTCTGTCGTGGAGTCAGAAATATGAAAACCAACATTCCTGTTAATCATAGATAACAAACCAGAGGGAAGCGGGTTGGGGGGGTGCTCGGCAGCCACTCACGCCCAGGACTCCTCATGTGCAGCTGCAGGAGCTGGGAAAGTGACTCTGTCTAGGCTAATGAGGCAAGACAAAATAAAGGCCCAAGTCACAGCAGAAAGGGTTTTAAATGCACAGCTGTATCCACTGCTGTCTCTTTCTGCACCTGGTCTTCAATTGCAGGTTAAATTTTTCCCTGTTGCAATCCGTTTGCTTCCCTACAGGACCCCCTAACATTTCTCTGAGTCTAGTCCAAGCTGCTATTGATTATTTATTGTGGGTACCCTGTAACTGACAAAATTTGATTTCCTATTATTGGTGGGCCCTGAGCTGAAGTAACTGTCAGAATTCAAAGTCCAAGCAAGATGCTGTATCACGCTAAGGGGAAAGAGTTCATGTTAACTGTTAAACATGACTCGGGGTTGCAACTATACCCACGTCATCTATTACAAGGGCATGCTACAGGCGACAAGGGTGTGGTAGATTTAAAGCACCATAAACAAAATAGTTTTCATTCTCATATTTGGAACATGTTGAAAAAGTTCAGATATAGGGGAAGAACAGATGGCTATGTTGCAATTAACTCTGATTTGGAAAGTTGGCTTTAGGTTATCGCTAAATGGACAGTCTTGGACTTCGTGTCTGGATTAGAAAGACTTCATACCTTAGTCACCAGCAGAACTGGACAACTTAGGCTTCTCATGGGCAGTCAAAGATTTTACCTATAGTTCTCTTCAAAAAATATGTGCTTTCTACAGAGACTGTAAATGCTAATTATCATGTAATAGAATAATGGTAATAATAATAACAGTAATAACAAAAATGACCATACTAAAACAGTAGCAACAGAAATTATTTCTCACAATGTCCCTTTGGACCATAAAGTGAATATGTTGTAGCTATTCCTCCTACCCTGGTAAAGTTTGAATAAGAAAATGAGACAAGAGGGTTTACCCCTTATGTAGAAATGTTCTCCTCTCCACAGAAACTTGAGGAGGATTAACAGGAATGTTGGTTTTCATATTTCTGACTCCACTACAGAAACCGACAACAGCAGCAATTAACTCCCTCTTCTCTTTCTTCTAGGTAATGATCCAAGCCTCCCCCTGCTCATGCACACACACTCTCTCTCAAATAATAAATAAAATCTTTGAAAAAAGAAAAGAACTCTGTCCTGAATACATTGTAATAAAAATGTTCTCCTACGTTTCTAGGCAGAGGTTTTGCATTTTTATGTTTTACATTTAAGACTGATCCATTTAAAGTAAGTTTTTGTCTAGAGTATAGGATATAGGTCAAGACTTTAAAAAAAAAAATCTTATTGATTTATTTGACAGAGAGAGAGATAGTGAGAGCAGGAATACAAGCAGAGGGAGTGGGAGAGGGAGAAGTAGGCTTCCCACCAAGCAGGGAGCCCTATGCGGGGCTTGATCCCATGGGATCATGACCTGAGCCGAAGGCAGACACTTAACAACTGAGCCACCCAGGTGTCCCTGGGTCAAATTTTTTTAATATTATTTTTTGCATGTTTATGCCCAAATGCTAACATTATGGCTTTGTCAGAAATCTCGTCATATTTGTGTATTTTGGTCACTGGATTCTTTCTTGTGCTCCATCGATCTATGTGTTTAGTTGTTCACTAATACTCCAGTGTCTTAATGCAGCTTTTTTTTTTAATGTAGCTTTTTATGAAGTCATGAAGAAAGGTAGCACAAATCCTTCAAATATATTCTTTTCTTTTAGGTACTGTGGTATCTTTGCTTTTCTTTATAAATTTTAGGTAAAGCATGTCAGTACCTATACAATTTCTGCTGGGCTTTTCTTTGGGGCTATAATGATTCTATAGATCAAATGGGGGCACTGATTTTGTTTTAATTATTATTTTAAAAAATTTATTTATTTGTTATTATGTTATGTTAGTCACCATATAGTACATCATTAGTTTTTGATGCAGTGTTCCAAGATTCATTGTTTACGTATAATCTCCAGTGTTCCATGTAATCCGTGCCCTCCTTAATACCCATCACTGGGCCAACCCGTCCTTTCACCCCCTTCCCCTCTAAAACCCTCAGTTTGTTTCTCGGAGTCTGCAGTCTCTCATGGTTCATCTCCCCCTCCGGTTCCCCCCTTCATTTTTCCCTTCGTTCTTCTAATTTCCTCCATGCTATTCCTTATGTTCCACAAGTAAATGAAGACATATGATAATTGACTTTCTCTATAAGTCAAGAGGGGATTGATGTCTTCATAATTTTGAGGGTTTAATTCATGAACAAGGCATAATTCTCCATATATTTAGCTTCTCTTTTATCTAGGATTTCCTTCATGAGTACTGTATAATTTTCAATGTAAAAAACCTGCAATTTTTAAAATATTTATACTTAAGAATTTTACCTTTTTTTGGTGCTGCTATTAAAATTGACACTGTTTATTTCTAGTATATGAAAATACAATTGATATTTTCATATGTATATTATTTTCTGCAATCTTCCTAAAGTGACTTATTAGATTTAAGAGCCTTTTTGGTATTTTTGTTGATTTTTTACAAAAATGTGGACAGTGATGTCATCTGTAAATAGAGACATGAGACAGTTTTGTTTTATTTTGTTTTGTTTTGTTTTTCCCTCCTAGTCTCATCTGTTTTCATTTCTTTCTTTCCCCTTGTGTTTTGCTTGTTGCCCTTGCTAGGACTGCTAGTATGATGTTGAATGGGGCATTAAGACAAAACATCTTTATCTTGTACCAAGTTATAGAGAGAAATTATTTAGCACTATAACTTTGTTTTTATAGTTTCCTTTCATTTTGTCATGAGTAGATGATAAATTTTGTCCTGTACCTATGAGAAGAATTTTTTTCTTCTTTAGACTCTTATGATGAATTAATTTAATTGTCAAAACCATTTAAATGTTAAAACAGCCTTGGTTCACCCAATTTGTGGTGATATATTACTCTTTTTCTATATTTCTGGATTCCAAGTGCTAATATTTTGTTGATGATCTATTTCATGAGGGATATTTATCTATGGTATTCTTTACTTTTAATGTCTTTCTCTATTTTTGTTATCAGGTAAGACTTTTGTTTTATAAAAGAGAAGTAACTGAACTAATTTCATACCTTCCTGTAGTTGTTACTCTTTTCCTACTTCAGGCCTGTTTTGTGAGGGATGCTTTCTCAGAACTAATGCTCATTTTTTATGAGCACTTAAATAAAGTTCATGAATGAAAATCTACCAATGAGTACAGATTTCCTTTGTATATTTATTTGCTCTCTAGTGTTTCTATATTCTCTTACTAGCTCACACTAAGCCTTGAGTAATTATTTTTTACTTTTAGTGAGTTCTGGTGATGTCTTCCCCAAGTTAGGATAACTTATTTTTCTTGACCTCCTGGTTTTTGATGGTAAAATAGAGGTTATGTGTTTTTAGTTTTTCAGTCTTGTTGTTGTAAAGGATGGAGCAATGCTCTTTCTTTCTGTATCTCAGTTATGCAAAGGAATCATTGAAAATGCACCTGTTCAATATTCTTAGCTTTAGGCATCTGTACCATTGTTTAGGAAAAGACTTAGAACATGGAAGTTCTAGAGTGAGAAAGAATCATCTTCTTTTCTTTAGCCTGGATCTCAGATGAACTAAACAGATATGACCTACATGTAATGACATATCTGAATTACAATACCATACTACTAGGCAACTTTGGACATTAGCTTTCCTCTTTGTTCATAATCATTTCTGTTTTGGTACCTACATTGAACAGACTAGTCAATCAGGGTTTTTTTTGTTTTTTTTTTTTTGAAGAAATTTTTGGAAGTATAAAGGAAATATACTCTGTTTCTGATTGGTAAATATCTTGAGTTCCTGAATAACTGTGACCCACAAATAATTCTTACTAATAAACTCAACTATTCATAACATGGGAAAGATAAAGGATTTTGCTATCATTTTAGTAGTCAGTTGCACATTATGAAACCTACATAACATGTGAGTTTAAGCAATATTATACAATAGTATTAGAATACTTCAGATTATTTGTTATTGCAATAAGTCTCAATTTTTAGCACTATGAGTTTTTGCCTTAAAAATATTCACCATTAGTATTTGAGAGGGAAATAGAAAATAATGTTTCATGAACTGCCAGCCAGATGTTACTTTGAATCAGACAAATTTAAGATAGGTATGAAACAAAATTACTAGATCATGCATCAGTTTTCCTTAATAAATTTTGTGTAAATGTGAGAAATAAGATAAAAAGAAAATACTTTATTAGTATTTATTTCAATTGATAAAGCACTTGAAATTTTTGTATGAAATTAATAAAACTACTTTGAAACGCCTAAATTTTTATAAATGTTATTTACAAACTAAAAAAATAAGAAATTACTTGAAGTACAAACATATTTAAAATTCATCACATATTTTGGTAGTTTAAAGCTTAAAGTTAAGTTCTCATTCACTGTGAAGGACAGAGGAAGACTTCATAAAATTGGAAATAGATAACACTTATCTGAATTTCATTGTATAGATGCATTGAAAAATTTTTTATACTTACTGAAGCTGTTAGAATAATATTTTGTATTCAAAGAATTATTGCCAGTCTTATAAAAATCATTGCTTCCTACCACAGAAACTTGTTAAAAATTATGAATGCCAGAAAAAATAATATTAAATGTCTGTTTATCTATCAAGTTTATGAAGTTTAGCAGAGACTTTGATAATTTTTTTCATGACATATCAATAAAATTCTGAAATGAACTTTTAGTAAGGACAGTAGGTTCTGGTAATGTCTCAGAAGAGACAGGGTAATGGAACATCTTGATCAGTAAATGATAAAATATTCAAAGTTTTGGCATGCTTTATGAAAGCTTATCATTCTGCAGTGAGTTGTTAATGTCAATTTGACTTCTATGTGGAACTCCATAAAAGATTGCTTCTTGGAATCATAGAATAATGTACAACATTTGAAATAATTTTATAAAATTTCCATTCTGGAAAAGAAATAAATGCCTAAACATTAGGAGTAGAGTCAGATTCCTCACAGTTGATACTTATGGTAATGTATAAGACCCTGGTGATATATGTCCCAAGAGGGTATTTTTTTAAAAGTGAAAAAATTTTAAGAGATTTATTTTGGCACTTAAAAATATACTTTGTGGTGCCTGCATGGCTCAGTCAATGAGCATGGGACTTGCCATAATAGGGTGGTGAATTCAAGACCCATGTTGGGTGTGGAGTTTACTTAAAATAT
Source organism: Mustela erminea (assembly GCF_009829155.1). Taxonomy (NCBI): domain Eukaryota; kingdom Metazoa; phylum Chordata; class Mammalia; order Carnivora; family Mustelidae; genus Mustela; species Mustela erminea. The sequence goes on from NC_045614.1 coordinate 176,673,519, forward strand.
TTATAATATATGAAATATTTATATGTAATATGAAATTATAGATACAGTGTATTTATATAAATAACATATTTGGTAGTGAATATGTTGACAGACTATGCAAATAATATCTTTCTAAGCTACATCCTAATGAGTCACTCTGTTGTCTATAACTCAGTGATTAGAACTATTAAAATTAACAGCTACAACATAGCCTTTTTATAATAAATTTATTCTCAGTCTAAGACTGAGTCTTGACTCAGTCTAAAATTGATTGCTAAACTATACAGTGTCTATAAATTTTAAAGACTTGTATTAATTCAACTAACATATTTTATATTATTTATTAATAGCATTCTAAATCTATGTTTAAGATTTAGATAATTAAAAATATTTTGATTCAAAATTATCAATATTTTCAAAAATATTTCAAGTATTTTAATGCTCAAGAATTATCTTAAAAAATAAAGTACAAATAATAATTCTAAAAATTCTAAGGTTTCCTGCTAAATATGGCTTTGAATATCAGCGTGTTTAATATACATTTAATATGTCATAACATGTAATGTCATAATTATGTAATATATAACAATTATAATAATAACATAAAATACAAGCATATTTGACAGATTTGACTTGAGAAATTACTAATAGTGGCTACAAAAATGAAAGAAATAGTTGCATTATTTTACTATTCTATAAATTCACATCCTTTAAATGTATATTGTTTAGAAATTTCAGTTCTGACATCTATTTTATTTTATTTTATTTTCCCAAAAGACATGGCAGAGTTCAACAGAGTGGCAACTTGCTCATTCTTTTTTGGGGGGAAGTCTTGCATTTGTATTTTGTTACAATTTATTTTAAGTGATAGAATAATACAAAAAAGAAACAAAGGAAAAAAGCGTATTTCCAAGAAATGGATATGTAATAAATATAAATGATATTTCAAGAGTATCTCATTGAATAACATCTGAAATATAAGCATCTCTACCATAATTTAGAGATGTATAATGGTGAAACTAATACTAAAATTGGAGACAGAGTACTTGTTCAAGAAATACCTGTTATTATTGGTGTGAACTTAGGTGTACCATGAATTCTTTAATCTAAGTTTATTTATATAAAAAAGAATATATAGTGGTATTACCTTGATTTCCATATTCTTGTGATATTGTAAGGAATCAAATATGTTAAAATGTTTATAAGCTTATGGTGATTCATAGACCTGTACCCCTGGGGCTAATAATACATTATATGTTTATAAAAAAATTTTTAAAAATATAAAAAAAAGTTTATAAGCTTAAAACCTAAAACTACATTTGCTATAGGGATTTTCCATACATTCAAATTCATTCATCTATCTTTGGTTTATTTATGAAATTTGTATATTTTTGGTCACTGCAAAAAACAGCAGAGATATATGAAAGTTTTCTTACTGGAAATGCCTGACATAATGATTTTTGAAGCATAAAATAAATGGTACAGTTAGACATATAAAATTACCAAATTACATGATTGTTTTTAGTATGAAAGGAGATAATGTATACAGATTACTTAAGCTAATATCTTGAATGCATTATGTACTCAATAAAATGTTAAAATCATAATACCAGTCCCAATAGATTAGAAGTTTTTTAATGCTTCTGGCATTAATGTGGTGAGATAGAAATTCAGCATTTTATTCTCTTTATTATATAAAGAGAGATTTATTTTTCAGTGAAGAACCTGAATATAATTAAATAAGTATGGTCAAATGTGGAAGGTAATTTTAAAATGCCTCCAGTATTTTTTGTTTTCTTTAATAAAAGCCAAAAGCAACACTAACAGTTCAATGGCACACATAATACTCTGAGCATGCTTGTTCTCTAGTTTTAGAGTTCTGTGGTAAGGGCCTTGCAATTTTATGATTTGCTAGAAATACTTATTCTCTTGAAAGTTCTCAAACTTTTTTTTTTTTCATTCAAAGTGTGAATTTAGATGGTTGTATGTTATACTGCATCATAAAAAATTTAAAAGTAGCAGCTGGACCCAAAATCTGCTTGGAGTTTTTATGGAGTGTATATTCTGTTGTTTACCTGATTATCACCATTTACATATTCAGTTTATGCAAAATAAAAAGATCTTAAAATCCAAAGTAAATATTCTTAACAGTCCTTACGATTTCCTAAATTTGCATGCCAGAAGCATATGTATTCTACTGTTCATTAAGAGACATTTAACTTACATGAAATTAGATACATCCTTTAATAATAAAGTTAATTGGTTAATTTTTGAAATAAAAATATCTAATACTTGTGAAGTTCACAGTCTGTGGAGGGCTGAGAAAATTTTATATTTTAAATTCAGACAGTATTTGAATTCAATAAACATAGCATCAAGTATGGACAAAAAAACCCCTCCCAGGTGGGAAAAAAAATAAAGTTGTTTTGATAATATAATGTTGATTTTGTATAAAAATCCAGAATATGGGGGTCATCGGGGTGGCTCAGTGGGTTAAAGCCTCTGCCTTCAGCTCAAGTCATGATCCCAGGGTCCTGGGATCAAGCCCTGCATCTGGCTCTCTGCTCAGCAGGGAGCCTGCTTCCTCCTCTCTCTCTCTCTCTCCCTCTCTCTCTCTGCTTGCCTCTCTGGCTACTTGTGATCTCTGTCTGTCAAATAAATAAATAAAATCTTTAAAAAAAAATCCAGAATATGGGTTTTTGATTTATGTTGTTTTTTAGCTTCCACTATTTGTGTGCAGTTACTATGTATCTATCCCTTGTGGTGGAAACCACCAGACCATATTCTCTTTTCTCAGTTATGACAAGTATTTAGCCATATACATATCCACTGGGACATTATAGGTTCATAGAATGCTATAGTTCAAAGAGACTTAGAAATTATTTGATGCTGTCAAATTTTTTATTTGGATTTTATTTGGATTCAGTTATATAAAACTAGTACAAGTTTAATTGCTTACTTGAAACTTGGCAAGGGGCCTAGAATTTTGCCTTGTGTTCCCTTTCTTATTTACCTCCTTACCTTCACTCTTACGTGGTATTGGGAGGTGCCTACTCTAAGTACACTATAGCAGATATGATATATCTGAAGCTCAGATATGATATATCAGAAGCTCAGGTTGATGGGAAGACCGCAAAATAGTGACAACCTTGATTGGAATACAGTTGTCCAGAATGCAAATATAATATCCTTATTTCTTCACTACTTGCTACCTTGTGATGCTTAATTTTTATAAAGAATATGCAGCTTCTCAGTAGCAGATTGGGTTCTATTTCCTGTTTCCTGATATGAGACTTTATTATGCTCTAGAACTTCACCCCAAACCATATTTCCCAAAGTGAACTGCCTTTCCTTCAGTGGCAGATACTAAGTTGTTTCCTACCTATTATCTATTTTTTCCATCTTCCCTGGTTATAATATTACTTGATTTTTTTTTAAGAATGCCAATTGTCCAAGAAAAAGATTAAATTTTCAATCCTCTTAAATTTAGATGTGTTCCCATGACTTAGTTTTATGAAAGGAAATACTAATAATAATGACTGTTAGAACTTCTAGGAAGTCTGGCTAAAAGAGGGACAAAGAGCTTGGTGAAGCATTGTGTGTCCTCTTCTACTCCTTAACATCACCTGTCTCAACATAATCCATTGCCAACAGGAGCCACACTGACCTTTCACAAGCGTAAAGAGATGATCATCCTACTCCTCTGTTTACCCACTTTCAGTAGTTCTCAATCCCATTTAAGTTAAAAAATAATCCCTTTTTCTTGGAAAATAAAATATAAGTGTCTACTTCCTCTGTATCTCTCAGAACTCTTACTGGTCTTTCCTTTTCTTGGTCCATGAGGCTTCAGGTTTTCAAATGTGCAAAGGTCCTTTCTATTCACTTTACCTGGAATGATTTACCCCAAATCTATATGGTTTGTTCCTCCTTATCACAGGAATCTAAGCTTAAAGTCATGTCTTTGGAGAGAACTTCCTTCACTACCCAATCAGTCACTCTGTCTCTCAAGTTATTTTCCTTATCTATCTAAGATGGTGTCTCTACATACTTATAGATTTTCATTATTTATTTATTTATTTCTTCACTGTCTCACTATAGCAGCAACCTTGACAAATTTGTTCTCTGCTGAATCTTAGACAAGGGTGGACATTCAATAAGCATATGTCAACAGGATGTATGAAGGAACATCTGTGTATTTTGATATGGTACTCATCATTTTCTACCTAAAGCCAATAGTTGGTTATATGTATCTCTTATTAATTCTATTAAAGTATGAACTTCAAACTGGAGCCATACTCCGTGTATGTTTCACTTTTCAGGGGGTCAGTTTCACAGTAATTTATTGTCTTTATTCCTCGAGTCATGTCATGAAAACATTATTAACTAGTATAAGACAAGAAAGTTCTTTTGCTTTATTTTAGAATTTTTCACTTTATACTTTATTTATACTCCCATTTTCTTCACTCTCTTAGGAACTTTTTCTACTATATTAAATTCATGTCCTTCTAATACAGCTACAATTAGTTTTATGTGTGTCTTTGAATAAAAATTAACACAGTTTTATGTGTATGTTTAATTTACATAAATTATGTTGGTACCCAACATAATTTGTTACATAAATAATGTTGGATACCTCTCCATTTCTTATTTTTAATACACAGAGCTATACTTATGAAATCTCTTCATGTTGCTTTGTGTACATCCAATTAATTATTTCATAATATCACATAGTATTACACTGTAGGCAAATACCATATTGTAACTAATTTATCTAATGATAAAAATACTTTTCTCTAATTATTTTCTATCTTTATATCTAAAACTTCTTATGTAAGCCCTATAGGGATGCCTAACAGGTTAGAAAATATATTTTAACAACCACAATATCTAAGAGAATTATTCTTTTATTGGTCAAGAAATTTCTATACCCCATAGAAACTCAGAAGCAAAATGGATAAAATATATGAATAGACAACGTTCTTGTTTTAGTTTTTCCTTGTATTTCCTATCTAACACATTGGTACTCCTTTATAAATATCTCATATAAAACACACTCCACTCATTAATAACTAAATATACAGATATGTGAAAATTTTGGTATATTGATAGATAAATGACATTATATGATCTCATATATATAATACATCAGTTCTCTTGTGTGGATTAAGAATTGATGATCTCTTTTTTTAAAGATTTTATTTATTTATTTGAGAGAGAGAGAGTGAGAGAGCACGAGAGTGAGTAGTGAGGAGAAGCAGGGAGAGAGATAGGTGGAGAGCAAGAGAGAGAGAGAGAGAGGGAGAAGCAAACTCCCCACTGAACTGGAAGCCTGATGTGGGGCTCCATCCTAGGACCCTAGGATCATGACCTGAGCCAAAGGCAGATACTTCATTGACTGAGCCACCCAGGTGCCCCAAGAATAAAAGATGTTTAACTTAACTTCAGTTTATATTAAAATCAAATATTACATAAAGAAATTAAAAATTAAAATTTGGGGGTAAAATACCTTAAATTCACATGATTATTAACCCAAGGTCTCCTTAGAAATGTAAATTTTAATCGTTTAAAGAGATCAAAATACCTGTGAAAATATGTCTTCAGAAAACAAAACTGCTATTTATATAATTACTTTCTTCATGATACTTTTTTAGAGGGGGCATGATCTAATGCTGGTTTTATTGCATCTGATTTTGTAGTTAAAAAATATTTGGTTTATATTTGATAGTTCTTTTTTTCATTATTATGTTTGCATTGGTATTCAGCAAATTTTCATTTTATTGTTTGTTATAGCATTGCATTTCTTAATCCTTTAAATGCCTTTTTAAATCAGAATGTCCCTTAGTATTTTACTCCTGCCCTTTGACCTTGGCTCTGTTGAATCCCTCACTGCTGGATATTCCTGCACAGACTGACACAGGAGGACATCCTCTGGAATGTCCTTGGAACAAGTCTCTAAGTCACAGAGTTGATTGTAGGTTACTGGACAGTTTTTTTCATTGTAGAGTTTGCTATTAACAAAGCTGAAGAAACAAACATTATCCAGTAAAAATAGGAAAGAAAAATAGTTTTATTTTCAATCATAGAAAATACCAAGTTTTAAGGAACTGTATTTACACAAACAGAAGAGCTAAATTATCAACAGGTAATAGAGCAGACCATTAACTTTGAGTTATAGTAAATGTTGTGCTAAGTCAGTTTGTTTCAAACTATTAACAATCCATTTTCTACCAACCTTCAAAACCTAGACTACAGATAAAGTTCATATCATTTTTTGAAGAAAATATATCATAGCTTTAAAAAAGAATCTAGATTCTCAGGTCAGCACTAAAGTAAAGGAAATTACATCTGAAGTAAGACCCATATGGAGGTCACTAGCAATTCTCTTGAATGTTTTTCCTAAAATTAAACTGTACTATAAATAATCGTTCATATAACATGACAGAAATATTACTTACTTAATATGGTGACCCCTGAAGTGACATTCTAGATTTAAGTAGCACTTTATTCTCAGAAAGAAGACCCAAACAACATATTTGTGTTCAAGGAAAAAAATAATATGCTCTAGTGTCAAATAGAGCCAACTAAAAGGAATTAATAGTAAGTCAAAAACATTTACTTTAAACAGAAACTCAGGTCTTCTTACCTAATAAGTTACTCTGTATACCAATAATTTATTATTCATCTTTTAAATTTATTTTTATTTTGTGAATAGGTATTAGTATACATAAGACATATAATAAAAAATCTCTAGGGATGCCTGGGTGGCTCAGTTGGTTAAGTGTCCAACTGGTGATCTCAACTCAGGTCATGATCTCAAGGTTGTGAGATCCAGCAGTATTTAGGCTCTGTGCTGGGTGTGGAGCTGCTTAAGAGTCTCTCTCTTCTCCTCCCTCTGCCTCCACCTTTCTCTCTCTTAAAAGAAAAGAAAAATCTCTAAAAAGTGTTCCTGGAAAATAAATCTCTCTCCCATTCCTTCCCCAAGCTACATAGTTCTACTGCCAGTGATAGCCTCTACTAAGACTTTTTGACTATCCTTCCAGAGAAATTCTATCCCATATATCAATATAGGCACATATGGCAGATGAACTTAGCACTGTACGTTACACGTACACATGGATCACATGGCCTGTGAAGTAGGTAACTCTGCTATCAACAGAAACAGTTACACAGATGGTAGCAAAAAATAAACCCTGTTCTGCATCTTTTTTTTCCCCCACTTGCAATAATTTGGAAATAATTTCAAAGCACTCTCAGGGTGCCTGGATGGCTGTTGGTTAAGCATCTGCCTTTGGCTCAGGTCATGCTCACAAGATCCTGGGATGGAACCCAAGTCAAGTTGGGCTCCTGGTTAGTGGGGAGTCTGCTTTTCCTTCTCCCTTTGCCCCTCCCCCCATTTGTGTGCATGCTCTTTCTCTCTCTCTTTCTCAAATAAGTAAATAAAATCTTTTTTAAAAAGACACTCTATGTATAGTTACAGGAGCTGTATTGTATTCCAATTTATGGAATTATATTATAAATTATAATTATATTTTTATAATTTTTATAATTATATTATTATTTAACCAACACTTATTAATAAGTACTTAATTCATTTCTAAACACTTGACATTTGAAACAGTGCAGCAATAAATTTTCTTATGCATATTTAATCTTGTACATATGCAGATATATCTGTAGTATAAATTCTTGAAATGTTGTTTTCTAAAATACCTTATTTTATGAATTCATATTTTCAGCTTTTGAGGCTTTCTTTCTTTCTTTCTTTTTTAGAAAGAGGAGGGGAGAGGGTGAAGAGGGGTGGATGAGGAGGGAGGGAGAGAATCTCAAGCAGGCCCCACACACTCAGCACTGAGTCTAACCGGAGCACCATCTCACAATCCTGAGATCATAACCTGAGCTAACAATCACTAGTTGAACACTTAACCAACTGAGCTACTCAGGTGCCCCTTAATGGTTTTGAACGTATGTCATATTTAGAAATTTTTTTCTAAACTGAGAATATTAAGGAAATACCTCCAATATTCTTTTCACTTTTTATGACTCATTTTTCACTTTGAGATATTTACCTTATTTCAAATATTTTTTAAGTACAATCTGTTATAGGACTCCAGTTTATTTATTTATTTATTTTTACATATGTCTTCTGGTTTGACCCCCTTACGTTTATCAAATCATGTATCTTTTCCTGATAATAAGATGATATTTTATTCTATTTTTTAAGATGATATTTTATTATTTATTTATTTATTAGTGAGAGAGAGGGAGAACACAAGCAGGGTTGGATAGGGACAGAGAGAGAGGGAGAAACATGCTCTCCCCTGAGCGGGGAGCCTGAGGTGGGCTGGATCACAACACTCTGGGATCATGACTTGAACCAAAGGCAGATGCTGAACCGACAGAGCCACCCAGGTGCCCCTAAGATGATACTTTAAAACATATTTTAATGCTTTTGAGATTATATGTGAAATTTCCATTTTTCCATTGATCTTTTTGTGCATTCATGTGCCATGTAAAATACAACCATGAATTTATGATTTAATATGATGGCAACATGTTTTCTTACTACCATTTTCTGTTCAGATATATCATTTTTTCCTATGCTTCTCTATTTTCCTATATGGACTCTATAATTAACTTACTTCCCTACTCATCTTCAATCCCACTGTTTGCATAAGAAATACAATAACACAAAGTAATGTAGTGGGATGGTTATCATTATGATGTTAACACTTTCTGTTCAGAACAAGACATGACTTCTACTGTCCTCAGCAGCATTATATATATATATATATATATATATACACATATATCTATCTATCTATATATATATATATACACACACATATACATAGAGAACAAGTGTGCACGTCAGCACTTCTTGTCAAGTGTATCCCTAGTTACTTTTAATATATTTTTTTATTATTCAAAGGACGTTTATGCATCACATTTTATGTAGTGAACCCTGCTCTAGGGGTCAGTGGAGACCTATAATTAGAGCAGAAGACAAGCCTCTGATAACTGGTCACTGCTTTCTTTAACATACCACAAGGCACCGTCTCTTCTATGCTAAGAGCAAATATCATTATTCCTGGATAGTTTATTTATTTATTATTTATTTACTTATTTTTAAAAATATTCTATTTATTTGAAAGAGAGAGAGAGTGAGAGGTGGTAGGAAAGAAGGAGAGAGAGAATAGTCAGCAGACTCCATGCTGAGCACAGAGGCCAAAAGAGGTCTGGATCTTATGACCCTGAGATCATGGCCTGAGTCAAAAACTAAGAGTCAGACAATCAACCAACTGAGCCACCCAGGTGCCCCTGAATGATAGTTTTTTTTTAAAGCAGTATTTAAATCTTCCGAAATTATTTTGATGGAGAAGTTAGCTATGTTTAGAAGACTTTGCTTCTCTGGTCTGCACAATTGCAGTGATTATTAATTAAGGTAGGGGATTTACCAGAAGAGCAAGCAATCAAGGGAAGGAACTTCAATTGGTGAAAGGCAAGAGGAGATTAGAAATACTAAGAAAAAATTTAAAAGGAGGAAAAAATAACTATCAAATTATACTTTACTGTGGGTTTTTTTAGTATAGGGAGAAAACAATTAGAAAAATTTGGGGTTTTTCCTCAATTCTATATATAAGAGTCAGAATAAAATAATTTTCATTCCACTCCAAACCTAGGAATCAAAGAAGCAAGAATATGTACCTTCCTGAACTCAGATGAGATTTAGATCCAATTAAAACATAAGGATCACTCAATAATGTATGAAGTACACACACAATCTTACCTCAGTTGTCATTATAATTCTTTTTAAAAGATTGTTCTATTTAATAATTTAGGAAACTGAAACTCAAAGTTATTTATTAATTCACCTGGAGACATCCAGTTAAGGGTCAAGGAACCACCTTTCCATCTAGAATTTGCTATTACATTCTAATATACTAGCACTATCATATGTTTTTCCATGTATTCATCTCTCCATCTACCAATTTATCTATTTCTGATATCTTACAATGTAATTCAAAATCCAGCGTGTCTTGCAAAAATATTTTACTGTGCATGTCTTCATTAGAGATCAACATTTGTTCAAGCCTCTTTTTATTTTGAACTTACGATGACATAACAATACTATCTGATAGGTGTAACTTTGACCCCCATTAAGTTATAGAACATTACTATCATTCCAGAAAATTTCCTTGTTCTTTTCCTGTCAATCCCCACCCTGGAGCAACCACTGTTCGATTTTTTTCATCCATTTATTAGCCTTGCCTATTCCAGAATATCACAAGAATGAAAGTGTACACTATGTATTCTGCTGTATAAAGCTCTTTTTGTACAGTGTCTTTTAATATTCATGCATATTGTGTGCATATCGGCAGAGTCATACAGCATAGAATAACAATCATAACTGCCATACTATGTGCATATTTTCCAAGTTAACAGACCCAAACCTATTCTCATTGTTCACTTAGTGACTTCCCATACAGCTGTTTGTACATATATATATTACGATTTCTTCCACACAAGGATGCCTGTGAACTCATCCCTGCCCTAATGCCATATGGCCCAAAGAGAGGAAACTGGGTTTCTTGATACTCTTGGTCACTGGTTCTCTACCTGATGTTTTTTGCACTTTAGCTCCCATGGAACCTGTGGGGGGAGGTCTACTAGAATCATAGTTGGTAGGGACCATGGATGCTGTTAAATACCCTACAGTGCATAAAACAGCCCCACTCATCTCAATAAGGCAGATGTTGCACAATTCCTTTCTAGTCTTGGCATTATTTCTTCATAATCTTCTGTCTCAACTGTCCTCTTCTCAGAAAGATGGACATTGAAAACATTTATCGTGTCAGGGAATTCCACCCATACATACAAACCATCCCACACTAGACGGAATCTCGATTTAGTGTCACTCTTTGTTCCTCATGAAACAAATTACTTTGGAAACCCTTCGACGTCAGTACATTTGGGGTTATTCCAAATTAACATCAGCAACGGCATTTAATTCTTTTTTAATGTCCTTTTCTCCGCCATGAAATGAAAAACATGCCCTTTTATCTCTCTGTACTTCCCTTTGTCCTATCTTGTCTTCAACTGGAAACAGCTGTTCGAAGAGGATATAAATAATTTCGCAAGTAAAGCATCTCTTTCCATCACAAGACCCTTTACACTTGCATAAAGTTGAGGAACAGTTCACACTCTCATAATATTGAGAGCATACTCTTCTGGTTCAGCTCTCAAAATGAAAGAATTGGGCACAACACTAAAAAGACATTTATAAAATAATACTGAATTTCTTAGTTTATATTAACACAGGGACATCACAGATTATTTTCCCCCAAGCAAAGTAAATCTTGTTTTATAATCCTTTAAAGGGACCAATCTAGTGGTTTTTATCAGAAAAGATGAGTGTATCCCAAAGTGGATTTTGGTATTTTTGCTCTTTCAAGCACTGCTTACAACAGTCTGATAATCTATGCTGATTCCTCACCCCATTCAATTTTATCAATTTGTCATTCTTCATTGGGAAAGAGTGCTTTGACTAGAAAACCAGTGTGCCAGCAAAAGCCTGCTGTCAAGCAGACGTGCTGATTCTCCGCAGTCAGTATTCTTTGGGATAACAAGTGGGTTAGATCGTCAAAAATGAGCTTGCAGCTCAGAGCCTGGATGTTGAATTGTTTCCATCAGAGGCATTAATCAGGCATTTAAGAGTCTGATGGACTATCCTTTTAGATCTGAAGGTCTGTCTCTCTAGTTTAACTTAAAAATCAACTATTGAGCCACTTACCCTGCTAAGCACTCCACTAAGAGAGTAAAGGATAAAAAATTTTACAGGCTGTAAATCTAAAATCTCTTCTTGATCCCTAATTCTGACTTCTGATGTTTGTGAAAATGGCTTAATAAAACTAATTTCAGCCTTTTCTGTTTTATTGCCACTCATTTTCTGAGCTCTGACTTTCTAACTTGAAAACTTTTTATAACTATCCATCTTGATTTGTTTGTTTGATAATTTATCTTGGAATTTCACACCCTGGTGCATAATCTGCCTTTAGTTAACACCGACTTTTCAGGAGAGCCACTAACATCTTTTTCTTAAGTTGCTACAGTAGTTCCCCCTTATCTGCAGGGAGACCCTCAAGATCTTTTGTGGATGCTTGGAACTGCACATGGTACTAAACTGTATATGTACTATATTTTTTATATTTGTGTCTACCCATGATAAAGGTTAATTAATAAATTAAGCACAGTAAGAGAATAACAACTAATAATAAGTAGAACTGTTATAACAATATGCTGTAATAAAAGTTATGTGAGCATTGTGTCTTTCTTCCTCTCAAAATGTCTTATTGTACTATACTTACCCATCTTCTTGTGATGATGTGAGATGATAAAATGCCCACGTGATGAGATGAAGTGAGGACAGTGATGCAGGCACCTCATATTAAGCTACCAATTTTTCTTTTGACAACAGTCAAAAGGAAGATCATTTGCTTCTGGATTGTAGTTGAGTGCGAGTAACTGAAATTGTGGAAAGCACACCCATGGTTAAGGGGAGACTACCAAATTTTTATTTTAAAATCATGATTTTTGAGTGCATAGGTTTTTTTAAAGATTTTATTTATTTATTTGACAGAGAGAGAGAGATTACAAGTAGGCAGAGAGGCAGGCAGGGGGGTGGGAAGCTGGCTCCCGGCTGAGCAGAGAGTCCTATGCAGGGCTAGATCCCATGACCCTGGGATCATGACCTGAGCTGAAGGCTGAGGCCTAACCCTCTGAGCCACCGAGGCATCCCGAGTGCATAGGTTTTTGATGTTATTGCCATAATAATATTGATTACATACTATGCAAGAATGAAGAAATTCATATGTGTACAAATAAATGTAACATCTTTCAATCTTTTAAGAAAGTACGTAGCAAAAAAGTATTATTCAGTTTTTAAGATTCAAATTTTAAGAACTGACAAGTATTGCTGATTTTATATTAGACCTACATGCTTTTAACTGTGAATCAGTTTTATTTTGATTCACAATCACCTACCTAAAATAAAAATAAAAATAAAAATAAAAATAAAATAAACAACAACAACAACAAAAAACCTTGATGTTAAAAATAGATGATGGATGTGGAAGTAGTACAGCTACAGCTTTTTAAAAAAAAATTTTTTTTTTAAGATTTTATTTATTGTTTGTCTCCCTCCCAATCCACTTAAGCCCCCATGTTGCATCACCACTTCCTCATATCAGGGAGATTATATGATAGTTGTCTTTCTCTGCTTGACTTATTTCATAAGTGACTCTTAATCTCACAAAACAAACTGAGGGTTGCTGGGGGGAGGGGGTTTGGGAGAAGGGGGTTATGGACATTGGGGAGGGTATGTGCTTTGGTGAGTACTGTGAAGTGTGTAAACCTGGTGATTCACAGACCTGTACCCCTGGGGATAAAAATATATGTTTATAAAAAATAAAAAATTTAAAAAAAATTTTAAAAAAAGATTTTATTTATTTATTGGACAGAGAGAGAGATCACAAGGAGGCAGAGAAGCAGGCAGAGAGAGAGGAGGAAGCAGGCTCCCCGCTGAGCAGAGAGCCTGATGCGGGGCTCGATCTCAGCACCCTGGGATCATGACCTGAGCCGAAGGCAGAGGCTTAACCCACTGAGCCACCCAGGTGCCCCCGCTTTTTTAAAAATTTTAAGTGTGTTCTTTGAAATTTTGCTTCAGAAAAGAATTAGCATTACTCATTATATGTTGTTAGCCTCCTTGGAGGATGGAAGCTTGATTAGCAACTCTGTCTTCTCTTGTAATTTATAATTTGACAAAAGAGTTAGTGAAAATTAAAAGAAGTGTTAACAACAGATTCTCTTTTACAAAAAAAAAGGCAACAGTTTCCACAGAAAAGATGATAACCTAAGACACTAAATATTTTTAGCAACAGGTAACTATAAGACTCTTCTTTAAAGAAAAAGAATTTCCTGACCAGATAGAATTCATAGTAATGAATTTCAGATAGAAGACTCAAGGGAGTCTAAAATTAACTTCATATAATTCTCACATCTGAACTCAATCTCAGCCATTAATTAGTCGAAAGCAAAAGACCTTTATCAAGGATATTAGGAAAGGAATCTAAAGGAGAAGGAAAGAACATTTATCCTTCATATGTATTCTTTGGTATTCTAGAATTCCATTCATAAAGTGATTTCATATTTAATGTTAAGTGTTTAGTACTTCACCTTGGTTCTTTGGGAACATAAAAAAGTCTAATTTGTGTTATTTGCATAATTTCCACTCAAGATAACTCATTCACAAAACAAGGAGCATTCTAAAGTATGTATATTAATAAGAATAATTACATATAAAAAAAGAATAATTACATATAGTTAACAATTATCAATGCTTACTTTAGTCTCAGCACTGCTCCAAATATTTCATGTGTATTTATAGTCACTTTCAACATAACCCTTGTGATAGGAATGAATACTACATGTAATTTACATATTAGGACAGTGAGAATCACAGTAAGAAGGAAGGCGGAATTCTGGGAAAAGCTGATGTTGAGCATTGTTCTTTACACAGTGAAAGAGTATGATTTGGAAATCCTGTATATTCTAAATGTAAGATGATATCACTTTAGTTATGTTGTTTTTGGTTGTTTTTGTAAGTTTTCATTTTTAGTGATTATTTGAAATTACCATTAATTTATAACATTAATTGTTCTCATATGAATTTATTTTTTTGTACAAATTTGAAGAAGTCAATTTTGAAAATAACATTTCCTGTGAATTTGGGTAATATAATCCCATAATCAATAAAGATATTTTATTTTAAGAATGCAAGTCTGACTTTTGACAGATTCTAATTTTAAGAACTGACAAGATAATCTACTGCTAGTTGACAGTGATATCTTAGTTTTGGCACTATTACCTAGTTAACAATTTTAAGCAGCAGGCATGATTTACTTAGAGTCGAGACATTTTAATATAATTAAAATTAAAATAGATGTATACAGCAATTTTAAATTAAAAAACGTCAAAGCACATTTCATTAATTTTGCCACCACCTTATGATTCCTCCTTTTAATTGAGTTTCACTTTTTTAGTCAACAAATCCTTAGATGGTCTTTGCCTAATGAGATGAGGGATCAAGGACATCCCACTCTCTCCTGACTGTCTGGACTGACTGACTTATGCTTTGCAGAAGAGCTCAGCCTCAGATAATTCTCCTGTAGTCCCTTCGTTTAGCATCAGCTGGGGGCTGGGTGTCTACCTGCTAGGACACCTGGAGCTGTGCAGGGACAGAGAGGATTGTATTGAGAGAAAGAAGAAGAGCAGGGGAGAAAACCAAGAAAGGTGAAAAGAAACACTCCGTTAAAGCAGTGGTCTTACTTTTATGAATATTTACCCACTTGGCAGAAAGAACCATGTGCTATGGTATGACCTTCTACTAACCTATATGGATTTTCTTCTACTCACCTCATGCTTTTCTCTAGAACAGTTTTTCAGGGCTTCACTGTCTTCTCAGATCCCCCAATTCAACTCACTTTGCACCTATGAGCTTCTGACTCAGTGCCCTTCTGTTATTTTTTGATTTAATATTTCATGCAAACAAAGAACCATAGGTACCAGTATAACAAATACTTGTACCCACATAGAGTTTAATAACTAAAACATTACAGATATAGCTGAAGTTTCCTTTGTTTACACATAATTATTCCCATTCCCTCACATTATTGTAGAGATGACTATTACTCTAAGAGGAAACCAACATTTAATTTTTTATTTTATTTTAATTATTTTTTATTGTGTTACATTAGTCACCATAAAATATATCATTTGTTTTTGATGCAGTGTTCCAAGATTCATTGTTTATGTACCACACCCAGTGCTTCATGCAATATGTGCCTTCCTTAATATCCACCACCAGGCTCACCCCCCACCCCTCTCCCCTCTAAAACCTTCAGTTTGTTTCTCAGCGTCTGCAGTCTCTCATGCTTAGGAAATGACTGTTAACTCTAATTTGGTGTCTATGACTCCCATTTCGTTTGTATAACTTTAAACTCTGTATAACATCATAAAAATATTTGGCATTATTTTGCATGCTTATAAACCTATGTAAGCAGAAATATGAAATGAATTTAACCCCTTGATATTTTTATACATCACTGTATTTTAAGGCATTTTTTATATTACATACAATTCTAGTTTATTATATTCTGGATTACTCTTTAAAATATTTGTCAACATACACATTCACATGGCAGAGTTTCTCTAGGGTGTATATCTAACAATATATTTGCAAGGTTATAGAATAGATTTTAAGTTTCACATTATTAAATATTTTTGAGTGGCTTCCCAAACTGTTTTTACCTTATTTTACTTTCACTTCTATGAACAATGTTGCTGTACATCCATTCTGAAATTTTATATTGGTGAACTTTTCTATTTTTGTTTGGAGTGGTGGATATAAAATGCTATTTCACTATTACCTCATTTCTCTTTATTACTTAGGTTTTATCTGCTTTCAGACTTTTCTTGGTTGTTTTTGCTTGTTTTTATCTTTTCTTCTTTTTGTGCTTGGATTGTAATTAACTTGTGGAAATTGATTATTGATTTTGTAACTTTTTTTTCTGAGAGGTTTCTATCTATAAATTTATACTTCTATCAATCTACCACCTATGAATATCTATGTGTGTCATAAATATTCTCTCACAAATCTATTAATTTTCACGGTGTTTTGGCAAAGATTTATATTTTAATTTACTCTTATTCTCTTTCAGGCTTCTTTATTTTTTTATGCTTTTATTTAATTTCTGACTACTTAACATACATTAGATGCTAATTTCAGGAGTACAAGATAGTAATTCAACACTTCCATATAACACCCCATGCTCATCACAAGTGCACTCCTTTACCCCATTACCTATTTAATTCATCCCCCCATGTACCCTGTTAACCATCAGTTTGTTCTCTATAGTTAAGAGTCTGTTTCTTGGTTTGCCAGTCTCTCTCTTACTCTTTTTTCTTTTACTCGTTTGTTTTGTTTCCTAAATTCTACATACAGGTGAAATCATATGGTATTTGTCTTTCTCTGACTGACTTATTTTGCTTAGCATAATGTACTCTAGCTCCATCTACATAATTGCAAATGACAAGATTTCATTCTTTTTGATGGCTGAGTAATATTCCTGTGTGTGTGTGTGTGTGTGTGTGTGTGTGTGTGTGTGTGTATACCACTTCTTTATTCATTCTTCAGTTGATGGACATAATCTTATGATTGCCGACAATGCTGCTATACACATCAGGGTGCATGTGCCCGTTTGAATCATTATTTTTGTATCATTTGGATAAATACCCAATAGTGCAATTACTGGGTCATAGGGTAGCTCTATTTTTAACTTTTTGAGGAATCTCCATACTGGTTTCCAGGGTGGCTGCACCAGTTTACAGTCCCACCAACAGTGCAAGAGAGTTCCTTTTTCTCCATTTTAGTTATCATTTAGGTATTTGATTACAGTAGCAAGCACTTCATATCCAAGGGATTATCTGTGTTTTTACAATGATTAAAACCAAAAGTAGGGGTGCCTGGGTGGCTCATGGGTTAAAGCCTCTGTTTTCAGATCATTTCCATGATCCCAGGGTCCTGGGATTGAGCCCCACATTGGACTCTCTGCTCAGCAGGGATCCTGCTTCCCCTCCACCCCTCTCTCTCCGCCTGCCTCTCTGCCTACTTGTGATCTCTGTCTGTCAATAAAAAAATAAAAAATTTTAAAAATAAAAGTGAAAGTAAATTAAATAAAATTTTTGTCATTTTAGGAATTGGTTGCCCATCTTTCTACTCCATCTCTTCTTGTGCAACCAGTTCTGTGGGAGCTCCTAGAGTATGTTGTCGTTTAATCCTTCAGTCATTCATTTGCCAATACATGGAAAGCTGCCTGCTAGAAGGAAGAATCAGAGAGAAAATAGCAACAGACAAATGAAGTTACTTTGAAATTCATTTGCTCTTTCTATATTTTATCAAAATGACAGCATCATTATTACTGGTAGGGTAGATGGTTATTATTTGGAGCTATAAAAGATATAGACCTTGTAATAGACCTAATGGACCTTCTATTCACTATTTACTCACATAACTTTTAATCTAATAATACAAGCCCATGGGAGCTCTGGACACTTGGTAGAATGTTGGTAAAAAACAACTGACCATCTGCACTGGGTGAAGAACTTCAGAGAAAATGACCTAGTACCTCTGCACTTAAGCACCCCATAAGTTTTTGAGGGTTTACTACTTTCCAGACACTATTCCCGAGGCTGAAAATATCCAGATGTAATATGTATTATACAATATATATCATATGTATTAATATTTAGATATAACATGTATATTATATCTAGATATATTTTTTCACTTAAAATTTTAAATCTACTTGCAGAAGTAAAATATTCAACTACAGTTTTGTAGTTAAGTTCTACTGTAAAGTTTTATATTAGAAACAAATGACAGGTCAAAGCAAGAACAGAAAAACATTTTTAAAAGAGTCCCAGAAGGTTCTCAGAAGAAATCATGATTAAGATGAATTTTGAAAGATTAGGTTTTTGTTTTTGTTTTTTAGAACAAGGGCAAGAGTTAAAAGCAGAAAGGACATTTCTAACAGAAGTAAAAACATATACAGACAGAGAAGCATTTGACTGGAACATCTTCTCAACCAGGGAGGAAGAGAGAACGTTCAATACAGCAGAAAAAGAAACAAACACAATAATAATCCTTTTTTGAAGTTGCATGATAAGGTGAAATTAGGAAAAAAAATACATATTCAAAATCAGGTAAGAAAAGAATAAACAAGCCAGAGTGGAATTATAAAATGGATCTAACAAATATCAGTTAATCAAAACAAAAGAGAGAAATTTCAGCCAGCAGTCATCAAAGGTAAGGCTATAAGGTAAAGAATCTAAAATCAGGAAGGCAAAAATTTAAGCACCAGGCCCACCGGCCTCTTTAAAATACTAGTTAAGAAATAATACACATATTTTCTGCTTAATTTCATTGGAAAGAACATGTCACAAGGTTGTGTGTGTGTGTGTGTGTGTGTGTGTGCACGCGCAAAGAGAATATTTGACTAGGCACTTGCCTCCCACCAGTTCCTTAATTGGGGAGATGGAACACAAAGTGTTAATGGAGTTAATCGTATCTACCATACTATCTGGTTTTATATTTAATCTTTACCTGTTTGGAGTCTCTTTCCTGTTAGAACTTAAGTTTCACAAAATCAAGGACTCTGTCAGTGAATACACTTTATTTTCATTTGATTCTTTAGGCTGATTCAACCATATTTTATTGTGTATCTCACTAGGTTAGACCTATTTCTCATTTAAAAAAATCATTATTGATATGTATTTAAAATTTTCCATTCAAAGTAGCAGTTTGGTCTTTAGAATAATAGTATGATGAGAAACACATTATTTCAAATTATATTTTGTTTTATGCAAAGGCATTTTATAATTACAAGAAGATGCTTTGCAGCATACATAGATGATTCTAAATCATTTTTATAAACAAGGGCTTCAAATTCTAGTTTTCACTTTTCTAACTCTAGGGCCTCCAGTGTGTGTTTTGTTGTCATCATTATTGTTGTTGTAAATAAATATAATATAAATATATACAAAGTATAAACAAAATAGTAAAACAGATTTTTAGTATGTGCACTTCCTCTCATGTAACAACTTTAACTTGTAATCAAGCCATTTTGAAATCTTTAAGAAGAAATTACAGAAACATTAAATTAAATTATTTATATCATATATCAAAAAGGGAAGCAATCTTTAACATGTTTTTATCTAGGAATACCTAAGAATCTTATATGGTTTAAGAAAAGATGTATCTGTAATTAAATGCAATGCAAATGTCTTTCAAACATGAGTGAATCTGGAGCACCTGGGTGGCTTAGTGGGTTAAGCCTCCGCCTTCAGCTCAGGTCATGATCTCAGGGTCCTGGGATCAAGCCCTGCATTGGGTTCCCTGCCCAGCAGGGAGCCTGCTTCCTGCCCCACCGCCTCCCCCACCCCAACCTCCTGCCTCTCTGCCTACTTGTGATCTCTCTGTCAAATAAATAAATAAATAAATAAAATCTTAAAGACAAAAACAAAAACATGAGTGAATCCAAGTTACTCATACAAATATAATGTAATCAAATTTGGGTATATTTAACTTATTTATATTCCTTGTTAATGTAATTAAAACAAAATGAATAAGTATTTTAGTAGACATAATCATTTGTCCCCATTTATAAAATTTTATATTAAAATTTCTATAAAAAACAGTATTTATTTGAGATGAACTGTGCACTCAAGGTGTTCAGTAATGCCTCTTCACTAAAATACATTGTACTTAATACATCTAATTACAGAAAACTAGTTAAGTCATTTAAACAATACTCTGACAATGAACAATTTTAAAATAAATTCAGAATCTAAGGGTCTTCTTTGGCTGGTTCTTATTCAAAACATGACAGTTTGAATTAAAAGTTAGTAATAGCACCAATCAACAAAAACAGCCATTTTTAATTCAGTGTCTAAACCATCTAGGTAGATCTCAGAGTAGAATGTTTTAAAAGTCTCAGAACAGACAACTTCAGTAATGCAGATGATTCACTTTAAAATGTGTTCTTCCTTGGGGAGGGGGGTGGACGAGTTGAATGATGAGTTGATTAAGGAAAGCATTTGTGATACACCCGGTGATGTATGGAAGTGTTGGATCACAATATTGTATACCTGAAACTCATAAAACACTATTCATAAAACAGTGGGGCTGAAAAAAATGTGCTCTTCCCTTTAAACACCTTTATTCATGTGTGTACACACCATTTTACCACTTACTAAGCTGTTTTGATGTTTTTCTCCCATATGTCTGCCTCTGTGGATAGAGGCAGACTTCCTTAAGGACTGTCAGAGTCAATGGATCAATAGTCTTTGTTCCTCAAGTAACCATCATGTGTCTAGCATGAAAAATATCTGTAGAACTAAAACAAAACTACATCATAGGAAGAGAAGTTACTTGGTGGTAGGTGCCTTCATAGTTTCCAGAAAAGATGAATCAGAGGGAAGAGGGTGGTTTATTGAATTACATTTCAGGAAAAAATCAGACAGGAAGTCCCAGGAGACAGTAAAATCTCATAATAGAGCCAGACATAAAAAAAAAAAAAATCCTTGGGAAGGATTTTTTGGTTTTACAAAGTTCTCATACATGTTATTTTTATCCCCTATCTGTTTCCCTGTAGTGATTAGAAAAAGACCAAAAACCTAAAAACCAAACAGGATTTTTGTCTATTTGTAAAGAAAGCAAAGAAGTATGACACAGTGTTTCACATCAGAGATTTTGCAAATTGTGTATCATAGAATGGCTCATTTGGAAACCACTGGAGTCAAGGGTGCTAGTCCCTAAGCTTCCCACTCCAACCTCTTCATGTATTTTTACTTGCTGAAGTTTGTGGTAAGACTTCATTTGAAGAAAGAATTTTTGGCTTTAAATTTTGAAAGCCACTATTCTTAGTGAAGGAAAGTGATATTGTTTTCTATGAGATAAAAAATAATTTGCTCTTAGTATTGCTTTTTCTTTCCCTTAAGTTATTTCTTCTCCTGCAGAACTCAAGTTATTATTTATGAAGAGACAGAAAGAAAGCTTATATGCAGCATACATTTCACCTTTAATTTGAGTTTCATTAAGTAAAACTTCCCAGTATATGAATTTTTCCAAATTAGTAGTAAACATTAAATGACTACATTAAGATTTAATAGTATTTTATCAGTTTCACATGAATAATGGGACCTATATTAAGTCATTTGTTTGTCATATAATATTACAGCACTGTAAAATTACACAAATAAACTTTATTCTTCAACAGACACAGAACAATTTTTAGCAGTTATTTAAAGGGTTTTGAAAATATGCCCTAAATAAAATTGGTTCCTATCAGTCAATTTTTTATTAGCCAGCACACACCAAAAAAGCCCTCATGTTAAGATATTTTAAAAGGAAAAACATCATATTTTTTGATAAGTATGTGAGAAAATATATCTTAAGATATTAGTAGAATTAATCTTTTGTGGTACCCTCAAGGCACATGGTATGTAGAGTGCAAATAAGATGAGTTCATAACTATTGAGTTCATTTATAAAATAAATAGAAAATATGCTCTATGCACAAAATTAGAAATCCGTGAGAATGCAGTAAATGGATGATCCATGTCAAAAGAAATACAATAGATGGTAATATATGAAATATAAGTTGTTTATTAAGGGTTCATCCCAAAAGGTCTATAATTTGTCAAGACTGTCTACTGTTCCATACAACTTATCAATATCTTCAAATGAATTGATGCCATCTACAAGTGCTAATGGCATATTTACAGATAAGAAAATTAGAATATTGCAAAGTCTTTCCATTGTTCTTTCCTTTCAACTAAATCTTGAAGATTTTTCATATTATATAACCACTTTTTAAATTTTAATTTATTCTTTAAAGGTCAGGATAACAAGAAGGGAAATTAATAACAATGTAAATGAACTATGTAGGACACAATAACTGTTACATTTCTCAAATGTCTATCTTCCTTTGGCTTTCCCCCTGAAAAGCAAACAAATTTTATTTTATTTTATTTTATTTTTTTTTAAAGATTTTATTTATTTATTTGACAGAGAGAAATCACAAGTAGATGGAGAGAGGCAGGCAGAGAGAAAGAGAGGGAAGCAGGCTCCCTGCTGAGCAGAGAGCCCGATGTGGGACTCGATCCCAGGACCCTGAGATCATGACCTGAGCCGAAGGCAGCGGCTTAACCCACTGAGCCACCCAGGCGCCCAGCAAACAAATTTTAAAAATAAATAAATAGAGTTAGTTAAGAGAAACAAAACATGAAAAATGTTCCCAACTACACATATTAAATGAGAACAAACTGTTTTCACATAATGTGCACTGTCAAAAAGAAATTTCTTTGCTGATGGGAAAATGTCTACTCCTGGATGTGCTGTGAACACTTGAAATGTGCCTAGTACAACTGAAAAACTGAGTTTTCAATTTACTGTATTTTAATCCATTTTAATTTAGATTTAAATAGCCATCTGTGGCTAATAGCTACAATATTAGACAGTTAAGTGACCCAATATCTATCATCCATTTTTTGGAGGTCAATAAAAGTATCTCAAAATAGCTGTGTTTCTACAAATCATGCAAAGAATTTTTTGCTATGGTTTGATTCCTTTTCTTTTGATTGCTTCATAACCATTGACTTCTTTATTTCCTATGTTATCCATTGTCCTGATCACATTTCTGTTGAGCACTGTTCTCTCAAAGTGCTCTCTAAGGTCCAGGCTCGAGTTTAACCCTCTGGTTCTCTATAATCCTGTCTATCTTGGACACCTCATAGCACATTTAGAAACACAATAAACAGACATTGAATAATATATCTGTATAAAAGAATATAGGAAGTAAATGAAGAACTGGTATCCTATTTTTCTTTTAACTTATTTTTCTAAGAATTAAAAGTTTTCTCTAAAATTTATTTAGTTTCTATCAATACATACACACATTTGTGTGTGTATACACACACACACACACACACATATATATAATATATACAAATTTATACACATATATATAATGGGAATAGAACTTATAATTTAAAAGACTTTATAACATAAATTATTAATACTTTCCAGAAGTAGAAGCATGACACACTCACACAAAAAGTGAAGATCTTTCTGAATTCCCAACACATAAACATACAGGCACATAATTTATAGCTTCAATTCTACAACTTAAGCTTTGTGTCAATGGTAAACACGGAAACACTTAAAAAAAGTCACACATCTAGTTATCAATTAGCTGTTTTCATTCCTGGTGAAATGAAATCTTTAAGTGTTTTGAGCTCAAAACTGAAAAATATACAAGCAGATAAAGAAGTCCAACACATCAGATTTCCTGTAGTTTTTCACCCAATAGAAAATAGATGCTTAAAACGAGCTCAACATATGGTCAGATCATAATACTAAATCTGCAATCATTGCTGCTACTAATGCCAAATAAGGTATTAGTTGTAAATGAACCCAAAAGTATGAAAACACCAAAATACAAAAATAGTAGAGAAATACTAAAATTAGAAAAACAAAATCATCAAAATTTTGTTTCCACTGTGTACAGAGGCTGGAAAAGATGTTACTTGAGTCAAGGAGCCCATGAAGTGCACTTCTGTCGAGATAAAGTTTATTGTGGTTAGTCAGATCAATTTACTAATCATCTTGGTAGAATTTCTAGATTATTAAAAGGCAAATTTCCTGAAAAAGGAAAAAACAACAACAACACAGTTCTTATAGAAATATAAAACTCAAAAGGAATGAAAAGTGAGAGCTTCTAGAGAACAAGAGGACTCTGAAAAATACGCACTGGACAACAAAGTTTTTCAATAAGGATTATTTTTCCTCTGCCCAAGTTAACCTTTTTTTCTTCATAAACCTTGGCTCTGCTATGCAGTACACTAGCTCTGGGAGAAGCCATTCCATTCTCTGAAGGAAAAGAGATTCAGGGCAGACCCTGCCCTAGTGCTCAAGATCTGCAGGAGATTCGATGGTCAGATCTCTTCCTGTGTACCTCTAGTGACTGATAGGAATCTGGTTTTAACTCAGATTGATTACTGGAACTATGATCTGACTATTGGCCTCAGCATGTTGTCATTGTTTGGGTCTTTTGCCACCATGCAACTGTCCATAAAATCAGATTTCTTAGAAATCAGTAACAGACAAATTGAAACCAAATTTATTATATTATTACATTGACATTGTAATTTGGTTGTCTAATACCCCCCTTCATCATTCTACTCTCATGGTTTGCTCTCGTCCTTATTACCCCCAACAAACATGTGTAAATAGACTACAGAATCATGTACCTCCAGGCTGTGATTGAATCAGAACTCTAGTCTATCAAATTCTTTATTTTATAAATGAAGAAAATAATTAAATATTAAAGATAAAAGCTATTAAGTGTACTTTTTCAGGACAATAATTGCAACTAAAAGATATTTGGTTTGTTTTATAATAGTTCATGCGCTACGATAAGCACTAGAATAGACATTTTAAAAAAGTTATTCTTTCATCATGTGAAATGATATTATGTAAGAAAGACATAAACATAAGTGTAAGTAAAATAAAGAATATATTCAATGTACCATAAATGTCTAGTGCTAGTTTCATTCCACATTTCTCAAATTATTGTGGAACACTGGCCTCTAAAAAACTGGCAAAAATATAAAAATCATGACTATTAAATGACAGCTGAAACCTACAACAAATGTTATGGTTCTGACTTCTCATAAATTTATACTGACTTTCTTAACTTTAATATTTCAATAATTGGAAGTCATAAATGCCCAGATCAATCATATTTTTAAACATGAGAGCCAAACATGGCCTACTTTATACTTACAAATTATAATATTTTATATTGAAAATGACATATTTAAGCAAATATATTTTCTTGAATAAATACATTTTTGTACCAATGAATTATTACAAGAACAGTTATTATGATTCTGAATTATACTGTAGTTATATCACATAATACACATTGACCTCTTAGAATTATAAATTATCATTGCATTTGCTTAATGAATTATGAAAACTCATTTTGATTTTATTTAAAACCAGATATTTATAGAAATTTAGATTTTCCTATCATTGTGTCCTTACAGTTTGTAGAATTCCACAATGAAATGCTCTAATGCAACTTACTGAGCATTATTTATAATGCCTACTATAATCTCAGTCAATAAGATGGTGGTAAATTCACAAGAAAATGCATTTAAAAGCTTGTTTGTGAATTTAATATTTAAAAACTCAAGAATCATGTAGGAGGTAGGTAAAAAGGATAATTTGTATTAGAATCCAAGATTAAGCATATTTTGCTTTATTCAATTATTCTGGGTTTCTTAACAACCATGGTGAAGGAAAATTAATAGATTATGTAGATGCTATTATCAATTTTAATAAGCATATTTATTTTTCAGGATAGACAAATATTTTTATATTTGGCAGTGAACTCAAAGAGAAATATACTGTATTAATTTTATTTAAAAGTTTTTAAACAATATAATGCACTATGTGTTTAATCACATGTTTATGAAAGATTTATATTCTACTTACTGAGTTTTTTATACTTTCTGATAATATCTGTGAGCATATTACATTATGACTCTATGGAGACATTTTCCTAAACTTATATAGTATAAATAAGTAGCTCTTTTGTGACCTAATTTATTGGAATGGCAGATTTAATTTAATACAATGGAAGAATTGATGGTTAGCATGATCGTACGGCAATTCTTTTCAGGGATTATTTATTCCTAGGTGCCGTAGCAAGCATGCTTTATGATTCAATAGTGGTATTTCCATTAACATCTTGTAGTAAAGCTATTCTAAAAGGAAACTGTCCCTGAATCATAAATATATACTTAATTATTATCTGATAACACCAATATAATAAAAATAAAGTGGTCCCTCCATTGAGCCTAGTCTGTTATTCCAAAGAACAACAGATATTTCTACAGAAATGTCTACTTCTGTTTTTCTTTAGTTCAATTATTTTCTCCACAAATATAATGATTATAATGGACCATTATAGGACCATTTATTTTATTGTTTTTTTAATATTATCTTTTTTTTTCCTTCAAAACTTATTTTGTTGACCTTTTATTTACCAATTCCTTAATTAAAGCTGTACTCTACTGTGGGTGGTTAGGCTAATGGCCCTCTTTGAAACTTTCCAGATAGTCCCCGGAGGTAACCTTTTCTGGAGATGCTTGAAAGGCATCCTCCTGATGGTCTGTGTTCAATGATTTACTAGTGCATCGGCTGACTATTTGGTGAGCTACAAACCCCCATTTCCTCATCTCAAAATGGGAAAGACTCAGGAGCTCCCAGTGAGGTAATAATATAGTTTAATTTCACCTGAAATCACATTTTTAAGAAGCTTTTTTCTTTTCTTTGTTCTTTTTTCTTTGTTCTGATTCTTTTCTTTGTTCTTTTTTCTTTGTTCTGATTCCCTACTTCTTAAATCACTGACTTCTCCTCAGAGTACTCTCTCAATAAATCCCAAACAATTTCCATTTTAGGTTCTGAACCTACTGAATCCAACACAAGACATTAATGTTCTGGAAGATTTGAATGTATTTCTTTGTTACTATTTTCACTCTATTATGGTGCATTTTTCCTACATCAGGCAGAGTTATCTTTCAAAAAATAAAATCTGAGCAGTCATTTCTTTAATTAAAATCCCATTACAATGAGAATAATAAAAAAAATCCTTACCATGGTTTATAAACATTGATTAAAAACTTAGCTCTGGTTAATTTTCTGCACTAATTTCCTATTAGTATCTTGATTCCTAAAACACTATCTATAAATGTTGTCTTATTGCATCTGAAAAATGGGAGGCTTATTCTTGCCTTGGCTCATTTGCATTATACTTCCCAGAGTTTGGCCTCTTTACTCCACCACCCCCCCCCCCCCGTTTACTTCTCAAGATGCCCTCTCACCCCTCAGATCTTTCCATAAATGTCACCACTTTAGAGTGTACTCACTTGAGTGTATGTGTATCTAACTTACTCCCTTATATTCAGGGATGTTTTTCTCACATTCCTGAATTTTTACTATAATTACCACTTTTTAACAAAATAGTTGCTCCTGTTTATTGTTTTTTTGTCTTTATTAGAGTGTTGTGAACATTATTTATTTTACTTATATGATATCC
Organism: Mustela erminea; assembly: GCF_009829155.1. Lineage (NCBI taxonomy): Eukaryota > Metazoa > Chordata > Mammalia > Carnivora > Mustelidae > Mustela > Mustela erminea. The sequence goes on from NC_045614.1 coordinate 176,701,282, forward strand.
CTAAATCCCCATCAGTGCTTTATCCAATGTAAACAATCAGTGCATTTTGTGAAATAAAATGACTGTGCATCAACTAAGTCACTGAAGTAGATTTTAAATGTTAAAGAAAGTTTTAATTTAGAGGCTTGAAACCTGAAATAATTTTTCAACTTGCCCATATTTATTTTGTTCACTTTCAATAACCATCCCTTGCAACTTGTATCAATTATACGGGGACATGGAGGAAACATAATTTATTCTACTTGTAAGAACAAATATGATTATACTGGTAATAGGGGTAGTATTTCTGTATCCAATACTATATAAAGAACGTTAAGTTATGATCTTTAAAAAAACATATGTTTGTTGTTAAATTCAATAATCATAACTTGTCCCCTTACCACTTCAGTAAAAATATCTGTCAGCATTTGCCTACCTTATTTGTAAGTGTTAGTAGGAAGTAAAATCCATTTATTATTTCATCAATTTATAATATCCTCGTATTTGAGGAACAAAAAATCTTTCTATAAGAACATCTGCTGTTCTCTAGTTCATTTATTTTCTCCATAACTATAGTAACTATCATGATAAATAATTTACAATGGCATTGATTTACTGTTTCTAAATAAAATTTTTCCCTTTGAAATTTATTTTTCTGACTTGACTATGTAAGATGGCAAATTGATTCCAATACATGATATCCAGGCACTATAAAATTAATAAAATGACAGAAAAAATGAATACTTGAAAATATATGATAATATCATACACAGTCAAGAGAAACTGTGGAACACTTACTCTTTAGCATGATATTTGTCTGTGTAATTACTTTTTCAGGTTCAGGTAACTTTTCCCCTCTTGTCACCTCTTATCCCTAGGAATGATAACGATTCCAGGATGTTACAATCCTGGGAGATTGTGCCATTCCTTGTTGCTTTTCCTAAATCCTGCCTTCACCTTAATAACTAATTTCTTTCCTAAATTATATTAAATTTATCTTATTTGAATGTGCTGTTTCTTGCAAGGACTCTGTTATGTTGCTAAACTGACACTTTTTGAAATAATGGTAATCATATTTCCTCACCAACATACAATAAAAGTAACTTAATGACAAAGTTATTAAAATAAACTTACTTAGAAATAAAAATACATTTCAGAATAATGTTTGAATCAAAGAGAAACTCTGCAGCGTCTGAGTGGCTCAGCCAGTTTAATATCTTACTCTGTGTTTTAGCTCAGGTTCTGATCTCATGGGTTGTGGGACTGAGCTCTGGGTGGGGCTCCCCATGCTCTCTGGGTGGGGCTCCCCATGCTCTCTGGGGAGTCCCCGGCAAGATTCTACCCTTCTGCCCCTCCCCCTACTTGTATGAGCACGTGGGTGCCTTCTTTCTCTGTCTCTAAATAGATAGATCTTTAAAAAAAATGAGTCAAAGAGAAACTCAAGCTATTAAGAAAATTAGGATAAGGATGTTAAATAAAAACATTTATAATTTGGTAGCCAATTCTATGAAGAAGAAGTTCTTGTGGATTAGGAAATCTAGTTACCTATACTACTTGGATCCATCTGGATTTCATACATGATCAAATGTAAATATATTCATACCTATTTGGTCCTTTTTTACTTTTACAGGACAGTGAGTATTGTAACCATGTTTTATGGCTTGCAATTAAATTGGCAAATAAAAAAATGCTTGTGTATTATTTTTTTAAATATTCTATAATTAGACTTGTTTTTTTCAATCTTCTTGGAACAGGAGGAGCTTTTTCTTATATGTTGCTTAACTGTCAAGGAAAATGTATGAAGAGTGTTTTATCTTCTAGCCAAGCAATCTTTAATTTCTTTATTTAAAAAATATTCACAATGGACTCATACCTTTTTGAAAAAACTTTCAGCTCTATTTTCTTATGTAGTTTATTTTCTTAACCATGCCGTAATCACAGGCAACCTTAAAGATGCCTGTGCAGCATTCCCTGGCTTACATCTCACTGTCACAACAAGAAATCACATTGTAGGAAGGCTTGGCCTTTTTCCCAGTGGGACTAACCCCATATCGCTTCTTTATATTTATGGCACTTGGATAAGTTCATCCAATTATTCATAAGCTTTTGTTTATGTAAGTTTAAAGTAGTAATTTAAACTAATGTGTATGTGTGTGTGTGTGTGTGTGTCTAGTGTTTTTATTGTCACTAGGTGTATCAACTTGGCACTATTTAGACTGGCATGAAAGTCAAATACTTAAATATTACTTTTTCTCTACCTAAGATGAATTTCATAAAATGGATTAGTGTTTGTATTTTCATTATGATTAAGTAACTGAGTACTATGTATAAGCTCTAAATTATATTTCATTTGTAAATTTCTCTATAACATATCATATAATATGATAAAACGAGTCCAGGGAAAACTACTATTCTAAGCAAAGAAAAATCATTCTTTTTATCCTAATAAGATATATCTAGTTCATGAAAATATGTTGTTGTTTTTTAAGATTAGAAGACTTATCTTTTTGTTAAGAGAGGTTTTCTTGCAATTAATTCTTTTTAATTTTAGGTCACTTTATATGCCCTTGTTACCTTTGCCCAAATACTCTAATTACAGCCTATTTAAGTGCATTATAGTTTTCATATATTTCTTTTTAAACTAGCTTAATAAGTGATTAAAAATCTGGATTTATTGTCAAATTAATTTATTAAAAAGACTTAGTTTTAATTGTTCCTATTAGTTGCTGGTTGTAGTAGCATCTTCTCCTAGGTCATCTTCTACCTCATTTTAAAACTATTTAAAATTTCTAGAAGAGAACCCACAGATTAAGAAAAAATTTGAAATGTGGAAATGTAAAATGGTACTGACACTTTGGATGAAAAACATACTTTTTCTTACAAAACAACATACTTTTACCAAATGATCCAGCAATTATGATCCTCGGTATTTATCCAAAGAAATTAAAATTGTACACACACACACACACACATACACCACACAACCCTGCATATGGATATTTATAGCAGTTTTATTCAAAATGGCCAAAACTTGGAAATGACCACGATATCCTTCAGTAGCTAAATCGATAAACTGTGGTACATTCAGAAAATGAAATATTATTCAGTGCTAAAAAGAAATAAGTAATCAAACTCATGAAAAGAATAAAGAAATCTTAAATGCGTATTACTAAAGGAAAGCAGCCAGCCTGAAAGGTTACATACAGCATAATTTCAACTCTATAACATTTTGGAAAAAACAAAACTTTCAAGACAAAAAAAAAAAAAAATCTGTGTCTGTCAGGGTTAGGAGGGAGGAGCACAGAGTTTTAGGACATTGAAAATATTTGTGTAATATGTAATGATGGATACATGTCATTATGCATTTGTCTAAATCCATTGAATGCACAACACCAGGATGAACTGTAATCACAATTAGGTGATTATAATGTATCAATGTAGGTACATCAGTTTAACAAATGTACCCCTCTGGTGGGGGAAGTTGATAAACAGGGAAGATGGTGCATGTGTGGGAGCAGGGGATATTTATGAAATTTTTGTACCTTCCCCTCAGTTTTATTATGAACCTAGAAATTCCTTTAAAAATAAAAAGTATTAATAAAAATAAATAAAAGGGGACTTGGGAGGCATAGTTGTTTACACATCAGACTCCTGGTTTTGGCTCAGGTTGTGATCCGAGGTTTGTGAGATCAAGAGTCATGTCAGGCTCTGCACTCAGCATGGAGTTGGCTTAACACTCTCCCTCTCCCTCTGCCCCTCCCTTTCATGCTCTTTTTCTCTCTCAGATAAATAAATTGTAATAAATAAATAAATAACAATACTGACAAGTTAATCACATGTTACAATGTTACTCATATTCGGCTTGTAAACATTTATCCAAGAGAAATGAAAGGGTATGTTCATACAATGGCTGTATAATAATGTTCATTCCATCTTTATTTGAAATACCCCAAATGTAAAAACAGCCCAAGAAGTAACTGTCTTTATAAATTTTGGGTTAGCCATACCACAGAATAGTATTCAGAAAAATGGAAAGGACCATGACACAATAACATGGTTGAATCTAAAAATAATCATGCCAAGTGAATGAAGCCAGACAAAAAGGAGTACATATTATTTTATTCCACTTATAAAAATTTCTATAAAATTAAGATTAATTTACAATATCATGGGGCAGTAGAATTGTTTACTTGGAATGTGAGAGTGAGAACAATTCAAAGAATGGATTCCAAAAAGCCACAGAGATGTATTTTGAATCGTTGATATGTTCATTATCTTGATTGTAGTTATGATTTAATGGGTGAATAAATAAGGCACAACATATCAAACTGTATACTTTCAAATGTGCAGTACATTTTGAGAAATGATCATTCAATAAAGAATAAAAAGTGGGAAATAGAAAGTTATATCCTGATATATGAAATAAATTAATGTAGGAGTATGTATTTGAACTGAAGATTCATAATCTAGACTAGACCTTCTTTTGCAAGGCCTCCTTGGACTCCATGGCTTAAAATACAAGTGGCTTTGATGAAAATGATGAGGCATTCTGCCTAGAAATACTGTGTTTAGAGTATAGTCCTGATTTCAGAATGAAAAATAAATGAGTTTTACTCTGGAATGGTATAGAAAAAAGGACAAAGAGGGACTCTGAGCATTGAGCAGGAAATGAGTTTCAGCAAGAGATTGCCACAAATATTTACTCCTCACTGCAGAGTGGTTGAATCATGATTCAATTCAAGAAAATACCCTTTTTCCCAAAGATGTAAGAAAAAATGATTCCTAAAAACAGGACGCTGCTGCTTGGATAATAGAAAAAGTGTGTGTTTTTTAAATTTGCTTATCTCTAATACCATATACACTAATGAATAATCCTTGTATAGTAGGTATATTCTGATAACCTGCTACATCAACATGAAACACTGAAAATATTGGAAATTCAGATCTTTCTTTCTTTCTTTCTTTCTTTCTTTCTTTCTTTCTTCCTTTCTTTTTTTAATCTCAGGGTGAAAACCCAGTGATAGAACTCTTTAATCAGAATCTGGGAAACTGGCACTATGTACTTCAATTTGTCACTTGTCAACAGCTATGCCTTTCAGCGAAATAAAATTTAAAAACTGAAAAATACTGGTGAAAGATAAGTAAAAAAAACTCCAGGTTGTATAAATTAGTAAGTTTTAAAGTTTCTTGATATTCAATAATAAGACATATTAAAAATATGAAATATATTAAATAATAAGAGTTACTAAAGACATATGCATATAGATTCTTCCTATTACTTAATATTGCCATTTTTTGAAAATTTAATTAAGACTTTAAATGTTTTTATGATGTTTTTCGAGCATACCAGGTAGGTTGATTAGGGTTTTTTTGAATTATAAGATATTTTTGATGAATCTGAATCTTTTATTTAAAGTCATATATCTGAATTTTAAAATGTTTTCTTTAAAATCTGAGTAATTTTTGAAATTATATTGTAGAGTCCTTGTACTTTAAATTATTGTTTTCTATTTTTATATTCTTATAAACACACAATTTTTAAAATACTCACTATTTCATGTTGGAATATATAAATACAATTAATTTTTAATATTGACCATGTCACATGAACTTACTAAAATTACTTCATAATTTTGATAACTTATTTTTACACATTATTTGAGTTTTTCTATGTTTAAAATTATGACATGCAAAAATGGATAGTTCTATCCTTTCATTTCTAATACTTATGACTTTTTCTTTATCTTATTTCATTTGCTAGAAACTCCACAACAAATGGTAGAATAAAATAGTGCAGCTTGGACATCTTTTTCTAATTTCCAAAATTGGGCAAAAGAATAACTTTCCCCTTCAGACATGATGTCATCTGTACGATTTCCATGTCCAATAAGTTTTTTTCATGGAAATTAATAAAAGAATTTAGTTGTAGACTTAAAATTACTTTCCTACAACCACTTACAAAAGCTTCAGGATTGTAAATATGTGAAGAATATATGACTTACTGAAAAATGGAGTAAAAGGAAAAGTATGTTTACTTGACTAATATATGATTCTTCTATGAGCAGGAAATTATCATATTTTTCTGAATTTTGAGACTTTCTGTTTATTAATAATATTATTTAATAAAGATTATAAAAATATGCTTAATAAGAATATAGTCCCTAATCACTTAAAAATTCTTGATGGCAACTGCAATGTAAGTTATCGCTAAAGAAAACTATAAAAGACTTTCATACTTCAGAAAATTCAAAGTGATCCAAGCAGATACTGTCACCACTTCTCCATAACTTCTTCAATCACCAAAATTTGTCCTCAGGATACTGGGATCTATTTTACTTATGGTCAGCAGAGTGGAAATCCCTGGGTGGATAATACCTTTCTACCTCTTTACCCTTGGCTCTTAAACAATGATTAGGAGATGAGGAAAAATTAATGTACTGTAGTCCCCCCCCCACCACCATGGGGACAACTCAGAGGTGTGATCTCTATGCTCCAGAGCTTGCATCCCTGTAATATTGAGTTCGAGTTAATGTCAATATTTTGACTTCCTTTCCTTTCAGAATACTCACTTTTTTTTTTTTTTTCCATTTTCAACTGGGGGAATGGAAGCCTTAAGCACATCATTTTTACATGGATCTTGTATCAATGTCGGTCTCTAAGGACCCAACCTGAGACTGTGGCCATCTTTACTTATTAGCCAAAATGCATACTAATCGTATGTCCACAGTAGATTGGTGTTTTGCATCGGTCAGAATTTGCTAATCTTTTTTTTTTTTTTTTTTGATGCTTGACTAGAGTAACCCAACATATTATGCATTTGTTAGAGATATTAACTGATAGTAGTGCTAGAAATAATATGACCATCTAATAACATTTAGACATTAGCTAATTAATTGATATTGTAATTGTTAATATTATCAAGAAATTTAACATTCTCTAGAGTCAATGTAGAGCTAAAGCTTTCTTCTATGTGCTTCCAAATTGCTCTTTAAAAATTTTAAAATATTGGCTTATGAGATTATTTCTTTTATATTTGACTATTAAATACTTAGAAGCAGGTGTAATGTTTCATTTATTTGGAATTCAGTACATAGTTTAGAAATTCTTTTTTTTTTTTTTTTTTTTTTTTTTGTAAAATGAATGAAGACATAAGTGAACAGATAAGCCAGGATTTGTGGATCATATACCCACGAAAGCTAATGGACAAAATTGAGTCTCAAAGTCATAAATCTAGAATAAAAACAATTCACAGTAACTTGAGTGCTTGGTCAGCAGCTCTTTGCTTCTTCTTCCAATAAATATTACATGAAACTGATAAAATCAGAGTATATTAAATCTTTTTTTCTCTTATTTTTGTAACAACCAAATGCTCAGAGGTGAATCTCATCTGGATGTATTTTGGTTTTAGTGATTTATCATCATACTACTTTTAAAGCTGTAAGTTGATGATATGTGGATTATGACAAAAGGTTGACATTTCTTAGCCTTTGACTAGTATCTGCATTAGAGGTTAAAAAATAGCAGCAATAAGCAAAAACTCTGAATACTCAATGCTTCCCCAGTGCATGTCTGGCTCATATATTTCTGAAGCATCATGCTAACAGACTGACAGTAAGCTAATTTTAAGCAGGTAAGATAATGTCATTTGAAAGCCAACAGAATGTCAGGATCATTGTGTATCATGAAACTGAATTGAGTCATGGGAAAAATTCTTCAAGTTAAAGAAAGAGAAATCATTCTGAAAGTAGTATTTTAATTTTTCCAAAGCTTAGCGGTTATTTTATAGTAAAATCAAATAATACTGAATTTATCTCATATAGGTATGTGTATGTCCACCTTATAAATTATATCTAAGTGTCAGTATACTCTTTGATTACACTGTAATTACATAATATATTTTTCATGCAACATACCAAAATGCCCCATTATCTAGTTTTCTATTTATAATGAAGCATCACTTTCATAATACGATTTTTTCTTAATACACTTCTTTATTGCAGTATAAAATTTCCATAATTGGAATACCCGTTTAACTCTAATCTTTTTTTAATTGAAAGTATGTGAACTATAAAATAGCAAAATGGACTATATCTTCAAGAGATTTTCTTTTATCTTTCTGTGCATAAAAGAGCACTCCAACAGTCTAATTAGTAATTGTGTTAATAGCTTTGGGAATATATTAAAGCACTAAAAATTTTGGTAAGACTTACAAATAATGGCAGCTGTTTTACAAATATGTAAATTTGCTTGTAAGTGTTAGATTCTAGTGGGTAATTGTAGTTGAAAGAGAGGATAAATAATATTTGCATATTAAACAAGATTGCATTACAGAAATTATACATTCTATATAATGTGTCCTTAAACTGTCCTATATTTTCTACTTCTAGATGTAAATAAGAGTGGCTGGGCATCTGGGTGGTTCAGTCATTGGGTGTCTGCATTCAGGGCTCAGGTCATGGTCCCAGACTCCTGAGATTGAGCCCTGCATCAGTCTTCCTGCTTGGTGGGATGTCTGCTTCTCCCTCTCCCACCACCCTTGCCTGTGTTCCCTCTCTCACTTTGTCTCTCTGTGTTAAATAAATAAACAAATAAAATCTTTAAAAAAAAAAAGTGTCTGGCAAAATGTGTTCAACTGAAAGCTTGCAAGTGTACACACAAGCATTTATACATTTAAAATTTAAAACAATATGCTGCTTGTAATTTTAAATATTTCTAAAAGTAATAAAATGTAAAATTCATACAGGCCTGTCTAAAGCAAAATTAAAAAACCCACTCTTTTAAGTCACAATATGATCCAGCCTCTCTCTATCTCTCTAACTGTATCCCCTCCTTCTCTAACTCTCTTGCTTGCTTCTGGCCAAGTTTTTTTGCCCCCTTTCTCTTTCTAGAATGTGTGGAACCTTTCCTTTGTCTTGGTACTTTTCCATAAGTCACCTTCTCTGTCTGGAACACTATTTCCTGAGATAACGCTACATCTGTCACTGCTTAATGAAAACTTTCTCAACCCTTGAATTTAAAATTACAACCCGTTATTCCACCCTCACATTTCCAAATTACTTCACTATGCTTTTTTTTCCATAGCACTTATCTTCCTCTTGTGTACTGTAAAATTGATGTATTTATCATGTTCATTTTGTATCTGTTTGCCCCACTAGAAAGTACCTTCATAAAGTCAAATTTCATTTTTAAATAAATGTATCACAAACTCTAAATAAAGTGCTCAATATATAATAGATACTCACGTAAATATCAAATGAGTAACTGAATTTAAAAAAAAATCAAAGCTTAAGACAGATAATAAATGATAAAAATATGATTATAGCTTAGGTCTTTCTGATGTTAATATTAACTGTCTAGTTCCATAAGGCTCCTTAGAAACAAAAGTTAAATATATTTTCAGACAGAGATTATTCACTTGCTTTCTTAGAAATTCATTTTTAATACTTTTATGATTAATCAAATATACACCATTTGAAAACAGTGTGGGGAACAAAGCTTACATTTCATTGTATTTTCACCTGTTAGTTGAAGAGAAACTAATCATTCAAAGAGAAGTCTTCTTAATCCTGGATTTATAAATATTAAATTCTTTTCTGTAAATGTAAAGCTGCTTTTGCATTTTTCTAACCAGAAATGTTCTACAGTAAATTAGAGATGTCCAATCTTTCTCTAGTTCTATTTGTAGCTAATGACTATATGTGATTCACATAGAGTGAATCACAAGGTGACGAAAAAGTAATTTTTGATATGTATGTGGAAAATAATTTTGAGATATGAGGAGATAGTTATGCAAGTTGACAGAGAGTTTTTGAAAAGGTTTTTGAAAAGATATAAGATATAAAAAGACATGATGTCTCTAGGGAATGGTGAATCCTCCAATAGTGTTAGTTCCCATGTTGTTTGCTAAGGAGCCTGGAAGATTAATCAGAAAAAGTGAAGTATGATGGGAATTGTATGCCAATCTAACCTTGGATCATGTTTTTAAGCAAAGGAAAATGAGAATTTCTTGGCTAGAAATTGAAAGAACCTAATGAACATTTTTTTGTTGTTGTTATTACACTGTGTATATTTTATTTGAGGGTTTTATTTGTGCATATATGTTTCATTTTTAGATATAAAATGCAAATTAGAATAGAGATGTAAGGTGCATTTATTTTTTTTTTTTTTCAAGGATTTTATTTATTTTTGCAAGAGAGAGAAAGAGAGCACACACATATGTGTACCCACTGGTACATGAGCAAGGGAGGGAAGGGACAGAGGGTGAAGCCGACTGACTGCTGAGCAGGGATCCAGTTTTAGGACCAGATCCCAAGACCCTAAGATCATGACCTGACCTAAAGGCAGACTCTTAACTGACTGAGTCACCCAGGCACCCCTGTAAGGTACATTTAAATACAAAGCTTGAAATGTAATAAATCTCTAAATAAAGGAATGATATTTTTGTATATTTGTGGGGGGAAAGTCTAAGGATCTAATTGACCAAAATAAAACACAACATTGCTGTTGGTGTTTGCTAAATTACTACAAAAATTTTAAGGGACTGTGTCTGTTCATAAAACCATAAAATGCAGTGGTATAAATAAGCATTTAAAATTCATTATTTAGGGACGCCTGGGTGGCTCAGTTGGTTGGACGACTGCCTTCGGCTCAGGTCATGATCCCAGAGTCCCGGGATCGAGTCCCGCATCAGGCTCCCAGCTCCATGGGGAGTCTGCTTCGCTCTCTGACCTTCTCCTCGCTCATGCTCTCTCTCACTGTTTCTCTCTCAAATAAATAAATAAAATCTTTAAAAAAAAAAAAAATTCATTATTTAGCACAGTAGAGTGCTTTTTAAATTGATTTTAATGCACAATTTGGAATATGTACATAAGATAAGTGATTGTTAGTTGCTCTATTCCATTTATTAGTTATAGTAAGTATATTTACTACACACTATTAGCTTAATCTTTGGTTATGATATATTTTGGCTTCACAAAATTATTGCACAGTTATTAAATGTCCAAAACATTTTTTATAATGATTTTATTTTATCTGGTATTTGTCTTTCTAATTTAGTAAATTAAATATTAAAACCAGTAGTTAATTTTATGGTTTTTTTTCAATATTTAAGTCACTATATCTTTAAAAAAATGACAAATTGAACAGTTTTCTGCTATGATTTTCAAGTTGTGAGAGTTCACTGGAGTCACCATAAGTATGAAGTGTAAATTTTAAATTAGAGAAATAAATATTACAAGTGTTCAAGATAAAGTGGCCTTTGGTTAAATATTCACACACAACATAACAGGACATCTTTTAAAGGGTTACCCATTTTAAAAAAACAAACAAAACAAAACTAGCTGTCAGGTAAAAAGAAAATGGAGTGCCATTTTGTATTTTCAATTTACAAATCTCATGTTAGACTTTATTAAGGAAGTGAATAAGATCAGGATGTTGAATTAAGATAGAAGCAAAGAAACAAAACCAAGTATATAAATTATAATTTTTTGCTCCTTTCCTACTTCCCTTTAAGATACTGAAGAAAACACAAACAGATGAAAATTCTTAACAGAAACTGCCAATGCTGTCAGATGCCAGAAATAATTTATATTAATCAAAATAAAGTTATTTCTCTCTGAAAAAAGTGTAGAAGAATTTGGAAGTAGAAAAGGGGTGACTACTTTATACAATAACCAAAATAACTAGAGTTAATATAGCACCACATAAAAAGGTAAAATATTCAGTAATACTGTACTTCATACATTAATTCTTCATTTTAATTTCCATTAAAAAAATATGTCTAAGTTGGATAAGTATAACCATTTGGACCATACCTCCTGGAATGTGATTTTAGGCATAGATGGTGGTAAAACACACACACACACACACACACACACACACAAAATGCAAGAGTCCAGAACAGATGGGGAGCTACACATTTCCATTCCCTTTTCATAAAGAAAGAACTGGAATCCTTTAAAAAGCACACTAATAAATACTTCGATGAATGGTGGGAAAACTGGCAAAAGTAATGAAAATCCTCTCCAGTTCAGCAGGAGGGTGGTTAGATAGTACCTAATTGACACTGGAAACTTGAGTTGGAGTGTTAGCTAGGATGGCCCTTGAAGTTTATGATTAAAGAGGAGTTTCAACATTGAAGTGAAGGAAGCTGCATAGCAAGTCAAATTCAAGAGTGCAGGCTTTGATTGTGGGTAATTGTGTTGGCTCTGACTCTTGACTCTGCTATTTTCTTATGCTATAAATCTTATACATCACTAATGCTTTCTGACTGTTTTCTCATCAGCAGAACATTTACTGCATGTAGAGTCATGAATTAAATTCATGAAATATATCTACTATGTGCCTAGCATAGAGGAAGTACGTGAAGAAAAGCAAACGCATCATCAGTGTCATCATTATTGTAAGAAACAATTATAAAACATACTTTATGAACTGAGAAGTGGATCATACTAAAGAATGTATAAAAAAGACATAATTTATATATTGGAAAGTTGCATAATTATTCTAATACATAAATTATTCCAATTTATATATTGGAAAGTTGCATATTATTCTAATAAAAATAAAATCTTCTAGTTAAGAAAATAATATTTCTTTTTATATATAATAAAAGAAAAATTTCTAATTTATTTAGTGCTTGGCTTCCACGATTTAGTGTCTAAAAACAACATAAATTTATTATACTATTATTCTGGATGTCAGAGTCCTAAGCAGATATCACTGGGCTGAAAAGCAAGGTGTTGTCAGGTTTGTGTTCTTTCTGAAGACCTTAGGGTAGAATCAGTTTCCAACCTCTTCCAGCATGGAAAGGCTGATTTCTTAGTTCATGACTCCATTTCTCCATTTTTATTTTATTTTATTTTATTTTTATTTTTTTTTTAAAGATTTTATTTATTTATTTGAGAGAGAAACAGTGAGAGAGAGCATGAGCGAGGAGAAGGTCAGAGAGCGAAGCAGACTCCCCATGGAGCTGGGAGCCTGATGCGGGACTCGATCCCGGGACTCCGGGATCATGACCTGAGCCGAAGGCAGTCGTCCAACCAACTGAGCCACCCAGGCGTCCCCATTTCTCCATTTTTTAAAGGCTGTAACTTCATGTTGTCTTTTTATGTTGCCGTGAAATTGAAAAATAAAGCCAAAGGAATTAAATTATCATACTCAAAGGGAAATAATATTATTTGCATTACTTGGATTTAATTTTGTACTTTCTTATTCTTTCTATATTATGAAAATAAGAATAGTATAATAATTTTTAATAGAAACATTATAGGGGGATAGTCAAGATGGCAGAGGAGTAGCAGACTAAGATGACATCAGGTTGCAGGAGTTCAGCTAGATATGTATCAAACCATTTTGAACACCTATAAACCCTACAGGAGATCAAAGAGAAGAAGGGCAGCAATTCTAGAAACAGAAAATTGACCACTTTCTGAAAGGTAGTAGTTGTGGAGAAGTGAATCTGAAGTGACAGGAAAATAGACTGCAGGGGAAGGGCCAGCTTCCAGCAAACAGTAGAGCAACGGAGCACAAAATCTGAACTTTTAGAAGTCTGCTCCACTGAGGGACATTACTCCAGAAGATAAGCGGGGGTGGAGCCCTTGCAGGGACAGTGTGGTCTCACGTGCTGTGGGGTCACAGAAAGATCAGGAGTGTCTGAGTGTATCAGAGCTCTCAGGTATCAGAGCAGGGTTGCTGACTACAGAGACAGAGTCTCTCAGCTTGGGGTTATCTTAAATTGTGATTTACAGTACAGTCAGACCACTGTTCTTTGAGCAGGGACCCTGGCAAGACCCAAATTTCTCCGCTGGAAGAGCAGTGCAGCAGAGATCTGCTGGTTTTGGAGACTTCAAATGGGGCTGTGTGCCAGAGATAGAAATGCTCAGTCACAGGGTGGGTGAGCTCAGAGCACAGCTGGAGACCAGGGAGATGGGAGTGATTGACTGTTTTTCCCCCAGGGTGTACTGAGGAGTGGGGCCCTGAACTCTTGGCTCCTCTGGGCCAGAGATTGGGAAGCCACTATTTTCATTCCCATACTCCAGAGCTCTACAGAAAGTGTTCAGGGAAAAAAGCTCCCCAAGAGTGAACCCAACCAGATTATTTAGCCCAGACCCTTGCAAGGGTGGTGCAATTCTGCCTCGGGCAAAGACATTTGAGAATCACTACAACAGGCCCCTCCCCCAGAAGATCAGTAAGAACATACAGCCAAAACTAAGCTCACTGATCAAGGAGAGCAGTGGACTTCCAGAGGAGTGGAAAACAAAGCATGGAATTCACGACTTTCTCCCTGTGATTCTTTAGTCTTGCAAAGTTAATTAAATTTGTTTAATTTTATTTTTTCTTATTCTTATTTTTTTTTTTTACTTTTCCTCTTTCCTCTTCTAACATTTTTTAACTACTTTATCTTAACAATACCTTTCTAAAAAAATATTTTTAAACCTTCAGTATTACAGTCATATTTTAGCCTTCATTGTATCTAACTTTATTTTTTGTATACATATAGGGATTTTTCTTCTAAAAAATTTTAGGGTACAGTTTCTTTTAATAGATCAAAATATACCCTAAATCTAGCACAGGGCTTTGTTCTGCTTTCCTGCCTGAGCAAATTCTCTCCCCTTTCTTTTTCTTTCTTTTTCCAGCCAACTTATCTTATCAACTCCTTTTTCAGAATTTAAAAAAAAATTTTTTTTCATCTTTAGAGTCATATTCCATCCCTTCATCATGTTTACCCTTATTTGTGTGTGTATGTGTGTGTGTGTATATATATATATTTTTTCTTTCTTTAAAATTTTGGGAGGTAGTTTCTTCTAAGAGACCAAAATACACCCCAAACCAAGTGGGTAGCTCTGTTTTATTAACCAGTCTAATATATATATAATTTAATTTAAAAAATTCTTTTTACTCCCTTTCTTCTCCCCCCAATTTGGGTCTTGTCTATTTTGGTTAGCATACATTTTTCTGGGGTCTTTGTCACCCTTTTAGTATTTTATTCTCTCATTCATATATTCTTATCTGGATAAAATGACAAGACAGAAAAACTCACCACAGGAAAAAAAGAACAAGAGGCATTACTGAACGTTAGTGACCTAATCAATACTGACATTGGTAATATGTCAGATTTAGAGTTCAGAATGATGATTCTCTAGGTGCTAGCTGGCCTCAAAAGACCATGGAAGATATTAGAGAAATCCTGTCTGGACAAATAAAAGCCCTTTGTGGAGAAATAAAAGAACTAAGATCTTACCAAGCTGAAATATAAAAAAAAAAAAATCTATTAATGAGGGGCCATAAAAAATGAAGGCTCTTCCTGCTAGGATAAATGAGGCAGAGAGAGAATGAGTGATATAGAAGACCAAATGATGGAGAATAAAGAAGCTGAGGAAAAGAGAGACAAACAACTACTGGACCACAAGGGGAGAATTTGAGAGATAAATAATACCATAAGATGAAACAATATTAGAATAATTGGGATTCCAGAAGAAGAAGAAGAGATATAGAGGGGGGGCAGAAGTTATATTGGAACAAATAATTGTAGAGAATTTACCTAATATGACAAATGGAACAAGCATCAAAATCCAGAAGGTGCAGAGAACCCCCCCTCAAAATCAATAAAAATAGATCCACACCCCATCATCTAAGAGTAAAACTTACAGGTCTTACTGACAAAGAAACTCCTGAAAGAACTTTGAGACAAGAAGTCTGGAACATACAATGGTAAAAATATTAGATTGGCAGCAGACCTATCCACAGAGACCTTGAAGCCCCAAAAAGGCTGGCATGATAAATTCAGAGCACTAAACAAGAAAAACATGCAGCCAAGAATATTAAATACAGGTAGGCTATCATTGAAAATAAGAGAGATTAAAAGCTTCCAGGACAAACAAAAATTAAAAGAAATTATAAATACCAAACCAGCCTCACAGGAAATATTGAAAGGGATCCTCTAAGCAAAGAGAGAGCTTAAAAGTAGTAGACCAGAAAGGTACAGAGAAAATATACAGTAACAGTCACCTTACAGGCACTACAATGGCACTAAATTCATATCTTTCAATAATTACCATGAATGTAAATAGGCTAAGTGCCCCAATCAAAGGACACAGGTATCAGAATGGATACACAGGTATCAGAATAGATTAAAGAAACAAAATCCATCAATAAGCTGTCTACAAGAAACTCAGTTTAGACCCAAAGACACATCCAGATGTAAAGTGAGGGGGTGGAAAACAATTTATCATGCTAATGGGCATCAAAAGAAAGCTGGGGTGGCAATCCTTATATCAGATCAATTAGATTTTAAACCAAAGACTATAGTAAGTGATAAGGAAGGACACTATTATCATAGTCAAAGGGTCTGTCCAACAAGAAGATGTAACAACTTTAAATATCTATGCCCTTAACAGGGAACCAGCCATTTATATGAACCAATTAATAATAAAATCAAAGAAACACATTGGCAATAATAGTAGGGGACTTTAACACCACCCCCTCACTGAAATGGACAGATTATCTAAGCCAAAGATCAACAAGGAAATAAAAGCTTTAAATGATACATTGGACCAGATGGGCAACACAGATATATTCAGAACATTCCATCCCAAAGCAACAGAATACACATTTTTCTCTAGTGCATATGGAACATTCTCCAGAGTACATCACATCCTAGGTCACAAATCAGGTCTCAACTGGTACAAAAGCCTGGGATCATTCCCTGAATATTCTCAGACCATAATGCTCTGAAGCCAGAACTCAATGACCAGAGGAAAGTTGGAAAGAACTCAAATACATGGAGGCTAAAAAGCATCCTACTAAAGAATGAATGGGTCAACCAGAAAATTAAAGAATTGAAAAAGAATCATGGAAACAAATGATAATGAAAACACAACTGTTCAAAATTTGTGGAACACAGCAAAGGCAGTCCTGAGATGAAAATATATAGTTATACAAGCCTTTCTCAAGAAATAAGAAAGGTCTCAAATACACAACCTACCCCTACACCTAAAGGAGCTAGAGAAAAAACAGCAAAGAAAGCCTAAACCCAGCAAGAGAAGAGAAATAATAAAAAATGAGAGCAGAAATCCATGAAATAGAAACTAAACCAAAACCAAAACAAACAAAAAACAACAACAACAACAAAAAACCAAAAAAAAAAAAAAAAAAAAAAAAAACCCAGTAGAACAAATCAATGCAACTAGGAGCTGGTTCTTTGAAAGAATTAATAAGATTGAGAACCCCTGGCCAAACTCATCAAAAAGAAGAGAGAATGAACCCAAATTAATAAAATCAGGAAAGAAAGAGGAGAGATCACAACCAATACCAAAGAAATACCAACAATTATAAGAACATATTATGCGCAACTATATGCCAACAAATTTGACAATCTGGAAGAAATGGATGCATTCCTAGAAACATATAAACACCAAAACTGAACCAGGAAGAAATAGAGCTCCTGAACATACCCATAATCAGTAAGAAGATTGAAGCAGTCATCAAAAATACCCCAACAGGGATGCCTGGGTGGCTTCTGAAACTTCCAAAACAGAAATGGAAGGAAAACATCCAGATACATTTTATGAGGCCAGTATTACCTTGATCCCAAAACCAGACAAATACCCCATCAAAAAGGAGGATTATAGACCAATATCCTTGATGAACACGGATGCAAAAATTCTCACCAAAATACTAACCAATAGGATCCAACAGTACATTAAAAGGATTATTAACCATGACCAAGTGGGATTTATTCTGGGGCTGCCAGGTTGGTTCAACATCTGCAAATAAATCCATGTGATACAATACATTAATAAAAGAAAGAACAATAACTATATGATACTCTCAATAGATGTTGAAAAAGCATTTGACAAAACACTGCATCCTTCTTTGATCAAAACTCATTAAAGTGTAGGGATAGAAGGTACATACCTCAGTATCATCAAAGCCATTTATGAAAAAGCTCACAGCAAATATCATTCTCAATGGAGAAAAACTGAAAGCTTTTCTGCTAAGGTCAGGAACAAGGCAGGGATGCCCATTATCACCACTGCTATTCAACATAGTACTAGAAGTCCTAGCCTCAGTAATCAGACAACACAAAGAAACAAAAGGCATCCAAATTGGCAAAGAAGTCAAACTATCACTCTTTGCAGATGATATGATACTTTATGTGGAAAACACAAACGACTCCATTCCAAATCTGCTAGAATTTGTACAGAAATTCAGTAAAGTGTGAGGATATAAAATCAATGCACAGAAATCAGTTGCATTTCTAAACACCAACAACAAAAGAGAAGAAAAAGAAATTAAGGAGTTGGCCCCATTTACAATTGCACCCAAAACCATAAGATACATAGGAATAAACCTAACCAAAGAGGCAAAGAATCAGTACTCAGAAAACTACAAAGTACTCATGAAAGAATTTGAAGAAGACACAAAGAAATGGAAAACTGTTCCATGCTCATGGATCAGAAGAACAAATATTGTGAAAATGTCTATGCTACCTAAAGCAATCTACACATTTAACTCAATCCCTATCAAAATACCATCAATTTTTTTTCAAAGAAATGAAATAAATTATCCTGAAATTTGTATGGAACCAGAAAAGACCCCAAAATAGCCAGAGGAAGCTCAAAAAGAAAGCCAAAGTTCGTGGCAACTTCAAGCTCTATTACAAAGTCTTTCAGACTTCAAGCTCTATTACAAAGCTGTCATCATCAAAACAATATGGTACTGGCACAAAAACAGACACATAGATTAATGGAACAGAATAGAGAGCCCAGAAACAGACCCTCAACTCTATGGTCAATTAATCTTCAACAAAGCAGGAAAGAATGTCCAGTGGAAAAAAGACAGTCTCTTCAACAAATGGTGTTGAGAAAATTGGACAACCACATGCAGGAAAATGAAACTGGACCATTTCTTTTCACCACACACACAAAAATAGACTCAAAAATGGATGAAAGACCTCAATGTGAGACAAGAATTCATCAACATCTTTAAGGAAAACAGACAACAACCTCTTCGACCTCAGCTGTAGCAACTTCTTCCTAGAAACATCACCAAAGGCAAGGAAAGCAGGGCAAAAATGATCTATTGGGACTTCATCAAGATCAAAAGCTTTTGCACAGCAAAGGAAACAGTCAACAAAACCAAAAGACAACTAACAGAATGGGAGAAGATATTTGCAAACAACATATCAGATAAAGGGCTAGTATCCAAAATCTATAAAGACTTATCAAACTCAACACCCAAAGAACAAATAATCCAATCAAGAAATGGGCAGAAGACATGAACAGACATTTCTGCAAAGAAGACATCCGGATGGCCAACAGAAACATGAAAAAATGCTCCACATTCCTCAGCATCAGGGAAATGCTAATCAAAACCACAATATGATACCATCTCACATCAGTCAGAATGGCTAAAATTAACAAGTCAGGTAATGACAGATGATGACGAGGATACAGAGAAAGGGGAACCCTCCTGCACTGTTGGTGGGAATGCAAGCTGGTGCAGCCACTCTGGAAAACAGCATGGAGGGTCCTCAAAAAGTTGAAAATAGAGCTATCCCATGACCCAGCAATCACACTACTGGGTATTTATCCCAAAGATACAAATGTAGTGATCTGAAGGGGCATGTGGACCCAAATGTTTATAGCGGCAATGTCCACAATAGCCAAACTATGGAAAGAACCTTGATGTCCATCAAAGGATTAATGGATAAAGAAGATGTGATAAACACAGACACACACACACACACTCACACACACACAGTGGATTACTATGCAGCCATCAAAAGAAATGAAATCTTGCCATTTGCAGCAATGTGGATAGAACTATTGAACTAGGGGGAATTAGGCTGAGTGAAATAAGTCAATCAGAGAAAGACAATTATCATATGATCTTCCTGATATGAGGAATTTGGAGGCAAAGTGGGGGATTTGGGAGGTATGGAAGAAAAAAATGAAACAAGATGGGATTGGGAGGGAGACAAACCATTAGAGACTCTTAATCTCACAAAACAAGCTGAGGGTTGCTGGGGAAGGTTGGTATGGAGTGGGTCGTTGGGATATGTACATTGGGAAGGGTATGTGCTATGGTGAGTGCTGTGAAGTGTATAAGCCTGATGATTCACAGATCTATACCCCTGGGACAAATACTACATTAAATGTTAATAAAAAAAGGAAACACTATAATATTGAGTATCGATAATAAATATTTCAATTACCTATGATTACTATGAGATGGTCAATATTAATATGTTGCATTAAACCTTTCTTGACTTGTTTTTTCCTTAGAAAATTATTTATAAAAGACATTATAAAACATTCTACTCATGTATTTAATATAACTAAGGATTTGTGACATAATAGGTAAAGCCATATATCATCTTTTAAAAGCTTGCATGCTGTTAATTGGAGATGTATGTATAATTTATTTAGTCAATATACTAGAGTGTGACATTTAGGCAATTTCATTTTTATGCTGGAATGAGACTGTTGTGGTAAGTCCTATTATAGAGGACTTGCAGTTTATTTTAAGGATGCTAATGTTCCCTAACAGACAAAGAGAGCCTATAAAGTTACCCAAAAAGTAGATCTCTGCAATATAAAGAATGCATACAATTTAAATAGATGAATAATAAAGGAGGACTATTACAGAACTAGAATAATTAAAGTATTGGTATTATTTTTAAAATGCAATTCAGGATAATTGGAGAAATTGTCCTAAAATTCTCAAATGAAAAAGCAAAAATAATAGGAATGTTTGTTAATTGAAAGTGGCTGATCACAAGACTGAGAAGAAAAAGAAAACACACTAATGATATTGTCTTTTGAATTTAAGGAAGGAGAATAAAAATGAAAAAAAAAAAGTAAGGTTGAAGTTACTAACAGAATAAAAAATAGGCTACAGATTCTAAATTACCAAGTGAAAGATTTAACAGATAAATTTGACAAATGAGGCAAAAAATAAAGCATGATACACAGAAAAAATAAAATTGTAGCATAAATTCAAACCTACTAATTATGATAATTGGCTGAAATGAACTTTGATAAAATAAAAAGTCAGTTTTGGGGGGAAAAAGAGCAAAACTATAGCCATATATTCTATAGCAAAAAGAAGTTTAAGTTTTTTAAAAAGAGATTAAAAACCTGAAAATTGGCTACCAAAATATTTTAAAGAATCAGCATTAACATAAGATGAAGTAAAAATCAAGTAATAAATAATTACAGTAAAAAAAGAAGAAAAAAACATGATGTTTAATACTGTCATAATGGAAAATCCACCAAGATGATATGACAATCATAAAACTTTGTGCTCAGAATAACATTGTATCAAAATCATTAATTTAAAAAACTGTTAGTAAATAAGTCAAGCAGGGAAAGATAATTATCATACAGTTTTACTCATATGTGGAACATAAAGAACAATGAGGAAGACCACAAGGGAAGGGAGGTAAAACAATGAAAAGAAGAGAGGGAGACAAACCGTGAGAGACTCTGGACCCTGGGAAATAAACTGAGGGTTACAGAATGTAGGGGGCTGGAGAGATGGGGTAACCAGATAATGGGTATTAAGGAGGGCACATGATGTTATGAACACTGGGTGTTACATGCAGCTAATGAATTGTGGAACACTACATTAAAAACTAATTATGTACTATATGTTGGCTAACTGAACATAATAAAAATATAAATAAAAAATAAAAGCTATTAGAAATACAGATGTGCTTTGCAAAAGAAAAAGCTTTATATAATTATTAAGGAGGCTAATATTTCTTTAGAAATTAATTAATTATTCATCTGAAAAAGACCAGATCCTACAGTCTTAGCCCTATCCATATGTTCAACTTCCTCTTTCTACACTCTTCATTTTGCTGATACATACATAGCTCTACTTGCCCTTTCTTTTTTTTTTTTTTTTTTAATTTTTATTTTTTTTATATATATATATTTTTTTTATTTCCAGCATAACAGTATTCATTATTTTTGCACCACACCCCGTGCTCCATGCAATCCGTGCCCTCTATAATACCCACCACCTGGTACCCCAACCTCCCACCCCCCGTCCCTTCAAAACCCTCAGATTGTTTTTCTACTTGCCCTTTCTAACATGGACTACACATGGTGAGGTTATTTTTGCCTCTGAGATTTTGTCACTTTTGTTCCTTCTCTTTGAAATTATTGTTCCAGATTATCAGTTGGATTACCCCCATTTTTTTACATTATTTTCTATACTTAGCATACTTTTTACATTTAAAATGTATTGATTTTTACACAATTGCTATTAACAAATAAGAAAGAAGAAACCATTTGTAATAGCATAAAGTATCAAAGTATCTAGGAATAATTATAAGAAAAGTGTCCAAAATTTCTATGATCAAGAGCATACTACTTCATTGGAGGCCATTAAATTATTAAATAAGTACATATAACTTGAATGTGAAGAGAAAACAAGTATATTTTTAAATTTTTAATCTTCTTCTTTTTTTTTTTTTCACTCATTTTCCATTTATTTATTTATTTTTTTAAAAAAATTTTTTTTTTATTTCCAGCATAACAGTATTCATTATTTTTGCACCACACCCCGTGCTCCATGCAATCCGTGCCCTCTATAATACCCACCACCTGGTACCCCAACCTCCCACCCCCCCGTCCCTTCAAAACCCTGATTGTTTTTCAGAGTCCATAGTCTCTCATGGTTCACCTCCCCTTCCAATTTCCCCCAACTCCCTTCTCCACTCTAAGTCCCCTAGTCCTCCATGCTATTTGTTATGCTCCACAAATAAGTGAAACCATATGATAATTGACTCTCTCTGCTTGACTTATTTCACTCAGCATAATCTCTTCCAGTCCCGTCCATGTTGCTACAAAAGTTGGGTATTCATCCTTTCTGATGGAGGCATAATACTCTATCCCCAGGGGTACAGGTCTGTGAATCACCAGGTTTACACACTTCACAGCACTCACCAAAGCACATACCCTAATCTTCTTAAACTGATCTATACATTTAAAACAATTTCAATGAAAATCAGTATAGATTTTTATATATTTAAAAGAATTAACAGCTTGGGGCACCTAACTGACTCAGTTGGTTAAGTATCCGACTCAGTTTTGGCTCAGGTCATGATCTCAGGGTTGTGAAATCAGGCCCCACATTGGGGTCTGTGCTCACTGTGGAGTCTGCTTGAGATTCTCTGTCCCTCTCCTTCTGCCATTGCTCTGCTCACACATTCTCTCTCTAAATAAATAAATTCTTAGGAAAAAAAAAAGGAATAAACAGCTAAAAATTAATGAGCTACTTTTATAGAGAAGTAATTTACCATGCTATACCCAATGATAAATTTTAAAAATCTGAAAATGTTAAGCATTGGAGAGTATGTAAACAATAGTATCTCATATCCTTTGTTGGTGAATGTGAAACTGAGACAATCACATTAGAAAAATTTGTCAATGTGTATATTCATATATGCAACCCAGATTTTTCACTCCTAGATATGTATTCAGGAGAAACTATTGCAATTGTATACAAGGAGATGTGGGAAAAAACTTTCTGAGTAGCACTACTGGTAATAACAAAATATTGGTGGGTTGGAGGTAGAATTCAAAAGCTCATCAGCAGAATAGCTTAATAAATTTTGTTATATTCACAATACAGAGTATAACCGTGTTTTACTTTTTATCCATACAATGAGATATTAATCAGCAGTCAGATGAATAAACATACACAACAACAATAATCCAATGGATCTATCAACATAATATTGGGTTAAGTAGAAAATGTAGTACAAGTTTACATATAGCATATTACCTTTTTTATAAAATTTCAGAAATTGAAAATCTAACTGCAAATATTCCATAGATAAAATATATGTGGTCTCTCCATATATGTATATGTGTGTGTGTGTGCATGTGTGTGTGGGTGTGTATATATATACTTCATATCAATGCATATATATTTTTTCCAATTGCCACACTACCTGTAGCTATGTATTTGTAAGGCAAATGCAAACTTTATGACTGGCAGCTAAACAAGAAAGGGGGACTGGAGGTGAATTTGATAGCTAAGTGAAAATCTCTGAATTGGCAGGTGAGAATAAGTGGGTGATGACATTCTAGAAAATAATCATATAGCATCACATAATTCTTTTCATACTTGAAATCCCTCTTCACAAATGCTAAGACCTGTTTATTCCTGATGATTCTCATTTGAAATTTTGGAAAGGTCATATAGACAGATATTGGAACCATTTGGGAGATCTTAAAATGCAAAATGAGGAGAATGTTGGCACTCATAATGAAAAATAACACTATAAAGAAGCTTTAAACTTTTTAAAGATTTATTTTTTAATTTATTTTAGAGAGGGAGAGAGGAAG
This sequence comes from Mustela erminea, assembly GCF_009829155.1. Lineage (NCBI taxonomy): Eukaryota > Metazoa > Chordata > Mammalia > Carnivora > Mustelidae > Mustela > Mustela erminea. The sequence goes on from NC_045614.1 coordinate 176,725,629, forward strand.
AGAGAAGTGGGGTATTACCAGAGGGGGAGACTCTTCAAGCAGACTCCCCATTGAGCATGAGCCTGGTACAGGGCTTAATCTCAGGACACTGAGATCATTAGCCAAGCTGAAACCAAGAGTAGAGGCTTAATCAACTAAGCAACCCAGGCTCCCCACATATAAAGAAGTTGTAAAATTTATGCAATGACTGAGATTTTTAGAAAGTACAGAAATAAATGGGCAAGTTTATTATTAAACAAATATGATCTATGTTTTCTTTGATCAGTATCATTATCAGTGTACTTGAAAGAGTGCCATAAAAAGGAAGGTCTTTAATACATATTTATTCATTATGGTAACTATTATCAAGGAAAATGATTTGTTAATATTCTGCTGTTTATAAAATGCTAAGTTAATTAAGAATGCAGAGAAGTTAATCAAAGGTGGTACATAAGCAGAGAGATGAAACATTCCCTTGGGATATATAGATGGATAGATGGTAAATAGATGATAGATAGATGAGAGATAGGAAATAATGGGAGTTTGGAGTTAAATATTCAATTTTAGTTCCATCTCTTAAGGGTTTTATATCCTTCTGTACTTCAAAAACACCTTAAATAACTTAACATCTGATTTGAGAATTCTTGAGTACATATGTAATACACAACTCACCCATTTTTTATCACCAAATAGTTAATTATGTAGATCTGCCAAAATATTTTAAGGTTTTACACAGGATGGATAAAAAATTAAGTGTTTTCAGTACTGCTTCCTATAAAACAGTGACTTTTCCTCAGAATCAATATAAAATCAAGTCATCCAACTAAACCTAGCAAAAAAGAATTAACCAGAAAAAAGAATCTGGACTTTCTCAGTGTTCATCAACATTAGAAAGTAAAAGTCTTAGGCTATGTTAAACAGATAAAAACTAAGCAAACAAAATCAGAGTAAATAGAAAAAGAGGAATATTAATTTTGCAGAAAATATTACACTAAATATTGATGCATGATTATATAAATCATGTGTGGGCCATAACCAGTATAAATATTATGAGATTAAATTATTAAGAAAAAAATCCCAGATTAGTATATATTAAATATCTGTAAAGAGAAGGTCTTACAGAATTTTACAAATAAAAGCGAACTCTACCAAATGAAATGTGATTTGCTTGGCAAAATAATAATTATAAGGCAAATAATATGTTGGAGGAAGTGATTCTAACGTACATGACCAAGTGGCTATACACACCCCCCCCCACACACACACATGCACAAATCGTTAGTGTCCTTAAAGGTGTAGAGACTTACATTCTTCTACTTTTAGCCAGGAGAATTAAATTTATCTCCATAAGCAACTGGAAAGTAAATAAACTTTATTAAATAATAGTTCTCAGACATTGGACAGCAGTGTAGACAGCATTCCCTGATGCTTGGAAGAAAAATTTAGGTAAGTCATACTACAGAATTCCCTAGCTTACTGGAGAGAGTTATCAAGCCACAGAATAAATATGTGGAAACTTAATAAAGCCTATTGCTTTCACTGAGTTGGAGAGACAGAGAGGAGTATTCAAGAAGTCAAAAACAGTTTAAATTTGTAGGCCATAGAGGAGGAATCTCTAAGGAGATGACAAGGTGGCAGAGGGCAGAACCTGTTACCTATAGAGGTTTCTGTTTCGTCTGTAGTTGAATACTACAAATAAATGAGAAAAGCATCAGCAATCTTTGAGAAAATACTAATATAAAAGTAGATAGAGTTCCTGAAAGAGAAGAGAAAATAAGAGGTGATAGAAAACTATTAAAAAAAAAAAAAAAGAGGTGAAACGCAAATTTTTCTAAATTTGATCAAAACTGTCAACCCCAAATTTAAGATTAACAAACTCAAAACTCAATGAGCATGAAGAAAACTCCAAGAAGGTTTATCATCATCAGCAAGCTCAAAAATAGGTATTAAAGAGAAGCTCTCAAAAGCAACCAAAGAGGGGCACCTGGGTGGCTCAGTGGGTTAAAGCCTCTGCCTTCGGCTCAGGTCATGATCTCAGGGTCCTGGGTTCGAGCCCCGCATCGGGCTCTCTGTTCAGCAGGGAGCCTGCTTCTTCCTCTCTCTCTGCCTGCCTCTCTGACTACTTGTGATCTCTCTGTCTCTGTCAAGTAAATAAATAAAATCTTAAAAAAAAAAAAGCAACTAAAGAAAAAGACACATTAAAGATGAAAAAACAAACAAATAAACAAACAAACAAAAAACAGTGAGGGTAGATTTCTTGTGAGAATCAATGCAAATGAGAAGATGGTGGAGCAATATCTTTTAAGTTTTGAAAGAAAAAAATGGAAAATACTCTCACCCTACATTCTATATGAGATAAAAATCTCTTTTAAAAATATACATGAGATCAGGCTTTTTTCAGACATTAAAAACTGAAATAATTAATCATCGAGGGATCTGTACTTCAGAAAAAATTAAAGGAAATTTTTTAGGCATTAAAAAATATACCAGATGCAAATTTAGATTTACAAAAGGAATCAAAAGAAAGAGAAATTGTATATATGTGAGTAAATAAAAAGTGCTGTACTTTCTTAATTTTAAAAGTAAATAAAAAATGAAACAGAATTTATATCATATGTAAAGTAAATGTAAAACAGAAAGAGAATAATGTATTAGTGAAATGAGATGAAAGAAGGCTTAAATGAAAAATTTGATGATATCCTGGGGGCAGAGTGTGGATAGCCATGAGAGTGGAAAACTACTAGGGTCTACAGTTTTAGAGGACCCTTCCCAATTCTATCTAGGAGCCCAAATAATTTCTCATATTGAAGAGTCAAGAAAAATCTTCTGGCTTTTCAAGCAGAGGTAGAGAAAAAGCAACCAGTTAAAATACACCTGGAAAAAATAAAAGAATAAAAAAAAAATACACCTGGAGAATTCTACATAACAAAACCCTACTCTAAAGGAGACAAGATTTACCAGAGCTTATTTATCTGGAAGAAGGACCATTACCCAAATTCAGTCCCTTTTAGCTTTCCCATCACATACAAGAAGAAAGAAGAAGGAGGGGGAGGAGGAAGAAGAGGGGGGAAGTGGAGGAGGAGGGGGAGAAGAAGAAGAAACAACAAAACATTTGTGAATGTCCCAGTGGGGATACAGAGGCACAATAGAAGACTTAAATTTAATCATAAGACATGCAAGACATCAACTCCTCCACATTTACAACTGCACCAACAGGGCTCCAATATAAAAACAATAGATTATAAGCTAAAAAAGCCATACAGTATAGACCCTATTTTAGAAGTTCTTAGAGCCACAAAAACATCAGTGGAAACCAAATGAGGACACTAAAGAAAAATAAAGCCTCAGATATCCATAGGTATATCAAACAAAAAATACTCTTCCTAGCCAACAACACAACTCCTAGCCAGATAGGCATAAAACCTCACAAAAAAAAGCTTATTTATCTCAGTTATTATTACCAAGTATATTTGACACTCAAGAAGAAAATATATATATGTTAGACGGCAAGAAAAAAAAGTCTAAAAAGACAAGGCAGACACCAAAATGGATTCTGGTATAATAAAGATTTTGAAATTATCAGACAATGTATAATAACCATGAATAATATGTTAAGAGATCCAATGAAAAATGTAGACAGCATGAAAAAGCAGAAGGTAATGTTAGCAGAAAAAGAAAAGAAAAGAAATGCTAGAAATTGAAAACAAGTTAAAAGAAATGAAGGTCTTTGATAGGTTCATCAAGGGATTGGACATAGATCAAGAAAGAATCAGTGAGTTGAAAATAGGTCAACAGAAATTTGCAAAACTGAAGTGCAAAGAGAACAAAAGAATGGGGGTAAAAAAGGACCAGAATATCCAAGAACTATGGGAAATTTTTAAAAAGAAAAACTGAAGTATTACTGGAATGTCAGAAGAAGAGAAAAGCTGAAGAAATATTTGAAGTATTAATAGCTAAAAGTTTTCAAAATGATATTGAGAACCAAACCACAGATCCAGGAAGCTCAGAAACTATTAAACAGATAAATACTAAACAGGACTATCATATTTAAACTGCAGAAAACCAAAAACAAGAGAAAAGCTTAAATAAAGCCAAAGTAGAAAAAAAAAAAAAACTTTATCTAGAGAGGAATAAAGATAAAAATTTTACCAGACATGCATGTTTTCAAAAAAGCAAAACAACAACAACAAAACAAACAAACGAACAACAACAACAACAAAAAACCACAATGGACTGAAATATTTAAAGTATGAAAGATAAACAACATAGAACTCTATATCCAGCAGTATTAGCCTTCATCTGTGAAAGACAAGGACTTCATCAGTTGAGTTGACTTGTAAAAAATGTTAAAATAAGTTTTTCAAGCAGAAGAAAATGATGTAGATCAGAAACTCACATCTATATACAGAAAGAAAAATTGTGGAAGGAATAAAGGTAAGCATGATAAAAGATTTTATTTCTTTTATTCTTAGTTGATATAATAACTATTCAAAATAATAATAGTAACAATGTATTTAGTGTTTGTATTGTAAGTGAAATGGGTACAGTGTTATAAAAAATAAAACACTCTTATAAGTTATATGAGGCAGTAGAGTACTGTTTGAAAAAGAACTTAGATTAGCTAAAATGTATATTGAATACTTAGGGCAACCACTGAAACAAAAGTTATTATAAATAAGAATAACTGATGTCCTAAAAGCAGCGAGAGAATGCAATCATATAAAATGTTGAAGTAAAACCAGCAAAGATGAAAAGAAAGGGGAGGATAAAATGGAAACAAGGAATAAGCACAAGAAATAGAAAATAATTACAGAGAAGGCCAATATTAATCTGTCTATATTAAAAATTATTTTAAATGTGAATGTTTTTAAGTATATCAATTAAAAGACAGACTTTCAGAATGGAAAAAATAACATGTTTAGAAGCAATCCACTTTGTACACAACAACATTCATAGATTATAAGTAAAGAGATGGAGAATGATACCTTAAACAAATACTAATAAAAAGAAATCTAGAATAACTATATTAATTTTAACTAAACTGAATTCAGAACAAGGGGAATTTTCAGGGATAAAGAGGAACATTACGTAATGCTAACGGGGTCAATTCTCCAATAACATGACAATCATTAGTATGTATGCACTATCAGCATGCCGAAATAGGTGAGAAAAAACTGATAGATTTTCCAGGAAAAATAAAAAAAAATCCACTATTAGAGTTGGAGGCTTCAACAACCCCTCATACTATAATTGATAGACCTAGCAGGCAGAAAATCAGTGAGAATATAGTTGAACTGAGCAGCACCATTAATCACCTAGACTTAATTGACATTTATAGACTGCTGTATTCAACAACAGCAGAATCCACATTCTTCTCAAGCTCACATGGAGCATTTACCAAGATAGACCACTTTCTTGGCCATAAAACACAAATAAATCAATTTAAATGGACAGAAATCTTACAAAGTATGTTCTCAGACCACAATGAAATTAAACTAGAAATCAATAACAGAGAGGTAGCTAGAAAATCACAAAATATTTGGAGTTAAACAATAGGCTTTTAAATAGGCCATAGGTCAATGTCTCAGGAGAAATTAATAATAGAACAAACTAGGTGTATAGTATATAAAAACTGTCTATTGTATCAGTAATTATTCAGGAAATTTAAAACTGTTTTAAAAAATAAAATTTTTAAAAAGAGTGATAGCTAATAAAGTGACAAAAGACTTAAAGACAATAACAAAAGACATGCTATTAATAATGCTAAATAGGGAAAAGAGAATACACACTAGAAGGGACAAATAATAAGCGTATGACAAGATATTAGCTTTAAACACAATTGATAATCATATTAAATGTAAATGACCTAAAGACTGTAGTTAAATGGCAGATTACCAAATTAGGACAAGAACAATGTCCACCAATGCATTCCCTAGAGTGGGGAAATTAAACTTAAAACAGAAATGCATCTAAATAAAAAGGGAAAAATAAAAACATCCACACTAATTAGAAAAAAGCATTGTGGTATGTTATTATTAGTAGATTTTAGAGAAAAAAATATTACCAACAATAAAGAAAGTCATTATATACTGGCAAAAAGGTAAATTCATCAAAAGGACATAAAAATCCCCTAACTGTTGATGCACCAATTAACAGCTTCAAAATCAAGAGTGAATTGTATAAAAATGAGGAAAGAAATTTATAAAATCAAATTATTTTTCCATAATCTCATTCTCCTCTCTCAATAATTAATAGAACAAGTACACAGAAAGTCATTAAGGATATAGAAGACTTGAGTAATACTAATTTAATCTAATTGAAAATTATAAAACATTTCTACCAAAATCAACAGAACACATATTCTTCTTAAGTTTACTTAAAATATTTACCAAGGTAGAATTTATTCTGGGCTATAAAGACATGTTTCAATAAATTTAAAGGGATTTGAATGATACATAACATGTTCTCTGACTACAACTGAAGGAAAGTCAAAATCAAAATCAATAAAGAGAACTGAAAAATCCCAAAACATTTGGAAAACAGTCAACACAAAATAATAATGGATTAGAGAATATATATGAAAAGTAGTTAGATCTGATTGAAGATGAAAAGATGACCTCAAATTCATGTGATGCATCTGAGACAGCTTTTATAGGAAACTATGGCAAGAAATGCCTCTACATATCTTTTTTAACTTACAATGTGTTAACTTCCTGATAAACCCATTTTAAGTTGAAAATTATTTAACTTGGAGTTGCATTTAATACACCCAACCTACTGAACATCATAGCTTAGTCTTGCCTATCTTAAACTTGCCAGAACACTTATAGTCACCTATGGTTAGGCAAACTCATCTAACACCAAGGTTATTGTATAATAAAGTGCTGAATAGCTCATGTAATTTATTGAATGCTATATGAAAGAGAATACTGAAAACAGAATGGTCTTATGGGTACAGAATGATTTTAAGTGTACTGATTTTTCACACTCATGATTGCATGGCTGACTGGAGCTTCAGGTGGCAGTAACTGCTAAACATCACGAGACAGTATTATACCACATAATACTAGCCTGGGGGAAAAAATCAAAATTCAAAATTTAATGTACAATTTCTATTGAATATGCATTGCTTTTGAATCCCTGTAAAGGAAAAAATCGTAACTCGAACCATCATAAATTATGGACTATCTGCATTAGAAAAGAGAAGAAGATCTCATTTAATGACCAAGCTTCCACCTTAAAAAAAAAAAAAAAAAAAACCTAAAAAAGAAAACTAAATCAATAAAAACAAGAGAAAAATAGTAATGAAGAATCAGAAATCTGTGCATTAAAAAGAAAAAATCAATGAAACAAAACTTATCCTTTTTGAAAACTTGCGATAAAGTCGATAAAACTCAAGTAGACTATTTTTTAAAATTTTATTTTATTTAGTATTTTATTTTTTTTAATATTTTGTTTATTTATTTGACAGAGAGATAGCAAGAGAGGGAACTCAAGCAGAGGGACTGGGAGAGAGAAAAGCATTCTGGATGAGGGGCTGATCCCAGTATGCTGGGATCATGACCAGAGCCAAACAGACACTTAATGACTGAGCCACTCAGGCGCCCCTAGACTAATTTTTTTTTTAAGAGAAGACACAAATATTTATACCATAAGTGAGTGAAGGCATTATAGACATTAAAAGAATCACATTTATGCCAATTAATTTGACAACCCAGAGGATATTGACAAATTCCTTGAACAACATAAACAAAGCTAACTTGTGGAAACTTGATAAATATCTATGAAAATTATTGGACTTCTAGCTGAAAATCTCCCTATAAAGAAAATTTCAGACCTACAGTGTTTGACTTGTGAATTCTACGGAATATTTAGGAAATAAGTAATATAAATCCTAAAATAACTTTCCTAGAAAATTCAAGAGGAGAAAATACTTCCAAATTCATATTATAAGGCCAAAATTGCCAGAAGACATTAAAATTGGGGTAAGAGGAAGTCTCAAACCTACATATCAATAATCCTTATGATCACAAAAGCCAATATTTTCAATAAAACATTACTCAATTTAGTTTAGCAATATATATTTAGTTTAGAAATATATGGAAAAAAAGTTTAATATATCATATTTTTTTCAGGCCAGAAATATGTCTAGTTTGACATTGGAAACATTAATCCATAAAATTTAACATATAAAAAACTAAAAATATAATTTCAATAGAGTAGAAAAAGCATTGATAACATTCAACAGTCTTACTTGACAAAAACCCTCCATGAACAAAAAATACAAAGAACATAATCATCCTTATAAAACTCTTCAACAAAAGATTTGGAGCTCAGATTACAGTAAATGATGAATGACTGAATGTATTCCTTCTATGATCAAGATATGTGATCTCTAAAATGTGACATACTTAGGGATACATTTGAACAAATACATGCAAATCCAATATCCTGGAAAATAAAATCATTGATGATAATAATTAAAGAAGAACCAAATTAATGGAGAAATATATCATGTTTATGGATTGGAAAACTCATTATTGTAAAAATGTCTAGAAATGATCTATTGTTCAAGGCAACTTCAGTCAATTTCCCAGAAGGCTTTTGTAGAAATTAGAAAAATTATTCAAAACTTATGTGAAAATACAAACAACCTAACAAAGCCAAACTGACTATGATATAGAGAAACAAAATCTGAGGTCTTGCACTATGTAATTTTAAGGCTTGTTTTATTATTATAAAGGTACAGTAATTTAGAGTGTGTTGTTGGCAAAAAGGTATACACGTAGATCAAAAAACAAGACTAGGGTGTCTGGGTGGCTCAGTCAGTTGAAAATCTGGATCTTGATTTTGGCTCAGGTCATGGTCTTGGGATCGTGGATCAAGCTCTGCATTGGGCTTAGCATGGAGTCTGCTTGAGATTCTTTTTCTCCCTCTGTCCCTCCTCTGGCTTATGTTATCTCTCTCTGTCTCTCGTGCAAAATGAATAAATAAAATCTAGAAAACAAAACAAAACAAACAAGCAAAGTGATAAAGTGTCTAGAGTTGTAAAATGTATACAGTCAATTAATCAACAAAAATGCCAAAACAATTCATTAACAAAAAAAAATAGTATTTCCAACAAAGTGCTAAAACGATTGGATAGATAAGCACTGAGTATCTTGACCCAAATTAGCTCAAAGTTGATCACAGACCTGTACACAAGAACTCAATCTCTAAATATTACTGAAGATAATAAAGGAACATTGTCTTTTCAATCAATAAAGTGACATTGATTTTTGCAAGGTTTCTTGAATACAGAATAAAAATCATGAACTATAATGGAAATAATCAATTAGTTGGTTTCATCAAATTGAAAATATTTACAAAACACAAATTTGATAATAGTTTCATATCCATAATATATAAGGAATTCTTACAATTTAAACCAAAGAATCAGCCCAAGTTGAAAAATGGACAAACGATTTATACACTTTACCAAAGAAGACATGTACAGATGGCAAATAAATATTTTTAAAGACACAACATTATCAATTATTAAGGGGGTATAAATTAAAACTACAATGAGATATACTCACATCCCCTGGAATGGCTAAAATTAAAAAGTATATATAATATTTAGAATAAAGTTATGGAGAAACTGTACATCTTATATATCAATGGTTGGACTGTACTATTGTACAAACACTTTGGAAAGCATTTTTTTTTACTATTTCTTTAAAAAGTTAAAAATACATTTACTATATGACCATGCACATGTCAACACAAAGACTGACCAAAATGTTCACAACAGCATTATTTGTAATAGATCCAAACTGAAAAGAAGCCTCATGCTCATGAATATGAGATAGATAAATAACCTATGGTATATCCATAAGAGGGAATTCTACCCAGTAATAAAAAATGAATTTTTATAGAAAATACGACAAATACCAAAATAATTATCATGTGTGAAAAAAGTCAGACCAAAAATTCTACATATTTTTGGGGCACCTGGGTGGCTCAGTTGGTTAAGCGGCTGCCTTCAGCTCAGGTCATGATCCCAGCGTCCTGGGATCAAGTCCCACATCGGGCTCCTTGCTCGGCAGGGAGCCTACTTCTCCCTCTGCCTCTAGCCTGCCACTCTGTCTGCCTGTGCTTGTGCTCTGTATCTCTCTCTCTCTAACAAATAAATAAAAATCTTAAAAAAAAATTCTACATATTTTTCATTATCTTTCATTGTCTCATATGAAATTCTGGAAAATGCAATATATAGTGTGGAAAGCAGATCAGTGATTAGGGATAAAGAGGGAAGAGGAGAAATGCTTGGGTTTCAAAGGGGCAAAATAAAACTTCTGGGATAGATGGATATATGTTTATCAGTTTATGTGCTGATAGTTTCACGATATTTTGTGTTGATGTTTCACATATTTCAAATACATACCATTTGTATAACTCTATAATCTGAAAAAAGGTATGAAAATACAGCATTCTGTCATTGTGTGACTGAGAGTAAAATGTTATAGTCATGGAGAAAATTTAAAATTTTTAGCTAAAGTTTTAAATAATGTTTATTTTCTTTGGCCTGTTTCTCAACATAACAAATTAATGGAAAAATAAATAAGAAATAAGAAAAATTAGAAAATAACAATTTGTCTTTTTTTACCTGAAAGTATAGTCTGGATTAGTATAAATACACAGTGTTGTCTTTACAGTGATTCTTAAAGTAGTCCAAACATAATCTGCTGAATTATACTCCCACCTCAGGACATAACTTGCTCATATTTACTTTAAAATGCTAACTACAATTTACATTTAAATGCTTTTAGAATGCTTAGCACACACCACAAATTAAGCTTTTAAACAACAATGTGTAAGCAATACTGATAAACATATTTTTTATGAAGCTAGCAAAATATTTATACCTATCTTCTTTGTTTTAAGTACCACAATCAGGAAAACATGTTATCATAATTTAATGAGTAAATGTAATGAAGATTTTAAAAATTGTTGAAAGCAAATGAATGCAAATTCTAAAGTGAGATATATAGATATAGTAATATAAACAAATTAGGTATAGATATAGTTAAAATAATAAATTGTATGTTTTCATTATCTTTAAAAGAATTTATGATAGGCTCTAATGAGAACAGAAAAGAGAAAATTTTTATTTTTGTCTGATTTAAACCCCTTCTTATATCATTCCAAAACTGTACATCTTTTTCTTTTTATCCCAACTTTCTTGCCTCGTGTGGCTCTCCGCTGAGATGTTATTCCTGTGAAAATGAAAAAAATATACAACGATAAAATATTAGATATTTTTGCATCTGTGGTGTTTCTAGGGAATTTTTCATTTGTGTAGTTCAGGTCACCAAGCCATTTTTATATAACATGAAGGTTTAGTGTATGATGTTAAAGGGGGGAGAAGAGAAAAGTTAGAATTAATAATAATAATACTTAAAATAATCATTAGATAAATTAGCAGTCTTTATTCCCATCCTGGACTAACTGATAAGCAACGATTTTACTTGGAACCTTCAAGCATTGAGGTCACTGGGTAAACTGCCACCCTGCAATCCTGACAGACAGGCTCATTCAGAGAGATCTAATAACCAAGATCAATTTAACTAGAGCAGGAGCTGTTGAGGAATAAATTAATAAGGACACTTAAATCATAATTTTGATGAACTGCTGGAGACCAGTATTAGAAGAAGAAACTCATAGGGGATTTAGACTTAAAGGTTTCCCAACGACTTCTTGAGGTTACTTTTTGGAATTTTTACAGTGTACATTCACTAGATTTTTACAGTAGATATCTAAAACAAAAAAAACAAAAAAACCCAACTCTTCTTATCTTTAACAGGATAAAACAAGAGTATTATGCAACAATCTTCTCCATAGCAATGGGTTACTCTCCAGAGCAAAGAACTTAGCCAGCATATTCTGAAATTTACTCTTGGAGTGAGGAGAAATTTCTCCCAACTTAAATCTGTTCGAGTCTTGCTGCCTCACTAAAGTTGGAGGCATGGCTTTATACCATTTCAGAGACATGGGTTGGGAATAGAGCAGCCAGGTTAAAAAAAATAGAGAGCAGCAGGATTAAGTTACGGAGAAACAGTTGTGAAGGATAAACCTCCCACACAAAGTTGTAATACATGACTGAAGCTTAATCAGAAGTTTACAGAATGATCTTCCTCCCCTTTAAAGTATCAGCATAACAGACATGGAGGGAAATATAATACATAAAATAAGAGTAGCTAAAGACAATCTCTGTGGAGAAGTGCATGAGGAAGTCAATATGGGAGACAAACATATGGCTAATAGAGGAAATTGGAGGACCTGATATTGTCAAAGAAAAATTGCACTGGATGGAGTTAAACAGGCAAAGAAGACTTTATTTAAGCCTATTGCTAAAGAAGAGAGAGGGAAGCTCATCTCCATTGAAACAAAAGGCAAGGGTGTTTTTAAGCACTGAGGTGAGCTAGTGGAAATGCAATAAAGTATTTTATTTATTATGGGATTTACTCAAAGTAAGAAAGGCAAGTTAACTAGAATTTCTTTAGTACAATAAGACACAATAAATAAATAAATATATACAAATTGGAAAGGAAGAAATAAACTGCTTTTCTCTGCAGATGATCTTATTCTCTATGTGGAAAAAGCCAAATAATCTACAAAAGAAACAGAGGAAAACAAACAAACAAAAACAAAAACAGACCTCCTGCAACTAATAAGAAATTAGACCAAGACTATAGGATATGAGGTTAATATACAAAAGTCAATTTGTTTCATAAAATTGGAGTTTGACCTTAAGAACATAGTACCATTTACAATCGCACTTAAAATAAATAAATAAATAAATAAATAAATAGGTATAAATCTAACAACATGTGTCCAGGATTTATAAGTAGAAAACTTCAAAACTGATAAAAGTAAACAAAGACTTAAATATATGGAAAAATATTCTGTGTTCTTTCACTGAAAACCTCAATATTGTTAAGAGTTAATTCTTCCCAGTTTGGATTCTATGCAATCAAAATCCCAGCAAATTCTTTCATATATATTGACAAACTATTCTAAAATTTATGTGGAAATCAAAGAGCTAGAATAGCAAAGAGAATATTGTAGAAGGAAACCCAAGTTGAATAACTCACATTATCAGATTTTAAAACTTATTTTAAAGATGGAATCATATAGATAACACGGTATTGGTTAGACACATAAAAGAATGGAACAGGGTAGAGATCCTAGAAATAGACTAGCATAAACATAGTTACTTAATTTTTGACAAGGCACAAAAGCAATGGAGAGATAGGGAGGTGATTTTTTAACACATTATACTATAAAAATAAGCAAAATAAGAGCCCAGACACAGATTTTACTCCTTTCACATAACTTAATTCAAAATGCATCATAGAAGACACTGTAAAATATAAAACTATAAATGTTTAGAAGAAAATATAGAAGAAAATTATGCTGACCTTGGGTTGGCTGATGAATTTTTAGATAAAATAACAAAAGCATTATACATGAAAGAAAATAAAATGTAAAATTGACTTTATTAAAATTTAAAATGTCTGCTCCATGAAAATACTATTAAGCCAATAAAAAAAAAAAGCTAAAACTGGGAAATAATATTGCAAAACACATATGATGAAGTACTTATATCCAAATTAGCAAAATATCCCTGGAACTTTCAAAGAATTAAAGATAAAAAAAAAAAAATTGTGGCTCAAAGATCTGAACAGCCACCTCACAAAAGAAGACATAGAAATAGCATGTTAGCATATGAATCACAGCCAGACATTTTTTGTCATTAGGAAATTACAGATTAAGACAACAAGATGCCATTTTGCATGTATTAAAATCTCAAATACCTGACAATAACAATTGTTGGTGATGATCCAGAGTACAGGAATTCTCATTTTTGGCTGGTGGGGATAGAAATGGTATAAACAATTTGAAAGACAGCCTGCCATTTCTTAAAAAAGCTACAACATAGTCTTAGTATACAATGTCACTTCTTTGTATTTACCCAGTTAACTTGAAAACTTCTGTCCATACAAAAACTTGTAAGCAAAGTTGATAGCAGGTTTTTTATAATTGCCAAAAACTAGAAGCCATGAAAATGTTCTCAGTAGTTGAATAGGTAAGCAAACTCTGTACATTCATACAGTGAGATACTGTTCAGTTACTGAAAAGACATGCTCCATCCAGACATATAAAACCTAAATGAATCTTAAATACATGATGCTACGTAAAACATGCCAGTCTGAAAGGATATATACTATATAAATTCACTATATAACATTCATAAGTTCTCACTTGTTATGTAAGGAATGAGTCAGTAAACTACATTTATTGACTTCCTTTTTAAAAGTGCAGCATAGAAAAGGAGAGAAACAAGTTATTTTACAGTGGAAAGTCTAACATTATCTGGAGAATGTGATCAGTTAACATGAAGAGTAGTAAATCATGCTGTTAGTGTTTCCTGATATGATGTGATGATGAAGGCACTTTATCTCTGTCGTCTTGCTCCCCAAAACCCTAAACCCCAGAATGATCATGAGAAAAACATTTAAAAAAATATCAATTAAAGTACATTCTACAAAATAACCTGTTCCTTATCAAAACTGTCAGGGTCATGAAAACAAAGAAACTAAAAAACAGTCACAACCAGAAGGAACCTCACTGGGTGCCTGGGTGGCTCAGTGGGTTAAGCCTTTGCTTTAGGCTCAGGTCATGATCTCAGGGTCCTGGAATCAAGCCCTGCATCGGGCTCTCTGCTCAGCAGGGAGCCTGCTTCCCCCTCTCTCTCTGCCTGCCTCTCTGTCTACTTGTGATCTCTCTCTCTCTCTGTCAAATAAATAAACAAAATCTTAAAAACAAAACAAAACAAACAAAAAACAAAAGGAAGCTCAGAAAATATAATGACTAAATACAATATTGTATTTTGGATGAGATTTTAACACAAGACATTTGGTAAAAACTAAAGAGATTTGAATAAACCATGGACTTCAATTGATAGTGTATCTTTATTAGTTCATAAGTGAAGTCAAATATATCATATAAATATAAGATTTTAATAATAGGGAGTTTTGGGTAGGAGGTAGATGGGAATTTTGTATTGTCTCTTTTTCCCCTAAATATTTATTTATTTATTTGTGTGAGAGAGACAGTTTGGTGTGGGGAGAGGCAGAGGAAGAAGGAGAGAGAATCACATGCAGAATCCCTGCTGAGTATGGAGTTCAAGTGGGGGCTTTATCCCACCACTTTGGAATCAGGACCTGAACTGAAATCAAGAGCTGGTTGCCCAACCAACTGAGCCATCCCAGGTGCTCCTCCTGCCTATATTGTCTTTGCAATTTTTCTGTATATCTAAAACTATTCTAAAATTAAATGTTTATTTTGTTTTAGTATTTTTTTCATTGTATCTATTTATTTGACAGAGAGAGAAAAAGAGAAAGAGAGAGAGAGTGGCAGGCAGAGGGAGGAGAAGTAGGCGCCCTGCTGAGCAGAGAGCCGAACATGGGGCTGGATCCCAGAACCCTAAAATCATGAGCCAAAGGCACCCAGGTGCCCCTAAAAGTAAATGTTTACTTAGAAAGAGAGAAGAAGCAGGCACCTGGGTGTGTCAGTAGGTTAAGTGGTTGCTTTCAGCACAGGTCATGATCCCAGGGTGCTGGGATTGACCCCCACATCCGGTCCCTGCTCGGTGGCAGTAGACACTCTGCTTCTCCCTCTCCCTCTGCTGCTTTTGCTGCTTGTGCTCTCTCTTTCAGTCTCTCTCTCAAATAAATAAATAAATAAATAAATAAATAAAATCATTAAAAAAATGAAGAAATGAAAGAAGAAAAATCTTATAGCTGCTTAAATAAAGAACCAGGGTCTATACTATCTACATCAGCTCTGTATTGAAGGCAATGGAATTAATGTATAAATTATATTATACAGGGGCGCCTGAGTGGCTCAGTGGGTTAAAGCCTCTGCCTTCTGCTCAGATCATGATCCCAGGGTCCTGGAATCAAGCCCCTCACCAGGCTCTCTGCTCAGCAGGGAGCCTGCTTCCTCCTCTCTCTCTGCCTGCCTCTCTGCCTGCTTATGATCTCTGTCTGTCAAATAAATAAAATCTTAAAAAAATATATATTATACAATCTTGAGGGTTTTTTGTTTTGTTTTGTTTTTGTTTTATAACTAGACAACAGGATAACTTCTTTTAAACTTCTTTGAGTTCCAGCTCCATAAGCAATGGACTATCTCTAATATTAGAGAGTATTCTGGAAACCCTTTATTTAACAATACCAAAAAACCATAGTGGAATAAGGAAAGCAGAAACAACTATTTCTTGCTTTTCAATTAACATAGGGTAAATATCTGGTAAGACAGGATATGACAAATTCAAATCGATTATTTAATTATTTTTTTCAACATATTAATTACATGGTTGTGTATCTTGCTACCTGGAAAGTTTTTTCCCAAAGGCTATTCATTTTTGGTTTTTATGCAAATTTCCATCGTATCTTAATTCAGAAAAATGTCATCAATTTTATGTTTATTTAATCCTTGGATAAATGAAAAAAATCTATACAAACCCGTTTAAAATATTCATATATAATTTTATCACCTAATTCAACCATTCTAAGTGTGACTCATATTTTATACTTTATTTTTATTTCTACCCAAACAAAATGAATGAATAACTCAATCAATCAAGCAAATTATTCTTCAGAATGATCTACAGGAGAGATGTGTGGGTGAATGCACACACATATTTATACATGCCCTACTTCTCATTTTAGAGGACAAGCTCCTGTGGGTATGTTATTGATTCTTTGCCTTTTGAATATCCCAAGCCCTCTGAGCTTTATTAGTGATTTTAATTTTTGTGGAATGACAGTATGTTTGAGAACTGTATGAAATCTATTAACTCTAAAATTAGACTGCCCGGATTTGAGTTTTATCTCCTTTACTTACTACCAGTGAGACCATGGGAAGAATTGTCTAATTATACATTTCCTTATCTTTAAAATTAAAATAATAAAAATAACTTGTACATAGTATCAGTGAGCTGATTGAACAAAAAATAACACGAATGAATACAAAGAACATGACACAATGCCTGGGATAGTAAATATACAATAAATGATAACTACTCATTATTTCCTCCAGTAGTTTATCTCACAACATCATAGTCAATAGAGTTATTTCTGGTAGGAGGTACCTGTATTCATAATGCAGGCACTATGTTTCGTAGTACTGAAGTTCTGAATATTGAATGTGAAATGTTCATGAAAAAGCCATGTCATCTTAGATAATAGGGTACCTGAAGGTTGAACTTACATTTTGAGACCAGAGAAGTAAAAAAATTAGCTCCTGTTCCATCCTTACATCAGAAAGGACAGATTGTAATTGCAAATAAATGGATGTATGAGCACATTACTTGTGGCTAGAAAAAGTAAGAGGTACATTATGGCCAAACAGTTTTTGTGATCATTATTTAGAAATTGGAATACTATCGGGAGGCAAAAATCAATTATTCATAGTCATAAATATTCGTTATTCTTCAGAATTATTTGGCATCAAAGCTTGTGATGTGATGGATGATTTTCTGATGGTTTCATGTGCTGCTTTTCTCATCAGTGGCTTAGAGGCATTGTTTTTGTTTTTAGGATTTTTTTCACCACGCTGGTACTGCATAGAGAGAGAATAAAGCTCTTTCTCATATATATTTTCCTAACTTCAGATCTTAGTTATAGGAAAGGAATTTTATAGTTATAGGAGAAGAATTTCATTATCTCTGTCATGTATAGAAAGACTAGTAAATATTTAACAACAGACTCTCTCAAAAAAAGAAAGAAAGAAAGTAAAAAAAAAAAAAAAACACCCTGATTTGTAGTGTTCTTTGATTCTTTGAAGATAAAGCTGCTACCTGGACAATTTCAAGCTCCCAATGAGATGTTGAGGAACTCAGGAAGAGATGTTTTGCAAAATTGAATCTTGTAAACCATTGCAACCCAGCTTCCACACAATACTCCGTGGTGTGTGTGTGTGTGTGTGTGTGTGTGTGTGTGTGTATGAGTGTGTGTGAAATTTCCATGTGTTGGGAATTGTTTCAAATATTGGGGAGATAAGAAAGCAATAGAAAATGTCCCCCTTTTTGATAGGACATGCACAGTCCATGGGAAGATACTGACATTAAACAAAAAAAGAATAAATATATCCAATAATTTCCAAAATACTAAACATATAAAGGAAAAAATACATATAATGCTGTGATAGAGTGACTTAGAGGCTTTTATGGTCAGGGAGATTCCTCAGATAGTTATGTTAGTAAAGCCTTTTCTGTGAAAGTGACATTTGAACTCAAACTTGCCTGATATCAAGGAATAAGCCTTACAAAGTGCCAAGAGCTATGTGCTCAAATAGTCCTGGGGTGAGAACATGCTCAGTGTATTTGAGGAGCAGAAAAAAGCCTGCAGGGAGATGGGGGTCATTAAAGGTTTAAAACTGACCATTGGGGGAAAGAAAAAAGAAGAACAGCGAGAAGAAGAAGAAGAAGAAGGAGAAGGAGAAGGAGAAGGAGAAGGAGAAGGAGAAGGAGAAGGAGAAGGAGAAGGAGAAGGAGAAGGAGAAGAAGAAGAAGAAGAAGAAGAAGAAGAAGAAGAAGACAGAAGCCCTTGTTCTCCACATTTTCTTATGCTATCTAGTATTAAGATAAAGAGTTTGAAACATTGCAATGAACATCTTCAGATTTTGATGAACAACCACAAGTTTCATTTTACATACAAGATAAAAAAATTAGGGTTCTTCCAATTGATAAAAGCAAATTGTGTTCCTATATTCTTATGTCAAGACAGAACTCTGTATCTAGATATCAGTGTCTTGCATTTGGCCACACAGTGAGATTTTCAACAAGTTTTCTAAAAAATTATTTTCATTTGTTAACACTTTTCTATGAGATAGAAGAACTTTTTTTTAATCTTTCAAAATCAAAATGAAGAAAGTGAAGACCATATCAGATACATCTTTTCTACTTCTTTCCAAGCTAGTTATATTACACCCCTCTATGATTTCTGTTTATTTGAGACATCTCAATTATTTTTTTCAGTGCTATTAAAGCAATGGAATTTAATAGGTCAGTTAAAAATGGATTCAATTGCCACATTTAAAACCTGCTTAAGTCATAGTATAGTAGCTTTTCCTCATAGTGCTCTACTCTTATGTACTGCTATTCCTGTAAATTTTGGTTCTGTGTATATCTGTATTACTTAAATTATAAGAACCTGTTCAAATATTAAAGTCATCCCACAGAATATTGAGTCATATCCACAGAAGCAGCCATGATTTTCTACTTCAGTACTTGGTTTTATGTAGGATATTCTGGAAGTATTTTATTTCATTGTAGAAGTAGCCTTCACTTAGAAACTTATAAATGTCATTTGACAACTGTGCTCTACTATGCTATGGTATTTCAATGAGGTATCATATAAGTAAATTATCTTGATTATCTTTCAAAGATACAAAGAGCTCAAAAGCTCTAACCATTAATGAGAATAATTCAAGGACTAAGGGGGAAAAACTGGATACTATGAATGATTTTTCTCAAGTTTCTCAATCTATGATATTGAATAGGGCTTATAAAATTGGTATTATTTATTTATTATGTGCCTATCTCTTGTCTGAAGCAAATATAGGTGCAATATATAACTCAATGCCATACAAACATTTATGAAAATTAAGAGAACTTTTCACTTCTCACTGCGGCCCAGGGCTGCTTAAGTCCACTACTTCTCAGCTCCCCTTACCTTTGGGAGAAGGAGTTTGTAGTCTGATTAGAGTCTAGGTCGTCTACCATTCATATTTTATAAGTAGAAAGGAATACTGTTAATTTTCAATGCTGTAAATTAAATGGTACTTTGATTTCAATTTAGAGATTTCCTCATATGTGTAGATTTCCACTATGAGCCCTCTTAAGAGACAATATAACTGGAAGGCTTAATTCAGGCATTCTTGGACCCCTGATCCTCCTGCTGCTATAATAGCACAAAAAGTAACCTGGAACTATACTTAGATTTGTGACACACAAATCTAAGTATATATTTGTATATATTTGTGTGTTTGTATATATACACACACACACACACACAGAGGGGAATAGTTCTAAAAATGGAAGACAGCTTACGTGCCCTCAAATAATTCACAATTTTGTGTGGAAGGCACATATAAATTATTAACTATTGTTCTTTAAGCACCAAACTATAGGGACGAATATTTTATTCTGCTCGGGTGTACAGAACATGAGGAATATTTCAACTGGATGTGATTTTTGACCTTGACTCTGAAAGTGAATGAATTTTTTTCTAGATGTAGAAAAAGAAAGAATGTAATAGGATAAAAGGAATAAGTTTGAGCAAATGTTTTAATGTACATGGCTATTTAAATAATCAGAGGAAGATACAGTAAAGGTTGGAACAGAAAGTGGAGAGAGAATCAAGGAATGCTCAGAATAGATAAGAAACACATTTTAGGGTAATAACAATGTCCTAGAATTAAGAGGAAAAAATGAAGCAAAGAAAACTCAGGTAATTCCGTATGATAGAGATCATGTTGGATCCTAAATGGGAAATAAAAGAAGAGAAACACATTTGGAAGATGGTTTGTGAGAACTTTTAGAGAATAATTTGAGGAATTGGTTCACAGCTAACTGAAGAGAAACAGACAGTTGGAAATTAGTGTATGTTGCTCAGGATAGAAGATAGCTTTTAAGATAGGAATTTGAAAGTCATATTATGGAAGGTATATAGAAAGATTATGCACTTCAACAAAGTGTTTTGGTAAGTTGTGGCTTAAAATACTCTGTTTATGCAAAGAATACTGTAAAAGTGTTGAATTGAAAGATGAACAAGGAAGAGTAAAAGATATAGATAAAGCCTTCAGAGATTTACTTTCAGATATTTACTTTTTGAGATTCAAGTAACCAGGAACAAGCTAGATGCATGATCAGAAACAGAAAATGAGCTTCAATCAAAATCATCACCTGGTTAAAAAAAAAAAAAAATAGGAGTTGTGGGTCAGCCCCAGGATAGAGAGGATGATCAAAGGTATTTCTGAGTCTACAACGTGGTAAATATTAACATCTCTCCATATAAAAGATTTTTCCCCATGTAAATACATCTGAGGAGCTCTAACATTGTCTGGGAGTCCAGGCCAGTGTGAATGTGGAACACTTAGCAGAACACAAGCCTGGGTCATTTCCTGCTAGAGAGACATTTTTTTCGTCTTAGTATCTATGTATGGGAAAACTCTTTCTTATAAAAATAAGGATTTAGTATAAGTTTTGGAAGACCCATACTCTTTTGTAAAGTGAGACTGTACTAAGTATAGGAGATTCCCAAGTAAGAGGCAAAGGTCACCATCAAGACAAGCAAGAGAGGTGGCTTGAAAATTAACCGAAGTAGAAGGCTAGTTTGAGACAACTTTGTAGGAACTATGAGCAAAAAGCAAGGCATGATGAAAATTAATTTGATTGTTTCTGAAGGTTAGACTGGCATGTTGACAGAGGAAAAGGGAAGAGGGAGAAATATAGAATTGGTTAGTGTGCTACAAAACTTCTCATGGAAAATGGAAAAAAAAAAAAGAAAAACCTTACATCACCAAAGTTCAAGGGTATAAGCAGAAAGTATAGGGGAAAAAAAACCCCACTACTAATAAGGAAATTGACAACAGAACCCCCAGAAAGTAAGAAAGGTTTGATGGAAAGCTTCCTGTAGAATATGAGAACAGAAGCACAATCATACATCATCAAATAGTCATTAATTTGGGAAGCAAGCAGAAACACCTCAAAAATAGTTCATTCTCATGTTGGGTATGTAATATTGTAAAAGTTATACCAGTACAAGAAATATCATAGCAAGTTGGGCACTTAAAAATGTGACCTATGAAACAAGATGGGATTGGGAGGGAGACAAACCGTAAGTGACTCTTAGTCTCACAAAACAAATTGAGAGTTGCTGGGGGGAGGGGGGTTGAGAGAAGGGGGGTGGGGTTATGGACATTGGGGAGGGTATGTGCTTTGGTGAGTGCTGTGAAGTGTGTAAACCTGGCGATTCACAGACCTGTACCCCTGGGGATAAAAATATATGTTTATAAAAAATAAAAAATTAAAAAAAAATAAAAAAAATTAAAAAAATGTGACCTAAACATGGGAAATATAACAAGTGCTATAACAATGTTTTGTACCAACAACTGATAAAATGCACATTACACAAAATAGTCTTCTCATGCAGGTGAAGACTGAGGGCTTGCTACCCAGTAGAATGATTTATAGATAAATGACTGATTTGAAATAAATTACAGTGATCGAGAAATGCCCTGGCATTTAGGGGGCAAGCAATTAATATTTTACAAGTGAGAAGGCTATATTTTAGAGAGCAGTGAGTAGGGGAATGACAGAGTTTTCAGAACTAAATTCTGGAACTTTAATTCATTTCTATATAGCTTCCATAAATATTTCAAAATATGTTCTTATGTCCACTAACATCCAGAACATGAAACTCTATGTAAACTTACAGCTAAACGTAAAAAAGCTTAGCCGTCTACCTTGCAGAAGAAATAGAACTTCACACACTTGGGCTTTGGTTATTTGTCTATTTGCATGCTTTCAGTTTGTGTCATGCATCTCTGATAGGATAAGATAGGTTATATATGATATGTTAGTTCCTATCACCACACCTATGAGCAATAATCAGACTAATTTATAAAAATTGATATCACATATGTGAAATTAGAAGTTGACTTTATTTTGAAAGATCAATGAAGCGAAATTGTCAAACCTGATGCCAGCTCTGTCTTACTGTCCATGAAGGTGTTTGAACTTGGTGGGTGTATGTAACTGATCATAACAGGAAATCATTTTACATTATAAAACGTTTTGAAGGGGTACCTAGGTGGCTCAGTCAGTTAAGTATCTGCCTTCAGCTCAGGTCATGATCCCAGGGTCCTGGGATTGAGCCCCAGGGAGCCTGCTTCTCCTTCTCCCTCTGCCTGTTGCCCCCTTGTTTGTGCTCTATCTCTTCGTCACATAAATAAATAACTAAAACCTTGGGGGAAAAAAAAAGTTTTGAAGTTATTGCATTCTAGGCACATTGTATGAATCATCAAAAGATCAGCTTAGGGATGCCTGGCTCAGTTGGTTAACCATCTGCCTTTGGCTCCGGTCGTGATCCCGGGGTCTTGCGACTGAGTGCCACATTGGAATCCTTGCCTGCTTCTCCCTCTGCCTGCTGCTCCCCTGCTTGTGCTCTCTCTCTGACAAATAAATAAAATCTTTAGAAAAAAAAAAAAAAGATCAGCTTATTTACCCCCAAATTATTAAAGACTATGAAGAAGAGGAATTCTGGATATTTCACTTGTTGGACCTCATTTGAATTCTCTTGAAAAAGGCATAATAAAATTCTAACAAAGTTTTCACTTAAATTAATCTTCCACCTCTCCCCAATGCAGGTATCCTGCTTTCACGGGAATAGGAAATAACCCAGATATATAGTTTTCCTTAAAATCAAGTTAAAATACATAACAATACATATGTTCAGACATAATCAGCAGGAATTTGTTATTAAGGCCATCTGATATTTGCCAGTATGTTTTGATAATTTCAGTCTACCCCCAGGAATTTCATATGTATTTCAAAATTATTCATTAGAGTAGGAGACTGAAGAAAATATGTATATCCTCAAAATAAAGATTGTCTCAGGCTTGGGAGAAAAACAAGCCAGGATATCCATTTCTACTTATATAAAATTTTGGATTTTAAAATCTAGACAAATACCACATTATCTAAGCCATTTAGTTACATTGTGAACTTATTTGCTTAAGAAGAAAATTATCTTCTTGTTGTAGGTTAATCTCTTAACACTTTATCATACTTGTTATGAATATATTGTGAAAAATATCTATAAAAATACATACTGAGTAATATTTACATTTATTGTATAATTATGTATTTCAGTAAACCTTGTTTTATGAGATGTTTTGGGTTAAGCTTTGGAAAAGAAGTAAAAAATAGCTTTCTTATCTGTAACTATTTGAACAAAGATTATGTTATGTTCATTTCTGTTTATGCAACATAATCCTCTGAGACTCCACATGAACAAAAACAAAACATGCAACCAGAATAAAAAAGCCTTAAAGCATAGTTTTTACAAAACCTAAGTTCACCAAGAGAAAGTAAGATAATTTTCTCTTTTTATTCCATAAGGCACAAATTCCCTAAATTAGATAATAAAATCAGAAACTTTATGTCTCTCTAGGAAAAAAAAATGATTAAAGTAAAATCAGTCTAAATTAATCCAACATTCTTTTAGGAATAATATATGAAAAGTATGATCAGCTAATAAATAATTCTTAAAATGAATTTGGAAATTATAAAGAAAAAGAAAGGTGGAAAATTAATATTGCCAAAATGTAGAAAGCTTGTTTTTATAAAAGTAATGCATGATAAATTCTATAGTGAAATTACACATCACTTTATAAATATATTTCTTTGAATGATATACATTATACAAAAAATATTTGATCTTTAAAAGTATATGTTTTTTGGGGGGGTAGGGAGAGGGTGGTGGGGTTGTATCTGATATGGTGAGTGCTGTGAAGTGTGTAAACCTGGCGAGTCACAGACCTGTACCCCTGGGGCTAATAATACATTGTATGTTTATAAAAAAAATATATATATATATATTTTTCCATACAAAACAAAAAATATCATTGTATGTGAAAATGATTTTCATTAGCATTATTATTTTTTTATACATCTATATCATATTTATAAGGACCAAAACTGAGAGTTATTGAATTCATATGGTGTGTTAACTCTAGAGGTAATGTTTTGTCAAGATACATTTGATGTTGCACTTTTAGAACAATAATTTATATGAAATGCAAATGGAAAAAAGTGAATTTTTCACGTGAAGTAATAAGAGTAGCAGCTGCTATAAAAGATATATACATATATTCTGTAAAATAGATGTAACAAGAGTGCATAAAATAAATTCTATGTTAATATATAGTTTCCCTTACACATCTATCTGGCTTATCTCTTGTCCTTATATTTTCTGGTGCGTATAAGAATTACGTATACTACTATATAATAGTATATTACAATTGAACTGACTTCTTTCTGTCTGCTTTCACATATCTACCACGGTGTTTTTTCCTAAAATGCAAATATGTTTAAATCATTCCCCTCATAGAAGCTATCAGTGACGCTCTTTTGGCTCAGGATAAAATCCACAGTTTTGAGTAAGGCATAGAAGACCTTTTATGATCTGACCCCTGCCTAAAGCCACTGAGCTAATTTCTAATCACACCTATATATCTATGCATATACATAAATATATACACTTATATTTTTATAGTCCACAGAGTATATTCTCATGGTTGTTAATCTTTACACATACCCTTTTCTCTACTGTTCGCTAAATGTGTCTTTCAATCTGTAAGACTCATCCTGAAGGTTAATTTTTTTTTCTTGGAACTTTAGCCAATTGATTATAGTTTAACTGACCTATTTGTTCTAATAATTCTCTGTTCATAGATCTATGTGAACTATTATTGTACTATTTTATGATTAATTTACTTTTCTCCCTATTCTATGGAAAATAGTGTGTTGTATGCCTTTTTTTTAATTTTTAAATTTTATTTATTTGTTAGAGAGATGGGGTGGGGGAGCACATGCAGGGGGAGCAGCAGGCTTATGCCTTATTTAATATTTAATAATTTATTTAATATTCCAGCACTAGAAACAGAAGAGATAGTCTAAAATATGTGAGCAATACATATTTATATTTATTGAACATCTCATTTACTCTTCACAATGCCTATATGTTGGTTATTATCACTGAAACTTTATAGACAAAAATATTTGTTTAAGATCATTTTAATAGATTTACTGAGATTTGAACTCAGTTTTTGATATTTCCCAAGTTTTTTTTTATGTTATATTGCATTGCTGAATTAATGTAACTGAATAAAATTTAGCAGCTTATTTTGTCCTTTATTTCATTCATGGTGCTATTGTTTTACTGGAAAATAGACTTTCAATAGCAATGTTAGGGAAATAACTCTTCCATATTTTTCTAAACTATAAGTTGTTTGCAAAATCATGGTACACGTTAGGTAAGGCAAAACTGTATTCACAGAGGCAGTAAATCAAGGCTGATCTACTTATCTATCTTTGATTTATGATGGATGAGCTCTTTTCCATGGATGTTTGAGCAAAGTTGTTTCACTCACCCACGGATGATTTATTTTGGGTGATCCACTTGTCCAATGAAGATTTATTGCAGAGGATCCACTATCCAGTGTGATTAAATATGTGCAGTTGGCTTGTCTAGAAGTAAGCAAGGAAAACTGAGACACACATGCACACCTTATCCCAAACTGAATTCACCACGCCTAAGTAAAATCCAGGAAAGTAAGGTCTTGTCTCGTGAAGTTATTTGCAATATGTATATTTTTATTTTATTATTTTATATTTTATTACTCTGTGTCATACTGGAATTATAAAATTATTAATATTTTTGGTCAACCCTAGTAGGCTAAAGTATTATTTTAAGTGAAATTTTGAGCAAATGGTGGTGTAATCTATGTTAGTGCAGAAATTTTTAAATGGAATTCATAATGGCTGATTAAAAATTCTTAACTAGAGGGGCACCTGAGTAGGTTGAATGTCTGTCTTCAGGTCAGGTCATGATCCCGTGGTCCTGAGATGGAGCTCTGCATTGGGCTTCCTGCTCTGTGGGGAGTCTGCTTCTCCCCCTGCCTTTCACCCTACTCATGCTCTCTCTCTCTTTCTTTCTCAGATAAATAAGCAAAATCTTTTAAAAAAACAATTGTGAATTTGGTCTGTTCAGTATCCAAACTAATGAATGGTTTCAATAAATGTGTATTTACTGATTAATTCTTATAAGTTGTCAACCATTTTTAAAAGTCACTATATATTTTCTTTTCCCCCAAATTTCACAGCTGTATTTATATTTTTTAGTAGGTTTTTATTTTCTATAAGTTGCAACTACCTTCCTTTCTCCCTGTAGAACTTTATCCAATTTTTGAAGACGTTATATTCTCCCCAAAACATTTAAGCTCATTTAAAATTCCCTTTTGCCCTTTTCCTTTTATTTATTTATTTATTTATTTATTTATTTTTGATTTTTTATTTTTTATAAACATATGTTTTTATCCCCAGGGGTACAGGTCTGTGAATCACCAGGTTTACACACTTCACAGCACTCACCAAAGCACATACCCTCCCCAGTGTCCATAATCCCACCCCCTTCTCCCAAACCCCCTCCCCCCAGCAACCCTCAGTTTGTTTTGTGAGATTAAGAGTCACTTATGGTTTGTCTGCCTCCCAATCCCATCTTGTTTCATTTATTCTTCTCCTACCCACTTAAGCCCCCATGTTGCATCACCACTTCCTCATATCAGGGAGATCATATGATAGTTGTCTTTCTCTGCTTGACTTATTTCGCTAAGCATGATACGCTCTAGTTCCATCCATGTTGTTGCAAATGGCAAGATTTCATTTCTTTTGATGGCTGCATAGTATTCCATTGTGTATATATACCACATCTTCTTGATCCATTCATCTGTTGATGGACATCTAGGTTCTTTCCATAATTTGGCTATTGTGGACATTGCTGCTATAAACATTCGGGTGCATGTGCCCCTTTGGATCACTACGTTTGTATCTTTAGGGTAAATACCCAATAGTGCAATTGCTGGGTCATAGGGCAGTTCTATTTTCAACATTTTGAGGAACCTCCATGCTGTTTTCCAGAGTGGCTGCACCAGCTTGCATTCCCACCAACAGTGTAGGAGAGTTCCCCTTTCTCCGCATCCTCGCCAGCATCTGTCATTTCCTGACTTGTTGATTTTAGCCATTCTGACTGGTGTGAGGTGATATCTCATTGTGGTTTTGATTTGTATTTCCCTGATGCCGAGTGATATGGAGCACTTTTTCATGTGTCTGTTGGCCATCTGGACGTCTTCTTTGCAGAAATGTCTGTTCATGTCCTCTGCCCATTTCTTGATTGGATTATTTGTTCTTTGGGTGTTGAGTTTGCTAAGTTCTTTATAGATTCTGGACACTAGTCCTTTATCTGATATGTCGTTTGCAAATATCTTCTCCCATTCTGTCAGTTGTCTTTTGATTTTTTGCCCTTTTCAAAGATAATTCTATTTCAAATTTTTCCTTTTAGGCCCTTAATGCTGAGGCAGATTTATTGATAAACTACTATAAGGATTGATGTAAAAGCTGTTCTCTCATCAAGGGTCAATGATCAGATTTTAGCTAGATTTTAAAGGATGATTTCATGTGGTATAGGATCAAAAATCTCTAAAGGAATCAATATGGATAGTCTCTATTCTTCTCCTTCATTTATTTGACTTCTTTATCATAGGAGGATATTAACTGAAGTTATTACAATTTCATTTCAGAGTACTGTTGATCCCTCAGGTTACTTATATTTGCCTAGATGGCTGCAACTTGATTCATGTTTCATTCTAATTTCTTCTCAAGGTTCCATGTTATTCTAATGTATTTTAAATTCATATATGTATACATGTATCCATATTTGTATCTCATCTGTATCTATTCTATCATCTATCTATGATCTGTATTTAGATTTTCCTTATAAAACATAGTATATATGATTTCTTTTAGGTTTTAGGAGCTAAATGACTTTCATAATTTACCAAAAGCATTGTTGATAATGGAAACAAAAAATTACTGACTTCTTAAGAATCTGAGTATTTGTTGTTTTCTGTGCTACCCCTTGTTTATGTTTTCTTTCAATATTTCCATCACGATTTGCTGGTGGTCAGGCAATGTTGTCTCCTAATTTTATATGAAAAAGTCCCAAGAGAAAAGAAAAACCTTAACTTATGCCTTTATACTCTTCTACATGGTTTGTTTATGTTTAACAAATAGGAATGTATTTTCTTTTTCATTTTAGACGTTAAGGAAAAAAATAAAATTTTGTTCCAATATGCTAGTTGCAATTTTCCTAATTCTGTCATTATTTCTCTGAAAGCATACTTTCAAGAAACATATTTCCCAGAAGTTTTCTGTTTTGACAAGAGCTCTCAGAAATGCTTATTTATTACAAGATTTCCTTTTCTTTTTCCATTTTAATATACTTTAATTTCCAAAGCAGTTTAGATTCTACAAAAATATGAACAAAAACTAGAGTTCCTTATACTTGTCCCTCACATGAACTATCTCCTTCCCTACTGTCAGCATCCTACACCATTACAATATCATGAAGAATAGCTTAATTACCTTAAAAATCCCCTTTAGTACACCTCTCCATCCCTTCCTTCTTCACTCTGAACCCCTGTTAACCACTGATTTTTTTTTTTACTTTCACCATAGTTTTTCCTTTCCCAGAATGTTATATCATTAGAATCATACAGTATGGAGACTTTTCAAATCAACTTTTTTCAGTTATCACTATGCGTTTAAATTTCTTCTCAAACTTCACCTTTTCTTCTCTCTCTCTCTCTTTCTATCTTTCTTCTTTCTTTCTTTCTTTCTTTCTCTTTCTTTCTTGTGTGTGTGTGTGTGTGTGTGTGTGTGTGTGTGTGTTTTTAAGATTTTATTTATATTTGACAGATGTATCACAAGTAGGCAGAGAGGCAGGCAGAGAGAGGGAGGAGGAAGCAGGCTTCCTGTGAGCAGAGAGCCTGATGTGGGGCTCCATCCCAGGACCCTGAGATCATGACCTGAGCCAAAGGCAGAGGCTTTAACTCATTGAGCCACCCAGGTGGCCCTCTTTCTTGTGTTTTTTAAGATTTCCTTCCTTCCTTTCTTTCTTTCTTTCTTTCTTTCTTTCTTTCTTTCTTTCTTCCTTTTTTCTTTCTTTCCTTCTTTCTTTCCGTGTTTTTTAAGATTTTATTTTTTAGAGCAGGTTTAGGTTCATAACAAAACTGAGGGTAAAGTACAGAGACTTTCCATATGCCCATTGCTCTGGTATTTTGTTGCCATTGACAACTACTTTGACAGATCAGAACCATACTAATTCAAATACTAATCTCTTTCTGAGATACACTCACAGACAGACCCAGTAATATTTTACCAAATCTTTGAGCTTCCCATAGTCCTCAAATTGACACATAAAATTAACCATATTTACAATGTTTTAGAAATTAGCACTTGATATGAATGTTGGTCGTGTGCAAATGACTTGCTGTTTTCTACCTATGAGAGTGGCTGCATGAGGAAGTGTTAACTGGCTTAATGGCATTCTCTTGTAATCATAAATAGAAATGTTAAAATGGTGAAGATAGCTAAGCACAGATATGGAAAGTAACTTGATGATGTCAGTGTTCCTGGTTTGATCATCCTTGAAAACATACACCCTCCACATTTCTCATCATTTGAGATATTAATCTTATTGTTTAAGCTTTATCCAACAGACTCCAACAGACTCCAACTGATCCAAATGTCCATCTATAAAGCACTGGAAAAACAAATTACAGTTTATCTTCATGAAACCCTTTCCTTGGTTAAAAAGGTTGAACGGGATGCCTATGTGCTATCAGATAGGTCATTCTGTTGTACGGACAAACATATATGATATATATTTATGAAAACTCGTACATACCATATGCCTCAGCAATATATGTTTCCTAAAGGGTATATGCATATGATGTGTATTTTATATGCATGCAAGTATATGATATGCACTGGGTGTTACAGGAAGTGATTTGGAGGAATATACACTAACTGGACAACAGTGAATGTGTTTAGAAAATGTGGTGGGGAATGGGATGGGGAGTTCTTCAAAGTTGCCCTCATATTGACCTATCAGTTAGAAAATATGTGAAGTTTAGAACATATTATTGTGAAATGCCATAATTAAAATAATTAGGGAAAATAAATAAAAATTTTAAAAATATTGTATAGAAAAGATAAAAAATCTTCAAGGTAAGTACTTTGTAGAAAATGTGTGGGTAACAAATTGTATGTGAGTGAAGGCTTAGGGCACAGAATAGGGTAGGAAGAAAATCTTCTTTATGTGCCAGTGAAGCAAATGTTTCTAATCACCTCCATGGAGGTTTAATAATACACTCTGAGCTATCAGGAAAGGCAAAGCCCGCTGACTCTCAGGGATCCATCAACCTCTGGCCATCATTAGCCTCTTATTTGATATTTCAACTTAGAATACCCGAGGCTAAATTTATCTTTAATAGTTGAAAAGTTCAGGGTTAACATAAGAGACTAGTAAGTACTATAATAATTTAGAAACCACTTAATACACTAAAGTAGGAATTTGCCAAATGGTACCCAAGAGGCCTGAAAGAATTAATACATTTTCTAGAAGTGCTTAAATTAATCCCAGGGTGTAGTTAATAAACTGTGAGTCACTATTTCAATTTCAGAAGGAATTAATTTTTGTTAACAAATTTAGTAGAAAGAATCTTTATTAAGTCTTTGTTTGAATTTCATTTTAAAATATTAATTGTTCATGTTTTATTAGGACTTTATTTTTTGCACTTTTTTTCAAGCTAGTAATTTGTTAATACTAGTTAAGTTGTGAGCAAAAAATAAACCATTACTAGCTTCATGCTCATGATATTATCTTACAGGTTAGACTGAATGTTTGCAGTTCAAATAATAAATGTATTTTAAAATTACCAAGTGAAATGTGAATTCTGCTATAACTTCTTTCTGGAAAGTGCAAGTGCATTGTATTGATTGAAACCTTGCATGCAGCAAGTGGTTTGATTTATATTAGGCAAAGAGACAAAGTCTTGTCAGAATAAAATTAAGCAAATATAATTTAAAAACACATCTCAAGTAATTAAAGCGGTGGGTATAATTACTCACATTATCCAAATTAATATAATCTTAATATTTAACAAGTATTCTGTGTTTGGTGATATATAGATGCTGCCTTGATGATTTTGATCTTAGAATTTTCTATGCATCACAATTACCTGATCTGCAATTTAAAAACATTGAATTACAGAGGCTCTATAAAATATCAGTAGCCTACAATGTAAATTTATAAAATGGCTTTCATTTCTATGCTTGTTTTTGATAAACCAGTTAATGAATCAAATCAAATTCTCTTTCCACAATGAATTCTCCAATTCAGAGGTAATATCAACTCTCCAATTACTAGCCCACCTTGAAGATTTTGAATTTGCTACACCCCATAATTGTGTGAGCCAATTTCTTAAAAATAATCTTCCCCATTCTCTTTCTGTCTCGTGAGTACACATACATACACATGTAAATGAGACAGATGATATATATACATATTATATATATCACACACACACACACAGACACACATATATATATAAAAATATGTATGTCTTCTATTGCATGTATAATCTTCTTTTGGTTCTGTTTCTTGGAAGAGTCCTAATACAGAATCCCCTATTGCAGATTCTCCCAAAGTTTAAGGATAAGATTCATACTGCTTATCATTACATATAAAATCTTTTATTTTCTTTATAATATCTAACCTCTGTGCCTATTCTTTTACCATACATATTTAATGGTGCCAAACCAATGGATTTGCGATTTCTATATATTCCATACTCTTGTATTTTATTATTGATTGACATTTTTCATGCATTTGTTTTGTCATTTATTTATTCATAAACAACATGGCTTTGAGGAACTGTTATTTGCTAGAAACCAAACAGATCTCAGTGTTTGGGAAAGCAAGCCTTTCACTTGCTTTGCATGTGCCAGATGGAAGGAACATTATCCTTTCACTTCTAGTCAGATCTGTACAATATGATTACCAATGGTCTCATATGTCTGACGAGCACTTGATACGTGTCTAGTGCGAACTGAGATGTATTGTAATTGTAAAATACACACTGGACTTCAAAGACTTAATGACAAATAATTAAAATTTATTAACTTTTTCACATTTACTTACTGTTTTTAATGTGACTATTAGAAAATGTAAATTTTCATATTTGCCTTACATTTCTGATTCCTCTGACTTCTAAGAGTAATGCTGGGTTTTACAATCATCTTCTCCTACATCCACATTTCATTTCTCAGACATTATATGAAATTTCATAGTGCTCCAATTAATTAATTAATTAATTCGAACCACTTTATTTGAAAATCCTTAGTCATTGAACATCATGGTTCCTTGGAACTGAAAATTTGCTGGCTGAGAGGCATAGTCAAGTGAAAGGTCATTGCTCCTGGGCCCTAGAGGGTAAGGGAGACTCTGAAAAGCAGAAGCAGACAGGCTATTTGTCTCTCTTGGGCCACAGCTGCGGGGTCATGACTTGGGCAATTGGCCTCCTGCTCTGTCGCCCTTGCTGCCCATATGAACGTTCATCCTTGGGTTCTGGATCCCGAGCTGGCTGCTGGACCAGAAAAAAAAGCCTGAGGTTCCCGCCATGCTCTTGCCCTGGAGCCCAAACCTGCGGGGAGGCAGTCTGCAGCGGAGAAGCCCACCAGGGGACCGACCCACCGTGCCCCAGTGTTGTGAGCCCCTGCCTTGGACAGTGCCACCATGCCTGTGTTCTGATTTATATAGCAATAGTTATTACGGCTTACAGCGACCCTTGAACAACAAAGGGCTAGAGGCACCAATCCCTCATGCAGTCAAATATCCATGTGTAATTTTTGACTTCTCCCAAACTCAACTACTAATTGCCTACTGTTGATCAAAAGTCACACTGATAACATAAACAGTTGATTTTTTAAAAACCATAAAATCATAAGAATAAGACTAAATTCTCATAATAGAACAAGTTTGGGAAAAGAAAATGTTAGTAAGAAAATCAGAAGGAAAAGAAAATACATTTATAGTATTGTACTGAACTTATGAAAAAATCCATGTGGAAGTGGACCCGCATAGTTCAAACTCATGTTCCAGGGTCATCTACATGTTACTTGTATTCACCTTCAACAACCTTATTAGGTAAGTACTGTAATTTCCTTTTCCATTTTACAGAAGGAAACAATCTAAGTTTTTTTTTAAAGATTATTTATTTATTTATTTGACAGAGAGAGAGATCACAAGTAGGGAGAGAGGCAGGTAGAAGAAGGGGAAGCAGGCTCCCTGCTGAGCAGAGAGCCTGATATGGGACTCCATCCCAGGACCCTGAGATCATGACCTGAGCCAAAGACAGAGCTTAATCACTGAGCCACCCAGGTGTCCCTGAATCTAAGATTGTTTAATGAGTTATTTTTCTAACATCAAGTTGTAAATTTGTTGGAATAGAATTTCAAAGGCAATTTGAAACTATAAAACTACCAGCATCATCTGACATCCCCCAAAAAACATATTGGATGAACATATTTAAGTCAGCAAAGCAGATATAAAGTTTATGTATTATGATTTACATGTACAGAAATTCAACTTCACACATTTTGTGCATGGCTTGGAGGATGAGAGGTTCTATATAGGTTTTCTCTCATCTCATCATGCCACTATTCATGGTCTTTTTGACCTGCCTTGTGCTGCTATTCAATTCTTACAGTTAAAGTGGGCCAGTAGGCATAGCTTACCTCAAGTTTCAAATTCTCAAAATATCTTAAACGTCTATATTCTCAGAGCAAGAGCTTTTTTTTTTTTTTCTCTTGAGCAAGAACATTTATTCTTTTATTTTCTGGTTTATTTGAACATGATTATAAACAGTTGGAATCCTTGGTCTCTTCTCTGAATTTAACAAATAGATTAGTACATTCCTAAAGCTACTAAATTTCAATTCTTCCATCTTTACACCAAGCAAAATAGCACCTCTACTCCATGTCTAACAGAAATTTCCTTTGTTACACAACCCACATGACTCCTCTGAGTAAACTACTTTCTGGATCCTCTGCTATTTGGCATGCTGGGATATACTAGTATTTTTTCCCTCTCCTTAAAGCTAAGATTATTTTCAAAGTTCCCTTTTATCCCCACTTATTTAAGAGTAAAAATTGTGTAGTGATTTATTTTTTTCTCTGCTGAAGTAATATACACCTTATCCTTAATTGTTTAATAGCTTGAGATGTGCAGAGCAAATAATATTCACAATCACAAGAAATACTTTGAATTGAAAATTCATTGGGCAATGTTTCAAAATACCTTCTATACTTATGGACTACTTTTCTTTCAGTATTTTGCCTTCTCTCTAAATATTAGAGGATCCATAATTCTGTGTTTGGTTGTATTTGAAATTTTCTCTCAGTTTTTATTTGTTGTAATTACTGTTCATTTAAAACAAGTCCCCACTAGTGTGGAAAAAGTGGGGTGCTGAATGTTAGAAAATGCTTGTCTCTCCATAATTTATATCCAACACACAGCTTTTGGATCTAGATGCAAATACTAATATTGCCTGTTACTTTCAACACCCAGTATGCAAGCAGGGAGTGTTACCTGTTCTTGATGTTCTTCCCAGTGAATAATCCTTAAATGTGATCAAGAACTCCCTGCAGCTTTTCTTATAGGTTGAGTCAGCTCAAAGCATCCTTATGGTTACTTGAAGCCATCTAGTTCTAGCCATCTTCTAATTCTATTTCTGCATAAAATTATTCCCATCAGTCTACTGTCTTTTAGGAATTGCTCAAAAGTATATTTTCCTGGTGATATTTTGCCATTTTTTCTAATGATGCAATTAATTGATTTATTCATTTTGAAATCCTTGTTTTTTTCTTTTTTCAATGAAGTTAGGGATAGAAGGGAGAAAAAATATTTGTACCCATTTTGCAATCCTGAACCATTCTCCAAATAACTTTTTATTTTCTAAAACACAGATTTAAAATATCTTGATTATTTAAAACTTTTGTTGACTGCCTATAAGCCCCACAGTAATAAACAAATTTATTAACACATCACACAAGACCTCCATGATTCTCCAACGGCTTTAGCTTAAACTCTTGTCAGTCTCAACCCCCATCCTCTATTAGTGATAGCATGCTACAGAGTTTATAATTCTTAAAATCAATATACTCCTTCTCATCTTTTATGGCAATATTTTTTGCCTGCTCTTTGCCTGGCTTAAATTCTTTCAGGTTTTATGACACCACTATAATGCCAATCTGACATTACAGAATGAATTCTTTGACTTTTCCCTCAACCTAATGAGATTTCTTCTCTGCAATTTTAACATCTTAGGCATATATCTATTTCAAAGCTTGTTATTACATTATATTGCAATTTTTCACATATATGTCTCCTTACTAGGCTGTTAGTTCCTTAAACAAAGGCTATACCTTAGTTGTCTTCATAGTTTCAGTGCCTCGAGTCTTACAATATATACGCTAAAATATTACTGAATAATTCAATGAACCATGACATAATCACAAAATATTTCATATATGGTAATAATATCAACACACGAGGATACAATAACAATATCTCAGCAACAATTGATTTCAGAAAGACTATGTCTTACCAAAATTAATCATAGAAGCTTCACTTTAGGTCAGTCTCCACTTCTGGTTTTTGTAGAGACAGAAAATAACGTTTGATCAAATCTGAAAAAGAAAATTAAATCATTCTGGTGAGGTATCTTTACCAATGAGAATAGCCTAAGCATCTTTCATCTTTGTATATAAGTATTCCTAAAATTTAGTTATCTTATTCCTCTTCTCTGGAATGTCTTTGAATTTCCTTCCTCTAGTCCACTTTATATAGGTCTTATTAAAGCAAAAAAGAAGCAACTAAATGCTATATATATATATATATATATATATATATATATATATATAGTTAAAACAAAACAAAAACCAAAAATACTTAAAAAATTATGTATTTTAAGGTTTAATATTACCCTATAAAATAAATAATTTTTCACTGATAAAGATCACACTTTCCATTTTATAAATAGCTAAATATTATTTTTCCCAATCAACTATGGAACTACATTTATCTAAAGTTTGTTTTTCTATTCTTACTAAAGTTTTTAATTCTCCTCTGCCAGAGAACCTCTTACCTAAGGAAATATATCTATTTATCTATTAATTGAATATCAATCTCTTATGAAAATAAAATTTTTTGTCAGTGATGACTAATGTTTTGAAAGTTAAGAAGGATAAAAAAGCAAAATATACTTGGAGATAATGTCCTTGAAATACAGATTATTTAGGGACCATGTATTAATATTATATGGGAGTCTTCTCCCAGATCCATTAATAAAATTGAAACTTTTAACATACTAAAATCAATTAGGCAATTGATTAGCATCCTCACGACCAGAATAAAACCTTTCCTTATATTTCATGGCATATGTATTTTAGAGTTAACTGTATCCATCAATAAAAATAATCATCTCAACTTTTTAAAAATCTCAACATTTTGTCCTAATCATTTTCATAATAAACTCAATGTAGAAGATTAGCTCATTCATTTCTTCTGTCAAATTCAAAAGGTAAACTCAAAGAAGTATCAACTGGTAAATGCAGCATAATTTCAGATGCAAATGATAACTGAGATTATTAGTCATGGAACTGAGAAGATTAGCTTCTCAAAGTATATATACATATCTAATATTGTGTAATTTTGTGCTGACATGAAATATTTATTGACAAGGGACAGCTATTATTTTCTTCACATGGTTTTTAAATGTTATAATCTTTGAGCAACATGAACATTCTTAGTCAAAGTTTTGATATAAAATTCACTACAGTTACAACAGAGGTCTTATACATGACAACAAGCAAAGGAGAATGTGACCCTGATGGTAAAGAAATTCAATGGAATTTTGAGGGCCCCCTCTACTCTGTTGGATGTTGAACCTTTGTGTTGGGCAAACAGAATTTTATCCATAGTGCTAATACCAAGATCTAACAATTCCATAAGTGCTTATCCTGTGTCCAGTTATGGTTTAAGTGCTTTCCGATATCAGTTCATCATTAGAATCGTATTCATTTTTAGGGGCGTCTGGGTGGCTCAGTGGGTTAAAGCCTCTGCCTTCAGCTTGGGTCATGATTCCAGGGTCCTGGGATCGAGCCCCACATCAGGCTTTGGCTCGGTGGGAAGCCTGCTTCACCCCTCTCTCTGCCTGCCTCTCTGCCCACTGGCAGTCTCTCTCTCTCTGTCAAATAAATAAACAAAATCTTAAAAAAAAAAGAACCATAGTTTGGCCTTCTATAGAACCTAGATGTCCATCAACAGATGAATGGATCAAGAAGATGTGGTATATATACACAATGCAATACTATGCAGCCATCAAAAGAAATGAAGTCTTGCCATTTGCGACAACATGGATGGAACTAGAGCGTATCATGCTTAGCAAAATAAGTCAAGCAGAGAAAGACAACTATCATATGATCTCCCTGATATGAGGAAGTGGTGATGCAACATGGGGGCTTAAGTGGGTAGGAGAAGAATCAATGAAACAAGATGGGATTGGGAGGGAGACAAACCATAAGTGACTCTTAATCTTACAAAACAAACTGAGGGTTGCTGGGGGGAGGGGGGTTGGGAGAAGGGGGGTTGGGGTTATGGACATTGGGGAGGGTATGGGCTTTGGTGAGTGCTGTGAAGTGTGTAAACCTGGCGATTCACAGACCTGTACCCTTGGGGATAAAAATACATGTTTATAAAAAAATTAAAAAGTTAAAAAAAATTTAAAAAAAAGAACCATATTCATTTTTAAAATATGAGTTGAAGTAACTATTTTTTTCAGGGAAGGGAATTAATGTGCACAGAGTTAGACAGCCAAGCTAATGGTAGGGTTGGGGATTTGAAGCAGCTAGGGACTCTGTTTCTAGAAAAGTGCTCTTATACTTTGAGCCATACTCTCTTTCCAATCTATAGATGATACAGATTAATAAAAAAAGATACACTAAGAGAAACAAACAAAACCTCATTTAAATTTCTCACTATCTAATTAAAAGATTGAATAAAAGGAAACACACTGCAATCAGATTAATCAAAATTTAAACAATTAATAGGGAGATTTTATATATATCTATACACACACACATACATATAGTTCAAAAATTTATTTTGGAAACTAAATTTCTTTCTTCTTAAATAAAAAATACCACAAGACTGCCAATATGTTCCTGATTCCAGCTCGCAGATGTGAAAGTTAACAGTGATGTTTGGTAATTTGTTTATCTTACTTATGAAGAGTGAAGAAATTTGTCTATATCCACATCATAATAAATTACTTTTACCTAAGAACATAAGTTACAATGGTAAACTGAAATTATTGAATAAAATGTAGAAATGTTTACCCTATTATCCTCAAGTGAACTTTTTTATCATTCAGATGTCTATTGATCTAAGATTTTATTTTCTTCAACTAGACCAATGCTTTTCAATTTATACATGGAATCACGTAAGTATAACATAGTGCTATATCTAAGTACACTGGGGTAACCTGGCACAGATTTTGAGGCAATTATATGTAGTTTAGTAAAAAAATACTTTGCTTGCTATTATATTAATAGAGAAGGAAAAGTGAAGCACAAACTTTTGAATGTGTTTCATACTGAATCAGATTGCAATTTCAAAAAAATTCATATGTGAAATATTATTTACACATTTCATACATATACTTTTTAAATGAAAATTTTGTAAATATATATTTTTAAAATGTAACAAATGAAAGAAAATCCAATTATAACTCTGATAAAACAGCAATAATAAATTATTATTAACCACACTTCTTAAAGGAAAATTGCTGCTTTGAACTTTGTCAGTAAATATGAACCTGTATTCTACACTGTTCTTGAAAATTTCATTACATTTAAATGTCAGTGAAGAATATATGTTAATGATCAGTATCATTCAAAAAATTTCAAGAAATAATTTAAAGAAATTCAGTTTTCAATTTCCTTTTAACTCAATACCTTTTGATAAAACTCTACTTTTGTCAAAAAAGAAAAAAAAAAGAATTAGAGAGAGAAAGAAAGAAGGCAAGAAAGCTGTGCTTTGATGAACACTCTCCTGATTAAAAAATGATGAGACTTGAGTGGCTGATCATATTTTGATAACATTTAATACAGAATTTAGATCTATAAGCAGGCTTGTATATAAGGGAACTTTTCCTTTACACTCTTCTGTTATTGCCCTTTAAATGCACACACACACACACACACACACACACACACTAGTTTTTCCATAATTTTAACTAGTTCTCCATAATATCTTATTCATCTTCAAATTACTAATATATCATTTTGAGTAATTTATTCATAATAGTTTGTTTCAGAAGTTATGTGGAGAATGCACAATGTTCTCTATTCAATAAAACTAGAGCCTTAACTGAGCAGTACACAATCATAGCTATAGGATTCATCAATATCCAAGAAAAACATTCCAGGGTAGTGTCTCTCTCATTGACCCATCACCAATACATTAACTCATATGGTCATGTAAAAGTGACACCTTTCCTTTTTCCATTGATTCATTGGTCCCAAACAAACACAAACACTGACATTTTTATTATGATCATTACTGACCCAAGCCATGGAATATTCTGACAATGCAAGTCAATCAAAATAAGTCAGTATTAGATTTCTGTCAAATTGAAAATGCAATATTCACATTTTAAAGTTTCATAAAATTCCTATTAACTTTGAAAATTTTATAGGCACATGAAATCATTTTCTAGAATATATAAAATGTATTGAAGCAAAAAGTAAACAAATACAGGATGAAGCTAGAAAAGCCAAATAAAACTGGAAACATAGATGAAGAGCCTGAAGGTTTATTTTCTTATTATGACCAAAAAAAAGCAGAGAAAATTAGATTTATATAAATATGTAGCAATTTTTGAAAACTTATTTTCTTATATCTGATTGCATTGCATTATGTGTTCAAGGAAGTTCAGTTCTAGTATGACCTCTATTAAATCTCAAAACATCCAATTGTTTTCAATGTCACCATTGTTTTCTTTCCCTAGGAATTTATGAGTTTTTTTTTTTTTTTAACATGCTGTCCATTCTTTACAAGATTTCTAGTGTTATATAACTCTAAAATATCGTAAATGGATGAAAGATTGGAGATTATCTCACTTTCCTTTAACAACTACAGACTTATATTGAATTGATATTTGGTTTAGACTCTCTCAATCTACAGTTATATTCAAATTGTAGATAGATCTCTTTCCCTTCCTGAGAATGAATGCAAGTTGTTAGTGCAGGAAACAGATGTCAAAAAAAATTGTTCATATCAAAACACTGTGAAAAACTCTAACTTGTGTTCTACTATAACAATATGCAAGGAATATTTAATCACTCTGTTCTGTGTGATGTCAGCATGAGAAGGAAGGAGATAGAGCAGAGTAAGGTTATGTGACCCATGTCACCAAAGGAGAGGAAGCATTGCATTGATGAATCAAGAAATAATCACTGTCTTCTGAGTCTTCTGGTCTCTGCAGATGTCTGGTCTATCTGATCACCAAATTTGTTTCGAACATATGGTGCTATGGTCTATAGCTTGGGAAGCTCATGATTCTAGAAGATATCCCCAAGATGGGAGCAATAAATAAAATCCTTGAATGTGGCACTCCTTCCTCATTCTATTGACCTTTCCTCCTTGAGTTTTTGGGAGTTTGATTCAGGTAGAGGGACTCTTGACACAAACTTCCGGTTACCTAAGACATTTATACTTTTCCCATATATCCCCAGCCTGAAAAATAAGCTTTTCTTTTTCTCTTCCATTATAGCTACTGAATATATAATGATCTCTATACAATGTATGATCTTTACATTATTGAAGAAATGCTGGGATTTGAGTTGGTTAAGTTTGGCAGTTGTTATGAAAGCCAAGGGAACCCTAGAGATGAGGAATTAAAAAGTATTGAACACAATTGCTTTCACATGCCAAGATATCATTTCTGTTTAGGTATAACCAGATGTTTCTTAGAAATTGCTTGAGGATTCAC
This sequence comes from Mustela erminea, assembly GCF_009829155.1. Lineage (NCBI taxonomy): Eukaryota > Metazoa > Chordata > Mammalia > Carnivora > Mustelidae > Mustela > Mustela erminea. Next base: position 176,767,461 of record NC_045614.1, read on the forward strand.
AGAAAGTTGGCAATGAAACTTCAGTCTGGTATGCCAATATCATTGCTTAATTCATACCATGATTGCTGATTTTACTTAAAGTTTTCTTACTTCAAGGAGCTATTAGTACTACTGCAGACCTGACAAGGCACACAGAAGGGAGAGGAGTACAGGTAAAATAGTAAGCAGGGGTTATTTGTGCAAAGTCTAACAGTTTCTGATAAGGAGTTTAGATTTTACACAATTTTGTGTAGGTTAGTTAGCATTTCCATTTTCTCATACTTCCCATATGGGTAATATGTTATAGGGATTGGACAGAAGTTATTGCAATAATGTTCAGAAGAAAGGAAATAGTGAAAAAATAGTGGCCTAGACAAATATGAAAATAAGTTAAAGGAAGTTGTGATAGTTTTTCTAGCATACGCTTTGGGAAAGAAGACACGTTTTAGAATTGTATAAATAATGCTGTGGAAAGAAAGTAAAGGATGGTTTCAATGTTTTGTCCATCCAGTGAATGAATGGTAGAGCTAGTTGATTGTGAGTGAGGTTGGAATGAAGACTTGCTAAGACACATATGCCTCTTCGACATTCAAGTGGAGATATCAATTTATATAACTAGGTCTTGACAGAATTACAAAAGCTTCTAAAGTTATTTTCTTCTTAGGAAAGACTTAGATACATAATAGAAACTTGATTGCTGACCTCAATTCTCATCTTAACCCTTAGCGACATACTGTAATCTATTGAAAAATGAGTTTGAAAACTATTTACTCTATTCTTATTGGTAAGTTATTTTCATAAAAGGCTTACAAACAGTTCTAGAAAATAAAAGTACTATCTTTATTTTTACCAAGAAACCTATGGGTTTTTTAAAGTCATATATATTTCTTTAAAGGCAGCCCAAGCACTCATTGAAGAATGAATGGATAAGCAAAAAAGTATAAACATACAGTGTAATATTATTCAACCTGAAAAGGAAAGAAAATTCTACTATATTGAAATCTGAGAACATTATGATAAGTGAAAGAAACCAGTCAGTAAAGAACAAATATGTATTTTTCTACTTATAAGGTAACTTACAGTAGGTAAATTTATGGAAACATACAGTAAAATAATGGTTTTCAGGGGCTGGGAGGAGGGAAACTTTGTTTAATCGAAACAAAGATTCAGTTTTACAGCATGCAAAGGGTTTTGGAGATAGTTGGTGCTGATGGTTGGACAACATTATTAATATGTCTAATATCACCATATACTTAAAAAGTGGTTAAGATGATAAATTTTATGTAAATTGTTTCACAAAAAAAGATGAAAAAATTTTAAAAAGAATAAAAAACAGAAAGGAATGCCTGCAACAGAAAGATGCCATATGTTTATTTTTAAAAAGTCTATATATTTGAAATGATTTTCAAATGACTTTTACTGGTATTTTAGAAGGCCAGGAAAATCACAAAATGAATAAATTAATATATTTAGTAAGACTAAACTGTTTCTTACACATATACAAGGTGTTATTGGTTAATAGAAGAGAGGGGTAATACAGTGGTTGATTTGTATTAAAACAAACCTTTCAGTATAAAATACTGTATATAACACATACAATATAGACAGATACAAGGACTTGTATATATATATATACATATGTTTTAATATGTAGGGCTTATTTTTTAGGTATGGTTTTATTTTTATTCTTACTTTTATTTTATTTTGCCCTCACGGACAAGGAGATAGCTGCTATAGAAAATTTAGTTTTCAGTTTTTGTTCCCAGTTTCCAAGAGGAAGGAACATATCATGCCATGTGGGACCACATGGGGAAGCACCAGAATCAGTCAGGAGGCAGAAAGAGCAATAGGAAAACATGGACAAGAGACTGTACTGGGTTTTCCATGGTAAAGGCAAAGGGAAATCAGGGTAAGGGGCCTAGGTTTTCTAGGTTTGAATAATTTCAGTGGGCTCTGGAGTGTAGAGGCTGTCTTGAGTTATGTGATACCTGGCTGTGCGGTAATATTGGGTAAAGAGAGAGTGCCCCAACCTGTAAGAGCTTGATTAAGCAGGTAATTGGCTACTGTGAGCTTGAGATTGGTTGATTTGCACTTTATACTTGTCATTCTTTTATCATTAGAAACACAATAAAAGAGCCAAAAGAGAAGAAAGACAGTTAACTCACAAAAATCTACAATGCAAGAGGAACTGAGGAGAGACACTGTTGACTGTTTGCTTTCTCATAGGGTGATTATTACTGAAAAGCTAACCTGTCGCTGGGATAATATAAATTCTTTTAAAACTGAATATCTACCTGGTACCAGGAACCATTATTTGCTAGGAACACAAAGATGAGTAAAATACTCTCTGACCTTCAGGAGTTTGTAAGTGCTAGAAACTACCAATAACCAAACAGGTAATCACAATGATACTCAAGGCTTAAAATGACACTTGTGTATTACTTGTTCACATTGTTGTTCAAGATCTTCAAAATCTACAGGGCTTTTCACAGCCTTGCTCTATGTAGCTTCTGTATTCTGGAATAAAATAGAAAAGTTAAACCCCAGAAACCTTGTAAAATTGCAAAATGGCTATTAAAGTTTTCACTCAGAATTGGCAGACTTGTCACTTCTGCTCTTATTTCCTTGCCCAAAACAAATCACAAACCTAGTCAGTTGTTAATGTAACAAAGCAATATAATTCTCCTGCTGGATGAAAATAAAATTACAGAACAACAATCAGGAATACATATATTCTATATATATGTATACAGAATATATATGTTCTCCATATATATTGAACAAGGAGAACCAGGCAGTAAATTGTTATTGAGGACAACAGTGGAGTACAACAAAGTCATTCATCAGTGGAAATACCTACTTGATTACTTTATGCCTCATTTTCCCCTCCAACAGTTAATGTTATAATGAACAGCACAATATATGTTCCTTTATAGGCCTGTACCAGAATTTTAGTGGGCTACAGCTGTGAACAGGGGTAGAATTTTGTAGTCTGATTTTGATCAAGTAGTCTTATTTTAAATCTGAACGACAGTGCACAAAGTTTTCTCTTTCTCATGTTTCTGTTGTTTTATTCCAACTTTCTGAAATTTAGTAATTTAGTAGTATGGAGTGTTGTGTCACATTTTTAAACTGCCTGTTCCTAATTTTGTCAGTTTCACCATTGGTTTTCTTGTTCTTTTTTGGCTTATTAGCAGAAGTTCCTGTATGTTATAGATGTTCAACATTGTCACTTTTAGACACTAATTATCTTCTTCAAATGTCGTCTGTTAACTTTATCATCTGTAACATATCCCTTTCCTCACCCTCACATCCAGACAGCCATTGAGTATTGCTCCCTCTACTGCGCTATGTCTCTCAGATCTACACACTTCCATCCTTCCCCTCTGCCTCTGTGTTAATTTAGCTTTATATCACTTATTGCTGGACTATTGTACTAACTTCTTACATTTTTTGCAGTCCCATTCATACATCTTTGCTGTATTTTGCATAATAAAACCAGAGTAATGGTACTGTAATACCATACTGTAATAATAAAGATACAACAACCATCATTTATTTAGCATATACCATTGACAAAACACTATTTTAAGTCCTCTACATGTATTTACTAATGCAATCTTCAAAACAATGCCTGTGAGTCATGTGCCATTAAGACTCTCATTAATATTTCAGTTGAGTACACTAAGTTTGAGGGCAGTGTAGCAACATGACTAATACCAAGAACTCCAGCACCATACTGCTAGATACCACCATCTATTGTTTGTACACTGTCTCTCAAATTAAAATTCTAGTCATGTCATCCAACAAGTTAAAAAAAGATTCATGTTTTGACGTTACTTATAAGGAGTTCCAAATTTCACCTCTCTGTATATTCTAGCCTGAACTTTTTGTATTTCTTTTTGTTTCTGAAAAATCTATGTGGATAGGTGATTTTTCATGACCCCATGTTTTGGGTTTGTTGTTCTTTCTTCCTAGAATTATCCCTTCTTTCCCATATCCATCTGGCTAATGTTTATTTGATAATCAGGCATTGAAGAAGTCACTTTCTTTGGAAAACTTCCCAATGTCCACAGGTGGTGTTCCTATGATACATGTTCATAGTATCTATCTTACTATAGAACAGATTTTACTGTATTTTAACTATTGACTGCCTTCCTTTCTGATATAGTAGGTTTTAAGCTTTGCAGAGACAAAGATCCCATTTTATTGTCACCTGTGATCCTCAAACACTATGCCTATCACATATAAGGGACTCAAGAAAAAATTATGGAAAGAAAGAAGATTGAATAGGAAAAGAAGAAATCAAATCAAAACCAACTTTAAAATTACATAAATTACCTTAAAAGTTACATAAAAGTGTCTTCATCACAGAAAAGAGCCTTCTTAAAATGATAACAAAATCAATAACAACATGCACAAATGGAGAATAGGAGGAGATCCCACAGTAAGCATAGGGAAATGGCCTGCTGATGAAATGGACTTTCTGTTTGAGAATGCTCGTGCAAATTGTGTCTTTCCTGTTTTGTTTGTCTGACCTGGTTAAAAGACATCTGTCATGTGTGAGCTAGCCAAAGGCTATCAGCATATGCCATTTTCAAATTAAGGATAGGCTGCCAGGATCAGTTCTGGTCATTTGCCCTTGCCAGCATTTTGTGAAATATATCCTTGTTTTCTCGTTAGAGTTGCCAGTCACCAGCCTGCTGCGAGCCAGAGACTGAATGGGCTCCACCTGGGCCTCCATGCTGCGTGCTTCCGGACCTGTCAGGTCTTCTTACCTTCTTTTAACATCTCTACTAACAGCACAGTGAGAAATAGCATAAATAACATTGGGTATGTTGGTCATTCTTTTACAATCTTGTTACTTAAAAACAAGACAACTATATTTAAAATGAAATGATTTGTCTCCAAGATTGACATAAATCTAGTAATAATAAAAGTTTCTTCTTTTCTTTCTTTCTTTCTTTCTTTCTTTCTTTCTTTCTTTCTTTCTTTTCCTTTCTCCTTTTTGTCAGGGGGCTCAGTAAGTCTGTTATAATGAAGAAAGGAGAGTTCAAATCATAAGGGGAACTTCTGTCCTTTTCTCCAGGCAGGAAGCTTCCACATTTCCTGATGGCTGGTCACCCCCACATGCAGTTGTTACCCTAACCCTGCTGTGAATGTCAATGGGGGAAAGAGGGAGAGGAAGTTAGAGCCACTCAGCCTTGTATCCTCTAGCCAACAGCATCCTACTGCTCTGGATGTAAAACAAAATTAATTGTTCACAAAAGGAAATTTTCCAGTCACTTGTTTACAAACTTGTGATTCTTTCATAGAGTTTCAGGCTATCTTATTTTCTTTTTAACCCAGCTTTACTGAGATATAATTGACATGTAAGATTGCATAAGTTTAAGGTATGCAATGTAATAATTTGACATATGCATACATTGTTAAATGATTACCACCAGAAGGTGAGTTAACACATCCAACATCTTACCTAGTTACAGTTGTTTTTTTTTTTTTTTTAAGATTTTATTTATTTATTTGAAAGACAGAGATCACAAGTATGCAGAGAGGCAGGGGGAAGCAGGCTCCCAGCTCAGCAGAGAGCCTGAGATCATGACCTGAGCTGAAGGCAGAGGCTTTTACCCTGCTGAGCCATTCAGGTACCCCTAGTTACAATTATTTTTGTGTGTGGTGAGAAGTTTGAAAATCTATTCTCTCAGCAACTTTCAAATATATAATACAATATTGTTAACTATAGTCATCATGCTGTATATCACCAGAACTTTTTTATCTTATAACAGGAAGCTTATAGCCTAACAAATATTTTTCTTTGTCATGTTCTTCTGTCTCTTTTGAAAGAGATAATTTTTGAAACACCTTTGGGAGGTTTTGCAAATTATGTATGACTTGTTTTAAGTCTTTATAAAAATTAATTAATTTCAAATTACTTTTGATATGATTATGCTTCTTCTTTTGGACAATGCTTTTATGACATAAATCAAAGCAATCTCCCACTAGAATGAAACAATATGAAAGCAAATACATTGCAAATAAATAGTTTAATTTAAAGTAGAAAAGCTTTCTTTGGATAAATGCCTAATAGTGCAATTGCTGAGTGATAAGGTAGTTTTATTTTTAAATTTCTGAGGAAACTCCGTGGTGTTTTCCATAGTGGCTGCACCAGTTTGCATTCCCAACAACAGTACAGGAGGGTTCCCCTTTTTCCACATCCTTGCCAACACCTTTTGTTTCCCGTGGTGTTGAGTTTAGCCATTCTGACAGGTGTGAAGTTATATCTCGTTGTAGTTTTGATTGTTATTTTTCTGACGAAGGTGACGTTAAGCATTTTTTCATGTGCCTGTATAAGTGGAATTTCAGAAACAAAACAAATGATCATGGGGGAAAATAGAGAGAGACAAACCAAGAAACAGACTAACTATAGAGAACAAACTGATGGTTACCAGAAGGGAAGAGGTTGGGGAATAAGTTAAATAGGTAATGGGGTTACGGAGTGCATTTGTTGTGATTAGCAGGAGGTGTTGTATCTAAGTATTGAATCACTAGATTATACACCTGGAACTAATATTACACTGTGTTAATGGGAATTTAAATAAAAAGTTAAAAAAAATAAATAAAAACGTTAAAAAAGTAGAAAAGATATGATTATCTTGATCAGGAAAAAGTACTTTATTCAACACCTATTCTTGATTAAATCTAAACATAGCCGCAACTCAATGCATTCTGTATTATAATAATGTGTAAATATTCAACTACCAAACTACATAATTAAAGTTTTAAATAAAGAAGTATTATTCTTAGGGCACCTGCATGGCATTATCAGTTAAGTGGCTGACTCTTGGTTTTAGCTTAGGTCATGATCTCAGGGTCCTGAGATTAAACCTGCATCAGGCTCTATGCTCAGTGCTAAGTCTTCCTGAGATTCTTTCCACCTGCTTTACTCTCCCCCTCTGCTCCTACTCACCCACCCCTGTCATGCATGCTTGTACTCTTTCAGATAAATAAAATAAAATATTTTTAAAAAAAGGAAATATTATTCTATAATTCTAGGAAATCCAATTATAACCTATTGAGAAATAAGAAATAAGAAATTAATTTTTGTAGAAAAAGAGCTTCTGTAAAAATTCATGAAATAATTGAAATTCACTATTTAATATACTCTTTTTATTTTTAATTGAAATATAATAGCAAGAATATGGAAAAATCACTACCCCATACTCTATTTAAATACTGAGCTTGTTCTCAATCTCAGAGGCCATCAGTTGAAGAAGAGATCTGGCCCTCTTGAGAAAGAACCAGCAATGTGACTACAAGTATGTATAAACATGTGTGTATAAATATACATTCTTTTTTCCTTCCCAACCTTTGCCAAAAGGGTCATGGAGTTATTTAGCAGAGCAACAAAACACTGAGGAAGGGAATATCCAGATCTTTTGAGGAATTTTTAGATTTAGGGATCTAAATTTTTGTGCCTGATTTTGTACCCGAGACCCAAAAATGCTACAATTGGTCCCTTGGAATGTGGAGACCAGGTGATACATCTAATTCTGGCCCACATTCTTTTACTTTGAATTCTGTGATCCTTAGACCTATCTTGAGGTTATTTTCCTGAACTCTTAATTTTCCGTATATTATTATCTCAAGAGAATCAACCAGTTACATGTGACAAGTTGGTTATATTGGAAAGAGGGATGAGTAAATTTGTATTTGCTGGGATTGTCACATACTCTGGAAGTAAATTTGCCTTGACTGTTCACATTCACTTTGCCAGTACCATTCTCTGAGGACTTGGGGTCACAGGATCACACATAACATGGCCTCAGAGCCAGGGAATCACTTTACAATGAAGGCAAAACAATGAAGTGCACATGATCACGGGATCAACTCTTTCAGCTGCTGACCTGACGGATCTTTGAGATGGCCCTTTTAAAGGCACAGGAAAAGTGTTACTTTGATGAATATATGATGTGTAAATGGGAAAATTTGAATTTGATATGATATGGATATGGAATATGATGTGGAAATGGAAATGCTGCTGCTGCTTTGTTTCCAGTAACTAAAATACAAGATCTTGGGAATCAAAAAGTAGAATTAGAAATACTTGTCTTCATCATTTTCTTAACCCCATTTGGGGAATTTGGGATTTCATCTATGCAATTTTTAGTTTGTGGAATTAGAGATCTTTGTGTCCAGAGGTAGAATACTTTCACCAGAAAACACAAAGTCTCCAGTATGTGAAACATTATAACACCTCCCTCCTCACTGTGGGCTCCAAAGGAAAGATATCTTATCGTAGAAGAGTTAATTGAACATTATTTATTTGAGATGCTAAGATTACTGCTGCGTAATCAGGGCAGTGAAAAGATTGTCTGGAATTCAAGGACTACTGAGGGTACTTATTTTTGCTACCATTCCTTGTGATAGCTGTCCCAAATACATTTTCTGCACCTAACTCTCTACTTTAGGGTCTTTCTTTGGGGGAACTCAGGTAAAGAGGTGGATAACAATAATTCGCTACGCTGCAGAGGATGCTCACAACCCCTTTAATAGTTGGCACATCTACTTCCCCAGCTGCTATAGAGTTTGATTGCTAACAGCCTTGCTTTCTTGGGAGCCTTGCCATTCTTCTCATCCAACAGAGGGAAGCTATCTTGCTCTCACCATGGACCTCAGTAAATGACTTGGCCTTAAGATAGGATAAATTGTGTTGTATAATTTTTGTTCTAGAATCTTTCTGCAGTATTAGACTAAAGCTAGTCTTCAGAGGAGTCATAGGCTTGTTTACTTAGCATTCCTCTCCTTTCCCCTGCTACTGCTTTATCCCTCACACTGTCCTCCGTGCATTTCTTTAAACAATCACTTGAGTAGATGAAAAAACAAATGCTATCACAGGCTTTGCATCTTGAGAAGCTGAACTAAACCACATGATACCTTATCTGAGTAAAGCCTTTATGTATGTGGGAACTCCAGACACTAGATAGACTGCACAGGTGGGAAGGAAGAAAAGGACTCATTAGGAAAGCAAGTGCAGTTAGAAATTTTCTGTTCCACATAAAGGAGGCTTATGTCTGCTATTTCAAGGTGTTAAATCCTAAGGGGAAGCAATGACCTAATCTCCAGAGAGTTTTGAAGGATTCGAAAGCAGAAGGACTTCTGTGTTTGTTTACAAAGCTGCAAGATTGCAGTAAGAAATGGCTATGTAGTATTAGTATAGGAACTTGAGTAGGTGCACGGATTTCTGGGATGCATCTTTGGGGTGAATCAAAGGATGATTCCTTTACACTAATACGAGGTGACGATCCTTGCATTGTAGAGTTCTGTAAACCACCGCATAGAATAGAAACTATAGAATGATTCCTTGTGTATAAGACAATATAACATAAGTGTAATGTAAACCAAACATAACATAAAGAACCATTAGATCCAAAGAGACCTCATGGAAGAAATCAAAGACCTTTACCAAAGTGACTCACATGAAATGAAAAACTAAAGGCCAGAAGAAGCAGTTGAGGTCAGACTAATGATGACACCGGAGGATCATGACCGGCCCTCCCTGGAAACAGTTTTGCCTGTTGAAACACCCGCCTTTATTCAAACAAAACTTTGGAGAAAAACAGAATTTCCCTAATTTTCACTGGTCTGTAAAAGAAATTAATGGACATTTATTTTAATCAAAGATCATCATCATAAGATACATATCTCTAATACTCTAATTAATTTATAATATAAATAGTTGCTAGGGCAATACTTTAAATGAAAATAAAACCCAACCAACTTAAAGTTTTAACCTCTATTGTTGTAAAGCTGGTAATGGCAAGTAATAGCAAAATGCAAAAAAAAAAAAAAAAGTGATAGCAGAACTTTGGGCAGTATTTATAACAAATGTTTTCAGAAATACATGCTTTAAATGGGCAAATAGCTGTATTTTTAGAAAGCAAATGTTACTTAGAATCTGAATAAATAAAGTTTCCCCAAGGGAAAAAAATCTTTTAAATTTCTATTGTGATTTATTATTTAAAATTTATTCAATATTTGCTGATTGAATCCCCACTAAAAGTAATAGTTGAAATATCAGCTATTCACTTTTTTTGGATGAAGAACTGGGACTTGATTCTAGGAAAATTATACATGTTATTTGATATGATTGTTAAATTCTACACTTAGATTCGCCACTTTCTATTCAAACTCTATTGGTCTTTCTGATATACTGTAGCTCTTGCTCTATCACCATATTATTTTGTGTGAGTAGTAAATCGCTTGGAAAAATGGATATTATGTACAAGTATAGCATAACTCTTCCTCAAATAAATTTAGTCAGAATATACTAAGGGAGATTATAACAGCTAACACAAAGTAATTACGTTTTGTTTTCCTTTGGAATTTAAAGTTTTGCTATTTGGAATACAACCTCATGGGAAATTTGGTTTTCAAAATTAAGGCTATTGTTACTTTGGGTTCTTATAAATAGACTGTAATTATATAAAGATATATTAGTCCAGAAACATATTTTAAATTAAATATTAATTTAACAAAAATGATAATTACTCTTCAACAAGAGACCAATCAAGTTTCTTTGTTTCACGAAGAAAAAAATCAAGGATTTATATGTAAGGAAATTTTGTGCTTATTCTAGCCAGAGAACTTTATTTTGAAGATCAAGATGCAAAGGAGCACCTGGTGGGCTCAATCGGTTGCATCTGACTTCAGCTCAAGTCATGATCTCAGGGTCCTGGGGTCCTAGAATTGAGCCCTGCATCCCATTGGGCTCTCCACTCAGCAGAGAGTCTGCTTCCTTCTCTCCTCTCCCTCCCCCCTACTTGTGCTGCTCTCTCTTTCTCTCAAATAAAATCTTAAATAATAAATAAATAAATAAATATCAAGATGCAGAAATCCTAAAATTGAAATTTCTCACTTCTATAATTAGTTTATAGTAGATTTAGGACTTCTCAGGGATTTTTCCACCAGACCATGCTGAGAATAGTGAGAATCTTAGATTTTTTATATGCCTTGGACTTCAAGGTGCTTAACTTCCCATTTAATGACTTAAATAGTAACTACTAAATAGTTAATACTTAAATAATTAATCTCACCTTTAGTCAGTTTACAATATTAGCATGTATAATACCTTAACATTATCTCATTGTGAACATTTACTATGGAAATGGAAAAAAAAAAGTCAAATTGATTTAAAAATATATAAAACCAGACATAAACAATGTTGAGAGACTTTTAGAGTAATTAGTGCTGTACAGGAATTATTTTAGTAGTTTTATAACACGCTTATTGGAAACTACACCGAAAAAAAATACTATGCAGTGTAATTACATTATAAACTACATGAACTTTATCCTTTGACAGAACAACTTCCAGAAATATCTCGTCAAAAAACTTCTAAGTTAACAGGGTTATTTTCTATCTGAAATTATTCATCATGTTTGAGAAATAACTGATAGGTTTTTAAAACTGCAGTTATTTTAGATGGTATTAGTAAGGTGCTTTTAAAAATATTGTTGAGAGGGAGATTGAGAGAGTACACATGCACACTCATAGATGTGCAATTTGGGGCAAGGGCAGAGGAAATGGCAGAGAGAGAATCAAGCAGCCCCCCAACGTGGGGTTCAATCTCATGACCCCGAGATCATGACCTGAGTAGAAACCAAGAGTCAGAGACTTAACCAACTGAGCCACCCAGGCACCCATATAAGATTTTTTTTGAATTACAATTCATGGTATATTTTGCTTATCTGGTACTACTTAAGGCAGTGATAACTATAACCTTTTTAAATTACTGTATTTATCTTATTTTAAGTAATATTGGCCTTTACTCCTATAGCCTTAAGGTATAATAATAGTAACAAAAATTGATAGCATAGAGGGAGGAGTCAAGATGGCGGAGAAGTAGCAGGCTGAGACTGCTTCAGCTAGCCGGAGATCAGCTAGATAGCTTATCTAAAGATTGCAAACACCTGAAAATCCATCGGCAGATCGAAGAGAAGAAGAACAGCAATTCTGGAAACAGAAAAACAACCACTTTCTGAAAGGTAGGACCGGCGGAGAAGTGAATCCAAAGCGACGGGAAGATAGACCCCGGGGGGAGGGGCCGGCTCCCGGCAAGCGGCGGAGCAACGGTGCACAAAATCAGGACTTTTAAAAGTCTGTTCCGCTGAGGGACATCGCTCCAGAGGCTAAACCGGGGCGAAGCCCACGCGGGTTCAGCGTGGCCTCAGGTCCCGCAGGGTCACAGAAGGAGCAGGGGTGTCTGAGTGTCACAGACCTTGCGGATATTGGAACGGGAAAGCCGGCTACAGAGACAGAGCCGACAGTAAGCTCACAGCTCAGTGTTACCTTGAACTGGTCGCAGGCTCGGAGAGCTCGGAGCGCGGCCGGAGGTCAGGCAGACGGGAGTAACTGGGCGCTGTTCTCTGAGGGCGCACTGAGGAGTGCGGCCCTGGACTCTCGGCTCCTCCGGGCCGGAGACCAGGAGGCCGCCATTTGTATTCCCGTCCTCCGGAACTCTACGGAAAGCGCTCAGGGAACAAAAGCTCCTGAAAGCAAACCCGAGCGGATTACTCACCCCGGCCCCGGGTAAGGGCGGTGTAATTCCGCCTGGGGCAAAGACACTTGAGAATCACTACAACAGGCCCCTCCCCCAGAAGATCAACAAGAAATCCAGCCGACACCAAGTTCACATACCAAGGAGTGCGGTTTCAATACCAAGGAGAGCAGCAGAATTCGGAGGAGGAGAAAGCCAAGCACGGAATTCATGGCTTTTTCCCTGTGATTTTTTTTTACTCTTGCAGTTAATTTAATTTTTTTCTTTTTCATTTTTTTTTTTTTTTTTTTCTCGCCTTCGGGTAAAATTTTTTTTTTTTTAACTGTTACCTTTTTCTTTTTTAACGATTTTTTACTAGTTTATCTAATATATATATTTTTTCTTTTTTACATTTTTCTTAGGTGTTTTCCTTTTTTTTTAATTCTTTTCTTTTCTTTTTTCTTTTTTTTTTTTTTTTTTCTTTCTTCCTTTTTGAACCTCTTTTTATCCCCTTTCTCCCCCCTCACGATTTTGGATCTCTTCTAATTTGGTTAAAGCATTTTTTCCTGGGGTTGTTGCCACCCTTTTAGTATTTTACTTGCCCCTTCATATACTCTTATCTGGACAAAATGACAAGACGGAAAAATTCAACACAAAAAAAAGAACAAGAGGCAGTACCGAAGGCTAGGGACCTAATCAATACAGACATTGGTAATATGTCAGATCTAGAGTTCAGAATGACAATTCTCAAGGTTCTAGCCGGGCTCGAAAAAGGCATGGAAGATATTAGAGAAACCCTCTCGAGAGATATAAAAGCCCTTTCTGGAGAAATAAAAGAACTAAAATCTAACCAAGTTGAAATAAAAAAAGCTATTAATGAAGTGCAATCAAAAATGGAGGCTCTCACTGCTAGGATAAATGAGGCAGAAGAAAGAATTAGTGATATAGAAGACCAAATGACAGAGAATAAAGAAGCTGAGCAAAAGAGGGACAAACAGCTACTGGACCATGAGGGGAGAATTCGAGAGATAAGTGACACCATAAGACGAAACAACATTAGAATAATTGGGATTCCAGAAGAAGAAGAAAGAGAGAGGGGAGCAGAAGGTATACTGGAGAGAATTATTGGGGAGAATTTCCCCAATATGGCAAAGGGAACGAGCATCAAAATTCAGGAGGTTCAGAGAACGCCCCTCAAAATCAATAGGAATAGGCCCACACCCCGTCACCTAATAGTAAAATTTACAAGTCTCAGTGACAAAGAGAAAATCCTGAAAGCAGCCCGGGAAAAGAAGTCTGTAACATACAATGGTAAAAATATTAGATTGGCAGCTGATTTATCCACAGAGACCTGGCAGGCCAGAAAGAGCTGGCATGATATTTTCAGAGCACTAAACGAGAAAAACATGCAGCCAAGAATACTATATCCAGCTAGGCTATCATTGAAAATAGAAGGAGAGATTAAAAGCTTCCAGGACAAACAAAAACTGAAAGAATTTGCAAATACCAAACCAGCTCTACAGGAAATATTGAAAGGGGTCCTCTAAGCAAAGAGAGAGCCTACAAGTGGTAGATCAGAAAGGAACAGAGACCATATACAGTAACAGTCAACTTACAGGCAATACAATGGCACTAAATTCATATCTCTCAATAGTTACCCTGAATGTTAATGGGCTAAATGCCCCTGTCAAAAGACACAGGGTATCAGAATGGATAAAAAAACAAAACCCATCTATATGTTGCCTCCAAGAAACTCATTTTAAGCCCGAAGACACCTCCAGATTTAAAGTGAGGGGGTGGAAAAGAATTTACCATGCTAATGGACATCAGAAGAAAGCAGGAGTGGCAATCCTTATATCAGATCAATTAGATTTTAAGCCAAAGACTATAATAAGAGATGAGGATGGACACTATATCATACTCAAAGGGTCTGTCCAACAAGAAGATTTAACAATTTTAAATATCTATGCCCCCAACGTGGGAGCAGCCAACTATATAAACCAATTAATAACAAAATCAAAGAAACACATCAACAATAATACAATAATAGTAGGGGACTTTAACACTCCCCTCACTGAAATGGACAGATCATCCAAGCAAAAGATCAGCAAGGAAATAAAGGCCTTAAACGACACACTGGACCAGATGGACATCACAGATATATTCAGAATATTTCATCCCAAAGCAACAGAATACACATTCTTCTCTAGTGCACATGGAACATTCTCCAGAATAGATCACATCCTCGGTCCTAAATCAGGACTCAACCGGTATCAAAAGATTGGGATCATTCCCTGCATATTTTCAGACCACAATGCTCTAAAGCTAGAACTCAACCACAAAAGGAAGTTTGGAAAGAACCCAAATACATGGAGACTAAACAGCATCCTTCTAAAGAATGAATGGGTCAACCGGGAAATTAAAGAAGAATTGAAAAAAATCATGGAAACAAATGATAATGAAAATACAACGGTTCAAAATCTGTGGGACACAACAAAGGCAGTCCTGAGAGGAAAATATATAGCGGTACAAGCCTTTCTCAAGAAACAAGAAAGGTCTCAGGTACACAACCTAACCCTACACCTAAAGGAGCTGGAGAAAGAACAAGAAAGAAACCCTAAGCCCAGCAGGAGAAGAGAAATCATAAAGATCAGAGCAGAAATCAATGAAATAGAAACCAAAAAAACAATAGAACAAATCAACGAAACTAGGAGCTGGTTCTTTGAAAGAATTAATAAAATTGATAAACCCCTGGCCCGACTTATCAAAAAGAAAAGAGAAAGGACCCAAATAAATAAAATCATGAATGAAAGAGGAGAGATCACAACTAACACCAAAGAAATACAAACTATTATAAGAACATACTATGAGCAACTCTACGCCAATAAATTTGACAATCTGGAAGAAATGGATGCATTCCTAGAAACATATAAACTACCACAACTGAACCAGGAAGAAATAGAAAGCCTGAACAGACCCATAACCAGTAAGGAGATTGAAACAGTCATTAAAAATCTCCAAACAAACAAAAGCCCAGGGCCAGACGGCTTCCCGGGGGAATTCTACCAAACATTTAAAGAAGAACTAATTCCTATTCTCCTGAAACTGTTCCAAAAAATAGAAATGGAAGGAAAACTTCCAAACTCATTTTATGAGGCCAGCATCACCTTGATCCCAAAACCAGACAAGGATCCCACCAAAAAAGAGAGCTATAGACCGATATCCTTGATGAACACAGATGCGAAAATACTCAACAAAATACTAGCCAATAGGATTCAACAGTACATTAAAAGGATTATTCACCACGACCAAGTGGGATTTATTCCAGGGCTGCAAGGTTGGTTCAACATCCGCAAATCAGTCAATGTGATACAACACATCAATAAAAGAAAGAACAAGAACCATATGATACTCTCAATAGATGCTGAAAAAGCATTTGACAAAGTACAGCATCCCTTCCTGATCAAAACTCTTCAAAGTGTAGGGATAGAGGGCACATACCTCAATATCATCAAAGCCATCTATGAAAAACCCACCGCAAATATCATTCTCAATGGAGAAAAACTGAAAGCTTTTCCGCTAAGGTCAGGAACACGGCAGGGATGTCCATTATCACCACTGCTATTCAACATAGTACTAGAGGTCCTAGCCTCAGCAATCAGACAACAAAAGGAAATTAAAGGCATCCAAATCGGCAAAGAAGAAGTCAAATTATCACTCTTCGCAGATGATATGATACTATATGTGGAAAACCCAAAAGACTCCACTCCAAAACTGCTAGAACTTATACAGGAATTCAGTAAAGTGTCAGGATATAAAATCAATGCACAGAAATCAGTTGCATTTCTCTACACCAACAGCAAGACAGAAGAAAGAGAAATTAAGGAGTCAATCCCATTTACAATTGCACCCAAAACCATAAGATACCTAGGAATAAACCTAACCAAAGAGACACAGAATCTATACTCAGAAAACTATAAAGTACTCATGAAAGAAATTGAGGAAGACACAAAGAAATGGAAAAATGTTCCATGCTCCTGGATTGGAAGAATAAATATTGTGAAAATGTCTATGCTACCTAAAGCAATCTACACATTTAATGCAATTCCTATCAAAGTACCATCCATCTTTTTCAAAGAAATGGAACAAATAATGCTAAAATTTATATGGAACCAGAAAAGACCTCGAATAGCCAAAGGGATATTGAAAAAGAAAGCCAACGTTGGTGGCATCACAATTCCGGACTTCAAGCTCTATTACAAAGCTGTCGTCATCAAGACAGCATGGTACTGGCACAAAAACAGACACATAGATCAATGGAACAGAATAGAGAGCCCAGAAATAGACCCTCAACTCTATGGTCAACTAATCTTCGACAAAGCAGGAAAGAATGTCCAATGGCAAAAAGACAGCCTCTTCAATAAATGGTGCTGGGAAAATTGGACAGCCACATGCAGAAAAATGAAATTGGACCATTTCCTTACACCACACACAAAAATAGACTCAAAATGGATGAAGGACCTCAATGTGCGAAAGGAATCCATCAAAATCCTTGAGGAGAACACAGGCAGCAACCTCTTTGACCTCAACCGCAGCAACATCTTCCTAGGAACAACGCAAAAGGCAAGGGAAGCAAGGGCAAAAATGAACTATTGGGATTTCATCAAGATCAAAAGCTTTTGCACAGCAAAGGAAACGGTTAACAAAATCAAAAGACAACTGACAGAATGGGAGAAGATATTTGCAAATGACATATCAGATAAAGGACTAGTGTCCAGAATCTATAAAGAACTTAGCAAACTCAACACCCAAAGAACAAATAATCCAATCAAGAAATGGGCAGAGGACATGAACAGACATTTCTGCAAAGAAGACATCCAGATGGCCAACAGACACATGAAAAAGTGCTCCATATCACTCGGCATCAGGGAAATACAAATCAAAACCACAATGAGATACCACCTCACACCAGTCAGAATGGCTAAAATAAACAAGTCAGGAAATGACAGATGCTGGCGAGGATGCGGAGAAAGGGGAACCCTCCTACACTGTTGGTGGGAATGCAAGCTGGTGCAGCCACTCTGGAAAACAGCATGGAGGTTCCTCAAAATGTTGAAAATAGAACTGCCCTATGACCCAGCAATTGCACTATTGGGTATTTACCCTAAGGATACAAACGTAGTGATCCAAAGGGGCACGTGCACCCGAATGTTTACAGCAGCAATGTCCACAATAGCCAAACTATGGAAAGAACCTAGATGTCCATCAACAGATGAATGGATCAAGAAGATGTGGTATATATACACAATGGAATACTATGCAGCCATCAAAAGAAATGAAATCTTGCCATTTGCGACAACATGGATGGAACTAGAGAGTATCATGCTTAGCGAAATAAGTCAAGCAGAGAAAGACAACTATCATATGATCTCCTTGATATGAGGAAGTGGTGATGCAACATGGGGGCTTAAGTGGGTAGGAGAAGAATAAATGAAACAAGATGGGATTGGGAGGGAGACAAACCATAAGTGACTTTTAATCTCACAAAACAAACTGAGGGTTGCTGGGGGGAGGGGGTTTGGAAGAAGGGGGTGGGATTATGGACATTGGGGAGGGTATGTGCTTTGGTGAGTGCTGTGAAGTGTGTAAACCTGGTGATTCACAGACCTGTACCCCTGGGGATAGAGTATTATGCCTCCATCAGAAAGGATGAATACCCAACTTTTGTAGCAACATGGACGGGACTGGAAGAGATTATGCTGAGTGAAATAAGTCAAGCAGAGAGAGTCAATTATCATATGGTTTCACTTATTTGTGGACCATAACAAATAGCATGGAGGACATGGGGACTTAGAGTGGAGAAGGGAGTTGGGGGAAATTGGAAGGGGAGGTGAACCATGAGAGACTATGGACTCTGAAAAACAATCTGAGGGTTTTGAAGGGACGGGGGGTGGGAGGTTGGGGTACCAGGTGGTGGGTATTATAGAGGGCACGGATTGCATGGAGCACGGGGTGTGGTGCAAAAATAATGAATACTGTTATGCTGGAAATAAAAAAAAATAAATAAAAAAAAAAAAAAAAAAAAAAAAAAAAAAATTGATAGCATACATCATAATCATGACTAGAATGGAGTGGAATAAAAAAGTATGAATTATATTTCTATGCTTTACGAAATGTTAGGAGTTAGAATATTAAAGAGAAAAATAAGTAATAGGATTTCCTACACTGATTTGGAAGTTCCGATGGTTTGTAAATATTAAAGGTTTAAAACTGAAATTCATTAATTTGCTGTATAGCAATTTCTCTGTGTGACAGAAACAGGATGTTTGATGGACTGCTTAAATCACTTCATTCACCACTGAACTGAAACTAAGAAGAAACATCTGTACTGTACAAAGTGACATGACTCAAACATTTCAAGAATAGAAATGAAAATGAAATGGGTAATTCGTCATATCAAAACCAAAAAGTGAATTTATCTGTACAATATAATTATTTTAATTGGTGTTAGTTGAAAATGAGGACTGAATTTCCCAATCATATTAAATTACTACTAGTTAATTATGGGAAAGTGCAGAGAAATTTTAACCCCAACAAACATGATTGCACCTGCAGCACTGTTTATGTAAATTCATGCTTTTGAAATATCAGCTTCAAATCCTATCCACTAGGAAAGAAATGATATAGTAAAACTATTATTTGATATGTGAGTATATTAGTGTTTCAAAGCAAGTTTTCCTTCTGTTTTATTTTTAAAACTTTATTCAGTTCTTAAAAATGTACCTTTTATATTCCTATGCTATTATATGTATTGGTATCAAAGTGATTTACACAATTAAAAGTTGCAAAAAACTAAAAAAAAATTTCCAAAAACTTATTATATTAAGAGTATTATACAATTATAGTATTTAAGCCAAAAATAATTCCCTTTGCATTTAAAGTAAGTTCTATTCTACTTGTTATAATTTCTTCTATCTGATATTAATTGCCATTTTTAGACCTTTTGTTTTGAGATCATTTCATACTTACAGAAAGTTTGTAAGAGAAATACAAAAAAAAGCTCATATAAAAACTATATGAAGATTTTCCAATATTAATATTTCACCACTTTTTTAATCATTTCTACATATACACATGTACTACTATTTGATCAGTTGTTTAGTACCTTTATTACCCATTTCAAAAAAAAAATTATACAACCATGCTACAGTGATTGAAATCAGGAAATTAATACTGAGACAATATTACCTAATCATTGAGACATTCAGATGTCAAAAATTATTCCGTGTTCTTTCTTGCAAAATGTTTTTAATTTCTAGTCCAGGCTCAAATCTAGTACAACACATTGCATTTAGTTGTTCTGTTTCTAGTTTTCTCAGATTTTCTTTATTTTTCAGAACCTTGGCATCTTTTAAAATTATAGACCAGTTATTTTGTAAAATGTCTCTTGATTTGGCTTTGTTTTATGCGTATTTATGATTAGATTCAGGTTATGTGGTTTTGGCAGAAATATCACCAAAGTGATGCTCTGCAGTTCTCTGTGCACCATAGCAGGATGTGATAACTTGGCATTTCTAAATAGCCTAGTTTAAAGCCTGTTTTACTTTTGTTATTATTCTTGTAACAATATTCTTCTTAGTGTATAGAATGTTACTTAAGCCACTGTGTTTGTTACCTATTGGGAGTTCAGGATTTTTATACTCTTTGATCAAGTGGACACTACAGTTATTGATTTTCCTTTTGACATTTTTATCCCTTTTTTATCATTCCAGATACATATTTGAAGTGAATGTTTATTAACTATTACTTTTTTTCTCTCTGCCTTTTTTGGTTATCATTGAACTTAGCCTGATCAAGTGCTTCTGTTTTGTCTTCCATCAACATCTATGTAGAACCATGGGAAGATCTTTCTCTAAAGGAAAAACAAAAGGGGTGGAGACACTGTGCAGCTACCACCTAAATTTTATGTTTTTCACTCTTCCCCATGTATCTTACAGATATGACTTTCCTTCAAAAAGGTCAATAATTAAACAAGGCTTAAATCCTTTATGCAGTAGACCAATTGTTGAGACATAAATTAGGGTTCATAAAATTTAGGGAATAGGATAGTCTCAGATATTCTAAAATCTCAAGAAATGTGTTTTTCCAAGAGTTTTGTCTTAAGAAATGTGTTTTTTTTTTTCCTGAATCTGAGTGGTAAAATAATGTATTTCATTGAATAATGAAGAGATTGATAGTAGAATATCTCACTGAATAATTCTACAGATCACTGGTTTGATCAAAATGAATTGGTTCAAGGAAGTCATTTCTCTTTTATCTGTAACAAAGTATGCAGCAGCCCTTACATAATGTAGTTGGTGTTTGAGATTTCCACTAGCAACATTTTTTTTTTATTAATTCCTGCCTATTGTATAGCTGCAGGCCATGTACATAGTACTGGAGATGATGACAAATTTGAGACTTTTTGGACTTTTGACCTAAGTAGTCGGTCCAAGACCATCTCTGTGTTTAAGACAGTTCCTGTTGTTATCCCACTTCTTTACTTAAACTCCTCAAGGCAAATGAGTAGTAATGGATATTTATCATTTTAATAAATTTCTATAAAAGAGTCATTTTAATAAATAACTGTATAAAATACACAATTTTGGCTTGAGCATATATATCTCTGATGTCTCATAACATGAATTTATTTTTTAGGGGGAATTTGTAACTCACCAATAAGAGTGAGTTGAGAATAAAAGTGGAACTGTTATCATGATGCATACTCTCTGAATGTCACCATACTCTTCCACTCTGTAACATCAACTCAGCTTTATTCTATACTTCTATAGTTGAGATATCTACCCTCTCCTTTTCTTTTTTCCCCCAAACTATAATTCATCTACCATTAAAAAAAAAAAGGTGCTCTATTGTTAATTGTGTTATGGAATTGAGTATTCCTCCAAAAATGATCTTACAATTTGGTGACTCAATCACTTTCACATGGTTGATGCTGAATGTGTCTCTCCAGATCCCTTTAACCAGCTGGTGTACCTGTATCTTAGCTAATGTGAAGCTTGTGCTTAATGGACAACTCATATCTGTTCCCCCTTTCCCAGAAAATTGCTCTTGGCCAAACATGCAAACACCTCAGCAGGGATTCTTCTCCCTGCTCTTATCTCTTTTGAGGGCAGACCTTGGCCAGTGACTGACTAACTGGTATAAGAGTTCAAAGTAACTTGCTACAAGGAAGCATTGACTTTTTGGTGAAATTTATGTTCCACAGATCCCACATGGGATGAGACTGGAACTAATCTCCAGCTGAGATGACATCGTGTTTAAAATCTGTCTTTTGACCTTTATTGCATCACTTTTTTCTCTTCTCCTGAGAGATTTTCCCTAATAAGCACTTGAAAAAAAAATCTCCATCTTAGACTTTGTTTCTGGGAAACTTGAAGTAAGATAATGCATATGAGGAGTCATTCTAGAAAGTAGCTCCAAAAAATGAGATTCTGGATGCCAATGAGGATCTCAACACTAGTTGTAAGTGGAGTATTGACAATACTTGGAATGCTCTAGCAGTGTAATTGCTAAGACCTTGCCTATGATGGACTGGAATAGGATGTTCTGAAAAAAAAAAGAGAGAGAGAGAGAGAGAGAGAGAGAGGATGCACTAGCAATGCAACATCCCAGGTGCCTGAGCACTATGGAAGAGGTAGTAATTATAGGGATAGTTGAATTGGATGGCTGTTTAAATGATCAATCAATTTGAGAAAGTGATAGTCTCAGATCTATTAATCAATGACTTAAAGCAATTTGTGAAAGTCAAAATGCCTCCTTGACAGTTTTTAAGGAAACTCCTTTCTCCTGCAAGCTACGGATGAAAGAGGCTGGCTATTGGGCATAGGGTGTAATTGTATAAGTGGCAGAAATTCAGAGAAGACTGAATTTGCAGCCTAAGCATCCCCTATGCTAGAATCAACACCATAAAAGGAAAGGGTGACATGAAATATAAGGGCAGATGCACTAGGATCCCTGAATGCTTTGGTGCCCCTTCTTAAAAGAAAATGGCAATCCTTTGCTTAAAGATCATGAAGAGGTCTTACCTCATCTAATTTATTGACAGGATAATTCTTTCTCCCCTTAAGATCTGCCTACCTCCTCTCCTTGCCATCAGACCAATAACTGTGGTCAAGTTCCCACATGTCCTACCTGGGGGGGGGGGGTGAGTGAATATTTTAAAAAGTGCTGAATGATGGTGTGTGTATGTGGGTGTACTTTAACTGGATAATGGTTTTTATCAATATTTAAGCACTCTCTTGTGACTTGGGGTTTAATGCCCTAGAAAGGGTTTTTAGTACCATTCTGATACACTGTTGGAATTGTCCCTGGAAATTGGGAAAATAGCAATGGCCCACATTAAACAAAAACTTGCAGAAGAGTGGAGACAGAATAGAGAAATGGAACAAAGTCTTGAAAAAGTAGGTACACTAAAATGTAAGACTTAAAAACTACCTGTCTTGTTTGTTCCCAGAGAAGTCTTATAATAGCTCCAGTGATAACCTAGTAGAGTAGATTGCTCACATCATACAGGACCTCAGAAGTGGACGTTTTCTATTGAATGATGCTAAAAGCAGGAGATACTATTGTAGAAGTGGGCTCTCATTAAAAATTCAGGGTAATCTAACTTCTGAATAGAAGTCAGGTGACAGCAGCTCAATTGTAAATGCAAGGTAAACATCATTTCCTTTTGGGGCAACAACACCAAAAGGTTGTGTTTGATCTATAGGATCTTGCATAACATTACCTTAATCCACTGGACGTACTTTGAGTCAAAAGAGGTGAGATGGTGAGCATATAACCACAGGATCCACTAGTTCTATCATATACTACATTATGCAGATGCTGCTTTCTGATCTAGCACAGTTGATGGTTTTACTGGGGTTCAGAATGAAGGTGACACCCCGCAATGGTGATTAATTGTGAGAGAATACATGTTGAAAAGGATATACTACATAATTCAATATTTTGGCCTTTAGAGAGAAAATAATAATTATAAAGACTTTGGAATTGGGTGTTCATAGCTGAGTTCTTTTGATACACTGAAGAAAGAAAATGGCCAGTTTAGATCAGTCAGTTACTAATCCCTTCTCTTCATTCTGTACATCGTTCAGATATCAAATCTCTAGAAATACCTTCTGTGACCTACAAAACAACCATGGAGACTCATCTCTCAAATACCATACTGAAGACCCTGACACAGGGAACAAAACTGACATTCTCTAGCTTTAACAAATTCAACACATTGTGTGTTTTTATGAAGAAACCCTTCCCTTAGGCTACTTCTAACCAATTGCTGAGCACAGTGAGTGAACTGGGTAGAACTCTACTATTCTTGCGGGATGCGGGAATCCCTAAATGGGGCACATCAAGCTACTTGAAATGAGACTATAGGAAACTGAAGGATAATTATGTAAGAAAGATAATTTTGTATGTATTTGTGACTTCAATTTCTCCATTAGAGAAAAACAGACAGATGTGTTTTATCTGAAATTTAATATTTATCTTGAATATTATCTGATGGTTCATTTGTGTCAGGTAACCTCATGACATGGGAATAAGAATAGAGGGTGAGTTCTACTCTTTGTTGTAGTTCTAATGCATATCAGTGACTTCTGTGCATAAATTGAAACTCACATGGGTAAAGGGTTTGAGAGGCTGAGGAAAAGAAGAATGTCCTTGGCCATTTTAGATTCAAACTCAGAGGGAAAAGGCATCTAAGGATCATATTTGCCTGTTCTAGTTGATCATAGTAGTGGAACTGACAGGAATTTGAAGTAAGCTTTCTAGCATATTATAATAGTATTTGTATATCTGCCAAAACAAAAGCTACAATATTGTTTTCACTCATGAAAAGCCAAAACCATAATTTAGCCAAAAATATTTTTTACAGAGTTTACTCAATGCATAAATATTAATAAATATTCTAGGGGAGCCTGAGTGGCTCAGTGGGTTAAAGCCTCAGCCTTCGGGTCAGGTCATGATCCCGGGGTCCTGGGATTGAGCCCCATATTGGGCTCTCTGCTCAGCAGGGATCTGCTTCCTTCTCTCTCTCTGCCTGCCTCTCTGCCTACCTGTGATCTCTGTCTGTCAAATAAATAAAATCTTTTAAAGAAAGATTACTAAATATTCTAGAATAAAAAATAGAAAACGATTTCATTTCTTTTGATGGCTGCATAGTATTCCATTGTATATATATACAACATCTTCTTTATCCATTCATCTGTTGATGATATCTAGGTTCTTTCCATAGTTTGGCTATTGTAGACATTGCTGCTATAAACATTCGGGTGCACGTGCCCCTTCGGATCATTACGTTTGTATCTTTAGGGTAAATACCCAGCAGTGCAATTACTAGGTCATAGGGTAGTTCTATTTTCAACTTTTTGAGGAACCTCCATGCTTTTTTCTAGAGTGGTTGCACCAAGTTGCATTCCCACCAACAGTGTAGGAGGGTTTCCCTTTCTCTGCATCCTCGCCAGCATCTGTCATTTCCTGACTTGTTAATTTTAGCCATTCTGACTGGTGTGAGGTGTCTCATTGTGGTTTTGATTTGTATTTCCCTGATGCCGAGTGATATGGAACACTTTTTCATGTGTCTGTTGGCCATCTGGATGTATTCTTTGCAGAAATGTCTGTTCATGTCCTCTGCCCATTTCTTGATTAGATTATTTATTCTTTGGATGTTGAGTTTGCTAAGTTCTTTATAGATTTTGGACACTAGCCCTTTATTGGATATGTTGTTTGCAAATATCTTCTCCCACTCTGTCAGTTGTCCTTTGGTTTTGTTAACTGTTTCCTTTGCTATGCAAAAGCTTTTAATCTTGATGAAATCCCAATAGTTCATTTTTGCCCTTGCTTCCCTTACCTTTGGCGATGTTCCTAGGAAGAAATTGCTGCAGCTGAGGTTGAAGAGGTTGCTGCCTGTGTTCTCCTCAAGGATTTTGGTAGATTCCTTTCTCACACTGAGGTCCTTCATCCATTTTGAGTCTATTTTCAGGTGTGGTGTAAGGAAATGGTCCAATTTCACTTTTCTGCATGTGGCCATCCAATTTTCCCAACACCATTTATTGAAGAGGCTGTCTTTTTTCCATTGGACATTCTTTCCTGCTTTGTCAAAGATTAGTTGACCATAGAGTTGAGGGTCTATTTCTGGGCTCTCTATTCTGTTCCACTGAGGGAACTAGAGGGTATCATGCTTACTGAAATACGTCAATCGGAGAAAGACAACTATCATATGATCTTCCTGATATGAAGAAGTGGAGATGCATTGTGGGGAGTTAGGGGGGTAGAAGAATAAATGAAACAAGATGGGAGCAGGAGGGAGACAAACCATAAGTGACTCTTAATCTCACAAAACAAACTGAGGGTTTCTGGGGGGAGGGGGGTTGAGAAAGGGGGGTGGGGTTATGGACATTGGGGAGGGTATATGCTATGATGAGTGCTGTGAAGTGTGTAAACCTGGCGATTCACAGACCTGTACCCCTGGGGATAAAATACATTATATGTTTATAAAAAAATAAAAAATAAATTAAAAAAATAGAAAATGAAAATTTTAAAATAGGTTAACAGGTTAAACCAGCAAAAAATAGAAATAATAGATCCAAAGGACTTATCCAGAATGTACCTTAAAAAGTATGTATATATATAAAAGGTTAAGAGACCTGCCAAGTAGATTAAAAGGGTTTATAGCATGTTTAATCAAAATTCTAGAAGACAATAATGGAGTTATTAAAATTAGAAAAAAATATTCCATTTGATGAGGAAAGGCCTCAAAATTTATAGAATTGTTGAAATCCATGAAACAGATCCAAGAACCCTAAGGACACCTTCACTTATAAATAAAAAGAAACTAATATTAGGAACATTATAATAAAAGTAAAGGGTTGTGTAGTGAGAAGACGGTGAGAAAAACAAAACCTAAGTGTAACCACTTTGGAATAAAAGCTAACATGAGAATCCAAACATGGAATCCAGAAGAAAGTGTAATATTGTGTATAATGTGCTATGAAAAACTAACTTCCCATTCAGAATCTGATATTTAGAATCCCTTACCTTCAAGAATGAGTAGACAATAAAACTATTACCACCCAAACAAAAATGGAGAAAGTTTATAACCAATATATCTTACCATAGAAATTTCTCAAGTGTATACTTCAGTCAAAGAAAAGAAATTTCTCAAGTATATACTTCAGTCAAAGAAAGTAATTCCAGGTAGAAGGGCTGAAGGCCGAAAAAAAAAAAAAATCACTACAGGAAAATAAGTGTTGAGGAAGATAAATCAAGATATCTGTTTAAAGAATATTTAAATTTTTATACATTTTCTTGTATTTAAGAGATGCTAAAGCATATGTGTTCTGATAAAAAGGACTGAATACCGAAAGAGGATAAAACTGATGGGATAGAAGCTGAGAGTGTTAAGTGATTGTGATTTAGTAAACAGGGATTGTACATATGGAAGTAGGAAGTGTGTTTTCTGATTTGAAAGTGAGAAGATGAGCAAGTTATGAACAAATGACTTCTTTTCTCCTTTCTCTTTCATTTCCTTCTTCCCTTCCTTCCTATTTTTTCAACCTGTGAGGTAAGGCCAGGAGTTCAAAATAAGAGAGGGAACCTATGGTTCGAGGGAGTGAAGAAAGTACACAAAGAGAGGAGAGCAAACCTTCTTGAGAAGCAGGCAAGATTGGCAAACTACTAATAATCCCTGCGGTTCTCTCCTGCCTTCGTTGTCCACTGCTCTCCTGGAAATTTCTTACAAATTCTTGCAATTGCTGTTTCTTAAATTACAAGCAGTTCTATCTTGTTGCACTGGTCTTCTTTCTGAGCATTTATCTCTAACTCAAGAGTTCTGTTGTGGCTTTTAGAATCAGCTTCACCTTAATGTTATTTCCCTCCTTGAAAGCATTTAGTGGTGGAACCAAATTATCAAAATAAAGCCAAGCTCCTTTACGTAATGTGTCCCTTAAACCAATAAGAAACTTTTTTTCCCTTTCCTCTTCTACTTGCTCAGATTTTTTCCTCTTGCCTAGGAACTCCAATTCGTCACATCTCCGTTTCTCATTAATATGAGAATGCCTACTCAAAAGCCTTATTCTTAATATATTTCTATATTCAGGGGCGCCTGGGTGGCTCAGTGGGTTAAGCCACTGCCTTCGGCTCAGGTCATGATCTCAGGGTCCTGGGATCGAGTCCCGCATCGGGCTTTCTGCTCAGCAGGGAGCCTGCTTCCTTCTCTCTCTCTGCCTGCCTCTCTGCCTACTTGTGATCTCTCTCTGTCAAATAAATAAATAAAATCTTTAAAAATATATATATATATATATTTCTATATTCAGAATTTTCTTATAGAGGCCAGTTGTTATGGTGGCCAAAAATAATCATTTGATATCACTCGATATTGTGTACAAGATTTATACTTGATCACTTCATAATTTCATCTTAGAAAGGTTTTGAGTTTCTTCAAGCTTTAGTTTGTCATTAGTAAAATGCTACTAACAAGCATATTTGCCAGGAATATGATAAAAATTGCAATATACAAATGAGGTATCTGACAGATAGTTCAAGAAATATTGACTATTTAAAAAAAAAGTAACAAAATATATTTATTTCAGCTTATAATCTTCAATATAAACATATTTACATACATACCTCCTTCCCCATTTCTTCACTTCCCACTGGATTTCTTATTAAAAATATACTCCATTAGTTTTAAGGACAGTATAGCAATCAATATTTTTAAAGTGTGTTGCTAGCCTCCTACCCACTCATCTCTGCCTAGGCTAATTTTATGATGAATTAGATTTGGGAAGCTGGTTTGAATATTTTGAGTAATGAATGAATTGTTAAAATTGTTCACAAAAATATTTACCAAAATGACAATTGTTGCCTTTATCTCTTTGCCTCTTCTACAAATATTTAAATATAATTAAAAAGAAATGGGATAGAATTTTATTTATATAAAGCTATTACAGAAACTTTTTTAAGTAAATAAAGTAATTTGTTCTTAGTTTTTTTGTTTTTTTTTTTGTTTTTTTTTGTTCTTAATTTTTATTCACTTGAAGAACATGAAGGATTTGGTAGTACATCTTTACTCCACTTAAATGATAATTTGCTTTTTAATAGGCAGTGATATCATCAATTAATAAGCTCACATGTGCAGTTTATTACATTTGAGTAGTGTAACACTGTTATATACTTCTTTGCATCAGGGGTTAGCCACTTAAAGATAAGATTTTTTTTTTTTTTTCTTAGGGTGGCTCCGTTGTTAAGTGTCTGCCTTCTGCTCAGGTCATGATCCCAGGGTCCTGGAATCAAAACTTGCATTGGGCTCCCTGCCCAGTAGGAAGCCTGCTTTTCCCTCTCCCCCTCCCGCTGCTTGTGTTCCCTCTCTCGCTGTCTCTCTCTCTGTCAAGTAAATAAATAAAAATTTAATTTAGTAATTCGATGTTACTGTGACAGGGAAGATTAAAGGTATATCAAAATTTTCCTACTGCTACCCATTCTTATTCATTGTTGTCCAAGTATCTTTTTTTTAGTCCTTGAACTTATTCCAAGTAGCAAAAATTTCTGTCAATAAAACAGTTAATCCATGGCATGGCATCTGAGTACAAATGAATAAATTAATAAATTAATCTGCATTACAGAATGTTACTCTGACTTTATACTTTGAAACATACATTTTCAGTAATGACTACACTCTAAAAGACTTCACTGTGAAAAAGGAAGACAATCATAATTTTTCAAATGTCAGCTTTATTCTTGTGTAATGATTACTTTCACTGACAGAAAAACTACTTTCTAGAACTCTGAAATGTAGTTAACTTGTTTTTAACTCTTAGGGGGAAAATCCTAACAAGTATATAGAGCACTTCTTAAAGGAACAGGACTACCTCCTTTAAAAAAAAATAATTTTTCCTTAAAATCACTTTTTATTTGCAATATTATGAAGAGTTTAGGAAAGTGTTTGTATCTTCTTTTTAAATCAGAGGCTGAAAGGTTTTTTTTTCCATTTTTTTTTTTCTTGTGGCACACTACACATAACAAAATTTACTATCTTAACTATTTTTTAGTAGTAAATCAGTGGTAGTATGCATATTCATAGTTTTGTAAATCCATCACCACCATCTTTCTTTAGAACTTTTTTTCATCTTGCAAAACTGAAATTCTGTACTTATTAAACAGTACCTCTCCGTCACCTCCATTCCTCCCCTCTGTTCCTGGCAATTCCTCTTCTACCCTTCTGCTGCTCTTCCTCTGTCCTCTCTCTCTGCCTCACTTCTTCATCTTTCTCTTCTTTCTTCCATTTTTCCCCCAGACCCCAGGCTCTGGTAATCACCATTCTACTCTTTACTTTGTTGCTCTGAGTTCTGCTTTTTCTTGCCCTCTCTTTAAACTTAATCTTAATGTTAAATAAACTTAAACTTAAGCTAAACTTAGCATAATATCCTGCAAATTTATCCATATTATCACAAATGGCAGGAATTCCTTCCTTTTTAAAACTGAATAATATTCCCTTGTGTGTTTATTTCACATCTTCTTTATCCATTCATTTGTCAGTGAACACTTAGACTGTTTCCATATCTTGGCTGTTGTGAATGATGCCAGGAATGAACATGGTAATGCAGATATCTCTTCAAGATAGTGATTTTATTCGCTTTGGATAGTAAATTTCCTTTCCTAGATTGCTTGATTACTCTATGTTGAAAGGTTTTATGAAAATACAATTAAGAAATTGTTCTGAGCACTGGTAATATTTCAGTATATATACATATACATGCATATATATACCTATCAATATGTATAGTCACATATAAACATTTTGAAAACATTAGGCTTTATTAAAGTATGGACTATAAGAATTCATGTGTTAATGTGTCTGTAATTAAACGTTTGGGTCAATGTTACTATAAAATGTAAAATATTTCAATAGATCAGAATCTTGCCCAAACAAGTTAGTCATTTTGTATTTTGTAGTTCTATACTGAAACCATCAAAATAGCATTGTAAACAATGATAGACTACCATTATTTGCTTAAAAATAAGTGCTATGGTTCAAGGTCTTGTATAAATCATTAACAGAGATAATTTACCCTCATATATGTTAGAAGTTATGAACTGTTATAGAGTGTGCTGAGAGGACAAATAAAACTCCAGTGAAATAATGGCACATTATGTCTTTCCAAAATCAAGTGACTCAAATGTCACATCAGGACAATGACAATCTTAAAATAAATTTGCAACATGTGAAAATGTAATTAGCAGCTATTGAAAATATATACAATCTTTCTAATTTTTCATGATATACCCTAAACATATTCTTTAAACTTTTAAAAGATAGTATATATGTTTTAGGTAGATGTCAATATTATTTAATTATTAATATATTTTCTGAGAATGACAAATACTATATGATTCCACTCATATTTGGAATCTAAAAAATAAAACTGAATAAACAAAGAGTGAGACCTATAAATACAGAGAACAGACTTGATTATTGTCAGGATAGGAGGTGTGGGGATGGACAAAATGGATGAAGGGGAGTAGGAGACACAGAATTCCAGTGATAGAATAAATAAGTCATGGGAATAAAAAGTGTAGCATAGAGAATATAGTCAATGATACAGTGTTGTATGCTGACAGATGGTAGCTACACTTGTAAGCATGCATAAAGCATAGAAATGTCAAATCAATGTTGTATTCCTGAAACTAATGTAACTATACATGCAGTTATATATAATTTCAATTTTATTTGAAATTGATTGAATTATCCTTATTGTTCAGGATCAACTAAATTAATATGATAGGTTAAAATACTAACTGTAATGTTAACAGCAAAGGAAATTTTTTGTGTTAAATTGCCACTAGCATGTAGACTTGGATGTGATCCCAACAGACTGACTTTAGTTTACCTTTAAACCATTTTGCTATGTGGTTTGCTTTAATATATATCAAATCATGTTTTTAATTGCAAAGAATTCATAAATAAGGCAACATTCATTTTAGAAAATATTTGAAAAAATAATTTGATTATTGAATAAGGTCTTTGTCTATCAAAATAATTATTAAAAATGTTCTACATTCTTTTGGCAATTTCACCAACCATTTAAAATGTCTACATATTATAATAATGGTGAAAACAAAGCTGTTCTATATCCTCATTTTGTCATTTTTCTTTTCTTTATCTCTGGTAAAGTAAAAGTCAGAAGCCTGAATAGTGAAAGTAGGACACACTACATAATATTGAAGGAAAAAGTTACCATGTAATACTAGCAAATGTCTGCCTAAAAATTACACAGTTGAGACTTTAATTATTAACTAATTGGGCATGAGTCCAAGGAAGATGTTTGTAATAATTCATATGCTAGGCATGAAAGGTTTTAATATCAACTAATAAGTAGAATAATTTATGTTTTTTAGACAAAATGGGGAAATGCTAGAAAAATTCTATGATGTAAAAAAAGCTCAAATGAAAATAAACACATTTGTTTAGCAACAGAAGAACATGGTAAATTAGAAATGAAGATAAAAGTTTGAACATGCTTTTAAAATACATCTATATATTTCTATTATGATTTATGTACAATCATTACTTAAAATGTGACTAGAGGAACTGATTTGTGGCAATGTGAGAGGGAAACACACAATTTATTTGCATTTTATTAAGAAAAAGCAAATTTTACGTAGTAAGTGTTAATAAAAATCCGTAAATGTGGTAAATAATGTTCAGAGATAGATGAAGCTCAAGTCTGTAATAGAGATCTACTATTTGTTTTATTTTATTTTGGTGCTTACCTGGTGTTTCTTCTGCTAAGAATTACTCCCACCAGGTAGATGACATATAATCAGATTACACTGTGATCCTTTGGCCACAGTGATTGGTCCAATGTGGTCTGAACTAATCAAACCAGAGCTGTCTCTGGAAAGCTGACAGATTTCAGGGAAGAAGAGAACTACATTCTGAATTTGCTATTTGAAAATAATGTGAAGTTGGACTGCCAATGGCCATGATGTTTGCCACCCTGTAATGAGTTTATCTGAGAAATAAGAGAGTAAGCCCAGATGATACTGTTTGAATCTCTGTATCTATCTATGTCTAAAGTTAGTTTTGTCCAAGATGTTTCAATTATGTGAGAGAAAGTTTCTACTTTTCTTAAGATATATTGAATTAAAGGTCTCTCATTCAACTGAAAGAAACGTAAATTTATGATTGACACATGTAGAATAAACCTGACTAGAAATACTTTCAATAAAGGTTTCATAGACTAGTGCCTAAAATTTTTTAAGGGCTACATATTCTCAGCAAGATTTATAAGCCCCTATTTATTTACTTATTTTTTTAAACCCCTACTTAAATGAAGTTATAGATCTGAGTTCTGCTTACCTCATAGCAGTTTTTTTTTCTTGTCTTGACAAGATTTTAGCTAATTTTGCTTATTATTTAATAATAAAATGATTGTTTTGATGTAGCAGAATTGGTATGAAAATTTGATTTCTCATACAAAATCAATTTCTTAGGCAAATTTCTTACATTTTTTATTTTGTAAATGTCTAATCTTCATAATTTGTGTTGCATTTACACATGCCCCCTGCTAAATGCCTGCTTCCTATTATTACATGAGGAATGGCATATGCATGGAATTGCTGCTTTATCACTCACAATGATTATTTTCCTATCTATTTTTTCTGTCTTCTATTACAGTATAATTTTGATATAACTAGTAATGTCAAGATTGACACAACAGCAACAACAACAAAAAACCATCAAACAAACTTGATGATGTGATACTTTTTATGGAAGATAATAAAAAATTTTACAGTTTTATAAGAATTCGTCTTCATTCAGAAATTATTCCATGTAAAATATCCTGGGACTACAAATATTCAACAGATGTGACAAAGTTACTATGCTAGACGGACATTCTCACAAATCATGCCAAAGAACAATTACAGTATATATTTATACAAGTCTTAGTTTCAACTTAAATGTAAGCTGATAGTGTTAGAAAAACTTTAGGAGGTAGAAATAGGGAAGAAGATTGTAAAATCATCTAAATACTTTAAAAATGGAGCAAAGAAAATAATGAAAGGCAGAGAAAAAAAAAAGGTTTCAACAAAAATAAGAACTGAAACTACTGAAGTTACTATGGAGACTGAGCTATATGTGGAATTACTCAAGCCCGGACTAAGTGTAAACAAGGTAAAAGTTGGGGGATTTGCTCAAAAGGAATCACTTGGGGAACTTAAACTGGCTTATTAAAAATCCCCTTTGAACTTCAGTACTGCAAAAAGGAGAAGGGAAATGACAGCAAAAAGGATTCTAGTCCATAAAATTTCTAAAATTGTCATGAGAAATGGCTCAAAGTAAGAAATGAAAAATTCTGAGAGAGCCTGAATGACCTATACAATTAATATAAAGATATAGAGATTTTTTAAAAGATTTATTTACTTATTTGACAGACAGAGATTACAAGTAGGCAGAGAGGCAGACAGAGAGAGAGAGGGGGAAGTAGGCTCCCCATTGAGCAGAGAGCCTGATGCAGGGCTCGATCCCAGGACCCTGAGATCATGACCTGAGTCGAAGGCAGAGGCTTAACCCACTGAACCACCCAGGCGCCCCAAGATGTAGAGACTTTTAAATAAATTGATTAATATTTCTATCATTGTACTTTCATACTGTGAAGTAATGCATTTGTTTACATATTTTCAGACCCTTGAAACTGCTTGCTTATTGAAGAGACTTTATGCATTATTCTTGCTACCATATTTAAAATTCTTTTGTTTTATAAAAGATTAACGAAACCAACATCTTTTCATTTTTTGTACAACACTTTTTAAGAAATATTATCGAAGTATAGTTGACATACAATGTTATGTGCATTTCAAATGTAGAACATATGAATTTGACAATTCTATACATTACTCAGTGCTTACCACAATAACTGTAGTTGCCGTCTGTCATCATAATTACATTATTACCTGTATTCCCTATGCTGCATTTTTCATCCCCATGACTTGTTTTACAACTATAATTTGTATCTCTTAATTTCCTTCACCTATTTCACCCATCCATCTATTCATCGCTCCTCTGATAAGCTCCAGTTTCTTTTAAGAGTCTGTTTATTGTTTGTTCATTGGTTTTGTTTTTTGGATTCTACATGTAAGTGAAACCATATGGTATTTGTCTTCCTCTGTCTGATTTATTTTATTTTAATGTACTCTAAGATGATCCATATCGAAGCAAAAGGCAAGATCTGATATTTTGAAATGGTTTCAGGTTCAAGTGAGTCTGCAAGTAAGCCTTTCAAGAATAGATTTTCTTTTCTCTGATGTTCTATAATTTTCCAGGATGCACTCCCTGTTGATCTTCAAACCCAGATCTTTTGGGTGCTCATCTGTCCTGTGCAGAATCTAAGGATTCGGGTACCTGATGTAGAACTCAAATCTCTTACCCCTCAGAAAAAAATTCTATAACTTTGAGATCCCTCCCAACCATAGAAATTTGGATGTTCTAGGCTGTTAACTGTTTCTTCTATCTCAGTCCTGTCCCTTGTTATGGAGGTTCCATCCAATTTCTAGGACCCCCTCAGGAGGGATTATTCCATATGTAGAGATAGATTTGTTGTGCACATGAGTGTAGGCAAACTGAGATCTTCCTATGCAGCCATCTTGAACACTCTGCCTATGTTTTCTTTTTTTTTTTTTTTTATGTTTCCTATCCCTTTGTTGAAATTCTCACAATTTTATGCATTGTTTTCCTGATTTGCATGAGAATCTATAATTGTGATTTTAAACTCTACATTGGATAAGTCATGTATGTCCATTTCATGAACATCAGTCTGGAGATTTGATTTATTCTATTTTTGGAACATAGTCCTCTGCTTCTTCATTCCCCTCCCCCCCCCCCCGACTCTCTACACTGTTTGCTCTGCATGATAAAACAGCCACCTTTTAGTTTTGGAAGACTGGTCTTATGTAAGATATGAACTTCATCAGTAAGCTTTGCCTTATCTCCTGATTCCCTCTCAATTCTTGTGATTTCCAATCAACCTTCTTAATACTTTTTGAAAAGCTTTATTATTGAAGTATAGTTGATGTACAGTGTTATATTAGTTTCTGGCGTACAACAGAGTGATTCAACAATTCTATACATTATTCAGTGACCACAATGATAAATGTAGTTATCATCTCCACTGTAAAATCCAAGTTTGCTGCCTGACTTGAAAGACCAATACTCAAAAGACAAGTTTGAATAGAAAGGAATTTGAATTTTATTCAGTAGGTTGGCAATGTGGGGAGAAAGCGGACTCTTGTTCAAAAGCCAACTCCAACATTTTTAGCCTGGCCCAAGGTTACTTTTGTTTGTTTGTTTGCTTGGAATTTAGGGTAGGTAATGAATGAAGGGAGTGCAGTGGTCTGCAACATTTCTTGATTACATGCAGACTCGATGGTGCCAGTTATAAACATTCTCTCAGTGTGAGGTAGTCCAGTTCTGTTTTGTGATGTGGAGTGCTCTATTCTTTCTGCAGAGGAGGGGAAGGTCAGCAGGGACAAAAGGGAGTTTAGTAAAATCATTCCCGTGACCTAAGAAAAAAGAAAGAAAAAGAAAAAAAGAACGGCTTAAAAAAAAAAAATGCTAGGCTAATCGTAAAGTCTCAACAACTTCAGACAGATTTGCTGGCCTCTGTGGCCCTGGGAAAGTTTTAGCCCTTCCTCCATTCCTCAAAGCCAGTAGTCTGTCTGCTACAGATTAAGGGACTGATGTCAGCAAGTATGGAGGGGGTCAAGTTGGAGCAACATAACCCTTAAGACCAGTTGGTGTGCTTTAACATTGCCATTAAACATTATTTCAGTATTATTGACTATATTTCCTATGCTATTCTTTTCATCCTGTGGTATTTCTTTTGTATCTTAAAGTGTGTAAATCTTAATCCTCTTCAGCTATTTCCCAACCCCAGAACCTCACTTCTCTCTGGCAACCACCAGTTTGCATTTCTGAGACTGTTTAATTTTGTATGGATCAGTGTGTGTGTGTGTGTGTGTGTGTGTGTGTGTGTGTTTTAGACTCAACATATAAGTAAAATATGGTATTTATTCTTTGTCTAACTTAATTCACTTAGCATAATACCCTCCAGCTCCATTCATGTAATTATGAATGACATGATGATATGGATGGATGATATGATATTTATATTTTTGATTCTTTGAAGAACTTCCATACTTTTTTCAATAGTAATTGCATCAATTCATAGTCTGAGCAACAATGCAAAAGTGTACATTTTTTTCTACATCTTCACTAACATTTGCTATTTCTTGTTTTTGATACTAGCATCCTGACTGGTATGAGGTGATATATCACTGTGGTTTTGATTTTCATTTCCCTGATTAGTGATGTTGAGCATCCTTTCATGTGTCTTCTGGCCATCTATTGGTCTTTGGAAAAAAAAAAAATGTCTATTCAGATCCTCTACCCATTTTAAAATTGGATCATTTGTGTTTTTTGGTGTTGAGTTGTATAAGTTCTTTATATATTTTGGATAATAATCCCTTATGATATATATCATTTATAAATATTTTCTAATTAGTAGGTTGCCTTTTTGTTGATGGTTTCCTTTGCTGTGCAAAAGATTTTTATTTTGGTGTAGTAACAATAGTATATTTTTACTCTTGTTTCCTTTGCCTGAGGAGACATATCCATAAATGTGTTGCTCAGGCTGCTATCCAAGAAACTACCTATGCAGTCTTTTAGGAGTTTTATAGTTTCAAGTCTCACATTTAGAACTTTAATCCATTTGAGTTTATATTTGTCTATGGTATAAAAAAGTAGTCATCAATGAAAAGTAGTTTCATTGTTTGGTATATAGCTGCCCAGTTTTCCCAGCACCATTTGTTGAAGAGACTGTCTCCCTTATTGCATATTCTTGCCTCCTTGTCATAGGTTACTTGACCATGTAAGCATGTGTTTATTGCTTGGTTCTATATCCTGTTCAATTTATCGATATGTCTTTTTTTTTTTTTTGTCAGTAAAATACTCTTTTGATTAATTTAGGTTTGTACTGTATCTTGAAATGAGGGAGCATTGTACCTCCTTTCTCAAGGTTGCTTTAGCTATTCAAAGTCTTCTGTGGTTTCAAAAAAGTTTTCAATTTTTTTCTAGTTAAATGTAAAATGCTATTGATATTTGGATAGGGATTGTATTAAAATTTTAAAATGACTTTGGCAGTATGGTTATTTTAATTATACTAATTCTTTCAATCCATGAGCATGACATATCTTTCCATTTGTGTTGTCTTCAATTTCTTTCATCAATGTCTAACTGTTTTCAGAGTATAGGTCTTTTACCACTTTGATTAAATTTATTATGAGATATTTTATTCTTTTTATGCATTTGCAAATAGGATGATTTTCTTAATTCCTCTGGCTGATACTTTGTTTTTAGTGTAAGGAATGCAACAAATTTCTGTATATAAATATTGTCTCCTGCAACTTTACTGATTTCATTTATTATAATTTTTTTGGTGAAATTTTAGGTTTTTTTATGAATAGTATCATATCTTCTGCACATAATGACTTTTGCTTCTTTCTTGCCAATTTGGATGCCTTTTATTTCTTCTCATTTTCTGATTGCTTTCCCTGACACTTCCTATACTATGCTGAGCAAAAATGGTGAGAGTGGACATCCTTGTCTTATTCTTGATCTTAGAGCAAATCTTTCAGTTTTTCATAACTGAGTAGGATGTTGTGAGTTTGTCATTTTTAGCCTTTATTATGTTGAGGTATGTTCCCTCTAAACCCACTTTGTTGAGGTTTTCATCATGAACAAATGTTGAATATTTCCAAATGATTTTTAAATCTACTGAGATTGTCCTATGCTTTTTATCCTTCATTTTGTTAATGTGATATATCATGATGGTTAATTTGCAGATATTGAACCATTCTTGTACCTCCAGAATAAATCACACTTGATTGTGGTGAGTGATCTCTTAATGTACTGCTTAAGTCAGCTTATTGATATTTTGTTGGGGATTGTTACATCTATGTTCATTAGAGATATTGGGCTGTAATTTTCTTTCTTTTTAATATTCTTGATTTAGGTATCTGGGTAACATTGGCTCTAAATAATGAATTTTGAAGCTTTTCTTCCTCTTTGACTCTTTTGGAAAATTTTGAGAAAGGTGGGTATTAACTTTTTAAAAATATTTTGAAGTGGGGCACCTGGGTGGCTCAGTTGGTTAAGCAACTGCCTTCAGCTCAGGTCATGATCCTGGAGTCCCAGGATTGAGTCCTACATCAGGTTCCCTGCTCAGCAGGAGGTCTGCTTCTCCCTCTGACTCTCTCCCCTCTCAAGTTCTCACTCTCTCAAATAAATAAATTACATCCTTAAAAAATAAAAATTAATTAAAAATAAATATTTTGAAGTTTTAACCTATGAAGCTACCTGGTTCTGAATTTCTTTCCTTTTTTTTTTTTTGGTTTTTTTTTTTTTGATTAGTGATTCAGTTTTGTTACTAGTAATCAGTCTGTTCAGATTTTCTATTTATCCCTGATTTAGTTCAGGAAGGTTATATATTTCTAGGAATTTATTCATTTCTTCTAGGCTTTTCTAATTTGTTACCATATAATTTTTCATAGTCTCATAATGTTTTCTATTTCTGTGCTGTAAGTTGTTACTTTTATTTTATTTCTGATTTTATTTGAGTCCTTTTCTTTTTAAAAATATTTTATTTATTTATTTGACAGAGATCACAAGTAGGCAGAGAGGCAGGCGGGGAGAGAGGTGGGGAAGCAGGGTCCCTGCTGAGCAGAGAGCCCAATGTGGGGCTCGAACCCAGAACCCTGAGACAATGACCTGAGCCAAAAGTGGAGGCTTTAACCCACTGAGCCACCCAGGTGCCCCTCTTTCTTTTTTTCTTGATATGAGACTGGCTAAAGTTTTATCAATTTTATTTATTTTCAAAGAAGCAGCTCCTTTGTTTCATTAGTCTTGTCACTTTATTTTTTTAATCTCTAATTTATTTATTTCTGCTTTAATCTTTATTATTATTATTTTTCTACTCACAGTCTTTGCCTTCAGTTTCTTTTACTATAATGTTATATCATTTATTTGAGATTTTTCTTGTTTCTTGAGGTAGACCTGTATTATTATAAATTTTCCTCTTAGAACTATTTTTGCTTAGTTTCAAAGATTTTGGATCATTTATTTCCATTTTTATTTATCTTCAGGAATATTTTATTTCCTATAAGTAGCACAGAAGTTAAAATACAAGATGTTTTTATTTTTATTTATTTTTTTATTTTTTTAAAGGTTTATTTATTTATTTATTTATTGACAGAGAGAAATCACAAGTAGATGGAGAGGCAGGCAGAGAGAGAGAGAGAGGGAAGCAGGCTCCCTGCTGAGCAGAGAGCCCGATGCGGGACTCGATCCCAGGACCCCGAGATCATGACCTGAGCAGAAGGCAGCGGCTTAACCCACTGAGCCACCCAGGCGCCCAAGACAAGATGTTTTTAAATGGCACAAGATCCGGGGCACCTGGGTGGCTCAGTGGGTTAAGCCGCTGCCTTTGGCTCAGGTCATGATCTCAGGGTCCTGGGATCGAGCCCTGCATCGGGCTCTTTGCTCAGCTGGGAGCCTGCTTCCCTCTCTCTCTCTCTCTCTCTGCCTGCCTCTTTGCCTACTTGTGATCTCTGTCTGTCAAATAAATAAATAAAATCTTTAAAAAAAAAAAATAAATGGCATAAGATCCTACCTACTGGCTATACATTTGGGCCCAATGCAGAAGAAGCAGACAAAAGCACACAAGTGCCTGTTTTTCCTGGGAAGGGGTTTGACTTTATATTTTCCACTGCTTTTTGAGAGTCCATCTTCTACTCTGTCTGCATCTGGGTTCTGTGATCCTCCTCTATGGGGACACTAATGGGTTTTGGCACACCCTCAACTACGGGAAACCTCTAAGAACAAAGTTAGTTCTTAAGCATCAGACTCTTGATTTTGGCTCATGTCATGATCTCAGGGCTGTGAGACCAAGCCCCGCACTGGGCTCTGGGCTCAGTGTGGAGTCTACTTGGGATTCTCTTTTCCTACCCTCCACTTGTACTCTTTCTCTAAATAAATAAAATCTTAAAAAGAAAAAAGAACAACAAAAAAGACTGAGGTTCATGTCCAAGTTGGTGACCATAGGAAGGCCTAAACTCACCTCTCCATGGGCACACTGAACCTGTACCTACATATAGAACAATTCCTCCTGAAGAACTGAGGGCTGACTGAACAGCTTTGTACAACAAGGGAGAGAAGATCAAACAGAGAATGGCAGGAGAAATGAAAACACAGGAATGGTAGAAACCCCACCCCTGATACTGCAAACTGCAGTAAGAAGGGAGAGACCTGAAGGATCAGGAAGACACATCTACTCTGGGGCAAAGCAGAAAAGCTATTGTTTAAAAGGGGAATGAGAGGGGCACCTGGGTGGCTCAGTTGGTTAAACATTTGTCTTCGGCTCAGCTCATGATGCCGGGGGCCTTGGTGGAATCTTGTATCATGTTTCCTGCTCAGCAAGGAGTCTGGTTCTACCTCTTACCCTCCCCTTGCTCATGCTCTCTCTATCCCTGTCTCTATCTCAAATAAATAAATAAAATCTCTAAAAGGGGAACTAGACTATAAAGTAACCAGGACTCCGTCAAATGTCTGCCTAATGGCCAGGGAGCAGGCAGAACAGATTCTCGGGTCAGAGGCACTGGCGAGCATCACTGTTCACATGACGCCTTCCCCTTAATCATGAGGATAGAAGCAAAGTCCATCATTATAGCCAGCATGCTGCCTAAATAAGCCCCAGGCCAGTAGTCCACTCCAGTTCCAGATACAAGAAAAAGGGTACAAGAAAAAGCCAGGGTTCACAAGGACAACTAGGATATAAAGGAATTAATCTTCTGCTAAATGATGGGACACTTACTGGAATATTCTCCAGAATTGGAGGTGCTGCCAAGTACCAGTGTTTTTGTTCCCCCTTGACCTTGACAATGCAGATAAAAGAAGCGTCTGGGTGCTCTGGATGGCATGCTGCTGCTAATGAGCCCTAGGACTCTCTTGATTTCTTCATTGTCCAATTGTTTGTTTAGTAACATGTTTTT
Organism: Mustela erminea; assembly: GCF_009829155.1. Classification (NCBI taxonomy): domain Eukaryota; kingdom Metazoa; phylum Chordata; class Mammalia; order Carnivora; family Mustelidae; genus Mustela; species Mustela erminea. Next base: position 176,809,135 of record NC_045614.1, read on the forward strand.
CAACCTCCATATGTTGGTGTACTTTCTAGTTTTTTTTCTTATAATTATTTACTAGTTTCATACCATTGTGGACAGAAAAGATGCTTGATATGACTTTACTTATGTACTGAAACTAGATTTGCTAGTCCATTTCACAACAATTAAAATGCGAACCATGGACTGCTATAACTGATTTGTATCCGGAAATCTGTTATAACTTTATTGTTCTAGGGTGTTTATCTTTAGAAACATGTATATTAAGCTAAAGTTAAAATAATCTTGCATTTTTGAGCATCCAGCAATGGAGTCAAGTAGTATGTGGTGAAAATTTCCTTCATTCCATATAGTCTTTGTAAATCTCAAATACTAGTTTTAAAGCATAGCCATGAACTATCCACAGAATTGATAATCCATATAAGATGTTTTAATACAGAATATTCAGGATCTTATTACTTGAAGCAAGATATACACAATGATTTAAAAAATTTTCTAAAGTCCAGGTAAATTTGTTCAAATATTCTCTAATGTGTATTACTTACTCTTAGTCACTTAGTGTCTTTTTTACACTTCAGAAGGTATGAAATTATTGCAGCATTATATAGGATGATATTAACTAACATCAGTAGTCCTGAAATTAGTCATTTAATAATCTCTCCTTGCCCTGAATGAAGCTTGAAGTTTTGCAACTCACTCTAAGGCATTTCTTATTAATGAAAAAAAAAAAAAGAAAAGAAAAGAAATAAAGAAAAAGAAAGAGAAACAAACAAACAATGCAATCTGTTATGGTGGCAGAGATCATTGCTTTCAATATTTGTGCTGTTCATTTTTTTTTTCATGGCTGCCATCTAAGCTTTTTGTTTGTTTGCTATTCAGTCTTTTATATTTAAGGTAGAGGATGTAACCAAGAATCTCCCATTGCAATGTGTACAGAAATGACATGTACCACTTCTTAAACTTGCTCATATCAATCTCCTAAATGTGGCCTTCACATTGTTTCTCTGTCTGTTGATTGAATGGAAAGGACTTCTAGGATCAAGAAAAGAACAGAGTGAGAAGATAAAGGAGACAAGGTGCTTGAGTGACTGGGAGAAATAGAACCTCCATGTACATATTAGATAGTAATGGAAGAAAAAAATAAACCTGCCTATGAGAAGACACTGAAATTTTGGAATTGTTTGAGCAGTTAATGCACCTTGAGTAAAGCATACCGAAACCACAGTATGCTCATAATTATATTAGTTTGGAATCAGAATCATATTTTCAGGAAAAATTTTTATATTTACATTTCATATATACAGTGATGTTATAGTTTTTTAGTTAACTAAAGTGATAACTACCTTAACTGCTTACAAATGAAAGGAAATAAAGCTCAATATTTTCTGTAATGAATAAACACACTATTGGTAAAGAGGGACACTTGAGTTGTGTGCATTTTTGTATTATAATTGTGATGTTAATATAATAAAGAAAAACAAGGAAAATAATTATCTTTAATTATAGGTGTTAGGAATGGCTTCATATAGAAATCTTAAGCAAGGTCTTGAATAGTGATTATGAGTTTGCTGGACAGCAAATGCAGCATGAGATGCATATACAGAATTTTTTATTTTGTTGCGTTAAAAATATTTTGTTTTTAGGGAATATGGCATCTAGAAATGTTCAATCTACTACTGAAAATATTAGAGGCTAAGAGAAAATGTTAGATGCAAGAAATATATGGGTGTCATTATTTTATAATTGGCAATAGCTACCACAGGAATGGATAAAGAAACCATCTGGTGATCCAATAGAGCAAGGGTCAGCAAGCTGTGAAACATGGGCTAAATTTGGCCTGCAACTTGTTTCGAAAATGAAGTTTTATTAGACTACAACAAAACATGTTCATTTGCATCTGGTAAAGCTGAAAACATTTACTATCTAAAGCTTTACAAAAAAAAAAAAAAAATCAGCCGCAAATGTAGAGGTATAGCTAGAAGAGACTTTGTATTAGAAGAGTATACATCAACATTAAAGACCAGTTAAGGGTGGCATGGAATGATCAGAGACATAAAATAGGAAGGACAATAGAAGTTAATAGAAAACAAAAAATAGGAAGGACAATCGAAGTTAATAGAAAACAAAAGAAGTAGAAAATGCTGTTTACTCATCATGGCAGAAATTTGTAGTATGATTTGGTCTAATGACTATCGTATTGAACACCTAAGGTGGTCTAATGACTCTTTTATTGAACACCTTAACACTGTAAAAAAATAAAGATTGAATCGTATCAAGGAATAAATGAGAATTGAATAATATGTTTTTTTAAAAATTTTGCAGTGAAAGGGAGAAAAAAATGAAAAAAATATTAACTACTTGAGTGATAAAATAATGAAATTCTACATGTTACTTTATTTAACTTATTAGGTTAAATAACAAGAGCATGTTGCTAAGTGAGCATGTTGCTAAGTGAGCATGTTGTGAGAGGCTAAATGGAGGAAATCCAGTATAAAGGCAGCAAGATTAACTTGAATAAGAAAAGAGATGCCTCACCTTTTGCTGCAGTGGAACTGAGTTGACAAATATACATAGTATTATAGGTGAATTGAAAATTAGAAGTGATGGAATGGGGACATAACAAACATACACGTGGTATTCTTCTCTTCATCTATACTCTAGAAGCCAATTCATCTGCTTAGAAGCAAACGTGGTGGGCTTGAAGAGAACAATAAAGTACTCTGAAGGACAAAGTAAACCTATTCACTTGAGTTGAAAAATAGACACCTGTAATCTTATCTATGCACATACAAACAAATTCTCTATAGTTTTACAATGTATTTTTATCTTGATGGGATAGTATTAGGTGAAGTTCTGAGAATTTCAATTAACTGAGTATGGGGACTCCATTTGTGAGGAAGGCCTGCCACTGGTTTTCCTCGTTAGAGAATAAAAATTTTGAAATCCACAACAAATTTTATTGGTTGGCTGCCATTAAGGGTTCCAACACTTAATTTTGTGGCCATATCATAATAACTTGGTAGCATTTTAATCTCTTTGGTGGGGAGTGGTACTAAATACTGTATTTTCTTTGGATTGTTTTATATGCTCATCATATGAATTATTACACTTACCAATTATGTCTGAAATTAATCATCCCTAAATTTAACACTAATTATGTAAATAAGATTTTTTTTAAAAGTACAGAGTGATTTACACCTATTTGAACTGTAATTCTTGTTATTTTTGACTACATCTAAATTTAATGAACTTGGATAAAACAAAGTTGGTATTTGAATTAAAACCTGATTACCGATTACTTATTTGTTATAGTCCTGTGAAATTTGTATTTAGCAATTATATTAATTTTAGGAAAGTGGTTTTAATAGGATTGGAACAGGCTTCTTGAAAATACAGAAGCTTAGGTTTAAATTCTTGTCATACTTTACTGTGAGAATTCAAAGTTGTAACAATACAGAAATTTAATTAGTATGATAAGCTATTTGTCCTTATAACTTAATTACCCAGATCATTCTGAAGCTATGCTGGAGTAGCTGTGAACATTTACCATTCCAGAAAGTGCAGTATTGCCAACAGTATCAGGATCCTTGGGCAGACCCAGCTTGCATACAATGCAGCTTTGCACGATTAGCTCCGTCCTGTTTCTATCCCTAAAAATGTTCTGGGTCACAAGTTAAAATGATTTAAAATAAAATTTAATGCATTATCTTTCCCTGTGCCCCACCTGGGTGGCTCAGTTGGTTAGGCATCTAACTCTTGATATCAGCTCATGTCTTGATCTCAGGTTTGGACTGCACATGGGGCATGGAGCTGAATGAATGAATGAATGAATGAATGAATGAATGAATAAAATTTAAAAAGCTAAACCAGTAAACTATAAGGCTACTTTTTGCTATCAACTATCCATTTAAAAGTACTTTGAACATTTTACTAATTGGAAAAATATTTTAGTTAGATAATTGACCTAATTATGTTTAACTCTTACCTTCAGAGTAATTAAACATGTCTCAACTAATTATTTATTAATCTCCCAAAGTTCTTCAATAAAACTATTATACTGTAACTTTAACCCTGAAGTTCAGTTGAAGATTCCATGTTTCCAAAATACTGAATTTCAGTATTCCTACCCACATATGGTCTCAAAACTCCTGGAGTTTCTTTGGATAATTGAAAGACCCACTGAAATTTTTAAAAAAATTTCAGTAGTCTTCTACTCATCCACAAGGGATATATTCTAAGATTCTCAGTGGGTGTCTGAAACTGTGGATAGTACTGAACCTTTTATATAGTATGATTTTGTTTTCCTTACATACATACCTATGATAAAGTTTAATTTATAAATTAGGTACAAGAGATTAACAACAATAACTAATAAAACAGAAATATTTAACAATATGCTATAATAAAATTTATGTGAATGTGGTCTCTCTCTCAAAATATCTTATTGTACTGCACTCACACTTCTTGTGATGATGCAATGCCTACATGTTGAAAGGAAGTGAGGTGAATGATGTAAGCATTGTGACATAATTTTAGGCTACTCCTGACCTTCTGACAATCAGTCACAAGGAGAATGATCGACATCCAGAAACATGGGTAATTGAAACTACAGAACATGAAACCACAAATAAGAGGACCCTCTATATTAAAGCTGCTTTATGTTTAAAGTAATTGTGTATGCTGTCAGCAAATCAGGATAATGAACATGTCCCTTACCCTAGAAGATTTCCTTGTGTGTTTGTAAACCTTTCCGACTGCCTCCTGCTGTATATCACAAGCAACCACTCTCTGTCACTATAGATCTGCATTTCTACAATTTTATACAAGTAGAATTTTATGGTAAGTAGTTTTATATCTCTGGCTTTTTCACTCAGCATAATTATTTCAGATTGATCCGTGTTGTAGAATGAATCAATGTTTTATTTCTTTGCATTGTTGATTATCACATTGTATGGATATATGATAATTTGTTTACCAATTAACCTGTTGGTGAACAAAATTATTTCCAGATTTTGCCTATTATACATAAAGGATATAAGTGTATGCGTATAAAAATCTTTTTAAAGACATATGTTTTCATTTCTTTTGAATAATTACTTAGTATAACGACTGGATCATATGAAAGCCATATGACTAATATTTTAAGAAATAACTATGATTCTTTCTAAAATTATAAAATTTTACACTTCCACCAGCGGTAAATGAAAATCCAGTTCCTCCACGTCTTCAACAACATTGAGTATGGCCAATTTTCTATTTTTTTCCATTATAATAATTCTAATTGATATATTATTAGTTTGTGATTCTATGGCTATTTCTCTAATAAGTAATAATGAACATCTTTTCATGTGCTTATTTAACATCTCTGTCTTCTTTGATGAAGGATTTTCAAACGTATGTTCTCTCTGTTTTTAGTTGTTTTACATTAAATTTTAGTTTATATATTATATATTCAAATTCCTTATCAGACATATTATTTGCAAATATTTTCTCCACTTAAGACCTGTCTTTTCATTCCCTTAACATTCCCTTAACATTCCCATAACACCCCTTTTCATTCCCTTAACATTCTTTTTTAAATCTCAGAAGTTAACTTTCAGAGGTCAAAGTGTGTTTTTTGGGATATGGACATCTCTATGGATGTGCAGTTGCTGCAGCACCATTTGATGAGACTATCCATTTCCTCTTGATTTGCCTTTTCCTCTTTCTATAAAATTGTCCAAATAAATATGTACATATCTATTTCTGGACCCTCTATTCTCTTCCATTGACCCATGACAGTATGACATTCTGGCGATTAATGTAACTTTATAAGTCTATAAATCTAAAAATTAGGTACTGTTTGTTCTCCATCTTTATTTTTCCCTTTTTATAAAATTTTTAGGTAATTTATATTTGTATTCTTTGATACATTTTAGAATCCACTTGTCAATTTCTTTTAATAAACAAAAATCAACTCTACCTCCATGTGTAAGCAACAAATATAAGAAAATAAAAATTTTAAGATGCATTTAAATTAGTATGACAAAACACCAAGAAAAAGAGTAATAAAATATTTGCAGAATAATTTTCCTCAGCAGCAAGTTTTTTCTTTAAAAAAGGTCTTAAAAAAGGGGATGTATCATATTCATGGACTGTGATAATCAATAAAACATGGTAAGTCTTCCCTAAACTGTATTATAAATTAACTGCAACCATACACAATATTTCTGTAGTTCTTTTTCTAAACCTAAAAAGACACATTCTAAAGTTTATATGGAAATGCAAAGGATCAAAAGTCATCAAGAACAGAGGTTAGCATACATGTTTTGTAAAAAGTAGGATAGAAATTATCTTTTTTATGCTTAAGATGTTTTTATTTTTATTACTGTATATTTGACACAGTTTTATTAAAATGTACCACATATGATTTAACAAGTCTACACATTATGCTATGTTCACAAGTGTAGATGGTATCTATTGCTATACAATTCCAATGCAATAGCATGGATTATATACCCTATGCTGTATATTTTATCCTCATGACTTGTTCATTTCATAACTGGAAACCTCCCATTCACTCATTTTGCTCACCTTCTGACCTTTACTCTTTTCTGGCAACTATAAGTTTGTTCTCTGTATTTACAAGTTTGTTTTAGTATTTATTGCTTTTGTTTTTAGATTCAACATTTAAGTAAAATTCTATGGTTGTCTTACTCTGACTTCTTTCACTTATAATATGCTCTAGACCCATCCATGTTGTCACAAATGACAAAATCTCACTCTTTTTTTGTGGATGAATAATAATTCATTGTAAGTATATATACCACACCTTCTTTGGCCTTTCATCTATCCATGGATACTTGGGTTGTTTTCATATCTTGGCTCTTGTAAGTAATGCTCCAATAAGCACAAGGGTGCATATACCTTTTGAAATAGTGTTTTTATTTCCTTTGGGTAACCACCCACTAGTAGGATCACTGGATCATATGGTATTTCTATTTTTAATTTTTTGAGGAACCTCCATATTGCTTTCCACTGTGGCTGCACCTGCATTCCCACAAACAATGCACAAGTTTGTTTTTTTCTTCTAATATCATTTTCAACACTTATTTATTACCTTTTTGATTCTAGCCTTCTTGACAGGTGTAAGGTGATATCTTATTGTGGCTTTGATTTTGCATTTTCCTGATGATTAGTAGTGAGCATTTTTTAATTGTTGTGTTTGATGTGTTATATAAGTTCTTTATATATATTGTATATTAATCCCTTATATTTATATATATCAGTTTCAAATATCTTCTCCCATGCGGTAGGTTGCCTTTCCATTTTCTTGGATAGTTTCCTTTACTGTTCAAACTCTTATTATTTTGTTGTACTAACAGTACTTTATTTTTTATTTTGTTTCTTTTACCCAAGGAGATTTATCTAGAAAAACATTGCTGAGGCCAATGTAAAAGAAATTACTGTCTGTGTTTTCTTCCAGGAATTTTATGGTGTCATGCCTAACATTTAGGTCTTTACTCCTATTTGAGTTTATTTTTGTGTATGGTGTTAAAAAGTGGGTCTAGTTGCATTCTTTTGCATGTAGCTGTCTAATTTTCCCAGTACCATTTATTAAAGAGAATGTCTTTTCCCCATTGTATATTCTTGCTGTCTTTGTTATAGACTAATTATATGTTATATAAATATATAATATATTAAACTATATATAAATTATAAATGTTTATTTCCAGACTCTTCTGTTGTGCTCTATTGCTCTATGTGTCTATTTTTGTGCCAGTACCATACTGTGTGATTATTATAACCTTGCAGAATACCTTGAAATATGAGCTTGTGATACCTCCAGCTTTTTATTCATTCTCAAGCTAGCTTTGGTTACTTGAGGTCTTTCTGATTCCTACAAATTTGAGTATTATTTGTTTTCTGTAAAAAATAAAAAATGCTGTTGGTGTTTTAATAGGAATTGCATTGAATCTGCAATGCAATTGAATCTGTATGGTCATTTTTACAGTATTAATTCTTCAAATCCATGAGCATGGAATATTTTTGCATTTGTTTGTGTCACCTTCAATTTCCTTTATCAGTGTTTTAGTTTTCAGAGTCATGTCTTTTACCTTCTTGTTAAGTCTATTCCCAGGTATTTTATTGTTTTTGGTGCAATTGTTAATGCAATTGTTTTCTAAATTTCTCTTTTTGCTGTTTTATTAACATGTAGATACACAACTGATTTCTGTGTATTAATTTTGTACTCCGCAGCTTTACTGAATTGTCATATTCTAATAGTTTTTGATGTAGTCTGTAGAGTTTTCTATGTATAGTATCATGCCATCTGCAAATAATGACAGTTTTACTCCTTCTTTATCAATTTGGATGTCCTTTATTTCGTTTTCTTTGTATGTTATGATAGAACTCTTAGCATTATGTTGAATAAAAATGGTGAAAATAGACATCTTTATCTTACCCTAATCTTAGAGGAAAACTTTTCAGTTTTTACCATGGGAATGATGTTAGCTGTGGGTTTTTCATATAATATGGCCTGTGTTATGTTGAGGTATGCTTCTTCTAAACCCACTTTGCTGAGAATTTTTATCAGGAATGGATGTTGAATTTTATCAAATGCTTTCTCTGCATCTATTGAGATGATCATATAATTTTTCTTCTTTGCTTTGTTAATGTTATATATCATGTTAATACATTCCTAAATATTAAACCATCCTTGTACCCTGGCACAAATCTCATTTGACTATGGTAAATAATCCTTTAACTTTATTGCTGAAAGCAGTTTGTTAATATTTTGTTGTGTCTACTTTTATCAGGAATATTGGCCATTATTTTGACCATTTTTTTTTTCACTTTTCTGATTCTGGTATCACGGTAATGCTGACCTTTTAGTCTTATTTGGAAGAATTTTTCATCTATTTTATGAATAGTTTGAGAATAAGTACTACTTCTTTTTCAAATATTTGGTAGAATTCACTTGTGAAAATGACTGGTCCTAGACTTCAGTTTTTTGGGAGATTTTTGATCACTAATTTAATTTTCTTCCTACTAATCAGTCTGTTCAGCTTTTCTATTCTTGATTTAGTTTTGGAAGATTCTATGTTTCTAGAAATTTCCCCACTTTTTAAAATTGTCCAGTTTATTGACATATAATTTTTTGTAGTTGTCTCTTGTAATCCTTTTTTTTTTTTTTTTTGGAGGGGGGTCATGTTTGTTTTTCTACTTTCTTGTTTCTGATTTTATTTAGGCCCCCTCTCTCTCTCTTTTATTTTTTAAAGATTTATTTATTTATTTGACAGAGAGAGAGCACAAGTAGGTAGAGAGGCAGGCAGAGAGAGAGGGAAAGCAGGCTCCCCGCTGAGCAGATAAGACCAACACAGGGCTCAATCCCAGGACCCTGAGACCCTAACCTGAGCTGAAGGCAGAGGCTTAACCCACTGAACCACCCAGCTGCCCCTCTCTTTTTCTTGATGAGTCTGGCTATACAGGTTTATCACTTTTGTTTCTCTTCTCAATCAACTCTTGCTTATATTGATTTTCTCTATTTCCCTCCCTACCTTCCTTTCCTTCTTTTCCTTCCTTTCCTTCCTCCCTTCCTCCGTTCCTTCCTTCCTGCCATCCTTCTTTCCTCCTTCCCTCTCTTTCTTTCTTTCTTCTTTCTTTCTTTCCCTGTCTTTCATTTATTCCTCTTCTGACCTTTTCCCCCTTCTACTAAACTTGCAGTTTGTTCACTCTTCATTTCTAGTTCATTTAAATAAAATATTAAATTGTTTGAAATATTTCTTCTTTCTTGAGGTAGGCTTGTGTCACTTTAAAGTTTACTTTTAAAACTGTTTTTGTTGTGTCCCAATTTTTTTTAACACCTGTGCCTTCATTTTTATTTGTTTCCATGCATTTTTTATTACCTTTTTGATTTCTTGTTTGACCTATTAAGTGAGTAGTAAGATGATGGTTAGCTTCCATGTGTCTGGGGTTTTTCCCCTTTTTTTCTTCTAATTGGTTTCTAGCTTCAGACCTTTGTGAATGGAAAAGATGCATGATCAATCTTCTTAATGTGTTGAAGTTTGTTTTGTGCCCTAACATGTGATCTATCCTAGAGAATGTTCAATGTGCACTAAAATAATGTATATTCTGCTCTTTGGGGATGGAATATTCTATATACATCTGTTAAGTCCATCTAATCTAATGTGTTGTTTAAAGACACTGTTTCCTTATCGATTTTCTGTCTTGATGATCTATTCATTGATATAAAAACAATGGTAAAGTTCCCAACCATGAGTGTATTACTGTAAAGTTCTCACTTTATGTCTATTTATATTTGTTTTATGTACTTAAATGCTACTATGTTTGCTGACAGACATTTACAATCATTTTGTGCTCTTGTTGGATTGTTCCCTTTAGCATTATGTAATGACTTTTTTGTCCTTCTTGCAGGTTTTGATATAAAGTCTATTTTAGGGACACCTGGGTGGCTTGGTCAGTTTAGCATCTGCCTTCTGCTTGGCTCATAATCCCAGGGCCTGGAATCAAGTCCCACATCAGGCTCCCTGCTCAGTGGAGAGGCTGCTTCTCCCTCTGCCCTCTCCCCCATCTTATGCTCTCTCACACATGTTCTCTGTCTCTGTCTCTCTCTCCCTTTCTCTCTCTCTCAAATAAATAAACAAATAAATAATCTAAAAAAAAAGTCTATTTTGTCTGATATAAGTAATGTTATCCTGTTTTGGTTTTGGGGTTTTTTTGTTTGTTTGTTTGCTTGTTTGTTTTTGGTCCATTCTGCTACCCAGTGTCTTTTGGTCAGAACATTTAGACCATTTACATTTAAAGTAATTACTGATAGATATATACTTATTTCCATTTTGTTCATTGTTTTCTGATAGTTTTTATAGTTTTCATTTTTTTCCTGCTTGATTTTCTTTTGATTGGTGACTTTCTTATGTTTTGCTTTTTTTCCCTTTACTTTTTGTGTATCTGATATAGGTTTTGGGTTTGTGGTTAATATGGGATTTGTAAATAGCATTCTAAGTATATGACAGTCTATATAAGTTGATGGTCACTAAAGTTTGAATACATCTTAAAAGAACTTTTGTATACCCTCTTCACATTTATATACATATTGTCGTATTTACACCTTTTTACTTCTAATTTGCTTACTTGTAATCATGACCTTTTCTTTTCCACTTAAAGAAATCCCTTTAACATTTCTTGTAACACTTCTTTAGTGGTGGTAAACTTTTTTTGTTTTGGAAACTCTTTATACCCACTTCTATTCTGAATGATAACCTAACCAAGTAGAGTATTCCTGATTATAGTTTTTTGTTTGTTTGTTTGTTTGTTTTTCCTTTCAGTACTTTGAATAATATATCACACCTCTCCACTTCTGACCTACTAAGTTTCTGCTAAAATATCAGCTGATAGCCTGATGGAATTTCTCTTATATGTAACTATTTTCTTTTCACTTACTGCTTTTAAAGTTTTTCTATCTTTAACCTTTAACATTTTAATTACTGTGTATCATGTCTTGACAGCCTAGATTCATCTTGTTTCTAGCTCTCTGTGTACCTGAACATGGATGTCTGTCTTCTTTTCCAGGTTAGGGACATTTTCAACTATGATTTCTTCAAATAAGTTTTCTGTCCTTTTCTCTCCTCTTCTTCTGAGATTCCTATAAAAAATGTTTATTTGCTTTATGTTGTCTAAGAAACCCTTAATTGACTTTCATTTTATATATCTATCTATCTATATAGATAGATAGATAGATTTTTTTTCTTTTCAGTGCTCAGCTGGTTGCTTTCCATTGTCTTCCAGACCACTGATCTACATTCACTAATCTGTTGATGCCATTTAGTATATTTTTCATTTGATGTTATATTCTTCAACTTTGATTCTTTTTTATATTTTCTCTTTGCTGAAGTTCTCACTGAGTCCTTCCATTCTTCACTCTAGTCTGGTGAACATCTTTATAGTCATTGCTTTAAATTCTTTATCTGACATATTTCTTATTTCATTTCATTTAGTTCATTTTCTGAGGTTTTGTCTTAATCTTTTATTTTAAGTGTATTCTGTATTCTCATTTTGCTTGACTTTATGAATTTGTTTCTATGAATTATACAAAACAGCTACTTCTAAACTTGAAGGAGTAGGCTTATGTATGGTCATTCACTGTGCAAACAGCCTGGAAATTTTGGCTGACTTAGTGGAACTGTGGCTGGTATGGACTGGGGCTCCTGAGATGCTCTATAGAGGGAGTGCTCTTGTAGAACTGATGTAGATAAAATGGATTTAAGTTCTGGGTGGTCCCAGGGCCTTCCACATTAAGAGCACCCTGGCTGAACCTGAAGTGGGTGCAAGTCAAGGTGTCCTAGGGCTCTACATGCAGAGGGTACCTTGACTAAGGTCAAAGAGAGGTACAAAGCAAGGGGTCTTAGAGCATCCACACAGGGTGTAGTCCAGTAGGGCAGCTGAAGATGAGGTAGGTCGTGGACCAGGGTGTCCCAGGGTTCTATACACTAAGGGTATCCTGGCAGGACAGCTTAAGCTAAAGTTAGTGCAAGCTGGGATGGTCAAGGGCTCTTCACACTGAGTGTGCCCTGGTGGGATATCTGAAACTGAAGTTGGTATAAGCTGGGGTGGCCAAGGATGCTCAGCACATTGAGTGACCTGACTGGGTGGCTGGAACTGAGGCAGAAATGGGTTGGAGGTTCCTGGAGTGCTCCACACAGGGAATGTTTTGATGGGAGAGCCGGACCTGAAGCAGATATTAGCTAGGAGGCTCCAGAGTACTGTGCTCATCAGGGGCCCTGGCAAGCACTCTGAAGCTGAAGTGGTGTGGGCCTGGAGTGTGATGTAGTGCTTTATACCTCCAACACTTTGGTGCAAAGACTGGAGTGGCAATGATCACTAACCAATGGCAATGATCACCTTGTTGGGATGTCTGTGGGTAGTACGGGCTAGAGATCTGGGCCTCACTGAGGTGACAGTTTGGTTAGGTGGCAGGGACTGGTGTGCTTTCAAGGCAAATGGGGAGTGTAGCCATTGGCCCATTACCTAAAGAGAGTTCCCTCACCCTCTCACCCTAGGCAGAGTTCTAGGGTTGATTCTTTTATATGCTAGTTGTTTTTTAAGCCATGGCTATTTTTTTCTTTTTTTTCCTGAACCCAGGGTGTCTGATACTGGTGTGAGCAAGGGACCCAGGATTTGTTGAAATAGTCAGCCAGCTATAATATCTGGATCCTGTGTCTGTTTGCACCATCATAGTAAAGGAGTAGCATAAGCCATGGTGCTCACTAGCCCTTCTGACCTAGGGAGAGTTTCAACATCTCTCCAAACTTTGGTGCTATTCTAAGGCTGATTCTGTTATATCCTAATTCTTCTTAATTATGACTTTCTTTTCTGTGCCCCAGGGCTTCTAGAGATGGTGTAGGTTAGGGGCTTGGGCCCTTTGAGTGGCAGACTGGCTATGGTGCCCAGAACACTGCTCCCACTTGCACTATCAAAGTGAAAGGAAAACAAAAGCCATAGTACTCACAATCCCTTTCAACCTAGGGAATAGTTCCAGCAACTCCCTGTCATTTAGTGGTGTTCTAGGACTGGATCTTTTATATACTACTTGTACCTTTAAACCACAGCTTTTTTTTTTTTTTTTTTTTTTTTTTTTTTTTTTTTTTTTTCCTGACAGTCCCTTAGTACTATCTCTTCAAACTGCAGTTTGCAGCCTCTGGGTGGAGGTTCCCTGTATTATCATGTCTCCCTCTCTTATGCTGTTCTCTATATGGTTTCTATATCTTCTGTTGTGTAGAAGTTGTTGAGTCAGCCATCAGTTCTTCAAGAGAAATAGCTCTAGAAATAGGTGTAGAACTTGCATCCTCTAGGAGGATGCAAGTTCATGGTCTTCCTACATAGCCATTTTGGACTGAAGCCTAGCTTAAGAACAAAAATTTCTGGTAGCATTTTGTTTAGGAATGCCTTAAATCTGGGAGTCAGTTTTGGGTAAATCAACATCTTGAAAACCGTGAGTCTTCCAAACAATAATTACATTCCCATTTATTTAGCTTTCTTTAATTTCTCTCAACAGTGTTTATGGTTTTCTGTTACAGGTTGTTACATTTTTTCAGGCTTATATCTACTTATATATTAGTTAAGTTTCATCTTATTATTATTTGTTAATCTTGTATCTTACAGTCTTTCTAAAGTCACTCTAATATTTGTATATTTGATTGAATTTTGTTAAAATATAATCACATAATCTCTGAATAAAAAAAGATTTTTTTCTTGCAATATAGGTGCTATTTATTTGTTTTTTCTTGCCTCATTGCACTAACTGGACATTCAGAATAGTTCAATAGAAATGTTGATATGCTTGTCTTATTCCTGATTTTTGTAGAGACTTTTTGAGACTATGGATTTAAGTGCAGATTATCAGGTTGAAAAGATTTGCTTCTGTTCCCAGTTTAAGAGATTTTATATCTTCTTAAAGAATTATCATCATATAATATCCACATTGATCTCATCTAGTGGTTTAAACTTCTAACACATGGTAATTTTCATTTATAGGATTTTGATTTGCTTTTTTTTTTTCATTTATTTATTTGATGGATAGAGATCACAAGTAGGCTGAGAGGCAGGCAGGCAGGGCGGGGGGAAGCAGGCTTCCCGCTGAGCAGAGAGCCCGATATGGGGCTCAATCCCAATACCTGAGACCATGACCAGAGCTGAAGGCAGGCTTAACCCACTGAGCCACCCAGGCACCCCTGATTTTTTTTTTTTTTTTTTTTTTAAGATCTCATGTGTATTAATTTGTTTTGGCTGCCATAACAAAATTCTAGAGGCTGGGTGACATAAACAACAGAAATTATTTTCTCACATTTGGAAGTCTAATATCAAATGGTAGTTACTTTGATTTCTCTTGAGATTTCTCTCCTTGACTTCTAGACAGCTACCTTCTTGTTATGTTCTTATACGAGTTTTTCTTTGTTCACTGCAACCAAATACATATTATCTCCATAAACACAATTTAGTCCATAATTCTATATTTATAGTTAACTTTCTGGAAATATGCAATAGAATGAAAATAACTCTTTTAACATAAATATCTGTTGGGGCGCCTGGGTGGCTCAGTGGGTTAAAGCCTCTGCCTTTGGCTCAGGTCATGATCCCAGGGTCCTGGGATCAAGCCCCGCATTGGGCCCTCTGCTCAGCAGGGAGCCTGCTTCCCTTCCTCTCTCTCTGCCTGCCTCTCTGCCTCCTTGCAATCTCTGTCTGTCAAATAAATAAATAAAATCTTTTAAAAAAACACATAAATATCTGTTAATTCTATTATCTGTATATGTTCTGGATTAGTTTTTGTTTCAAATTTTTTCATCAATATGCATTGTGTTTCCAAATTCTTTGCTTGTCTAGTAATATTTTTTAAAGATTTTATTTATTTATTCAGCAGACAGAGATCACAAGTAGGCAGAGAGGCAGGCAGAGAGAGAGAGGGGAAAGCAGGCTCCTGCCAAGCAGAGAGCCGATGCTGGGCTAGATCCCAGGACCCTGGGATCATGACCTGAGCTGAAGGCAGAGGCTTTAACCCACTGAGCCACCCAGGCACCCCCTTGTCTAGTAATTTTAGATTGAATGCTAGATATTATTAATTTTACCTTAATGACTGTAGGATATTTTTATAAATCTATAAATATTTTAAAACTTTGTTCTGAGAGGCAGTTATTTAGAAATAATGTGATTCTTTCAAGTCTCTCACTGACCCTTTTTGGATCCCAGATGTTTTCTTTCTGTTCACACTCTGTCCTCTGAACTTGGCCTTCTTGGAATGTAAATTCATACCTTAAATATGCTTGCAGTATTCTGATAGCATTGGGTATGAGAAATATAAAAATGACATTATTTTTAATTAGTATTAAAATATTTCATAAGCAGGGGCGCCTGGGTGGCTCAGTGGGTTAAGCCGCTGCCTTCGGCTCAGGTCATGATCTCAGGGTCCTGGGATCGAGTCCCACATCAGGCTCTCTGCTCAGCAGGGGGCCTGCTTCCCTTCCTCTCTCTGCCTGCTTCTCTGTCTACTTGTAATCTCTGTCAAATAAATAAATAAAATCTTTAAAAAAATGTATTTTATAAGCAATATTACTGTATCACTGATTTTTCTAAGCACTGAACAATTATTTTTAACTAAATTATAGCTATATCTATATTAATAGATTATACTAAAAGCTGACAACAACAAACATGCTTTAGTAAAGCTATCATAGTAATAATTAAATTTGATACACACATGTATATATTAATTGTTATCTTTTACATATTAGTCTCTGTAGCAGTTTTATGTAAGATTATCATAGGACAAAAAATCATAGGATAAAATATTTGTTATTTTGAAGAGAAATAATTTTCAATAATTAAACACTATTTTTTAAACTTAAAACATTCTGTAGGGGAACCTGGGTGGCTCAGTAGGTTAAAGCCTCTGCCTTTGGTTCGGGTCATGATCCCAGGGTTCTGGGAACAAGTTCCACATCAGGCTCTTTGCTCCACGGGGAGCCTGCTTCCTCCTCTCTCTATGCCTGCCTCTCTGACTACTTGTGATCTCTGTCTGTCAAATGGATAAATATGTAAAAAAAGAAAAAAAAATTGTAGTTTCATTCCTTTTAAGGATAACCATCTTCTCCTATGCATCAAAGTTGTTAATTTTAATTTTGAGGGTGATATAAAAGCAGTGAGGAAAGGCAACAGCAAGTAGTTAGGGTCCACATAGAATCTGTTATAATAATTTGTCAGCTGATGATTAAATGACTCCATTAAAAAAAAAACTGGCATAGGGAGGATGATATGTACATATATGAGTATGGCTAATATAAAAAGCAAATATAAAAAAAATAAAAGCCAATCCACAGATGTCTTTTTGTGAAAGCATGAAATGTTTAAAGCATGAAATGTTTAAAGCAAGGAGTAAGTTTTAGTAAATTTCTGTCAACATTTTTTCTTTTCTTTTCCTTTTTTTTTTTTTTTTAGATTTATTTATTTTAAAGAGTGTGCATGTGCAAGTGGGGAGAGGGGCAGAAGAAGAGACTCTTAAGCGGGCTCTGTGCTGAGTATGGAGTCCAATGCAGGGTTTGATCTCACAACCCTGAGATGATGCCCGGGGTCAAACCCAAGAATCAGAAGATTAACTGACTGAGCCACCCAGGCACTCCTATTTTTGTCCATATTTTAAAATCATAAAATAAGTTGCAACATGTTTTCTCTATTAGCACTTATGCAATCCATATTTGTAGTGATTATCTAATGCATCAAGTGATATACTAGACAGTAATCAATTATGCAATCTTTTTTTTTTTAAGATTTTAATTATTTATTTGACAGGGGGAGACAGTAAGAGAGGGAGCACAAGCAGGGGGAGTGGCAGAAGGAGACACAGGCTTCCTGCTGAGCAGGGAGCCAGATGCAGTGCTCTATCCCAGGACCCTGAGATCATGACCTGAGCCGAAGGCAGACACTTAATGACTAAGCCAACCAGGCGCCCCTATTTATGCAATTTTTAGCATAAAAACTCAGCAAAATTTAATTTTCCTTTGCAAATCACTCCTTTCTATAAGTGAAGAAGACTTATAAGTGAACAAGACTATCTACAATTGAGAGAGAGAATGAAAAAATAAAGTCGGTGTTTTAGAGAAAGAATTGTGATGATAGTAATGACAAAACAAAGAAACAAGCATGCCAGGTTATGGTAAGAATATTTAGGCATACTTTTAAGAAAGGCAAAACCATGTTATGTTGCAGATATTGAACTCTTTTAGAACTGTGAATAATATTATCTAAACCTGTTCTTTAAAAATATATTTTAAGCAATGAGTATTTTGGAAACTTAGATTGTCATAAAACCTGTTTCATTTTAAGCAAATATCTTTGTCACATAGGTTTACTTTGTCTCACAACAACCTTTGCCACTACATGTTCAATGAAGAGAAAATCAGCCTAGCTCTGGTGAATAAATTGTCATGATCACTGATCACCTATTCAACCATTTAGCTGTATTTGACATTTGATATATTAAGTAAAGGGATATATGTATAATCTTGGAATCATTTCTGAATCTACATTTTGAAAATAGTGTTAAGGAATATTAAAATTTAGTAACCAACAAGTATAAAAGTGACAGCTAAATACCAAATTCTACAATAGAACAAAGCAAATATGTTACATTTTCTCTGAACATAAGATTTTAGGTATGCTTGGGTGGCTCAGTTAGTTAAGCATATGCCTTCAGCTCAGATTGTGATCCCAGACTCCCAGGATTTATCCCCACATTGATCTCCCTGCTCAGTGAGATCCTGCTCCTCCTCCTGCCCCTCAATCCACTCATGCTCGTTCTCTCTCAAATAAATAAATAAATAAATAAATAAATAAATAAATAATAAAAAAATTTATGATTGTATTAAGAAGATAACATACTTACATAACCAGTACTATAATAACAATGACAGTTCAACATTTACACTTTATGGAGGTTTTCTGGATTCCTTAAGACTGTGTGAGTTGACATGAAGAAGACCACACCTTCTAGACAGAAAAGGTGTGTGTTATGGAGTAACAATATATGTAGTTGGACAGGTAAGCTATGGCAAATTTATTTCAAGTTGGATTTTTAATCAGCAGTAACTGGACATGGTGCACTGACAATAGGATGCTGACTGAAGGTTTCTGACCAAAAGAATATTACATGAAACCTTATGGTAATATATAAAGAAGGTTAGAAGGAGAAGAGAATGGAGACAGGGCAATAACTCATAATTCAGTTTACACAACTGCCACATATAAGAGACCAGGACAGTAGAAGTGGGAACCAAAAAGAAAGGCAGATATGTATATCTTTTACAAGAAGTAATTCACAATAAACTGTTTTAAAAAAATTGGTATATTCCTTTTTATATAATCAAAATACACATTTAGAAGTAAAATGTAAAAATGTACAGAAAATTACAAAATATTTATAATTTTACTATTTAGGTATTAGCATTTAAACTTTTTGATGATATTCTCTAAATATGTGATCAAACATATATTTTATATGTTACATAAGTATTATAAAGTATAACATATAATAAAGTATAAATTATGTAAGTTTTATGTTAATCATTACTGGATGTATATATATCCATAAGTACAAGTGCTTATATTTTTTGATTTAATAGAATTTCCTCTTCCTATATCTTTGGGGTATTTTTCAGTCTGGGTTAAGGTTCTACCATAGTTTATAGAATACAGTGATTTTCATTGGCCATAACTATTAAATAAGTGAATGATATTTTGCCAATTAAAGCTTTTTATATGAAGAAAGTAATAGTAATGATTTCAATACTGCTGAGAAATAGAGACCATTTCTTTCTAGGATAACTTCTGGTCCCATAGGAAATACTTTGTCTTGTTAAAAAATTCTAACTTGATACTGGCACGGAGGAAAAGAAAAAAAAATATTGAATATGGTAGAGACTGAGAGAAATATAAAGAAATAAACTCATAAATAAGCAATAATTTGAGGGAAGGATGTTGCATTAAGGAAATAGGACAAACTGTGTATGGAGAGTAAAACAAATGTATTAGTTTAGCATGAAATAGTCTATGATATAATAAAATTAAAAATAGGTCTTTGTATAATTTTGATGAAAACAATTATTTCAAATACTTGGAATAAAACAGCAATAATCTTTACTACAGAAAATTGGGACATTAAATCATTAAATAATGTGTCACAAATTATCTGTTAGTGTTATAATGATAAAAATATATAAGAAAGTAGATGCTATGGCTAATACGGGCCCTCAAGAAAAAGTCCTGTGAGACTTTAGAATGATATAGAAAATTCAGAAGGAATAAAGTGGTGAAAACTTGGGTGGTAACAAAGAAAAAGTAAGACTGCAGTGGACATTGATTTCATTCTAGTGCCTACTAAATCTCTTTGATGTTTAGAGCAGGTTTATTCATAAATGTGAAAAAGTGAAATAAGATGTCATTCAATAAGTAGATAAACAAAATGTGTAAGGAATCTCATTCAGTGATAAAAGGAAAGAAAAATTAATCTATATAAAACCATGGATGAATCTTAAATGTATACTGCTAAGTAAAAAAAGAGAGTTTGAAAAGGTTACATATTGTACAATTCAATTTATACAACATTCTGGAAAAGGCAAAACTAACAATAAAATGTCAGTGACTGACAAGGGCTTGGGGAGAAGAGGGTTGAATAATGTCTAGGTTTTCTGATACTATAATGGTGGGTGTATGATACAATGCATTGTTTAAAAATCATAGACTTTTACAGCCTAAGGAGTGATTCTCAGAGTAAATTAAAAAAAAAATAATAATCATTTAGGAGCTCAGTGATCCCAAGATGGAAGGCAGACTTTGCAAAAGAATATAACTATATCATAGATACATGGAATGATTTTACTAAAAAGATTAAAGGAAAATGGTGGTGAATGAGTAATTTTAGTAATAAGTGAGTATCAATAGACTAAGGGTAGAAAAAATTGTATAGAAAACACTTTCCTTTAGTTGATAAAGTAGATTCTCATAAAATTGTAAATTACCAGTTATGACCGAGTATATGTGCACTAGAATTGAGCAATTAATTAAATGTATAGTAGATAGTGAGATTCAAGTCACTTTTGGAGTACACATTTACAGATAAGCAAGAGTAAAAAATGAGAATAATTTCTTTTATAATGAATTAGAAGAGGAGACATCAATATGAACTAATATGGTTTAGAAAGAATAATAAAGGTAGATATATAAACACATAACTTGTTTTGTGTATGCACACACACGTTTGTTAGTACACTTACATATTGGTTTGTTCTGCTATCTGAGAGGACCTAGAAGCAACAACCCAGTAGAAGTGAGCACACACAAGACCCAGATCTTGGTTTCTAATGCTTTTCTGCAATAAAACTAACTAGACCTTCTTGGAGAAAGGGCTGATTCTAGGGATGGGACAGAGAATCCATAACATGAGCCTGGAGAATTTTGTAGTGTCAGAACAAAAAAATATGCTTAAAAAAAAAAAAGAGAGAGATAAAAAAAAATGAGGATATGTCAAATAGACAAAGGAGTCAATCAAAAGAGCCACTAATGGCCAAAAACTGGAAAAATTTAAACAATAAAGTGAATAAAGCAGTATTGGATTATAATTCAAATTACAAATACCTATTAATCAATACTGATTGACTTTATTATTATAAATAAATAAATGAAGAATGGACACATTCTCCATATGGAATTATGTGGGGTTTTTTTTTGTTTTCTTTTTTGTTTTTTGTTTGTTTTTTAAAAATTGTTTAACAGAGAAAGAGACACAACAAGAGAGGGAACACAAGCAGGGGGGTGGGGGAGGGACAAGCAGGCTCCCTAAGCAGGGAGCCTGATATGGGGCTCCATACCAGGACCCCTGGATCATGACCTGAGCTGAAAGCAGATGTTTAATGACTGAGCCACCCAGGCACCCCCAGAATTCCAGGTATTTTAAATAGATAAACCCCACTTCGAAGAAGCAGAGTGTAACTCCTCACTCCTTAACTATGGGCTGTAATAACTTCCCTCCAAAGAGTACAATATAGGAAGGGAGAACAAAAAAGTAACTCCATAGTGGAGAAACACGACAAACACTGCCTCAGCCAGATGGTCAAGTTTTATATAAACAGTGATAAATCATACTGATGTATATTTTTGATATGATGTTATGAAACCAACACTTAATCTCTTCAGTCCTCTTCTCAAAACACCAGTGAAATTTTTCTGTGAAAAATACTTAATATTTCGACAGAGACTGTGTGGAATTTGTATATGTTTTGGATAGTATGGTCATTTTAATGATATTCTAATCCATCAAAAGTATGAAATATCTCTCCATTCGTTTGTGTTTCCTTTGATTTCTTCATCAATGTCTTATACTTTTCAAAGTATAGGTCTTTGACTCACAGTTAAATTTATCCTTAGGTATTTTATGTTTTTAGGTGGAATTGTAAATGGGATTTTTTTTTTAATTTATTTATTTGACAGAGATCACAAGCAGGCAGAGAGGCAGGCAGAGAGAGAGGGGAAAGCAGGTTTCCCGCTGAGCAGAGAGCCGGATGTGGGTCTTGATCCCAGGACTCTGGGATCATGACCTGAGCCGAAGGCAGAGGGTTTAACCCACTAAGCCACTCAGGCACCCCTAAATGGAATCTCCTTAATTTCTCCTTCTGCCACTTCAGTATTCATTATTAGAAACATTAGAAACAACCAATTTCTGTATCCTTAAGTTTTGTATCCTACAACATTACCAAATTCATTTCAGTTCTAATAGTTTTTTGATGAGTCATTAGGGTTTCTAATAAAGAGTACTATATAATCTGCAAATGGTTGCAATTTTACCTCTTCCTTACCATTTTGAATGACTTTATTATTTTTTTTTTCTTTTTGCTGTAGCCAGGACTTCTAGTAATATGTTGACTAAAAGTGATGGGAGTGGGCATCCTTGTCTTGTTCCTGATCTTAGAGGGAAATCTTTCAGTGTTCACCACTGGGTATATTAGCTGTGAGTTTTTATCATTTCAAATTATATTTCCTCTAATCCCACTGGGTTGAGGGATTTTATCATGAACAAATGTTGTGTTTTGTCAAACTTCTTTTCTGCACCTATTGAGATAATCATGTTTTTTATTCTTTTACACATTAATGTTATATATCATATTGATTGATACATGAATATTGAGCCAGACTTCAATCCTGGGAGTAAATCCCACTTGATTGTGGTAAATGATTTTTTAATATTTTGTTATATTTGGTTTGTTAATGTTTTACATTACATTCAAACTTTGTCGAATTTGGTTTGTTAATGTTTATTTTGTTTGAAAATGTTTGCATCAATGTCCACCAGAGATACTGACCTGTAGTTTTCCTTTTTTATAGTGTCTTTGGGCTTAGGACAATGCTGGCCTAATAAGTTTAATTTGGATGTTGTCCTTCTTTTTCCATCTATATATTTTTTTTAATAGTTTGAGAAGAATAGTTATTAACTCTTCTTTAAATGTTTGGTAGATCACCTATGAAGCCATATGGTCTTTTGGGAGAATATTTGATTACTATTTCAATTTAATTAATAGTAATTAGGCTATTCATGTTTCCTTCTTTTTGATTCACTTTTGAAAAAAATGTATGTTTCTAGGAATTTATCCATGTATTCTAATCACCTTCTAGGTCATCCAATTTTTTTAACATATAGGTTCTTACACTAGTCTCCTTTAATTCTTTGTATTTCTATTGTCAGTTATTTTTCCTCTCATTTCAGATTGTATTTATTTGAGCTCTCTGCTTTTCTTCATAAGTCTGGCTACAGGTTTATCAATTTTATTTAACTTCTGAAAAAGGCAGCCCTGGTTTCATTGATTCTTTTTTATTCTTTTTCTATTTCTCTATTTCATTTATTTCCACTTTAATCTCTATTATTTCCTTAGTTATAGTAGCTTTGGACTTTGTTCTTCTTCCAGCTACTTTAGGTGCAAATTTCAATTGTTTATTTAAGAGTTTTATTGTTGTTGATTCTAGTGGTAGATCTGTATTGACATAAACTTCCCCTTTAAAGCTGGCTTTGGGGGCACTTGGAGGGCTCCGTGGGTTAAGCCTCTGCCTTCAGCTCAGGTCACAATCCCAGAGTCCTGGAATCGAGCCCCACATCACGCTCTCTGCTCAGCAGGGAACCTGCTCCCCCCTTCTCTCTCTGCCTGCCTCTCTCCCTACTTGTGATTTCTCTGCCACATAAATAAATAAATAAATAAGCTGGTCTTGCTGTGTCCTAAACATTTGGGGTCATTGTGGTTTCGTTTTCATTTTCATTTGATTTTTGTTGTTGTTGTTGTTGACCCATTGGTTGTTTAGCAACGTACTGTTTAGCCACTACATGTTTGTGTTTTTTTCCAGGTTTTTTTCTTATAGTTGTATTTTAGTTTCATATCATTGTGGATGGAAATGCTTGATAGATTCAAATGAAATTCATACAGTTCAATCTTCTTAAATTTATTGAGACTTGATTTGTGGCCCTCCCTGAGATCTATTCCAAGAATGTATACATTCTTGGGGTGCCTGGGTGGCTCAGTGGGCTAAGCCTCTGCCTTTGGCTCAGGTCATGGTCTCAGGGTCCTAGGATAGGACCCCACTTTGGGCTTCCTGCTCACCAGGGAGGCTGCTTCCTCCTCTCTCTCTGCCTACTTGTGATCTCTCTCTCTGCCAAATAAATAAATAAAATCTTAAAAAAAAAAAAAAGAATGTATACATTCTTAAAAAGAATGTGCATTCTGCTCTTTTTAGATGGCATATTCTATATACATCTGTTAGGTTCATCTAATCTTATGTACCTTTCAAAGACAATGTTTTCATACGGATTTTCCTGTCTATATAATCTATCTGTTGATGTAAATGTGGTGTTTAAATTCTCTACTCTTTTTGTTATATAGTCAATTTTTCCCTTTATGTTTGTTAATATTTGCTTTATGTATTTAGGTGTTCCTATATTAGATGCAAACTCACACTTCTTATATGCCTATTTTGGATTGATCCCTTTCTCATTATGTAATACCTTCTTTTTCTCATGTTGCAGTCTTTGTTTTATTGTCTATTTCATCTGATGTAAGTATTGCTACCCTTGCCTTTTTTAAACTTCCATTTTCAGTATATATATATATTTTTTTTTCTCTTCACTTCAGCCTATATTTATCCTGAAGTATGAAGCATCTTGTAAGCAGAGTATAGATGAGTCATTTTTTTTAATTTATTCAGTCACACTGTATATTATATTTGGACCATTTATTTATGTTTAAATGTATTATTAAGAGATATGTACTTACTGCCAATTAATTGTTTTCTGGTTGTTTTTGTAGTTCTCTGTTCCTTTCTTCATTTCTTGCTCTCTTTCCCTGCAGTTTGATGGAATTTAAAAAAAAATATTGTGCTTGAATAAATTTCTCTTAGTTTTTGGTCTATTGATTATAGGTTTTTGATTTCTGGTTAACATTGGGTTCACATATAATATGCATATGGCAGTATGCATTACATTGATAATTGCTTAAGTTTGAACACATTCTAAAAGCACTGCATATTTACCACCCCCTCCACATTTTATTTTTATCATGACATATTTTACATTTTTTTCATTTTGTGTATCCTTAGACTAGTTTTTAGATAAAATTGATTTTACTACTTCTGTGTTTTAACTTCCATACTGACTTTATAAGTGATTAATCTACTACTACTACTGTATGTTTGCTCTTGTCTGTAAAATTTTTTCCCTTTTAGAATTTTTTCACTTTTAATTATGGCCATTTATTTCCATTTTAATAATTCCCTTTAACCTTCTTTATAAGTCTGGTTTAGTCTTAGTGGTATAACAGAGCCCTTTCACCTTTTTTTTTTTTTTTTCCTGGAAAACTGAATCTCCTTTTATTCTCAATAGTATCCTTGTCACATTGAATATTCTTTGTTGTAGTGTTTTTTGTTCTTGTTCTTGTTTTTGTTTTTGTATTTTCCCTTTTAGCACTTTAAATATATCCTATCACTTCATCCCGGCCTACAAAGTTTCTGCCAAAAATTAGCTGATAGCCATATAAAGTTTCCATTGCGTATAACTATTTTCTCTTCCCTTAGTGCTTTTAAAATTGTCTATCATTACTATTTGCCATACTAATTATTATGTGTCTTGGTGTAGACCTCCTTGGGTAAATCCTGTTAGGGTCTCTCTGTGTTTTCTGGGCCTGGATGTTTGTTTCCTTTCCCAGATTAGAAAATTTTTCAGGTATTAGTTTTTCAAATAAGTTTTCTACCACTTTTAGACTTTTTATTTTATTTTTTATTTTTTTTATTCTCCTGGGATCCCTATAATGCAAATGTTATTACACTCGATGATATCACAGAATGCCCTTAACCTTTGCTCATTTTTAAAATTCTATTTCTTTTGGCTGTTCAGCTTAGCTTTTTTCCATATCTCTATCTTCCAATCACTGACCCATTGTTCTGCATCCTCTAATCTGCTTTTGATTCCCTTTAGTGTATTAGCTATATGGTTCTTTTCTATATTTTATATCTCTTTGTTGAAGTTCTCATTAAGTTCATTTACTTGTTCTCACAGTAGGTGAATATCTTTATGAACATTACGTTGAATTTTTCATCAGGCATATTGTTTATTTCCATTTCATTACCTTTTTTCTGTGATTTTAACTTTCTTTTATTTGGTACATATTCCTTTGTTTCTTCATTTTATCTAACTTTTCTGTGTGGGTTTTTTTTTTTTTTTTTCCCTACGTTTAAGACAGATCACCTGTATTTCCTGGTCTTGAAAGTAGTGGCCTTGCGTACTTGCATACAAGGAGTCCTTTGGTTTTCTGTGGTGCAGTCACCATTGGTCACAAAAAACACACACTTCAGTGTTGTCCCTTGTGGGGGCTGTATGTACCTTCCTGTGTGGCTGAGCTGCAATTGCCCTCTGCTAAGCCAGCTGCAATGACTTATTTTGCCTACTGTGTGGACCCTGGGCAGGATTTGAGAGGCCTGTCTACTCTGGCCATGAGCTCACTGGTGGGCATGCCTGGAAGTCAGCCTAGTTTGCAGTTAGCTGCTCTGCCATAGTGCAGGTATGTTGGGAGGCAAAATTGCTCCTTGCACAGCCAACTAAGAGACCTAACTCCAAGAACTTTGTGTGTGCTAGTTTATGAGCTTATTTCTTTCTTCCCCTTGTCAGGAGCTACTTTTGAGTGATTCTAGTCCCAGCTGGGGCTGCCTGTTGAGTGTATCAAGGCAGAAACAGCTTTGGAGTAAGGTCTACAGAGGCAGAAAGGTTGGATCAGGTGTGTCCACGGAAGATTATCAGGGTGGAGCATGTGATTCTAACAAGGTAGATGGAGAATGTTACCCCTAGTTCTTATAAGCATCTGACCATGTAGGCTGGAGAAGTAGCAAAAAGCATCCACCAGCACTTTTCTTTGCAGAGCAATCTAAAGATCCTTTACACCCCAGCATGATTAGTCATTGTATCTCCGTTACATCAGGCACTTTTCAAACTACTACTTCTGTACTGTGTCTCAGGCTGAATTATTTAGTTTGTTCACTCTTTAAGCATGGGGACTCATTTTCTTATCACCCTCTGGCTCTCCTGGAGTTAAGTTTGCTGATTTTAGGGTCCTAAAGTTAAGTCTTGGTGATTTTTAAATCCCCCATGGTTGAGTCTTATTGATTTTCCAAGCCAGACATGATAGGGACTTGTCTTCTTGGTGAGGTCCACAGTGCCATGGATGTCTGGTAGGGGGGCTGATCTTCTCACTTCCCTATGTTTGTGATGTCTACTGTTTGTGGCTAGTTGTACCAAGAGTCTCACTCCCAACTGTGTGGGTCTCCCTCCTGCCCTTTTTGATGGATCTTTTCTCTATGATTAGTTGTGGGGGTGTCTCTTCTAACAGTCTTCAAGTTGTTATCAACTTAATTATATAGAGAATTATGATAAAAATGTATAAATAACACATAGAAGAGAATAACTCTAGAATTAATTAATAACTCTAGAATAACTCATAGAATTAACTCTATAATAATTTTTTTAATTTATTTTTTATTTTCAGCGTAACAGTATTCATTATTTTTGCACCACACCCAGTGCTCCATGCAATACGTGCCCTCTATAATACCCACCACCTGGTACCCCGATCTCCCACCCCCCGCCCCTTCAAAACCCTCAGATTGTTTTTCAGAGTCCATAGTCTCTCATGGTTCACCTCCCCTTCCAATTTCCCACAACTCCCTTCTCCCCTCTAACTCCCCATGTCCTCCATGCTATTTGTTATGCTCCACAAATAAGAGAAACCATATGATAATTGACTCTCTCTGCTTGACTTATTTCACTCAGCATAATTTAAAGTGTACTTTATAATAATGTATATAAAATCAAAATAAATCCATTTAAAATATGCTTGATTTTTAGAATTTGACAATAATTCTAAAGATCACCTGAGAAAATATTTATGTCAAATTTTTCATGAAAAAATTACTGAAAATGGAGATCCTGACTTATCAGATAATAAAGTTCTATAAACATACCATTAGTAAAACAAAATCAGACTATAATATTCATAGATCTAAATTCATCTGAAATAATAGAGAACACCAAAATAAATCTGCATAGACAGAATACTAGTATGCAAGAAATTTGGGTGCCTAACCACAGAATGTTATATGATTCAATGTTCCTCAATAGGGGAATGGTTAAACTTTGTATTTCTTTAGGACACCATGCCATGAACTCATTAAAAGTGATAATATAGAGGGCGCCTGGGTAGCTCAGTGGGTTAAGCCGCTGCCTTTGGCTCAGGTCATGATCTCAGGGTCCTGGGATCGAGTCCTGCATCAGGTTCTCTGCTCAGCAGGGAGCCTACTTCCTTCTCTCTCTCTGCCTGCCTCTCTGCCTACTTGTGATCTCTCTCTGTCAAATAAGTAAATAAAATCTTTTTTAAAAAAGTGATAATATAGAAAGAAAAAATATTAATAGTATATAAAATATAATAGGTACTTCAGGATTTAGTATTATTAGCAAAAAAAATTATATAGGATAAATAGTTACAAATAAATAATATTTAAAATATGTTTTGTTAATAAGAGATACATAGCCATGTTGCAGTATTTCTTTTTTTTTCTTAAAACATTTCTTTGTTCTTTAATTTCTTGTCAATTTTATCTTTCTGAAAATATTTTCTTTATTTTGTCTGTGTTTTCAAGGATATTTTAACTAGATATAAAACTGTAGGTTTATAATATTGTTTTATTTCATCTTCTAGTATTTTGAAGATATTGTTCCATTATTTTGACCTCCACTGTTTGGTATGAATTTTAACTATAATTTGTATAATTCATTTGTATTCCTTTTTGTTCAGGTTGTTTTAAAAGTTTCCAGGTTCTCTTTCATTTTCAGCAAGTTAACTTTTAAGTTTCAGGATGTTATTTTCTTTGTATTTGTTCCAGTTGAGATGTGCTGATGTTTTTCTATTTTTTTTTTTTTTAAACAATGGGTTAATATTTCTTACAGACTTTATGGGATGCCTGGTGGCTCATTGGTTAAGCATCTATCTGCCTTTAGCTCAGATCATGATCCCAGGGTCTTGGGATTGAGTCCTGCATTGGGCTCCCCACTCAGTGGGAGACTGCTTTTCCTTCTCCTGCTCCTTTCCCTAATTGTGTGCTCTCTCTCTCTGTGTCAAATAAATAAATAAAATCTTTAAAAAAAAAAAAAGTATTACAAACTTTGGAATGCTTTTGATAAGCAAATTTTCTAAGGTCTCTTCTTTCTCATTTTCTCTATATGCTTCTTCCTGGATTTAAATACATTTTAAATCTATGATATTGTGCCTTAAGTCTTGTTTGCTTCATTCCAATTTTCCCCCTTTTTCATCTTTTTATTTTAGTTGAATATTAAATTTAAACCAGACATAAAATGTTCTAATCATTTTTCTCCTGTTATGTCAGTTTTAGAACCATTGAATTCATTCTTTTTCATTTTGTATTTTTATCCTTAACATTTCAGTTGGTTCACTTTTATATTTTTTATTGCACTGCTTAAATTCTCCATTTCTTTAGATATTTTATCCACATTTTCCACTAGATTTCCTATAATATTTATCAAAATTACTTTTAAAAATTCATATAATTTGAACACAGTTCATCTTTGAGTTTGCTTGTATAGTTTATTTTTGTTCTTAACCATGGTTTAGATTTTCTTGTTTCATTGTATATGTGTACTATATGCCAGGCATTTTGTGCAGAAAAACAAAACAAGCATTGAAATGTTTGTCTCAAAGAGCATATTTCTTCTTACACCACTTGGTAATGTGGGTACATTCAGTCATTCAAATATATTTTCCTACCCCTCACTTTTACACTTCAGAAGATCTCTTTTGCTGCCCTTTGCCAAGCCTTTAGAGCATGACTTTCCTGGAAAAGATATTGGTAATATTTCCGAAGTTCTCTTGTTTTTTTTCTACCTTACTTTAAACTATAACTAGCCTGCCTTCCAATTCATAAAGAACCAGCTTTAAGATTCATTGATTTTTCTCTATTTTTGTTTTCCATTTTATTGATTTCCCTTCTTTTTAAAAAAAAATTCTATTTCTTCTATGCAATTTGTGTTCTCTTGTTTCTTAAAATTGTTATAAAGTCTTTAATTTGAGAAAAAAATTTATAATATAAGAGTTCAGTGTTAAAAATTTCCATTCTAACTATTGCTTTATGGCATGCCACAGAGCTTGGTATACTGTGTTTTATGTTTATTCAGTTCAAAAGAAATTTTATAGTGTGTGTATGCATGTATGCTTAACTTGGAGGTATTTAGAAGTGGGTTATTAAATTTTTAAATATTTTGAGATTTTTCAAATATTTTTGTTGGTTATTAAGTCTAATTTAATTCTACTGTACTTAGAAAACAGACATTTTAGGGATACCTGGTTGGCTTAGTTAAGCATCTTTTCTTGATCTCAGCTCAGGTCTTGATCTCAGGGTAATGAATTCAAGCTTCAAGTTGGCCTCCACACTGAGTATGGAGCCTACTTTAAAAAAATAAAATAAAAGGGAAGAAAGAAAACGGACATTATATTATTAGAAATTATTCAAAATACTGAGGTTTGTTTTACAGTGAGAATATGGGCTATCTTTGTCAATTATCTATGTCCACTTTTTTATTTTTATTTTTTTTTCTTTGTCTACTTTAATTGAATCTGTTTACTGTTATAGTTTGGAAAAGTGTCCTATAATATTAATTAGGTCATGTTTGTTAATGGACTGATTCAAATCTCTTTATCTTTCTTGATTATCTAATTGTTCTGTCAGTTATTAAGGAAGGAATATTCAGTTATCTGACTATAGCTATGGATACTTTTAGTTTCTCTTCACAGTTCTTCTAGATTTCCTTTATATATATTGAACCTCTGTTATTAGGTATATGAACATTTAAGATTGCAATGTTTTCCTGTTTGTTTGACCTCTTTATAAACTGATCTTTATACTGGTAATATTATCTTCTCTGAAATCTACTTGGTCTAATATTAATAGATATCTTGGCTTCACTTGATGAATGTTAGCATTGTGTATTTGTTTTCATTCTTTTTCTTTAAATTGTTTTCTGTCTTTCTATTTGAATTGTGTTTCTTGTTGACATCGTGCAATGAGTTAGTTATATCTAATCTCTTTTTTAATTGGGGTACTTACACCTTTTTATTTTAATGTTATTGTTATAGTTTAAGCTTTCCTCTTGCTATTTATTGGTATATGTCCCATATATTCTTTGTATTTCTTGTCTCTTTTCTTGTCAATATAGGTATTGAGAATTTTCTGTGGTTTAATTGTATTTACTGTATTCACTTATTACCTGTAAGTCTTTGCTATTTTAATATTTGCTTTATGACTTACAGCATGCATCTTTAATGTATCACAGTCTACCTTAAAATAATATTGTAGAACTTCGAACATAAATTGAGTTTACAATATATTAGTTCATTTTCTACCCTACTTTTTGTGCTATTGTTATACATTTTATTTTTCCACTGCACAACACTATGGGTTAAAGCTGTCTACATGTATTTGAATAGTGGTTATTCCTTCACTCCACACTAAAAAATCCATGCTTTGAGGAAAATGCTTGCATAGGGCTGAAGAACTCTGTTCCATTCTGCTTCTCTTCCCTTAACAAACTGCTGAAAATTAGTAATTTATATACATGCTAGACAGCACCCCAAATACTCAGATACTTTAACATTTCTTCCATTCCATGGATTTAGTGATTTGCTTATCACATTCACATATCAGAAGGAGTTGCATACTGAAAGATCCTTTGTCCTCTTCTAATATTTTCTCTTGAGCTACAGTGAGTCATCAGTGTTGGCCAAATATTTAAGGGGGATTTTTAGGTTTATTTCAGGGGCTTCCTTTACTTCATTACTTTCTTTTTTGGGGGATTTCTCTCTTCAATTTTCAGCTATGCTAAGAACTCTTAACTACATAGTAAAATACCTGTAGTCAATGAAATTGTGACTTTCTATTTGAGTTTAAGGGCATCAAGAGAGAAATATATAAGTTCACATCTCAGTGAATGCAGTTCTTTTTTTCTCCAAAGTTAAATCCCCTCAAAGTTTTGCCTGGCTTTTGCTCTCCACCATAGTTTTAAATATTATTTGTGTAAACATATATTTTTGATCTTATAATTGCTGCTATAATTAAGTCCTTTACAAGCTACTCCACCATTACTTAAAGTGAGTCTTCAAGGATTATTATTTATTTTATTCTTTATATGGAATATTATGTTTCTTTGGCCTGAAATAACATGTTCTAAGGAATTTTCATGAGGCTATTTGTTTTATACTCTAAAAATATATTGGTATGTTTTGTTTCCAGTGTTTGAACATGTATATGATTTAGAGCTACTATATAGGCTATTTTTCATATTCAAAAATATAGGTGAGCATAGAGAATGTTGATTAGCCTCAGCCATTATTAAAATTATCTTTTCCTTAATACATTCATCTAGTGCATTGAGATCTTAAAAGGTGAATTCTAGAGCATGATGTAAGTGGTTGTGGGATGTGAAAACTGCCTGAACACAAAAAATTAATACCCTTCTGAATAAAAAGACAAGGGAAATATTCAGTTACTTTAATAAATAAATGGTCTGGATGCCCAAGGTGGACAGCTATGCAGGACACAGCCCATCATTAATCAGGTAAAATAAAGGGTGTGCGTTTTATTTTTTTTTATTATTTTTTTTAAAGATTTTATTTATTTATTTGACAGAGAGAGATCACAAGTAGGCAGAGAGGCAGGTAGAGAGAGAGAGGAGGAAGCAGGCTCTCCACTGAGCAAAGAGCCCAATGCAGAACTCGATCCCAGGACCCTGAGATCATGACCTGAGCCAAAGGCAGCAGCTTAAGCCACTGAGCCACCCAGGCACCCCAGGGTGTGCGTTTTAAAGAGTAATGAGCCTACTCTTAGCTGCCCACCTTGGCTGCTAGTATAGTCTTACAGCTAAGAAACAAGAAATAGGGAAAGAAAATATTTCCTGAAGGTCTGTGCCACAAGGATGTTGTAAAAATTTTTAGACCTATTTGCTTTGCTATGATCTTGAAGTCTAAAATGATACATTTTAATTTCAGGTGGTCCCCTAAAAGTGTTGCTCCTAGTAACTAGTGAAGCATAAAAAAGAGGGTTACCAGTAATTTAAGTCAAGTAGCTGGTTATATACCATGAAGATGGGAACATCACTTACATTCCCCAAAATCAACTTCCAGAATGCAAATATATCACAACCTAGACCTAAGCCATTACCCTTTTGGAAAGTGCCTTTTACCTTAACCCTCAATGTCATAATCTGAATTTTCAGACTGTTTTGTCAAACAGTTTCCAGAGTTACATACTAATTCTATACCAGCAAAGGAAATGTAATGATCTGTAACTGGGAATCATTGATACATTTCTATAATTTGTCTTTGTATTTCAAACAAAAACCAAATTATTCAAAAACCAAGCAATTTCACACAAGTGGAACTGAACTTCAGCAGAGGTTAATATGTTATTGACAGTCTATCATTGACATAATTTAACTAAAGTAATAGCTGTATGATTTTTACATAGACTTTGTGGGATGTTATTGATCACAAATACTGTCCAGTGTTTCACAATACAACAAACAGTAATAACTAAGAGTGGTTTTGTTTCTCCAGCAAATATATATATTTTTAATTTATTAAGAATAATGGTCAACTTTTAAGCTTAGCTTTTTTTCTTTATACTGTATGTCGTGTTATTCAATTGATTTAATTAGGCAAAAGAAATAAACCAAAATGAATTTAAGAAAGATATTTTAACATGTATTTACAGATGATATCCTGTTGTGTATATGTTAGTATAGGATCTCCAGAATGTTACAAGAATAAGTGAATTTAGCAGTTTTCAGGTTACAAGGTTAGTATATGAAACAAACTTTGTAAATTCACACAGACACATACACACACACAAATAGAAACTGACCAGTAAACTGCCATTACTTCCAAAAGCATAAATATATCTTACAATGAATCTAATAAAAGTTATGCAAGCTTTATAGACAGAACCCTAGAATATATGAAAAAACTTAAAGACAAATGTAGAGACAGACTACATTCATGAATTGTAAGACAATAGTTTTATGATATGTATTCTGCTAAATTAATCCATTGCTGCAAAAAAAAAAAATCCATAGTTTCAATGTAATCCTACACAAAAGACAAGCAAATATTTTGGAAAAATAAACATGTGGTTTCATAAGAATGCAAAAAATGTGGAAATGCTAAGACCTTTATAAAAGATGAACAAAGTAGGAGGAGTGCAATTAAGATAGTGTTACACTGGTATAAGAATAACAAATGGACTGATATAATAATACAGAATTAGGCCTACATAGATATGTTAACTGAGTTCAGTTGTTTTTACACAGTTTTCAAGTCAAATAAGTAGATAAGGAATTTTTGAGTAATTGACACTAACAACTAGATATCTTCATGGAAAAATAAAACTGGACACTTCGTTCTGTACTTTATAAAAATAATTTGAAATAGACCTAATTATAGAAGACAGATTCAGAGATATATAAACAAAATAAAATAAATGTCTTTAAGAACTAGGACTAAATTTTCTTAAATAGTACATAGTAAGCACTCATCATTTAAAAAATAAATTTTAGGGACGCCTGGGTGGCTCAGTTGGTTAAGCAGCTGCCTTCAGCTCAGGTCATGATCCCAACGTTCTGGGATCGAGTCCCACATCGGGCTCCTTGCTCGGCAGGGAGCCTGCTTCTCCCTCTGCCTGCCATTCTGTCTGCCTGTGCTCGCTCTCTCCCCCTCTCTCTCTCTGATAAATAAATAAAATATTTAAAAAAAATAAATTTTACATCAAATAAAACCTATTTGTTAGTCAAAAGACATCATTAAGAAATTTATTACAAAAGTCACATATAAAAGAAAATACTTGTAATACATTTATCTGTCACAGGGCTTACACCCAGAATTTAACACGTTCCTATTGGGACACCTGGGTGGCTAGGACAGTTAAGCATCCAAGTCTTGCTTTTGGTTCATATTGTGATTTTAGGATCCTGAGAGCATCAGGCTCACACTCAGTGTAGAGTCTGCTTTGGATTCTCTCCCTCATCTTCCACCCCCTCCATCTGTTCTGTCTCTCTCAAATAAATAAATAAATAAATAAAATCTCGAGATTTTACAAAAAATACTACTATACATACTCCTACACATCTACAATAGAAAATAAAAATAATAAAGTTTGGCAAAATTATGAACAGATATTTCAAAAAGAAAGATAAATGAATACTCAACTAAACATGAAAATAAATATCCTTATTTATGAAGAAACTGAAAATTAAACCCACATAAAAGACCATCTCATACACACTAGAATAGCTAAAATTAAGAGAACTTGGGCTACCACATTTTGGTAGAATTGACACAGTTAGAACTGTTGTATATTGCTGGTGGGAGAATAGTCCCATGTCCACTTTGTGGAATCCTGTTATAATTAAATATACATTAGGTTATGACCATGCAATTACTTTTCTAGGTATTTAACCATGTACATTTTTAAAAGATGTTATAAAAATATTTGTACATATGTATTCATGAGGCCCTATTTTTCAATCTAAATATTCATGAGAGAATGAGCAGTATATTTGGTGTATCCATGATATGGAATACTATTTAAGTATAAAACAAATGATGGATAAATTCAACATCATAGATAAGTCCAAAAATAGTATTTTGAAGAAAAGGAATGACATACAATCATACTGATAATTTTTCTTTTTGTCAGAAAAATAGTGATGATAGCAATAAAAAAAAAAAAACAGTTGACTCTGGAAGAGATGGAATTAACTAAAGCAGAGTTTGTGGGAATTTTCTGGGGTGATGAAAATTTTTCTACATATAATTGTTGGTAGTGCTTACACAGGTGTACACAATTGTCTGAGGTCATGAAACTAAATGTTTCTGTGTATAATATCATTTACAATTATAGTTCCATGCATGAAGAACCAAGAATGGTTCTATCAAAGAACCATTATGGAAAATTAAGTTTACACCAATTTGATGAACTTCTTATTCTTATGTAAGTTTTACTCATTTTTAGAGTATTAGTATTTATTTTCAGTATTAATTAATTCAGTATTAGTATTTATTTAGAGTATTAATACTCGGTTTTAGAGTATTGGTATTTATTTTCAGTACAGTGTTTGGGTTGGTAAACCAGACCATGTTGTGCTTAAGGAAAAAAAAAAAAAAAGGCATATGTGAGTACCCAAAGGTCTGAATATCTGACACTCAGTGTATGGGGTTTTGTTTAATTTTAATTTTTTTTTAAGATTTTTATTTATTTGATAGAGAGAGATCACAAGTAGGCAGAGAGGCAGGCAGAGAGAGAGGGGGAAGCAGGCTCCCCGCTGAGCAGAGAGCCTGATGTGGGGCTCGATCCCAGGACCCCGAGATCATGACCTGAGCTGAAGGCAGAGGCTTAAACCACTGAGCCACCCAGGCGCCCCAGTTTTAATTTTTTTAAACAAAGGAAATCTCATGGTAAAAAAGCATCTGAGATTCAGTTATAAATGTTGTATCTCCTCTCTGTTTATTTTTTAAAGCAATATATTTATGATTTTTATTGAACTCTTTGGATTTTCTACAATTCCCCAAATTTTCTGGACAACTATACAAATATAGCTAATAACTTCAAAAGATATGTAGACTGACATTTATTACTTAATAGCTATTGCTTGAATATACCACTAAATATATAAATATATTTTAAATATATTTTTGTTTTGGACAATGCATTAGGCCCTAGGACAAGAAAATAGTATGGTTAGTTTTGAATATACACCATAGATAAAAACTTACTAGCAGTAACGTTTTACCTCTAATTCCTATTCTTTTAACTAAGATAATCTTTTCTGGCTCATTTACTAACTGTATTGTTTCTTCTTTCATCAGGTTCAAAGTATTTTTATCTCATTTGAAAACCTTCCTATTTAGTCTTATCTCCACCTTAAACGCTTATTAAACATAGTAGCCTATGTATTTTCTTGGGGTGTCTGTCACATTTATGTTCTCTGGGCATCTTTCCATTTACCTTTCCATTTCATTCTCTGTACCTGGAGTATTTCTTTCTTTTTCCATCTGTTAAGCTATCTAAGTCTTCCCTCCAGGATTGATCCTACCACAAAATAAAACTGCACTG
This sequence comes from Mustela erminea, assembly GCF_009829155.1. Lineage (NCBI taxonomy): Eukaryota > Metazoa > Chordata > Mammalia > Carnivora > Mustelidae > Mustela > Mustela erminea. The sequence continues at coordinate 176,846,401 of NC_045614.1, forward strand.
CCATCTGTTTCTCACAAGTAAACAGTAGCAAGTATACCTTTGAATATACCACTAAAAGTCTATAAATTATTCTTCTCATTTAACAAAGTCACATAGGGAGAAACTCAAAAGCTAAACCATTAATTCTTATATCATTCAGTGGATATTATAAGAGTAACTTTATCTTTTTTTTTAAAATGTGTACTTTTTTTCCCAAAATATATTTATATTACCAGCTATGTTATTCAGGTTATACAAGTTCTGATTTTATGTTATAAAGGCATAATCACTTTCTAAGAAAGATACTGTAGGCTTATCATTATAACTACTTTAAAATTAAATTTGAGTCACTTAATGAATGAAACACTATTTTGAGTTAGTGTCCTTAATCTTCAAGAAGATATATACATGCACATAATTTGTACTCTTAATTACTAAAATTACATCTTATCCAGCAAGGCTTTTATTTGATTGAAATTTATACTATGAGATTAATGAATCTAAACTACTTTGGAATTTTGACCTGTAAGTATGTGTCTAAATAAGTGTGTAGAACATGTAATGTCTTATTTCCCCAAAATAAAACGAAAAATTAGTTAACAGAAAACTGGGTTTAAAGTTTGCTATTTTACAAGGGTTTAATCATTTCCAAATATATATTAAAAAAAGACAGCTTCTGAGTAATCTTTTAAATCATGTTTATCAATGTACAAAAAATGTATGTAGTGCCAATGAGAATCTATCTATATCAAGAATAATCAACATCTTAGTCATATACAGTCAAAATGCAGAAAGCAAGTTACAAGTTGTCATAGGTTACTTGCTCCATAATTAACAGATTCTACCTTCTAATGAGGTTTTTCCAACCTGAACTGCAGATCATTTTTTGTATGTGATTTTTATGTTGAAGAAAATGTATTTGGTTTTTTAATATTATATGCAATTCATCCTCAATACCATATTTTGTCCACATAACAAGACACTTGGTTATGTGATACTTGACCTGTTCTCTGAGCTCTCTGGACCCTATAGTATAATGCAAAAGACTCTCCTTTACCAGTTTAGCCACTTACCATGAAGCAGGGAATGTGTTAAGTACTAGGAACATAGTAATAGTAATAGATTTTGTTCTTTAATATGTATATCATATATATGTGCATAATTAAAATATTTAAGTGAAAGTATTGAAGATTAAAGAAATATATAACATTGGAGGATAAGAAAAGGCCACAGTAAGGAAAATATATTAATGAATGAGGAATAATGGCTATCTTAGGGGTGTCTGGCTGGCTCAGTTGGAACAGAATGAACTCTTGATCTTGGGTCATGAGTTTGAGCTTCACATTTAATGTAGAGATTACTTAAACATAAACAAACAAACAAACAAACTTAAAAAAAAAAACAAAACTGAAAGCCTTAAAAAATGGTTATCTTGGGACACCTGGGTAGGTCAGTCAGTTAAATATCTGCCTTTGGCTCTGGTCATGATCTCAGGGTCCTGGGACTGAGTCCTGCATTGGGCTCCTTGCTTGGTGGGAAGCGTGCTTCTCCCTCTGTCTGTCACTTCCCCTGCTTGTGCTCTCTCTCTTTCTCTCTGATAATCATTTTTTTTAAGATTTTATTTTTTTATCTTAAAATATAAAAACTAAAACTCAATTGGAGTAAACAAAGCATTTAAAGTATAGTGGCTTTTCATTGGCTGAGCTATTGTCAGGGGTTAAGGGATCCCATCACTGCCACAAAGAAATGTTAGCCTTAAAATAAAAACTAGTTATTTTACCAGCAAACATGGATTTATTTGGAAATAGAAGAATTGCAATCCAGGAAAAACAAACTGCAAGCAAAACTAGGTAGGGAGGGAGGATCCAGAAAAAGAGCTTTATGCTTTTTTAAAAGGTTAGTTGGATAAGGAAAGTATGTCATCATCTAGCTGGGATAGTAAAGTAGTATCTATATACAAGGTCAAGTCTGTGTCTTTCTGTTGCCTCTGCAATTGACTACAAATGGTAGGGTATGAAATCTCCCTCTACTGAAATCTTCTCACTTCATTTTATTGATGTTTTCTGTTGTTAATTTTCATAGCACTTAACAAATTACTGATAAAATGAAAATTAGACTATTCAGAAAATATTCATATGTAATTTCCAACATTTCCTTTTCATGAGTAGTTTTTAATATTATTAAGAGTTGGTGAACATAATATGTGCTTCTCAATGTTATTTTATCAACTGTTTTCATTACAAATAGAACATAAGCCAAAACTGAAAACAGCCTTTGCATGATTTAATGTAAAACAGATTTCTTGTACTGCTGACACTATAATGCAAACTTTTTTGCTCACACAGCTGAGAAAGCTGAAAATACATATAAAATACATATTTCATTTTAGAAATAAAAACAAATGGTTATAAAATTCTTTTAAATGAATGAATGAATTAGACATGGGTTTTGATCTTAAATGTGGCATTTTTTTTTTGATGAGCTTCATATCGGCAAGAAAGATTCAGTGTTAATATTCATTAACATGCATTTATTGAGTACTTACTCCATCAGAATATAAGGACAAGGCATAAGCTACAGGGAGAAACTGACTACAAAATAGAAAATTTACTGTACAACATGTAAACACGGTGATAGAAATGGCTGTGAAATGAGGAATGGGAGTGTTTAGTTCAAATCATCATGGCCAGAAAAAACATCACAGAAGGATAGGCAGATGGGCAGAACCAAAAAAACATGTTTTCAAGATGTGAAAACACCTGTGTGAAAATGGAAAAAAAAAAAAAAAAACAACAACAACAAAAACTAATGTTTTACTTACAAAACAAATGAATACCTACATACAATTGACAATTTAATCTTCAAAAGTATTTTATTAAAACCTATTGTTCTTTAAAAATTTTTCTAATTCCCCTTTAAAATTTAATTAAAAAACAGCAATAACAAAAAATAAAAAAACTATAAACTGTGCTGAACTGAACTGGATTTTTCTTAACAAGAGCCTATTTACATAATATGATATTTGGCAGGTCCAAATGATGGCACAAGACAAAAATCAACTGTCCACAGATTTTTCTTATTATCCAAATAGGAACCTCAGGTTCCCCACCAACCCACCTTAGTGGTTCAAAGAAGTTTGGGTAGCTTTTGTTTCTTTTTGTTTGTGTAATATTACTTTCATCATCCTAAGTAATTTAGTTGCTAGTAAACATTTTTTCTCTTAATATATTATGAAATTTTACTTGGTTGAATTTTTGTTGTTTAGCAAAGTAAATTTTAAAGATCTGTTTGGCTATATTATATGATTCATGAATTAGCAGCATGCAAGTAGAGGGGGGTGGCCCAAGGAAGCATACAAAATGGAAGGTTTTTATAGAAGGAGAGTGGGACAAGAAAGTTAATAACAAAAGAAAAGAACTGTTTGAGGCAAGGTGGTTTTCCTTTAAGGGAAGAGAAAGGGATCTTATAAAGCAAATTATCTAATATTTTTTGGAGGTGGGAGTGGAGAGGGCCTACATGACAGACTCATGGGTGCAGATTGGGAAATTCTTGAATGACCAGTTGAAAATTATATTCTTGGGGGGAGTTGAAACTGCCATTAGATCAGTATTAAGCACCAATTTGGGTACTCAGTCTAAGTGATACCTTTTTGGCCTGTAGTTTTCTTTTTGACAGTTTCCCCGCTTTTGATCAGATTCTAGGCTTTACTAAGAGATGTGGTCAAAATTTAAGGTATTAGCATCATTCTCATCCCCTGCCCTGAAGTTCCTACAGCTTTTTTGCTCCTTTACATGGCATCTGCAGACCCTAACATTTTTACTTACCCCCTGTGATAGTCACAGGCCATATCTTCTGGTTCACATTCTTTAAGTTGGTTGTTTTGTTTGTTCTTTAGATGTTCCAGTCTTGGGGAGATAACTTTGCTTGGTGGTTAGTGGTTGCAAACACATCTTAAAGTTTTGGGAGAAATAATACACCAAGGAGATTATTATGATTATTCTAAGTAGGATAATTTCCAATATTTGGAGTGTACTTTAGAGCCATGGTCCGCAAGACTCAAGCCAGTCTAAATCAAATAAATCAAGAAAGACCTCTTGGAAGTAGTCCCCTCTTTAAGTCATGTGGCTTGTTCTAATGTAATGAGTTTTAACTTCCCCTTAAGTGTTAATCTAGGCACAGCAGGTGTGGTACCCAGCACAGACACCACCTTGCTTGGCTGAAAGATAATCAAGAGCTATTCTATTATCAAGGAAAGCTTTGGCTAGAGAGTTTAAAAATCTTTGTTATGCTGCTATTGCTTTAGTGGCAGATTTTGTAATAATCTTAAGAATCAAAAAGTTCTTGATTATAGCCTCGTTTACTTTTATCCCTAACCAGGGAAATAAAAACCTGCCCAAAGGAGTAAATCCTGAATCAGAACAGCCTCCTAGTAGGTTTTTAACTCAACAATGTAAATTCAGGAGAGTTGACCAAGGAGATGTCTTATTTTGCTTGGGAAAAATTATAGGGACAGTTAAATTTTCTCCTAGCCTGAAATAAAAAAAACTTATCCCCCTCCCTTAGCAATGGTCTGGGAGATACATATGAGGGTTTCTTTCCAGGCCAGTGGAAGAGTAAAGGAAAAGAAAGAGAGAAAACATTTTATGTTTAGCTAAAATAAGAAGCCATGATCAATCCATTGGGTGGAAGCAGTCTATCTAGATATCAGCTACTTCTCTTTCTCATCAGTTTGATCTAGAGCTCTCTATTATCTCTTCCTTTTGCAGTAGTGTCCTTGTTCAGGACACTTTCAAAGCGTCTTGAAAGGCTATCTTCCTCTGATAATATTTTAGACTACACAGTCATCAGGCTTTAGACTGTGACTGACAGGTTCCTTTGAATTAGGATTCAGGAAAACATCTTTAACCTGCTGATAACAAGTTGGAGCATAAGACATTAGATACTTAGAGTAGTTAGTCATATTAGTGTGAAATAACAAGGGATCCACAGAAGGCTGTATACTGACAGAATTCCAAGAAGTTTGTCACATTTTTGTTAAGTTTCCTATAATTTATCAAGTGAAATAGGTGCCTTGATCATTGGAGATGATGGAAAACATACCCCAAATGGGAAACACATTATTTTAACTTTTTTGTTGTTCATTTTTTTTTCTGTGAGGGTATCAGCTTCATCAAGGAAAGGCTTTAACCCACCAGGAAAACACATACACATAACAAGAACATATTGATAACCCATATGAAGTAGGAATTTAATGAAGTCCAGTTGTAGGTGTTTAAAAAGTCCAGAAGGAGGTCTGAAGCCTCTGGGAACAAACAGGATTATGGACCAATCAAGTCAGATGTTCCTATTAAACGGCTTATGTAATTTTATACAAGTCTCTGTCAATGTTTGTTTTATAATTTGAGTCATCTTGAATGTACCATGTGGGGTGAAGGAATGTAAAAATTGAACAGTGGGATTTGTCAGGGGGCCAAGAAGCACTAAGCAGTCATCTTGAGCTTCCCATAGCCCTGGCTATTCACTGAATTTATACCCACTATTTGATTGTCTTAATTATTTTTATTTGAAAGCAGACTACTGTCCTGTCACAAGGACATCAAAGTGTCAAAAGTCTGGCAATGAAGGGCCATTTTGGTGGATGCAAAGTGGACGTCATTTACATGCATCACAATCTTACAAATATAAAGAAGGTTTAGAATTAGTTATTTGACAATGCTTCTCATGCTTACTTATGCTTGCTTATCAAATGAGCATAATTTAGCAATGTTTTTAACATGAATGAATGGAAGACTTCATTCAGAATTTGATTTGGGGAGGTTTGCCCAAAAAAGGAAAAGTTTTAAAACACTTGCCTAAATACGATCACAGATAATTATGAAACACAATATTTAAAAAGTAAAGAAACTTAAGTATCTCTATCAAAAGCAGACCAAAAGTCTAAAAACCTTTGCCCTTTTCACAGAGAAAAAACAAAATTTTAATAAATTTGTTTCAATCTCAACCAGTTTTGTCAGTGAGAAAAGCACTATGTCTCAGTTCTTAGAGCTGAAGCAATAAGAATTAGAGATCAGTGCCCAGAGTGATCAGTGTCCAGAGAGATCAGTGTCCAAAGAAAGCAACTTTCTTAAAGCAATAGTATATTCTCAAGGAGGGAGAGCTGGCAGGCCCAGAGGTGGGAATGGGTGTGACCTACAGGAGGCACACCCATTTGCTTTTGTGTGCATAGATCTTGCACCATGGCGGTCTCTAACCAACGCTGCTTCTAATCATTTGGAGGACTCCTTCCACCAGGTTGGGAGGAAAGTTTTTGAACCTAAAAGGTTTATACTAGAACTGTCATGGCAGTCTTCCTCATAGGGAGAGGTGGTTGTACCCACAATGTAAACATATTATGAGTCTAGGGCAGAGGTAGAAGAGAGCACATATTCTATACTTAGGTTCTTGGTCTGTCAGCCCCAAGTCTTAAAAGCCACAAGGTCAGGATGTTGTACCCCTGGACTTCTAATGTATAACCTATTTATCACTGTCCTTTACAATACTTGTAAGAGTTTTGAGATAAAGAGGGGAGATTTGGAGATTTGTAAAAAGGATTGGTACTCTGAATTGTTTTTGGAACCACACTTTTCATCATTTAAAGACTAGATTTGTGAAAAAAAGACAATTTAATTTTCTCAAAAAATTGAGTTGTTGCCTAAAAATCAAAGGACTAAGACACCATCCATGTATGAGTATGTCTTCTTTTCCTCTGGGTACATTTAGCTTAGAAGAGAAGGCCTAATTTTTTAAAAAATCAGGTTTTAAATATTGAACCAAGTTTTTGGTTCAGAAAGTTAGATACTCCCACTATGGGAACATTGTTTTCACTCTTCAGAAAGATTTTATCAATTTAAATTTCAGTTTCATCTTAACTGTTTTAGGGAACTCCTGATAACAGTTTCCTAGGGAATCCTTTGGAGTCCTGTCAAGTCTGCGGGGGCCCAAGCAGGGGCCCTCCTTCAGGCAGCACTCAAACAGAGGAATTTGCATAAGTCCTTTGTAGACAAACATTGATCTTTAGGCCATCATTTTGAAGGTGGACTCTTAGAGTGAAATGTGGGAGACAGATGTTATTTTAGGTCTCTCAACTTGGAGTTCTGGTGTTACAACTGTAAAGCCAATGGTTTGGAAGATTTTTTTTTTTTTTTTTTTTTTTAACAATCTTGCTTCAAGATCCTTTCAAAATGCTCAGCTGTAGCTATGAGCTTAGTCAGGCCTGTAGCCTTGCATCCAGTTTTTCTGTGGTTTTTATTAACCCACTAAACTCTAGGGGATAATCCATTTATAAGTAAGACAGAAGCAGTAGAGTAACCTCTTTTATGGCATGGAAGTTGGAATACCACAGAAAGAATGCTTCCAAATGGACTTTAGAGTCTTTCATTTTCCTTTTGTTTGCATGTTTAAATAATACACTAATCAGAATGGGCAGGAAAGACTTTAGCAATGGCTTTTAAAAGATAGGTTGCTATTTTGCAAGCTTTTCCTGATCCACAAGAGAACTACTTTAGAGACTGAGGCTCTCAAATATCATTCTCAGGATTATGCCATTCTGCTTCCCACATTCATTTCTTGGACTTCACCAAATTCTACCAACGTGTATGCAAGTTGATAAAGATGTGGCAGCCCAGGGGCCTAAGCCCTGATGAGGATTTTAAGCATTTCAAAAATCCTTTTTGGATCCTCCTTCATGTAGGAAATTCTTTAACATAGCACTTGTTTTGTCTCAAAAGTAAAAGATACCTCAGGAGGATTGCCTCCAAACTCAAGCAGTTTTATTTGAAAAGGTAACTATTTAATTGTCTCTTCAGAGTAGGAAGGTAGTTCAGACAGAAAGTTAGCAGACTGTGAGGAAAATACAAGAGGTACCCATCGACGTTACTTTACCTGAGAGTAAAGGGGAGCAATATAGTATTCACATCACTCCTGTCATCTTTTGTTTTAGGTACCTCTTGTATTTTTAATTTTCCATTAATCTTTTGTAACAAATCTTTCCATGAGTCTATTTTGGAATCTTGAAGCCTTTGGAACCTTCTGCGTAACATTTAAAATAGGCAACCCATTCCATTTGTTTAATTTGGGAATCCTTCCGTTCAAGTGCACTTCTTAAACAAACAATCTTGTCTAATTGGAACATTCCGCATAACAGCCTCTGTAATTCTAGGTTATTTTTAGTAACTTTTTTTTTTTTTTCATCTTGGTAGATATCTGCAACTCCCAGGACTAAAAAGCTCTTAGATATAAAATAGGCAGGTGTCCCCAAAAGTAACTTAGGGTTTCTCAGAGCTAAACTAATACCGGAAAGAGAAATGCCATAGGTTTGGGGACTGTGTGTTTTACAGTGTACCTCACTGCAGGACAGTTTTTTGAGGAGAGTGACTTAGTATCAGTCTAACTAGTTCTGAGACCAACTTACCATGGTAGTCCTCTTGAGGTGGTGAGCACTCTAACAGCCTTAAATGCTCGACCCGTGTCACCAATTTTTGTGGCTTCTTGGCCATGGAGATCCCCACCAGCAATAGCCTGATAAAGGTACAGAAAATAATACACAAAATAAGACCTATAACCATGTGCACCTTAATGTACTGGCATTACTGGGTTCTGTACACAAGAAAGCACTGTGTGCATTGCCACCAATTCCTGTGGACTCTTACTGAGGTTCTCCACGTGGAACATTGTGTTCTGAAAGGGTAGGGGCTTGACTCTGGGCAGACACTTCTGCCAGTTCACTTGGTCTGTGGGTAAAACTGCCAGCTCACCTGGGCTCTGGGCAAACATACTGATTTACTTGGACTCCAAGCATAACCACATGCCAGCTCAAGCTGATCTGCCTTATAAAAGAAAACCAATTCAATTAAGAGCTCAAACACACACTAAAAGAGCAAAGCTCACTACTGAGAGGAACTTAAGACCACCCTCAGAAATAGCAAGAAATACAGTGAATTCAAAGGGTTCATGGGTACCCTTATTGCTGGGTTACCTGAGGAGACCTCTAGGCCCTATGGCCTCCACCCAGCAGGTCACCAGAGATGTCACCTCCTAGTCTTGTTGCAAGGAAAGAATTCCAAGAGACCAGATGGTGGTTGAAAGGTGTGAATGAAGAGTTTATCAGAGGCAGAGCAAAGTATATTCTCAAGATGCAAGAGTAGGTTAGATCAAAGGAGAGCTGGGTTTAGGGTTCTATTAACAGTTGTTAACTAGGTTGGAATATTTATAATTTCGGGAGGGGATTTCTTTGAGAACAGGGTTTCACACCTTTATCCCCCCCCTTACTTTGGCAGGGTCTCTGACCTTTGTTTTGGGCCTGTCTGGTTTGATCTGGCTTCTTGTGGTCTTGTTTGTGGAATGCTGCCAAGGCAAGGCTGCTAACTGTCCTGATGATGGGTCTTGACTCATCCATCCTTTGTTGGTCTCCAGGCATCCTATTAAAGTCTAACTGCCTACTCTAACACAATACCTGTGTTTCTCATTTTTCATGAATGCTGTAGGAAATTCACTTCAGATTCCATCACTGCCACCAAATCAGTTTAATAACAAAAATTCAACTGCATAAGCTTTAGAAATCTGATTGTCTTCATTAAATGATTCATGCCTTAACAGCTTCCCATCTGGTAGATAGAGTGAGGCTCCAAAGAGGTACTGTACAAGATGGAAGGTTTTTATAGAAGGAGAATGAGATGAGAAAGTAACAAAAGAAAATATTTGTTTGGGCAAGGTGCCTTTCCCTTAGGGGAAAACAAGGGGTCTCATCAAGCCTATTACTTCATTTTTCTTTGGGGAAGGAGAGGGCTCTATATAGCAGACTCATTGACACTTTCTGGAAAATTCCTCACTGGTTAAAACATTTCTGGGTGTGAGGTTAGATTAGATATTAAGCCTTACTCAGTTTGGGTACTTGGTCTAAGTGATACCAGTTTGGGCCTGAGTTTTTCTTTTTAGCAACTTATATATTATTTTCTCTATAAATACTATTCAATATATTATTATTTAATCTATTTGCTAATACTTAGCCAAGATTTACTTCACTCTTATGTGTGTACCTACCCATCAAGAGCTCAGCTGAGCTAAAGAGAGATGAGCTGGCAGGTGCCAGAGTAACTGACAAAAACAACAACAAGCCAAAATGAAAGTTAATAAATCTTTATCATTTATTCTGATAATAATATTGTTGTTATTATCCTTTTCCTTGGGCCACATTTGATATTGCTTTCAATGCTCAAACTTTATAGTCAATATCTCTGCTTTATTCTTACTCCAAAAATTGTTGCCTAGTAATCTTTAAATGGAGTCTGGTCCTATAGAACTAACAACAGTTGACACATTTATATTCCCACTCCTCTTACCATTGGTGTTATTTGCAAACTTTTTAGTGTTTTTGCTTTTTTTTTTTTTAACCTTTGGACTCGGGTAAATCGTTTTTCATGTATTCCCTTTGCATTGTGGCATTACATTAATTACAGAAACAACTTCTATCCTGTTGCATTTACTCAGTCATTCAGTTACTAGATATTTAATAAGCTTTATTTTTGTTTGATATCATGATAAGGACTGTAGACACAAATGCAAAACTGAGATACATAGCCTCTGAATAGTAAATTCTTTCTAGAGGTGAGTGAAAACAAAAACTTACATGATAACATGATAATAAACCAAAAATAATTTACCAGTTGTGATAATTGCTATGACAAAAAAAAAAAAGCAAAGTGTTTAAGAAAGAAAGTAGTAGAATGTAGAAATTCTTAGACTGAAATTTTCCTTTTTAATCTCAAACAGATTGTTTAGAAATTGGTGTGTCATGTGTGCCAACTCAGAGAAATTAGGCCTGCTATAACCTGCCAATGTTAGTAATCCAGTGAATAGGGTTGCAATAATTCTAAATCCTAACAGGCATATGAGTGTCTTGATTGGTATATTTAAGGTATTTTAGATCACAGTTTCCATTAATTTCTAGTTGTTTCCAGAAACAGGACAATAGGACAAATCTAAGTATCTTTTTAAGAAAGTTTCTGAAAGTATGCTATTTAATAAAGCAGATGTAAGTTTTCACAGAGCAATTTACATCTTGCAAGGCTGTAAGCCATTTTTTCATCCACTCATCTGACAAAATGACTTAGGAAGCTATAGGCCAGTCACATTCACATGACCTTGAACATCATGATATCTTTAATAAGAGCTTTTTTTTTCCTTTCTTTTTCTCAAGCTAATTTGGTGTCCTGAAATGAATAACTGGGTATGTATTAATATATGACCCTCCTGTTAATGAACATTAGATCCCTCAAGGCCTGGAACCAATTTGACAGTTGTCTGAATGTTATATACTCTTAAAACCTCATTAGCCCATACCATAACTTCCAAAGACTTAAATGCCTAGATTGGCAATTTTTCTGCTAAAGCATCATTCATTGGTATTCTGAATTGGGAACTGCTTCCCTAGGGACTATTTCTCAATGGATAGTTGGCCATATTACATGAAAACAATCACTCAAGATCATTTTTAAATCACAATATCTTGCTCACATCATCTCGTCTGTTAAGAGAAAATATAAGTCACTTCTGTATCAGGTAGACTATTTTTATTATTCACCATCTCTTTGTTCATCTCTAATCTTGGATTTTTCTTAATGTAAGATATAAAATATTTAGCATGGATAACTATAGAAACTTTAACATAATTGTTACATACAGATAGCTGTCATTAAACTGACAAAAGCACTCTACAACATTTTAAATGACTCTATTATATTAACATTTTATTTTGCAAAATATATTTTTCATATGAAACATTTATTAAAGAATAATATATACATAAGCCTTGAACTATTTGCAAAATTGTATAGCAACCCACCACTTCTCCCTTCCTCTTGCAATTCACACACTAAACTGAACTTGGAAAATCTTATGCCCATGAATGTTTTATTTTTTATTTTTACTACCTGTGTAAACATGTATGTGTGTGTGCAAGCACATATATGTTTGCATTTTCATTTTTACTGAGTTTACACATATAATAAAAATTAGAAAAGAATGTACATGAGTATGTATGTTTAAAATATAACCAATGCTATCTTAAAGGGCATATTTTATAATTTACTTTAACTCAACATTGTTCTTTTGTATTTTTTCTATATTGGCATATAGATGATGTAGGCAGGCTGGGACTGAGGACCAGAGGAAGGTCTTGCACGATCAGCTAATAGGGTTCTTGGCTTCGAGGATAGAAATCAAACAAGAGTCAGAGAAAGTGAAAATAGTTGACTTAAAATCATGAGTGACAGAAAATAGCAAATAGAGTGTCTGGGAGACTCAGAAAAGAAAGGAGAGTAAGTCTCTCTGTCACTTGGAGCTAGAGATTTATATTGTAAAGGGGTATAGGATACATAGTCCTCCATAAATCCAGGTAGGGTCCCCTCAAAGGATAATGTGAGGTGAACAATAGGTGGTATTCCATAAATCACTGAAGGCAGAGGCTGTTGATGCCAGCAGCAGTAGAAGTTTGTTCAAAGCTAATGTCCTAGAACATGTTTGGGATCTGGTTCTTCTCACATGTTATCAGGTGTTTGGGGCCTAGGAAAAAACTCATAAAACAATTAACTTTCTTGTTTTCCCCTTGAAGTGGGAACAGTTTTTTTTTGGCTTATTCAGAAATGGGTCCTATCAGAAAAACAGTAGAAATGAAGCTTTTCTAAAATGGAGTCCCTTCAGATTCCCTATCTCATGGAGACCTAGAATATTCATTCTAATTTTTTATAAAGTATTCCATTATTTGAATAATTCAATTTATTTACCCATTCCCCACATTAGCTATTAGGCATTGGTTGTTATGCAGACTTAAATTGCTGTCTTCTCCCCAAGAGTTTCTAGAGATGTAGAATCATCCCCATCTGGTACCTCCCCACTGGTGCAGTGAAGGAGACACCCTGAAGGATGGAGATTTTCCTTATACATATAGAAATCTCTTACAAAAGGGTAACTTGTATTTGATTTTCAGAGCATTACCTGTGATTTGCAGTTTCTTAAAAAGAATCAGCATAAAAGAATTCATATGTAAAAGAGATTTATTTTGGAGGAGCAAATTCTGCCCTTGGTCCTGCTTTGGAAACTTAGAAAAATCACAATCCAGAAGCTAAAATGCTTCCTTCATATCTCATTGCATCAGTTTCTAAGACCTGAGAATAGGTCATTTTCTTTTTTCTTTTTTTTTTTTTTTAAGATTTTATTTATTTATTTGACAGAGCGAGATCAGAAGTAGGCAGAGAGGCAGGCAGAGAGAAGGAGGAAGCAGGCTCCCTGCTGAGCAGAGAGCCCGATGTGGGACTCGATCCCAGGGCCCTGAGATCATGACCTGAGCCGAAGGCAGCAGCTTAACCCACTAAGCCACCCAGGCGCCCCGTCATTTTCATTAAGCAGTTGTGTCTAATTTCAGGATGCAGGTCTTTCAGAGGGGTTTTCAAAGTTAGGCCTATATTGAAAAAAAAAAAAAATCAGGTATTTAATAAGGCATTTCTATGGAAACAAACAACAAAAATTAAAGGTTAATGATTAGAATATAATATAAACCTCATTCTGAATCCTGACAGCAGCCAATTGAGAGAAGATTTCTAGATGTAGGGGTTAAAGTGTCTTCTGAAGTCTGAATGTCTCCAATGATAAAATCAGGTATTCAGGTAAACTTTCTGAGTAGCTCACACAGCAACAGCCATAATTTGTTTAAACATGAGCTGTTGTGTTGATTTCTCTGAAGGTTATATAAAGTCCTCTAGCTTCAGTATGCAGAGCTTTGGGAAAAAGGGCAGCTTTAGTTCTCAATGATTCCAAGTCAAGAGAATGGGAGAAAACTGGAACATTAATTTGAAATGTCAGATATTTGAGGAAATCAGAAAATTTCTGGATCCAGTCCAGCTTATAGGCAAACAACAAACCCTCAAAGACAATCAGAACTAGAATCTAATATCCACAAAGGTATATTACTGAAACATACTTTCTCCTTCTAAAATTACCATATTTTCAGCAGATAGCCAAATTGAGGTTGAATTTTTTTTGTAAAATAGGTCTAGTTTCAATGAACTTGGCCTGATTAATTACATTAAGTGCAGCAAGAAGAGTAATCATTTATGTACGCTCTTTTAAAATCCACTTTGAAGAAAATTTATAAGCCATCTCAGATAGAATGTTCATTCATCCATTCATTCATTTATTGATTGGAAGGCTCCATGCTGGAGGTCAGCATGGGGTTTGAACTCACAACCCTGAGATCAAGACCTGGGCTGAGATTAAGAGTTGGATGCTTAATTAACTGAACCACCTAGGTGCCTCTCAGATTGAGCTTTCAAAAACATCTCTAGGACAAGAAGACAAGGCAAAGACTTGCCATCAGACTTGCCTACAGTTGCGACAGATGTGGGTGAATTCCTCTCCTCCTTGAGCTCCCATTATACCCTGAGGTTCCTGCACCTCCCAGGAAATGACCCTCCTTATTCACCTGATAAGGCTGTTAGAAACCCTGCAGGCAAAGTACCAGCTATTTTCCAAGGGGTTTTAGTGGCTTTGTAATATCAAGCATAGTTCCTTAAACCTGTTTGATCTTAGGAGTCTATGCATAGCTCTCTCAAATATGACATCTCAGTCAAAGCTTTTGTAACATAACCAATGTTTCTAATTATATCCTGTTACAGGAAAAACAGATTCTTATTGAACATATGCAAATAAATATATTGCCCCGAAGATATAAGAACTCACTAAAAGTTTCTGAATTCTAGAGGAATCAGGTAGGGTGGAAAAAACAAATGTTTTAATTTGTTTACAAAGGTTTATTTTTATCAAATTGCTCTAAGTCATAGTTACCTTAAGAGAAAAAGTTTCCTTAAATCTGATAAAACAAAACAGTAAAAAGTCAGCAAAACAAAAAAAATCATAAAAATTATAATCATCCTCATCAGGTCATTTAATCACATGCTACTCATATGTGTTTTGGCTGAATCTACTTTGTCCATTAGTTCTGGAAATTCTTGCCCCTTTAGTTTTATGATCTGAATTTTATCAGAAATCTGTAGTCTAGAGTATTTTCCATTAGTCTCCTTGAAAATGAAGAACTTTTATAAACACCTTTTCAAAACTATCAAACAAAACAATAACCCTGTAAATGACAAAGATTTAAAGATCAGATGCAACTTCATTACAATGCAACTGACAAATTCAGTTATTTCTATGACATACATTTTAAGATAACTAGAGTTATGATTGATAACATTATACTGGGACATATTGGAATTTTAGGAATTTATTACAATATTTAGAACACTTACATTAGTAACCATATTATTATACTTACATGGTTATAGTTACATAGCTATACTATAATAACACTCATATTAATAACTTATGTTATATTTTATGGGTAAATAACATGAAGGTTTATCATCACTTATTTGACAATGCTTCTCACATATATGTCTAATTAGTTTAACAAATCTTTTGAGATTTTCCAGGGACCCTCTGGAATTTCTCACAGTTTCTTTCAGGTCAAAAAGACTTCATTTAATGAATTTAGTTTTGGGAAGTCTGTCAAAAATATCAAAAGCTCTTGGACATTTGATTAAGGAGGAGCATAGGTCACTGGGAAACAATACTTAGTTATCTATTTAGCCAAACTGACAATTAAAGACTTCATAGGCAGAAATAGAAGGTTACATATTTCTGAGAAATATTTAGCAGCTTTAATATTAAGAGGAATAGGTTTACATAAGTAATCAATGATCTGATGATAACACTGAAGCAAAGGAAATTATTCTGATAAAACACAAGATCTTTTCTTTTTAGACAGATTACTTAAAAGGTAAAGAAAAACTCTTCATAATCTTAGAAGCAGACAAATAGCACAAGAAAATTTTTTTCTGTTATTAAGTGAAAGAAAATTAACTTTTACCTTTACATAGCACATTACTAATATTAAACCTTATATTTAAACCCTTAAAACATTAGTTTAATTTGTTCTCCTTTCTCTGTCCCTTCTTCCTTCTCTTATCCATTCTGAAACAATCAAGACAAAAATACTTGTTTTTCTCTTAACCAAAACATATATCTATACCTCATACCTTTTTTTTTCCATTTTTTTTAAGTGTAGTTGACAGTTTTATATTACTTTTGGGTGTACAACAGAGTGGTTCAACAATTCTATACATTAGGCAATGCTCACCATGGTAAGTGTAGTCAACATCTGTCATCATAAATGTTATTACAGTATCACTGACTATATTTCACTGTTGTACTTTTCACCCCTCATGACTTATTTTATTTTATTTTTATTTTGTAAAGATTTTATTTATTTATTTGACAGACAGAGATTATAAGTAGACAGAGAGGCAGGCAGAGAGAGGAAGGGAAGCAGGCTCCCTGCTGAGCAGAGAGCCCAATGCCAGGCTCAATCCCAGGACCCTGAGATCATGACCTGAGCTGAAGGTAGAGGCTTTAACCCACTGAGCCACCCAGGTGCCCCCTCATGACTTATTTTTAAACCTGGAAGTTTACCTCTGAATCCACCTTCATCTATTTTGTCTATCTCTTCACAATCTTCCCCTTGGTCACCCAGCTGTTTGTTGTCTATATATATATATATATATATATTTTTTTTTTTAATTTTCTGTGGTATTTTTAGATTCCAAAACTAAGTGAAATCATGATAATTGTCTTCTTCTGACTTATTTCACTTAGCGTAATACTGCCTAGATTGATCCATGTTATGAATGGCAAGATTTCATTTTTTTTTTATGGTTGACTAATAGTCCATTGTGTATATGTGTGTTTGTACACACACATATGCCATTTCTTTATACATGCATCAGACACTTAGATTGCTTCCATCTCTTGGCTATTGTTAATAGTGCTTCAAATATATCTTTTCAAATTATTATTTTCATTTTCTTTGGGAAATACCCAGCAGAGGCATTCCTGAATGCTATAGTATTTATATTTTTAATTTTAAGGAAAGTTCACACTGTTTTCCATAGTGGCAGCCCCAATTACATTTCCATCGATAATACACAGGGTTCCCTTTTTTCCACAACCTTGCCACACTTATTATTTCTTTTCTTTTTGATTCTAGCCATTCTGACTGGTATTACAACTCATTGTGGTTTTGATTTGCATTTCCCTGATTAGTGATGTTGAACATCTATCTTTTCATGTGCCTGTTGCCAATCTGCCGTTTTTGGAGAAATGTCTATTCAGGTCCTCCACCCATTTTGTAATTACATTATTAATTAAAATGTAATTAATAAATTACATTTTAATTAATGCTTCTGGTGTTGAATAGTATGAGTTTTTTATATGTTTTGGATGTAAACTTCTTATTGAGTGTATCATTTGTAAATATTGTTTCCCATTTAGTAGACTGCATTTTTGTTTTCTAAATTGTTTTCTTTATGATGCAAAACTGTTTAGTTTGATGTAGGCCCAATAGTTTCTTTTTGCCTCTTTTTCCTTTTGCTTGAGGAGACATAACCAGAAAAGTGATGCTAAGGCCAACATCCAAGAGATTACTACCTGTATTTTCTATTATAAAATGCATGGTTTCAAGTTACACATTTAGGTCTTTAATTTTAAGTTTATTTTTGTGTATGGTCTCACAAAGTGGTTCAGGTTCATTGTTTTCCATGTAGCTGTACAGTTTTTCCAGCAACATTTATTGAAGAGACTGTTGTTTCTCCATTGAATATTCTTGCCTCCTTTGTCATAGATTAATTGGCTATATAAACCTGGGTTTACTTCTAGGCTCTCTCTTCCATTCCATTTCATTGTGGCATCCATTTTTGTGCCAGTACCATACTGTTTTGATACCTTAGCATTGTAACATGTTACAATCAGGGAGCATGATACCTCCAGCTTTGCTCTTCTGTGGAAATCACAATGTCTGGATAGCTAAGCTATGATAAATGCAATCCTCCTTGGGAGAGGCTAGTTGAAAACCAAAGGAGGAATGACCAGAAAACAGGATCTCCTTGTAGGTTTCTGGGCTGAAAACAGCCGTATCCTACTTGTGGCTCAACACTATCTTCCATGTGACCTATGCTTACCTTAGGTTAGACATAAATTCTTAATAGTTACCTTTGCCATGCCTGCAGATCATGAACACAGATCATTCAAATCACACAATGCCTGTAATTGTTACCGCCCTAGTTATTGAAACTTTACATTCTTTTCTAATCTTCTTCTTTGATGTAACTGCGACATGCATAATAAAAATGGATGTAGAGCTTGACTCGAGGCCTTTCACCAGTAGAGGATCTGGTCCCCAGGCCCTCTCCTTTCTCCTACATAGGTATCTGGAGTAATCTTTTCATTAACTGTCTCAGGGTTTGTTGGCCAAAACTGACACTTTTCTTTCTCAAAGTTTCTTTGGCTATTTGGGGTTCTTCATAGTTCCACTCACATTTTAGGATTCTTTGTTCTATTTTTGTGAAGAATATTATTGGTATTTTGATAGAGGCTGCATTGATACTGATGAAGTTCTAGAACCTAGGTGAGGTTCTATGGGGTGAGGTTTGGAGCCAACGGCTAAGAAAGAATTCTTAAGACGTCTCTGGTGCAAAAAGGTCGTTTATTAAAGCATGGGGACAGAACCCATGGGCAGACAGAGATGCTGCCCCACTATTCTGAGGAGTGGCTGATTATATACACAGGAGTTGGGTAGGTGAGGACAAAGGGGATGATGTTAGGCTCTAAGGAATTTTGGAAGCAAGGTCTCCAGGACCTTGAGGGGCTATTATTGGGAGAAAGGTTATTATTAGTAAAAAATCTTCTCATGAGACCCTTTAGATGTATATCAGTGGGTCATATGCTTGGGAATGATTGCTGACACTATCTCAGGTGTCCTGGTTAGTGAGATTTAGATTTAGAGGAAATTTAACTTTATTTACATTTCCTTCTGCCTCAGCCTCCTTCAGTTTTTATGGAGGGGAGGGCCATATTAGGGCTTGAGGAACTGAGTTATTTGTCTCTGGAAACTGAACTATTGATAAGATAGCTGCTTTGTTGTAAATCTCTAGGACATTTGTAAACCAAGGGAGACTCCTGTCTTGCAGGATTTTGATCTCTGCAAGTTAACTATTTGTTTTTCTTTTAGGGCAGCCAGGGGTGCCTGAAGAATGTCACACATATTACCGTGGGGAGAGGGTAGAGAGGGGGTGCAAGGTGCCAGCTTTTGCTTTGTCCTCAGCCAGCCTCCTGCTCCCTCATCAATACTATAAATTGGTTTGGATAATATGGATATTTTAACAATGTTTATTCTTCCAGTAACATGGTATCTATTAATTTGTGTCATCTTCAATTCCTTCCATTGAATCTTATAGTTTTCAGAGTATTGTATTGGTCTCTCACATCCCGGATTATCTTTATGCCTAGGTATTTTATTCTTTTTGATACAATTACAAATTGAATTTTTATTAATTTCTCTGCTATTTTGTTATTCCTGTATAGAAATGTAATAGCTTTCTATATTTTTGTGTTCTACAAGTTTAATAAATTTATTTATTCACCTAATGCTTTTTTTTATTAATTTTTTGGGTTTTGGTGGAGTCTTTAAGGTTTTCTATATATACTGTTGTGTCATCTACAAATAGTGACATTTCTTCTTCCTTATCAATTTGGATGGCTTTATTTTTTCTTGTCTGATTGCTGTGGCTAGAATTTAAAGTAAAGCTGGCTTCATAGAATGAATTTGGAAGTCTTCCTTTCTGTTCTCTATTCTGTAATAGTGAAGTGGGAGAGCTATGTTCTTGTCTCACAGAGTCAAAGAATCCATCTCGCAGACAACAGAGAGTGAGTAAGGTGATAGTTTATTAAGTGACAATACAAAAATATCTCTCAAGAGTGAAAGGGGTTCCAACAGGGTTGCCAAGGAGGGTCTTATGGTTGGTCTTGTATAGAAAGCTAAGGCAACTTAAATCCTTTCAACATCTCTATTGATAACAATGGCTTACTTCCTTTTTAGAGTCTGATTTTTCTTTGTTAGTCATAGGTGATTATCATAAAGACACCCATTCCCACCCTCCTGGTCCTTCATCTCATATGCCTTGGGTAGGGTGGTCTGATTTGCCCCCTTATCTCTGATTTTCCCACACCTCCATATTTTTGGGATTTCTATGAGCCTGATCACATAGACTCCTATCTATTCCTCTACCTAGCCCTTACTCAATAACTATTGGTAGAATTTATCTGTGAAATCATCTGACTGTGGACTTTTGAAAGTTTTTTGATTACCAATTCAATTTTGTTACTAGTAATCAGTCTTTTCTGATTTATTTCTGTTTCTGTCTTAGAACATTGTATATTTCTAGAAACTTATCAATTTTTCTAGATCATTCAATTTGTTATATTTTTTTCATTTTATAGTCTCAATTTTTTGTATTTGTTGTGTTGTTACTTTTCTTCTTTAATTTCTAATTTTATTTATTTATGCCCTCTTTCCTTCCTTGATGGGTCTGGGTAAAAGTTTTAAAAGAAAAAACTGATAAAGAGACAGCTCTTTGTATTGATTTTTCCTACGTTTTTAAGTGGGCATTTTATTTATTACCTCTCTGGTCTTATTTTTACTAAACATTTTGCTTTGTTTGGTTTTATTAGATTCTTTGAGTATAGTGTTAGGTTGTTTGAGATTTTCTTTTTTTCAAGTAGATTCATATCACTATAAAATTACCTCTTTCAATGCTTCTGGTACATCCCAAACATTTTGGACCATGTGTTTCCATTATCATTTGTCTCAAGGTATTCTTTTATTTCCTCTTTGATTTCTTCACTGACGCATAGGTTGTGTTGTAGCATGTGTGGTATATTGTTTAACTTCCTTAGGTTTGTGTTTCTGCCATTTTCCTTCTTATAGTTGTTTCTAGTGTCATACTATTATGGTCAGAAAAGCTGCTTGCTGTAATTGCAGTCTATTAAATTTATTGAGACTTGTTTTGTATTCAAACATGTGATCTAACTTGGAGAATATTCCATTTGTCCTTGAAAGGAATGTGTATTCTCTTGTTTGGGGATGAAAAGTTCTGAATATGTGTCATTAAAGCCACTCTTTTCCTTATTGATTTTCTATATTTTGATGTATTCATTGATATAGTTTTAAAGTCCCCTACAATTCTACTATTGTCAATTTTTCCTTTATCTGTTAATATTTGTTTTATGTATTTAGATGCTCCTAAATATGGGTATGTAGATATTTACATTAGATATTTACATTATTATATGCTAATAAAATATTAGATTTTATGTATCTATTTGACAGACAGAGATCACAATTAGGCAGAGAGACAGGCAGAGAGAGAAGGAAGCAGGTTCCCCACTGAGCAGAGAGCCCAATGTGGGCTTTGATGCCAGGACCCTGGGATCATGACCTGAGCTGAAGGCGGAAGCTTAACCCCCTGAGCCACCCAGGTGCCCTGTTCCTTTTTTTCTTCCTCTCCACTGTGTGATTTATGACTTTTAGTGGTATGCTGTCTCTATTTTTTTGTATTATAGGTTTTTGGTATATATCATCTATGAGTTTCATATGTATCATCCTGTGTATATAGAAGGCAATATTATGTTGATGACTGTTTAAGTTTGCACTCTATTCTAAAAGTACTACATTTCTATTCCCAGTTCCATTTTATATATATAAATCATATAAATATAATTATATTATTATTATTATCTATTATAATAATAGAATATATAGAGTGAATTCTTTACTATATTGATATTTTTGATTTTACTACTTTTGTCTTTAACCTTCATACTACTTTTTTAAGTTATAAATCTACTACATTTACTGCATTACATTTTCTTTTACCAGTGAAATATTTTTCCTATAAAATTTTCTTCTAGTTATAACTTTTTCTTTCCCAGTTAAAGAAAATCTTTTAAAATTTCTTGTCAGGCCAGTATAGTGGTGAAGATTCCTTTAAGTTTTGTTTAAATGGGAAATGCTCTCCTTCATTCTAAATAATAACCTTGTTGGATAGAGACTTCTTGGTTGTAACTTTTGGTTGTAAGTTTTTTGTTGTTGTTGTTTATTTGTTTTGTTTGTTTTGTTTTTTCCTTTCAGAACTTTGAATATATCCTTCTACTTCCTTTTGGCCTGTAAAATTTATTTAAAAAAAATTAGCTGGTAGACTTATGGGGTATTCCTTGTTGCAATTAGTTACTTTTTTCTTGTTGCATTTAAGATTCTCCCTTTAAGGTCACCTGGGTGGCTCAGTTTGTTGGGCATCTGACTCTTGATTTCAACTCAGGTCTTGATCTCAGGGTCATGAGTTCAAGCCCCATCCTGGGCTCCACACTGGGCATGGAGCATACTTAAAAAAAGTATCTTAACCATTTTTTTTTTTTTAATCTTTGATCTTTGCCATTTTAATTATTTTGTGATATGGACCTCCCTGGGTTCATTTTGTTTGTGGCAATCTCCTTCCTGAACATAGAAGTTGGTTTCCTCTCCCAGGTTAGTGAATTCTGCCCCTTTATTCTGCCTCTTACCTTTCTGAGACTCCAATAATGCAAATATTAGTATGCTTGATGTTGTCCCAGAGGTCCCTTAACTTACTCTTATTTTTTTAAATTATATTTCTTTTCTTGTTCAGCTTAAGTTCTTTCCATTATTCTATCTTACAGACTGCTGATACATTTTTCTGTATCTTCTACTTTGCTATGCATTCCTTCTAGTGTATTTTTAATTTTGGGTATTGCATTCCTCAACTCTGATTGGTTCTCTTTTACATTTTCTATATCTTTGTCAAAGTTCTTACTAGGTTTATCTACTCTTCTATCAAGTCTGGTGAGCATTTTTTGGCCATTACTCAGATAGAGTGAATTTTTTATCAGATAGAGTGCTTAACTCTATTCTGTCTTATTCTTTTGTTTGGCTCATATTTCTCTGTCTTCATTTAGATTGAATTTCTGTTCGTTTCTGTGAGTTAGAAGTGGCCTTGTGTAGGAATATTCCCTGAGTAGACTTCAGAAGACTGGAAAGTTGGTGGAGCTGTAGTGAGGACAGAGAGAGTTCTAGCAGTTCCACCATCATTTGCAGATGCTATAGAGTTAGCAAATGGTTTTCCTTCACATAAAGTTTAGTTGCCCTTTGAACCATGTTTCCCCCACTCCGCCCCCTACCCTGGGCCCCAGGGTGGGGAAATATGTGCATGAGTCCCTTAATACTACCCCTCCCCAATGCACTTTACAATATTGAGAGTGGGGTTTCCATTATTACCATGTCTCCTTTTCTGCCATTCTCTATAGTGGTACCTTGTCTCTATATTGTGCAAAAGCTGTTGCATCAGCCCTCAGCTCTTAAGGAGGAACAGCTATATAGAAGTTTAGATTCAGTGTGTCTGTGGAAGAGGTGAGTTCCATCTCCAGCCTACCTTTTTTACCCAAAAATATCCTCCTTTCCTTGCATACAAAGTTGTTTCCCTTATTATTTCCAGTAATATTAATTATTTATTGGAATTCTTAGAGAAAAAGATAGTATTTCATTCATATGTAGAAATAAAACAGACTCTTAAATACAGAGAGTAAACTGGTGGTTGCCAGAGGAGAGATGGGTGAAATAGAATTAAATGGTTGAATCATTAGATTGGATATCTAAAACTAATATAATACTGTTATATTTTAATAAAAAATGTTAAAGAAATTAAACAGAATTCTTAACTCTTAGAAACCTAAGAAATGCATAATTGTAAATTGTTACACCAATAATCTCTAAATTGGCAAATTTATGAATACATTTTTATATTTCTAGAAATATGTCTTTTTCAGTTTTCCAATACAGCACTGACATACCCAAATATCTTTTATTCTCTCTATAATAAAAGATAAAAGTAGATAAACCTATGTTTAATATTTTTTCAGCATTTTATGTTATTTGGAAATGATGGATAATCATTGAATAGTTAGATCACCTAATTTAGCTTAGCAAAACTCTAAGGTTTTACATTACCAAAAAAGGTTTGGGGAACTATTTAAGTAGATGTAAATATTGCTGAAAATTATAAACTTGTATTTTGTATCTTAGTTGCACCTATTTATCTCACTTATTCTTAATAATCATGTTTAGATTAGTCATGAAAACTTCATGAGACATTAGATAAAATTATTATTCATCCCAAGATATTTTCTTATGGACAATTTGTTTTAACAAAAATAACATAAATTTGATTAGTAAATGTAGAAAGTTGTTTTTTATAACTCTTGTTTTTGTCTATTTTTAACTAAAACAGACTTCAGCTAGGTATTATTTACCTAAGATTATGCCAGATGATGTGAACTTGAAAAAACAGTGGTTTAGTTATTGTTATATTTCTAAGCATTTTAGGAATACCTAATTTTTAACCAATACCAACCAGCTGTAGATAAATACCACACATCTACAAATTACATATATTGCCACACATAAACATATAGATGAGAGAGAAATCCTAACATTCTAGCCCCTAGCTAGAATCATTATACAGATACAATTAATATAAAATTCACTAGATATAAAAGAATAGTTGGAATGTATTAAGTTTATCTGCTCAGATGGCTGAAAAAATATTTTTTAATTCACCTAAATTTTAAATGAGCCTTCCCTTTTTTGTTTTCCTTCTGATAAGAATTACTTAGCTCCCTGAAGTTTGTAGAACACTTACATCTCAAAGGCACAGGGAAAAAAAATAAAAGTTCCTCCAAGAAGGATTTGGGTTTCCTATGACCAATATTTACAAGTCTTTTAAGATAAATGGGAAAGGATTTGGGGTTGGTAAACTCTGAATTGTTTTTGCAGTCATAGTCTGGTTCTATAAAGACTAGATTTGTAAAACAGGGACAACTCTTTTCTGTTCCTCAAACTGGGTTGAGACCTTGATATCAAAGGACTGTCACACCCATCCACCTATGTTGGAATGTTCTCTCTGTGCACATTTAGCTTAGGAGAGAAGCCTTAAAAACTTCCTGTCAGACTGAATATCAGCAATGGTCAGGAGTTCATTCAGTCCTTGGCTTCTCATTTTATTTTCTGCCTTTTCTTCTATCCATGAATCTCGGGAGGTAATCCAATTACAAAACCTTTTGAGAATCCTCCCTGAGTTTAAGAAATTCTTTAACTATGGCCCTTTCTTTGGCCTTTGACCAAGGTGTGAAAGAAGTATGAAGAAAATTGCCGGTAGCCTTTTTTGAAATTTTGAAAAAATTTTGAAAGATATCTGTTTAATTGTATATTCAGTGTGAAGGAAATTCAGACAAAGGATTACAAGAATGAGTCCTCAAATAAAGGATGATAGAAGGGAGCCATAGGAATTACATCAATTTTATACTTTTGTTCTTAGGTACCTCTCATAACTTAAATTTTTTAATTAGCCTTTTATAACAGATCCTTCAGTAAAGCTATTTTGGTATTTTGAAAATGTTTGGAAGCATCTGCCTACCAATTAAATATATATTCCATTTTGTTTGATTTGGAATTCCTTGCCTTTAATTCACTTCTTAAATAATCTTCCCTAATTGGAACATTTCTAATAATGATGATTGTAAGTCTAGGGTATAATTCCCCTGAGAACTGGCAACAGTGTGGGAGGACCCTAGTCAAAATGAAATTTAATCCACATTTTCTGTTTGGACATATCTAGCCACAAATTGGGTATATTTAGTATTTCAGTCTGGCCATATTTTGGAGCCCCCAGCCTGATACTTATCAAATCAAGTTACCAGAACACAAAAAAAGCTTACTATGATTTTGCCATTTTTGTAGATATCTATAGCTTTCTGGGCTGTAGTTCTTATAAAATAGACATGTGTACCAGAAAGTGTCATATTTAATTCTTTGGAATTCAAAACAGGGAAAATTATACTGGATATGGAGTTCAATTTTTATTTTAATTTCTGTCCTTTTATTTTGTTAAAAAAGTCCCTAAGGTTAACCGTTATATATCTTTGTAACTATTTTTTTTAATTTGGGCTTTCCATAAGTACTCATTAGGCAACCATTAAGAATGAAAGCCCTTGGGGCACCTGGGTGGCTCAGTGGGTTAAAGCCTCTGCCTTCGGCTCAGGTCATGATCTCAGGATTCTGGGATCGAGCCCCGCATCAGGCTCTCTGCTCAGTGGGGAGCCTGCTTCCGCCTCCTCTCTCTCTGCCTGCCTCTCTGCCTACTTGTGATCTCTGTCAAATAAATAAATAAAATCTTTAAAAAAAAAAAAGAATGAAAGCACTCTAAAATTATTATTTATTTATTTATTTATTTATTAGATCTAGAAGTTTTCTAGTTCAAAGTATCTACTGTCTGGCCATTGATGAGTCGGATCTATCAACCTTAATGTGAAATTTTTTTAAAGATTTTATTTACTTGAGAAAGCATGAGAAGGGGGAGGGTCAAAGGGAAAAGCAGACTCCCTGCCGAGCAGGGAACCTGATTAAGGACTTGATTGTAGGACTCTAGGATCATGACTGAAGGCAGTTGTTTAACCAACTGAGCCACCCAAGTGCCCCCTTAATGTGAATCTTAAGAGTGACTCAAACCAATAAAACATTTTATGTCTTAACCATGGGTATAAGAGGCATCCCTAAGGAAGATTTAAAAGATGAAGCCCTGACAAGGTCCAGAGATAGTCTAAGAAAGAAAATACCTTTATTGTGACAGGTGATAAGAATGGGCTAGTGCAAACAGTGTCTCTAGTTTCCCATGAGAACACAAGACACTTCCAGTCACAGATCCACCAGTCTTTGACACTGGACAGTGTTACTAAATTGGGACTTTTCTAGCACTAAAGGCCCTTATGGAGCAGGATCCCTTATGATGAATTCCCCTGAGAGCTGGAACAGTCAGAAAGGAAGACAAGGAGACAGCAGTTGCAAGTCTAGTTTGTTACATGGGTTTCTGACCAACTGGCTTATTGAACTTGCAACCTATTTGGCTGTCCGCCAGATGTGCATCACTACACGCATCCTCCAGCTGGCAGACACCAGGCAGAATCTCAGTGGTTATAAAGCCAAACTCTCAAGGAATGGAAGAAGATGACAGAAACAAAATAATGACAATCTCTGGGAGAAAAGGGATCAATAGAAAATGGGTACTGATAATAAACTTTTACCAACATCACTATACCTAAGAAAACAATTCCACAAATAGTTTCTTTGGCTAATATAAATTGAGACAAAGAAAAGGACTCTTACCACTCTCAATTTCATTAGACCCCGAAAGCAAAGGTGAGCTGTATCCAGCAAGTGAAGTTTGTCCCTTTATGGGTACCATCTGTAGGGGCAGGAAATTTTTCCTCTCTTTCTTTCTAGGTTCTTTGGTCTAATAATTAAATTGATATGTCAGAATAGGAGGAGAAAAACAAAAGTTAAGTAATACGTATCCAGGAAAACCAAATAACTCTGAAATGGTGAAAGCCATCTTCTTTATTTTTTGTTAAGATTTTACTCATTTTTTTGACAGAGAGAGAGAGAGTACACAAGTAGGGGGAGAAGCAGTCAGAGGGGTAGAAGCAGGCTCCCCAATTAGCAGGGAGCCTGACATGGGGCTCAATCCCAGGACCCCAGGATCACAACCAGAGCTAAAGACAATTAACTGACTGCACCGCTCAGATGCCCCAAGCCATCACCTCTAGTATCATCTTTCACTAAATACATAAGATGTTGAGATTAGAGAGCCAGTTATGAGAAATTGCCAGGAAAAGCACAGTTCAGAAAGGTAAGTTTGTTATACACATTTAAGTTGTTGTCTTCTCCATTGCTAAGTTTCTAAATATTTAGAGTTTTCCCCCATATGCTTGGTATGGTGAGAGACACACCCTTTTAAATAGATTTGTCTTAAACATGCAAATGTTCTTTTACAAAAGTGTCACTTCTACTTGATTTTCAGAACTTCTTTGTGTTTTCAGTTTCTTAAAAAATAACCAGCCTAAAATAATCATTATGTTAAAGACACATTTTAGGGTGGCACATTTTGCTTCCTTATACTGTCAACCTAGTAATATCTCTGATGAGAACTTTCCTGGAAACTGTACCCTATGACTGACACTTATATCTTAGTAGCCACTTTTCTCACACTCCTGCCAAAGGAAACTAAAAGCAGAAGAGGTATAAGCATTGAGGCTCATGTCACAAAGAAGGAACAGGAGTCTGCCTAAAACAGCATCATCAACAACAACAAATATGTGCCCACAACACAAAATGAACATACCCACTTATGTATGTGTTGTTTTGGTCATAAAAATACTAATTATGTCAAAGACTTCATTTTGAATGCTCTTTGAATGGAGTAGCCTTGTGAAAATTATATATGTAGACATATATATATGTATATATGCATTCATATATTTTATATGTAAATATATATTTATGTGTATAAAAACTAAAAACTCAGATATTTAAATCATACCAGATTTTAAGCACTTTAAGTAAGTTTTTCAAATTCTGAATGTCAAACTTGTAGTATTTAGGATATTGTAATTTATCTTTTAATTAATATACTCAGTCTACATAGCAATCTATACATTCTTCATGGAAACTTATCATGTGCTATTAAGTCTCCAAAAAAGTAAAAATTATTTTAAAAAGCAGTAGTAATTTACAAACTATCTTTGTTAAAGAGATATTTTCAGGGCTCCTGGGTGGCTCAGTGGGTTAAGCCGCTGCCTTCGGCTCAGGTCATGATCTCAGGGTCCTGGGATCAAGTCCCGCATCAGGCTCTCTGCTCAGCAGGGAGCCTGCTTCCTCCTCTCTCTCTCTCTCTGCCTGCCTCTCTGCCTACTTGTGATCTCTCTCTGTCAAATAAATAAATAAAATCTTTAAAAAAAAAAAAAGATATTTTCATTTCTGCTTTAATTGTGCCCATACAGTCATATGAACATATCTTCATCCTTAGGAAAAATAATCTAAGGATATATTTTATAAAAATAAATCTTCATAGGGACATTAAAACAACTGAGAAAATAATTTTAAAATGTTTGTAATTTGTTCTTGAGATGAAAGCTACATATACTTCAACATACAGAGTGAAGATAATCACACAATAGCATTAACATTTTAGAAATCCTTATATAGGAAAGTAAAACATGCCTTTTGTAACATTAAGCAAGCTATTGATAACTTATTGGTCAAAACATGATAAACCGCTATTCTATTTTCATTTTAGGCTTATTTTATTTTGTTTTTAAATTCCTGTTAAATCATGATGATGAAATATATTATTCTATGAAAATGTGAGACTCATCAAGGTTACATACACAACCTATATGAGTTAATATCCATAGAGAACATATAACTGAAAAAGCTAAATTTTATTGTGGAATATTGTTTGTTTTCCCCTAAGAACATGAACTTAATGATACTTTAATCTTCCCTTAGCCATGTAAATTTTCTTCTAGACTATAGTAAATTATTATAGTTACATAATTTCATTGAATTTTTTCCATAAATGTCCCATAACTAATTTTTCCAGAACTAAATATTAACATTTATGAAAGCTGAGTAAATATACGATTAAAAAGGTAATTTCATAATATGAATTTATAAAACATACTTCTCTATTCAGGCAAGATCATAGAGATTAAAGATGTCTGTCACAGGTAAAGAGTGAATTTTTTCTTCTTAATGATATAATTATTAAAAAGAATTCTAAAAGAAATATTCTAATCACTTGGGTATAGGTGTTCTTATACATTTTTCCTTTGGAAACTTTTATATATTTCAAATCAATTAAAATATACTTTGTAGTAAATATACCTGAAAGATAAATAATAGCCTATATTTTATAATTTCCCAAAATTATAAAAATAAGTCAAGGGACTCTATAATTTCCCAGTTAGGAGACAAAAGATTATAATTAATTTTTGAGCATTTCCTTATTTTTTGTACCTTGGTTTAATCTTCTTCCCAACTTCAAATTAAAAAAAAAAAAATCCATAAAATGTGTAAACATTAAAATAAGCATCCACATGTATACCCCTCCCTTGATAAATCTGTTCTTAACATTGACTACATTAACATTATCCCTCTTTTTTTCTAAATATAGCTCTAGTCATAAATATATATTTCTTTTTGATGGAATCATTTGATATTAAATTGTAAACAGGATGACGAACATGGGGAAGAGGGTAGCACAGGAAGATCCTGAGCTCATCTCATCCCACAGGAAACAGTTACATCTATACAATTATCTCTAAAAATGACCTAAAGGCAGAAAAGACCTTCCACAATTAAACCTGGAGAGGAGGCCACATTGAAAGGGATAGGTGGAGCAGAGATTTTGTTCGGAATCAAACCCCTGGTGAGACTAACCACAAATAGAAGGCACACCAAAAGCTTGGAGAAGGAAGATCAGAAGGAAGTACCTCCAGCACTAAAGGCCTGCATTGGGAAAATAAGTCCCCATATATATTTACCCTTGAAAACCTGTGGGGCTTAACTTTGGGAACTTTATAAATCAGTGGTCTTAAAGCTGGCAGAGGTAGAGAGTAACAGAAAATTGAGTTCCTGCTTTGAAGAGCCAGTATAATAACCCTACCTGAGCTGCAGAATAGAACAGTTTGAAAAGTATATAATGGAGATTTATTGGTTAATTTCATAACATGTGTTGAAGAGACAGGAATCTTTGGAAGATTTCTCAGGGAACAAAATTGCTGGTATCTGGGATTCCTGGGTGGCTCAGCCAGTTAAACCTCTGTCTTTGGGTTGGGTCATGATTTCAGGGTCCTGGGATCTAGCACCAAATCTGGCTTCCTGCTGAGGGGGATCTGCTTATCCCTCTGCCCCTCTCCCCTTCCCCACTCAGGCTCTCTCTTAAACAAATCTTTAAAAAAAGTAACTGCTGGTGGGTGCTATTTCTCTTCCCCTCCACCAGCTTACAGTGCTGGCTGCTTGCTGGAGTCAGCACTAATACTCTCTACCTACACCATAAGTACTATGTTCTCCTATGAATTTACCATATTCAACTCCACCTCAGCAGGTATCTCTCCAAAGTTGTTCGTGTTTTGCCACACCCTGCAGGCAAACATGGCAGGGCCTGCTTTGGGAAGAAATGCTTCATGCTGCCTGAGAAGTGGGGAACTAACGGCTTCACTAACATAATCACATTTCCAGCAGCCCAGCCTCTTAGGTGACTATGCTAAAAGCAGGTCATGCCTAGTAGTATACATAAACTATGGCAGAGAGACTAATTGAAGACATCTAGGCTGACTTCTGGCCTTGCCACCCATAAGAGCCTCTCTGTTAGCCACACTGAAAGCCAGACATGCCCTATGGTGCTTTAGAACTGAGACAGGAGGCTAAGTGAAGAAACCTAGGGTGAGCACTGGCCCCACAAATAAACCACAATAACCTCAGGTCTCTCAGCAAAGTGGGGATGAAACTCTGTGTGGTGAAGCTAAGTCCAGCCAGCTGTCCTAAAGGTAATCATGGCTCTGTCATAATAGTGGGGCACATGCAGCCCATACAGGAGATAAGCCTGGGCTGTCTGTGCTACAGGCCACCAAAGAAACTTTTATAAAAGGGTATGACTTTTAGCACCAGGAGACATAGTGGACCTACCTAATGTATAGAGACAAACAGAATTAAAGTCAGGAGACAAAGGAATACCTCCCAATTGAAAGAATAAGAGAAAAATCAGAGTAAAAGCTAAATAAAACAGAGATAAGCAATACACTTGATAAAGAATCTAAGTTAAAGGTCCTAGGACACTCACTAGAGTAGAAAAAAGAATGGTTAAACTCAAAACTTCAACAATGATTTTAAAAATACTTTAAAAACTAGTCATAGTTGAAACATTCAGTAACTGGAATAAAAAAAATGGTAGAGGGAATCAATAGCAGATTAGAGTATGCAGAATGGATCAATGATCTGAAAGGGTAATGGAAAGCAATCAAACTAAACAGCAAAAAGAAAATAAAAGATACCAGATTAAGGGAATTTGGTGACATTATCAAACATACTAAATTTATATTATTAAGTTCTCAGAAAGAGAAATAGAGGAAAGAGCAGGAAAATTATTTGAAAAAAACGCCTGAAAGCCTCCATAAGCCAAGGAAAGAAACAGACATTTATGTCCAAGAAACAAAGAGAGCCATAACAAGACCAACTAAAGGAAGTTCGCATAAGGAAATACAATGGTAAAAGGTAATGATAGAAAGGGAGGAAGAAAGATGGCAGAGAAGTAGGAGGCTGAAGTATCATCAGGTTCCAGGAATTCAGCTAGATAGTTATAAAACCATTCTGAACACATAGAAAATCAGTGGGAGATAGAAGAGAGGGAGAGTAGCAATTCTAGGAACAGAAAATCGACCACTTTCTGGAAGGTCTCTTCTGATTTGGTTAGCATATATTTTTCTGGGGTTTTTGCCACCCTTTTAGTATTTTGTTCTCTCATTCATCTATTCTTATTTGGATAAAATGACAAGGTGGGAAAAACTCACCAAAAAAAACAAAACAAAACAAAACAAAACCCCCCCCCACACACACAAACCCCCCCACACACACACGCACACAAAACAAACAAACATACAAACAAAACACAAAGGGCAGAACTGAGAGCTAGGGACCTAATCAATACGGACATTAGTAATATGTCAGAACTAGAGTTCAGAATGACAATTATCAGGGTGCTAGCTGGGGTCAAAGGAAACATGGAAGATATTAGAGAATCCCTTTCTGGAGAAATAAAATCCCTTTCTGGAGAAATAAAAGAACTAAAATCTAACAAAGTTGAAACTGAGCTATTAATGAGGTACTATTTAAAATAGAGGCTCTTATTGCTGAAATAAATGAGGCAGAAGAGAGAATTAGTGATATAGAAGACCAAATGATGGAGAATAAAGAAGCTGAGCAAAAGAGAGACGAACAATTACTGAACCATGAGAGGAGAATTCGAGAGATAAGTGATACATTAAGACAAAACAATGTTAGAATAATATGGATCCCGGAAGAAGAAGAAGAGTGAGGGGGCAGAAAGTATATTGGAGCTAATTATAGTAGATAATTTTTCTAATATGGCAAAGGGAACAAACATCAAAATCCAGAAGGTGCAGAGAACCCCCCCTCAAAATCAATAAAAATAGATCCACACCCCGTCATCTAATAGTAAAACTTACAAGTCTTACTGACAAAGAAACTCCTGAAAGAACTTCGGGACAAGAACTCTGGAACATACAATGGTAAAAATATTAGATTGGCAGCAGACCTATCCACAGAGACCTGGCAGTCCCAAAAGGACTGGCATGATAAATTCAGAGCACTAAACAAAAAAAACATGCAGCCAAGAATACTAAATCCAGGTAGGCTATCATTGAAAATAGGAGAGATTAAAAGCTTCCAGGACAAACAAAAATTAAAAGAATTTGCAAACGCCAAACCAGCCCTACAGGAAATACTGAAAGGGGTCCTCTAAGCAAAGAGAGAGCCTAGAAGTGGTAGACCAGAAAGGAACAGAGACAATAGACAACAACAGTCACCTTGCAATACAATGGCACTAAATTCATATCTTTCAATAGTTACCCGGAATGTTAAAGGGCTAAATGCCCCAATCAAAAGACACAGGGTATCAGAATGGATTAAAAAAACAAAGCCCATTGATATGCTGTCTACAAAAAATTCATTTTATACCCAAAGACACCTCCAGATTTAAAGTGAGGAGGTGGAAAACAATTTACCATGCTAATGGACATTGAAAGAAAGCAGGAGTGGCAATCCTTATATCAGATCAATTAGATTTTAAACCAAAGACCATAATAAGAGATGAGGAGGGACACTGTATCATATGTAAAGGGTCTGTCCAACAATAAGATCTAACATTTTAAATATCTATGCCCCTAACATAGGAGCAGCCAATTATATGAGCCAATTAATAACAAAATCAAAGAAACACATTGGCAATAATAGTAGGGGACTTTACACCCCCCCCCACTGAAATAGACAGATTATCTAAGCAAAAGATCAACAAGGAAATAAAGACTTTAAATGACACACTGGACCAGATGGGCATCACAGATATATTCAGAGCATTCCTTCCCAAAGCAACAGAATACACATTCTTCTCTAGTGCACATGGAACATTCTCCAGAATAGATCACATCCTGGGTACAAACTGGGTCTTAACTGGTACCAAAAGATTGGGATCATTCCCTTCATATTTTCAGACCAAAATGCTCTGAAACTAGAACTCAATCACAAGAAGAAAGTTGGAAAGAGCTTAAATATATGGAGGCTAAAGAGCATCCTATTAAAGAACGAATGGGTCAACCAGGAAATTAAAGAAGAATTTTAAAAATTCATGTAAACAAATGAAAATGAAAACACAGCTGTTCAAAATCTTTGGGACACAGCAAAGACAGTCCTGAGAAGAAAGTATATAGTGATACAAGCCTAGTGATACAAGGACCCAAATTAATAAAATCATGAATAAAAGAGGAGAGATCACAACCAATACCAAAGAAATACAAACAATTAAAGAACATATTATGAGCAACTATCCCAGCAAATTTGACAATTTGGAAGAAATGGATGCATTCCTAGAAACATATTAACTACCAAAACTGAACCAGGAAGAAGTAGAGCACCTGAACATACCCATAACCATTAAGAAGACTGAAGCAGTCATCAAAAATATCCCAACAGGGATGCACGGTTGGCTCAGTTTGTTAAAGTCTCTGCCTTCAGCTCAGGTCATGATCTCAGGGTCCTGCGATTAAACCCAGCATTAGACTTTCTGCACCACAGGGAGCCTGCTTTCTTCTCTCTCTCTCTTTCTGCCTCTCTGCCTACTTGTGATCTCTGTCTGTCAAATAAATAAATAAAATCTTAAAAATATAAATCTCCCAACAAACAAGAGCCCAGCACCAGATGGCTTACCATGGGAATTCTATCAAACATTTAAAGAAGAATTAATACCTATTCTCCTGATACTGTTCCAAAAATAGAAATGGAAGGAAAACTTCCAAACTCCTTTTATGAGATCAGCATTACCTTGATCCAGACAAATACCCCATCAAAAAGGAATATTAAAAGACCAATATCCTTGATGAACACAGATACAAAAATTCTCACCAAAATAATAGCCAATAGGATCCAACAGTACATTAAAAGGACTATTCAACACAACCAAGTGGGATTTATTCCTGGGCTGCAAGGTTGGTTTAACATCTGCAAATCAATGTGATACAATATATTAATAAAAGAAAGAACAAAAACCATATGATACTCTCAATAAATACTGAAAAAACATTTGACAAGGTACAACATCCTTGGGGCACCTGGGTGGCTCAGAGAGGCTCTGCCTGCCTCTCTGTCTACTTGTGATCTGTCTGTCAAATGAATAAATAAAATCTTAAAAAAAAATACAGCATCCTTTCTTGATCAAAACTCTTACAAAATGTAGAGATAAAGGGTACATACCTCAATATCATCAAAGCCATCTATGAAAAACCCACAGTGAATATCAATCTCAATGAGGAAAAACTGAGAGTTTTTCCCCCTAAGGTCAGGAACATGGAAGCGTTGTCCACTATCACCACTGTTATTCAACATAGTACTAGAAGTCCCAACCTCGGCAATCAGACAACAAAAAGAAATTAAAGGCATCCAAATTAGCAACAGAGTCGAACTCTCACTCTTTGAAGATGATATGATACTTTATGTGGAAAACCCAGAAGACTCTATTCCTAAACTGTTAGACCTCATATAGGAATTCAGTAAAGTGTCAGGATATAAAATCAATGCACAGAAATCAGTTGCATTTCTATACACCAACAACAAGACAGAAGAGATAGATATTAAGGAGTCAACCCCACTTACAATTGCACCCCAAGCCATAGGATACCTAGGAATAAACCTAACCAAAGAGGCAATGAATCTGTAGTCAGAAAACTATAATGTATTCATGAAAAAAATTGAGGAGGACACAAAGAAATGGAAAAAAATTTCATGCTCATGGATTAGAAGAACAAATATTGTGAAAATGTCTATGCTACTTAAAGCAATCTACATATCTAACTCAATCCCTATCAAAATACCATCAATTTTTTTCAAAGAAATGAAACAAATAATCCTAAAATTTGTATGGAACCAGAAAAGACCCCGAATAGCCAGAGCAATGTTGAAAAAGAAAGCCAAAGTTGGTGGCATCACAATTCCAGACTTTAAGCTCTATTTTAAAGCTGTAATCATCAAGGCAATATGGTACTGGTACAAAAACAGACACATAGATCAAAGGAACAGAATAGAGAGCCCAGAAACAGACCCTGAACTCTATGGTAAACTAATCTTTGACAAAGCAAGAAGGAATGTCCAGCGAAAAAAAGGCAGTCTCTTCAACAAATGGTGTTGGAAGAATTGGAAAGCCACAAGCATGAAAATGACACTGGACCATTTCCTTACACGACACACAAAAACAGACTCAAAATGGTTGAAAGACCGCAATGTGAGAAAGGAATCCATCAAAATCCTTGAGGAGAACACAGGCAGCAACCTCTTCTTAGAAACATCACCAAGGACAAGTGAAGCAAAGGCAAAATGAACTATTAGGACTTCATCAAGATCAAAAGCTTTTGCACAGCAAAAGAAACAGTCAATAAAACCAAAAGACAACTGACAGAATGGGAGAAGATATTTGCAAATGACATATCAGATAAAGGGCTAGTATCCAAAATCTATAAAGAACTTATCAAACTCAACACCCAAAGAACAAATAATCCAATCAAGAAATGGGCAGAGGACATGAACAGACATTTCTTCAAAGAAGACATCCAGATGGCCAACAGACACATGAAAAAGTGTTCCGTAGAAAAGATGATTGAAACCAAGAGGTGGTTCTTTGAAAATATAAACAAAACTGATAAACCTTTAGACCAACTAAACAAAAAGGACCCAAATAATATCAGAAATGAAAAAAGAGAAATAGGTGACATAAAAATTCAATGAATTATAGAGAATATTATAAAAAATTATATGCCAACATATTGGACAACCTAGAAGAAATGGATAAATTCCAAGAAACACACCATCTCCTTAACTAAATCAGAAAGAATTAGAAAATTTGAACAGACTGATTACTAGTAACAAAATTGAAACAGTAATAAATTCCCAATACACAAAAACCCAGGAAAGGATGAGTTTACTGGTGAATTCTACCAATTATTTAAAGAAGAGCTAATACCTATTCTTTTCAAACTATTCCAAAAAATAGAAGAGCAATGCCTAATGGGCTCAGTTGGTAGAGCATGCAACTCTTCATTTCAGGATTACAAGTTTGAGCCCCACATAGAGTAGTAGAGATTACTTAAGGAAATAAAAGTAAATAAAAAATATATAAGAGGAAGAAAAACATCTAAATTTATTCTACAAGATCAGCATTATCTTAATACTAAAACCAGACAGTACAGACATATATCTACTATATCTGATGAACATAGATGAAAAAATACTTAACAAAATATTAACAAACTGTATAACAATACATTTAAAAAATCATTCACTATGATCAAGTAAGATTTATTGAAAGGATTAAGTGTGGTTCAGTATTTGCAAATCAATTAATGTGCTATATCAAATTAACAGAAAGGATACAAAAAAATTATCTCAAAAGATAACATTTTTAACAAACTATCTGTATCAAATGAACAAATATGTTCAAATGTACCATCTATATATAACTCTCTATATTGAATCATATGAATTTATGAATATAATTTATGAATTTAGAGGAAATATAACTTGAATATAATAAAGGTCATATATAGTAGCACCTGGATGGCTTAGTTGGTTAAGCGTCTGACTCTTGATTTCAGCTCAGGTCATGATCTCAGTGTCCTGAGTTGTAGTCCCACATCAGGTTCCATGCTTGGTGGGGAGTCTGGTTGAGATTCTCTCTCCCTCTTCTTCTGCCCTTTACTCCCCACTCACACACTTTCTCTCTCAAATAAATATTTAAATAAGTAAGTAAAAGTCATATATGAAAACCCCACTAACTTCATCCTTTCTGGTAAAACAACAAAGAATAAGATCAGGAATAATATAAAGATGTCCACTCTTCCCACTTTTATTCAACAGAATACTGGAAGTTTTAGCCACAGGAATCAGAAAAGAATAAAAAATAAAAGGCATCCAAATTAATAAGAAAGAAGCAAAATTGTTACTAATTGCAGATAACATGATACTATATATAGAAAACTCCATCAAAAAACTATTGAAACTGATAAATACATTTAGTAAAGTTGCAGGATAGAAAATTACTGTAATAAAATCTGTTGCATTTTCATACATGAACAATGAAATAGCAGAAAAAGAAATTAAGAAAATCCCATTTATAACTGCACCAAAAATAATAAAATACCTAAGAATAAATTTAATCAAGGAGGTCAAAGACCTAAACTCTGAAAATTATAACACTGATGAAATAAACTGAAGAGGAAACAAACAAATGGAAACATATACCATGCTCATATATGAGAAAAATTAATATTGTTAAATGTGTGAAGTACCCAAAGGAGTCTAAAAAATTCAATGCAACCTCAATCAAAATACCACTAGAATTTTATGGAAGAATCCTAAAATGTGTATGGAACCACAACATACCTTGAATAGCCAAAGCAATCTTGAAAAAGGAGAGCAAATCTGGAAGTATGAATTCCAGGTTTCAAACTGTATTACAAAGTTACAGTAACCAAAAAAGGATGGTACCAGCAAAAAAATAGACACAAAAATCAATGGAGCACGAGTGCAAGACTATAAATAAAGCCATACCTATATGAACAATTAACATGCAGCATAAGTGTCAATATATATAGGGAAAAGACAGTTTTTCAATAAACGGTGCTAAAGAAAACTGGACAGCTACATGCAAAAGAATGAGACTAGACTGCTCTCTTATACCATATACAAAAGTAAACTCAAAATGGATGAAAGACCTAAATGTAAGACTTTAAACCAAATAAGACTCCTACAAGAAAACATGGAAATCTTTTTGGACATTAACCTTAGCAACATATTTATGGATATTTTTCTTCAAGCAAGGGAAACAAAAGCAAAAATATACTACTGAAAGTACACTACAATGAAAAGGTTTTTCAAAACAAAGGAAACCATCAGTGAAACAAAAATTCAACCTACTGAATGGGAATAGATGTTTGCAAATGATATATCCAATAAGGTGTTCATATCTAAATATATAAATTTATTTAACTCAACTCTAATAAACATATAAACAAACAAACCAATCTGGTTCAAAACTGGGCAGAGGACCAGAGCAGACCTTTTAAAAAGGAACACAGATGACCAACAGAAACATAAAAAGATGCTCAACATCACTGAGCATCAGGGAAATGCAAATCAAAACCACAATGATATTACCTCATACCTATCAGAGTGACTAGTATCAAAACAAAACAAAACAAAACAAGAAATAACAAGCATTGGCAAACATGTAGAGTAAAAGGAACCCACATACACTATTAGTGGGAATGCAGATTGGTGCAATTACCTTAGAATACAATGTGGAGGTTTCTAAAAAAAAAAATTAAAAAAATAATAAAACTAGAATGACAATATGATACAGTATTTCAACTACTGGGTACTTACCCAAAGAAAATAAAAATACTAATTTAAAAAGGTATATGTACCCCTTTGTTTATTGAGATCTTGCCATTTGAAACATGATGGACCAAAAAGGTACTAAGTGAAATTAGATGGAGAAAGATACATACATGTATGATTTTATTACATATGGAATTTAAAAACAAACAATGAGAAAAATAAAACAGACTTAAATATGGAAATCAAATTTGTGGTTGCCTGAGGAGACATTGTGAAGGGGATGGCAAAATAAATGGCAATAAGGGGTACAAACTTCCAATTATAAAATAAATAGTTCATAGAGTTGCAAAGTATAGTATTGGGAATATGGCCAATAATATTTTATGGTGATTGATGGTGACTAAGCTTATCATGGCAAGCACTAAGTAATGTACAGAATTCTCAGATTGATACTTTGTACATCTGAAACTAATATAACATTGTATGTTAATTATACTTTAATTAAAAAAAGAAAATTGGACTTATGGGGAGAAAATGAAATGATAATGTGGAAAAGAGATCAAACGAAATGAGTAATTTAATTAAAAAGGAAAAGAAGATTATAAACATTGTGATGTCACCCTTAGTTACTATAATATATATTTCAAAAAGTGCATATTTCTTAACTATGATACACTAAAGGATTTTCATTTAAAACAATAAAATTAATAACCAGTTATATTACATTTTTCTCTTAACTCAATAATATACTTAATACCTTGTTATGTTTGGTTGTTTTTGAATCCAGCTGAGGACCATATGTTACAGTTAGTTATAATTTTTCTTTTTCTCCTTTGATCTCCTTAATCTCTTTTAAAAATCTCCCTTAATTTCTTTTTTCTTTATTCCTTTAAAGTAGAACTATGTGCTTGTTTTTTTGTCTTTTCTGTCATTGATATCTTAAAGAACTCAGGTTTATGTGCATGCTTTTAATACATCCCCCAACTTAAATTTTTTATGTAATATTCTATTTTTTTATTTTTTATTTTTTTAAAGATTTTTATTTAGTTATTTGACAGAGAGAGATAACAAGTAGGCCGAGAGGAAGGCAGAGAGAGAGGAAGGGAAGCAGGCTCCCTGCCAAGCAGAGCCCCATGCGGGACTCGATCCCAGGACGCTGGGATCATGACCTGAGCCAAAGGCAGAGGCTTAACCCACTGAGCCACCCAGGCGCCCCTTATGTAATATTTTAAATTGAAGTAGAGTTAACATACAATATTGTGTTTCAGGTATATAAGAGAGTAATGAACAATTATACACATTGCAAAATGCTCTGGTAAGTGTAGTTATCACCTGTCACCATACAATGTTATCATAATATAATTGACTCATTCCCCTATTCTTCATTTTTTATGCCTATGAATTACTTATTTTTATAACTTGTTCTTCTAATTCCTTTCACCTATTTGAATTTGTTGATTATTATCTCTTTTTTCAGGTTAAAAAATTTTTTATCTAGAGTAATATAAAAATGATGTGTCAATTTCAGTTCATCATCTTAGTAAGGCCATTAGGTCATTTGGTAAAATTATTGATACTAAATTCCATTACTTGATTTAGGGTAGTGTCTCCAGATTCCTTCAGTATAAAAATAAATTTTTATCATAATAATAATCATATTATGAAATATGTAGTAACTGAATCATAGATTATGTATGTGTATCCATTAATACATCGATGATTGAAAAAGGTTACTGTTCTGATTCTATCATTCTTTCTACTTATAATATGGGTAATTTTACATATGTAAGAACCTTTGCTCTTTGTACTCTTACACACATGTTCATGTCTCACATGGACTTAATGTTTATTTTTATTCCACCTTGATAGCACAGACCAGAACAGAGTCTGGATGCCATAGCTGGCCTGCTGCCTCATTAAGCACAGGCTCCTAGCCATACCAGCCCTAGACGCCCTGGGACACAGAAAAAAAAAAAGAAAAAAAAAATCCATGTTTTAAAAAAGCAGCTAGAATGTAAAGGAAGTAACCATAGAACCCTGCCAAATAGGTGGTGGAGCTGCTGGAATGGAACACTTTGGAGGGCCTGGGAAGAACCATGATTTATGTTCCTTCTCCACTTTGATAGCATGAACAGAGGAGGGTCTTGGCACCATAGGTGGCACCACCTTAATGAGCCTTGAGTCCCTATCCCACACCAGTCCCAGCTGTTCCACAAAAGCAGCCCCTACCCATCACATACCAGGAAACCCCTGGTGAGCATTTACACCATATCTACCTATCTTGCCACAGTGACAAAGGGTCAGAACAACTCAGGACACTCCAGGTCCATATCACCTCAACTTCAGATGGCTTGCTAGGGTACTGCCATTACACAACACTCTTGCATCCCCCAGATCACACCCACTTCAGCTCCAGCTGCCCCACCAGGGTGTCCTTTGCACAAAGTGCCCCAGGAAGGTCCATGCTGCCTTGGTTCCAGCCACCTCACCAGGGCAATCCCTGTGTGGAGCACCCTAGGACCCCACAGTCAGCATCCTGCCTCAGAACCACCAGAGTATCCTTTCCATGAAGCACCCTGGGATACCCTGCTCCTTACTGACCTTAACTCCAGTTGCCCTGCCAGGGTACCTTCTTCACTGAGTACCCTGAGACACCCCAGCTCCTCCAAATCAGCTTTAGTTGTCCTGTCAGGGTGTACTCTCTGTGTGAACCCTGGGACACTCTGGTTCATGCCCACTTCAGTTTCAGCTATCCTGCCAGGATGTGCTCTATGCATAGAGCTCTGTGCATAAATCCCCAGGCACTCCCAATCTGCACACAGTTCAGCTTCAACTATCCTGACAGGATGTCCTCTGTGCAAAGTGCCCAGGGACGGCTGTGGCCCATGTCCACTTCAACTTTGGCTGTATTATCAGACCACCCTCTGTGCAAAGAGCTCTGAGACCACTTGGATTGTACCAATTTAAGCTTTAACTATTCTGACAAGAGTCCCTCTGTGTAGAGAGCCCAGGGGCTGCCGTGTCCATGCCCGTTTCAACTTTAGCTGTACTTCCAGGGCACTCTCTTTGCAAAAATCCCTGGGTTATATCCATTTCAGCTTTAGCTGCCCTACTGTGGTGGCCTCTGTGTGGAGTTCCACAGGACTATCCCTACCCATGACCACTTCAGCTCTGGCTATCCTCAGTATAGAGTGCCCCAGGACCCCCAGTCCATGTCAGCCACAGCTCAAACCAGAGAGCCACAGACACATACAGACTACAAAGTAGATGACCATACACAAGATCATTCCTTGAAGTTTAGAAGTAATTATTATGCCTAATTCATAGAAACATAGAAAGTCAAACAAAATAAGGAAACAGAGAAAGATGCTTTAAATGACATAACAAGAAAACACCTCAGGGAAAAAATAAACAAACAAATAAACAAAAAAACCTAAATGAAACAAAGATAAGCAGTATGCCTGAAAAAGACTTTAGTGATCGTAAATATGCTTACGAGACCAGAGAAAAAAGTGGATAAACTTTGTAATAACTTCAAAATGAGATAGAAAATATAAATAAGAACCAATCAGAGTTGAAGAGTACAATAATTGAAATGAAAAATACACTAGAGGGAATCAACAATAGATTAGTGGATGCAGAAGAATGGATTGACAATCTGGAAGACAGGGTGATAGAAATCACCCAAGCTGAACAGCAAAAGGGACAACGAACTTTAAAAAAATGAGTATAGGTTAAAAGGTATCTTGGAGAACCTCAAGCACATATGGGAGTCCCAGAAGAAGAAAGAAAAAGGGTCAGAAAACTTATTTAAAAATATAATATCTGAGGGGCGCCGGGGTGGCTCAGTGGGTTCAGGCCTCTGCCTTTGGCTCGGGTCATGATCTCGGGGTCCTGGAATCGAGCCCCACATCGGGCTCTCTGTCAGCAGGGAGCCTGCTTCCTCCTCTCTCTCTCCCTGCCTCTGCCTACTTGTGATCTCTGTCAAATAAATAAATAAAATCTTAAAAAAAATTAAATTAAAAAAAAATATATATATATAGTATCTGAAAACTCTCCTAATCTGATGAGGGGAACTAATATCCAGGTTCAGGTAGCACAGAGAATTCCAAACAAGATGGACCCAAGGAGGTCTACACCATACACATAATTAAAATGTGAAAGGTTAGAGATAAAGAGAATTTAGAAGCAGCAAGGGAAAGAAAAAAGTTATATAAGGGAAACCCCATATAGCTATTTAACGATTTTTCAGCAGAAACTTTGCAGGCCAGTAGAGAATGGCATAATTTACTCAAAATTCTGATAGGAAAAAAATCTACAATAATGACTACTCTACTGACAATGTTATTACTCAGAATTGATAGATAAAAAGTTTCACAGACAAACAAAAGTTTAAAGTGCTTATAACCTACAAACAGGCCTTTAAGGAATGTGACAGGGACTTCTTTAAGGGGAAAAGAAAAGATCAAAATTAGAAGAAAAATTATGAATAAAAAGATTTAAAAAGA
This sequence comes from Mustela erminea, assembly GCF_009829155.1. Classification (NCBI taxonomy): domain Eukaryota; kingdom Metazoa; phylum Chordata; class Mammalia; order Carnivora; family Mustelidae; genus Mustela; species Mustela erminea. Next base: position 176,890,444 of record NC_045614.1, read on the forward strand.
TATGAGCAAAAGTATATGATAGTATATACATAAAATATAGAGGTAGGAGTAAGCAAAAAATTTCTTTTAGAATGGCTATCAACTTAATATAGATTTCTATATACCTAAGTTGCTATAGATGAAACCAAAGCCTATAATAATTACACAACAAATAGAGAGAAAGAAAACCAAACATAAAACACAGGGAACTACAAAAACAATCAGAAGACACTTGACAAAATGGCAATAAGCACATACCTATTAATAATTATTTTAAATGTAAATGAAGTACATGCTCCAGTCAAAAGACACAGGGTAGCAGAATGGATTTAAAAACAAGACCCGTTTCTATGTTGCCTATAAGAGATTCACTTCAGACCTAAAAACACACTCAGACTGAAAGTGAAAGGATAGGCATTCTGGATATACAATGGCACCTGCTTTTCTGTCAATTCAAATAGAAAGAGCTTGATTTCCTGGCATTGAAACAGGAAAAAATGTAAATTATTGGCAGTCATGTTTCCCTTTTCATATTGGGATTCATCAATTTAATAACTTGCTTGCTTATCTTTTTCCAAGTAAACCAGTGCAGCTACTCTCCATCCTGTTGTCTTCATAGGGGCATAGTTTTTTTTTATTGTTTTATTTTATTTTATTTTTTTACCATATTCTCAATTATACCAAATTGGATATCTTTAAGTCTGCTTTCTTAGTTACAGAGTATATGGATGATAGGGAACTCTTGAAGGTGGAATCTGGTTTAAAATATGAAAAGGACTCAGTGCTAAGCTATAAGATACATAAACTGATGCCATCTAATTGAGCTGGTAATCCATTAACCAGTAAAGAAATTGTACCTTTATTTCTGTTTTTAGGGAAATCCTCTAATGGGGGAATTACTTGTTCAAAAAAACATCACCTTCTTCTTCAAGGAGTCAGTTTGAGGCAAGGAAGGATAAAGGGAAACCAAGGGAATGGATGAAACAGGAAGAGTAGAGAAAGAAGGAAAATTCTGATAAAGGGAAAACCCCTATAATTCTCACATTCCCTCTTTCATTTTTTTTCATTTTTTCTTTTTTTTTCTTTTAATATTTTTTTCCGGCTACCCAGATCAATTTTCTTCTTAGAATGATATCCAAAAATACCAATAATTAATTTGGGATGAAACCTAAGGGATGAAACCTAAGAATCCCCAAAAACACATTAATTTATCCAAATTAAAAGAATTGTTCTTATGCCATTAAAGAATCGGATTCTTTCATATTCAAAATATGACAGAAAGATATTAGTTTTTCAAGAGAAAGATCTATAGGCAACATTCCTGGATTTTCATATTTTCCAACCATGCGATCCTAATGGCATTTTAAAAGCTGTATTACTTGGGACTTCTGGGTAGTTCAGTAGGTTGAGGATCTGCCTTTGGCTTGGGTCATGATCCCATGGTCCTGGGATTGAGTCCTCCCTCAGGCTTTCCAACGAGCCTGCTTCTCCTTCTGCCTGCTGCTCCCTCTGCTAGTGCTCTCTCTCTCTCTCTCTCTCAAATAAATAAAATCTTCCAAAAAAAGAGAGAGAGAGAGAGAATCAGTATTACCCATCATTATTCAATAGTAAAATCTTGGATTGAGTTTAGTTAGTTTAGTTTAGTTAGTATTCCACAAGAGTTGAGAGCTAGAAGGGGAACATTTTTATAATTCATGGCCCCTTAGCTGACTATATTGTGGCCCCAGACCTTCAGCTGCTTTGCTTAGTTCAGGAACTTCCAGACATCTTAGCTTTAACAACAGAATTTTTGAAGAAATATAATTAAAAACAAAATCTTCTCTCAACCCAGAAAACCTCTGCACAAAGACAGAAGAGAGATAAAACAATTTCATTATTGAATAAGCATTAAACCAGAATGTGATGTGCATTACAGATAATTTGCTAAGAGACTGCAAAAACAGAAAGAAACCTTACCCTTTAAAAGAGACAAGCAGACTCCATTTTCATACATGTTTTCAAGATAAACAATAACCAGTCCTCAATAGGAGAGCTTGACAACATTGTCATGTACAATTTATTATATATTCTCATTCTAATTGCTGAAACTATTGTGTTAACTGGTTTCATCCAAAGGAAAAGTAAATTTTTCATATCTTACTGATGGGGAGTAGTTCTGAAACTTGGAGAAAGGTGCCTTAAAAGTAAGGCACCTATTCTCCCACAGAAACTGGGAGATATGGGTCCTGTCCTTGTTGATGGTTACATTTCAAGGAGATGTTTCCCTGCTTGTTAAAAGAAATATTTCTGGGTCATAAAGCTGGCAAGTGGCATATTTCACTTTTAAAAAGATTTGTAAATATTTCAAAGAAACAGATGAAACTATTACAAGTTTTGTAAAGTAAATGCTCTAAGAAAAGTTAGTCTCTTGTCATATTGTTAATAGAGAGAATGAAGCTTCTTATTTTTATTTGTATTTTGCTCTCACAATGGCAATAAGCAGGACATCTACTTTCTACTCATATGTTAGCCAGGATATGCCAATATCAGTAATAAACAGCTCCAAAATCTCAATGCTTTCACAAACCAAAGATACATGACTTATTCATGCAAGTCTAATATGAAAAGTAGGTTTCTCTCCATACCACCCTTCAGGTTTCCTAGAATTTCTTCCTTCAGATTATCCCAACAAGTATCAAGCAGAATGTAAGCAAAAAGAGAGGGGTCTTTCAAGTTATTATGGAAGGACAGCACATACTATTTTGTTTTCTATATATTTCAGACTTTTAAACACATATTTTTATGATATTAGACATTATTTCATCTCTAAAACACAATGCAGAAGAAGTCAGACAAAGGAGTAGTCTCTTTGTGGTCTCTTTTTTGTTTATAGAAAGTCCATGACCTGACAACGATAATCCATGCTGATAGAAATGAGTGGTTGTCTGTGGGCCATGGAATGGGCAAGAAGGAACTGAGATGAAAGAAATCCCATACCCCCCCCACCTTTTTATGAAAAACGAAATGGTATTTTGTAAAACTGATCCACTAGGAAAACAGATCACAGCCTTGAAACACCAAACACAGGCTATATTATCACTTATGTAGTAAACTGGCAAAAAGATAAGGTCCTTATCAAAATGATAAGGTGCTGGAGCTGGGACAGCAACACTTTTTTTTTCTGCAAAGACCCCAACAAAAGTGTTATTTGGTAATGGGGGAGTTGCCCCTCTTTTGTTATAAAGGAATTACAGATCATCTCCGAGTTGCTTACTTTTTCTCCTTTGCCCTTCCTGTTGCCAAGGGATTGTCTCAGTAGTGCTGTTATTTTGGGGGGCTAAGTGAGTAATACTGAGTTTAGGCTTTCATTCCATTCTGTTCTATAAAAACCACATTTTTTTCAAATCCAGTACTTAATGACTTTCTTAATTAAGAAGGCAACTGTTCTTCCTTCAATGTTCGTTCATGGATACTGGCAGAGTGCAATCATAACCCCCTTTTTCTTCAAGGGAGAGTGGTACTGGAAGATTGTTCTGTGGCCCTAAACAGATAGCCCCAGGGCTCATCATGGTAACCAGTGAGAGGGAAGGTCTGCTTCCTATACCCAGTGTCACATTACTTCATGCTTTTTACAGGGTCTCTCAACTGAAATGTGTAATGTGCATTTCAAGAAATGCATATCCACATTTTGATAGCTGGAAAAGAGAGCCACAAGGAACTGTTCAAAGTTTTTATGCAAACGACTTCTCCCAACTCTACATCTTTTTTTTTTTTTTTTTTTTTTTAACTTATGTATTTGAGAGAGAGACAGTAAGCTGGGGCAGGGGGAAGGTCAGAGGGAAAGAATCCTCAAGCAAACTCTTGCTGAGCACAGAGCCAAGGTGGGGCTCAGTCTCACCACCCCAAGATCATGACCTGAGCTGAAACCAATGTTCAACCAACTGAGCCACCCAGATGCCCCTCCCAACTCCACATTTTAAAACAACTTCATACCATTGTATATTAAAAAACAAAACAAAACGAACAAAAAAACATGCAAAACAAAAACTCAGAAATATTTCTCTCTCCCTTCTAAATTAGTGACCTCATAAATTTTGTTTTACAGCTTATAGGAAATGATCTGGTGATCTTTCTGGTAAACAGGAGGTTGGCAACAAATGGAAATGCCTTTGTTCACACTCCGTCACACTCTGTCAGATCATAGGCATGTTAGAGGAAACTGCCAGCTTGCTGATACCTGTGTACTAAAAAGAATCTTGTACCTCAAAGGGCTCTGCCTTGGTACAAGGGAGATCCCTAGTGCCAGGATAAGAATGTGCAGTTTAGGCCTTTAAAAACCCTCCTGTGCCATTACTAACCCAAAGTTAGCAGCTTTTTTCCATTTCACTTTCTAGGATTGAAACAATGGAATGTGTCCAGAGGAAAATGACACATGCCTCCAACTAGTTGCCATCTTTAATTCCTTCATAAATTTTACTTAAAAGAACAAAACTCCCATTTTTCTTATTATATAGATCCCTGCTGTCAGCCCCAGTGGCCCATTGGGAAGACTTCTATTTCCCAATGGACATCTTCTCTGTCATGGCTGGGATGTGATCATCCACATATATGGCCACACAGATCTCCAGCTGCAGCTTCACCTGAAATTCTTTATTTCCAGCATCTGTTGAATTTTTGGCTTTGTCATTGCAGTATATGGTGCATTGGGCCAGGCACTGGTCACCACGGCCTGGACTTGAGCCTGAGGTACGTGACAGTGCTCAGTGCACTGGTGCACCAACTGCATGGAATCTGCTGTCCTCACAACAGCTGGTGCTGTGCTAGAACAGAAGGCCCCGTATCCTCCAGATGTTCTCTCTCTCCAGACTCTTCACCATGGAGTCCACTGCTTCTTGCACCCAGAGCCACTGCAGCTCTGCAGCAGCAACCCCCAATCGGCACTGGAAATATCCCATACCTTGTTTTAAATGATGACTCTACAGGTTTTATAATTGTCGGAACTTATACAAAGATACATATAAGATCTCCAGATTTCAGTATTTGTAAATTATATCTAAAGTTTTAAAAGTCTATTTTAAAATGAATCTGATATCAAACTCCCGTATATTTCTGTTACTACATCTATCTCTGGCTTTGTATTGTTTTCATGTAATAACCATATGATCTTTTTAAAATGATAAAACAGTTAAACATAGATACTGTGTCTTTTATTTCCTTCTTTTAATGCTTGATACATGTTACATTTATCAGGTACTCACTAAAGAATTGGTCTTTTTATTATATTTTTCATTGATACAAAATAACTCATTAAAAGATAAGTTTTCACAGTAAAGGTGGAATTTTCAATTAACTGTTCATTCATCCATTCATCATTCACTTTGTATTTATTTTCTCTTTAAATATTTCTTAAATGTCTGTTATATATAAATCTATTACATATTATTTATACAATGGTGAATAAGACAGATGTGTAGGCTGTTTTAGTGGAATTCTGTCTGTAATAATATGAATACAATATTCTTTCCCTGACCATATTACCCTATTATTTTGTTTTTGTTTCTGTCTTTTACTGATGTGGAAAATTTAAAAGATCAGAACTGCAACTCTATTTTTTTTTTTCCTTTGAATAGCCCTTCTGCCATGTTTTCTTTCTTTTTTTTTTTTTTCCTTCCCTGGTTTTATACTAAGAAATTCTCAATTATGTTTGAAAAATTTTAGCAAACTTTTTATACAGAAGCCCCACCTCCATAGACTGTAGAAGACTTTATGTACTATCTACTGAGTTAAAAACAATCTCTCTATATTATTTTATTTTGATAACAGATTGCTGTTCATAGGGAATATAGATATATTTCCCAATTATGTTTACACATACATGAAAAATTGTAGTAAACAAATCATATTAAAGTGACAGCAGTTTCTGCACTTTGATATGTTTACAGCTTTACCTGATTAAATTTTGAGAACAAAATTGTTCCCCATAGCAATTTGTATAACTGCAATTCTAACAAATAACCTGTTGTTGGGAAGTAAAGAATATCTATGACTACAACATTTGAAACATGCATTTCACTCAGACTTGAAGTTTAATTTACTCTAAGGTGAACAAGCCAGCAATGTTAGACAGCTGTTAAAAATGTCTAGCATATTAAAAAATCTGTTAATACATGATCTTATTGCAAAAACAAGTATATATTAAAGATTTTTGTTAATCACCCATGCCTCAACTATTATAGTCAGTTGTAAGCATGGGGTTTTAGAAGATGGTGATCAGAATAATAAAGGTTCTGGAACTAATAGAAATTCATTTAATCCTCATGTTAACTCTGAAACAGAGGTAGTGTCATCCACATATTTTACTGTTGGTAAGAGATAACTAACTTTCTAAATCTAAGACAGTGTTGTGAAGTCTGATGATGGAATACCAATTTAGATGTATCTTGACCATAAAGGCCATTCTATTAAACTTTCTCAGGCTATTAAATTATTTCTTTATCAGAAAATATTTCACAAATAAAAGTAATTCACAACATTGTAAAAACTTGGATGCAAGAGAAATGTTGACATTTCTTTTTCAAAACAGTTTTAAATGTAGTCTGTAAATATATAAAGCAAAGTAGAAAACAATGTTTATTAAGAGAATGTAGGTTTAAAAAGAAGCAGTGCTTCCTATGTATGTGACTGTGTGTACACACACAAACACACATGTTGCTCTACTGTTTGGCTTAGATGTTATGTATGATTTAATACCTATTCTTGGCATAATAAGTACATTTAAGTAGATTTCAGACAATCACTATCCCCACCTGAAAATAGTCAGCAGTTTTTCCGAAATACAAGTAGATTTCAAATCTACAAAAGAGAACTACACATTCTTGTTCAGATTTCATTCTTGTAATGTGAGGGAAAAGAAGAACAGGTTGTGACTAAATTTCATACTCTCATGAGCATTAAAATAATTTACAGTTAGCAGAGCATTTGTTCAGTGTCCTTATTAGCTGGCAGTTGTAGTACTTAGGCCAGACTAAAGAAAAACCTTTAATTTTGAGCCAAAATAAACTCTACATATTTAATGATTAACGTGTGGCAAAAATTACCTTAAAATGCATATTTGACATGTCATAGGTTGTATATATTATATATGTGTATATGTTTAACTGTATGCAAAACAAAAATCTATAAATTTTATTTTAAAGATTTTATTTATTTACTTATTTAATTATTTAGTGACTGAGAGCACAAGTGTAGGTCAGGGCAGAGGGAGAGAGGGAGAGAGAGAGAGAGAGAACTTCAAGCAGAATCTATGCAGAGTATGGAGCTGATATGGGGCTCCAAATCTCATGACCCTGAGATCATGACCTGAGCCAAAATCGAGTCAGATACTTAACCAACTGAACCACCCAGGTGCCCCCAAAATCTATAATTTTAAATTAAATTAAGACACTACATTTAAAATGCATCATATTTAAAAAAAGGTTTTATTTATTTATTTGACAGAGATCACTAGTAGGCAGAGAGACAGGCAGAGAGAGGGAGGGGGAGCAGGCTCCCCGCTGAGCAGAGAGCCAGATGCAGAGCTTAATCCCAGGACCCTGAGATCATCACCCCAGCTTAACCCAACTAGCCACCCAGATCTCCCAAATTCATCATATTTTAAAATTATTTGTTGTATTTTATTTTTCTTTATAGAATCCATAATGATATTGGTTATCCAGTTTAGTCCAAATATTTGTGTAGACAGAGTGGATCATTTTAAATCTTTTTCATGATCTTAATATTGCATGTCATGAAAAAGATTTAAAATGGATAATCAATCTGTTACAAAATCTAAAACTACACTGTTTCTGGAAGAAAACATAGTGGAAAATCTGTCAAATTTTGAGCTAGACAAAAAGTTTGGTTTTATATACAACACCAAAAAATAGCCATTAATAGAAAAAAAAAACCTATATGATAGATGGTAAATAAAATTTTTTTTGGTAAAGATAGAGGTAAGAACTTTTAAAAAGCAGTGCAGAGGGGTGCCTGGGTGGCTCAAATATTAAGCATCTGCCTTTGGCTCAGGTTCTGATCCCAGAGTCCTGGGATTGAGCCCCAAATCAGGCTCCCTGCTCAGCAGGAAGCCCTCTTCTTCCTCTCCCACTCCCCATGTTCGTGTTACCTCTCTTGCTGTATCTCTATGTCAAATAAATAAATAAATAATCTAAAAAAAAAGTGATGTAGACTTGGAGGAAAAATTATAAACCATATTTCTGAAAAACATATCCAGTATATAAAGAGGATTCTCAAAATGTAACACCAGATACACATTTTAAAGAATGGAAACCACAATAGCACACTACGGCACACCTGTTGGAATGCCTAAAACCTAAAAAGCTAGTAATAACAATTACTGGTGAGGCTGCACATCTACATGAATTCTTATTCATTGCTGGTAAATTCAAATTCAAAACAGTCACTTTTGATAACTGGAAGTTTCTTACAAATCTAAAAATACCTTTTTCATGCAATCCTAGGAGGTATCATAATCCTAGGTATATCTATCCAACTGATTTAAAAACATATATCCCAAAATATGCACATCAATATTTAGAGCAGCTTGATTCATAATTGCCCAAACTGGAAGTAATTAAGATACCCTTGGATAAATGAAAAAAAAAATGCATGTACAATGGATTGTTATTCAATGATAGAAAGATATGGTATATTAAGCTAAAAAATGATATGGATGAAATCTTAAATGCATATTACTATGTGAAAGAAAGCAGTCTAATGAGGCTAAGTATCTTATAATTTTAATTATATACAGTTCAGAAAAGCAAAAACATAGAGACAATGACAACATTAGTGAGTGCCAGTAGACTGGGAGGAGAGATGACTAGGCAAAGCACAGGTTTTTTTGTTTTTTTTCAGGTCCTGAAACTATATCCTGTAGTATTGTAATGATAGATACATCACACTAGTCCTCATACAGTTTTGCAGCACAAAGTATGGAACCATAATGTATATAAATACAACAATAAAAAAGGTCACTTAGGAGGCCAGAGGATTCCAGGAAAAAATGTGCAGTGTTGAGGGAAGCTACCTATATTACAAATGTATGAAGCAACCTCTGCAGGGTCTGGAAGAAATCATTTCAACCTAAGGAAACTTGGGAATAAACAGGGTCTGTAAGACTGAAGACAAAGGGAATTGTACATAAGCACTGTACTCTGATAAATTTGTTTCTCATGGGATACAAGTTAAAATTCTGAAACTGCTATACACATATACACTGGAATTGAACAATTAAGTAAACCTAAGGGGGAATAGTGGGAGCTAGTTTTCTTACTGTTGGAGTGGTAGTTTATAGGCAAACAAGGATGGAAATCTTGAATGATCTGTGAGGTAATGGATTAAAATTAAAAACATAAGAAGTTAACTTATTTAACTTTAGATATGGATGATCATGCATAGAAGATTGGTAGATGTATATACACAGGTTAGTATATAAATATATATAGTTTCTTTCTCTCTCAACTGAAAGCATCTACATGAAATGACACTACGATAGTAATAAGGACACCTAGTGATCAGCTTCTGGTTTCTTATGGGAAAGTAAAAAGAACTTCCAGTAAATTGCTTGTTCTAGTAATGGGGCATAAATATGCAAGGTGAATCTGGACAATTGTACAGTTCCAGAATGTAGGAAAGTATTTTAAAATAATACACAAATGCCATAATAGAGATATATCAAAGTGACACAGGGACCAACTGAAGCAGCTGTTAATGGCCAAAGTTGGAACTATTTATACAGCATATAAGAGTGGGAAATATTTTACAGTGGAAATATTTAACCATACAAACTCAGTCAGGAGACCAAGGTCAACTTCAACAATGGCAAGTCATATTAATAGTACGTACCCTTGATATGACGCAGTAAAATGACACTTTCACCTCTGTGAACTTCCTCACAAAATTCCACAAGCTCAATTTCAGTATGAGAAAAACATCATACAATTCCCAATTTGGGGACATTCTGCAACATAGCTAAGATATATTTTTATAACTATCAAAGTCATCAGAAATAAAGAAAGTCTAAGAAATTTTGCAAACAAGAGGAACTTAAGGATATATAGTGACTAAATACAATGCAATGTCCTGAATGAGATCCTAGAACAGAAAAAGTGTAATAGATAAAAACTAAGGAAATTTAAATGGGTTGTAGAATCTAGGTAATGATCACGTATCAGTATTGCATCATTAATTATAACAAAAGTAACATTAATATAAGGTATTAATAATAGGGGCAACTAGGCACAGATGTATAAAATATCCTTTACCATATCTGATTCTTCAGTAAATCCAAAACAGTTTTTTTAAAAAACATTTTATAAAATTGTCCAAAAAATTTGGGCAAATACATCAAAAAATAACCTGCCAATACTAAGTTACCCAAGATAAATCAAAACATATCCGCATGAAAACCTTTACATAAATGTTTAGAGAAGCACTTATTGATGATTCCCCCAAACTGGAAATGACCCAGTTATCCATCAACTGGTGAAATGATAAAACTTGGTATATACAATGGAATACTTCTCAACAATAAAATGAAACACGCTACTGTTTGACAAAACATATGGTACATCTAAACTGCATTTTACTAAGCCAAAGTAGTCAGATCCAAAAGCTTATATATGTCATATGGAAAAGATAAAATTACAGAGGTAAAATATATTTCAATAATTGCTAGAGAGTAGTGTCCGTCAAAGGGATGTGCTACCTAGAGACAACATGAACATTTCAGCCTAATAGGATGGATGTTATGATTGTGGTAGTGGATATATGGCTCCATGTCTTTTTTAAAACCCACTGAAGTCTACTACAAGAGGTGAATTTTAACGTATACCAATTTAAAATATCAACTGGGATATGTGTGAGGAAAACAATAGTCATAATGCATGCCATCACAATTTAACATCATTACAAGTGAATCTCATGACAATATGATGGAGGTACAGCAGATGATTAACCTCAGTAATTTTGAAAAGACTATTTTGATGTCATACTGTAAAGCTAAAGACAAAAAGAGAGTTGGCCACCAACCCTGTTTTATATATATATATATATATCCCTGTTAATATATACATAAATGTTTCTAACAGGGTTGTGGGTTAACAATCTTGAAATAATTTTATGTGGATTCTAAAACTGAACAGGTTAATAAATACTTTGCAGGTTATGAATAATAGAGTTAGTAATAAAATGTCTCTTTCCTTTTGATTAATAAGGTCTATATGCAAATTCAATATATTAAATAATTTCTCTCTAAGTCTCAAGAGTACACAAAATATTTACAGAAAGAATTTATTTCAAAATTGATTTACTTTCAGTATCAATAACTTTAAATCAGATTTAATAGTTCTGATGATAATAAAATGTGTTGAGAATTTGGTTACATTAGTGACCAAACAAGCAGCCAAATGGGCACATATCTACATATGGATTCATTAGATATTCTATTCTTCTGATTTAACTTGATGTGCAATAACTTGCGAGTCAGTAGAAATACTGAATTTAATTAGAAAGGCATTTTGTGACTGATTGCTTATTCATAGACTAAAACTGTATTTTTACTCTACTATTTTCACAACACAAACAAGGTTTGAAAGTCTCAGAAAAAAATTATTGCCTGACTCAAGAAAATTAATTATTCTCAATACAGTGTTTAGTAAAGAATAGGAAATAAAAGTAAAAGCTGGCTGCCAAGCATCAATGGGCACAAAAAAGAAAGGAGATTAATAATGTTCAATTTTTCATGTTAACTACTACACAAGTTAATAAATGAAATATGAATCCAGCATGCTAATATTATTATTGGCTAAAATATTAATAGTATTAAAAGGAGAGCTTTTAAGAAATATAATCATGGAAAGGAAATAGTTCCTACCATTATTTTTCTTTCATTTTTATTTCAAATATAGGTCTCATTTTAACTATGGGTAGCTCCACGCAAATGTGACATGAGGAAATATAGCTATTGCTACCACTATGTGTTTGTACTGAAATAATAGAATTTGCGAATCTAAAAGTTATAGGACAGACATCCAGATCCACCTAAGATAGAGTAAGCACATTCCACCCAATCTTTCCCAATGACTAAAACAACAGCAAAATCCTAAGAGGAATATATAAGCAACTATCTACAGACCCTGAAAAGTAAATAATTGCCAGGGAATTTTGAAGAAAAATAAAAACTCAGGGGACAACCCATACAATAGTAAATTCCCTGTTTTAGCTTTCTTTGCTTTGTTTCATTTCTCTGCTTTGTTTTTCTCATCCCATATCTCATGCCAGACAGAGTGAATCCCAGAAGTGCATAACTACATAGTTGATACAGACAGAAGCATCTCCAAGAAAACAAAACAAAAACAAACCCTCTATCTTCTTATTATGGAAACTAGGAATGGATGTTTTCTGTGCTATGACAAATATGAGAGGAAATCATAACCCTCTCATCTCTTTTTCTCCTCAGATCTTCCTATTCCCTAAGACATAACAATAAATTAGACCAATTAATTACCCTACAATGCCCTCTAAAAGCAAAAGAAGGAAGAATCACATGTCTCTCACTTTAAGTTGAAAGCTAGAAATGATTAAGGTTAGTCAGAAAGGTATATTGAAAGCTGAGACAGGCTTCTTATGCTAAACACTTAGCCAAGTAGTGAATGCAAAGGAAAAGTCCTTGAAGGAAATTAAAATTGCTTTTCAGTGAACACATGAGTGATAAGAAAATCAAACAGCTGAGACAGAGAAAGTATTTCTGGTTTCAATAGAAGATCAAGCCAGGTACAGCATTTCCTTAACCCAAAGCTTAGTCCAGAATAAGACATTAACTTTCTTTCAATTCTAGGAAGGTTTAAAGAGATGAGGAAGTTTCAGAAGAAAAGGTTGAAGCTAGCAGAGGTTAGTTCATAAAGTTCAAAGAAAGAAGCTGTATTGTAACACAAAAGTACAAGTGCTGATGTAGAAGCTGCAGGAAGTTTTCTGGAAGATCTCAGTAAGATATTGAAGGTGGTTACACTAAATGGTGGATTTTCAATCACACAAAACAGCCTTCTATTGATAGAAGATACCTTTCATGTATCTTTAGATATATTTTCATAGCTTGAGAGGAGAAGTCAGTGCCTGGCATCATAGTTTCAAAGGACAGACTAACTCTCTTGTCAGGGGTTACTACAGCTGGTGATTTTAAGTTGAAGCCAATGTTCATTTACCATTCCAAAATATCCCAGGGCTGTTAAGAATTATGCTAAACCTACTTTGCTTATGTTCTGTAAATGAAACAACAAAGATTGGATGGCAGGGCATCTGTTTACAACATAGTTTAAGCTCACTGTTGAGACCCGCTACTAAGAAAATATTTCTTCCAAGTATCACTACTTATTGACAATGTACCAGGTCACCCAAGAGCTCTGATGGAGATATACAAGGAAATGAATGTTGTTGCTGTTTATTTATTTATTTATTTATTTATTTATTTGTTTGTTTGTTTTATTAACATATAATGTATTATTAGCTGCAGGGGTACAGGTTGTGAATCACCAGATTTACACACTTCACAGCACTCACCATAGCACATACCTTCCCCAATGTCCATAACCCAACCACCCTCTCCCTCCTCCACCCCACCAACCCTCAGTTTGTTTTGTGGGATTAAGAGTCTCCCTCCAGATCCCATCCTGTTTCATTTATTCCTTTCCTATCCCCCAAGCATCCCATGTTGCCTCTCAACTTCCTCATATCAGGGAGATCATATGATAAATTTTTGTTTTGTTTTGTTTTGTTTTTAGATTTTATTTATTTATTTATTTGACAGACCGAGATCACAAGTAGTCAGAGAGGCAGGCAGAGAGAGAGAGAGAGGAGGAAGCATGCTCCCTGCCAAGCAGAGCCCGATGCGGGACTCCATCCCAGGACCCTGGGATCATGACGTGAGCCGAAGGCAGAGGCTTTAACCCACTGAGCCACCCAGGTGCCCCATGAATGTTGTTTTTATGCCTATTCACACAATATCTATTCAGTAGTCGAAGGATCAAGGAGTAATTTTGACTTTCAAGTTTTTTTTTAATAGATTTTGTAAGATTATAGCTGCCATAGATAGTGATTTCTCTGATAGATGTGGGCAAAGAAAATTTAAAAACTTATGGAAAGGATTTACCATTCTAGATGTCATAAAAGCCATTTGTGATTAATGGGAAGAAATAAAAATGTCATCAAGAGGAGTTTGGAAGACATTGATTCCAATCCCCTTGGATGACTTTGAAGCGTTCAAGACTTCCATGGAGGAAGTAGTTGCAGATGTAATAGAAATAGCAAGAGAATTAGAAGTGGAGTCTGAAAATTTTCATCATCATTAGCCATCAAGGAGATTCAAATCAAAACCACATTGAGGTACCACCTTACACCAGTTAGAATGGCCAAAATCAACAAGACAGTGAACAACAGTGTTGGAGAATATGTGGATAAAGGGGAATCCTCTTACTCTGTTGGTGGGAATGCAAGTTGGTACAGCCACTTTGGAAAACAGTGTGGAGATCCCTCAAAAAATTAAAAATAGAGCTACCAATGGCCCTGAAATTGCACTACTGGGTATTTACTCCAAGATATAGATGTAGTGAAAAGAAAGATCATCTGTACCCCAATGTTCATAGCAGCAATGGCCACAGTTGCTAATCTGTGGAAAGAACCAAGATGCCCTTCAACAGATGAATGGATAAAGAAGATATGGTCCATAGATACAATGGAGTATTATGCCTCCATCAGAAAGATGAATACCCAACTTTTGTATCAACATAGATGGGACTGGAGGAAAACATGCTGAGTGAAATAAGTCAAGCAGAGAAAGTCAATTATCATATGGTCTCACTTACTTGTGGAGCATAAGGAATAATACGGAGAACATTAGGAGAAGGAACAGAAAAGTGAATTGGGGAAAATTGGAGGGGTAGAGGAAGCATGAGAGACTGTGGACTCTGAAAAACAAACTGAGGGTTTTGGAGAGAAGAGGGATAGGAAGTTGGGTGAGTCTGATTATGGGTATTAAGGAGGGCACATATTGCATGGAGCACTGGGTGAGGTGCAAAAACAATGAATTTTGGAAGACACACACAAAAAGTTAAATTAAAAAGAGTCTGAAAATGTGACTGAATTGCTGCAATCTCATAACAAAACTTGATGAGGAGTTGCTTTTTATGAATGAGCAAAGGTAGTGGTTTCTTGAGATGGAATATACTATTGGTGAAGATGCTGTGTAGATTTTTGAAATAACAACAAACATGGAGAATATTACATAAACTTAGTTGATAAAATAGCAGCAGGGTTGGAGAGGACTGACACGAATTTTGGAAGAGATTCTGCTGTGATAAAAATATCATCAATGCCACTGTGGATAAAAATGCTATCATCACATATCACAGAGAAGTCATTAATAAAAAGAAGAGTAAAATGATACAGCAAACTTCAATTGTTCTTATTTTTTTAAATTGCTACAGCTACCCCAACCTTTACCCATCACCACCCTGATTGGTCAGCAGCCATCAACACTGATGCAAGACCCTCTACCAATAGAAAGATGATGACTCTTAAGGCTCAGGTATGTACATTATTTTTTTCAGACATAGTGCTATTACACACTTAATAGACAACAGTATGTTGTAAATATAACTTTCATATGCACTGGGAAACCAAATTTTTTAAAAATTTTTTAAAAGATTTTATTTGAGAGAGAGAGGGAGAGAGAGTAAAAGAGAACATGAGAGGATAATCTGGGGAAGGGACAGAGAGGGAGAAGCAAACTCCCCACTGGGCAGGGAGCCCAATGCAAAGCTGGATCCAGGACCTGAGGTAAAGAAAGACACTTAAATGACTGAGCCACCCAGGTGCCTTTGGATTTTCTTAGACAAAGAGAGCTTGCATGAGCACAAGCTGGGGGAGGGACAATGGCGAGAGAGGAAACAGGCTCCCCACCAAGCAGAAAGAATCCCACATGGGGTTTCTCCCAGGACCCTGAGATCATGACCTGAGCTGAAGTCAGATGCCCTCCAAAATTAATTTGACTCTCCTTATTGTGATATTCACTTTACTACTCTAAGATAAATTATGAAGTCAGTGGCAGCATGATCAAGAAGCATTCACATATCACTTTATGAGGACAAAAGAGTCAACCTACCAAGAAGACAGCATTTCTAAATGTGTGTGAACAAAATATCAAAGTTGAAACATATGCAGAGCAAAGCTGACATAACTAGGAAAAACAAAACAAAATAAAACAAAAAACAAACAAACAAAACCGTTATACCTGAAAGTAGTATACAAATCCAAATTTTAAGTTGAATTGTTCAGCACTTCCCTGTCAACAGCTAACTAAGCATAAAATGTGAAGAGTGTATCAGTCAGATTTTCCAGAGAAACAGAAATAACAGGATGTGTGTGTGTAGATAGATTAGATATAGATATGTGTATATGCATATGTATATATATAGATGTGTGTGTGTATATATATATAGATAGATTTATTTATTTCGATAAATTGTCTCAGCAATTATGGATGCTTGGAAAGTTATAAAATGTGTTAGGGTAGGCCAAAAGACTAGCAATTCAGGAAAGAATTATAATTCCAGTATAAAAACAGTCTGCTAGCAGAATTCCTTCTGGCTAGGAGGTCAATCTTTGTTCTATTAAGTCTTAAAACTGATTGGATAAGGCACACCACAAAATGAGAGGTAATCTGTTTTACTCCAAAGTCCACTTATGTCAATACTAACAAATTAAAAAATACTTTCACAGAAATATCTACAATAATGTTTGTCTATATATATATAGGTGTCGTGGCCTGCACAAGCTGACACAAAAAATTAACCATCACAAAGTGTGTAGGATAACAATTTTTGTTTTTTATTTGATTTTGTATTTGCAAATTAGTTTAAATTGCTAATTAGTTTAAAGCCTTATATAGGGGTGCCTGGGTGTCTCAGTGGGTTAAAGCCTCTGCCTTCAGCTCAGGTCATGATTCCAGGGTCCTTCTTCCCCCTCTCTCTCTGCCTGCCTCTCTGCCTACTTGTGATCTCTGTCTGTCAAGTAAATAAATAAAATCTTAAAAAAAATAAATTCCTTATGTAATAGTCTAAAAAACTACATCGCTCACGGCTTGTATGTATCTTCATTTTTTTTTCCTAATATTTTATTTATTTATTTGTCAGAGAGAGAGAGTGAGAGGGTAAGCACAGGCAGACAGAATGGCAGGCAGAAGCAGAGGTAAAAGCAGGCTCCCTGCCAAGCAAGGAGCCTGATATAGGACTCAATCCCAGGATGCTGGGATCATGACCTGAGCTGAAGGCAGCCGCTTAACCAACTGAGCCACCCAGGCGTCCCTTGTATGTATCTTCTGAAGTTCATGGTAATTAGATAATGGGGTTCAAGTGGAGTGTAAGACTTACCTCCCCATAGGATATAAAATTAATACACAAAAATTGAAAAACACATAAAAATAAATGCATAAATAAATATAAAAATAAATAAAAGAATAAAATAAATAAAAATAAAAATAATAAAATATATAATAAAATAAGTAAAAATAATATAAATAATAAATAAAACCTTAAAAAAATAGAAAAACATTTCTATATATTGAAAACAAAGTATCAGAGAGAGAAACAAAGAAAAAAAATTGCATTTACAATGGTACAAAAAAAGAGTAAAATACTTAGGAATAAACTTAAGTAACCAGGTGAAAGACTGGTAGTCTGAAAACTATGACACTGGTGAAAGAAATTGAAGATGACAAAAATGGAAATATAGCCTATGCTCATGAATTGAAATAATTAATATTGTTAAAATGTCTGTACTACCCAAAACAATCTACAAATTCAGTGCAATCTCTCTCAAAATACTAACATCATTTTTCCTATAAAAACAAAAAATTCTAAAATTTTTATGGAATCACAAAAGACCCCAAATAGCCAATAAGAGAGAACAAAGTTGGAGCTACCATAATCCCAGATTTCAAGATATATTACAAAGCTATAGTAATTAAAATAGTATGGTATCTTTACAAAAACTGACACATAGATCAATAGAACAGAATAGAGAGCCAAGAAATAAACACACACATGTATTGTCAATTAATTTATGACAAAGCAGGTATGAATAATGCAGTTAAAAAGTGGGTAATGGACCTGAATAGACATTTTCCGAAGAAGACATACAAATGACTGACAAGACACATGAAAAGATGCCCAATATCTCTAAGCATCAGGGAAATGCAAATCAAAACTACAGTAAGATATCACCTTACACCTGTCAGAATGACTAGAATAAAAAAAAATTTAAAAAAAAAAGAAAAAGGAAAGAACAAGTGTTGGAGAGGAAGTGGAGCAAAAGAAACCCTTGTGCACACTGTTGTTAGGAATGTAAATTGATGCAGCCACTGTGGAAAACATTATGCAGATTTCCTTTAAAAAACAGAAACAGAAATGACATATATCCAGTAATTCCACTAATTCCACTGATGGGTATCCCCCCCATAAAAACATTAATTCAGAAATATCTGGGTACCCCTCTTTTATTGCAGCATTATCTACAATAGCCAAGATATGGAAGCAGCCCAAGTGTCCAGAAGAATGGATAAAGATGTTTATATATCCACAATGGAATATTATTCATCTGTAGAAAAAGTTAAGTTTTTGCCATTTGCAACAACATGGATTGAACTAGAGGGTTTTACTTTAAGTGAAATAAGATAGAGAAAGACAAATACCATATGATTTCATTTATATATGAAATCTAAAAAACAAAAGAAAACAATAAAAAGCAGAATCAGACCAGTAAACACAGAGAAAAAAGGGTTGATTGCCAAAGAGGAGAGAACAGAAGGATGCAAAATGGGTGACGAAGAGTGAGAGATACAGGTTTCCAATTATGGAATGAATGAGTGATGAGGATAAAAGGTAGAGCATAGAAAATATAGTCAATTGGTGTTTGTTACATCATTGCATAATAAGATATGGTAGCTACACTTAACGGTGAACATAACATAACAACATAAGACTTGCCATCAGATCACTATGTCATACATGTGAAACACAGCACTGTTTTTCAACTATAATTCACACACACACACACACACACCCCTTCCCTCCCTTTATATTTCTTTGCCCTTTCTGGTTTATAGTAGTCAAATATTTTCTCTATAGATAGTTACAGCCACGTTAGGCAGTATTATATTTAAACATCAACTATAATATATAAAGTTCAAAAGGAAAAGGAAAATATATTTTTCCTAAGTTTTGCTTAAACTGTGTTTTTGTTCTTTTATTTTATGTCCCAACATTACTTCTCTTATTATTTCTTTCTACCTAAGAATTTTCTTAAGCCATTTATTACCCTAAAGGACTGCATTTTAAGGTAAATCTGCTGATCATAAATTCTATTTTCCTTCCTCTGATAATTTATGACTTCTCTTCATTTCCCAGAGAGTATTTTCACTGGATATAAGATTCTGGATTGACAGTTCTTTTAGTATCTGAAAAGTGTTGTGCTGCTGCCTCTGGCTTTCATAGTTTCTGGTGAGAGATCTGTCAGTCAAATAGTATTTCTGCTTATAGGTACTGTGTCATTTTTCACTGGCTGTTGTCATGAAATTTTTTTGTCCTTAGTTAAGTAGTTAATTACGATGTATTTTGTCATAGATTACTTTGTGTTTAACCTGTTTGTAGTTCTTTCAATTTCTCAAATCTGTAGTTTTATATCTTTTGACAAAATTTTGAAGTTATTAGCCATTATATCCAAGTACAGTCTCAATCTCTTTTGCCTTTACCTCTGGAACTCTAAGAACATAAATATTAAATCTTTTGTTATCTCTCCATTTATCTCCCTTGTTCATTGTGTAATTTTGTTGTCTTTTCCTTTCTCTGATTTTTTTGTTGTTGTTCCATCTATCTGCTATTGTGCCTGTCTACAAAGCATTTTATTTGGATATTAGATATTTCAGTTTTAAATTTTCTATTTGATTATCTTTTATTTCTATTTCTATATTGAAACATTCTTTTTCTTTGTTAAGATTCTATTTTTTTTTTAATTTTGTTTCAAGCATGTTCACAATGGAAGCATGTTCAAACTGAAACATTTTTAGCATGACTGGTTTTAAATATTTGTTGGATTAATTTTGGCATCTTTGCCATCTTTGTGTTGGCATCAATTGATTGTCTTTTTAATTTTCTCATTTAGTTTGAGATTTTCTTGGCTCTTGATATGGTGAGTGATTTTCTATGGAAAGTTGGACACTTTCATGTTATGCTATGAGAGTCTTTAAATCTTCATTTTAACTATCTTTCTCTGACTTTAGTCTAGCAAGGGAAGGAGGACTGCTTCATTCTTGCCGAGTGTCCTTAGATGATACCTAGGTGGAGTTCCCTCAGAATTCCTTGGTTGGGGCAGAAGTCTTAATTTCTTACATAGTCTCTACTGATACTATATTTAGAGTGGCTTGTTGCTATTTATTATCAGGTAATTTTGGAAGTTCTAAGCATCCACGAGGCCTTGTCTGACTCATCCAGCATAGAAGGGTAGGGAAACTTTTCTACTGCACCTTTGGGGTGGATATCTAGGCTACTTATGTGGTCTCCAATGACACTGCAGCATGGAGGAAGGAAAGACTTATCACCACCAGAAGAAACATCTTATCATCGGGTGCTGATAAGTCTTGGTTTCCTACTTAGCCCTCATTGCAGCCTCATGAGGGTGAATGTCCAGGCTTCCCATTCTAGCTTTTTCTGGTCTGTATGGACCACTGTTTTTCTATGGTGTTTGGCTAGAGTAAACTGGTAATTTTTTAAAAAATGTTTGATCTTATTAGCCTCCCCTTTTCATGGTCTTTTGGCTAGAGAAAGTTGGCTTTTGTTAATTGTTTTTTTTTCTTTAAATTTGTGTAGCAATTTCTTTTGATGAACTTCAAATGTACTTCAACTTGAAAAGAGAAAGAGTAGTCTTATGATGAAATGGTGCTGAAACAATGACAATTTTTTTACATAATCATATGCAAAACAAGATCACATATGTAACATAAAATATAAAACTGCAAACTTTTATTGAAAGCTTAGAGGAATAAAACTATAAACAGGTTAGGCAACAGGTTTTAGATTTTAAAAAAGCATAGTTTATATGAGAAAAATATAAAAATTGAACTTTATATAAAGTTAAACCTTTTGCTCTTTGATAACATTAGTGAGAATAAAAATCAAGCTGGACATTAAGAGAATATATTAGAAATAATTTAAAAATCACTTATATTCAGAATATATAAAGGGATTTCAGAACTAAGCCATTAAAAAAAAAAACCATACAACCCAACAGAAAAATGAACAAAACTAAACACTTCATCAAAAATGTATTCAGTTTGCAAGTAAACAAACAGATGACAGGATGCTTAAAATGAGTCACTAGAAAGATACGAGTTAAAGCCACAATGACATACCTATTAGATTGGCTAAAATAAAAATAAATAAATAAAAAGTAAAAATCAAACTGATAGCTAACAAGTACTATTTAGGATGCAGAGAACAGACATAGAAGTGAAACGGCTTGAAGGCAATTGTCTTTTTCTGTTTCATCTATTGAACCAATGGAAGTTCAAGAAAAAGGGAGATGTTTCCATATTTAGAGGGAATGAAAAAAGAAAATAGCTCTTGCTTACACTGTAGTATATCCACAATGCTGAGAGAGCTTAAAGTCTCTGAAAGATATTCCTTGTTCAGGAACACCTGCCTCAGAAAGTCCATTTAGCAAACTCCTTTACATTCACCATGAATGCAAAGCTGTTATTCCTCTCACCCATATGCTTGCTTGAGAGCATAATATTGAAATGAACATTTAAATAGTGAAAATAGTAGTTGTTAATGCAATATGCAGTTTTAGGATCACTGATGGATTACAGGTTCTTGTAGAAAATATATCATTGTCAGATAATTTTATATTTAGATCATAAAGACAACCAAATGCAATACTGGTGCAAAAGCATAAGTATATAAGAATTTGGTAGATGTCCCAGTTAATTTGCCTGTTCCTAAAAATATTTAGTTTTTTTTATCAAGAGTATAGATGTTTTTCATGGCCTTGTGCTATTCTACCTAATGCTTCTAAGAAAAAACAAAGCCAGTGATTTACAAATATTTGAGTATATAGTGTGTTTGTGAGTGTGTGCACATGTTTGTATGTGCACAGAGCTAATTTAGTGTTACTGTAACAAAGATATAGCATGTTTGATTTGTCAAAATAGAGACAGGTATAATGCAATAAGATGTGAAACATAAGGCTATGGAACACTAAATTTAGGTAAACGAAGAGCAAAATAATTTATAGCTCAATATTTTCTGTCCACAAGTAATTCTTCTTTCACAGTTTAGCAGGGTTTATAATGTAGACAAGTGGTTCATAAAGCAGAAATTGGTTTTGCTATGAAAATAGACACCATTCCTGCTAAGACACTCCAGGTATAGTGAATTGAAAGGGAAGCCGATCTATTTTTGTGTGAAAATTCATGTTGTGTTTTGCAAAAATCTAATAGAGAAATACGAACTTGAAAATAATTCCCTTTTGACAACATCCTCACCTTGGATATGACAAGCACACTGAAATGAATGGAATGTGTTTCCATACGTGTTAATTAGATTTGTCGCCACACACTGTTCATCTTTATAGGGGTTTAGTGTCTACCAGGAATACCAACTTTCAACATTTGATATATTGATCTTGTTCTTTAATCTCTCACTTTAACTCTTATCTTTAGCATGATATTTTTCTCTTATTACATTTGCTATTGCTGTGAATTCTAGCATACAGATAAAAATGACTCTAGAAAAGTAAGATGATTAAAATGGACAGATGTCTTTTATCCCTTTTTTTTTTTACTACTCTCTCTCACTCCAAAAAAAAAAAAAAAAAAAAAAGGTCAAAAGCAAAATAATTCATTAGAAAAACTCCCATAGTCACCTGTTGGTATGGGATAAAAACGGAAATTCCCATTATAAAGCTCTTATAAGTCAAGTACCTAATAATTCATTATTTCCACAGTAGAGAAGATGATGATAAATGTGTGTGAAATATATATATATTATATATTTTATATATATATATATGAATGATATGGATAGATGTAGATATGTAGAATGATATAGATAGATGAAGATAATGTATCTTTCATTTTCTTTTATTAAATATAAATACCTTTTCCAAAGGAAGGAGAAGGTTTTAAAAATACAATTAACTCTCAATAAATAAATGATGAATAGCATGACAGGTTTTTCCAAAAGGAGAGCCTTAGGAAAATAATTATATGCTGATAGTTTATTTAGGAAGTGATTCTAAGAAGCACACATGGATGAGGGAGAGTGAGACAAGTTAAGAGGAGACACCAACATAAGATTGTATTAGACTTGTTGTGGGGTCTCTTAAACACAGAAATCTTCCATCTTAAGGACTGAAGCTGGAGTATTTGTCCACTAGCTTCTGTTGCCAGTGTATGAAGTGTCCTTCCTTCCACTGACTTTCCTGTGCTTCCAGGTTACATTGTGAGGCAAAAATCAGAAAAAGATATGGTACAAAATTGCATCAGCAGATAATGCAGCTCGAGGTGCATCTGAGTAGGTCTGAAACTGCACAGACTGTTGCTAAAATAAGAGATAACCCAAAGGCTTTGCTATGCCTGATTAAATACATTCCATAGAATGGCCATTATTTGACCACTTCTTTCGGAGAGTTCCACTTTTGCGTTCAGGATACCATGCTATGACAACTATGAAGGAAAATAAACCAAATGGAAAAGACTGATTTCATTGGCTCTTTGCTTTGTGAAATACCTTTGTTGCTTGGTTGGTTTAAATGAGATCAGTAATGATAGTTAAAATAGACTATTTAAATTATTTTCCTTAATGTCATTCTCCTCATTCAACCCACCTTTGCTAAAAAAAAAAAAAAAAAAAAAAAAAAAAAAGTAGCTTAATTGTCTCTTGCATTTGCTAAGTTACAATTTTAAATGCTGTCACTGAAACAATAACTTTAGGTATATGACTTGGTGAAATAGGAAAGGTAGGAAATGAATCAAATTTGCTCTATACAGGGTCAGAATTTGTTTAAAGTGATTTTAATTTATTACTCAGCTTTTTCCCAGACTCCCAGATTTTAACAAAGATCACTATACCATCTTTTTTTTTTTAAATCATAATAGAATCATGGCTGCACACTTAAGCACATAGTGAGATAAGTGATTAATTCTATTCAGTTGAAAGTGAATAGAAACGCTCTGAACTGCTTTTGGTGCAGGGCTTTTAACAGAACAGGTGTGTACTTTTCATGAATTTTCTTTCTCCTTCCTGGAAGCTTACAGAAGTAAGTAAGTAAGTAAGTAAGTAAGTAAGTAGTAAGAAGAATCTATGGAATGCTGGAGCCATATAATAGAAGGAACTTAGATCGCAGAATAAGTGGTCTAATACACAGAGAGTTTTCTCACTGGCCTAGGCAACTCACCTTGGAATTGTTACATAACAAGCAATAAATATGGTCTTCTTGAAAGTGTATTATTTTGGAATGAATGGATAAATGAATCAATGAACCAATAAATTCATTTGTTCATTCATTCATTTATTTATTTAGGACGTCTTACTCTGTTACTTATGTTGGGACACCAACATAAGATTTTTTTTTTAATCAAGATTATTGTTATTTACATTAGTGTTTATCATTTAATTATACATTTTATGTTCCTTTTCTTAGTTAATCCTCATATAATCATGAATCAAGGATTTATTATTAGTCTTATTTGATAAATGAGGTAACTGAGGGTCTATGGTGTTAAGAAATGTGTCTAATATTACACAGGTCAGAAGAATTTTACATAAAATTCAATTTCAACATTCCTCATACCACAAACATTTCTCCTAATAGAAAGTTTATAGAAATTTTTCTTTAAGATAACTATAATTTTTAAAAATCAAATTTGAGCTCATTTTTTTTCTAGCTTCTACATCATCTGTCCCCCTCATGAACACTCATCTTATCTTCAAATAAATGGATATGCTTTCCCTATGCCTTTGTAAAAATTACCCTCACAAACCCCAGAGATGACTCACAAACCAGATTCACTTTCTTGTTCTTATTTTCTTTAAAATGTAGATCAAAACTCATCCATTAGAAAGTATTTCTTAACAGAATATAACATAGTCTCACAAAATCTATATTCACTCAGTTAATGTTAGAGGACAGCATTTTGTGGTAGTTAGGAATTGATTCTGAGCCAAAATGCCCAGATTTAAATTTTGACTCTAATACTGGCTACCCGTATCAAATTCTTAGAAAAAGTTATGACATGCAATAAATGTTAACAGTAATTTGCACTTTTTAACGGTAATTTATACAGCCATGCACATAAATTTGGATTTTAAACAAGGCTCATATAGGTTTATATGTTTCCAATCAGTACAGTATTTATGAAGCAGTTACCATTTATTAAACTCTGTGTCTATTGCTAGGGGTAAAACACACACACACACACACACACAAACACACACACACACACCCTTACCCCCACCACCACCAAGAAGAAATAAACAAATTCAACAGATCTTTGCCATAGAATTTTTGGTTTTGATTTATAGGTACATAGGTATATTGTATAGATGGAGGTTTCTGTGATTTGTCCTGTGTAACTGACCACACGGATCTGTACATATGCAGGCAGGTTAAACAATGTTGTTTGTAAGACTTGTGCTGCATAAGCGATCTCAGAGCCTGGTGACTTGATGTTAGCTGGCCTCCAGATCAGAACTGGCCCTTCTGGTCTAGACACCAAGTGCTGTAAATCTGGTCTTGCATCCCCTCCTGCTCCAGGGTGGCCTGGCCCACTGCCCCTCCTACAATGGAATCTAGGAGAGGAGGCAAACACACCTACCCCGGGCTCCTTGAAAATATAAAGACCTGACAACACAGAAATGCAGCTTCCTCCAAGCTGCATAAGGGCTAACAAATGTTTAACTTCAGACCCCATCATCTGCCTTATAAACACGGTCCTTATGGGGATGGTCAGTTGGAATTCTCCCTAAGGGAAGGATGTTCCACCCAGACCTCTCAACTAGAAGTCCAGCCTGGCTCTCTCCATGGGGCTTCCCCAGCTAATGAGGTTGGATGTTTTAAGTACCTGATTTGATGTAATCCTGTCTTATTCCCCTTTACTGATTACTTTTGCCTCATCTCTGTGTAGATTTCCCTCTTCTGTTTCTATTAGATTTTTATAATATCAGTAAAGTGTTTTTTTTCCCCTTTGAAACTGAGACTATGGCTGTTGTGAATCTTTTCTTCAGAACAATAGGGGAAAAGTTATTTGTTTCTTTCTAATAACCAAAATTGGGCTTTCTTTACATTGTCTAAAAGAAAGAAACAAATATCCTAGCATTCATACAAAGATAAATTGACTGTTTAGTGGATAAACTATAGGATAACAGGAGAGTATCAGAGACAGAATGAAAGAAAAAATATAAAAAATACACTGTTACATATCAAATAATAATTAACATTCACATGATATTTCATAACATATATAGTATCTTCTTACTTAATTCTCAGCTGGAAAAAAAATTCTCAGCTGGTCTTCTCACAGTTAAAAAATGAGGTATATATTAATATTTTCTTTTCTTTGAAAGCAAATGGAGATTAAAAATCAAATAATAATAATACGCACACATATATGAAATTTGTAGGTGGTAGGACTTGGACTGAAATCCAGTACCATAACATAATAGTCTTTCCAGCAAACATCTAGAGAATTTTTAATAAAAAAAGAAATATTTTTTGGTCATTTTTATATTTAGCCAAATGACTGTAACAAAGTAACATGATAACCGTGTGCTGGTTAAGTTTATTTTATAGTAATTTTTATAATTATTAATATATAATATTTATTTAATTTTGTAACTGAAATTTGCCTGACTCCTTAATAGAATAATTTGTTAAATAAATATTTTTTAAGTTGTTGAAAATATACATTTAAAATATTATGTAAAATACCTTCCATACCTATTGGTGATAATAAAATGTTTTATTTTTCCATAACATATGATGACTGGCAGCATAATGAGTCACAACATGTGTAAATGTTTTATAGTAAATGGAGAACATATATAGTTACAGAGATATATTATTTCTTAATATAAATTTACAGGGGAGGACAAAGACATACTTATGTTTAGCATAACTACTATCAGAGCACAAGTGAAGCTCCCTACTTTGTGATTAAGTTTAGACTAAGTTTAGTTGCTTATTGCCCATTGAAAATGTCAATAGAAAATGACTGAGGGTAGGAGGCTGTCCAAGATGGTAGCATAAGAAAACTCTGAACTCAATTCCTCCATAGACACACTAAATCTATACCCACAGACAGAGGACTTTCTCCTGAAGAAGAGCCGATGTTGACTAAACAGCTTTTGCATAACCAGCAACAGAGGGTACACACAAAAAAAGATAGGAGATGAAGACGGTAGTGACGGCACCTCCACCCCCAATGTTATGACCTGTAGTAGGGAAGGATATTCACTGAGGGGCCTGTGCGCAGACTTGCCCACACTCAATCACAGGAGTGGGGGAAAATGTGGTTTAAAAGGCAACTGGACCATAAATAAAGGAAATCATTTTACTAATTCTAGAGTGTCTGCCAAACAGGTAGGGAACAGCTGGAACTCTTTCCAGGGTCAGAGGCTCCAGCAAGCATCATTTTTTTTTGTTTCGTTTTTTAATGTTTCCTTTCCACCTTAATAGTATAGACAAGAGCAGGGTCCAGGTACTCTAGCCAGGCTTTGAGGACTGCCCCAGTAAGCCAGGGGCTCCTAGTTCATATTAGCTAGAGCCAACCTACCAATGTGACCCTGGCACAGCATACTCTGGAGACCTCTCAATACCAGACTGGATGATAAAAATCACATGATGATCTCATTAGGTACAGAAAAAAACATTTGACAAGATTCTCCATGCATTTATGATGAAAACCACCAACAAAGTGGGTAGAGAACAAACATACCTCAATATAATGAAGGCTATGAATGAAAAACCCACAGAGACCATCATATTTAATGGTAAAAAACTAAACAGTTTTCCTCTAAGATCATGAAAAAGACAAGGATGCCCAGTCTTGCCACTTATATTCAACATAGGATGGGAAGTCCTAGGCACAGCAAACAGACAGAAAAATGTAAAAGACATCCAAATTAGAAAGGAAGAAATAAAATTCTCACTATTTGAACATAACATTGTAATATATATATATATATATATATATATTTTATATATATATATATATTTTATATATATATATATAAAATCATAAAGATTCTATCAAAAAACTGTTAGGACTAATAATTGAATTCATTTGAGTGGCAGCATACAAAATTAACATGCAGAAATTGGTTCCATTTCTATATCCTAACAATGAGCTACCAGCAAGAAAAATTTTGAAAACAATCCCATTTACAATTTCATTAAAAAGAGTTAGCCAAGAAGGTAGAACATCTCTACAGATATACCCCAGAGATACTGAAGGCTTAATTCCAAACCACTGTGATTAAATGGGTATTGAAATAAAGTGAATAAAATAAACAATTTGCTTTCCCACTACATGAAAAATTTATGTTTACACTATGCTGTAAGCTATTAAGTGTGCAATAGCTTTATGTCTATAAAAACAATGCATATACCTTAATTAAAAATACTTTGTTGCCCAGAAATGCTAACATAATTTGACTTTTCAGGGAGTGGTAATTACTAATCATGGATCACCATAACAAAGGTAATCATATTAAAATTTTTTGATAAATTGTGAGAATTACCAAAGTATGACACAGAGACACAAAGTGAGCGAATACCGCTGGAAAAATGGCACCAATGGACCTGCTTAATGCAGGATTGCCACAAACCATTCAATTGTACTAAATACAGTATCTCTGAAGTGCAATAAAGAAAAGTAGAATAATATAAGGTATACCAGTATGCTGAAAACTAGATGATTTTGATGAGAGATGGTGACTACACAAATAAATGGAAAGATACATTGTGCTCATGCATTGGAAGAAATAATATTAAAATGTGTATACTTCTGAAAGCAATCTACAGATTCAATATAATTAGCATCAAAATACCAATGGCATATTTTATAGAACAAAGAAAAAGTATCCTAAAATGTGTGTGGAACCAGAAAAGACAAAAATAGCTAAAGCAATTTTGGGGAAAAAAACAAACCCACAAAGCTATATGTATAGTGCTCTCTGATTTCACGCTGCAGTTCAAAGCTATAAAAATCAGAGCAGTGTGGGACTGGCACAAAAACGGACACATAAACCATTGACCGATTAATCTTGATAAAGGATACAAGAATATTTAGTGGGGTAAAGACAGTCTCTTCTATAAATAGTACTGGGAAAACTGTATAGCTATGTGCAAAGAATCAAACTGGACCACTATTTTATAACTTTAAAACATAAATTCAAATTGGATTAAAGACTTGATGTAAGATCTAAAACCATAAAACTCTTAGAAGAAAACATAGACAGTAAACTTTTTAACACCCGTGTGAGCACTACTTTTTGGACCTAGTATTTAATTTTTTAACAAAAGTTAACATAAAAAAATTATATTACATCAAACTACAAAGCTTTTGTACAGAGAAGGAAACAATAAAATGAAAAGACAAACTATTGAAGGAAAGAAGATATTTGCAAACCATATATCCATTAAGAGGTTAATATTCAAATATATAAAGAAATTGCACAGCTTCATATCAAAAAACAAAACAACCTGATTTAAAAAATGGGGAGAAAATTTGAATAGATACTTTTTCAAAGAAACCATACAGATGGCCAACAGACACATGAAAAAATTCTCAATAGCACTAATAATCAAGGAAATGCAAATCAAAATCACAGCGAGATACCACCTCTCCCCTCTCAGATTGACTATTATCAAAATGACAAAAAGTAAGAGCTGGCAAAAATGTGGAGAAAAGAAAAACCTCATATGCTATTTGTAGCAGTGTAAATTGATTCAGCTACTATGGAAAACAATATGGAAGTTTCTCAAAAAATTAAAAATAAAGCTAACACACAATCCAGCAATTCCATTTCTGAGCACTTATACAAAAGAAATAAAAACACCAATCCAAAAAGGCATATGCACCCTTGTGTTCATGGCAGCATTATTTACAATACCCAAGACATGGAAGTAACCTAAATGTGCATCAATAGACAAATGGATAGGCAAGATGTGGTGTGTGTGTGTGTGTGTGTGTGTGCGCGCACACGCTTGTGTATAGAATAAAGTATTAGTTAGCTATATATAAAAAAAAAGAAGATTCTGACATTTGAGACAACATGGATAGACGTAGAGAATATTTATGCTAAGTGAAATGAGTCAGATAGAGAAAGACAAATACCATATGATTTCAGTTGTATGTGGAGTTTAAAAATAAACAAGACAGAAACAGACTCATAGATACAGGAAACTGGTGGTTACCAAAAGTTAGGGGATGGGCAAATAGGTAAAAAGGATTAAGAGTACAAACTTCCAGTTTTTAAATAAATAAATCATAGGGATATAATATGTAGCATAGGGGATACGGTCAATGATAGTGTAATAACTGTATGGTGACAGGTGGAAACTAGACTAATGGAGATCATTTCATCATGGATAAAAATATTGACTTACTATGATGCACTATTGACATAAACTAATAGGATACTATATGTCATTATACTTCAGTAAAAAATAGAAAATGACTGTAAATGATAAACTGCATCCATCATTCTGGACAAATGAAAACTAATATGGGTTTCTTTTTAAAATAGATTTTGTAGGGGCATCTGGGTGGTAAAGTTGATTAAGCATCTAATGCTTGGTTTTGGCTTAGCTCATGATCTCAGTGTTGTAAGATGAAGCCCTATGTGGGGCTCGATGCTCAGTGCAAAGTCTGTTTGGATTCTTTCTACCTCTCTCTCTGCCCCTCCTACTCATGCTCACTTCCATGCTCTCTCAAATAAATAAATCTTTTAAAAAATAAAATATATTTTGCAAACACACACCCATGAAAGTAAAAAAAAGGGAAAAAATTCCATGAGGTCATTCTGAAATTATTTATAATTTTATTTATTTATAAATAAATAAATTTATAAAATTTATTTAATTTTTTAAATTTTTTAAAATTTATAAAATTATTTATAAATGCAATAGATAAACTTCAACCAATACTGTTTTTTGATGCCAAGTGTGTTGTTTTCTTTTAATTTATAAAATATATTTAAAGTTTTGCTGTTTATATTGATAAGTATAGCCTACATAATAAATAATGACAATAATTCTTTTTTTTTTTTTTTTGCCTCAAAATGTGACATTCATTCAAAGAAAAAGAAAAAAAAATAGTAAGATATCCATCCCTTGGCTCCCTTCCCTTCCCCCTCCTGCTCCTCTTTAGCCTTCCACAGACTGAACTTGGGTAGGGTTAGATACCAGGACAGCCCCTCAAATGAAATCAGCAACACTGACAAGAATCTCCTAAAAAAAGATGCTGTAGAAGGTCTCAACGTCTTGAAGAGTCCTCTTGTCTTCTTCTGCCGCCATTTTAATAGCCACACCCTTATGGCCATATCTGTCCACAATGACTGATTCTATGGATACAGTTTTCCTGTTCATGGGAAGGTCATAGTTGATGACAAAAGAAACCTGCTGTACATCAATGACTCTGGCAGTTTGTGTGCCATCAATACTCTCCTAGAGCCAGAGCAGAACTCCCTCATGATAACATCTTGTTCCATTTGGTCTGTATCTCTGTGATGGATATGGTGAAGTTGCAGGTGTGCATCTTCTCAGTGAGCCAATCAACCCCCCTCAGTTGTTGAAGAATGTGACTGCCTAGGTGATGATAAGAGTTTCATACAAGTCACACAGTGTCTAGCTTCCATTCCTCTCATTCCATGTTGATATAGAACTGGCAGATAACCCTCCCCCAGCCTCAACTCCTCTTTTTTGACCAGAATATGAATGGGGTTGACCTTCTGCACCTCAGCAAGTACATTGGTCCCCCCAAGGCAGGCATGGCAAGAGACACCCATGTAATCCTCTAAGGCCATTATTACCTTTTGTATCTCCTGAGCCAACTCTCTATTGGGTGCTAAGACCAAGGCCTGTGTAGACTTTAGATCCAATTCAATCTGTTACAGAATCATCATGGAAAAGTGGCTTTTTTCACAGTCCCAGATTGGGCTTGAGTGATCACATCATAACCTTTGATACAAGGAAGAATGGCTTGCTGCTGGATGGCAGAAGGCTTCCAGAACCATAGGCATAGATACCACTGAGAAGGGACTCAGAGAGGTTCATGTCATCAAAGCTATCAAGAATTTCATTCCAGTTACTCTCAATGACCTCTTTGGGCTCTAATTGGGGACATTGTCTCTGGATCAAAAATCCTGACTCAAAGACATGATCCTTAGAAATTCAATCAACATATTTCTTAATACTGAATTGCAGGAAAATAAAAAAACAGAAGAAATACATTTCTCATGATAAATGGCAGAGTATCATTAAACAGATTCTTAGAACTCACATAAATTTGCTAAAACTCTATACCAATGATAAATTACACTGTCTCCTACCAACTAAATGTTGATATATGTGTTGCTATTAAGCACCAATTTTCATCTTAGTAACATTTTTCTCATATTCTCTATCAGATTATTTTTAAATGTTTTGTAAAAATTAGAGATGACAAAATTATAGGCAAGTCATATTTCACTGATTGTGAAGATTCAACTCTTATTTTAGGGACATATGTTTTTCTTTATCAATGAAATAACTTTTTAAATAACTTTTCTCAGATGCCCATGTAACATATAACCAGACTTGTAAGAACTTCTTTTAAAATTGTCACTTTATGGTAGATATTTTGAATACCCTTTATTTACATATGACATTAACATGGCAAAATTTCAACATTACAAATGCACATGTAATATGTTGTACCAGTTCCCCTCAATAAAGGTAAGTGTGTTTATAAAATAATGGTGCCTAATTTCAGAAAAGATAAGTGCATCATATATATATATACATATATATGTATATATATATTTTTTTCCTATTTATCTATTGAGGCATCTCTCTAGACATAACTATTGATAGAGGTTGAATAAAATGATATCTTAAAATACACATCTTCATATGAATTAATTTTTTCACTTTACAATATATTTTGAGTATTTCAAATATGTTCTGATGTGGATAAATAGCAGATAAATCACTATTAATGATAAAATATTCTATTCTTGGGGTGCTTGGGTGGCTTAGTTGGTTAAGGAGTATGGGACTCTTGATTTTGGCTCAGATCATGATCTCAAGTTTGTGCATCCAGCCTCATGTCAGCCTTCACTCTCAGCAGGAAATCTGCTGATATTCTTTCTCTCCCTATGCCCCCCTAAAATAATTTTTTTTTAATATTTCATCCTTGATATGCTGTATTTCTATAAATTATTTAATTATCTTACTGGCATTTGAATAATACTATTCAAGAATTTCCTACCACGAATATGTCTTGCAATATGTCTAAATAATTACTAATTGCTTTTAAAAATGTTTTGGTTAAAAATTAAACAACAACCTAGATTAAAACAATAACAAGGTTTTGTATTATACTGTGTTTATGTGTGTGTATATTTATGTATTTATGTTTGTGTATGTATGTGTGTGTTTGCTTATAGGAGAAGAGGATTAAAAAAGGAGATAAAATAAATAGGTACTAATGTATTTGCAGAAAGTAAAATTGATCATATAAACTTCAACTTTAATTTAAAAATTTGTTTAATATTACCTGTCAAATATGTACCTAAAATTAATAAGAAAATTTTAAAGTAGGATATGTAGGTTTAAATATCTTAACAAAATGAACCAATGAAAACTAAAATCACCAAAATGTAGAAAATGGAATGTATAAAACAAGCAAATATAATAATGACAAATAGGACATTAAACAAAAATGTTTTTAAATTCATCAAAAATCATTATGCATATAAATGGTTTAAGCCTACTGATTAAAGCACACTACCTTCGTATTAGAATCTTACTGTCTCCTCTCTAAGGTTATAATATTTTTGCACAATAGCATTTTAAAACAAAATGATGCAAAAAGTTTAAAAATAAACAGAATGGAAAGATCAACTAAGTATACATGCCAAAATTAAAGTGGGTATCATATTATTCATGTTGGAAGAACTAATCAAGCTTTTAAAATGTATAGCTTTGAAAAAAATAAACAATGAATCTTAGAATACTGAAAAAATTTTAAAAAACAGTAAAATATGTATATATATAAATATATAAGTATATATATAAGATATATGAATATATGTATACATATATATATATATATTTATATATATATATATAAAATTTTCCACACAAACTGCCAATCCCATTCCTGCGTCCTTTTGATATGAATACATTCATATTTGATCAGTTCCTTGTGTGCATTTTTCATTTTCTCTATTTTCCTTGTTCTCAGACTTGGAAATAGCTATTTCTTCAAGTCTCACCTCTTCATTATACTGGAGAATGGTTTTTAGAATTAAGAGCTGGGTGGTACATGTACACATTACTCCTGGGAGGTCACTGTTTCTAGATTATCTTAGTAGTGAAAAACCAGGGAATATATACACCTTAAATTACAACTTACATTCTTGTTTCTAATTCAAATTTAACAATGAGGTTTTTATTTATTTTATTTAGTACTTTTGTGCTATAAAAGCTATTTTATTTAATACTTATATTTTATAAAAACTAGTTCCAAGTAATTTCAGTATATTTACATACTTTTTTATAACATACATTATGGGATAATTTTAAATTCACTTATAATGCATTAACTGTAGTTTAAAAGAATGTACTTTAATGTAGCTTTAAATACAATGTCAACATTATTACTAACAACAAACCTATTGTGCATTTTTACTAAAAATATACCAAAAGTATATAATTCATTTTGTCTACATATATAAATATATATATATATTTAAATCTATATAGAGAACTGTATTAAAGTTACTTGAAATATAATTTATGCTTTACAGCTATGTTATCAATTTAATGTCGAGTTGCATTTACTTCCTTTTTTTTTTAAGATTTTATTTTTTTATTTGACAGACAGAGATCACAAGTAGGCAGGAGACAGGCAGAGTGAGAGGAGGAAGCAGGCTCCCTGCTGAGCAGAAAGCCCAATGTGGGGCTGGATCCCAGGACCCTGGGATCATGACCTAAGTTGAAGGCAGAGGCCTTAACCCACTGAGCCACCCAGGTGCCCCGAATTTCTAAGTTTGTGTTTAATTTTGCATCTATTTTTCCTACTTTTTTCCCCTAAGAGTTATTTATTTATTTGAAAGAGAAAACATCTAAGCACTACAGAGGTAAGAGGGACAGAGGGTTGGGGAGAGAGAATCTCAAACAGACTCCCCACTGAGCAGGGAGCCTGACACAGGGCTGGATCTCACAACCCTGAGAGAGCACACAAGCTGAAACAAAGAGTTGGTCATTCAACCTATGATGCCACCCATTTTTCTTACCTTTAAGGTATTTTCCTATTTTTGTGGGTGAATTTCATTTTTGGAAATGTAAAAGAAATATGGTTCAATGTCAAAATCATATAAATATATCTGCTTCTCTGTATTCCCCTTTTCCTAAGTTTTATATAAAATTAAGTAGTTCATATTTCATTCTTGTTTCTCTTGAGAAATTAAACAAATATGTATGTTAATGTTATTTATCTCTACAGTAAAGAGCAAGAGTATACTATATGAGTATACTATACTATATGAGCTTTTCCTCCCCATCTCCACGCCCCCAGAGTTACTCAATCTGACTTCATTAAGTTCTTCCTTATTCTTTCTCACAATAAATTGATAGATTTTTTTGTAGATGAGAGTACCACAATTTAGACTCTAATGACAGGTTTTTTTCTTTCTTTCCCAATCTCCCTACAAAAATAAACAGAATAATTAGGTCTTGTTTGTTACCATTTAAACACACACACACACACACACAGGTATACCAAAAGATTCACAAAGGTAGAATATGGGTCTCGATCATTATATAAATATTTATATGGAAAAATTCTAAAGGATTTTATGGGTTCCAAACCAGTTTTCATTATTTCCTTCCTTAAAAAAATAAGACATGATATAAAGCATGTCTAGGTCAATAACATTTCTTCTGGTCCACTCTTGATCTTGAGTGTTTTGCTGCCTGATAAGAGAGAATATAATTCTTACAGCATTCTAATTTCTGAGTTTTTGCTTATACCTTGGCAAAAAACTTATTTTTTTAATTGTGTGTACGTGTGTGTGTGCTCAAGGGGAGTGACCAAAGTTTGTCTCTTTATTCTTATATAATCAGCTGTACTTTCTTTTCATAGTGATCAATGTTCTGGTTTTACAGTGTTCTCAGTATATACTAAAGGAATAGGAGAGAGTGAAAGAAGAATTTTTTCCTAACCTGTGTTCTGTAACTAAGAATCTGTCTTCATTTTCCTGTTACATAGTGGTATATATGATAGGCTATTATAAGAGCTAATTCTAAAGATGCTTCCAAGAATGTATTCAAGTGCCAGCTCTTGCCCTTATTGGCTGTGTTATCTCAACCATTTTATTTTACTCCTCTAATCTTTGGCTTCATTGTCTATAATATAGAGAAAACATAAGAATATAATGGTTATTGCATTTATATAATTATTTGTATAGTATTTAATTTATATAATATATAATAATATGACTAGACAATCGTTAGAATTAAATGGGATTAGATACACCAGATAGGAAATAGTTTAAGCCATAACAAGTGGTCATGTTAGAGCTTATTTGTACAGTTGTTATATTAGTTGTAATTAAAGAACACTATGAACACTGTTAGTAATAGCCAGAAAGCTACATGGTAACTTTATGTTAGATTTTGGTTAGCTAGTTATGTTAATATGATTAACACGAAAATGTTTATGACATAAATTTTTCTGAAATATAAGAAGTTGCAAATTTACATATAGTGTTCAATGTAAAAATAAAAATATTAAAGGAACATAAAATTTCACTAAATAACTTTGAAAATTGTGTAATATTCCTTATATGTGTACTTTAGCATGTGAATATATTTTATTTAAGCAATAGATATTAATATTATAATAAAATAGTAAACACATTAAAAGAAAAACTTACCCAGAAAATCATACCATGTTTTTAAATAGTGAACTTAGGAAATAATTCATCCTTTTTTTCTCCAAAACACAAATATGTTTTTAAAAACTTAAACTATTACTTATTAAGAACATGAAAGTGATCTGTAGATTTTACATAACAATGTATGCAGACCACCATAATTTGAAGGAACACCTAAAGCCTTCTCAAGTGAAATATCAAGGTTAACTGTTTAAGCCATCTAAGCCATCCCCTCCTTGCTGACTGCACAATATTTATCTCGACAGATGTCAGCTTTATAATGCTTGTGAGAAGTTTGTGGCTTTCATTACCTGGATTTACAATAGTGTGCAACAGAGGCTTAAATTGCACTATGAGCCATGACAGCTGGCAAAAACATGCCAGAGGACAACTTTGTCAAACCTAGAAAGCTCAAGAGAAGCTTAGTGGAGTCAAAGAAAAACATAAAAGTTGAAGAGCCTAGAGACAAAAAAAAGAAGAGACATTTAAGTCTCTAGATACCTGCATTGCCATTACGTGGGCCTGTGGACAGAAGAGTAGTGTTAACTGAAATCATTCAAAATATGTGCAGTCTATTTGTTAGTTGCATGTGTCCAGTGGATTTGTGTCTACATTTTATACTTCTATATTTTATGCCTATATTTTATTAATTGATTTGATTGTGTCAATTTGATTGTGAATTTGCTAATTAAAAAAGAGAAACTTCTGTTTCTCTTTTTTCTTAAATAATTCCCATGAAAATAAAATGGGTGAACACAAATTTTCAATTAGCCGTTGTCTCAGAAATTTAAAGAAGGATGAAGATCATCATTTATATTTTTATATCATTTATAGGAAACTGTACTTCTAAGAAATAAATGATATTCTCTGAAGTAGAGAGGCAAAAGTAAATTATGATGTACAGTTTCTTTCCCTAATTTGAAGACAATCAGAATATCCTACTGTGGCTGCCAATGAAATATTCTCATTAAAAATAAACTGACAGTAAAAGTAAACTTACTTATATTGACTTTGGGTATGAAACAGCAGTATACTTAACTAGATATGGCATTGTTCTCTCTCTACATTTAACTGAAAACAATCTAAAATATTATGACATGATACTAATCATGATAAACAGAGTTAAGCACACTCATGAACAGATGTAGGACAAACATTTCATTTAGTTTTTGATTCTTTTGAGACTCATTAGAAGTAAATACTATTGGTATTACTTTATTTTTTTTTGCTGAACACACATACTCAGACACACACTTTTTGAGGTTTATTAATGGATCAGATGCTTCATATTTATTCACAAGTCAGTAGCAAAATATAAAGCAAAAGGATTTTTTTTACATACACTGACATTCTACTTTTGTAGCTGAAAAATAGAATAAACATAGATATTAAAGTGCTATTATATACTCTCTCAGTTGTAAGGAATTTTATACTTTAATTTGCAACAGAAACTATATGTAAATGATTAGAGATTAATATAACAACATATAAGAATTATTAGCAAAGGAAATGAAACATGAACATATGCACATAGCTAAGGACATGGAAGATAGCATTTGTATTAGTCAGGTTCTCCAAACAAAACAGAATGTCTATATATATATAGAAAAGGAGGGCAAGAGTAGAAGAGTCTTTGTAGGAATTGGCTCACACAGTTGTGGAAGCCAATCTGTAGTGTTTCCCAGATGCCCAGAGACCAGAGAAGAGTTTATGTTGCAGTTTGAGTCTGAAGACAGTCTGGAGGCAGACTTAAGACAGGTGACTTTGGTTTTTTTTTTTTTTTTTTATTAAGAATTTCAAATTACTGCATGAGGCCCACCTACACTATCGAGAGTAACTTGCTTTAGGCAAAGCAAAGAGAACTAAATATTAATCTCTACTAGTAAATACCATCATGACAGCATCTGAGTAGTATTCAAATATCTGGGTTCTTTGACCAATTTGACAAATAAAATTAACCATCACACTCTCTCCTTGGGTTGCTTTTTCTGTTAATTGGTTGGTAGATCTTTTTAACTAGTTTATGAAAGATGTTACAACTAAAAGTAATTGGCAGACAACTTTCAGATTTAGGTCACTATTCACAATTTCTTACCTATCTGTAGTATACTCAGTAACTTATTTTGTAAAGTTGAGTTCTTCCATAATTATTTCACCTTTAAACATAGCTAACCAAATCAAGGACACAGTACTAACTTTCACAAGTACACTTAATGTTGTGATCTTTAAAACCTTGCATCAATGAGAAATAGCAGACATTATTGTGGAAGTTTTATTTCTTTTTTCAGTAAGACTTACACCATAAACTCTAATTATGTTATTAGGATAATACCACAAAAATATACTATTCTTCTTCTGATGTTGATAAAAGTATACTATTCTTTTTTCACCATTGAAAATGGTCATTAATTATGAAGGGGATTTTCCAAGAATGTCTATATATCAAAAATATTTCTCAGAAAATATGAAAAACTGTCCAGTTAATCAAAACAATTCGTTGAAAAACTCACTTTAAAAATATAGGGACATTCAATCAATAAATGTATGGATAAAGAAGATGTGTGTGTGTGTGTGTGTGTGTGTGTGTGTGTCTATTATGGACTATTATTCAGCCATAAAAAAGAATGAGAGCTTATCATTTGCAATAACATACATGGATCTAGAAGATATTATGCTAAGTGAAATAAATGAGACAAAGATAAATACTATATGATTTCACTTATATATGATTTCACCTATAATAAAACAAACAAAAAGCAGAAACAGATCCATAAATACAAAGAATATCTGACGGTTGCCGGAGGGGAGGGTAGTAGGGAGGTGCAGAATGGATGATGGGGAGTGGGAGAAACAGGCTTTTAGTTATGAAATGAATAAATCATGGGGATAAATGGTATAGCTTAGAGAATATAGCCAATGGTATTGTAATAGCATTACATGGTGACTTGTGGTGAGCATAACATATACAGATTTGTCAACTCACTATGTTATATACCTGATGCACACATAACATTATGTGTCAGCTAGCTTAAACTAAAAAATAAAAACTCATAGAAAAAGATA
This sequence comes from Mustela erminea, assembly GCF_009829155.1. NCBI lineage: Eukaryota > Metazoa > Chordata > Mammalia > Carnivora > Mustelidae > Mustela > Mustela erminea. Next base: position 176,930,775 of record NC_045614.1, read on the forward strand.
ATAATTAGGATATTAATATATGATTAAAAAGACCAAACAGTTAGCAACTAGCCTCTCCTAATAACTATAACAACTATTTTCAATAATGCATGATAAGTAAAGCAACAGTGTTATCACCAAAAGAAGGAAAAACTGCCAGATGTTTCTATAAATTCAGTTTTATGCCTAGAAACCTTTCTGGAGTGCAGCAAATCCAAATAGAGCAGAAAATCATACTAAGTTAAATTCAAAGAGATTAATGTTATGGTTTTGAGGCTATCAGCTTTATGGGACAAAAACTGAAGAAGAAATTATACAATGAAGGGACTCCAGGAATATGCAGAGCAGATGTCTTGACTGTTTGGCTAAACAGTAAGCTGAGAAGTTGTAATAGATTTTGGAAGGCTAACGGCTCCACAACCGAAAGAAAAAAAGAATAAGAAAGGAGAAAAAAAAGGAAAGGGAAAAAAAATTAAATAAATTTACCAAAGAAGAGCTGTTGCAGAGATGTGAGCTAAACAATTGTTTGGGTTTGAACACATGTGCTAGATGTTCAAACCCCATGAGCTGGAGTGGAGAGATCTCATTTTATACTCCAGGTATTCAGCAAACTCTCAGAAAGGCAATGCATTAAAAATAAGACATATAGCCCTAGAAAAAGTAACCTCAGACTCATCTCAGAAAAATCTAAAAAGAAGCTCAAAACAATCAAGCTCATCTGCAAATAAGCAGCTACCGGCCAGAATAAAACTTTACCTTCTTTTAAGAGAACAAAAATCCAAAGATTAATAGCCTAAAAAATGCAATGTTCTGTACAAAATAGCAAATTACTGATTTTAAAAAGGGGAGAAAAACCGATCAAAAGACACAAACTCAGAAATGATAAGCACGATGGATTTTGCTGACACAGCTGCTTTTTATAATTGTGTTTAAGGATTCAAAGGCAAGGGGAATTAAAGGAGAAAATAGAAGACTTCAATACAATACAATACAATAAAATACAATATATAAGAAAGGGAACCAAATATAAATTACTGGGCTAGAAACATATTCACATAAGGCCAAACAATAAATTCTCTTGAAAAAATGAACTTTAGATGAGCTATTTCAGAATAAATAGAAACTGAACTTGAAACCACTTAAAATAAAGACATATTGGGTGAATTTCAAAAATCATGCTATGTGAAAAAAAATCTAACACAATCATATAAACATTATTATATCATTTATACAAGATTATTAAAAAGGTGAAATTATAGGGACAAAAAGGTGATCAGTGGTTCCCAATAATGAGAAGGAAAGCTAGAGGAGACATGAATTGCGAAGGAGCCCAAGGATATATTTTAGTTGGTTGGAAATGCTTTGTATCATTATTGATGAGATAGTAACTATATATAATTGCCAAAATTCATCAAAGGTACTCTTAAAGTGTGAAATTTAATCTGATTTATTTTTTATATTGTCATTTTTTTTCAGCTAAAACAAAGTTTATATCATTCAGAAACTGAGATTATACCTCTTCTTTTGTAAAAATTGAAGCTCACTCTTGTCCAGGCATCTATTTTCTGTTTCCTTATCACTTTCATGTATATTGGCTACTGATGTGCTTCCACTCCTAATAGCAATTGCATCTTCTTATCAAAGGTCCTGCCCTTCAGGCTGCCTGATCATATTCTACCTGTTTTAACAGACAGGTAAGCCAGCATCCCCTCAGCTTTTTATAACCCAGTGATTAACAAATATGTCAGCTTCTCTCTATATTGTCAGAGTTACTCTGAATTGCTTACTTACATTATTTACTTGCACTATTTACTTACACTATTTACTTACTTACACTATTCCAAGATATCTCTGCACAACAGAACTAAAATTTTCCTATAAAAGTCTGTCTTTACTGAACTTTGCCCCAGTTGAGCAATTTCCTTACTCTCCTTCTGATTTTTACTAGAAACTTCTTAATTACTTATACATAAATGTTTATCCATGTATCTTCATTGATTTAATCCAGCCAAGGAAAAGAAGACATTCTTTGGTACTATTCAAGCATCTCCCAGTTGAAAGAAGAAAATCCAATTAGATTCGGATGAAGTTTAAAATAAAAAGGAAATGTGTTGGAGAACCTCCTGGTCTGTCAAGACTCTCATAATCTCTTATGTCTTCTTTTTTTTTAAACCTAAAATTTTTTTTAACCTAAATTTTCTTCTATTGCATAAAGTTACCACTGCACAATTTATAGGGAGATGAGGAAGAAGAAGCAAATATATCGCCACCAGAGAAAATCTAAAACCAACCCTTCAAGATCTAAAGTGACAGTGAAGGGCTTTATTACTAAGCTGTTGTATCATAAGGAGATAAAATAAATGTTTCTGTGTTTATTTGTTTTAAATATTGTTTTCACTTTCTAGTGCATTTCTATAGAAAAATAACATACTGAGATACACTTGAGATACTGGCTTTATTAAGGAACAGGGAAAATACTATATTGTATTTGGCAGGCATTTATTAAATATTGGTTAATTTCTTTAATATCTTGTTGAATCATAATAAAACGTGATCTAAAAGAAAAAAAAGATGATGAAACTCCTCTAGTAGAAATCTGTTAAGTAAAAAGGTATTCATAGTGTTTATCACTTTAAAAAACAAATACATTTTACATGATTCTTAGATTGTAGAATCGAAGTTTTTCTAGCCAATGTCCAGGCACTGACCTTCCTAAAGTGAGAAAAGAACAGCAATAAAGCAACAAAGTTGAGTTTTACTTGGTTGGTTGATTTCATTTTGTACTAAAATAGTATTTTTGAGTGTGTTTGCTTCACCTGATTATGGAGCAGACTATCAATATTGAATAACGTGGGAATTTTTTTAGGTCAAAATGCATGACACATCTGCATTATATGAAATGTAGTTCTCTTGAAATTTTTGTCTATCATATTCCTATTTTTCACAACCAAATGTTTCACAAGGTGTCTAAATAATTATTTTCTATTAAGATGATAAACAAATAAGAGAAAAATGGAGAATGTTAAAATCCCTCTGCTTAGGAAGAGGAACTTACAAGCAGTAGAGCTCTCTTTTTAAAGTAACACTAACTACAGGGGCGCCTGGGTGGCTCAGTTAGTTAAGCATCTGCCTTTGGATCTGGTCGTTATCCCAGGGTCCTGGAATAAAGACCCTCATCATACTCCCTGCTCAGCTGGGAATCTGCTTCTTCCTCTCCCTCTGCCTGCCACTCCGTTTGCCTATGCTCTCTCCCTCCCTTTCTCTTAAAATAAAAGATTAAAATCTTAAAAAAAAAAACATAATACAAACCATACCACTACTGGGATTATGTTTATAAATATATACCAAATGCTCATGAGGTTTTCTGTTATGGCATCAAAATCCATAACCACAAAAAATAAGAAATACTAATATTGTGAAATTCTCCCTGAATGGCCTAATGTGAAATTGAAGTATGTGATCTTTTGGAGGTAAATAATTATGAAGATGCTAATTATGACAATAATGATAGTAGCCAACAAGGGAGAAAGCAGGAAAGGAAAAGGCAACAATGAAGGAGAATGAAATTGGGAGGGAGAATAGGAGAGGATAAGGAGGAAAATGTAGGAAATGTGGAGAATGGGGAAATAGGTGTCAGGGGAAGCAAAGAGAAAAAGAAATAATTATTTTATTAATTTTATTAAAATTAGTTGAACAGTTTAGTAAGTACTATATTGGTCTTTAAGAGTTTAGAAATTTGGGGCACCTGGGTGGCTCAGTGGGTTAGAGCCTCTGCCTTCGGCTCGGGTCATGATCCCAGGGTCCTGGGATCGAGCCTCACATCGGGCTCTCTGCTCTGCAGGGAGCCTGCTTCCTTCTCTCTCTCTCTCTCTCTGCCTGCCTCTCTGCCTACTTGTGATCTCTGTCAAATAAAATCTTTAAAAAAAAAAAAAAAGAGTTTAGAAATTTACCTTTAATTTCACTTGTACTTTTCTTGATGTCTTTGTATATGAGGCCTTTCTAAAGTAAGGAACAAGACAATGTATTTAATAATATTCTAGTTTTAAAATGTCAGTGTCATATGATAAATATCAACATATATATCTGGAGCCATATATATAATAAACATACATTCATTCAAATAGATTTAGATATTCTTACCCATATGTGTATGTGCATTATATAGACATTGAAATAAGCGATTTTCTTTCCATAATAAACCATATTTTCCTTCATTATAATTTAAAAATCTCACATAAATGTGCACACAGATTTTTTTTAATTAGTTATATTACATGCCATGAAAACTGGATTTGCTAAATCTTCTCTCATTATGTTCATATATATAGACAGTGTAGGACTTCACCCTTAGCAGTCTCTGTTTAATGTTTTGTATTGTTTTTGGCATTGATAATCAGCAGGTTAATTCCTTGGGAGTATTGACAATATGTGGCAATATAATACTCAGAGATTAATGACATACCCTGGGGTGGCCTTACAGGCAAAGTACTTATAAATTAAGTCAAACTTGGAATAAGTGGTACAAGGAAAGTAATGCAAATTGAAAACTGATAAAAATCCTAGCAAATGGCTACTTTGCAAGATAAATACAAAACAAATACACAATAAGTTAGCATGAGATACAAAAAATGCATCAGAAGAAATCAAAATTTCCCATGAAATATGTAAAATGTATGTTACTTTTATCTTCAGAGAGACTTGCATAGTTCTATTCTCCCTGATAGTTCAATGACGTAAGTGCATTAAATATAAGGGACAAGGAATGCTAGGTATGTAGACTATATATATATATATATTTTTTAATGCAGTCAGTGTTCAACACTCTAAGCTTCCAAGCTAAGTACAAAGTTTAAAGATTCTCAGAACTTGGGGATTCTTCCTCAGCAAAACTTTCGCATTACTCCTTGGGGGTGGGGGATATCTCAAACCATTGAGGTATTGATTAGTGTATCTACTAGGCCAAAGACATAGCTGTACTTGGACCTACACTGAAGAATGTTCTGCTCTTACTAGGAAAGCTAACAGGTTGGTATGGAGTCTCAAAAGATCTGAATAAGCAAATGCATGTTCCTGTTCACTTCCTCCAAATCCTTTCTCTCAGATTCAGGTTATATTCTCAGTGACCTGCTTAATCCCAAGTCTTTAATCTCAAAGATAAGATTTTTATTTCATTGAACAAATGTAAAATTATTAGAAATTAAAAGACACATTTAACCAGATTATGTCACAGGTTTAATTGTACCATTTAAGATAACTTTTTAGCCTAAAAATTTTGAATGTAAATATAGATGTGCTTTTTGCTAAGGATGATAGTAGTATTTGTATGTAGCTCAACTTCTCATTTTTCTTGTATATTAAGCCAAAATATACTATCTAATTCTAAATATCATAACAAATTAAAATTCTATTTTTTTCTCCTAGAAAATAAAAATATAAATATAATTATAGTTTAGAAGAAATCATATGCCATCCTAAATCTAATGCAACAGCAGAAAACTACTTGGTTTAACAACTAGTCTCAAAAAATGGTGTCAAACCAAAAATCATACAAAAAAAAGGACTAATGTGTAGAAAGAATGTGTTTATCTGAAAAAATATAAAACTATAAAGAGTCTATAAATTGGCAAAGGATCCTACATGCAAAAATTAAAATTATAAACTCTAATAGTGATTAGACACTAAATCTCTTATGAAATTGAATTTTTTTTAAAAAAAAAGGAAGGGAAATGATTTGCCCAGAAAATGTAATAAATCTATAAATGAACAGGTGCATGCATGTGCACACACATACACAAACAGAAATATTCACACAATATTGTGTTTTCTTTCTAGAGTAGTATCAGTGTTTTCATTTTTCTTTTCATTAGAAATACTTCTAAGCACCTGAACAAACTGAATATTTGAGGTATGTTTGACAAAACTCTTTTGAAGAAAAAAAGTTTGCAAAATATTAATAATTAGCATGTACCTATAGTGTCTCTAAAAAAATTTTCTACTTTAATAAATAGAAATTTTTGTGTTTTTTAAATCCAAAACATCATATGTCATAGTTATCAAACATCCTTGATTTAAATTTTCATGTGGTAGGGAGGCTTAGAATAGAGGGAGAGAGTATTGTTAGACTTTGAGTACAATTACTTAGTGTCCATAGTTGTCACAATCCAGTAAAAGTCATTAGTGAGAAGAAAATAATGTGGAAGAAAATTGTTTTAAAGATGAAATTAAGGAATGGATGAGTAAACAAGACTAGAAGAGTCAGGGAAAGTTTTGAGTTTCAAAATACAGCATCAGAAAATTCCAAAACATTAAGTAAAGCCAATATTTTAGATTAGTAATTTGCAAGAATTGTGATCAAATACATAAAAAATCTGTATCTATATAACATAATTTTAAAGCAGTTTTATTTCTTTTATTTTATCTGTGTCCAATCATCCTTATATTTGAGATTCTTGGCCATATTTTAAATTTTGTTTTGAAGACTTTTGGAAGTTCCATTTCTGTATCTTTACTAAAGACAAACTTACTCCTGAGACTTAAGGGGGAAAAAAGGAAAACTTTGGCTGTGCCTTTTTTTAATGATAACACATTCTGGATAATTGAAATATTTAATTTGGAAGAAAAAGTTGACAGGTAGCAACATTTGTGCAGCACTTACAAATACATACATAATAGATGCCAAGCATTAAAACAACTTCAATAATTACTCTGCAAAGCATTTTGTATACTATGATATTCAGTAAAAGAGAAAAGAAATATAGAAAACCTATATTTTTTAAATATATATTCATAATGAAAATATTGATACCCTTAAGCTAACTTTGTCACTTTTTGAATTCCATTTTTATGTGTCATTTATTTAAATGCCCTATATACAACTTGCTCTCAAAATTTTATGAGTTTATTATCAGAATGTAATTTATTCATTTATTTGCATAAAACATGGAAGTTGTGCTTATGATCTATCTATATTAATGCAGCCAATGTTAAATAGCTGGTTGTATGACAGCTATAGTGGTACTAAAATGTGTTGCTACAAGAAGAATATATTCATTAAATTTTCTAATATTTGTGTAAAGTAAGTCTATTATATGAATTATACAAAGACACAAAATATCATATCTCTAAATTATTTTACTAATCAAATTTCTGAGGTAGCATTGCAAAGCAGCTTTGGTACTCAGAAAATTGAATATAAATGCTCTCCTCAGACCTTTTGTAATCAAAGAAACAGAGTAGCAGATAAGTGAAAGATTGAGTCTACAAAATATTTTCTAGAAACAATAAAAAGTGCAAGACTTACAATGATACAAACACTTACACCATACAGTACATTTGTGCTTTTATACAATGTCCTTACTAGAGTGGTTTTCATGAAATATAAAGATTTTGTATGCTTTTGAATATATGGCATCATTAAATGCTTTAAAATATCATATGAAATAATGGTTATTCCTACATTTTGCCAAACACGTGGATAACAATTTTTTTTTAAAGTACAGTTAATCATGCAACTGTTATTAAGCAGGTGGTAATTTGGCTTCATGCAGATAAACCATCTGGTTGATTGACTGAAATTTCAAACTTTTCATAGTTCTCCATAGCATATAAATGTGTCAAAGATTCTCAACATTTAAAAAAAAAAAAAGGAGCTTTGCTGTCATGTTTTAAAATACAGTGATGCACACAGTATAGAACTCTATAAAAGCTTTTTAAAATAATATATATTTACCAGATTTCACTGAAATTTTTCTCTTCTTATTTTGCACATATGATTACTCAGAAAATTTGACAGTTTGTGTTCTGTAATTTTATTCTATGTATGTTTAATCCCTCTTCACTTTCTGCTTTGGACTTGACCTATATGCATTGGTGACCGCCTTGATGTTAAAAGTGTTATACAGTTTGAATGACTCACTACTATCCCACTAAACAGAGAATTTAAACTCAACATATCTTTAAGTATTCATCCTTCTATATTCTGGAAAAGATATTTTATTTCTACTACTTCATATGCCTAATTATAAATTATAGATGTCGAGTTTGCTAAGTTCTTTATAGATTCTGGACACTAGTCCTTTATCTGATATGTCGTTTGCAAATATCTTCTCCCATTCTGTCAGTTGTCTTTTGATTTTGTTAACTGTTTCCTTTGCTGTGCAAAAGTTTTGATCTTGATGAAATCCCAATAGTTCATTTTTGCCCTTGCTTCCCTTGCCTTTTGCGTTGTTCCTAGGAAGATGTTGCTGCGGCAGAGGTCGAAGAGGTTGCTGCCTGTGTTCTCCTCAAGGATTTTGATGGATTCCTTTCGCACATTGAGGTCCCTCATCCAACATGGGGGCTTAAGTGGGTAGGAGAAGAATAAATGAAACAAGATGGGATTGGGAGGGAGACAAACCATAAGTGACTCTTAATCTCACAAAACAAACTGAGGGTTGCTGGGGGGAGGGGGTTTGGGAGAAGGGGGTGGGATTATGGACATTGGGGAGGGTATGCTAATTATATTTGTCTAAGTATACATATGTTTAATTATAGTTATTATATATACATTTATATATAATGTGTTATATGTATATAATATTATATAATACATGTCATATATAACATGTTTCATGTATAATATATAAGGCATATATACATGTATATATGCCATATATGTGTATTAACATATATACAATATGCATGTATGTAAAATCCCCACCAAAAATCTGAGAATATAAAAGAGAATCAGGGAATATAAGCTAGCAGTAACATATGAGAAATAATCACAATTAACTTTCTGGAAATATACACTGAACTTTCTGGAAATATACACTCAACTTTCTGGAAATATACACTCAAGCAAGGTTTGTTTGCACATGTATGTATATGTGCACAGATAAACATGTATGTATTTCAATTTTGAACTAAATTAGACTAATATAGAATTTCAGAATGTATTTTTCTGTTTTTATTTAAATTCCAATTAGTAGACTTCTAGTATAATAATTTCTTACTTAAAATTTTAAGATTTTGAGGTAATAACTCCTTTGAAATCGTGTTTTTTTACCCTTAATGGGTGGGAAATATATAGCTTAATATTTGTAGGTAGTCATAGAACTTTTAAGAATATTTTTAAGTACTTTCCATATTCTTTTACAGGGATAATGGAGGCAGAACTTATGTCAAAGTAAAATGGTTTTCACACAATATACATGTTTCAATTTAGAAAACACTTTCCTCCTCTTACTAATTATCTTCATATTTTAAGTATGCACCATTCTTTTCCAATAAAATACATTCCTTCACATGAGAAATGAGTTATGTCTCATTCCACTTTGCATTCCTTTGTAAAGTGTATATTAGTTGATGTGTTTTTTATTGAATCAAAAAGTACCACTTTGATCTAGTCATTGGTTTATGTGTACAAATGAGGATCGGATACATTCTATTTCTTTTATTATTCCAAGTATAATCCATGAGTACCTGCTTTTGGCACTGCACCTGTTTGTTTTTATTGTGGAACTAACAGAATTGTCTCTGTTTATACTGTTTTGTTAATCCTACTGTGCCTGTTTTTAAACAGTGAATAGTTGCTGTTTTTAACAATTACTGTTTTTTTTTAAACAGTGGATATTTACTGTTTAGTTATCAATAAAAATCAAAGCACATTAATATACTGAAACTAAGATAGCATTGGAAGTCAAGGAAAATGTCAGAGTCAGAGGATCCTGAGCTCACTTCCTCTCACAGACATACTGTTACAACTACATATAATGTAACTCACTCTGAAAATGACCTGAAGACTAACAGAACAACCCTTCCACAGCTAAAGATACAAAAAGAAAGCCACAGTGAGAAGGGTAGGAGGGGCAGAGACATGATTGGGAACTAAACCCCCCATGTAGTGACCCACAAGCAGGAATGATATCACAAGCATGGAGATTCTCCCTGGAGAGCAAGAAAATCAAGCCCTACATCAGGCATACCCCACCCTGGGGATCTGTACCAGGAAGACAAGTCCCATAATGTCTGGCTTTGAAAATCAGTGGGGCTTAACTCCATGAAACCAAAGGTTTATAGGAAATTCAGACTTTGCTCTTAATGGGCCAGCACACCCATATCACTTAATCTGAGACCCAGCACAGAAGCAGCAATTTCAAAAGCTAATAAGTGAAGGTCATTTGTTGACTAATGTTAAGATGTGCCAGATGGTCAGGGAACTGTAGGAACTTTCTCCAGGAATGGAAGTGCTATTGGGCATTTCTTTGCCTTCTTTTCAGCCTAATTGGCCTGATGATGGTGGATACCCATCTGATACTTCCATTTAACTTGCTGGTGCTGCTCACTCACCCTAGCTGCCATGCAAATCCAGCCCACATAAACAAACACACCTTTGCAAAGTGCATACTTTCCTGCCACATCCAGTGGGCAGCAGCAGTCAGGACCAACGTCCCGTCACAGTAACTACCACCCCACCACACCCAGTGGACAGCCCTGGGCAGGACCAGTGCCACTACAAAGCACAGAATATATCAGGAAGGGTGTTAGAGTTCTGCCAACCTGCATACCTGCCAACAGTTACAGCCAGGTCTCTCAGCGAGCTGTACCAGGAGATAATCCTACCAACCAGCATATCTGCACCAGCTACAGGTGGGCCTCTAGGCCTCTAGCCAGCCATACTGGGGGCCAGCCGTGCTGACCATGTTTTACCAAAGTAGTCATAATTCACTGTTATACCCAGACAGGCTGGGTGCCAACCCCACCCACCAGCATGCCTGCTGTAGTTGGGCCTCTTAGCCACCTGTGCTAAAGGCCATCCCTGCCAACCAGTGGGCATACAATAGTCACAACTAGTCATTGTATCCACTTATGCTGGGCTGATTCTCATACATCAGCATACACATGTAGTAGTCACAGCTCAGTCACAACAGGAAGGCATGCAAGCCTAACACAAGGCATTCCTGGAACATCTGATTCTGGTAACTAGGGAGGGTTCTACCACTGGACCCCACAGGATGACTTATACATAAGGGCACTATCCTCAAGGCCAGGAGAAAATAGCTGACCTATTTAATGCATAGAACAAACAGAGAAACAAAATACTATGACAGAGAAATATGTTTCAAACAAAACAGAAAAAAATCTCAGGAAAAGAACTAAACAGAAATAATCAAATTACCTCATCAAGAGTTCAAAGTAGTGTCATAAAAATGCTCACTGAACTTGAAGAAGAGTGGATAAACTCAGTGTGAACTTCAACAAAGAGAAAATATTTAAAAAGAACTAATCAGAGTTGAAAAATAGAGTAACTAAAATAATACACCAGAGGGATTAAACAATAGATTAGAGGACGCAGAAAAATGGATTGGCAAATCTAGAAGACCTGAGAATGAAAAGCAACCAAACTGAACAGCAAAAATAAAACAGAATTTAAAAGATAAAGGTAGATTAAGGAACTTCTAGGACAACATCAGCATGCTAACATTCACATTTAAGGCATCCCAGAAGGCAGAAACCTTGTTTGAAGAAAAGAATAGCTGAAAACTTCCCTAAACTGGGGAAGAAAGGAGGTATTTAATAGTAGCATGGTAAACCCCAAATGAGACATATGCAAGGAGGGCCACACCAAGATACACAATAGTTAAAATGTGAAAATTTAAGATTAAAAAAAAGAATTTTAAAAGCAGTAAAAAAAAAAAAAAAAAAAAAAAAAAAAAAAAAAAAGGCAATGTGTTTTACATAAGGGAAACTCCAAAAGGCTCTCAACTTACTTTTCATCAGAAACTTTGCAGGCCAGTAGAGGGTGGCAAAATACATTCTAAGTACTTAAAGGAAAAACAAAAACAAACAAAAACAACTGAACTAAACCAAAAATATTCTACCTGGCAAGGTTATCATTCAGAATTGAATGAGAGATAAAGAGTTACCCAGTTAAAGGTTAAGGACATTTATCACGGCTAAACCAGCCATACAAAATGTTCTTCCCTCAACATTTTGTTGGTTGTTCTAGGTCTTTTGCCTCTTCATATATACTTCAGCATCGGTTTATAGATTATCATAAAATAGCTTGCTGAAATTTTAATTGGGATTGCACTGAATTTGTAAAGTAAGGAAGAACTTGTATTTGACAATATTGAGCCTTCTTATCTATGAACATTGAATATTTCTCAATTAATTCAGTTCTTTATTTGTTCATCAGAATTTTGTGGTTTTTGTCATATAGATCTTTGACATATTTTGTTAGATTTGTACTTACAGCATTTCTTTTGGGGAGTTTTAATGTAAATAGAATTGTGTTTTTAATTTTAAATTCCACTTACTGTTGACATGTAGAGAAGCAATTGAGCATATTAACCTTATATCCTATAATCTTGTTAAAATTATTTATTGGTCTCAGGAGGTTTTAGAAGAATCTTTCATATTTTCTACAAAATGATGGAGTTATCTTGAAATGAAGTTTTATTTTTCGAATCTGTACACCACTTATTTCTTTATCTTTTTATGTTAGCTAGAATTTCCAGTACAATGCTGAATAGGATTGGTGAGAGAGGACATCATTGCTTAGCTCCTGATCTTGGGAATGTTTTGAGTGTCTCACCAGTAAGTATGATGTCATAGTTGGTTTTTGTCAATATTTTGTATCAAATTAAGGAAGTTCTCTTCTATTCCCTCTTTGCTGAGATGTTTTATCAGGAATAGGTGTTGGTTTTGTCAGTTGCTTTTTCTGTATCTATTGAACCAGGCTTGTATACCTAGAATAAATCCCAGCATAGTATACTTTTAAGTAGGTATTTACTATATATTTTCATATTATTGGGAATATAAATGGAACAAGAAAATGAGCTATTATTTGTGTATTTACTATGACCCAGGCATTATGCTATTAAGCATGGTACATCCATATTTTAATAGATTATTATTATTATTCTGGGATTAGTATTCTCAAATTTTCATAGAACCATAAAACTGAAAAGTTTATTTGAAAAATGTTAAATTAAGAAATTTAATGTGAAGATGATTTTAAAGCCCAATTTTATCTTATTACACAATATTTTCTAGTCTGTGTTAAAAATATTGATTAAATTAGTCTGGTATCATATTTGCACTCAAGTGGTATGTCTTTTTTATTTTACATGTTAAGTCACATAAATACATGTGCATATATATGAGGTTTCATATATGCTGAGTTAAATACATACAAAGAATAAAGATAACTTGAAACACAATTTTTAGATACTATTTTAATAGACCATATTCAAGCAAATGTTTGCTCCTGCTGCTACTAGTGTCTTTATTGTTGTTGTTGTGTTAATATTACTATGAGGGCAATAAAAGTAAATCCTGCTTCCATTGTGGTTTAAACTAAAGATCTTTAAAGTACCTCCTCCCCTTCTGATTTTCTCTTGTTTGGTAAAGACATGTAAATAATGTCACATCTCTTTGCTAGGAAAGATGTTTTACTGTCCCTCTCCACCCCACCCCCTGACCACCAAAAGATATGTACTGCAAAATGCATCTTTTCTATATTTATAAATTAGGATATTTATTTTAGCAAAAAGTAATTGCTTCTTCATACTGTATACTGTAATAGAATTTTCAGTCCAAAACCAATTTAAGTCAGCAACATATTGAACTGTAATTAAAGATTTATGATTCCATTAAAAGGTAATGTTATAGTTAATCCCTAATAATAAAATACTTCATAAAAGTTCAGCATTATACACAATGCAAAATACGGACATCAGGTTGTCCCAAATATTTACTGGGCTTGTGATTCCATAAAAAATATTCACACATGAATTTCAATAATATATTGCACTAGTTTTAGATTTAATTGTGGAATTATGACTATCTCTCTAAACATTTGGGCAGCCTTTATTTTCTGGGATAGGAATAGTTTATGTAGATAACTGGATACTCTGAAAAACATTGTGATGCTTTACTTCTTTTCAATGTATTTTTATTCCTAAAATAATGATGAATTTCTGGTCAAGATGACATAATATGTTCAGATTACAATGTCCTTTCTTAACTTTAAATAAAAATAAACCATTATAAATATAGGTAATTAAAAAGAGATAATAAGGAAGAAAAAATAAAAATGGACAGAATGCATAGTTTTGAAACTATAGGTCCTTGACCCATAAATATAGAGTGATGCCCAAGGATTTGGCTCCAGCATGATAAAGGGATATGTGCACCATGTGATATGAGAACAAGAGTCAGGCTCCCTACTTAAATGAAAGCATTATTTGTCAAGTTCCCTATCTTTAGCAAATCAGGCTAGCCATACTACTAATGGACCACCTTTCCAATAGGATTGCCACATTTAGCAAATAGAAATACTAGTTAAAAGGGCATGCTTTGGGATACCTGGGTGGCTCAGTCAGTTGAGCCTCTGCCTTCAGTTCAGGTCATAACCCCAGGGTCCTGAGATTGAGCCCTGCATCAGGCTCCCTGCTCAGTTGCGAGCCTGCTTTGCCCTCTCCGTCTGCCTGCCATTCTGTCTACTTGTACTCTCTATCTCTCTGTCAAATAAATAAATAAAATCATGAAAAAAGGGCACACTTCTACAAAAATATTATTCAGTTTGCTTTACATTCAAATTTTACTGGGCAGCCTTTATTTTATCTGGCAACTGTACTCTAAAGCTACAGATTAAAGAAAAATGAACAGCTTCAGAACTGAAAAAAGGTGATGGAAACTTCATGTTTAAATTGTCTCCCCAATACCATCATACACTCCATAAGCCCAGTATTTTATTAATTTTATAAAGCTGCAAAATTTCACCTTAAGACTCAAGTCCAAAGGACTAGTGGGTCAGGGAATAGACACCAGCAAATTGTTGGTTAAGAGATAGCAAAGGAAAATCAAAACAAAGAAAAAAAAAACATAAATATATTTAAAAAGAAAGGACTTGGGGCAAGATGGTGGAGAAGTAGGAGACCCTGTTTCAACAGGTCCCCTGAAGTGAACTAAAGTATCTATCAGAACATTCTGAACACCCATGAAATCAGCCTGGGATGTAAGATTATACACTTCTGGATCTCTATAGTGACAGGAAATCATCAGTGGAGAGGTAAAGTGATTGAGAGTGTTCAGACTGATATCAAAAGATAAACAGAAAGGAGAGGGAGTCACCAGAAGGAACCCATTGTAAAGTAATACCCTAATACAAAAGTGCCCTGTGCTTGGGGACCAGCATTAACTTAGAGTCTGGTTAAAAGCACTCAAAAAGAACAAAGGGTCTTAAAGGTCAACTGGAGGAATCGGGCAGCCTCAGGCACAGACCTAAGCCCATGGTCCGAGGGCCAGCACCCACCATTGCCAGAAAGAGCCACGGGTGGGTTGGGGGAAGCTCCAGTCCATGGTCCCTGATCCGATGGCTTTCCACTGCTTGCACCACTGCTGAGGCTGCATGCACCTCTGCCCACGCCTGAGAGAGCCCTGTGCAGGCTCCTTCCTGAGGTCCCTGGACCTGAAGCATTCTGTGACCACCACCTTCCATGACCTAGGTAGCAGCCAGGTCTGAATGGGCCCAGCAAGGGTATAGTCTCCAGACGACAGTCCAGGCAATGGCAGCCACTGGGAGCAATATTGCTCGTGGTTTTAGTGGCATAGGGATGCAGAGAAAAGCGGGGGCAATGGGTGAACCCTGAGATGGTGGCTGGGAATGTGCACCACCTATAGGAGGTTTTGGTGTTCAGCAGAGTTTGCAGAGGAGTCTGTGTGTTCTGGACCATCAGAGGGGAGCAGACTGAGGCTTCTCTCTGAGCTGGGTCTGGGTGCTGACAGTTTGTTTTGCTCTGACCTTCTGAAAAGCCACAAAAACCCGCCAAAGAACAAAAACCTACAGAGAACAAAAGCCTGAAAAAATGGTTTCCACAGAGCCCAGCCCCTTGATAACCTTCAGGGCAACTCAGCCCAGGCTAGACTGGCTGAAAAACAATGCAGCCAGACCCTCCCCCAGAAGACAAGCCAAAAGAACAAGAGGACAATAACCACAAGGTCCCCCATAAAACTGTATAGCCGAACATCAGGGGAAAACAATATATTATTGTTTTGCTCCCATATCTGTATATTTCACAGATACTTTTTTTTTTTAATTCGTTCTCACAATTCTTATTTTTTTAACCTACTTACCACTATAACTAGATAGTTAATACAACATATTACATAATAACATCTTAACTTGAACTATTTACAGACATATTCCTGTGTTTGTTTTTTTCTTTAATATATATAGATATAAGCTTCAAGGCAATCTTTTTCCCTATTCAATATTACCCCTATATATAAACTACTTATAATTTCCCATCTTATTCATCTGTCAGTGTCTCCTGTATTAGTTTTCCTTTTGCAATATAGAAAGCTTACTCCTGAGGTTCATTTTGTCAGTCTTTTTGTTTGTTTTCATGTACCTTATAAATCTTATTTTGGGTTCATTTTGGCAGGGTTTTTCTCTTTTTTTTTCCCCCCTCTCTTTTTCTTTTTTCTCTCTTTTTGGTTGTGACTTCCAATTGCTCTAAAACTTTCCAAAGGGCACTTTGACTAGATTGTGGTTGATATATTCAGCTATACAACCCCTCAACCACCTCTCATCAAAATGACTAGGAGGAGGAACACCCAACAGAGGAAAAATTCAGAGACTGTGACCTCTGCCACAGAACTATTGGATATGGACATAAAAAATATGTCAGAAATGGAATTCAGGGCAACACTTATCCAGGAAATGGCTAGCTTGGAGAATAGCATTAGTGACAACATAGAATCTTTAAGGGTAGAAGTGAGAACTGATCTGGCAGAAGTTAAAAATGCTATAAATGAGACCCAATCTAATCTAAATACTCTAACAGCTAGGGTAACTGAGGCAGAATATTGAATTAGTGACCCAGAAGACAAACTAATAGAAAAGAAGGATCACAAAGAGGTCTGGAACAAATAGCTTAGAAGCCATGAAAACAGAATTAGGGAAAGAAATAATGCCATGAAACATTCCAGTGTCAGAATTATTGGGATTCCTGAGGGAGTGGAGAAAGAGAGAAACTAGAAGATATAGTTGAACAAATACTGGATTAAAATTTCCCTATTCTGGGTAATGGAACAGGTGTTCTTGTCCTAGAGGCAGAGAGGATACCCCACAAGATTAACGAGTCTAGAAGACATCCAGAAACTAAATTGTGAAATTCATGAATCATAAATTCAGACAGGAGGTCTTAAGGGCAGGTAGGAGAAGAGATTCCTTACATACAGAGGAAGGACCATCAGAATAACATCAGACCTGACCACAGAAACATGGCATGACAGAAAGAGCTGGCAAGACATATTCAGGGCACTAAATGCGAAGGACATGCAGCCAAGAATATTTTGTACAGCAAAGCTGACATTCAGAATGGATGGAGAGATAAAGAGCTTCCAAGACCAGCAAGCTTTAAAAGAGTATATGACCACCAAGCTGGCACTACAAGAAATATTAAGTGGGGTTCTATAAAAGAAGAAAGAACCCAAGAGTAACATAGAACAGATATTTATAGAGACAATCTATAGAAACAAGGGCTGTACATGCAACATGATGTCAATAAAAACTTATCTTTCAATAATCACTCTCAATGTGAACAGCCTAAATGCTCCCATAAACTGGCGCAGGGTTGCAGACCGGATAAAATGGCAGGATCCATCCATATGCTGTCTACCAGAAACATATTTTGAACCTAAAGTTACCTCCAGACTGAAATTGAAAGGATGAAGAAGCATCTTTCATGCCAATGGGCCTCAAAAGAAAGCTGAGGTAGTGATTCTCATATCCGATAAATTAGATTTTAAACTAAAGACTGTAGTCAGAGATAAAGAAGGATACTACATCACTCTTAAAAAGTCTATTCACCAAGAAGATCTAACAATTGTAAATATTGATGATCCCAACATGGGAGCAGCCAACTACACAAGCCAACTGTTAATCAAAATAGTCATATTGATATGAATACATTAATAGCAGGGGATCTAAGCATGCCATTCTCAGTAATAGATCATACAAGCAGAAAATCAATAAAGAAACAAGAGCTTTGAATGACAAATTGGACCAGATGGACCCATATATAGAACATTCCACCCTAAAACAACAGAATATTTATTCTTCTCAAGCGCACATGGAACTTTCTCCAGAATCGACCACATACTGGGTCACAAATCAGGGCTCAACCAATACCAAAAGACTGAGATTACTCCCTGCATATTCTCAGACCACAATGCTTTGAAACTGAAACTCAACCACAACAAAAAGTTTAGAAGGAATTCAAACACGGGGAAGCTAAAGATCTGCTCAAGAATTATATCAACCAGAATATCAAAGAAGAACTTAAACTATTCATGGAAACCATGAGAATGAAGACACATCAGTCCAAAACCTATGGGATACAGCAAAGGCAGTCCTAAGGGGGAAATATATAGCCATCTAAGCCTCCCCCCAAAATTGAAAAATCCTGAATACACCAGCTCTCTTTACACTTTAAAGAACTGGAAAATCAACAACAAAGTAAGTCAACCCCACAGACAAGAAGGGAAACAAAATTAAGATTAGAGCAGAGATCAATGAGTTAGAAACTAGAGATACTAGAACACATCAGTGAAACTAGAAGCTGGTTCTTTGAAAGAATTAGTAAGATTGATAAATCACTGACCAAACTTATCCAAACAAAAAAAGACAGGACCCAAATTAATAAAATTATGAATGAAAGGGGAGAAATCATGACTAACACCAAGGAAATAGATATAATCATCAGAAATTATTATCAACAGTTACATGTCAATAAGTTAAGCAACCTAGAAGAAATGGATGCACTCCTGGAAACCTATAAACTCCCAAGACTGAAACAGGAAGAAATTGGCAACCTGAATAGACCAATATCTAGCAACGAGATTGAAGCAGTGATTAAAAACTTCCCAAAAAACAAGAGTCGAGGATCTGATGGATTCCCTGGGGAATTCTACCAAACATTCAAAAAAGAAATAATAGCTATTCTCCTGATGCTGTTTCAAAAAATAGAAACAAGAGGAAAACTTCCAGACTTTCTATGAAGCCAGCATTACCTTGATCCCCAAATGAGGCAAAAACCCCATCAAAAAGGGGAATTTCAGACCAATACCCCTGATGAATATGAATGCCAAGATTCTCAACAAGATCCTAGCTAATGGGATCTATTAATTAATTATAAATTATGATTAATTATCAATTAATTAATAATTAAAATCTGCTATAATTGAAAAGATTATCCACCATGACCATGTAGGATTTATACCTGGGATGCAAGGATTATTCAACATTCACAAATCAATCAATATGATAGAACAAATCAATAAGAGAAGAGAGAAGAAACACATGATCCTCTCAACTGATGCAGAAAAAACATTTGACAAGATACAGCAGCCATTCCTGATTAAAACAATTCAAAGTATAGGGGTAGAGAAACATTCCTAAACTTCATAAAATCTATCTATGGAAAACCCACAGCAAATATCTTCTCAATGTAGAAAAGCTGACAGCCTTCTTTTTGAGATCAGGAACATGACAAGGATGCCCACTCTCACCACTCTTGTTCAACATAGTACTAGATGCCCTAGCAACAGCAATCAGACCACAAAAAGAAATAAAAGGTATTCAAATTGGCAAAGAAGAACTCAAATTCTTTCTCTTCACAAGTGACATGATACTTTATGTGGAAAACATAAAACACTCCACCGCCAAACTACTAGAACTCATACAGCAATTTGGTAATGTGGCAGGATACAAAATCAATGCACAGAAATCAGTTGCTTTCTTAGTAAGAATAAAAATATAGAAAGGGAAATGAGAGAATCGATTCCATTTACTATAGCACCGAGAAATATAAGATACCTGGGAATAAACCTAACCAAAGAGGTGAAGGATCTGTACTTGAGGAACTATAGAACACTCATGAAAGAAATTGAAGAAGACACAAAAAGATGGAAAAGCATTCCATACTCATGGATCGGAAGAATAAACATTGTTAAATGTTTAGAACAATCTGTACTTTCAATGACATCCTGATCAAAATTCCACCAGCATTTTTCAATGTGCTGGAACAAACAATCCTAAAATTTGTTTGGAACCAGAAAAGACACCAAGTTGCTAAGGACTTGTTGAAAAAGAAAAACAAAGCTGGAGCATTACGTTGCCTGATTTCAAGCTTTACTAAAAAGTTGTGATCACCAAGACAGCATAGTACTGGCACAAAAAAGACACATAGACCAATGGAGCAGAATATAGAGTCCAGATATGGACCCTCAACTCTATGGTCAAATAATCTTTGACAAAGCAAGAAAAAATATCCAATGGAAAAAAGACAGTCTCTTCAATAAATGGTGCTGGGAACACTGGACAGCTATGTATAGAAGAATGAAACTCGACCATTCTCTCACACCATATACAAAGATAAACTCAAAATGGATGAAAGACCTGAATGTGAGTCAGAAATCTATCAAAATCCTAGAGAAGAACATGGGCAGTAACCTCTTTGACATCAACCACAGCAACTTCTTTCAAGAGACATCTCCAAAGGCAAAGGAAACAAAAGCAAAAATGAACTTTTGGAACTTTATCAATGTCAAAATCTTCCACACAGCAAAGGGAACAGTCAACAAAACAGAGAGGCAACCCATGCAGTGGGAAGAGACATTCACAAATGACGCTACAAACAAAGGGCTGATATCCAAGATGTATAAAGACCTCTTCAAACACACAAAACAGATAATCACAAGAAAAAATGGGCAGAAGACATAAACAGACACTTTCTAAAGAAGACATAAAATGGCTAACAGACACATGAAAAACTGTTCATCATCATTAGCAATCAGGGACATTCAAATCAAAACCACATTGAGATACCACCTTATACCAATTAGAAAGGCCCAAATTAACAGGCCAGGAAACAACAAATGTTGGAGAGGATGTGGAGAAAGGGGAACCCCTTTACACTGCTGGTGGATAGCAAGTTGGTGCAGCCACTTTTGAAAACAGTGTGGAGATCCCTCAAAAAATTAAAAATAGAGCTAGCCTATGACTCTGCAATTGCACTACTGGGTATTTACCCCAAAGATACAGATGTAGTGAAAAAAAGGGCCATATGTACCCCAGTGTTCATAGGAGCAATGGCCACAGTCACCAAACTGCAGATAAAGTTATCTGCCCAACAGATGAATGGATAAAGAAAATATGATACATATATACAATGGAATATTATGCAACCATCAGAAAGGATGGATACCCAACTTTTGTATCAACATGGACAGGATTGGAGGAGATTATGCTGAGTGAAATAAGTCAAGCAGAGAAAGTCAATTATCATATGGTTTCACTTACTTGTGTAGCATAAGGAATAATATGGAGGACATTAAGAGGAAGAAAGGAAAAGTGAATTGGGGGAAAATCAGAGGGGGATGAAGCATGAAAGACTGTGGACTCTGAGATACAAACTGAAGGCTTGGAGGGTAGGGTGGTGGGGGATGGGTGATCCTGGTGGTGGCTATCAAGGAACACACATATTGCATGGAAAACTGGGTGTGGTGCATAAACAATGAATCTTGGAATGCTTAAAAAAATAAAATTAAATTAAGATGTTAAAAAAAAAAAACACAAAAACTCCTTTTCCAAATGATACTACATACTAAATTTCAGTAAACAAAAATGTAATGGTAATGAATAAAAACAAATTAAAAACTGTTAAATAAATATAGATTAAAATATAATTTTATAAAGTTGTCTAATGAAGAGATTAAATTCAGCATGTTTGTGATGCTCAAATAGTTATATGAAAAAATATTAAATGAAAATTAGTAAATAAAAGAATAAAATAAGAATTTATGACAATGGAAAAAATTTTAAATTTTGGAAACACTAAAAAACACATATATTATCCTTGAAATGGAAACACAATAGATAGTACAAAATAGATCCGACATTAATGAAGAAAAGCTTAGCAACTTGTCAAACACTACTAAGGAGTTTCCCACCAATACACCAAAATATTAAGAAGTTTGTATTGGTATAATGTTAAGAATGAACAATGGTATGACATGTAGAGACTATGAAATAGACTTAAGTTTCACAAGAAAAAAATGGAACAAATATCAGAATGGTAATATTTGAAGATATAATCGATGTGATTTTCTGATCATTGAAGAAAAAATAAATTCTGTTTTTAAATTATACTTATGCTTAGAAGGGTAAATAAAATATATCTATACCTATGTCCAGCATATGAAAAACTTCTGGAAGAAAAAAGAATCCAGTTTTTTGTTTTTGTTTTAAGTTGTAAGAGTAAAACAACGTCATTTGCAGAAAAAAAAAATTACTCAATGAAAACAGCAGACTGTTTTTAACCTGCTATAAAGAATATCTGAGGAAATACTGAGGAAAAATAATTACAACCTAGAATATTATCTACACTGTAATTCAAAAGAGGTTAATATTAAGACTTTAGTTTGAGCTATGCAATGACCAAGGTAGCTACCTAACAACCATCACTAACTATAACACAAAACAAAACTAACATATAAGGATCTTATTCAGCCAGAATAAAGAATAGAAATGCTGAACAATTAAAAAAAATCTTATATGGAATTCAAGAGTAGAACTATAACTTAAGGATTTCAAGAGGCATGTGACTGTCTCATTGTCTTTTCAGAAATCTTTCAAAATTTTATGTAACCTTTTACATATTGTGAGATAAGTCTGCTTAATGGAGGCAAATGGAGGTAATGGTTTTGAATGATCTCAAGAGAAGATGTCCATGGTTGAAAATGTATACTACTATAAGTGAGGCAAATTCTCCAAACTATGTGATGCAGCTTAAGATTCGAAGACAAAATTGGAACAGGAAATATATATTATGACTAGTAGCCGAACTTTCCTCTTTCTAATCTCATTTGGCCCAAAGAAAAAGCTGGAAGGTAGCTCTGTATGAGCAATTATGCAGAGAAGCTATCTGCAGAAAGTAGGTTTTTCAGGGAGATATGTTGGGAAGGGAGAACCATGCTGCACTGTGAGTAGACCATAAGCAGCTGATGGTGGTTGTTTGGCAGAGACTGTATTCGAATAGATACCCTTGTTATGCAAGAAATGTTTTGCTATAGTATAATATGATGCTAGTCCTCCTGATAAAAATCAAGTTCAGGAAGTAATTACAACATTCAAATCTACGTAAAGTGTAAAATACGTGAGCCTGGTGGTGGGTATTATGGAAAGCACGTATTGTATGGAGCAGTGGGTATGGTACATAAACAATGAATTTTGGAACACTGAAAAAAAAAATGGGGGAAAAAAGTGTAAAATACCAAGCATAGGATCCACGAAATGTAAGGAGAGGAAAAAAAAGGGAGAGAAACCAGATGGTTACACTTAAACAGATTTTTTTTTTTTTTAAACAAAGTAACCTCCCCCGTGATTTATTTGCCGAAGATATGTTCCAAGACCACCAGTGGATGCCTGAAACCACAGATAGTACCAAACTCTATGTATATGTCTTCTTCCCCTTTACATACAAACTTACAATAATGTTTAATTCATAAATTAAGCACAGTAAGAAATCAATAATAACTAATAATAGAATAATTATAACTATATACTGTAATAAAAGTTAAGTTGATATCATATTTTTTAAAATATCTTATTATAGGGGCACCTAAGTAGCTCAGTCAGTTAAGTGTCTGCCTTAGGCTCAGGTCATCATCCCAGGGTCCTGAGATCAGGCATTGGACTCCCTGCTAGCTGGGGAGCCTGCTTCTCCCTCTCCATCTGCCTGCCACTCAGCCTACTTGTACTCCCCCTCTCTCTGTCAAATAAATAAATAAAATCTTTTTTTAAAAAAAATTATATTGTACTCACCTGTCTACTTGTAGTGATGTGAGATGATAAAATGCTTGCATGATGAGATAAAGTTAGTAAGTAATGTAGGCACTGTGATGTAGTGTTAGCTCACTACTGACCTTCTGACAATACATCAGTATTATCTGATTTCAGACGATGCTGAGTGCATGAGGGATTAATGTACAGAGAAATGTAAACACTGACCAAAAATGTTATAATTTTATTTTTTAAAATATATGATAAATCAGTATGTCATATTATTTTTGTGACATTAGAGTATATAAAATTTCAGGAACAACATATTAAACTACAGAAATAAACTAGATACTGGTTGACCTCTGTAAAGTATCATAAGAGAAAAATGAACTATCTTAGAAGAAAAAGAAAAAATACTTTGAGGTAGAACAAAATATGGAAGACAGTATATACTGGATCTTAGGAAAAAAAGAAACAAACAAACAGTGATCAGTTTGGAATTATTTTAATAAAGTTAGCTGATTTCAAAGCTTATCAAAGAATCAAATGACAAATACCAATATCATTTTACCTATAAATACAAAACAAGAGCCTGACCTAAGAGTTTCAACATCAACAGTAAATTCTAAAGGACACTAACAATGTCTGCAAATCCCACACCAAAAAAAAAAAAATATATATATATATATAAATAGTTATATGAACATACAAATTATTAAAGACAAAATAATAAATCTATATTGTCAAGTATTCATTGGATCAAAGAAAGCCTTCCTCATAAACCTTGAAAAAAAAATTAACAGATGAACTTCCAACAAACAAACAATAGTAAAATGACTGCAAAAAGATTTGCATAAATATTATTATGTGTTATACTGGGAAGAATTCCCACACAAACCCCATGCTCCATACCCATGTTTAATACTTTCCCCTGAGTGTAGACAGACCTGAAATTTGCTTCTACCCAGTAAATTATGGCATATTTTGGAAATATTATTCTGGCCTTCTATTTAGTTCCATGGCAAAAGTGAAGGAACTTTACAGATGAAATTAAGCTCTATAATCAGTAGAGCTGAGGTTAACCAAAGGAAGTCTACCTTGTATGAGCCTGATCAAATCAGGTGAGCTTCTAAAAGAAGACTTTGGGGTAAGAGAAGTCAGAGACTCTGTTTTCTGAGGCAAACTTTATCTAGCTGAAGGAAAATGAATCTTACCAATAATAAAGTTAGAAGAGGATGCCAAGTTCTTTGGTTAACATTGAAATAATTCTCTCCTCTTTAGTTGTGTGTGCTTGCAATAATTTATAATTATAGTGGAATGATGAAAACATGGATTTCTAACATATATATCTTCTAATATAGATTCCTGTACATCAATTCAGATTCCATATTATTCTTTCTCTTCCTTTATTTTTGTGTTTGTTTCGATCAGGCTCTTCAATATCTGAGTTATGTATTCCTTTTTTTTTTTTTTTAGGATTTTTATTTATTTATTTGTCAGAGAGAGAGAGAAAGAAAGAGCACAAGCAGGGAGAGCAGCAGGCAGAGGCAGAGGAAGAAGCAGACTCCCCACCAAGCATAGAGCCCAGTGCAGGACTCCATCTCAGGACATGGGGATTATGACCTGAGCCAAAGGTAGACACTTAACTGACTGAGCCACTGACGCATCCCTGTATTCCTTTTTTGCAAAAGTAAATTGGTATAACAGCTTGAGACTTGAAAAACCATATGAAATATTAACTACTTCCAAACGAATTCCTTAAATTCATAATTTGTTATTCAGATTTTCATGATTTGCCTCACTTTATGACAATGCTTTATATCAGAAACACTGAAGCATGAAGAATTGATCCACTGAATAGGAAAATGTGCTGGATACTTTTGGATCTGTATGCTCAAATTTCAGAAGTTTTTGAATGTCACATGTAGAGAATGCATGATGCCTTTGATATTCCTAAAATGTTCAAAGACAATAAATATCTAATAGAAGAAAATGGGCCCTCTGTTGACATACCACTGATACTATGTAAATGTCTTCATACAGTATCTCATTAAGATTTCAAATGTTTCTAGAGCCATAGTCATTATTTGTTATCCTTCAGAGGAATATGGGATTTTAAATTGTGTCGGAGCAGCTGCTCAAAGAAGCCACTTGAGTAGTAAGGGTTATTACTGACAGTCTCAGCACGATGATTGCATTACCGTGTGCTGGAATATGATTTTGAAAAATGAGGAATACTCTATTTAGGCAAAGAGGAATGACTTGCTGTTTGTTTCTGAATAATTCAGTCTGCTGTATGTTAGGTTGGAATAGATACATGAATCTTATAAAGATTACTGATATCTTGGTAGAAAGTCTCATCAAAGCAAACTATAGGCTATCTGAGGTTTTTATATATTTATCAAACAACTGATAGAAACATTGTCTATTAAAAATGAAAAGATGAGGTTTAAGGGCATAAAATCCTCACACCTGGTTATTACCAGTGGTACTTTATTATTTTTAATCATATCTTATTTTATTTCTAGAATGAGTATAGTTCCAGTGACATCCTACCTTTTAGCTGTTTCAAGAGTTGTGTGAAAATTTTATCTTGATCAAAATTTTATTTTATTTTATTTTATTTTATTTTTAAAGATTTTATTTATTTATTTGACAGAGAGAGATCACAAGTAGGCAGAGAGGCAGGCAGAGAGAGAGAGGAGGAAGCAGGCTCCCTGCTGAGCAGAGAGCCCGATGCGGGACTCGATCCCAGGACCCTGAGATCATGACCTGAGCCGAAGGCAGCGGCTTAACCCACTGAGCCACCCAGGCGCCCCCAAAATTTTATTTTAAATACACTAGGAAAATGTAGAACATAAACTACTATTGCTATTATTGTGAAAGCACATTTATTTTTTATGAAAATAAACACTACTTGATATAATATTATATATCTAGAGTTATATAATATTTATAATCTTATTATAAATCTATCCTTTTTTACATACAACTTCCATCAGAATAGTCAAGCAGTTAACTGCTTAATGTTTTTAAAGTAATTATATGTAACTGTTTTAGGCTAATTTTACAATCATTCAAGCAGTTTACTAAATGGAGGGAATAGCTAAATTCTATGTTTTTCCATATTCAAAAGAAATCAAAGTTTATCTATGTTTTTATATATAAAAATATTTATACATAAATAATTTTATATAAAAGGTTTATATACATCTTTTCATCTATATCAAAATACATCTGCATCTTTCCCAAGGGAAATGATTTATAATAGCACTTCAGGGTGACAATTTAGAATGGTATACTAAAGGATGAATACTTTCATATATACCTCTCTATATGTTTATACTTATATTTATTTTATATATTTACATGTAATTATAATATTAATTAGATCTATAAATGCATAATAATATATTATACTTAAATAAATATATGTAATATTTATCTTTTCAGTCTGTCTACTAACTCTTGATCCCCAAGTTTATCAAATAAGCTAATAGCCTTATTTAGGGCAGAGATGAGAGAATAGACCCACTATAGTTGTTTCAAGCAGAAAAGAGCCTAATACAGGAACAAGCTGCTTATAGTATTGTTATAAGTGCTAAGATGGTGGAACATAGGGAGTGCCTTGTAGATTTTGAAACCAAGTCGCTGCACTTGCCAATCAGAGTTTAAGAAGTATCTGTGGGTTACTGCTGACCTCTGGCTATCCCAGAGCCTCAAATCAACCAAAGGGTGGAAGGCAGAATCTGGCCACTGCAAACTCAAGTCAACTAAACTTCACATAGGAGCCACCCAACTTCAAGAAGAAAACTCTGCCCCTCTTCCACTTCCCAGGGTTCTTTTCTGAGTGCATCTCACCGGAAAGACTGGAAGCCCATCCAGAAACCTGGTTAACAGAGAGTCTGGCAAACGTGTTTACCAGCAGAGCACAGAAGAGGTAAGTAGTCAATGAGAAACAGAAAAATGTAAAAGAAATCATAATAAAAGGAGAAATTACTTCTCCTTAATTGTAAGAGTTTAGAAAAGCAACCAACAGTTAGATTGTGTTTTTTGTTTGTTTGTTCATTTGTTTGTTTTGAAGGGTAAGCATTTATTAGAGGAGGCATTTGGAAAGATCACTACAAGCAGAGGAGAATGAATGTTCAAACTACAGAGGTACAAAACAACAAGATAATGTATAGTTAGGTTAGTGTAATTGAAGTGTAAGCTGCCTGTCAGTAGCAGAGAAAAGAGTAACAGTAGTAACTAATGTTGGAAAATCCTCAGGAAGGTTAACAGAGGAGAGGACAAATTACAAAGGAATTTTATCTCCACAGAGAGTGAGGCCATTAGAAAGTGGCATGATTAGTTTCGTGCTTTACCAAGGGTGGACAGAGGGGGCAGAAACTGGGATATAAATGAAAAAGAAATCCACTTCTAATATACATAAAATAATCTCCTATGTTCACAGATGATAATTTCTACATAGATACAAATAAGAGTTTTGTATTCTAATTAATTTGACTATTTTTTTGTTTAGATCTACCGGAATTAGAGGCAAAACAGACAGATTCCTACTTTAGGATGGTAGGCTTGAAAATTGGCCAAGTCTGAAATAAGTTAACATATCAGATAATATGAACATTATCGTGTTCATGTGTTTCAAAATTATGGAGCATTTTCTGTGAAAAATAAAATCTTCATTAAAAGAGGACTATGAACCTTTTTCCTTTTCTGGGAATGGTATCCACAGACATTCAGAATGGTCCAGCATTTGACATATTGTTGTAGACTGCCCTGCAATATAGTCTGCAACAAAACTGGTAATAGAGTTGTTTACCTTTATACCAAGAAGCACAAAAATCTGCATGTGGCTGGTGCCCAGGCCAACTTCGAGGAGTTTGTGCTGTGAGACCTAAAGTTTGTATGAGATTGTCTAAAACAAAAATACACATCTGCAGGGCCTAAGGTGGTTTCATGTGAGTCAGGTGTGTTCCTGACAGGATCAAGTGTGCTTTCCTTACTGATGAGCAGAAACCCATTATGGAAGTGTTGAATGCCCAAGCAGAGTCAGAATGCTAAACAAAACAAAACAAAACAAAAACAAAATAAAAACAAACAAACAAAAAAAAATGAAGGGGCTCTTTTTGACTATAAGAAATATAAATAAATAAACAAACTATGAACCTCAGAATCATTAAAATGATCATTCAACTAAAAGAACTTACCACAGTCAAAATAAAGACTATGATACTGCATACTGCCTCAAATTCCTTAGTAACACAAGGTTAGGATAATAAAATGACGAGTATTGACAAAGAGCTCAGTCTGCTGCTCTCTTTTCCATTGATCTTCCACTACTCAGTCCCCTTCCTCTCACCTTCAATGCCTTGCCTCTGCCCTTCTCCATTTCCCAGACAGACACACTCCTTTTTCCAGCTGTTTAGACTGTTGGCAACAAGGCTGGTCTGCTGAATCCCTCTTAAGGAACTGCTCCAACCCAGTAACTAATGGAAGCTGCCCCATCCTAGCCATGGTCTGATAACTGGGCTCCAGAGCTTTCTGGGGGATCAACTGAGGTGTATTTCACAATGACACTTCAATTCAGATTAGTTTCTCTCTCCAATCTTGACATTTCCTGATAAATTTCCTCACACATATCTCCCCCTTGGAGCCTTATTCCAGGAAATTTAACCAACGGCTCACAACATACATATATGCACACACATACTCACATCTTAAATGGGCACACACACACAAACACACATACACAAACCTATTTCGTTGTCCTTCTCCTATTTTTATTTACGTTGAGGGTATGTTTGGGAATGAAAAACAGTACTCCCTACACTAGATCCTTTCTCTTATAAGATAGGTCTTCATGATTGGATACTCTCTAAGTAGCAATAAGTCTAATGCCTAGAAAAGAGTGAGAAATCAATAAATATTGATGTTGAAGGATAGGTTGAATTAAGGAATAAAACCTGATTTAAATCAAGCATCCTTTCTGTTTTCTGTCTTGAAAAATCCTTTTTTGTTGTTGTTATTTAATAACAACAACAAAAAAGGGTTTGGAATAGACTGCTGTCCAATATGGTAGTTACATGTAGCTACATAGATTTATATATTTTTTTAAGATTTTTATTTATTTATTTGACAGACAGAGATCACAAGTAGGCAGAGAAGCTGGCAGAGAGAGAGGATGGGAAGCAGGCTCCTTGCTGAGCAGAGAGCCCAACTCAGGGCTCCATCCCAGGACCCTGGGATCATAACCTGAGCTGGAAGGCAGAGGCTTTAACCCACTGAGCCACCCAGGTGCCCCATATGTAGCTAAATAGATTTAAATTTATATTAATTAAAATTAAGTGAAATTTAAAGCTTTAATTTTTTTCAGACTCACTAACCATATTTCAGGTGTATAAAAGCCACATGTGGCTAACAGCTACCATACTGGGTGCTCATATTATAGAATATCCCTCCATTGCAGAAAATTCTACTGGAAGGCACTTGTTTAGAGATCAAATGCCAGAGAATGCTGTCCTAGAGGCATAGTTTATCTGTAATGGAACTTTGCAATATTTGAGTGACTCAAGATGTTGAGAATCTCAAGGTGCTTAGCGGAAGTATGGTTGGTGACCATACCAGTGTTATGACCATACTCAGTGTTAAAAATATGCTGAGTACCAAAACAGTAATGCTTTAAAAAGAAATGCTACCATTGGAGTATCTTAAAAAGAAAAAATAAATAAATAAACAAACATTTGTAAAAAGACATCTGAATTTTGTGGTAGTCTTTTTTCAAAGATGTATTTTTTAAAATTAAGTAAGTACATGGAAAACCTAAAACCACTCAACGTTCTGACAATACTTCTATTAAATTCCAGTTAGTAGGTGGAATAGCACTGCCATTATATGCTTAATCCACCATAGCCCTGGGCCCATCGTAAAGAGTGCTGTTGCACAATGATCCAATCAAACGTGTGACCAATAGAACTTAAATATTTTGTATTTTTAGACAATATCTATGTCTGGATACACTAAGTTAAGGCATATTCTTTTTGTTCAGAATGGTATATTATGTACATATATACATATGCACATGTACATTTATCATATATACAGATATTAGATATACAATATGTGTATGTAAACATAGTGTATGTGTAGTAGATATATAAATCATGGGTCACAAGAAAGGCAGCATTTGTGTTTAGGCATTAACACATTCAAGGAGTATTCATAAACCAAAGTATTCAGGTACAGGTCTATATATGGAAGCAAAAGTTCTTACAGCACAAAAATATGCACCAAAGAAACAGCCACTCAGCAGTTCTCTTTCAAATGTTTTCTCTTTCCCCATTTTATACAAAGGCACATCTCTGTCACTTAACTTTACATCCCAACAAACTCCATCATGACAATGGTTTTGTTTTCCATTGGTCTCTTAAACACTTTTTAAAATTCGTTCATGTAAGATAATGTCATACAAATTAACTTCAAAATGAGACGGCAAATGTTTGAAATTTCATGAAAATTCAAAGCAGCTATTAGTCTGAGAACATCTGCAAGTCCTTTGTAAATGGGAAGATGTCAAAGAGATTGATTTATATAAAAATAAATAGACATGGAGAATAATGAATTTGATTAACTAATTTGTTTATTAATTGGTTTGG
Source organism: Mustela erminea (assembly GCF_009829155.1). Lineage (NCBI taxonomy): Eukaryota > Metazoa > Chordata > Mammalia > Carnivora > Mustelidae > Mustela > Mustela erminea. Next base: position 176,962,245 of record NC_045614.1, read on the forward strand.
TTAACAAATACTAAACCAGCTTCCATTATTTCCCAGATATTCTAGTTTCTGAGACTAAAAGTGGAACAAAACAGACAAATTTCTGTCGTCACTGGATCTGACATTCAGTAGGGAGAGGAAGATTCTCTGCCCCTCAGCGCAGAGACATCTCTGTCCCAGGCAGCTATTTGGGAGGACAGACCTAGGAAACTGACATAATATGTCTATAGCAAAAATAATGTGATTAATGATCAGGCTACAAAAATCTGCTATGAAATGAAGAATGGCTTTTAGTGCTTCCAAATATTTGCCAAGAAAATTTGGAAAATAAAATAGCAGAGTAAGACAAGAGGTACAATTCTCTCCTGAATTGTACAAATTGTAATACAATATTGACCTGAACTTCAATAAGGTTATAAACATGTTTCTATAATTTAATAATATTTTCAAAATAGCATATAAAAATCAATGTACAATTACAGTTATGACATGTGCTTGTTAACATAAAGATAAAAACTAACTTATTTTCATTTTAAATTCCTGCTTCCAATTTAATTTCTTCTGTGAAGATAAACATCTCAAACATATATTTTCCCTATTCACAATTAAATTATGTCTTCATGTTTTTAAAGTTGATAGATGTTAGTTGGTTTATTCTTACAACAATTGTATCCAAAATGTAAGTAATTCTACATTATTACTGTATTGTGGACATGTCAGTATCACAATTCATCTCTTATATAAACAAAACATGTATATCGCCATAGGCAAATTTCTTCATTACTTCTTTTTGACCTTACACCCTAATGGGTTTTAAAACATATCACGTTTCATTTATGTCTACTCTGCTCATTTTACACCTTAAAGACACGTTTATACAAATCATTGTTTAAACTTCTTAGTTCTCCTTCCCATCTATTAATCCTTATTTTCTAAAATAACCAACTATTTTAATTGCATGTGATATTTTCATTCTCTCCTAATCAACTGCCATTTGCAAAGTGTAAATTGACAAGAGGTGAATGAATGAGTGACATGAGTGTGAAATGAATGAGTGATAATTAGCAGGATACTAGCTACATGGATGTTGTGTAGCTGATAGATTCATAATTTAATATGTACACATGCCTATATACGCACATATGCATATTTATAAGCTTTTATATGTATATATGTGTATACCTTGTTTTACTGCACTTTATTGTGTTTTGTGGTGTATTGTATGGATGGAGGTTTCTGTGATTTCTCCTGCATAACCGACCACCCTGACCTGCACATACACAGGCAGGCTAAAGAATGTTGTGAAACTTGTGCTGCATAAGCAATCTTGGGAGCCTGATTAGTTGACATTAACTGGCCTCCAGGTCAGAATTGGCCCTTCGGGTCTGGATGCCTAGAGCTATAAATTTTTTGTTACATCCCCTAGGGCTCCAGGCTGAGCTCCCCTGCTCCTCCAGTGGAATCTGGGAGGAGAGGAAAGCACACCTACCCTAGGGTCCTTGAAGTTGTAAAGACATGATAACATAGAAATGCAGCTCACTCCAAACTGCATGTATACAAATAAATCTTTAATTTCAGACCCCATCATTTGCCCTATAAATATGACCCTTATGCGGATGGTCAGTTGGAAGTCTCACCTGAGGGAAGGATGCTCTACATGGGTCTCTCAATCAGAACTCCAGTCTGGCTCTCTCCGCAGGGCTTCCCCAGTTAATGAGGTTGGATATGATAAGTACCCAATTTGATGTAACTTTGTCTTATTCTCCTTTACTGATTACTTTGCCTTCATCCTTGTCTAGATTTCCCTTCTCTTCTTTTTGTTTCTATTTGATTTTCAGAATATCAATACAGTTTTTTTTTTCCACCCTTGAAAACAGAGAGTATGGCTTCTGTGAATCTTTTCTTCAGATCACATGATACTGTGCTTTTTACAAGTTGAAGTCTTGTGGCAACCCTTCAACAAGCAACTGTGTAGGCACCATTTTCTAACATTTGCTCATTTTGTGTCCCTATGTAACATTTTGGTAATTATTGCAATATTTCAACTTTTACACTATTTTTTATGGTGATCTTGGCCAGTCATCATTGATGTTACCATTGTAATTATTTTGAGGGCACCACAAATGATGCCCCCACAAGACAACAAACTTAACTGACAAATGTGTGTGTTCTAACTGCAGATGTGGTGGAATTAGCCAAGGGAGCAAGAATTAGCCATAGATTGTAACGATGTGACTGAACTGCTGCGATCTAATGACAAAACTGTAACAGATGAGAAATTGCTTTATATGGATGATCAAAGGAAGTGGTTTCTTGAGAATATACCCTTGGTAAAGATGACATAAAGATTATTGAAATGACAACAAATGGTTTAGAATATTTTATAGACTTAGTTGATAAAGCAGTGGTAGGGTTTGAGAGAATTTACATCAATTTTGAAAGAAGTTCTACTGTGGGTAAAATGCTATTAAACAGCATTTCATGGTACAGAGAAATCATTCATGAAAGGAATTGATGCAGCAAACATGGTCTCATTTTAATAAATTGCCACAGCCACCCCAACTCTCAGCCACAGCAACCTTTTATTAATCAGCAACCATCAACATTAAAACAACAAAAAGATTGACTTGTGGGAATCTCAGATGATGGTTAGCATTCTTTAGCAATAAAGTATTTTTAATTAAGGTGTATATATATATATATATATGTAATATATATAGCTTTTAAAATATAATTCTATTGAGACTATAGTATAGTGTAAACATAACTTTTAAAACATTAAGAAACCAATAATAAATTATTTGACTCACTTTATTGCAACATTTTATTATAGTGATTGAAAAGCAAACCCATAATATCTCATAATATCTCTGAGGTATACCTGTGTATGTATAGACATCTATGTGTGTGTGTGTGTGTGTGTGTGTGTGTGTGTGTGTGTGTGAAGAGAGAGAATATATAAATATGGTCTTTCACTTAACTTGAAGCCAGTTATCATTAATCTTTTTTGCTTATTTCCAAGAGGTTTGAAAAAAAATTATACTTGTATATTCTCTCCTCTACCGAGCATTATTACCATATTTTAACATGGTATAAGAGCAGAAAATAAAGTGAACAAATGGAAGAGAGAAGATGAAAAAAAAACACAAATTAAGATCATTTTTTTAATGAAATGCCAATGCTATCTTAATCTCCTATATTAATCTTCTGATCTTCTATCTTGATTTCATGAAGAATGAGACTGATGTAGAATGAGAAATACAAGACAGTTCATTCAAGCTAGTTATGGGTTTTTTTTTTTTTTTCTACCATGTGTTTTATACTTCTCTTCTAGTGTAGGAAAAGACTTCTATCTTTTCCTCACCATAAAAATACATAAAAATATTCTTAATCTTTAAGACATAAATGTGATATTTATGACATAATTCAAGAAAGATCAGAATATCCTTAAGAAGGAAGATATATATATATATATGTGAATACACACACATATATATATTTCTCTGAGATTATTATAAATAAATATGTAATTCAAGAACCATCAGGACAGTATAATACTCATGATTTTATCCATGCATATAGATACATATATATAATCTCCTCTGAGATTTAATACATATATATATATATTCTGAGATTATTATACATAAATAAATACATAATTCAAGAACAATCAGAATAATATAACATAGTTATGATTTTAAACCAAAACATTACAAATTGACTTTGGAACTGGAAACAACTAGACAGGCTGGGAAAGCATTTGTGAAGACCCTAATGCAGTAATAAAATTAGAACTGAGGAAAAGTTAGAGAATAAAGACAAATATGGCAAGAAATATTTGGGCATTGTTATGTTAAAAAGCTAAGGGCATCCACAAAAACAGAACCAATAGGAGATAGATAGATGATAGATAGATGGTAAATGGAGATTTATTATGAGGGATTGGCTCACACAGTTATGAAGCATAAGTCCCACAAACTGCCCTATATAAGCTGAGGGCCCAGGAAAGCCAATGTTATATTAGTTCTAATTCCAAAGGCCTGATAACTAGGAAAGTTGGTAATACTGGGATAAATCCTAGAGCCACAGAACCAACCATGCCAATATGTGAGAGCAGGAGAAGATGGATATCCTCAAGTAAAGACAGGGAATTCACCCTTCCTCTACCTTCTGTGATATTTAGGCCTTCAACGGATTAGATAATACCAACTCACCTGTTGAGAATGATCTTCTTTAATGATTAAAATACTAATCTCTTCTGGAAACACCCTGACAGACACACCCAGAAGGAGTGTTTTACAAGGGATCTGGGCAAAACAAGGGATCTGGGCATTCCTTAGCTTGGTCAAGTTGACACATGAGATTAACCATGAGACCACTGAATGTTTTTCTAAATAAAGTGCCATGACTGACTTTTGACTTGAACCCTATGGAATTGATAAGGGATAGAAACAGGAAGCATTCACCTTTAACCCAGAAGGTTGACCTATAGCCTTCATAGTACTGATAAGGATCAAATGTGTACTGGGTGCTACATTCTTAAAGGTTCTCATGACAGCTTCTACATCTCACTGATAGTTAATATTAAACTTAAGGGGGGGATATGTTGTAATAGGCACTGGGTGTTATATATAACTAATGAATCATTGAACACTACATCAAAAACTAATAATGTACTTACTATATGCTGGCTAACTGAACATAAAAAAAAATAATAAAATAATAAGCTAAATGATAGGTACCAGAGAAATCTTGTGAAAATATTTGCATGAGTAGAAAATTGAAGAAAACATTTATGATCTAATACTCTTTGCATGCGCCCTCCCCCTTGAGCACTAAGCATATAACCACCAGCTTCATACAGCAAAAATACAGCTTTTTCTGCCCATTGTTCCTGTCCCTGTGCTACTCAAGCCTTTTTATGATACAACTTTGTAAGATTAAGTATTCTTGACTATTGTGATAAAAAACACCACAATAGAATCAGTAGGAATGCATGTTTAGTTTCTTACATTTTCAATTTGACAGTCTAAAGAATTTATCTAAGTGGACAGCTTTCTTTCTAATCTCTGGAGTGATAAGAGTATCAATAGTTTAATAATATTTAGCCCTATAGTAGAATTCTTTCTCAGATTTTCATCATGATTTTATCAAGTTCTAAACAGAGTCATGGGTCAGGTGTTTAATCAAAAAATAATATGGGGGCGCCTGGGTGGCTCAGTGGGTTAAAACTTCTGCCTTGGCTCAGGTCATGATCCCAGGGCCCTGGGATCGAGCCCCGAGTTGGGCTCTCTGCTCGGCAGGGAGCCTGCTTCCCCCTGTCCCTCTCTGCCTGCCTCTCTGCCTACTTGTGATCTCTGTCTATCAAATAAGTAAATAAAATCTTAAAAAAAAATAATATGCAAGGGGTAGTAGTTAAAGTACCAGCAATTGTGATTGAATTTATTAAATTCATAAATGAAGATATAGAATTAAATGGCCATTTATTCAACACATATTGTGTTGGTATGGTATTTTAAGCACTGTATTAGGTGCTAGGGAAACAAATAAGGAAAATGTATAGGGCTACGAAGACATTATGACTGAGAAAGTTCAGAGTAAGTAGCATAATAAAACAAGAGAAGGGGATCAATGCAGGCATTACAGGGCCTATGAGAGGGGCACAAATTCTAGGTTACTTTCTTTACTTTGTAAAGAAAGATTCTCCAGAAAAAGCAATTTTTGAAATCAATTTATTCAGCTAGCTAGGATTGATAAATGTAAAGAATGAAGGAAAGAAAATTGAGACACTATGATAAGAATGTTTAAAAGGGGGGAAAAATGTATCTTTTGAAAAGAGCAGGTAATTCCACATTTATGCTATAAATTGAAAGAAAAACGACTATTTCTCTGCTGAGTAGGAAAAACAACCTAACTGGATAAGACAAGCAATAGAATATATTATTTCCTTCAGATTGTTCTCTTTCAGTGCCCACAGGTCTTGGTCTCACTGCTTTGAAGAATGAAGAGATAGACCAGATGAAGAGTGGTGAGCAGCAAAGCGAAGTTTATTGAGCAATAGTACAAAATTCCTGATGAGGGAGGAGACCTGAGAGGGTTGTGACCAGAATTTCTAAATCTGCAGGTTTTTATGGGCTTGTTGGCTGGCTGTTTTAATCCGATTAACCCTCCATGTGCCTGCCACTCAATCATTTTCTGTCATCTACTTACCACATGGGAAAGCGTGGAGGCCTCCTTTGGTGCAGGGGGGTTTTTTTAAAATGTTTTTAAGGGCGCTTTCCTCTTAAGATGGGGGACTGAATGAAAACAAATGGCATAATTAGAAAAATGACCAGACACTACATAGTCAAGTTAATCATTTTTAAAATTTCATAGGAACAGTCTACTTTGCTTTATGTTGAAACTATGTAAATGTGTTTATAAATTATTATATAAACTTATTATAACAACTTCTAAAAGTGATTTTAAAATTATATGTTCTATAAAAAGTTCTGACTGGTAGGTGGTCAGAACATTATTTGTGTTTTAGTTATATATAATTCATTTTTCTCTTACCGCATGTAGTTCAAAACCCTATGAGTTCTAGGAATGTAAAATGGTTCATTTAACATGGTTAAAGTTGAAATATATTTGTAAAACTATTATATTTATGGCTATTTTTAAATCAACTCTGCATTAAGAACTTGTCAACAGTATCATGAATAGAAATCTGGATTGTCTTTTATTCTGTGAAAAGATCAAAAAGAAATAATGCATAGCAAACATTTTCTAACATATACATAAATAGAAATTTCATCTAACTGGAGGGATTTCTCTTAGGAACTGTGATAACTCTATTTAATTTTCTGGAAACAAATATTGCATGATGTTCTCTATGCTATTGGATGCAAAAAATATTTTCCACACACCCTCACTATTTTGATGCTTCACCACCAATTCCCAAACTTAATTTTTTTCCTCCACTGTAGTAGTAAAATAGCAGTTCTTCAAATTTCTGACTGATAGGAGTAGGTCATGTGACAGAGTTCTGAATAATAAAGTATAATAATTTTTCTAGGGTTTTTCATGGTTAAGAAAAAAAATATGCATTGTCTCATTGTTTTGTTTTGTTTTTCTTTTTTCCTGCCTTCAATCTGAGTATGCTGAGTATGTGGCAGTGTGCACAAAGAAATAAAACTATTTCTGGAAGAAACCAAACCATTTCATATCTGTTACAAATGCATATGAATTATAGTTGCTTACCATTATACAAACACTTGGTATTTTCAATATTTTTAAAATTTTCTATTTTAGTTATTCTATTGGATATTTGATAGTAACTCAGTGGTTTTCATTTTTCTTTTTAATTTTATTTTTTCAGTGTCCCAAGGTTCACTGTTTATGAACCACACCCAGTGCTCCATGCAATACATACCCTCCTTGATATCCACCACCAGGCTCACCTGTCCCTCCAACACCTCCCTTCCAAAACCCTCAGTTTGTTTCTCAGAGTCCACAGTCTCTCATGCTTCCTCTCCCCCTCTGATTTCCCCCAATTCACTTTTCCTTTCTTTCTCCTAATGTCCTCCATGCTATTCTTTATGCTCCACAACTAAGTGAAACCATATGATAATTAACTCTCTGTGCTTGACTTATTTCACTCAACATAATCACCACCAGTCCTGCCTATGCTGATGCAAAACCTGGGTATTCATCCTTTCCAATGGAGGCATAATATTCCATTGTATATATGGATTATATCTTCTTTATCCATTCTGTTGAAGGACATCTTGGATCTTTCCACAGTTTGATGACTGTGACCATTGCTGCTATGAACTTTGCGTTACATATGGCCCTTCTTTTCACTACATCTGTATCGTTGGGGTAACTATCTAGTAGTGCAATTGCAGGATCATAGGATAGCTCTATTTTTCAATGAAAATATAGAAAAGGAAATTGGATAATCAATCCCATTTACTACAGCACCAAGAAACACAAGATACCTTGGAAAAACCTAACCAAAGAGGTAAAGGATCTGTACTCAAGGAACTACAGAACACTCATGAAAGAAATTGAAGACACAAAAAGATGGAAAAGCATTCCATGCTCATGGAATGAGAATAAACATTGTTAAAATGTCTATACTGCACACAGCAATCTATACTTCCAATGCCATTCCAATCAAAATTCCACAAGCATTTTTCAAAGTGCTAGAACAATCTTAAAATTTGTTTGGAACCAGAAAAGACCCCAAATCGCTAAGGAAATGTTGAAAAAAAAAAACAAAGCTGGGGCATCACATTGCCTGATTTCAAGCTTTACTACAAAACTGTGATCACCAAGACAGCACGGTACTGGCACAAAAAAGACACATAGACCAGTGGAACAGAATAGAGAGTCCAGATATGGACCCTCGACTCTATGGTCAAATAATCTTTGACAAAGCAGGAAAAAATATCCAATGGAAAAAAGACAGTCTCTTCTGTCTTTTTTATCTTATCTTCTTATCTTTATCTTTTATCTTTTGTCTTTCCAATGGTGTTGGGAAAATTGGACAGTTGCGTATAGAAGAATGAAACTCAACCATTCTCTCACACCATACACAAAGATAAACTCAAAATGGATGAAAGACCTGACTGTGAGGCAAGAAATCTATCAAAACCCTAGAGGAAAAGAAAGCAGTAACCTCTTTGACATCGGACGCAGCAACTTCTTTCAAGACACATCTCCAAAAGAAAATAAATAAAAGCAAAGATAAACTTTTGGGATTTCATCAAGACAAAAAGCTTCTGCACAGCAAAAGTAACAGTAAACAAAACAAAGAGTGATTTTAACTTTTAATCCCCTAATGGATAACAATTTAGAGCATCGATTTATCTGCTTATTAGCCTTTCACATGTTTTTAATTCCTTTACGCACTTTTTGAGTTGTTTGAATTATTATTGAGTTGTAAATATTATTTATACATTTTACTATAAATATTCTTGTGCATGCCTTGATGAATATATATATACATATATATTCATATACATATATGTGTGTATATATACATATATATGTATATATATATATTCATTTCTTTTGAAGAAATGCCTAGAATTAGAATCTCTGGGTCACAGAGAATGTATATATATTTATAATATATATATGATATATATTTTTTAAATCTAAATATATATATTTAGATTTATAAGATATATATTTGTATTTATTTATTATTTATATGATATATATTTAGATTTATAAGAAACTGACAACTAGTTTCCAGAGTGCTATTCAGGATAATTCTTTATGGGTTTCTTATATTTCTATATTTCTTTCCAAAGACCTGACAGTCTTTGTTTCAGACCATTGTTCCATTTTTTTCTGTGTATACACACACATACACATGCACACAGATATATATAAAGAGAGAGAGAACAGAGAGAGAGTTCACTTTCCCTCCAGATTCATTTAGTATCCAATGTGAAAATGTCTTCCTAAAAGGCAAAGGTCAGACAGCTATAGTGCACTTTATAAAATAATTAAAGGCCGGAAGTTTGTGATTTCTCAGTTATGATGGACCCATATATTGGGATCACTCTGCATTGCTTTTATAGGACTTGGAAGACACAGGAAACATGCAAACATGAAGCCTATTTGCTTACTGTGCCCTGAGTAATAAAGTCATTTGTATATGGCTCAGAAACCTTGCATTTTCTGTTGGCATGCTGAAAATAGTAAAAGATTAAAATGTTGGTTTGTGGGCACCTGGGTGGCTTAGTTGGTTAAGCAACTGTCTTCAGCTTGAGTCATGATCCCAGAGTCCCTGGGTCAAGTCCCGCATCAGGCTCCCTGCTCAGTGAGAGTCTGCTTCTCCCTCTAACCCTCCCACGTCTCATGCTCTCTCTCTCTCTCTCTCACATTCTCTCTCTCTCTCTCTCAAATAAATAAATAAATAAATCTTTAAAAAATGTTAGTTTGCAAGTTACAGTGAATCTCAGACAATTCAGTTATTGATAAGTGACAATACAACTTTACACCCTCATCAACAATGTATTAAGCTATTGAATATTCCATATTTCTCCGCAAATGATATTGGTTAATGTATTTTTAAAATATTTATGCTTAATAAAGAAGTTTTTTTTTTTCCATTAACACCTTAAATTCCTTTTTTCATATTTTTGGCTTCCATTGTTTCTGATAAGAGTACCAATCATTTTATTATTCTATTTTATGTAATATTTCTATCAGCTGCCTTTGTGACTTATTTCTCTATTGTTTCCAAAAACTAAATTATTATGTGCCATCCAATTTTATATGTTATTTTCCTGCTAAGAGTTTAAGATTTGTATAAGTTTTATCAAATTGGGAATTTTTAAAAGTTTTTTTAATAAACATATAATGCATTATTAGCCCTAGGGGTACAGGTCTGTGAATCACCAGGTTTACACAATTCACAACAGTCACCATAGCACATACCCTCACCAATGTCCATAACCCCACCACCCTCTCCCTATCCCCCTCCCCCTGGTCACACTCAATTTGTTTTGTGACATTAAGAGTCTCTTATGGTTTGTCTCCCTCCCAAGCCCATCTTGTTTCATTTATTCTTTTCCTACTCCCCAAATCCGCCATGTTGCATCTCCACTTCTTCATATCAAGGAGATCATATGACAGTTGTCTTTCTCTGATTGACTTATTTCGCTAAACATAATACCCTCTAGTTCCAGCCACATCACTGCAAACAGCAAGATTTCATTTCTTTTGATGGCTGCATAATATTCCATTGTGTATATATACCACCTCTTCTTTATCCATTCATCTGTTGATGGACATCTAGGTTCTTTCCATAGTTTGGCTATTGTGGACATTGCTGCTATAAACATTCGGGTGCATGTGCCCCTTTGGATCACTACGTTTGTATCTCTAGGGTAAATACCCAGTAGTGCAATTGCTGGGTCATAGGGTAGCTCTATTTTCAACTTTTTGAGGAACCTCCATGCTGTTTTCCAGAGTGGCTGCACCAGCTAGCATTCCCACCAACAGTGTAGGAGAGTTACCCTTTCTCCACATCCTAGCCAACATCTGTCATTTCCTGACTTGTTAATTTTAGCCATTCTGACTGGTGTGAGGTGATATCTCATTGTGGTTTTGATTTGTATTTCCCTGATGCCGAGTGATGTGGAACAGTTTTTCATGTGTCTGTTGGCCATCTGGATGTTTTCTTTGAAGAAATGTCTGTTCATGTCTTCTGCCCATTTCTTGATTGGATTATTTGTTCTTTGGGTGTTGAGTTTGCTAAGTCTTTATAGATTTTGGATACTAGCCCTTTATCGGGTATGTCATTTCCAAATACCTTCTCCCATTCAATTGGTTGTTTTTAGGTTTTGTTGACTGTTTCCTTTGCTGTGCAAAAGCTTTTGATCTTGATGAAGCCCCAATAGTTGATTTTTGCTCTTGCTTCCCTTTTCTTTGGCGACATTCCTAGGAAAATGTTGCTGCAGCTGAGGTTGAAGAAGTTGCTTCCTGTGTTCTCCTCAAGGATTTTGATGGATTCCTTTCTCACACTGAGGTCCTTCATCCATTTTGAGTCTATTTTCATGTGTGGTGTAAGGAAACGGTCCAATTTCATTTTTCTGCATGTGGCTGTCCAATTCTCCCAACACCATTTGTTGGAGAGGCTGTCTTTTTTCCACTGGACATTCTTTCCTGCTTTGTCGAAGATTAGTTGACCATAGAGTTAAGGATTTATTTCTGGGCTCTCTATTCTTTTCCACTGATGTGTCTGTTTTTGTGCCAGTACCATACTGTCTTGATGATGACAGCTTTGTAATAGAGCTTGAAGTCGGGAATTGTGATGCCACCAACTTTGGCTTTCTTTTTCAACATTCCTCTGGCTATTCGAGGTCTTTTCTGGTTCCATATAAATTTCAGGATTATATGTTCCATTTCTTTGAAAAAAATGGTATTTTGATAGGGATTGCATTAAATATGTAGATTGCTTTAGGTAGCATAGACATTTTCACAATATTTGTTCTTCCAATCCATGCGCATGGAACATTTTTCCATTTCTTTGTATCTTCCTCAATTTCTTTCATGAGTACTTTATAGTTTTCTGAGTATAGATGCTTTGCCTCTTTGGTTAGGTTTATTCCTAGGTATCTTATGGTTTTGGGTGCAATTGTAAATGGGACTGATTCCTTAATTTCTCTTTCTTCTGTCTTGTTGTTGGTGTAAAGAAATGCAACTGATTTCTGTGCATTGATTTTATATCCTGACACTTTACTGAATTCCTGTACAAGTTCTAGCAGATTTGGAATGGAATCTTTTGGATTTTCCACATATAGTATCATATCTGCGAAGAGTGATAATTTGTCTTCTTCTTTGCCAATTTGGATGCCTTTACAAATTGGGAAATTTTTAATCATTTTCTTAAATGTGTTTTTAGACCACCCGAGGTCAACACAAATAAAATATATATTAGACTGCTTTATATTGATTCACAATTCACTGAAATACTGTTCTTTTTTTTTTCCTTTGCCAACATTTTTCTTTTTGAGTTTCTGCATATTGTTGATCACCATGTCATTAAACTCACTAGTGTTTTCTTCAACCAGATATAATCACTTGTTATTCTCATTCAGCAGCTTTCAGATTTCCTATAGTATAGTTTTCTGCTTAAGAATTTTCCTTGCTTTTTTTTATATCTTCTATTTCTGTCAACATATTGTTTATGTTTTTCTAAATATTTGAGCAAGTTGATAACATAGGCATGGAGTCCAATACAGGGCTGAATCTCACGACCCCAATGTTATGACCTGAGCAGAAATCAAGAGTTGGTCACTTAATAGGCTGAATCACCCAGGCATCCTTAGGCTGACCATACTTATAATAAGTGATTCAAAATCATGTTTGCAGTCCATCATATCTATCATTTCTGTGTCTGTAAGAACTGATTTTTCTCCTGTCGTTCAGTTTCCCATTTTTTCATAAAGTATTTGTTTGTTTGTTTGTTTTAATTGCAGACCAACAGTGTGAATATGTAACAGAATTTTGTTTTCTTTTATTTAATACTGTTGATGTTTGTTTTGTCAGACATTTTCATTATTTATAAATCAATTTGATCTTGTTAAGACTTTGTAGGATTTGTTAAGTATAGTGTCTAAATTATTCTAGTACTATGTTAACCTTACTACTAAGAAATGCCCTGTTTTATTACTAAAATCCCAAGTATTCAATGAAGACATCAAGACTGTGTGAGCTTTTGCAAATGTTTACCTGATAGTATTCCTGACATTTGCCATCTGACCTCATATAACACTTTACCCTATGCATGAATGCATTAGTATTCAAGCAATAGATTCAAAGATACCTGTTCCAGACAATATCTGTCTCATTTATATGTTGAAGCCTTATTCCTAGTGTAATGGTATTTGGAGGTTGGACCTTTGGGAGGTAATTAGGTCATGAGGTTAGAGCACTTGTGAATGAAGTTAGTATCCCCATAAAAAGAAACATGAGAGATGGTCTTCCTTTCCAGCTTATGGGAATATGGCAAGAAAGCATCTGTCTGCAATCAGGAACATTACTGTTATGAGGGACTAAATAGTCTGATGCCTTGATCTTGGACCTCTCAGCCTCCATTACTGTGAGAAATTAAGGTCGATTGTTCCAGTCACTCATTCTATGGTATTTTTGTTATAGCAGACTATACTAGTAAAGATAATACTTTCTTGCAGATTTCTGGAGCTCTTTTTCTGTGCAGTCCATTTTTCCAATCTACTTCTATTCCTGTCCACAATTTCTATCCAAAAGACTTCCTGTATTCTAATCTCTGTCTTCTCAACTCAGCAAGACTGCTGTACTTTGTATGGACTTCCTAAATACATTACTGCTTAGAAAATCACCTCAGAAATCAGCGAGGGAAAATGTAGGACTCTCATCATATGTTTCCCTTAGTGTCCCTAATCGTTCAATGCATGAAAGTACTTGTTTTGTTTTATATTTTGTACAATTTTTTAGTAGCTTATGAAAAAGGACCAACTCTAGTGCTAGTTATTTTAATAGAATGAAAACAAGACCCTCACACTTGTATTTAAATTAAAAATCAAAATTATAGTTGGGGATATATGAAGATAGCAATATAAGAGGCTCCCAAACTCACCTTCAACCATAGGTATATTGTATGTACATTGCTATATATGAAGCAATTACCATTGAAGAAAATCCAAAAGGAGTTGAACAACCCCTACACAGTGGGTAAGTGTGAATATAGTCACACTGAAGAAGGTAGGAAAATCTGAGGCACTCCCACCATAAACATTACCTCGGACACAGTAACATCCAATTGGGAGAGAAACCCCAACACCCAGCTTGTCCCTGAGCAGCAAAGCATTTGGATCATATATCCAGTGCCCCAACCTTTAAGAGTTCCTCCTAAGTGATGTGTCCCCCAATATACCCAGCTCTGAAAACCAATGAGGTTTGTATCCAGGAGACCCACATGATTATAGTAAACAAACAGTAGTTGCTAACAAGCACATGAGCACTCGCAGCAGCTACTCCCCCAGGTCTCAATGTATAGGGAACAGGCAAAGTCTGACCATCTCTAAGTTTTTCTCTGAAAGGAGTCTAGCTACATACTTTATAAGCTATGGTTTGAGGACCAGACTTCTAATTTAGCACATAGTTAGGGGCTGGCTATAATTTTCCTAAGACTGGGAAAAATGGTAGACATCTGTAGCTTCTCCCTCTGCTTCACACCAAGATACTAATAACTCCCTGGAAGAGCTTTCATATATTTGTGGTTTACAGCTTTTATGGCTTCTGCCTGAGGACCCTAGAGAGCCTGGCTCTAATAACCAATGGGATTTGCATTTATGTATCACACAGGACCATAGCAAATAAAGAAGCAGTTCATAATGGGTACAACAGCACCCCAAAAAAGTTCCAGAACCAGAAGGCTATGCTAGAAATTCCACTAAACATTTAAAGAAAAACTAATATAATTTTTTTTGCATAGTATAATAAAAAAAGGAAGGGACATCCCACACTTACTTTATGAAGTCAGCATTACCTTGTTGATACCAAAGCCAGAGAAGGACACTACAATAAAAGAGAACTGATTTAACCTGAGGAGGAAGAATACCAGTCAACTTAAATGTCAGCACCAAAAGCTCATCAAAACTGGTACTGGATCTGGGAAAGAAGGTGGAGTAGAGGACTAGGAGCACTCCATGGACTACATTGACAGTAGATATCATTCACATCCAAGTGAATAAACTAGAGAATGATCTGAAGACTGGCAGAACAAACTTCACAACTAAATATAGAGAAGAAGCTACATCTGAAAAGTTAGAAAAGCCAGAAAGGTAGAAGGCTCACTGCAGGAGGGAGGGAGATGTGTGTGAGGAGAGGGCAGAGAAATTATCCTTTGCATCAAGGAGCTTATACAGAGAAGACTAACCCCCATAATATTTGACTTTAAAAACCAGAAGGGTTAAAGTCTGTGAGTTTTTAAAACCAGTAGGACTTGGAGCCTAGAGCTTTAAAGTTCAGCTGACTCAGGACAGGGCAAGCTAGGAGAACAAGTGATAGCTGGATCTCCACCCCTAAAGAAAAGCAGCTTCTGCTAGACTCATTTATGTGCTGCCCAAAAGAGACTCATTTTAGACACCTATAGATTGAAAGTATGGTGATAGAGAAATATCTATCATCAAATGGATGTCAAAAGCCAGAGAAGCAATACTTACATTAGACAAAATAAATATTAAAACAAAGACTATAACAAGAGACAAAGAAAGACAATATATAATAATAAAAGGGACAATACATTAAGATACAATAATTATAAATATTTATGCACCCAACATAGGAGAACCCAAATATATAAAACAGTTCATACAAATAGAAAGGAACTAACCAATAATAATAATAATAATAATAAAAATAATAGGATGATAGTAAGGGACTTTAACACCCCATTTTACATCAATGGACAGATCATCTAAACAAACAAACAAAAAAAAGCAATAAGGAAAAATAACTTTGAATGACACACTGGAAAAGATGGCTTTAACAGGTGTATTCAGAACATTCTATCCTAAAACAGCAGAATACACATTCTTTTCAAGTGCACATGGAACTTTCTTCAGAAGAGATCACATATTAGCCCACTGGCTCAACAAATTCAAAAAGAGTGAAATCATACCATGTATCTTTTCTGACCATAATACTATGAAACTAGAAGTTAACCACAAGAAAAAAGTCTGGAAAGGCCACAAATACAGGGAAGTTAAATAAATGCTACTAAACAGTTAATGGGTTAAACATGCAATGAAGAAATCAAAAAGTAGATGGAAACAAATGAAAATAAAAATGCAGTGGTCTGAAACCTCTGGGACATAGCAAAAGCAGTTGTAGGAGGGAAATTTATAGCAATATAGGCCTATCTCAAGAAGCAAGACAAACCCCAAAGAAACAACTTCACATGACACTTCAAAGACCTAGAAAAAGAACAAATGAAGCCTAAAGCCAACAGAATAAAGGGTTAAAGATTAAAGCAGAAATAAATCACATAGAAACCAAACAAACAATAGAACAGATCAATGAAACCAGGAGCTGGTTCACTGAAAAAAATCAATAAAATTGATAAAACCCTTGCCAGAATTATCAAAAAGAGAAACCCCTCCAAAAAATAACAAATGAGGATTAATAACAACTGACACCACAAAAATATGAACAATTATAAGAGAACATTGTGTAAAACTATATGACAACAAACTGGACAAACTAGAAGAAATTGATAAATTCCTAGAAACATATAAACTACCAAAATCAGTCAGGAAGAAATAGAAAATTTGAACAGATTGGTAACCAGCAAATAAAATGTTTCAGTAATCATACAGCAAAAGTCCCAGCAAACAAAAGTCCAGGACCAGATGGCTTTACAGGCAAATTCTACCAAACCTTTAAAGAAGACTTAATATCAAAAAAAAAAAAAGACTTAATATCTATTCTTTTCAAACTATTTCAAAAAATAGAAAAGGAAGGAAAACTTCCAAATTCATTATATGAGGCAAACATTATCTTGCTGCCAAAACCAGACAAAGACACCACTAAGAAAGAGGACCACAGGCCAATATCCCTCGATGAACATAGATGTGAAAATCCTCAACAAAATACTAGTAAACCAAATCCAACAATATATCAAAAAAAAAATCATTTACCATCACCAACTGGGATTTATCCCTGGGTTGCAAGTGTGGTCCAGTATTCACAAATTAATCAATATGACACATCACATCAATAAGAAAAAAAAACATATTATTTAAGTAGATACAGAAAAAGCATATGACAGGGCAGCATCCATGCAAGATAAAAACCCTCAACGAAGTAGACTTAGAGAGAATATATCTCAATATAGTAAAGGCCATATATAAAAAATCTACAAGTAACATCATCCTCAGTGGGAAAAAAATGAGAGCTTCCCCCCAAAGTCAGGAAAAAGACAAGGATGGTCATTCTCACCACACTTTTATTCAACATAGTTAGTATAGAAGTCTGAATTACAGCAATCAGAAAATAAAATAAAATTAAAGGCATCCAAATTGGTAAGGAAGAAGTTAAACTTTCACTATTTGCAGGTGACATGGTGCTATATATAGAAAACCTGAAAGACTACACCAAAAAACTACTAGAACTGATAAACAAGTTCAGTAAAGTTTCAGGATACAAAATAAATGTACAGAAATCTGTTGCATTTCTACACACCAATAATAAAGGAGCAGAAAGAGAAATTAAGAAAACAATCTCATTTACAACTTCACCAAAAATAATAAGATACGCAGGAATAAATCTAATCAAAGAGATAAAAGATCTATCTTCTAAAAACCATAAAACACTGATGGAAGAAATGGAAGATGACACAGAAATGGGAAAAAAAACCCCACTCTATGTTCATGGATTGAATGAATATCATTAAAATGTCTATACTACCCTAAGCAATCTACACATTTAAAGCAATCCCTATCAAAATACCAACAGAATTTTTCATAGAACCAGAACAAACAATTTTAAAATTTGTATGGATTCAGAAAAGACCCTGAATAGCCAAAACATTCTTTAAAAAGAAAAACAAGGCTGGAGGCATTACAATTCCAGACTTCAAGTTATAGTAAAAGATGTAGTACTCTAAACAGTATGGTACTGGCACAAAAATAAACACAAAGATCAATAGAACAGAATATAAAGCCCAGAAAACCATAATTATATGGTCAATTAATCATCTACAAAGCAGGAAAGATTATCCAATGGGAAAGGGACAGTCTCCAACAAATTGTATTGAGAAAACTTAACAGTAACATGCAAGAGAAAAAAAAGAAAACTGGACCACTTTCATATAGCATACACAAAAACAAATTCAAAATGGATTAGAGACCTAAATGTGAAACCTGAAACCATAAAAATCCTAGAAGAGGACACAAGTAGTAACCTCTTATTGCCCATAGAAACCTTTTTTCTAGATATGTCTCCTGAGGTAAGGGGGGGAATATAAACAAATTAATAAACTATTGGGACAATATCAAAAGAAAACGCTCTGCACAGCAAAGGAAACAATCAACAAAACCAAAAAGCAATCTATGGAAAGGGAGAAGAAATTTGCAAATGACATATCCAATAAAGTGTCTCTCCAAATTATAGAAAGAATTTATACTGTTCAACACTAAAAAAACAAATAATCAATTTAAAATATGGACAGAAGACAGGAATAGACATTTCTCCAAAGACAACAGATGGCCAACAGACATATGAAGAGATGTTCATCAACATTTACCATCATGGTAAGGCAAATCAAAACCACAATGAGATACTACCTCACACCTGTCAGAATGCCTAAAATCAACAGTACAAGAAATAACAGGTGCTGATGAGGTTGTGGAGAAAAAGGAGAAGAAGGAAACTCCTTGCACTATTGGTAGAAAGGCAACCCGGTGCAGGCACTGTAGAAAACAGTATGAAGGTACCTCAAAAATTAAAAAATAGAACTACCCTATGTTCCAGCAACCACTGGGTATTTACCCAAGGAACACAGAAATGGTGTTTCAAAGGGATACATGCACTTCTATGTTTATAACAACATTATTTACAGTAGGCCCAATATGGTAGCAACCCAAGTGTCTATCAAATGATGAATAGATAAAGATGGGGGATGTATGTGTGTATGTGTGTGTGTATGTGTACACACACACACATACGTGTATACACACATACATGTATATATACATATATACATGTATGTGTGTATAGACACATATATATACATACACACACATATATGTAATTATATATAATATATATACACATACATATATGTAATGATATAATATATAATATATATAACATATATAATATATATTATTTATGTAATACACACACATATATAATAAATATATATACACACACACATGCACACACACATACATATATATACACACATATATACATACATACTCACACACACGCACACACACACACAATGGAATATTTTTCAACCAAGAAGAAAATCTTGCCTTTTGTAATGATATGGATGGAACTAGAGCATAACTCTAAGTAAAATAAGTCCTCAGAGAAAGACATATTATTTCATTCATATGTGGAATTTAAGAAACACAAAAACGAAGGCAAAAGGAGAGAGAAACCAGGAAAAAGATTCTTAATTATAGAGAACACATGGATGGTTACCAGAGGAGTGAGGGTGGGGTAATGGGTTAAATAAGTGATAGGGATTAAGGAATACATTTTTTGTGATGGATGATATATGGAATTGTTAAATCACTATACTGTACACCTGAAACTAATATAACAGTTAACTAACAGGAATCAATATAAAAAGTGATTTTTTTAATATTTCTGTGGGTATTTTTGGATGTATAAATTGTATTTTTCACTTCCTACCTTCTAAAATATAAATTAAAAATCAAACTGTTAAATAAAATTTTAATATTTGTTAAGGGATTGTTTCCAGAGTGTATTTTAAATATTTTTTAAAAAACAGAAGAAAAAACATACAACTCTCAAGTGTCACCATTAATAAAATTAAATGATATGCCTGATTACTTTATTGACTGTATCAAAAATGATTATGATAAAGGGAATGAAGGGGAAAAAAACTATGCAAAATAAGGGGATAACATGAGGATTTTTGAAGACTTAAATGTTTAATATTCATATAACATAAAAAGTAAGGCTAAGTGATAAGAAATAAGACTATAAGGATAGCCAGGAACAATATCACGAAACTGTGTTTAGTTATAATATTATCTAGTAAATCTATGAGACATCATAGAGAATAATTTTTTTTTTTTTTATTTGACAGACAGAGATCACAAGTAGGCAGAGAGGCAGGCAGAGAGAGAGGAGGAAGCAGGGTCCCCGCTGAGCAGAGAGCCCAATGCGGGACTCAATCCAGGACCCTGGGACCATGACCCGAGCGGAAAACAGAGGCTTTAACCCACTGAGCCACCTAGGCGCCCCGAGAATAAATTTTTTTAACATTTTTAAATATTGAATCTGAAATATCTCAGTACCAGCTAATAACCTCCATAAATAACCAGCTAATAACCTCCATTTTTGTATTTCTTGTGCCCAGCATGAGTCCCAGAATATAGTTTAACAGTCATTGAATAAAAAAAAAATTAACAAATGAGTAAATGAATGGTTAGTAGAATATTAAAATGGGATTCATTTGGCTGTTAGCAATACCTGTGAGAAATACTCAGAGAAAAGCAATCTAGATAAAACACACACTGCCTTCCTTTGGGAATTTTACCCAACCCACTCCAACACTCACTCCTCACCCTCACCCGCCACACCCCCAGCCACGAATCAGAAATAATTAATTGCTTAGACTCTATTCTGGAAATGAAATGGAACCCTAAAAATACTCTGCTTATGTAATTCTGACTCCTTACTATTGTTCCAGTGGGGAAAAAAAAAGCAATTCAAAATCAAATGTTAATTAAATTAGTTAACAATATACTACTTAAATCCTTCAAATCATTAAGGCATTTCGACATAGTAATAGGGGACCCAATCACTGGAATTAGATCTGATTAGTACCTCAAACCTTCCCCATGTGAAAGGCAATTTGAGTGACTCGTAGCTGTGACAGTTGTGAAATTGAGAAAAACAAAAGTAGGGACAAAGTAGAATCCTTTCAAACATATAAGCCTGCTCAAAGAAGAGAAAATATATTTTCTTACTGCCTATTGGCAGTTTTCTGTTGAAATCTGAAGGTTTTTTCCTGTTATTGTTGTTGTTTTATAACCAGTTCAAGAAGTTCTCATTCACATTACCACTAAATTTTTCATGGACCCTGGAAAAGGGTCACTTGAGAATGTCACACAACCAGACCAAAAAATTATTCAAGCTGCATGGATGTTCATTTGAACAGAGTAAAGAGACAAGTTGAAAGAAATGAATGTGCAAATATGTTTCCTGCAGGACAAAAAATTAATAATGAGAATATCCTTTCCTCACCATTACATCTCCTTGAAGAGCCACAGAGATGTACTTGCAAGAAATCCCGGTTTTCTAGCAGAACATTAACAACAAACAAAAACAATTTATTTTACAATCTAAGGCTAGCTTCTTTATTTAAAAATGGCATTTGACTTTCTTATTGACTGCTTTCTTTTTTAATTTTTTTTAATTACATTGTAAAAATACAGGAACTTAGACATATGATGCTTGCAATAGTATTTTGCCTTTATGGAGATTTATGAGAACCTAGACACCCAGCATAGTTTTCAATCACTTTCAGAATTCCTGTTACAGAATAGTCACCTCAGTGAGGTTTTCTTCTCCCCAAAATATTCATAATGAATTTGGTGTGACCATAAGTTAAACCAGTCTCTTCGTAAAGCAGCCTGCACATTCACACATACTTAGAGGTAAGACAGCTTATTTTTCCAAAGATCCTATTAAATAAAAATGAAATCAAATGATGCTCCAACCATACATTGTATATCACACTCCATACACAGCTGCATGGATTTTTGCATCTCTTTTGTAAGGCAATTCTCATAGTGAACCAATTTTCTAGATACCTTCATCTTGGCAGCTTTCTTTAATATAAATGTCACTTTGAGTGCATTCTTACACTAAATCTTGGCATCATGGATGCCATTAGCAACTGGGACAAAATATTTCTGCATCCCAAGAGTCATAAACCTGAAAGGATATTTCAGGTAGGTAATTCATTTTTACCTTTCTCTTAAGTACTATATTTTCCCCATAATTAACCCTGAAAGACTGAGGGCTCAGTGGCATATTTAAACATTAGTTCAGAAGTCCTTTGGTGACACAGACATCAGAGTATGTAACAGTCCAAAGAATACAAAGAAACAAAATACAAACTCTTGGGAATCTGAGGGCTATAGAGCATCTATCAAAGTCCTTTTCTTTTTCTGTTTTCTTTCTTTCTTGGATCTCAGAGCTACGGGTACTTTTATATCACAAATAACTTACACTACTTTTATATCTTGGTGTTTCAAGCAAGTTTCAGTCAGTTCACAGCATTTTTTTTTTTCCGTCACTGGATTTTATTTTTAAGATTCCTAAAATACCTCAAAATTTTAATGGAATTCCTTCATCTCACCATTCTTCAAATGAGACAAAACACTGGATTCCTTGAATCTATTCATGACTTCCTTTTTTTTTGACAAATGCTAAACATCAGTCATATCTACTGCTTAAAATAAAAATTTGGAAAAACAGTTATGATTGGTTGACTAGGGCAGCAAAAAGTTACACCAGGTATTAATAACCTTATCATACTAAAACCAGGGAGTGCTTCTGCCAAATGTATTTATTAATTTAGCCATTAAGAAAAGTATTTGTAATTATTTGTTTAGAATTGATTTTAAATCATTTCTGACTCAGGAGTATTTCTCATAGTTACCTTTCCTAGATTTTTCTGAGACAAGGACATCACATGACTATTTTTTAAGTGTTAAAAAAAAAAAATCCTTTAGAATGTGTTTCCTGAACACAAAATTTTCTTTCATCACTTGACCCTTGTATTCTTCTACTCACGCCTATAGCTCTTCCTTGAAAATGTATGTGATAGATCTTCAGATTAAAAATCAACCACAGTTTGTTTTGTGAGATTAAGAGTCACTTATGGTTTGTCTCCCTCCCAATCCCATCTTAATCTCACAAAACAAACTGAGGGTTGCTGGGGGGAGGGGGTTTGGGAGAAGGGGGTGGGATTATGGACATTGGGGAGGGTATGTGCTTTGGTGAGTGCTGTGAAGTGTGTAAACCTGGTGATTCACAGACCTGTACCCCTGGGGATAAAAATATATGTTTATTAAAAATAAAAAATTAATTTAAATTAAAAAAAAAAATCAACCACATACCATGGCATAGGAAACTTTTCACAATTTGATACCTTCTCAATCACCAAATTGACATCCTGTTGTGTCTTTCAAACCATATTCAGAATTATCCAATCAGAAAATGTCACAACTTTTGTGTCTGTGTGTACATGCCATTAATTGCATGTGATATTTTCTTTTCTCTCAACTATTAAATATATCAATTGTGCCATCCTACCCATTTAAAGTAATATGCAAGAGCTACCATGACAAAATATTACAGAGTGGTGGCTTAAACAATGGAAATTTATTTTCTCATAGCTCTAGAGGTTAAAAATTCAAGATTAAGTTGTCATTACGTTTGGTTTCTCTTGAAGACTCTGGCTTGCAGATGATCACCTTCTCAACTCTCCTCATACAGCCTGTTTTTCTGATATCTTTTTTGAGTGTCCAAGTTTCCTCTCCTTATAAAGACACCAATTTGATTGGATTAAGGTAATAAATAAGACTTCATTTAAACATAATTGCCTATGCCCAAATAGGTTATATTATGAGTTTCTAGGGATTAGGACTTCAATATGTGAATTTGGGGGACAGGGAATTCAATGCACAACACAACTCTTCTATAATTATATCTTTTTTTTTTTCAAGTTAGGAAATGAGGTTTTCCATAAAGCTATCATGATTCAAATACATTCATCACAAAACAAAATAAAACAAAAAAGCATTCTTTCTGGTTTAATAAAAATAAATAGAATTTATTTATTTAAATAAATTAATAGAAATAAATAGAATTGTTTTTTCTAATGATATTTTATAAGAGTTGAAAAATCAAATAGAGCAAAGCCCATTGGTATATCTTAATAATAATCCAATTGGATCAAATACATCTGAAAAAGTAATCTAGCTTTCTGAATGATTTTGCTACTAGCCTGTCTGAAATGAAGCAAATATTGTGTTACATATTAGATAAAACGAGGTATGTGACAACCCATAAGAATACAACATGGGTCATTCTGAGCAGACTACAGAGCAGGCTCCTTGAAAACATTTAGAATATAAAAATACATTCCTAGAAGTCTCAGAAAAAATTAAATCTGTGTTCTTTAAAAAGATTCTGACAATGATCTCAGTGGTTCAGGTCTTAGCTTCAGTCTTTATATTTTTACTCATTCTTAATATTCTTTACATGTCAATTATATTATAGTTGCTATATTAACTACTTTGTGATAAGACCATACCATGAGTCTTAAGTAAATAAGTGATTGATTTACTATTTCAGTCCATGGTTATTTTATTCATATTATATGTGAATTACTTTCTTCCCAAGAGTCACTGACACCAATTTCTACTATGACTATAATTTTTCACCAGGTTTCCTAGAATGTCTATAATTGTGACAAATTGGGAAATCCTCTCTAACCATATACCCTAGGAGAATATGGATCTTATCAGTTAATGGGATAACAATATAAAGAAAACAAAAATATTATTCCATAATTACTACTATCACTAATTTTTGTTACTGCCATAGCAAGAGTTTTTTGTGTTACTAAGCCCCACATTGGAGATTCATTTATAATAGGAAAAAATACAATTCAGTTAATAAATGATTCTTCTTTAATAATTAACTGAAGATATTCCCAAGAGTGTGAAAAAGGAAACTACAGATTAATTTCCCAGAGGAGTGCTTACTGACTAGGTTATCTAACGGTTCCAGATTTCTCACTGGTGAGTCCATTTATCTAGAATTCAACAACCACCTGTACATAGTCCAATACTAAGTTCCCATGAAGAGAGTGCCTGGGTGACTCAGTCAGTTAAGCATCTGCTTTGGGCTCAGGTGATGATCAGTCTAGGTCGTTAGACTCTCTGCTCAGAGGGGAGTCTGCTTCTCCCTCTCCCTTTACCCACACCCCCACCCCCATCTCGAGTTCTAGCTCTCCCTCTGCTCTCTCAAAAAAATACATAAATCTTTAAAATAAAACAAAAACTTAGTTCATGAGATGGAATGAAGATGGCCATCTAGATAATTGAGTTGAAGTTTCAGTCTTTCTGAGAAGACAGATAAGTAAAGTTTTCAACCATCATGGCTTTTCTTAAACATTGTATAGCAGTAAAAAGTGTGCAGAATCATTCAAATGCCTTAGTAATACTATCAAAGATTTTAATTAACTTTTTTTTTAAGTTGTAGAAGGTCCATTATATGAAAAGGAAAAAGAGAGAAACTCAGCAGTTCCCCACTCTCACTTCTGTCACCATTTTATTCTCTAATCTCCTTCTTGCTCAAAAAATATGTTTCCTCTGATTACTTCTTAGATGTATTTTTTTTCTTTTTTTTATTTTAATTTTTCTTAAATTCATTTTCAGTGTTCCAGAATTCACTGTTTATGCACCAGTTCTTCCCCTTCTCCTAGGTACAAATACTGTTCTTACATAACCATTCTCAAGGGCCTTTTATCTAGAATTCAACAACCACCTGTACATAGTCCAATACTACTATATATCCTTATAGATCCCTGGAGACGTTACTATCCATCACTATGCTGATTTAAGCTTATCACTTGTCCCATTTATCAGACTTACTTTGCTTAGATCCCAGGTCCCAATAGAATGTTTCTTAAGTTACAGTGGCAACCATTCATTACTGCTATAACCATAATTAATTCTAAATAACCATACAACGCTATTTGTTCTTTATTCAAAATGTTTTATATTCATTTCAATATCTATGCAATATGTATATTGTCTAGTTAATATCAGTTATTTTACTGAGGGACATCTGTCATTTCAATTGACATAGAAATTGTAAGTTTTCTATACACATAGATTTTTTACAGGGCCATGATTATCAGAAATTTCTCCCTTATTCAATATCTTTATTATCTTCATTTTAATCAACTTTTCAACTCAAGAAATTTCTCTTTGTAAATAATATTCCTTATGATCATCAATAATCAGTTTATACTACCTCTTATTCTCTACTCTCCTCTGTTTTTTTTTCTTTTTTTTAAGATTTTATTTATTTATTTGAGGGGGAGAGAGCTCACCTGAGCCTGAGCTGGTTGGAGGGGCAGGGGGAGAGGGAAAGGAGACTCCCCACTGAGCAGGGAACCTGTTACAGGGTTTGATCCCAGGAGCCTGAGATCATGACCATGGCTAAAGGCAGATACTTACCTACTGAGCCACCCAGGTGCCCACTCTCCTCCTCACTTTTACTACCTCTTCAACAAAGATATTTTTTGTGATGGGTTGTAGTGATGTACATAAACAATGTGGTAAATATAAAAGTTATATTTCTACTGACATGTCATTATTAACCCATTTTCTGTTCTTTTTCTAGAATAGTCAGAATTTTTGTCTTTGACAATAAAATAAATATATTTTTTGCAAAGGTATATGAAGATCTTTTTTCCTTAAATTCTCTCCAAATTATCTGATGCAACTAATAGTCACCTAGCAACAATATGAAAAAGGAGATCATGATTTTGAATAATTATTTTCAATTAAAATTAATACCACGTGAATCTGACTTGTACACTGGAATTCAATGTAATGTGTTTTTTTTTCTTTAAATTGAGGCAAATAAATTATTTTATAGGACAGTAAGGTATAATATGCATAGCTGAGGTAATTTAATGAAAGCTTTGAAATGTATTAAGAATTAAAAGTGTCCTGCAAATTTGCTTCCTGTGGAGCTAGGTGGGCTGGGAGAGAGAGGCTTGTGGGAGATTATAACCTAAGGTTTTCTACACTTTATTCACAGAGGTTATGTCTCATATCTACTGAGGATACACCAGCAGAGGAGACCCAATCCAAGATTCTAATGAGAATTCTGAGCACACAGAATTGCCTCTATGGTTGATATATTCAGCGATACTGAATGTTTGATGGTTGATGTATCCAGTTATACATCCCCTAACAACATCTCACCAAAATGACTAGGAGGAGGAACACCCAATGGAATAAAAATTCAGAGACTCTGCCCTCTCTATCAGAACTATTGGATATGGACATAAATAGTATGTTGGAAAGGGAATTCAGGATAACAATTATCCAAGCAATAGCTAGGTTGGAGAAAACCATAAGTGACTACCTAGGATCTCTAAGGGTAGAAGTGAAATCCACCCAAGAAGAAGTTAATAATGCTTATAAATGAGATCCAATCTAATCTAAATACTCTAACAGCTAGGGTAACCCAGGCAGAAGATATAATTAGTGATCTAGAGGAAAAAATGGTAGAGAAAATGGATCAGGAGGAGGCATAGAACATACAGCTTAGAAACCATGAAAACAGAATTAGAGAAATAAATGATGCCATGAAGTGTTCCAACCTTGGGGATGCTTGAGGGTGTGGACAGAGGCAGTAGATTAGAGGATATAGTTGAACAAATACTGGAAGAAAATTTTCCCAGTCTGCAAAATGGATCAAGTGTTTGTGTCCTACAGGCAGAAAGAACATCCAACAAGATTAATGAATCTACAAAGACCTCAAGCCACTTGATTGAGAAACTCATGAATCATAAATTTATTTTTTTAAATATTTTATTTATTTATTTGATAGACAGAGATCACAAGTAGGCAGAGAGGCAGGCAGAGGAAGAGGAGGAAGCAGGTTCCCCACTGATCAGAGAGCCCTATGCGGGGCTCGATCCCAAGACCCTGAGATCATGACCTGAGCCGAAAGCAGAGGCTTAACCCACTGAGACACCCAGGCGCCCCAATGAATCATAATTTTAGACAAGAACTTCTAAGGGCAGCTAGGGGGAAGAGATTCCTTACATACAGAAGAAGTCCATCAGAATAACATCAGACTTGTCCACAGAAACCTGGCAAGCCCAAAAGGGCTGGCAAGACATATTCAGGGCACTAAATAACAAGAACATGTAGCCAAGAATACTTATCCAGCAAACTGATCTTCAAGATGGATGGAGAGATAAAGAGCTTCCAAGACCAGCAAGTCTTAAAAGAGTATATGACCACCAAGCTGGCACTACAAGAAATATTAAGGGAGGTTCTATAAAAGAAAAAAGAACCCAAGAGTAACATAGAATAGATATTTACAGAGACAATCTATAGAAACAAGGGCTTTACACGCAACATGATGTCAATAAAAACGTATCTTTCAATAATCACTCTCAATGTGAATGGCCTAAATGCTCCCATAAAATGGCACAGGGTTGCAGACTGGATAAAATGGCAGGATCCATCCATATGCTGTCTATAAGTGACACGTTCTGAACCTAAAGATATATCCAGACTGAAAGTGAATGGATGGAGAAGCAACTTTCACACCAATAGGCCTCAAAAGAAATCTAGATTACTCATTCTAATATCAGATAAATTACATTTTAAACTAAAGAATGTAGTCAGAAATACAGAAGGACAATACACTATTCTTAAAGAGTCTATCCACCAAGAAGATCTAACAATTGTAAATATTTATGTCCCCAATATGGGAATAGCCAACTACATAAGCCAACTGTTAATCAAAATAAGGAGTCATATTGATATGAATATATTAGTAGTGGGGGATCTAAACACACCACTCTCAGTAATAGATCACACAAGCAGAAAATCAATAAAGAAACAAGAGGTTTGAATAACACATTGGACCAGATGAAATACACACACACACACACACAGAGAGGGAACATTCCACCAAAAACAACAGAATATTCATTCTTCTCGAGCGCACATGGAACTTTCTATAGAATAGACCACATACTGGGTCACAAATCAGGGCTTAACCAATACCAAAAAACTGAGATTATTCCCTGAATATTCTCAGACCACAATGCTTTGAAACTGAAACTCAACCACAACAAAAAGTTTAGAAGGAATTGAAATGTTTGGAAGCTAAGGACATTCTGCTCAAAAATGTTTGGATCAACAAGGAAATCAGAGAAGAACTAAAGCAATTCATGGAAACCAATGAGAATGAAGACACATCAGTCCAAAACCTATGGGATACAGCAAAGGCAATCCTAAGGGAGAAATACACAGCCATCTAAGCCTCACTCAAAAAAAGTTGAAAAATCCCAAATATACTAGCTCTCTTTACACCTTAAAGAACTGGAAAATCAACAAGAAAAGAAGCCAACCCCACAGACAAGAAGGGAAATAATTAAGATTAGAGCAGAGATCAAAGAGTTAGAAACTAGAATACTAGAACACATCAATGAAACTAGAAACTGGTTCTTTGAAAAAACTAATAAGATCAATAAACCACTGACCAAACTTATCCAAATGAAAAGAGAGAGGACTCAATAAAATTATGAATGAAAGGGGAGAGATCACGACAAATGCCAAGTAAATAGAAACAATCATAAGAAATTATTATCGACAGTTACATGTCAATAAATTAAGCAACCTAGAAAAAAATGGATGCACTCCTGAAAATGTATAAACTTCCAAGACTGAAACAAGAAGAAACTGACAACCCAAATAGACCAATATCTAGTAACGAGATTGAAGAAGTGATCAACAACCTCCCAAAAAACAAGAACCCAGGACCAAATAGATACCAAACTTTCAAAGAAGAAATAATACCTATTCTCCTGAAGCTGTTTTAATAACAGAAACAGAAGGAAAGCTTCTAGACACTTTCTATGAAGCCAGCATTACCCTGATCCACAAACCAGGCCAAGATCCCATCAAAAAGGAGAATTTCAGACCAATATCCCTGATGGATATGAATGCCAAGATTCTCAACCAGATCCTAGCTAATAGGATCTAACAATACATTAAAAAGATTACCCATCATGACAAGGTAGGTTTTATCACTGGGATGCAAGGTTGTTCAACATTCACAAGCAATCAATGTGATAGAACAAATCAATAAGAGAAGAGAGAAGAACGCCAAGGTCCTCTCAAATGATGCTGAAAAATATTTGACAAAATACAGCAACCGTTCCTGATTAAAACTCTTCAAAGTATAGGGATAGAGGAAACATTTCTCAATGTTCACTGTTCTCAAACCCACAGCGAATATCATTCTCAATGGGGAAAACCTGGCAGCCTTTCCATTGAATCAGGAATACAGCAAGGATGCCCACTCTCGTCACTATTGTTCAGTATAGTACTAGAAATCCCAGCAATAGCAATCAGACAACAACAACAAAAAATAAGGTATTATAAATTGGCAAAGAAGAACCCAAACTGTTTCTCTTCACAGACGACATGATACTTTATATGGAAAACCCAAAAGACTTGATGCCCAATCTACTAGAACTCATAGAGCAATTTGGTAATGTGGCAGGATACAAAAACAATGTACAGAAATCAGTTGCTTTCTTATACAGTAAGAATAAAAATATAGAAAGGGAAATTAGAGAATAAATTCCATTTACTACAGCACTGAGAAATATAAGATACCTGGGAACAAACATAATCAAAGAGGTAAAGATCTGTACTAAAGGAACTACAGAACACTCATGAAAGAAATTGAAGAAGACACAAAAAGATGGAAAATCATTCCATGCTCATAGATCAGAAGAATAATCATTGTTAAAATGTCTATACTGCCTAGAACAATCTGTACTTTCAATGACATCCTGATCAAAATTCCACCAGCATTTTTCAAAGTGCTGGAACAAACAATCCTAAAATTTGTTTGGAACCAGAAAAGACACCAAGTTGCTAAGGACATGTTGAAAAAGAAAAACAAAGCTGGAGCATCATGTTGCCTGATTTCAAGCTTTACTACAAAGCTGTGGTCACCAAGACAGCATAGTACTGGCACAAAAAAAGACACATAGACCAATGGAGCAGAATACAGAGTCCAGATATGGACCCTCAACTCTATGGTCAAATAATCTTTGACAAAACAGGAAAAAATATCCAATGGAAAAAAGACAGTCTCTTCAATAAATGGTGCTGGGAACACTGGATAGCTGTATAGAAGAATGAAACTCGATCATTCTCTCACACCATATACAAATAAATTCAAAATGGATGAAAGACCTGAATGTGAGTCAGAAATCTATCAAAATCCTAGAGGAGAACATGGACAGTAACCTCTTTGACATCAACCATAGCAACTTCTTTCAAGAGACATCTCCAAAGGCAAAGGGAACAAAAGCAAAAATGAACTTTTGGGACTTCATCAAGGTCAAAATCTTCTGCACAGCAAAAGAAACAGTCAACAAAACAAAGAGGCAACTCACGCAATGAGAGGAGATATTCGCAAATGACACTACAGACAAAGGGCTGATATCCAAGATGTATAAAGAACTCTTCAAACGCAACACACAAAATAGATAATCACGTCAAAAAATGGGCAGACATGAACACACTTTTCCAAAGAAGAC
This sequence comes from Mustela erminea, assembly GCF_009829155.1. NCBI lineage: Eukaryota > Metazoa > Chordata > Mammalia > Carnivora > Mustelidae > Mustela > Mustela erminea. The sequence continues at coordinate 176,993,881 of NC_045614.1, forward strand.
ATACAAATGGCTAACAGGCACTTGAAAAAATGTTAATCATCATTAGCAATCAGGGAGATTCAAATCAAAACCACATTGAGATACCACCTTACACCACTTAGAATGGCCAAAATCAACAAGACAGGAAACAAGAAATGTTGGAGAGGATATGGAGAAAGGGGAACCCTCTTACACTGTGGTGGGAATGCAAGTTAGTGCAACCACTTTGGAAAACAGTGCAGAGATTCCTTAAAAAATTAAAAATAGAACTATCCTATGACCCTGCAATTACATTACTGGGTATATACACAAAAGATACAGATGTAGTGAACAGAAGAGCCATCTATACCCCAATGTTCATAGCAGCAATGGCCTCAGTCACCAAACTGTGGAAAGAGTCAAGATGCCCTTCAATGGATGAATGGATAAAGAAGATATGGTCCATATATACAGTAGAATATTAGGCCTCCATCAGAAATAATGAATACCCAACTTTTGTATCAATATGGACAGGACTGGAGGACATTATGCTGAGTGAAATAAATCAAGCAGAGAAAGTCAATTATCATATGGTTTCACTTACTTGTGTAGCATAAGGAATAACACAGAGGACATTGTGAGAAGGAGAGGAGAAGTGATTTGGGGGTAATCAGAGGGGGAGGCAAACCATGAGAGACTGTGAACACTGAGAAATTAACTGAGGGTTTTGGAGGGGAGGATATGGAGAGTTGGGAGGGCCTGGTGGTAGGTGTTAAGGAGGATACATATTGAATGGAGCAATGGGTGTGGTGCATAAACAATAAATGAAGACTAAAATAAAATAAAATAAAATAAATTATTTTAAAAATTAAAAAAAAATTTAAAAAAAGAATTAAAAGTATCCTTAAGTTTTATAGCAGGGAAATTTCTACTAAAAAGAAACAAATGAATGTAGCATTTGGGAATAAAGATGAAGTTATATATTTATAATTCCTTGTGACTTAATGCAGTGTTTTTTAAACAAATATATTGCTATTACAGAGATTCTCAGTGATTTTAAAACTTTAAGATAATTAAAAATTGTAATTTTTATTCTTGTATCTTAACAGCTACAAATCCTTTAGGTGTATTCATTCCTAACAATAACATATTACAGCAAACAAAGGCCATGTCAGGTTAACAATGAATAACAAAGCACCATTAAATTCCCACCACTGAAAATGTCAACTATGGAATAATGAAGTGAACAGCAAAAATACTACTTTTTTTTTTTTAAAGCTGAGATACTTAGAAAATCTTTCATACTTCTTGTTTTTTTTTTTTTGTCAGCAATGAATCATACTTGTTAACCATCTTCAGAGTGTTTTATATAAGAAAAAGCTTCAGAAAAAAAGACAGCTATATTTGAAAAATCTATATTTTTCACTTTCAAAAAAAAGACTATTTAAAATGTATATTTTTTTTGATTGAGCATAGACTGGAAAACAGGGCTAATTAATCTCTTAGTAAATGACTTTTATATTGAAAATGTCAAATATAGACACTGATGGAAGTATTTCTAAAATCACTTAAATAAGAAATTTTACATGTATAAATAGTTTTAAATAGAAATCCTTATTTGATCATTATAATAATTGTTAGGAATAACTGAACAATTATCTGCTCAAATCCATAGTCAACCTTAAAGCAGAACAAAAATAATCTGTGTCAATCCTGCATTCACAGAAATGTGGTTTCTTTTTTTTTTAATGTTTCAAATTATTGAAGCCAAGAAATTCTCTAAATGAAAATTAACATAGAATTACCAATTTACACCTAAAAACCAAAAAGTTTTAGAGCAAGGAGTGATGTAGGTGGAAGCCTCCAGCCTACACCTTCCTGCTGAATACTTCAAGGATTATTTCAAGCCTATGCACAGACAGGAATGAAATGCAAACAATCAATATGTCAGATACAGCTAAATCAAGTATGCTGTAGAAGAAAAAAAAGATTTTGAGTTGTATTTTCCAAAGGGCAGAAAAGGATTAAAGAAGAAAGACCTAACAATTCAAATAGTTCCTGGAATGCTTTACATTTTAATAGAACAATGATATGAAAAGATATACAGAATTGTTTTTTATCATTTAAATTTTATAATTATAGGTGCATTTTAGGTGAAAAGATAAATAGGTCAAATTCTAACATTCTTTATGATTCTTTTAGATATTCCTTAAGAGTGATCATAAGGATGGTATATACATACCTGTACCTTAAAATATTCTACTGATTATTTGTTAGATGCATTCTGATTCATCTATGATGCTGGTTTAGGGAACACCGTCATTCTTTATATCTATAACACAGTTGCTTATCTTCTGTTCTTTGTCCCACTACTGCTGAGTTATTGCCACAATAACCATTTTAACTGAGCCTGAAACATCTGTCCTGATGCCATTATTTTTTACTCCAGCTCCCTATCTATTTTCTTTATTTTTGTATTAAGTTCTCAAAAATTGCTTGGGTAGAGAAAACATTTCTTGAAATGAAGGCACCACAATTTCATATCTCTTTAAATCATAATAATGTTATTTTTTTTCTTTCAGTTCTCTTAACAGTTATCAGCACTGGTACTCTGACCATTTTTGTAAAAATACAAATTTTTCTTACTTTGGAATTGTTTTGTTGCCCCATTTGGTAGGCATGGAAAAATGCTCTAGGTTCAATGCTCTGGCCTATTATCTTCAGGATAATATTTAAAATAGCACTTTTGGAGGAGTAAATGCTTATTTTCTCCTTTATAAAAGCAACAAATGATTTATCCATCTTCCTGCTGTCTACTATAATAATCTACAAATCCACTTGCATGCATAAAATAGGACCTTCTTGGATTAAAATGAACTTGATACTTATTATTATATTTCAAATATAAAAACATATGACTAATTGATATATCAACAAGAATTATGGCACACTGAACAGACTTTCTAATGTAAACAATTATGATAGTGGAATAACATATTTCAAAAAGGTAGTCTCATAAATGTAAAGATAAGGTGGCAAGAAAGTAGAGAATGAATATTCCAAAAACTAAGTGGCTCTAGAAACCAGGAAAGGTATGATGAGTGCTGAAACTGGCTTTGCATTTTGCCATATCATGTAAATTTAAGCTTTGTTAACCACATCAGGACGTAAAGAAAAAGCTTGGCAAGAGAAGAAGCTTCAGAGATACTAATGTTTTTTATCTTAATCTGAGTATTAGTTATACAAGGTTTCAGTATTTTTTTTTCTATATCATACCTATTCCTTCAAAAGTTCTTTAGCATATATGTTGCCTTTTAGAATTCAGAGAAAAATATTTGAAACATAGCATCAATTCTGAGTGACCTAATATAATCTCCTTGTCAGTAATCTGTACACCTTCAATAATATGCAAACCAGAATGCTATGTCTCTTATATCTATAAAAATTTTATTGGCATGCCAAAATAATTACATCTATGATTAAACTGAAAGTCCATGTTAGTCCATGCCTCTTACATCGGATATGGAGCAACTGTGTATATATAAATTCTTTACTTCTTCAGTATACTTCTTATTGCCATTTTTATTTCTGGTTTCTTTTATTAATCCTGATTTATGTATTAATCTCCACTCTCCTGCTAAGTAGGCAAACACAATTCTTAATGTATGCCTTTACCATCAAATCAAAACAGTATCATCATTGTCATCATTATCATCCTCATCATCCTATATACTTTAGGTGCTATGGTTTTCTTTCTTAAATAATATTTTTGTTATAAATTAAGAGAATAATAAGGAACTTTAACTATCACTTTAAAACTGGTCTGGAGGTGGTTCTTGGGATCAAGACAGCAGAATAGGAGGACCCAAAGTTCACCTCCTTCCAGGGTTACAGTGAGGTTGCAACTACATATAGAGCAATTCTAAGAATAAGTTGAAGACTATTAGAAAACTCCTCCACAACTAAATAAAAACCACATCAAGAAAAATAAGAGGGACAGAGATGCAGTCTGGTGAGGACCCATACCCCTGGCATAGTAACTAATGAGCAGGAGGCATATTGTACCTGTAGAAGTTCTACCTGGGGAGCAAGAGTTCAAACCACACATTGGACACCCCCTGCCATCCCCTGTCCTTGATCTGTATGTACCAGATCTGTACCAGAAAGATGGGTACACATATGTCTGGCTTTGAAAATCAGGGCTCTACTCTGGGAGCCCTGAAATGCATCAGGGCCTAACTTTGGGAGATTGATTGGGGGCGGCTATAAGAAACTGAGACTCTGCTCTTAAAGGGCCTGCACACAAACTCACTTGTTCTTAGACCCAACACAGAGGCAGCAGTCTGAAAAATGCCTGGGCCATACATAAAAGAGATTTATTGACTAATTTTAGGTTGTGTGCTAGAAGGGTAGGGATCTAAAGAAACTTTCTCAGAGAACGTATGTAGTGGCAGGCAGAATTTTTCTGGCCATGCTTCAGCCTCACTGGCCTCATGCTGGCAGGAACTAGTTCTGACACTCTCCATTTATTTCCCTAACAAAACTTAGCCTGTCCTTTGTTCCCCATGGATCCATCTCACCAACCCACCCACTCCAGACAGGGTCCTTCCAAAGTATCTCCTGCCTCTTCACACACAATGAGCAGAATTGACCAGGGCAGAATTTCCTCCCCCATCCCCAAGCAGCTCTTGCCCTGCCACAATGGAAGATGTCCTTGGCCATGACTGGTATCCCTGGCAAAGTGGCTCCTGCCCTACTATGTCAGGAAGGCTGCCTTAGATAGTTAGTGTCCCTCCAAAGCAGCTCCCACACTGGCTGTGGGTGATGTAGGCCCACCCACCAGTGAACTGACAGTAGCTGAAGCTGGGTCCCTCAGCCAGCCTCACTTGGGGCTAGCACACCCATAGCAGTCATAGTCTAGCCACAACAGGAGCATGAATGACCCCACACAGAGGATACTTCAGAGTGCCTGATTCCTTTTTTTTTTTTTTAAAGATTTATTTATTTGAGAGTGAGAGACTCACAGAATAAGAAAGAGCATGAGTAGGGAGAGGGACAGAGAGAAAGAATCTCAAGCAAACTCCCTGCTGAGCATAGTACCCAACACGGGGCTCAATCTCACAACCCTGATATGACCTGAGCCAAAATTGAGTTGGACATTCAACCAACTGAGCCACCCAGGGACCCCCAGAGTGCCTGATTCTACTGATCAAGAGAGATTTGTTCTACAGGGTCCCAGAGGAAGACTTCTATATAAAACAACTCCTTCAAGACCAGGAGATGTAGCTGATCTGCCTAATACATAGAAACAAACAGAGAATCAGACAAAATAAGGGGAGGGAGGAATATGTTCCAAGTGAAAGAACAAGATAAAAACTTAAAAACTTAAAAAAAAAAAAAGAACTAAACAAAATGGAGATAAGCAATCTGTCTAATGAAGATTTAAGAATAATGGTCTTAAAGATGCTCACTGAACTTAGAAAAATGTCTGAACACAGGGAGAATTTCAACAATGAGATGGGAAATATAAAAAAGGAACAAACCAGAACTGAAGTATTCGGTAACTGAAATGAAAATACAGTAGAAGGAATCAAAATCATATTAAATGATATAAAAGAATCAATCAGTGATCTGGAAGACAGGGTAGCAGAGATCATCCAGGCTGAACAACAGCAACAACTACAACAGTAAAAAATCAGGATAGTTTAAGGGACTTCTGGGACAACATCAGAATAGTAACATTAACATCATATGGGTTCCAAGAAGAGAAAACAAGGCAGAAAAACTATTTGAAGAAATAATAACTGAAAACGTCAATAACCTAGGACATTTAGATCCAGATGCATAGAAAGCCCAAATCAGATGAACCCAAAGGTACACAATAATTAAAATGTCGAAGATTAAAGGTAAAGAGAGAATTTTAAAAGCAGTTAAAAAAAATAATTACATATAAAAGAAAGCCCAGAAGGCTATCAGCTGTTTATTCAGCAGAAACTTATCAGACCAGAAGAAAACAGCATGATTTATTTAAAATGGTGAAAGGAAAAAATCTAAACCAAGAATTTTCTATGTAGAAAAATATTATTCAAAATTGAAGGACAGATAAAGAGTTTCCCAGACAAAGTTTGCAGGAATTCATCACCCACTAAACTAAACTAGAAAGAAATGTTAAAAGGATTTCATTAATTGTAAACTAGAACTAGTAGAAAGAAAATTGTAAAAGAAAAAGATCATACTGTAAAAGCAAACAGACACTAAAAACTGTGGATCAATCACTTATAAAGATAGTATGGAGGTTAAAACGCAATAGTATAAACAATAATACCTAATTAATTAGTTAAGAAATACTCAAAATAATAATATATAAATATGACATCAATTGCATAAAATGTTGAGGGGAAGGGAATAAAATATGTAATGCTTCCAACATGTGTTTGAACTTAAGCTTCCATCAACTTAATTTAAACAGCTGTAAACATAAGATGTTATATATGAATCTCATGGTAACTACAAACCAAAAACCTATAATAAATGCACAAAAAATAAAGAGAAATAAATCGTAATATAACACTGAAGAAAACCATCAAATAACAAGAGAAGAGAGAGAGAAGAAAGGAACGGGAAGAACTATGAAAACAGACAGAAAACAATTAACAAAAAAGCAAGAAGTATATATATATGTCAAAACCTATAAATAACTACTTTGCATGTAAATGAACTAAAATTTCCAATCAGAAGACATTAGTTGAAAATGGATAAAAAGTATATGACCATACTACCCTGAACACACCCGATCTGGTCTGATCTCTGAAGCTAAGCAGGGTCAGGTCTGGTTAGTACTTGGATGGGAAAATGGATTAAAAAAAAAAATTAGACCCACCTATATGTTCCCTACAGGAGACTCATTTCAGACCTAAAGATGTATATTTTTTTAAAGTGAAAAGATAGAAATATATATTCATGCAAGTGGAAATGAATGAAAAGCTGAGATAGCATACTTATATCAGACAAAATAGATTTAAAACCAAGACTATTACAAGAGACAAGGATGAACATTATATAATGATAAAGGGGTAAACCCAACAGGAGGATATAACCATTGTAAATATCTATACAACTAACACAGGAGCACCTAAATGTATAAATCAAATATTAACAGAGATAAAAGAAGAAATTCACAGTAATACAATAATAGTAGAGGACTTTAACACCTCACTTATATCAGTGGATAAATCTTTCTGACAGAAAATCATTAAGGAAACAGTGGCCTAAAATGACCCATTAGACCAAGTGGACTTAACAATAAATTTAAGAAGATCAAAATCATATCAAACATCTTTTCTGGTCACAACAGTATGAACTAGAAATCAATTACAAGAAAAAAAAAATACTGGAAAAACTATGAACATGTGGAGGCTAAACAACATGGTTTTAAACAACCAGTGACTCAACAACGGTATCACAAAGGAAATAAAAAAATACCTTGAGAAAAAAGAAAATGGAAACAAAATGTTCCAAAATCTATGTGATACAAAAAAGCAATTTTAAGAGGAAAGTTTATAGTAATATACACCTACTTTAAGAAAAAAGAAAATCTGAAAATGTTTCCTTTAGTTTTGCTTCTAAAGGAACTAGAAAAAGATAAACAAAACCCAAAGTTAATAAAAGAAAAATAATAAAAATCCAAGTAGACATAAATGAAATAGGCACTAAAAAAAGAAAAAAGATGATGAAGCAAAGCAATTTCTTTGAAAAGATTTAAAAAGGAAAAACTCTGGGGCACCTAGGTGGCTTATGGTTTAAGCCTCTGCCTTTGGCTCAGCTCAGGATCTCAAGGTCCTAGGATCCAGCCCTGTACCCGGCTCTCTGCTCAGCAGGGAGCCTGCTTTCCCTCTCTCTCTCTGCCTGCTGCTCTGCCTACTTGTGCTCTCTCTCTGTCAAATAAATAAATAAAATCTTAAAAATAAATAAATAAATAAGGAAGAACTTTAGCCAGACTCATCAGGAAAAAAAGTGGACATTCAAATAATTTATCTCAGACATGAAAGATGTGACAACTAACATCACAGAAACAAAACAAAACAACAACAACAAAAAGATCATGAGACCACTAGGTACAATTATGCATCAACGAATTAAACAACCTGGAAGAAATGTGTACATTCCCAGAAATATACAATCTTCTAAGACCGAATCAGGAAGAAACTGAAAATCTTAATGGACAATTAGTGATAAAATTGATTCGATAATCAGAAATCTAACAAAGAAAAGCCATAGACCAGATGACTTCACAGGTGAATTATACCAAAAAGTTAAAGAAGATTTAATACCTATCATTCTCAAATTCACCAAAAATGGAAGAAGAAGTAACACTTCCAAATTCATTCTATGTGGCCAGTATTATCTTAATCAAGCCAGGCAAAGACAAAAAAAAAAAAAAAAAAAAGAAGAAGAAGAAAGAAAGAAAATTACAGCTAATATTACTGATGAACATAGATGCAAAATTCTTCAATGAAATATTAAACAAATTCATCAATACATTGAAAGGATCATACAGCAACAGTCAGGTAAGATTTAGTCCATGTCAATCAACATGATATACCACATTAACAAAGTAAAGGCTAAATATTTTATGATCATTTGTATTTACATACAAAAACTATGTAACAAAATTCACTATCAATTTATTAGAAACTCCCAACAAAGTAGATGTAGAGGCAATATACCTCAACATAATAAAGGCCATATATGACAAACCTATAGCTGGCATCATATTTAATGGTGAAAAACTGATACTTTTTCCTCTAAGATCAAGAACAAGACAAAAATGTCCACTCCTACCAGTTTTATTCAAACACAGTGCTGGAAATTCTAGCCACAGCAATCAGATAAGAATCAAAAATGAAAGAACCAAACTGATAAGAAAGAAGCAAAACTGTCCCTGTTTCCAGATGACATACTTTATATACAAAATCCTAAAGATTCTACCAAAAACACAATTAGAACTAATCAATTCAGTAAATTTCCAAGATACAAAATTAACATAGAATATCTGTTGTATTTCTATACACTAATAATGAACCATCAAAAGAGAAATTAAGAAAACAATCTTATTTATAATTGCATCAGTAAGAATAAAATACCTAGAAATACATTTAGTCAACACATGCAGCCAAGAAGGTAGATGACCTGTACTCTAAATACCATAAGATATTGATGAAAGAATTTAGAGGTGACAAAATAAATGAAAAGGTATACCATGCTCATGGATAAGAAGAATTAATGTTTACATGTTCACACTATCCTAAAAAAAAACCTACAAATTCAATGTAATACTTATGAAAACACCACTAGCATTTTTCACAGAAATAAAACAAATAATTCTAAAATTTGTATGGAACCACAAAAAATCTCAAATAACCTAAGCAATCTTGAGAAAGAAGAACAAAGCTAGATATATCATGCTTTCAGATTTCAAACTATACTACAAAGCTGTAGCAATCAAAACAATATGATACTGGGACAGAAACAGACATAGATCAATGGAACAAAATAGCACAGAAATAAATCCATGTTTATGTAGTCAATTAATCTACATAAAAGGAGACAAGACTATACAATGGAGAAAAAAACAGTCTCTTTAACAAATGGTATTGGGAAAATTGGACAGCTACATGCAAAGGAATAAAACGAAACCACTTTCTTATACCATATATAAAAATAACCTTAAAATGGATTCAAGAGGAGCACCTGGGTGGTTCAGTGGGTTAAAGCCTCTGCCTTCAGCTCAGGTCATGATCTCAGGGTCCTGGGATAGAGTCCCGCATCAGGCTCTCTGCTTAACAGGGAGCGCTTCCCCCTTTGTCTCTGCCTGCCTCTCTGCCTACTTGTGATCTCTCTTTGTCAAATAAATAAATAAGATATTTTAAAAAAAATGAATTCAAAACACCTAAAACTATGAAACTCCTAAAAGAAAACATAAGCAGTAAATTTTTGGTTGTTGGTCTTAGCAATATATATACATGGAATCTGTATTCCCAGGCAAGGGCAACAAAAGCAAAAATAAACAGTTAGGACTATACCAAACTAAATATGTTTTGCACTGGGAAGAAAACCACCCATAAAACAAAAGAATTTTCCTACTAAATAGGAAAAGACACTTGCAAATGCTATATCTGATAAAGGTTAATATGCAAATATATAAAGAATTTATACAACTCTATACCAAAAACCAAACAAGCCAACAATCTGATCACAAAATCAGAAGAGGACCTGAATAGACATTTTCCAAAGAATACATAAAGCTAAGAAAATATGAAAATATTCTGAATATCACTAATCATCAGAAAAATGCAAATTCAAACCATAATGAGATATATAGCTCACATCTTTCAGAATGGTTAGTATCAAAAGGGCAAGAAATAAGTGTACATGAGGATTTGGAGAAAAAGGAATGCTCATGCTCTGCTAGGGGGAATGTCAACTGGTGAAGCCACTATGGAAAATAGTATAGAGATTCCTTAAAAAATTAAAATATAGATATCATATGGTCTAAAATTTCCAATTCTGCACATTTATCTTAAGAAAATGAAAACACTAATTTGAAGACATGCAGCCCTATGTTCATGGCAGCATTATTTACAATAGCAACAATATGGAAACAACATAAATGTCCATTATAGAAGAATGGATAAAGATCTTGTACACACACTCACTCATGCACAGTGGAACACGACTCAACCATCATAAAGAATGAAATCTTGCCATTTGTGACAATATATTTGGACTTAAAGGGTAATGTGCTAAGTGAAATATGTCAGAGATAGAAAAATATCATATGTTTTCACTTATATGTTGAATCTAAAAAAATAGACATGGAAAAAAAAACCAGACTCATAAAGAGAACTGTTAGTTGTCAGAGGAGAGTACAGCGTAGGGACTATAGTCAATAATCTTGTAATAACTTTGTACGGTAGAAGACAGTAATGAGATTTATGATGGTTATCTTAATGTATGTAAGCATTAAATGGCTATATTATATACCAGAAATCAATGTGGTATTGTTTATGTACTTCAATAAAAAATAAACAAAGCTAAAAAAAAAAAAACTGGACTGAAAGTATGTAAGTCTAGACATCTAACAGCACAATTTTATTGTGAATGCATAAAGGCCAAAATAGTTCCTGTAAGTATCTCTGGAAATAGACATTAAGTTTGTAGCAGTTGTCTTATTTTATAGATTTTTTTCCATTTTATAAGTTACTAGATAAATGAAATTATATTTTTCAAAATTTTAAGGCAACAATCCTAAAAAGTATAATTTATTTGGTCACCAGGGTGTGTGTAGATAGATATAACTGAAATAAAATATTACAAAGTACTACATGTTATTTTGATATTTTGTATACTATATATTTGCTGTATGTTATATATTTAAATAAAATATTCTATTGCCATCCCCACATTATATAAATAGTATCAAGTACCCTGATTAAGCACAATGTAATTTAGTAAAAATATTCAACATTTGCCAATTTATAAAAATATTGTCAAATATGACAGAGTTGGTGTTTTCATCTTTGTTTTTTCACAGTTTTTCCTAACAATTATTATATTACATTATATTTATGTTTTTATCCTTCCCAGTCATAATAAAAATCTGAGTTATTCTAACATGCAAGCTATTCACCCTGTCTGTGTAAAATGCATGTTGAATGTAAACATGGTCCCATAGTAAAACCACTATGTGTTTTTACATTACTGCTCAAAGAGAAACATTGTTTCTAGTTTCTAGTTTAATGGTTTAAATGGTTACCAATTAGCATATTACATAATGTATAAAAATGAGCAGTAAGGTTTAAAATTGTTTTATATATTAGAATTTGTTTTTTTCCAGTAAGGCATATAATTAAAATGTTTACTAAAAGAACAGATTTTCGACATAGCGACGGATGAGGATTTCAAACTTTCATGTACCATATATTTTTTCTTGTGATTTATATTTCAAAATTATTACAGAATTACTGTTTTAGAAGTGAGTTGGGGGAGATCGGAGGGGGAGACAAACCATGAGAGACTGAACACTGAGAAACAAACTGAGGGTTCTGGGGGGGCGGTGTTTGTCTTGGAACACTGAAAAAATATATATAAGAAAGCATTACTGTTTTGACTGTGCAAAGTAATATTGATTTGATCACACAAATCCTTTATTCAGATTCAAGTTATAATTAGCATGAAATTATTGATTACAAGCTTTGTCAGATAAATTTGCATTTTCCGTAATGTCTTCAAAAATGTATCAAAGGATTTTTCAAGCATTGACATGTTAAATAAGTGTCAATTTCCATAACTAATGTCTTGAATTGTAGTCAGTTTTTCTGTGTTAAACATATGCAAGCACAAATTCACCTGGTTTTTGATACCTCATTGTTACATTTCCACTTACTACCCTAAGTCAAATGAGCACATATACTCCAGAGTATTCAGAAACTGTTTTCTGTAGAGCAATCACTTAAACTTTTTTACAAAAACCATGATCCTCGTATTTATTTCCTCCATGATTACTGATGAGATGGGAAAAAAAAAAAATGACCTTTTCTGGCTGACTGCCCAGTGAATTCTGCACTCAAGACACCGAAGGCAGCTTAAATTATGTTTTGATGTTTTCACCAAACTATTACTGTATTCACTTGATGGCAGCCAAAACATACATTTGTGATCTCATTTTTCTCCAGCACTTTTTTCCACTCAATCAGACATATACACAAAGATCCACAGGACAGAAGAATGCTTTTAACTGAAGCAAATCTCTTAAGAATAGTGTCATGCAAGAACCTCTTTGAAAGACTATAGTTTGCTGTTTATGCCAAGCATTTTTCCCCTTAGTGAATACCACTGAAATTAATACCAGAAAGAAAAGATGCATCATAAACAAATGATTCCACTGTGCCAAACGTCCTCACAGTGCTAAAGATTTAGTATTTATATATATTTTTTATAAAGACCACAAGATTTTTACCATCCATTTGCTGTGACCAAGTATTAATGTGCTGCAGCTGTCCTTCTGAATTAGCATTAAAGAATATTTCTTGCTGATGTCATGGAAGTGCAAAAATGGATTTTAGTGAGACACAACATCCAAATCAGGGCTGTCTTTCCCTGGTTCCCCTTTGTAGATCATTGCTCACTACTATAACACTACTTTATTTCTGATACCAAAAGAATTACATTACAACATAAATCTACATGCTATTATTGCTAAAAATGACTTTAGAAATCCTTTTTTGATTGGGTCTTTTCAGTTTACAGAAACCACTTAAGAAAGCTTAAACTCTCACTTTACAGCAAGGCTCAATATTGGACATCAAATACTATGTTTCAGTGATCATGCACTATATTCCTACGTGGCACTAAAAGACTTATTGGTATTCCCCAAAATAAGTTAGTCTTCAGAAGATTAAAATTTTCTACTCAAATGGAAATTCAAAAAACATACTTAATATTTAAAGTAACATTTAACCACACAATGTGAGTACTTTACAGGATAAAAACCTAGACAAATTTTTTTTAATATTGATTAGTTGAAGTTTCTGTATCCTTTACCACTTTAATAATTTTTCAGGATTACACACAATTTGTAATGACAAAAAAAATCTGAGTTGAGAATTAAAAAACAATAACTTTCTCTGAAGTTTCCAGAAACAGAACATATTCTGATATGGAATGCCTTATGATTCTATGTAAAGGCTACCATGATTTATCAAATTCTTTTCTCACCATTAAATCTCCTCAAAATTCTAGTCTTACTATGTTCACCAAAACTAAAAATTTTCAATTCTCAAAAATTAGTCATTTCCATATGTCCAATAATTTCTTTTTAAAAAAATTTATTTATTTGAGAGAAAAAGAGAGAGAGTGCATGCATACAAGTCTTTGTGCAGGGTTGTAGGCCAGAGGAAGAGACAGAGAGAATCCCAAGCAGACTCTGCACTGAGCTTAGAGCCCAATGTGGGGCTGGATCTCTGACCCTGTGATCATAACCTGAGCCCAAATCAAGAGTCTGATGGCTTAACCCACTGTGTCATCCAGGCACCTCTATATAACCAATAATTTCTAACAGCAATTCCCTAAATTTTTCTAAAATAAAAATCAATCTAATTAAGCATTTAATATGTAGGACTGTTACCAGGTCAATGACTAGTAATTTTTTTTCTTATTGAAGTAAAGGGAATATATAGTGTTAGTTTCAGGTGTACAACACTGTGATTTGACGAATCTAGATGTTCTTCTATGCTCACCACAACTAGAGTTACCATCAATCACTATTCAATACTATTATAATACCATTGACTATATTCCCTATACTTCATTTTTATCCCCATGAATGACTAGTAGTTCTTTCTTATAATGAATTCAGATAGTATACTTATGTTGTCTAAGTTGATTTCAACCAATTACTTCTAATTTAAAATGAAATGTGGGATACCTGGGTGGCTCTGTCAGTTAAGAATCTGCCTTTGGCCCAGGTCATGATCCCAGGGGCCAAAGTCTAGCATAAGGCTTCTTGCTCAGCAAGGAGCCTGCGTCTCCCTCTCCCCGCTGTTTCCCCTGCTTGTGCTCTGATAAATAAATAAATAAAATCTTTTAAAAATAAAATAAAAAGTGGTAAATAGTAAAACAAATTGATTTACTATAATATGAAAAGTATTTTGGAAAAAATCCAAAAAATATATGTAGTGTATATAATCTCCCATCCTACATAAATATGGCCATGCTATGAAAAATACATATTAAAACTACTTCATTTTTATTACTGATCCCATAAATATTTAAATTCATTAAAAGCACTAAAATCTGAAATTTATCAAAGATTTATTCTTCATTATTGAAAAAGGACATTTAACCTCTAATTTGTACAACTGCTTGAGCAGTATCTTTCTGAAAGTGTTTCCTTTATTTCTAGATACATTTTACCAATGTTAATTTAAATTCCCTCTCCTTATGTATTCATGAATAACAGCCTACTTTCTTTAAATAACCATCATTAAATTTCTAAAACATGTAAAATTTAATCATTTCCCATATTTTTTTCTCTCAATAAAATCATACATGCCCTCTCTCTTTTGTACTGTGACTATGTCACTTTATATAAAGAAATATGAATAATCTTGATATTTAATTAACAGAATGTTTTTGTTAAGTATTTGTTAGACTGTACAAAGATCATGGGAGTCATAAAGTTGAACAAGACACGTTCTTATTTTTTCTGTGGGGATGAAATAAACTTCCAGGATGTTATACATGACAGAATGTGATCTCTAATGTGCTGAGTTTTATTAGAATTCAAGAAAGAGGAAGATGTTCCTGAAGGGAGGCATGCCCAGGAGATAGTTTTAGAGATTGCCTTTAAAGCATCATTGGAATTAATCATTGGAAATTAAAAGTGAAGAACGTGATTAGGCATTACAGTTTGAGGGATTAACAGAAAACTATGGAAGCTGAAAACTGCAGAACATTTGCAACGTCAGTTGGTCACCTGGTTAGTAGTCCAGGAGTTTAGCCATGGAGGTTTTATACATTCTCTACACACATCCACTTCTCCATATTAAAACCTTATTCTTTAATATTCAACTTAATATGCTTTCCCCCTCATATAGTACTATGTTTGTCTTACATACACATTCTAACTTATCCATTATTTTTACTTAAAGTATGGTCTTTAAAGGGATACAAGATTGTTCCTTCTCTTGATCTGGAAGTCACTGGTAATTGATATTAACAGATATTTTAACCGTTTTGCTAGTTTATCTTCATTACAAATTCCAAGATTTTTTTTTCTGGCCCTTCTTCCAACATGCTGTTAAACCAGTTCTAAACACCTGTAGATTATTTTTATACTTAATTTGAATATCTTGGTCAATTTGATTTTGTATAATTCGGTTGTCTATAGTAGTATACTCATCGAGTTTTTCTGATTTTTAAAGGTATTTTTCTGCATATTATTAAAAAAAAACATTTGGCTAAGTTACTTAAATACTATTTATAAACAATAATTAAAGATCTCAATAGATAACACAAGAGTTACATTTAATTTATATTGATGGAAGGATTAAATTTCCAATAATGACAAATTCATGGAGTTGTAGGTGCTCCTTTGACATT
This sequence comes from Mustela erminea, assembly GCF_009829155.1. Lineage (NCBI taxonomy): Eukaryota > Metazoa > Chordata > Mammalia > Carnivora > Mustelidae > Mustela > Mustela erminea. The sequence continues at coordinate 177,010,000 of NC_045614.1, forward strand.
GACATAGATTTCTTTGTCAAAATGTGATTTTTTTCCTGTGGAATAATTCTGAGCTATAATCTTGTGATTGTGTTTAAGTATCATCTCTATAAATTGTGAATTATAAATCACTGTTCTGTCTGTCCCATGATAGGTTAAATTAATTAAATGTTTAGCAAAACTGAAGGATTAAATTATTACTTTTTTAAAGATTTTATTTATTTATTTGACAGACAGAGATCACAAGTAGGCAGAGAGGCAAGCAGAGAGAGAGGAGAAAGCAGGCTCCCCGATGAGCAGAGAGCCCGATGCGGGGCTCGATCCCAGAACCCTGGGATCACGACCTGAGCTGAAGGCAGAGGCCTTAACCCACCCAGCCACCAAGGCACCCCAAAATTATTTTCTATATGTATTATTTTCTATAGAGGTATACAAGTATCATTTTCTATGTGTATTATTTTCTATAGAGTTATACTAGTACTATGAAGAAATTAAGTTTTCAGGAAATACTTTTCACACATTTCTGTTCTTTGAAATTATTTTTATCCAATTCTTTTTCTTCCATTTGGTGTAAAAGAAAGAATAAAATTAGAACTGAATATTACTACCATCCTTGTACATTATGTTATAACATAACTGCAAAGATTTGGACTTTCCCTTTCAAGTTATTCTTATTATACTAGTATCATAAAAGTATTCACTTAATAAACCATTTCTTTGCCAAAATGTAGTACCTATTAGCAATCTGTTATTTTTAACACAGACTTTTTTTTTTCTGAATTCAGAAAATGATACCTAACTTCCTATTAGAAACTTCTCTTAGCACCTTTTAGGCAATAGAGTACAAATTTAGCTAATCCCTGCCTTCTTTCTTTCTAAAGACAAAATTCTGAATTCAAATATAAGAAGACCTTTTTCTTTCCTTTTTTTTCTTTTCTTTTTTTTACCCTATAGTCAAATTGTTTAGCAATAATCTTTGGAGCTCTGATGGGCAAGGCAAATATTTCTAACTTCTTCCCACTGCTGGAAGTAGACACATTCTTATACTCTAAGTTAACTTTAGAGGTCATTTTTGAAAAATAATAACAGCAATCTCATTTCCAATTAATGGGTTTGAGAAATTAAGTGAAAATAAATACATTGGGTTATTCTGTATGTTTGATAACAAATAGGAAATTATTATATAATTTATTAGTACATAATCTGCTTATGTTGTGTTTATTTTTAAGAACCAATCAACCTTTGCTTCAAGAACCTCGTGCCACCAAGTTTATAAACCCAGGGTTTCCCTGTTATGTCAGAAAAAGCACTAGTAGTTTGCTTTTTGAAAAATTAATCACTTTCTAATTTCTCTTAAGCATTTCATCATTTTATCAACTGTTCTCTTATTTTACAAGATAATTTAGACCACCTTTGTATGCCAAGATTTTTGTTCATGAGGCAGTTAAAACAACACAAACATACAGAAGCACAAGTAAACTATTTCATATCATTATTGATATCATAAAAGGCTTGAAGAAACAAGGAAAACCTCTGATTTAAATACTATTTAAACATTAGGCTCCTTAATTCAATTCTACCTTCTTTTTAGCATGAAAAAAGGGCAGCAAATACTTCTATCTACATGATATCAAAATCTATATAAACAATATAAAAGAGACAACTGATTTAATAGCCTATGATAAAAAACCAAAACATGACTGAAATAACTAAATTTTGTAAGTTATATGACAAACTCCTTCACTTTTTTCCTCCAAAATATTTTACTGCATATTTCTATTTTTTTTAAGATTTTATTTATTTATATATTTGACAGACAGAGATCACAAGTAGGTAGAGAGGCAGGCAGAGAGAGAGGACGAAGCAGGCTCCCTGCTGAGCAGAGAGCCGGATGCGGGTCTTGATCCCAGGACCGTGAAATCATGACCTGAGCCAAAGGCAGAGGCTTTAACCCACTGAGCCACCCAGGCACCCCTGCATATTTCTAATTAATTATATAATGCTGATAAGAATTTCAAAGTTTTTAATGGAAATTAGTTAGCTATAATCAATATATAACACCACAGGTAAGTTCTGCTTATCCCATTACAATTGGAAAACTTGTCATATGCTTATCCTGTGGCTTATTCAAGTGGCTGTAGCACATGATGTTCTAGGATTGACAATTCCAGCAACATTGTTAAGTTTTAACCATCTAGGATGGTGTGTGGCCCAGGAAGTGGTGCACACTTTTCCTTAACAATTTCTAAACAGAAACTTATAGACCTTGTGAAGTAATTACCATTAATTTGAAATTACTGACAAGTTGAATGGATGAATTATGTGATGCTATTTGGTGCTTGCCTTTATAAGTAACAAAAAACTAAATTAATTAACAAAAAAAAAACCACTTTCATGTCCTATATTAAATAAATGGCACATTACAATTTGAGGTTTACAAAGTAGTTTTTTAACTGCTTTTGGGAATTTAAAATTGTTTAAAATACTATTTATGGACTTGCTAGGTTCTGGTGAAGTCATTAAGACAATATAAAACTATTAAATTGGGGGGAGTGCCTTGGTGGCTCAGTTGGTTAAGCATCTGCCTTCACCTCAGATCATGATCCCAGGGTCCTGGGGTCAAGCCCTACAGCTCAGTATCCACTCTGAAGGGAATCTGCTTCTCCCTCTTCTTCTGCTTTTCCCCCTGCTTGTGCTCTCTCTCTCTCTCTTTCAAATAAACAAAATCTGTACAAAAAAAAATACAAAAACAAATTATTAAAACATACTTAGCACAAAATTTTATAATGAAATTGTTAATATTTTTAAGTATTTATATCTTGATAACCTGATTTTACTCACAATCTCACAGTTCATTGTTTGAAATAATAGGGTTTTAAGAAACTATATTAAAGAATAATTATACAAATGTAAAATGTGTTTACATGAGGGAGGAAAACATTTCAGTATGGAATAAACTGCATTTATCAATGTGTCAGTGCCATAAAGTCAAAATGTGATTTTTCCATGGAATGTTTAAAATAAATGTCTTTTTTGAAACCATAGATCTTGTCAAATAAAACCATTTCCAGTCAAATCAATTAATTAGTGTCTCTTGAAATCAGTTAAGGTGCTGTCACCTCTGTAGTTTCTGTATATTTTCTGATACATATCTAATATAAATTTGATCGATTGAAAGATAATACCTGTCAAACAAATCTGGTAGAAACAAAATTAAGAAAATGAAAAAAAAAAATGTCCTACTTCAGCAAAGTGGCTCAGGTCTCGACAAAGCCAAGGGGCACATAACACATAACCATTTAGAGCAAAAAAACTGAATTTCAACCAGGGGAGGAGAATCATCTTATAAATGATTAGAAAGCTAAAATAAAAATGGTGAAAGGCATAAAATAATGGGTGAATATAAAGAAAAAAAAAAAAAAAAAAAGAAAGGATTTAGAGACTTACGTATAGTGTATGATATAGGAATTTCAGGTAACTTAATTGGACTATGATGACCTGAATGAATTTTAAACTATGTGATATGAAATAAAGGCAAGTATTCATTAAATTAGAAATTAGAAAATACACATCAGTATAAAACTTTGAAAGGCAAGCCTAGTCTGTATGGTTGTATTAGACACCTTAAGGACATATGTAAAACTGATATGCTCCACATATCTTCTCCTTGATGTCATGTTAATTTTACATTTTACTTCTTTACAGAGCTTGCTGATTTAAACACAGGCATATAACTGCTCCCAGCATAGTCAGGCAGATCATTTCTATTGCAATGCGAAGTGATGACAATAAGATAGCCTGACAATGTTTACATGTGGTGTAAATTAAAATATGTGAAACTGTATCCAGTGTGGGAGGCATATTTTATGTCATATATATGTCAAAAATGTAATGTCAATATTGTAACATGTCACCTACCCATCATTTTTCACCTATCTATGCAGGGCAAAATAATCATGAATAATCTGAGAGAAGTGAGTATTTTGGATAGCTCCAACAGATCTAGTCTTATCCTAATTTTCATCTCAAGTTCTTTTTCTTTTCAATTTTCATAACTAGAAACACTAGCTGCTGCTTTAGTAATCATAAATTCATATTAATATCCATATCATTTTAGAGTCCTATGCAGCTTAGAATGGTTGGGGAAATGCAAGGCCAGAGACTTGATTTGCAGGGCCTAGTGTAAAATAGAAACATGATAGAAAATAGATTCCTTGTTAGAAATTTTCTATTCAAAGTAATAAATATAAAACCTTTGCTATCCTTCTTTGATTTGTTTTGCAAATTGTCATTGTGATTTTAATTTGTTTTTTAATGTCACTTTAGGTATGGAAAAAAAAATTAAATCATTAGCATAAATTTTACCATAGCCTTTATATTGGCTAATTGCAGTTTTAAAATCCCTGAAATTATATAATTTGTGTTTTATAGCTTACACATGCATATGTATTTTATATGAACAGGGGAAACATTGTAGAACTTGAACTCAATTGCCTATATTCAGTTCTTGATATGTGTATGTTATACCAACACTCTCTACCTTTGGCTTACTGATAAGTAAGGAAGGACTGAAATAAAAAGGAATTCTGTATCGCCCTATCTTTCTTTTTCCTCTATGTCATTATTTCACTCTTTAAAAAAAGGGGAAAAAATCTGCATAATATATGTTATTTGATTTATTTTGTAGAATTGAAATATTCTGCTTTGGGCACCTGGGTGGGTTAAAGCCTCTGCCTCCGGCTCAGGTCATGATCCTAGGGTCCTGGGATAGAGCCCTGCATAGGGCTCTTTGCTCAGCAGGGAGCCTGCTTCCTCCCCTCTCTCTTTCTACCTGCCTCTCTGCCTACTTGTGATCTGTGTCAGTCAAATAAATAAATAAAATCTTAAAAAAGAAAAAAGAAGCTTCACCATACATACACACACATACACAGATTCTCTTAGACAAAAAGCAAAACTATTAAGTGTATAATATTAAATTTTTAAAATATTTTTAAATTTCTTAACATCAGTAAAATGTTAAAATTAAAATCAGTAAGATTTAAATAAAACTAGTCTTTGACAGTTGAAGAAATGAAAGTAAGGGGATGTAACTGCATTTGAATAGGATAAGCATAGAAAATGATGCCAACAACCTAACACATCAGTTGTATTATCAAAGACAAGGAGGACAATATGAGGGAGAAATATACAGAGATAGAAGGGAGATAGGAGAGAACTTTATATATTTAAAGTTAGTCAAGAAAGAAAGTTGGCTGTTCCTCTAAGATCAATTGAATGATGAATGTGCAGATTTCTATTTGCAACTGCATCACAAATGCTCATATATGTCAACAAACAAGTAAAACAGATGTTATCTAAGTCACCTATGGAGCCAGGAACAGATGGGCTAGATGTGTTGTGTAAGAACAAAAATGCACCTGAGCTGTGATCTCACAGAGTAGGTTCCCATTGACCAAACCTATTTTACAGTAGGACAAAACTTACTAAAAAGAAGACAACAAAATAAGATTGAAGCTGACAAAGCAGTTTGCCTGTGGTCAGAAAGAAAAAAGCTGATACACTGGCAAAATCTATAGTGATAGAAGGATAAAAACATAGATGAAGGACTGTACCTGGAATATTAAGTATTTATAAAATAGTGAATAAGTGATCATTTATTGTTCATTATGACACATATTTTGATAACATTCTAGCATAAAAATATATAATTACCAAAAATCCTGTCTATTTTATATCTGTCTGAAACTGTGTAATGCCTCCAAAGCTAATATGCTTTTTTTTAAAAATGACATAGTATACCATCCAGGAAAATATGAATGGTATAAGAATTATGCATACCCACAGATATGTATATATTTCTTTCTTAGAAAAAAATCTAGCAGATTACAATGAAAATACATGCTATTATTCATTTTTATAATTTTTATACATTAAAATATAAATAAATTAGTAATCACAGGAAGAAAACAGGCTCTTTCATCTACTTTTTACCTTTGACATAGCAATTGCCCTTGATCAGAGGTTTTCATATCACTTTCTGCTTCATATGTCCATAGTTCTATAGTCTACAAAATATTATACTCTCTCTGATGTTTCCAGGAAACCACCTTCTCCCAGGCTGGCACAAGTCAAGGAGTTCTTTGAGTCCTTTCAGGACATCTCCCAACACGGGGATTTCTCTATCTGGAACTGCAGGGTTAGAGTTGTCCTCCAGCTAAATCTAGATATTAAAGTCTACAAAGAACAATTCCATCCATCCCATGGGTTTTTACAATGACCCTCCCATTCTCTCAAAGGCAGAAATTCTCCCAGATCACCATCAGCCACACTTACTTTTACAATGCCTAAAAAATGCCCTGAAAAGATGTATCTCACAATTTATTGTCCTCAGCCTCCCAAATATTGTCTAGAGATAAGGATATGTCAACAACAAACTCTATCCTTATTCTGCCTCCTCAATATTATGACCACCTTCTTGTTCTGGTAGAACTTGAAATTTGAACTAGTATAAACATGTAAGCTTTTACTGTCCCTCAACTTCACCTTCTTCCCACCAATAATAGCTAAAAAGACTGGAAAAATATCAGGAAATCACTTGTATTCATTTTTTTTTAAAGGAGGAAAATTCTGGAAGAGACTGGAAACTGGAAAGAAAGGAATAGCACAGCATGCATTACTCATTTTTTAAGGCTTTATTCTGGGGATAGAATAAAGTCAGGTCTACTACTATATCTAAATTGGCTTTTAAAAAGTCTTTTGGTTTTTGAACCTCTTTTTATCCCCTTTCTCCCCCCTCAAGATTTGGGATTTCTTCTGATTTGGTTAAAGCATATTTTCCTGGGGTTGTTGCCACCCTTTTAGTATTTTACTTGCTCTTTCTTATACTCTTATCTGGACAAAATGACAAGGCGGAAAAATTCACCACAAAAAAAAAAAAAGAACAAGAGGCAGTACCGAAGGCTAGGGACCTAATCAATACCGACATTGGTAATATGTCAGATCTAGAGTTCAGAATGACAATTCTCAAGGTTCTAGCCGGGCTCGAAAAAGGCATGGAAGATATTAGAGAAACCCTCTCGGGAGATATAAAAGCCCTTTCTGGAGAAATAAAAGAACTAAAATCTAACCAAGTTGAAATAAAAAAAGCTATTAATGAGGTGCAATCAAAAATGGAGGCTCTCACTGCTAAGATAAATGAGGCAGAAGAAAGAATTAGTGATATAGAAGACCAAATGACAGAGAATAAAGAAGCTGAACAAAAGAGGGACAAACAGCTACTGGACCACGAGGGGAGAATTCGAGAGATAAGTGACACCATAAGACGAAACAACATTAGAATAATTGGGATTCCGAAGAAGAAAAAAGAGAGAGGGGAGCAGAAGGTATACTGGAGAGAATTATTGGGGAGAATTTCCCCAATATGGCAAAGGGAACGAGCAACAAAATTCAGGAGGTTCAGAGAACACCCCTCAAATCACTAAGAATAGGCCTACACCGCGTCACCTAATAGTAAAATTTACAAGTCTTAGTGATAAAGAGAAAATCCTGAAAGCAGCCCGGGAAAAGAAGTCTGTAACATACAATGGTAAAAATATTAGATTGGCAGCTGACTTATCCACAGAGACCTAGCAGGCCAGAAAGAGCTGGCATGATATATTTAGAGCACTAAATGAGAAAAACATGCAGCCAAGAATACTATATCCAGCTAGGCTATCATTGAAAATAGAAGGAGAGATTAAAAGCTTCCAGGACAAACAAACCTGAAAGAATTTGCAAACACCAAACCAGCTCTACAGGAAATATTGAAAGGGGTCCTCTAAGCAAAGAGAGAGCCTACAAGTGGTAGATCAGTAAGGAACAGAGACAATATACAGTAACAGTCACCTTACAGGCAATACAATGGCACTAAAATCATATCTCTCAATAGTTACTCTGAATGTTAATGGGCTAAATGCCCCAATCAAAAGACACAGGGTATCAGAGTGGATAAAAAAACAAAACCCATCTATATGTTGCCTCCAAGAAACTCATTTTAAGCCCGAAGACACCTCCAGATTTAAAGTGAGGGGGTGGAAAAGAATTTACCATGATAATGGACATCAGAAGAAAGCAGGAGTGGCAATCCTTATATCAGATCAATTAGATTTTAAGCCAAAGACTATAATAAGAGATGAGGAAGGACACTGTATCATACTCAAAGGGTCTGTCCAACAAGAAGATCTAACAATTTTAAATATCTATGCCCCCAACATGGGAGCAGCCAACTATATAAACCAATTAATAACAAAATCAAAGAAACACATCAACAATAATACAATAATAGTGGGGGACTTTAACACTCCCCTCACTGAAATGGACAGATCATCCAAGCAAAAGATCAGCAAGGAAATAAAGGCCTTAAACGACACACTGGACCAGATGGACATCACAGATATATTCAGAACATTTCATCCCAAAGCAAGAGAATACACATTCTTCTCTAGTGCACATGGAACATTTTCCAGAATAGATCACATCCTCGGTCCTAAATCAGGACTCACCCGTTATCAAAAGATTGGGATCATTCCCTGCATATTTTCAGACCACAATGCTCTGAAGTTAGAACTCAACCACAAGAGGAAGTTTGGAAAGAACCCAAATACATGGAGACTAAACAGCATCCTTCTAAAGAATGAATGGGTCAACCGGGAAATTAAAGAAGAATTGAAAAAAATCATGGAAACAAATGATAATGAAAATACAACGGTTCAAAATCTGTGGGACACAACAAAGGCAGTCCTGAGAAGAGGTACAAGCCTTTCTCAAGAAACAAGAAAGGTCTCAGGTACACAACCTAACCCTACACCTAAAGGAGCTGGAGAAAGAACAAGAAAGAAACCCTAAGCCCAGCAGGAGAAGAGAAATCAAAAAGATCAGAGCAGAAATCAATGAAATTGAAATCAAAAAAACAATAGAGCAAATCAACGAAACTAAGAGCTGGTTCCTTGAAAGGATTAATAAAATTGATAAACCCCTGGCCCGACTTATCAAAAAGAAAAGAGAAAGGACCCAAATAAATAAAATCATGAATGAAAGAGGAGAGATCACAACTAACACCAAAGAAATACAGACTATTATAAGAACATACTATGAGCAACTCACCGCCAACAAATTTGACAATCTGGAAGAAATGGATGCATTCCTAGAAACATATAAACTACCGCAACTGAACCAGGAAGAAATAGAAAGCCTGAACAGACACATAACCAGTAAGGAGATTGAAACACTCATTAAAAATCTCCAAACAAACAAAAGCCCAGGACTAGATGGCTTCCCGGGGGAATTCTACCAAACATTTAAAGAACTAATTCCTATTCCCCTGAAACTGTTCCAAAAAATAGAAATGGAAGGAAAACTTCCAAACTAATTTTATGAGGCCAGCATCACCTTGATCCCAAAACCAGACAAGGATCCCATCAAAAAAGAGAGCTATAGACCAATATCCTTGATGAACACAGATGCGAAAATTCTCACCAAAATACTAGCCGATAGGATTCAACAGTACATTAAAAGGATTATTCACCATGACCAAGTGGGATTTATTCCAAGGCTGCAAGGTTGGTTCAACATCCGCAAATCAGTCAATGTGATACAACACATCAAAAAAAGAAAGAACAAGAACCATATGATACTCTCAATAGATGCTGAAAAAGCATTTGACAAAGTACAGCATCCCTTCCTGATCAAAACTCTTCAAAGTGTAGGGATAGAGGGCACATACCTCAATATCATCAAAGCCATCTATGAAAAACCCACCGCAAATATCATTCTCAATGGAGAAAAACTGAAAGCTTTTCTGCTAAGGTTAGGAACACGGCAGGGAAGTCCATTATCACCACTGCTATTCAACATAGTACTAGAAGTCCTAGCCTCAGCAATCAGACAACAAAAGGAAATTAAAGGCATCCAAATCGGCAAAGAAGAAGTCAAACTATCATTCTTCACAGTTGATATGATATTATATGTGGAAAACCCAAAAGACTCCGCTCCAAAACTGCTAGAACTTATACAGGAATTCAGTAAAGTGTCAGGATATAAAATCAATGCACAGAAATCAGTTGCATTTCTCTACATCAACAACAAGACAGAAGAAAGAGAAATTAAGGAGTCAATCCCATTTACAATTGCACCCAAAACCATAAGATACTTAGGAATAAACCTAACCAAAGAGGCGAAGAATCTATACTCAGAAAACTATAAAATACTCATGAAAGAAATTGAGGAAGACACAAAGAAATGGAAAAATGTTCCATGCTCCTGGATTGGAAGAATAAATATTGTGAAAATGTCTATGCTACCTAAAGCAATCTACACATTTAATGCAATTCCTATCAAAGTACCATCCATCTTTTTCAAAGAAATGGAACAAATAATTCTAAAATTTATATGGAACCAGAAAAGACCTCAAATAGCCAAAGGGATATTGAAAAAGAAAAAAAAGTTGGTGGCATCACAATTCCGGACTTCAAGCTCTATTACAAAGCTGTCATCATCAAGACAGCATGGTACTGGCACAAAAACAGACACATAGATCAATGGAACAGAATAGAGAGCCCAGAAATAGACCCTCAACTCTATGGTCAACTAATCTTAGACAAAGCAGGAAAGAATGTCCAATGGAAAAAAGACAGCCTCTTCAATAAATGGTGTTGGGAAAATTGGACAGCCACATGCAGAAAAATGAAATTGGACCATTTCTTTATACCACACACAAAAGTAGACTCAAAATGGATGAAGGACCTCAATGTGAGAAAGGAATCCATCAAAATCCTTGAGGAGAACACAGGCAGCAACCTCTTCGACCTCAGGAGCAGCAACATCTTCCTAGGAACATCACCAAAGGCAAGGGAAACAAGGGCAAAAATGAACTATTGGGATTTCATCAAGATCAAAAGCTTTTGCACAGCAAAGGAAACAGTTAACAAAATCAAAAGACAACTGACAGAATGGGAGAAGATATTTGCAAACAACATATCAGATAAAGGACTAGTTTCCAAAATCTATAAAGAACTTAGCAAACTCAACACCCAAAGAACAAATAATCCAATCAAGAAATGGGCAGAGGACATGAACAGACATTTCTGCAAAGAAGACATCCAGATGGCCAACAGACACATGAAAAAGTGCTCCATATCACTCGGCATCAGGGAAATACAAATCAAAACCACAATGAGATATCACCTCACACCAGTCAGAATGGCTAAAGTCAACAAGTCAGGAAATGACAGATGCTGGCGAGGATGCGGAGAAAGGGGAACCCTCCTTCACTATTGGTGGGAATGCAAGCTGGTGCAATCACTCTGGAAAACAGCATGGAGGTTCCTCAAAATGTTTTAAATCGAACTGCCCTATGACCCAGCAATTACACTACTGGGTATTTACCCTAAAGTTTCAAATGTAGTGATCCAAAGGGGCACGTGCACCCAAATGTTTATAGCAGCAATGTCCACAATAGCCAAACTATGGAAAGAACCTAGATGTCCATCAACAGATGAATGGATAAAGAAGAGGTGGTATATATACATAATGGAATACTATGTAGCCATCAAAAGAAATGAAATCTTGCCATTTGCGACAACATGGATGGAACTAGAGCGTATCATGCTTAGCAAAATAAGTCAAGCAGAGAAAGACAACTATCATATGATCTCCCTGATATGAGGAAGTGGTGATGCAACATGGGGGCTTAAGTGGGTAGGAGAAGAATCAATGAAACAAGATGGGATTGGGAGGGAGACAAACCATACGTGACTCTTAATCTCACAAAACAAACTGAGGGTTGCTGGGGGAAGGGGGGCTGGGAAAAGGGGGGTGGGGTTATGGACATTGGGGAGGGTATGTGCTTTGGTGAGTGCTGTGAAGTGTGTAAACCTGGCGATTCACAGACCTGTACCCCTGGGGATAAAAATATATGTTTATTAAAAAAAAAAAAAGTCTTTGGTTCAGATGAACAGAGACTAACCAGGAACAACCATAGCCCCTACATGTGAGAAGGGAATATTAGAAAGGAGAATTGCAAGAGTAGGGAGCCCTAGATTCTATGTTATAAGCTCTGCCCAATTCTTTGTGTGGCCCTGGGACCAGAATTTGAAGGGCAGAATGAGATTTGATAAAAATAAACTGAGGAAATAATGAATAAGAAGGATATATCATATTCAACTACATACAACAGTTGAGATTGAGAAATGTCTATCTAAAAGACATAAGTCTAACTTTTTTCTCTAATATATGGTCAGTGTGTAGGTAATTTAGAATGTGTACATACTTTATTTATACATATAGTGCTTCTCATTAACAGGTTTTGAATTATTTTCCTGTGGTTGATAAATGTATAGAATACATTTACAAGTATAACTTGTATAATTTTAGATCATAAATCCTAAACCTACTATGTTCAAAATACAGTTCTATACATTTTGAAATCATTAAAAAGTGCTAAATTTCTATAAGTTGCATGCCTCTAGTTGAGCAATTAAAGAATATACCTGTGGAAAAGTATTTATAATTAACAGCTAAATACACAGATTGAAAAGGGAAATCTACAAAGACAGACATTTTAAATTATTTTATGCATCATTATAAAAATAAAATTGAAAACATTTCAAATTTGGAGGAAGATGGGAGAAACACATAACTATATAACTGAGATGGATGCAGTTGATTTTTGTATTAATGATCTGTACCATCTTCCCAAACTACCTTTAAAGAATGTTTTAGGCAACTTAACACTGTAAATATATTCAGTAGTTCTATAGATAAATCTGGAATTATATAAAAATGAAGGTACAAGATACACATGTAAGCTATACACATACATAAATTATGCATATATATATATTAATAAATTTGAATATTTGTGGCTCTACAAAAACTTATTAAAAGTTAAATCAAGTGTTACATTATGTTTTACTTCTATTAGTTTATATTATAGGTTTTATAAATTTAATGTACTTATTTTATTAAGATAAAGTTTCATAGTCCTTCCATGAATTAGTATTAATAATAAGTTCACACAGAGGACCCACTTCTATTTTTCAACAAAAATTCCTATGTCTAGTGTGATAGAACTTGATAATGAATATCTACTATGTGATACCTACCTAAAAGTTCCATTTCATCTGGTACTTAATCCAGAAAGTATTGTCTGTCAAAGGAAGAAATAAAAGATAAAGGAAAATAGGAATGAGGAAAAGAAGAAAAGGAAAAAGGAGAGAAAAAAGGAGGGAGAGAGAGAAAAGGAAGGAAGCAGAAAAGGAGAGAGTGAAGAAGACTGAAAATTGGTATTTAATTACTGGTATTTAGTTCAGGCTAGTCTACTTCTGAAAAAATAACTGATATATCAAAAACTATTTTTCCATTTTTATATATTTTAAAGAGAATATACAGTAAATACAGAGTAAAAAATAGAAACAACATTCACATGGCAAGCCAGTTAATCATCATTTGTTTCTTTTGATTTCACAATTAATTTGAATGACTGAGAAAGCAAGCAATGTTTTTGTCAGTCAGAATTGAGCTGGGAAGAGATTATACAGTCTCCCTAACCTCTGAAACAGAATTAAATTTGGTTTCCTAAGGTTTGCAATGAGCTGAATACAAGTTAAGCTGAAGTTGAATACAATTTAAATGACAGTTGAAAGTGCAAGCTAGAAGCAGCATGTTGCCTAAATAAATCAGTAACCTTATAATCAGGCACTACTTGCACTTTTCAAAGGCCAATATCATTACTTCACAATTGGTATGATTTTCCTCTCCAGTAAAATTTACAATTTTTTTCAAGTGCAGATTGTAAGAACACTTAGAAAGACAATGTTCAAGGCTATTTTTCACCATATAATCTTCTTGATTGAGGGTTACCTTTAGCTCTTTCAAACTCTTCATCTTGAGAGATTTAGTCATTAGGAAGGTGTTGAAACTTTTAAAATTTAGTTTGTCAGGGTAACATACTGACTTTTTTACTCCAATCCAACTTAGTTCTAGAAATTTAATAGAAAATCACCCTCAATGTAGGCAATTTAAATATATCATGGTCTTAGAATTTCATTGGTTTAAATTGTTCTGTCCAAAGCTGTAAAATAGAACTATAAAAAAGGGAGAAGAATTGACAACTTTTGAGCATGTGCTATCTGTCAACTATTTTGCTGAGGATATTTCATATAATGTTTCATTTAATTCTCTTGTGGTTTTTTTGTTTGTTTGCTTCATTTTGTTTTGTTTTTTGGTATTGGTATAAACTCTTGTTTTTTTTATGTTGAAAATACTATATCACAATGAATACATTATATCAACTTAATATTACTGAGATGAAAAACAGAATATATTAGAAATATATGAAGGGGTAAAGATCAACCCTATGCCATTACCTAGAATTTGCTACATATTCCAAAAACAAAAATTTTTAACAGAAAAATCAAACAAGCCATTTAGATTTTAACAGCACCTTAAGATCCCAAAACAGTCACTTATCTTTCTGTTCTGTTACTTAATTTCACACTTTTCAATCAAAATTTTTACCACTGTCAATGATAGGTAGATAAAAGATTAAAAACAGTATGACAATTTCATAATTTTAATTGTTACAGATTTAAGTACTAAATAAACCTAAGTAGAAGCATCAGAAAGTCATTATCAAAAGTGATAGAGGGAGGCAGTTCAAAATGGTGGCATAGTAAAATTCTGAATTTACCTCTTCCCATGGACACAACAAATATACAGCTACATAAGGAATCATTTCCTCTGAAAAAGACCTAAAGCCTAGATGAATAGTGCCTCCACAACAAAGGATAAAAGAGTCACATCAAAATAGGAAGAGAAGTAGAGTTATAGTAACTCCATAACCCCAACTCCAGGTATGGTGACCCATAATATGCAGGGATCTTAAAAAACAAACAAACAAAAAAACAAAACTTTTCCCTCAGAAACAAGAGGTTTATAGACCACTTCCAGCACCCTAACCCTTGGGACCTGTATTAGAAAGACAAACTCCCCAAACATCTTTGAAAACCAGCAAAGCTGGTATCACTCACCTCAAGACTCAGTGCAAAAGCAGCAGGTTGAAAAAGCACCTAAACCATATTTGAAGGAGACCAATTTCTTAATCTTAATCTTAAAACATCTGCAGGAGAGGTAAAAATGTATTGAGACTCCCTCTCTACTCACAAAGGCACTAGTGGGCTTTTTTTTTTTTTTTTTTTTTTTTTTTTTTTTTTTTTAATATAAGCTCTCTTTCTACTTTGCTAGAACTCGTGTTTTCAGGTGTTGTTTTGGTATCCTCTTGTTAACCTTCCAGTTCCAGTGAGTGTGTCCCACCTCTCCATAACAACTTGCCATGGCCCTACCACAAGAAGTCAGGTACATGTCTTGTTTTGCTACTCCATTACTTAAGGGTTCCTATGCTACCCAGGGCCCTACCACAGATAGTAGTTATGTAAAGCCCATAAAGGGGATAATCCTATAGTGTCTGGCTCAAGTGGCCAGAGAGAATTGTACTTCTGGGACACAAGGGAGATCTCCTACACAAGTCTACTTCTCTAAGACTAAGAGAAATAGATGTTTCACTAAATATATAGAACAAATGCAGAGAATCAAACAGGAAAAAAGAAACCTGATAAAATCTAAGACCTTAATGAAAAGGAGATAAGTAATCTACCTGACAAAATGCTCAAAGTAATAGTCATAAAGATGCTCACTTAATTAAAAAAAAAAAAATAATGGATGAACAAAGTAAGAACTTCAACAGCAAATAGAAAATATAACAAAGTACTAAATTGAAGTAACCCAGCTGACAAATACAATAAAATGAACTAAAAAAACACACTGGAGGGGTTCAACAGCAGACTAGATGGAGTAGAAGAATGATTAGTGAAAAACAGAGCAATCACCCAAACAAAGCAGTAAAAAGAACAAAAATATTTAAGAAGTGAACAGAGGTTAAAGTACATATAGAATAACATCAAGCAGAATAAGATCATCATGATAGGGATCCCAGGTAGAGAAGAAAGAGAGAAAGAAGCAGAAAACTTATTTAAAAAACAGTGGTTCAAAACTTCTCTAACCTGAGGAAGAAACAGATTTAATTCCAGTAGGCCCAGAGAGTTTCAAATAAGATGAAGCCAAAGAGATCTATACCAAGATATATTGTAATTAAGATGTCAAAAATTAAACATAGACAATCTTAAAAGACCAAGGGAAAAGGAAATTGTTACATATAAGGGTGCCTGTGTAAGCCAATGAGGTGATTTTTTTTTTTAGCAGAAATTTTGCTAACCAGAAGGGAGTAGCTTAATATATTTTAAGTGCTGAAATGAAAAAACTTCCAACCAAGAATATTATACTCATCAAGGTTATCATTCAGAATTAAAAGAGAGAGTAAGAGTTTACGAGACAAGCAAAAGCTAAAGGCATTTATCACCACTAAACTGGCCAACAAGAACTAAGAAGAGGCTTCCTTATATTGAAGAGAAAGTACTCACATGTAATAAGAGAACATCTGAAAATAAAAACTTCACAGATACAGGCAAATATATAGTAAAGATAGGGGATAGCCACTTAAAAAGCAAGTACGAATGTTATAACACAAGAGTAATACAATTAACTATATTTACAATAATTAGTTAAAAGTTACACTCAATAAAAACATACAAAATTCAATATAAAAAACCTGACATTTGAAGCAGTGAGAAAAATAGTTTTTAGAATACATTTAATCATATATATTATATATACATATTATGTATTTAATGTGATCTCAGGATAACCACAAACCAAAAATCAATAATAGATACACAGAGACAATGAGAAAGGAATCTAAAGTAAATACTGAAGAAAGTCACCAAACCACAAAAGAAAAGAGCAAAAGAACACAGGATTAGAGAGGAAATACCAAACAGTATGACTGACTTAAAATGGCAATAAATACATAATGATTAATAATCACTTTAAATGTAAATGTATTAAATTCCTTACTCAAAAGACAAAGAGAATCTGAATGCTTTAAAAAAACCCTATATGTTGCCTACAAAAATTTTGCCTCAGATCTAAAGACACATGCAGGCAGTGTTTGGAAAGCAGCCAGACTCATCAATTAAGTAATTCTCAATAGAATTAACTGCTGATTTCAAACTAGAGGCAATGTAGATCAGAGGGCAGTGGAATGATGTATTCAAAATGCTGAATGAAAAGAAACACAGTCAATCAAGAGTTCTATAACCAGCAAGGTTATCCTTCAAAATGAAAAAGAAATTAAGAAATTCCCAGACCAGGGGGAAAAAAATAAATCCTAGAGATTACATGTTTGCATATGCACACACACACACTTTTAGAGCTAATAAACTAGTGCAAGATAAAGGATCAACATATAAAAATTAATTGCATTTCTCTACATTAATAACAAAGAATCTGAAAATGAAATTAAGAAAATTACTCTATTCACAATGTCATCAAAAAGAAAATATTCAGGAATAAATTAAACAAAAGAAGTGTCAGATCTTTACACTGAAAAACCATGAACTATTATTAAAATACATTAAATAATTAATAAATGGAAAGATATTCAGCAGTTATGAATTGAAATGATTGTTATTAAGATGGTCATACTCCCAAAATTGATACATAAATTCAAAATACTCCCTGTTAAAATTTTAACTTTTTGAAAAAAGACAAAAAAAAAAAGAAAAAAAGTTATTCTAATAGAATGACCAAAGATGTATTTTACAGATAGGATTTATAATTCAAATTGTCTGTAATATTGAGTTCCTATAAAATATGAGATTGGAAATACATGTTAAAAACATACATTATTTAATTAATCATAGACTAAGAAGACTGGTTATTTTCTGAGATTTATATGGGCATCACCGAGGAATTATGATCAAAGAAGTAGCATGCATTGACTTGAGTTTGAGAAGTATTAATTCGGCAGAGGTAAAGTATCAATTTAAAGGAATAGAGATTGTAAAGTGAATAATATTGAGATGGAGTTTACTGCAATAATCAGAAGTGGGGCAAGATAAATGAATTAGGGAACTGAAGAATAGTTAAAACCAATACAGTTAATAGAGAAAAGACAGCATTTGACAACTGAAAGGATAGTTTTGTTGGGGACTATGGAGTGGGAGGTATTTTGACTGAGGTATACAGTGGAGGCAGCTTTAAAAAATGGCCCTTCCATTTAGAAAAATAGGGTAATCAATGACCTCATAGACAACTTTGTCTGAATTCTCAACATTTCATTTCCCAACTCTAAAACGGAAAGATAAATTGCCTCCCTATCATCATATAACCCTACCAATTAAGTTTTTCTCTTTCTGTGTTTTCTGGTTTTATTAATGACTTCACCCTCTACCAAGTTCCCAAGCGAGAAAACTCAAAGTCAATATATAGTGCCGCTCTCTGTTCCACCATCATAGCTGGTCTAGCTAATCCTACATAGAAGAAAAATCTGATCTATAAACAGTTAATATTGATTTAGTCAATGTCAGAAAAGATACCTCCCACATGTGCAAAAGAAGCAACTTTTCATATCTGGAAAAATTGGCAAAAAATATGTACCCATGCCTAATTATCTTTTTAAAGAGTCCAAGAACCATATCAATAGTTTGTGCCAAGTTTATCAATGAACACTTGATTCTAGGGATACCTACTCATTCATTGAATAGTAAATCCTAATGATTGACTTTGAGAATTGAGGCCTGAATAAAACCACAAGTTCACCAATGAAAATAATTTAATATCTAATATCTCAGAATATAAATCCCCTGTTCTAGCTATAGATTTGTCTACCACATACCAATGAAATTCTTTTATTTTTTAAAGATTTTTATTTATTTATTTGATATATAGAGAGAGAACATGAAAGGGAGCATAAGCAGGCAGACCTGAAGAGGAAGAGGGAGAAGCAGACTCTCCTCTGAGCATGAAGCCTGATGGCAGTACTCAATCCCAGGACCCCAATATCATGACCTGGGCTAAACACTGTGTTAAGTGTCTGCACACTGAACTGACTGAGACACCCAGGCACTCCATCAGTGAAATTCTTGAGTTTAATTTTTATGCCTTTTATCTTTAAATTCTGAAGGTCTATTTTAGTGCCTGAAATATAAAAGATAGTCATTATATATTTATTGAATTCATACATAAATAGTTATATAATATGTTGGAAGATTATTTTGCCCTAATAAAGAAGGACTACTTATAAAAAGTGTAAAACTCTAGTTCAACACTGTTCCAGGGAGAGCATCCTACATTTAGTTATTTATGACTGCATTTTTTGATTTCACATTATTTGTATGTCATGGACAAAAGAGAAAAGGTATAACATATCAAACCATAATGTCAATATACAACTAGCTCACTATGACCACACAAATATTAATAAGGAAAAACATGAGTGAAAAATTATCATTTTGATTCACAATACTAATTATGCATTTGAATTAAATATTACCATATTATTTATCCATGGCAACTATGTAAGAGTTAATTTAGATATTATTTGAGTTCAATAATGAAAGAATAAATTTCCTCTTATGTAAATATTGTTATAGTCTTAAAAGTAGGATATGCAAATATGAACATAATTCTTAGGAAATCTAGTAAATTTTTATTGGAATTCCAATATTTTAAAAATGTCTACTGAGCATTAATTTCCTTCACAGATGTATATATATGAAAGTACCAGTTGTTATCCAATCACTTAAAGGCTTATTAGTTTCATTGAAATTATTTTTTTTGTATTGGAAAAGAAAATATGTTTACAGAAAATGTAATATTGTGAAAAGAAATTTTTTTCTTTATTACAGATAACTCTGGATGTTCAAGCCAATGTGCTGAACATTCTATAGAGGATACATTTCTACTACATATTATGTAGATGCATGCTATGAAAGTAATTGTGTTCCCCCTAAATTCATATGTTGAAATCTTATCCACCCACTGTAAATGTATTTGGAAATAAGACCCATAAAGATGCAATAAAGTTTAACTGGGGTCATAACAATGGGAAAAATCCAATAGGACTTATGTCCTTATAAAAAAAGGAAGATACCTTTCTCTGCAAGTGCATACACACACACACACACACACACATGAGAGGCCATATGAGAGCAAAGGAGGAAGGTAGCCAGTCACAAAACTAGGCAGAAAGCTTGTACAGAAACCGAATCTGTGGGCACCTTGATCTGGGATTTCTAGTCTTCAGCATTCTAAGGGGGAAAAATTTCCATTGGTTAAGCCATCCAGTCAGTGGTATTTTCTTATGGTTGCCTGAGGTAATACTGCAGAATAATAGTGATGAAGTCAATGATTCCTAGCAGTGTCTTCTCTTCTCGTCAGAGGATATTATCATATAATAATAAAGTATAATGAAATACATGTAGAAGAAAAATCATAGATCCTCACTACTTATCCCTAAATAAGAGGTAAGAATAGTTTCTCAAATAAGTAACCATTTCAAAGAAAATATTAGGATGGCAGTCTTTCTTTTCTGATAGTCACTACAGCAAGGAAAATGCAGTTATGAAAATACTTAGAGTGAGATTATCTAAAAATAAAAAGAAAGTTTATATGATCCATAAAAATAGACTGAATAAGAGGAAATGCTTCTCTCTTAAAAATAATTATTTTAAGAATAAAAAGAAAACTTGGACAATATCTAACTCAGGTTTTTAACATCAGTCAGGAGGATATGATTCTCTAAAATTAGATTAAGAAAACTTAATCTATGGGAAATAACCTGATTTTTAGGTAAAACTGTCTGGAAATGAAAATAATTATCTATTACAAATAATAATGTTAGCAAGAAACAAATACTGAGGGACGCCTGGGTGGCTCAGTTGATTGAGCAGCTGCCTTTGGCTCAGGTCATGATCCCAGCATCCTGGGATCGAGTCCCGCATCAGGCTCCTTGCTCGGTGGGGAGCCTGCTTCTCCCTCTGCCTCTGCCTGCCATTCTGTCTGCCTGTGCTCGCTTTCTCTCTCTCTCTCTCTGATAAATAAATAAAAATCTTAAAAAAAAAAAAAAGAAAAGAAAAAGAAACAAATACTGAATGTGAAGAAAAAAGTAGGAGTGTAGAAATCATGAAGTCGAGATAGGCTCCTTGAACTAAAATGAGCAAAATAAAACAAAGAAAAATATTAACAAGACAACAAAAAACTAATACCATGGTGACAGATCCAAGACAACAAAAAAATAAAACCATGGTGACAGATCCAAGAGAATCCATTTATTTACTATGGAATTACATTCAAGAAAGAAGTGCTAGAAATAATGGAAAGGGAAACAATATGAGATTTTTGAAGAAACAAAGAGATTCCTGATTTATGGAATTATAAATTTAATCTTCAAAATACTACTATGAAATAGGTATATCTGTCATGCAGATTTGAAAAATCAATGTGAGAGTTTCGAAATTTAAGAAATTTCACACACCTAGAAAGTTTTTAACGCACAATTCTAAATTATAACAGTCTCCGAAGCCTGAGTTTGTATGAAAATATTAGCGAGCAAAATTAATCACAATGTAGACCTAGTGTTTTCTAAATGAGGTTTTGCAAGAAAGATGCATGACATTAAAACTCTAATGTGTCATATATTAAAATAAAGTATTTTTTTAAAAATAGGTAATGTGTTAAATAACATTTTATGGAAACACTGTCTTACCGGTATCTTTTTTGTTTACTTTTTTTTTTTTCTCCAAAGAATTACCAGATCTACCATCAACCTTAGGGGTTAGGAGGGCTGTAAATAAGTGCTAGGTTGCCTGTGCTGAAGAGCAATCAGAGCAGAAAATGGGGCCAAGTTGAAAACATTTTAAGTAAACAAAGAGTGGCACTCTCAGTTGCATCAGGAGCTTAATCAAAGCCTCTGCCTACCATGGGCTGAACAATAAGATAATATGACCCAGGGCAACTCAGGAATCCAGGCATAAAATAAAATCAAGAGGACTCTGCCTGTATCTAGGTCTTCACACTCTCAGGAGGGATTAGAGTGTTTAAAGAAGAAGAATTTAAGCTACTAGTCCCTGGGTGAAAGTGGGACAAAATAACATTTTTCTATGATAACAGCTTCTAATACACATACACATACACCCACAGGCAGTGGAAAAGGTAAGCTCTAATTTGGTAAGGGGCCTTAGGCATAACCTTAGACATAAGTGGCTTATGTTGATCTTGGAAAACATTTGTCTAACTAGGCTAAAAGATAAAAAGAAAAAAATCTGAGAGGAAACAATAGAGGTACACTGTGCAGGGAAATAGATTTCATATCATCAGCTTAGCCAAGTTATTAAACAAATAAATAAGTGACCATGAAAACAGTATTATCACCAGGAATTAGAGGTGAGTATTCAGAGTGGCCATAATATATTAATATTGATATATTAGCAATTATAGT
Organism: Mustela erminea; assembly: GCF_009829155.1. Classification (NCBI taxonomy): domain Eukaryota; kingdom Metazoa; phylum Chordata; class Mammalia; order Carnivora; family Mustelidae; genus Mustela; species Mustela erminea. The sequence continues at coordinate 177,032,408 of NC_045614.1, forward strand.
ACTATATTATTAATTAAATATGTATTATATATAATTACTAATAATATATTAATATATGTCTATGATGTCTAGTTTTCAACAAAACATACAAGACATGAGGAGTAATTGGAATGTGTGGCCCTTAAACAGAAATAAAAGATAATAAAATCTGTTTTTGAAAGAGCCCTTTAGATTTGACTAAAGACTTCAAATGATCTCTTATAAATATGTTCAAAGAACTAAAGGTAGTATGTAAGACAGTATGATGTAAAGACAGTATGATGTTAAAGACAGTATGATGACAATATGTCATGAAATAAGGTATGCCAAAAAAGAGATAAAAATTATAAAAATAATCAAATGAGGGGCATGTGGATGGCTCATTTGGTTAAACGTCTGCCTTTGGGCAAGGTCATGATCCCAGGTCCTGGGACTGAGCCCTGTGTCAGGCTCCCTGCTCCACATGGAGTCTGCTACTCTCCCTCCCCTCCCTCCCCACTGGTGCTCTCTCTTGCTATCTCTTGTTGCCCCTGTCTCTCTCTCAAATACAGTCTTTAAAAATATAATCAAATGAAAATTACAAAGTTGAAAATTACAATAAAAAAATAAATTCACTAGAGAGACACAAAGTGGATTTAAGCTGGCAGAAGATTAGCAAACTTGAAGATAGATATTGAAGGTGACACTATCTGAAAAACAGAGGAGAAAAAAGGAGTGAAGAAAAATACACAAAACCTTAGTTTCAGTACATCAGTACATCAGTACTGAAACTAAGTACTTCAGTACATCAACATACATACAATGAAAGTTTAAGATGGACAGGACAGAGAGGAAAGGGCATAAAAATATTCAAAGAAATAATAGCTAAAATCTTTCCATATTTGATAAAGAATATTGTATACACAACCAAGAAACAATTCTAAATAAGAGAAACATAAAAGATCCACTCCCAGACACATTAGAGTCAAAATATTGACAAAGATATTGAGAAAAATGGATCATGGAACACCATATAAGGTTAACAGAAGACTTTCAACCAAAACAATGGGGAAGAGAAAGCAGCTGAAATCCATATTCAAAGTAGTGAATGTAAAAATATCTCAAACAAGAATTTTAGATCCAGCAAAACCATATTTCAAAAATACAGATAAAATAAAAACATTCAAAGATTGTCAAAACCTGAGAAAATTTGTTGCTAGTATATAATAATTCAAGAAATACTAAGTTCTTCATGCTAAAATCAAGTGATTCTAATAATAATTAAGATATACAACAAAAAACAAAGAATGCTCCTTAAGGTAATTATGTTGGTAATTATAAAATAAACTATAAAATTACATATTTTTTTCATCTTTTCTTAACTGCTTTAAAAAAATAAATCTACAAAACAGTAGGGATTAGAATGGAGAAAAGAAAGACCACATATCTAACTTCTGGGATACAGGTAAACTGCTCAGAATGAAATTTATAACTTTAATGCCTTTATTGAAAAAAAGTCATCATTCACCTAAGAAAATTTAAAATATAGAGCCAACTAATTCTAAAACACTGAAAAGTAAAGAAATAATAAAGATTAAAACTGAAATAATTGATTCTGAGTATAATATATATTATCATATATTATTTTCAATAGATAAAAACCAATAAAAAGAAATTGATCATTTAAGAAGATTGTAAAAATTTTGACATATGTTTAATTAGATAAGCCAATAACAAAATAAGACAAATTAGGGGCACCTGAGTGGCTCATTTCATGATCTCAGGGTCCTGAGATCAAGCTCCACATCACTCTCTGCTCAGCAGCTTCCCCCTCTCTCTCTCTGCCTGCCTCTCTGCCTACTTGTGATATCTCTCTATTTCTCTCTCTCTCTCTGTGTCAAATAAATAAATAAATAATATTTTTTTAAAAAATATAAACTGAGGCATATTATAAATTGCAAAAGTTTATTTGATAAAAAATAAATTCAAATTCAGCAGCACCCCACTCTAAGAGATGGAAAGGAGCTCTGAGGAGCTGTACAAAATGAAAGACTTTTGTTGGCAGAAGGGAGTAAAAACAAGAGTTATATTAGGCCAAAGAGTGAGTTGGTTATTGCAACGTAACTTTCCTATGGAAAAAAGCAGGAGTCTATCAAGTTGATTATTTAACAACTGTTGATTAGGCAATTCCTGATCCACTGGTTTAAGATTTCATTTCTGGAAGACCCAAACTATAATTAAGCTTTGGTTTCGTGACGTGGGACTTAGCATAAGAAATTTCATTTGGGGCCTACACTCTTGCTTTTTAACACTTCATAAATTTCTGTCATTTGTCTTCTGATAGCATGAAATACATAATAGTGACAAAAAAATTAAAAAGAAGTTTAATCTTTGGTCATACCTACTTTTCATTTGAGGTTTTGAATTTAGAAAGATAACATTTTATTTTATATTTTAATTTTTAGATAATTTATGTTAAAGTATAAATATAATGTTTCTGTTAAAAAAAAAAAAAGTCAGAAAAAGACAACAGGCCCCAGATGAAGTCACTTATGCTAAGGCCATGTCACCAAACCAAAGCTTGTTATCTAACCTATTTGCAATTTCAACTTTCTCCAAGACTGCAGTCTTAACTGGTCATTGTGGAATTTTCTACTCAGTAGCAATGAGAAACTCTGCTACATAAACTATTTTTTATGTCCCAAAGGACAATGTAGTAACTCACTCTTTCTTTATCCTTTCCCCCTACTGCCTATAAAAGTTTCCCATTTTATATAGTCCTTCAGAGCTTCTTTCTACTTGCTAAATGGTTATTTCCTGATTCCTAAGTCATTGAATAAAGCCAATTAGATCTTCAGATTTACTCAGTTGAATTTTGTTTTTTGACAATTCAATACTGATGTAATTTAAAAGTGGTATAGTTCTAAATATCTAATGCAAAGTTTATCTAATGAAGAAGGCAAAAAAAAAAAAACACCTTATTACAAATTGAATTTAACTCTAACCTATCAAATCCTTTTAAAAATAAATTATATGTGTGGGGATGCCTGGGTATCTCAGTGGGTTAAATCCTCTGCCTTTGGCTCAGGTCATGATCTCAGGGTCCTGGGATCAAGCCCCGCATTGGGCTCCCTGCTCAGAGGGGTGACTGCTTCCTCCCTCTCTCTCTGCCTGTCTCTCTGCCTATTTGTGATCTCTGCCTGTCAAATAAATAAATAAATAAATCTTTAAATAAATAAATTATATGCCTTAAATATCTGCATTTGTTCTTCAAAAAGCTCTAATATATAAGAAAATAACATTACAATTAGTGTTGCTTTTAATATTCATTCTGCTGCTTCATTCTGAATGTTATAAAGAGAGATGAGAGTGAACATAATGTTGAAAGAGGTAACTCTAATGCTCTCCCACCTACTTTCATACTAAGACTTGTTCATTTATCTGTTGTCTGAGAAGCTTAATTATCTCTAATGAACTCTGTTGGTATTTTGGGTTAATAGAATTTCTTCATTTCATTAAGCTTTTATGAATTTTATAAGTTTTCAAACTAACTAGGTTGGATTTATTCATGCATATGCTCAATCGATGATTTATTTTTACTTTGTTCAAGTATGACTCCAATAGGAAAGTAATTTCAAATTACTCTGTGTTTTCTGACCTTTTTACTAGTATTCTATACATAAGTATTTACTGGTTGCTCGATGAAACATGGCCAGGTACATCACATTTTGACTTGAGACCAAAGGCTGTATTAAATAGAAAGTCATAGTCTATCCTTACAGCTTTCAACCTTGCAGAAGGAGACGGACAAAGACAAGGGGAAAGAAAAAAATAGAGAGAAAAGGAACATAGCAAGAAAGACAGAAAAAAGAGAGGAACAGAGGGAGACAAAGAGAGATGCAGAGGGAACCTGAGGTTCCAAATGAATTTAAATAAATGAATTTAGGGGCGCCTGGGTGGCTCAGTGGGTTAAAGCCTCTGCCTTTGGCTCAGGTCATGAACCCAGAGTCCTGGGATTGAGCCCCACATGGGGCTCTCTGCTCCGCGGAGAGCCTGCTTCCTCCTCTCTCTTCCTGCCTGCCTCTCTGCCTACTTGTGATCTGTCAAATAAATAAATAAAATCTTTAAAAAAATGAATTTAAATAAATATATGGAGGCTCTTACTTACAAAGAGAAGGAAGGCAGATTATTCTACTTTCATCGACTAGAAGCATATTTTACTGAAAATGCTGTAAAAGAAATTAAAAAAAACAAAACAACCACAAACTAGATTTTTATGATAAAATTCATCTGAGGTATTAGTGTAAAACTGTTTATAGTAAGTAGTGTAATAATCAGTAATAATCGAGAGAGAAAGAGAGAGAACTTTAAGGATAATACTTCTTTGCTGACACTCTTCCTATCTTAGTTTTTCTTTGAGAAAGTAATCTTACCGTACTGGAGTTCTTTTATTTCATTTATTTTATTTTGATAAAACTCTACCTCTACCATTTTTTTTTAACCGTATCTGATCATTTTAGAAATAAGAGATGGAATGAACATAAGCTGCTGTACATGTTTGTGACAAGATGGATTGATTTACATGCCACATATCAATGATCTATAAGTGAATAGAAGGTACATTTGCCATAAGCCACAAGCATGGTTAAGACCTGAATATCAGTGCTGTTATAATTTTAGTGAATATATTCATAACAGAGTCAAACCTACATACAATAAAAGTTGAGTCATTTAACCATGAATGCTTATTAAGGAATTTTGGTTACAGTTCATTAGTCCTGAAGCAATTTACATTAAATTTCAGAGAGAGTACAGATTTAGATTAGCTTACACATAAAAAATAAATGACAAAAAGAAAGGGTATCTTGGATTACATTTTTACTGAAATGAAAACACACATTTTTAATTTGAAAATAAATAATCCATGAACAAAATAGAAGACTAACCCCTACAGAGATTTTGAATGAACTTATAGCTTAAAGGATTGATTGAGAAATTAAACAACCACTGTTACAATTCTGAGTATATAATATTGAGGCCATAAAGATATTTTTCTGATAAGGGCACATGAACATGAAAAGATCCCGAAATCCAGATTAGAGCCAAAGGAATTGAATAATTTATATTTCTTAGAATGACAGAATAACAGTAAATAAATAATCGAGAACCAACACAAGTACCCATTAAGAACGTTTCTAAAAGTCTGATATCTCAGTGGAATATTATAGACTTGTGAAAAAGGAAGAGATGTGAAAGCCATCAATGTGAATAAATCTAATGGGACTACAAAATATAATTAAATTTTTAGAACCAAACCTGGTTTCCAAGCCTGGCTTAGCCACATACTAGCTGTTCAGCTTTATGGATGACACTTAATCACTCCATGACACATTCTCTTTATGTATAAAATAAGAATAATCAAAGCAAGCATCAAAGATTACAGCAATGTTAGAGTATTTATGTTCATTTTAAGTATCATAGAATTGTTAGTCTTTGCTATCTCACAAATTTCTCCCAAAATACTACTGAATAAACAAATTTCAAAAGAATACACAAAACTTGTTAGCATATTGAATGTTAAAAACAAGCAAAACAATAGTAAGTATTTAAGGAATATTTATATTGTCAATATATTTTTTAAAAACAAAAGCATAATCAACTGGGGGGGACAGAAAGAAAATAGAAGTTACTGACTCGAGGGTCAGAAAGGAAGAATATGGAGCTGTCATCAATTTGCCACAGCTGCTAATTTAGAAAACAAATGGGTAAGCTTCCCTGGCCAACTCTCCATCCTGGGGATCCTGAGGGGATTCAACAAATAGAAAGTGTAGCTCCTGGTTGGGTTTGCCAACACTGTTGCTGAATAAACCCAGATAAACTCATCTTAAGAGAAGCCAATAACTCAAGAGATGAGGGTTTAGAAGAGACAAAGGGAAGTATTATTTTGGATGCTGGTAACCAGGGGAGGTGGCAGGCTTGTGCCTTAACAAGTGACCTCTCCACTGGCAAAATGGACACCTAGAGTTTTATAGAAGAGGTTAGAGGAGGTAGGTGCAAGAGAGCAGTCAGATTATGTGATCATGGATGGTGTCGATATGTGTTCAGCAAATGATCATGAGATGGGTAGGGATGTGTGAGATGTAAGTCTTCCAGTCATCCCATTCTTATCAGGGCTTTTTTGTCCTGGGGATTGGTGTGTTCTGGTCATTGGAAAATACTTTCATCAATGCCTCAAGGAAGTGTGATAAGAAGGAAGAAGAATGGGTTTCAGTTAGAACATGAATTAAGTGGTCTTGTCCATTTCTGATTTAACTATCGGGGTCAATAGTTGAGCAAGAGAGCCCATTGACAGAGGAAGGAATATAAGAGTTTTCAACAGTGTTGGTTATATTTTATTTTAATTTAAAAAATTGTAATATTTTATTTTTAAGCTAAATCGTACACAGTTGCTCAATGTTTATTGTCTTTTGAATTGTAATTATGCTATATTTTTAAAGTGAAATGAGCCACAATAATTTTGTTAACTTAAAAAAAAATAAATTACCTACAACTATTTATAAATACTACAAAATTCCACTACAATGTAAGTTAACTTTCTTAAGAGCAGAAAGTTCTGTCTACTGTTGGATCTCTAGTGCCTATGAAAGTCCCTGGCAGATAGTGGATGCTCAGTGCATATTAATGTTCCAATGAATGTTCACACCCAATAAGACCTAAATGAGACTGGAGAAAAATTATGTTGAAATTTCACTGTAACATTATCAAAAATTATTTTCTAAATATCTGAGAGATAAATGAATTTCTTCTTGATCTATATCTATTTCCTTTGACTCCCTTTTCCATGATATATTTGCCAACTCTGGTTTCATGGTCTTCCTGAGATTTGTCTCTTTTCCTTCTGCACACACAGCCCTTACTCTTATTCTTAGTACTGCCAATGCTGCACTTGAATTCATGTTCCACACTCAGGTGTAAATTCTTGTATTTGAACAATATTTTTTTAAGTTTTTTTATGATTATATTTATATATTTGACAAAGAGTACAGGTGGGAGAGGGGGCAGCAGGTAAAGGGAGAGGAAGAAGACAGCTCCCTGCTGAGCAGGAGCTCAGCTCCATCCCAGGACCTAAGATAATTACCTGAGCCTAAGGCAGCTGCTTAACCAACTGAGCCATCCAGGGGCCCCTGAGCAATAGATTTCAAGCTACACATAAGAAGTTAGGCAAACAGACTCCCCACAAACCAGAGAACAGTCTATAAATAAAGGAGAGGGAAATCATGTCCATTCATCTTATTTTTATCATAAAAACCTTCTAAAAAAGGATAAAACTCAAAGAAGCAAACATAAAAAACCAAACCAAACTAAAAAACAAAACAAACAACAAAAACCTGTTAGGGGGAAACAATGAAAATCAAAATTATTTAATTAGAAATTCTTTAAAAACACATAAGTCTCAAAAAAAAAATCTCAAAATGAGGAAATCTGCTGTTTCCAAATGTTGGATTGGAGAGAACTTTGTACAAATCTAACAAATTACTCTGTAGAAAATATAGTTTTAGCCCAGTAATCAACATTAAATTCAACTAAAAATAATCCTCAGTCTAAACTTTCTCAGGAAGTATAAGCAGCTTTGTAAGAAATAATTTATTCTTACTAGTTTATAATTGGTTATATAATTTTACAATAGATGTTTGTAAATAGAAGTTAACTCAACATGGAAAATACAAATTCCATGTCAGACAAGCAATACAGATATTAAAGAACTTAATATTCATTGAGTACTTACTATGTGTCCAGTATTGAGAAAATTACTAGCAATATAAAGATTGAGAAGTACATGGTCTCTACCATCAGATAGCTAGCCTGTAGTTTCCCTAGAAAGATAGGTAACTATAGTACTCATTGAGTGATATAAATAAGTTCCACAAAAAGCATATGGAATCCTAACAAACAAATCCTATCACAGATAGAAAAGCCCTGGAAAGAAATTCTAAGTAGATACTAAAAGCCATCAATTTTCCCAGCAAAGACTGGGGAAAAGAGGGGCAGGAGATAGATAGGAAAGGCTTTCAGGTAGATGAAATAATGCATGCAACAACACAGAGCTATCAAATCATATGAGAAGTCTGAGGAATAAATTATACATCATCAGCGTATTTGAGGCAATAATAAGACTCACTAATGAAAATTCAAATTTAAATTTGGAACTAAATTTAAAGTACTTTACATGCATAGTTTATAATTTTGTTTCTTTATAGTTAGTCTCTAGGTGATTGATAGGATATAAAACAATGTTTTGCAGCCATTGTGACCAAGGAGATTTTTCCAGCATGTAATACTTTGTATATATGCCTAATCTAAAGTTTGGATTTGTTATAAAAAGCACAAGATAAAATTAGTGAATGGAAATAATAGTCTCCTTAAGATACGTTTAAGAAAATAAATATGTTAAGTTCTATCATTAAGAGATAATCTTGAATCTATAATATTGCAGTACTGAAGTTTTCTATTATTTATACCTTCTCAAGTTTTTCTCTGTTCCTGGTTCATCAAGACCATTTTGTAAAAAGTGAACACTAGAAATGTGCTTTCCATAATCCTATCAGTGTTTTAGAAAACTAGATTTCCTGCTACATTAAAATAGAAAGCTTCATGGCATTAGTCTTGAAAATGATTTATTGGATATGACACTAAAAGTACAGGCAACAACAAACGAGATCATTTCAAAGTAAAAAGCTTCCGCAAAGCAAAACAAATAATTAACAGAGTGAAAAGACAACCTATTGGAAAAAATATATTTGCAAACTATATATCTGCTAAGAGGTTCATATCCAAAATACATAAAGAACTACTACAACTTCATGGCAGAAAAGTAAATAAGCCAGTAAAAGACAAACAAACAAACAAAAAAACACGGACAAAGGACTTGAGTAGATGTCCTCCAAAGAAGATATAAAAATGCCTAAAAGATACATGTAAAGGGGCTCAACATCACTACTCATCGGGGAAATACAAGTCAAAAGCGTAAGGAGACATTATGCCATACCTGTTAGGGTGATAATTGCTAAGGAAAACAAAAACAATAGTGAGGGTTGGGGAGGATGCCGTTAAATCGGACCCCTTGTACACTGTTGGTGGAAATGTAAACTGCTATGGAGAACAGTATCGAAGGTTCTCAAAAATTAAAAATAGAGCTACCATAAGATCAGCAATCACATTTCTCAGTACATATTCAAAGGAATTAAAATCAGGACCTTGAAGAGCTATTTGCAGTTTTATGTTTACTGTAGGAATATTCACAAATACCAAGATGTGGAAACAACCTTATAAATGAATAAAGATAATATTTTTTTATCCATAAAAGAAGGAAATTTTGTCTTCACATTTTATATTCTTACTGTCTTGCACAAGCAAGCTTTGACAGAATAAGAATAAAGCTGCTTCATTAATTCTCATATTCCTTGATAGATTAAAGTTCTTTAGAACTTCCAAATAATTCACATCCTATCCCCTGATTCTCAAAGTGTAGGATGGCTAGTGAAGACTTGAATTATCTCAATCAAAAGAATAGATGGATAATTCCTGCTGTTGGAGCTTCAGGATCTGACATTTATCCTTAGTCAGATTCTGACCTTGAACACTAATACAGATCTGCTTTCATTCTTGGGACATTATTTTTTTTTTTTATTATTTTATTCTCTTTTGAGACCCTGTTTGTAGTTCTGTAGCTTCAAATTTACAGTGAAGTTTTCTGCTTCCAGACACAACCTATCGTGTGAATCTTGTTGGCATTTTGTCACCATTAACTTCTGTCTTTTGAACTGTACCTCTTGCTTCAATCCCCACTGATTGACTCATCTTAAAGCTGCCATGTCTAATACTGGCAAAGGACAATAAGAGGACTTGTCTCTAAGGATGGTTTTTCGAGGCAGTGACATGAGTTTCTAGGAACTTGGAGAGTGACAGGAACTTAGTAAGAGACTGGAAGTAAAAGGTCAAAATAATACCAAGAACAGAACTGACTAGTCTAAATTGCTGAGTACTAAACTAGGAATTCTTATGACTATAGGGGTTAGAATGATATAGATACAGGTTCCTAACTGAGTCTTGAACAAAAATATAATATTTTACATAAGTTTGATTTATATGCTATCCCCCAGGAACATATTTGACACGGGTGTGAGGACATATCTGTGACTGTGAAGAGAACAGGCAGAGGTGTGATTGTTTCCATTTGACTCATGAGAATGCAGAGAACAGAGCTGTCTGCCTTGAGTCAAGGCTGATATTTTTAAAAGCAACTATTTATATTCCCTACATCATAGATGTAGATCCAAATGTTTTAAATACAATGCCAGTCATGGAAAAATTGAGTTATCTTATGAATTTGCAGACTTTGTAAATAGCAATAAAAATAATTGGTTAGTAATGTTTATTTGAAATAATTTATAAAGATAATAAAGCTATTTCACCCACATCTAAGATCAATAAATCAGATACTACTACTGTCCTTGATGGATATTTTTGATTCATTGATTTTTCAATATTCTAACTTTCTTTAAAACTATTGTGTTAACTCTATAAAGTTGCCATTTAAATTTGGTCTATTATATTTTATTGAAGCTACAAAAATTGGCTTTAACTACTCAGTATCTGCTTCTCTCACAAAGCAGAAGAAACAAGAAGTATGAGAATTTAATGTAAATTGCAATAATTACCAACTGCATACTATTATAAAAATGTCTTCTGTTTCTGACCTAATGTGTTTCTTAGTGATATCTTGAGTCTTGACACATTTCATGTAGGTGGACTATTAATTCCACTCTAATTTAATACTAGACTATTTTGGGATGCCATTTCTAAATACATATGCTAATGAAAATTTACTGTTTTTTGAATTATTATTCTGGTTTTATTAGTATGTACATATCTGTTATTATTATAAAGTTTATATAAAATGATCTTACATTATATTAAGACTTCAGATTTCAATCTTAGCTTTTTATTTTATGATAATAATACTGAGCTTTGGAATTTTATATGTGCCAACAGAATAACTTCTGGTTGTGCAAAACAATACACTGGAATATTTGATAAAGCATATTTATTTCATGTACTTATGAAATCATGTTAATCCACTCATGGAGATTAAAAAACTTCTTTGTTAGTTTTAATTTTTAATGTTAGTGCTCAAATATTTCAATGAATATGACCAACTATTGGAATTTGATCCAATGAAAATTTTGAAACTAAATTCTATACTAGAAACAAGCATTAGGATACCTGACTTTTATAATCTTTTTAGCTTCTTATTTTTTTAATATACTATTATTCAAAACAAAGTAAGTAGAACTGAAGCACATGTTATTTAACTTCGTGCATAAGTATGTTTTTTGTTATAAAACATAGGTGTGTAAAAATGTATGTCCTTTCCTCATATATGAATGTCACTTCATAAAAACATAATTGAATCTGCATAGTTCAGAGAATTTCTGATTCCAAAAAATGCTTTTATTTGTATTAGCTGTCAATGATATTCTTCAGTCAAACATTTGAGACCCCCACCTGCGGCGATCTTATAGGAAAAGATCCTATATCCTATAGAAATATGCTACACTTTGGAATAGAAACATAAGAATACCATGGAATCATTGGTGGGATGTTAAGTCTTAATGGTAAAACATTCTCCTAATACGTTGTATAGTCTAAATGTCCTACTTAGAATGAGAAAATATTCCTAAATGTTAACTGTGGATCATGTAACTCTGGGTAGCAGCCATAAGAAGTGTCAAAGAGTTTCCTAACATTTCATAATGACATAATAGAAACAACGGCATTTCAGTTATACCGCATGGCATTTATATACACCCTGATGGTTTGAATTTTTTATGTCTTAAGAAAAGTATGTTTTATTAACAGCAAAATAATTGTGATCAGTGGTTTATCACACGTATCAATTCTTTTAACAAACTTTGATACTAAATAATAATGATTTCTTAAACTTTACTTTGATTCACATATTTGAGGTCTGTTGCACACGCTACTTATAGCATGAATTACTTAAACACATATCTAAGTATTGCTAAGTACAAAAAATGTGTATGTAAAGAACTATACCTAAAACTTGATCTTACCAGAATATTAAAAAAACAAAAACAATGATCATTAGAGATCATGGTTCTTAATGCAAAGGTTTCATAAACAAAAAATTCATCTCTCTTATTTCAATTTTACTCATTAACTAATATGGTAAATTCTGACCCTAAATTATACCTCTTCTACCAGTATCTTAAAATACATGTGTCACCACACTGGGATTTGGCATTGAAGATTGAAAATCAATTAATTTGATCAACTCAGCAAATCTTCAAAACCTCATTATAACTTTCTTTACTTGAAATAAAGTAAACCTGGCATCACACAATGAATTGAAATATAAACAGACTGGATCCAGATGTTCAGTCATCAAGATGCAAGACGGTTTATCTGCAGGAAAGGTATGTGATTTATAAGCTTTGACTGAGAGAGCTTTAGAATGTTTAGAATTAGATCAAAGGAGCCAGGAAAATTATCAATATAAATATGCTACGCCGAGTTATTTTTTTCCCAGCCTATACCTGGAGCATTCTGTGAGTAGTACAGCAATCAAATGAACCAATAGAACTGTCTGTCATTAGTGGCTTTGCACTCATGCCCTACTAATGAAAATTGACAAAAAGACGGATAGTATGCAAAGAGGGCATAAAGGTTTGAAGTCTAAATTGAACAAATTAGCAGAGAAAGTTAATAATCTGGAAACAGCAATCGATGGCCCAAAGGAATAAACTGCTAGCACTGAGTCATTACATGAAACTCAAAGGAAATGATACACTCTAAAAATTTTGCTGCAATGGAAGAGAAAGAAGGTAAAGTTTTGCGACTTTAACTAGAAGCCAGTGAGAACTGTACTTGCTTCACAAACATCAAATTTACCTCAGGGGATAGAGAAACAAACCAGGTAGCCTATTTGAAAAATGATGATTCCAAAGTCTTTAAATTGAATGCAAGATGCAATTAGTTAATTCCTCAGGAAAGGAAGCAACAGAGTACCTTTCCTTTACTCTGGGGTTTTTAGTTTGTTTGCACCCCCCACTTTTTTTTTTTTGGTCCTGGTTTTCAGGAAAAGTCTATATGTTTTTAAGTTCACTATCACTCAATATCCAAAGTGATTTCAATTTATTATTTCAGGAATATTGGTCCAAATCAGTTTCTCTCCTGTATGATTTTCATAGTATAATAAAATTCTAAGAAAATTAGTGAATGCAATAGCAAATGGACAAATTAAAAGTGAATCTGCCCTTACAAATAGATTCTACTTTTTCAACTTTTTTTCTGGAATTATTATTATTTTAATTTATTGATTCTAGACGTAAATAATGCCCAAACGGTCTGCAAATTTTACAGGAATCATGCAGATATTTGGAATTAAGTCTTGTCAAAAAATAAACATATAAAAAATGGACTTCGTCAAAATGCCCTTTTTTGGGGATCATACTTTAAGTCCACACAAAAATCCTTCTATTTATCTGATGGTCCTTCTTCAGAGCATTCTTTGTTCTACCCAGTTCTCCTATTTGGCAACATTGTTCCATACTCTGAATAATCTGGAACTCAGAAAAAAATCTGTACAGAGAGAGGTACCTGGGTGGCCCAATAAATTAAGCATCTAACTTGGTTTCAGCTCAGGTCTTGATCTCAGGGTCAGGAGTTCAAGCCCTGTGGAGACTACTTAAAAAAAAAAAAAAAATCTGTATAATATGATATGTGATAAGAAACAGGTTCTTGAAACAGAAGTAAGAAACAGCATTCTGCATGCTAGGAATCACTGACAGCTTGGAATTACTGAAATCAGAAGAGATAATTAAAAGCTAGTAAGCTATATATTAAAATAGATACAAAAGTTTTAACCTTTGTTCCATGGTTGATGTACATCTAAAGGGTCTTACTGATAAATTTTAACAGAAGACCAGCAGGAATGACTAGTTAGAGTCACATAAATAAGATCAGAGGTTTTTTATTGGCACTTAAAGGATTGTTCTTGGGGTCTGTTAGAAAACAAAACTAAATCACAATAAAAAAGGTTGGACAGCAGAAATATTTAACAAGTTTTACAGGTGATTTTCAATGCATATTCTTTGACTCGAGTCATCACTGTTTTTGTTAAAACAATGGTTTCTCTGAGTACTTGACATTGCGCATGTCACTGCCTCCTGATGATGGATTTTGTTTGTTAGCAGGTTTGTTTTCTGTAACAAAAAACCAAAGTATTTGGGGATATTCTCCTTTGTTATTCAACACATCAGTATTTTATATACAAATATGCACATTGCAAGAAATAAACCTAAAATAATAAATAAAAAATAAAAGATAAGAGTAAAGATCACTCTCTAGTAAAGATTTTGTTTCTTATTTAAAATGTAATAAATGCTCATATGTATAAGAATTAAATAGAGGAGTAAATAAATATCTTATATTCCCTCAGAGACAAATACTGTCAACAACTTTGTGTCTTTCCATTCTTTTAGTCAAATACATTGATGTGTACACTCTGAGTTCTATGTGTGTATGTATATATATAATTATATTCTAATTGTTTTATTAAACTTTAAAGACAGCATGATATGTCCATTTATTTTCAACTAGATAGTTTAAATACACACACACAGACACACACTAAAGAATGATAGCCTTAGGAAAGAGACTAGATATATATGTTTCAAAGAAATGACCTTTCTATAAACACAGAAAACACAACCTGCATGAGAATGTATGATGATTAAGACTCGGGACAAGGAGAAGTTTGGCTTAACCTGATGATTTCTTCACAGCAAAACTAATAAAGGTTCAAATTAAATGTGTAAACATGACTCTGAGGGCAGGAGAATCATTGAATGGAAACAAAAATAAAAAATGTGTCATAACTCTCTTTAGAAAATACATCCAGTATTTGTTTATATACTAGGAAGAAGTGATTAGAGAGCTTATAGTAATTAATTGAAAATTTCTACTTACAAATTTAATAGAATATTGTTACTTTTATGACGTATTCTTTTTATTATTTTTATTAAGATATAATGTATTATTTGTCCCAGGGGTACAGGTCTCTGAATCGTCCGGCTTACACATTTCACAGCACTCACCATATCACATAACCTTCCCAATGTCCATAACCCAACCACCCTCTCCATAACCCCCCTCTCCCCAGCATCCCTCAGGTTATGAGATTAAGAGTTTCTTATGGTTTGTCTCCCTCCCGATCCCATTTTGTTTCATTTTTTCCTTCCCTACTCCTCAAACCCTCGACCCTGCCTCTCAAATTCCTCATATCAGGGAGATCATATGATATTTCTCTTTCTCTGATTAATTTATTTTGCTTAGCATAACACCCTCTAGTTCCATCCGTGTATGACACATTCTTGAAAATAAAGATACATCTATTCTATTCTTCTATCAACAATTTGTCTGACTTTATTATAATTCTACCACTATTCCATTAATATTAATTCTCTTAGCTGACTTTGGAGGTAAAACAACACTAGAAAGTATGTTGAAACAGACGGATAATACAAACATATAGCCAAAGAAGTTATGAACACATTCAACTGCTATTCTGCTTTATCTTCTGTACCAGAAGAAGGAATTTTTACTTAAAAATAGTAAGATTAAGATTGACAAGAAAGTTAAACCCTGAGATTGTTAACAGAGCATATATGAGAGCCCTGAAATCCTCAAATTATAGTTAATTTTAATTTGAAGTACAAACTTTTAGTTGACATGTTTGAACCACCCCAAGTATGTTTTAAAAATCATGTTTTGAATAAATCTTCATAATCATTATGCTACTAAATTTACTAAAGCTACTTGGGAATTTAATTAATCACAAATGGTTATTCTGTTCCTTATTAAAAAGCAAATTAATATACACTTCAGATTTGGGAATAAAGACATATGGGCACAAAATCATAAGGAAGTTTCTTTAACCTTATAGCTTACAAAAGCACAGTATTGCCAGAAAAGTCAGAATATTAGTAAAGAAAAACCAGTTTCTTACTTACAGTTAGTTTATATTTGATCATGGCATTTCAAATTAGCTTGTCATTTAAAGAAAATCTGTTTTATTTAGCATGTAATGGGATTTTATAATACTCAGTGTAATTTTAACAATTAAGAAAATTATATCCAGAGGACAATTTTGTGAAGCCCATAGACACAATGAAAACTGCATTAACTTTATCTTTTTTTTTAACTTATATAGCTATTATTTGATTTGTGTAAAATAGAAGAGAAACTATTTATAAATAATAACAAAAAAATCCCCAAAAGGAAAAACAATTATTAAGCTATTTTCTTATAAAAGAATGATGAGAAAGATGCTGTATGGTTTGTTAATGGGAACTGAGTTAGCAAGCTTCAAATTCTTTTGGAACAAAACAAATAGCCTGTAACAAATATATAGAATACTAGTTGTTTAATTTACATTGCAAATAAAGAATTTCAAACTTGAGAGTCTGTAATTCAGTAACTGTTTGACTAAATTGAACATAAACACTGTACGTTTTGTCCTATGTTTAACATGTTCTTAACATAAACATATTAGAAATAAGCATGAACTTTTCAATTTTTACTCTAAGCTGTTAGAATTATTGTTAAATGGTATTAACAAAGAAAAGTGATTTGCATGGATTTCTTCAGTGCATGTATAAAGAAGTGAATGCTTTTCATGAAAGAGGAAAAAAAACAATATGTGATCTTGTTTTTCCAACTGCCTGATAATCTACATTACTTATTTAGAATCTAACTGGAAAATCATTAAAGATTAGGTCCACTAATCATTTAAATCTACCATTGAACAGTTGAATAGGGGTAATAGTGTTTCTGTCCTTTATAATTAATGTAATAAATGCTAATTTTTGTTTAATATCTTTACTAGACTCCTGTGGGTATGTGTGTGTGTGTATGTATGAAAGAGACACATACACATTTCGTATCAATAAAACAAACATCTATAAAATTCTCTTTAGCTAATATGTGGACCTGCCTAATTATTTGAAAGTGTAAACTCCATCTCAGAGGCAAAGTCCAAATATAGTATTTGCCAACTTGGGAAAGTATTATTAAAGTTTGCATTACAAATAGGTAGAGTCAATATGCTAGGAACTCTGTAAAATTTAAGGTGAATACTTTTCAGTTTGGATCTCTAAGTTCTAAGGCAGAAGCCAGAAGAGCCCAGGTATATGTGAGACTAGAATGAAGAGTTATTAATTAAGATGCAGAATACAAAGTGGTAATATGTACAAATGATACCTTGGAATACAAACTGAGAAATAAATGCTTATTACAGAACACTAGTGTGAATATCTTAGAACAGTCTATTGTCAACAATAGTTTATCTCTTTGAGTAGGCTACTGTTACAGATACAGTGAATATTTCTTTTCCCAAAACATAATAGTGTAGGTCTTAATTTTTTAGAAGTATAAACTATTATTAAATAATTCTGGGAAAAAAATGACTACTCAAAACAAAGGTAAAACACAATTATAAAACTTAGCTTCTTATTGCTTACCCAAATGGAAAAAGAAATACCCATATCCATCAAATATTTTGTTTCTCAAGAAAGCAAGATCAAATAAAAAATACACATACCAATTTTTACATATCACATCTGATAGACTTTTGCACAGAACAGCTTTAGATTTACAGAAAGACTGAGAAGATATACTGAGTTTGCCATATACCATGTACGGTTCCTCCTATTACGTTCCTCTGACGTTACTAGGTACACATTTGTTACAATTAATGAGCTACCATTGATAGGTTATCAAAGTTCATAAGTTACTTAAATTTCCTTATTTTTTAAGCTGATGTCCTATTTTGTTCTAGCAGCCCATTCAGGATAGCACATTACATTTAGTTGTCATGCCTCTTTGGTCTCTTTTTTGTTGTAGCACTCACACATTTCCTCACTTTTGAGAGACTCGCGGTCCAAGGAATTGTACTGAGTACTGGCCAGGTATATTGTAGGAGACCCCTCTAGGGGAATTTTCCTGTTTTTCTAATTATTAGACTGGAGTTATGCTTTTGAGTATGATTACAGAGGTAAGTGTCATTTTTATCGTATCAAGATCATATACTAGCAACATGACTTGTGGTGTTATGTTCATCAGTGTTCTCCACTATAAAGTGACTCCCAGCTCCCTTGCATACTTCGCTCTTTGAAAGGAAGTCTCTATGCACAGCCCACACTTAAGGAGTAGGGAATCGTGCTCTTCTCTACATGAATTCTACATGAATTCCTAGAATTTTTTTCTAGGAAAAAAAATTGTACTCTAGGAGTACATGAATTCTACATGAATTCTACTTGAATTCATAGAATTTTTTTTTTCACTCTGGGAGATTTTTCTTTCCCATTAATTTATTCAACCATTTATTTATATCAATATGTACTCATAGATATCTCATACTGTGAGTTAGAATCCAATATTAACTCATTTGTTTTATTGCTCAATTTTTTCCATCCTTAATCCTTGGGAGCTCTTTCAGATGACTCATGTGTCTCTCAGACTCACATCCCAATGTTACAGCTTATATGTGTTATGTTCTATGTCTTATATGTCTCACCTTATGTTCAGCACAAAGTGCTCCAGACTCATCTTGTATATTCACTACTCCAGTTCTAAAAACAGGCATCCAAGAAGCTATGGTATATTTTTATTGGAAGATAGTTTTAGAAAATGAGGACTTCATTATTACTGAGGTGTCATTCTGTTAGGCCCTCTTACCTGACAGATCAAATAAGTATAGATGTATAATAACCCATGGATTCACACATATAATTATCTGTACATGTAATCATCTGTAACTATTTTAAGCTACCCACTTGTTCTTATGTTTTCTATCCTTCCTGGTCTGTAAATTTCCAGTTAGACACATGGCTCCCACTGTCTGCCTCTCTCTGCCTCCCATTCATTTTTTAAAATTCCTGTATTATACATACAAGTATCAGAATTTTTAACCCATATCCATGAGAAAAAAATTTACTAGTGAGAGTGCAGTGTTTATATGTAGTGCCGGTAGCCTTTACTCTAACATCTTCCAGTCATTTCTAAAATTCCTTAGCTCAGCACTTTTTCCACCCATCCCTTTAGGTGAGGTTGTTTCATACATTATGACACAGAATGATTCTCTTGTTACAAACTGCTTTCCTTCCTCAAATCTCTAAAGCTATTTTTTTAAATTCACATACATTATAGTTCACACTTCATAGACTTAAGTTACATGTGTTTTGACAATTTAATAATGTCATGTGTCCATAATTACAGGACTACATACAATAGCTTGACCACCCTAAAAATCCTTAGTACTCACTGACATTTTAATGTCTATACAGTGTTGCCTTTGCCAGAACACTACATAATTAAAACCATATAGTATATAGTCATTTCATAAAGACTTCTTTCATTTAGAAATAGGCATGTAAATTTCCTACACAGATTTCCAGAGCAAATGGATGAAAGCCCAGGAGTGTGGGTGCTGAAAGTCCAGTGACCCAATGTTTAGATTTAAAAAGTGATTTATAAAGGACAAACTATCCTTCAATGTGACTGTATCTTTTGCATTTACATTAGCAATGAAAGAGAATCCTTGCTGTTCTGCATCTTCACCAGCACTGGGTATTGCCAGTTCAGTTTTATTTTCATTTATTACTCATTATTTCAATATTTTCGTTATTTTTTCTCTTTTAATTTTGGTTGGGGAAGTTTCTTTTAATTAATTTCCAATCTCACAGATTCTTTCCTCATCAGTGCCCAGTAAAATTATGAGCCCATTAAAAATGCTCTTCATTTCTGTTACATATTTTATTTTTAGCATTCCCTTTTGATTCTTAGATTGTCTGTCTCTCTGCTTGCACTCCCCATCTATTCTTGCATGTTGTCTCTTTTGCTTTTCCACTAGAGCAGTTAACATATTAATTGCTGTCTTTTCAATGTCCTGTCTGATCTTTTAAAAATCTGTGTCCTATTGAGCCTGTTTATGATTCTGGCTTTTTCCCTTCATAATGTGCTTTTTTTTTGCCTTGTTAGTATGCCTTCTAATTTTTGTTGAAAGCTAAACATGATGATCAGGTAATTAGAACTGAAGTAAAAGACCTTTTGTGTAAGGTTTTAAGTTAATTTGTTTAGGAGTTATATTTTGTTTAACGTTTGCTATAGTTGTAGGTGCCAGAGTCTTTATGACCTCTAATGTCATTGTTTTCATTGTTCTTGTTTTTAGACTTCCCTGAGAATTCTTTCTTAAATATAGTCTGGGCTGTCAGCTCTCTCAGCTATAACTCACTATTATCTTACTGAAGTCCTGTTGATGTGGTGGTAATGGTAAAAATGTATGGAGATAGGGAGAGTATCCTCTAATCCTATGATTAGATCCCAAACTCAGTGAGGCTAAGATGTTTCTTAGCTTCCCCCTCCTTCCTTACATGAAACAGGAAGTCTAGAGCTGGATAATTTTCCTTCTTCCAAGTCTAATAAGGTTCTAGTAAAAACTTCCCTTGTTGAATAAATGTTTTGACGAACTCTTCAGGGGTATTTGAAAATGGGTACTTTTTGCTCCCCTTACCAGAAACACAAAGTTTTTGTTTGTTTGTTTTAAGATTTTATTTATTTATCTGACAGAGAGAGACACCACAAGAGAGGGACCAGAATCAGGTGTAGTGAAAGAGGGAGAAACAGGCTTCCCGCTATGCTAGGATCCCACTGTGGGGCTCGATCCCAGGACCCTGGGATCATGATCTGAGCTGAAGGCAAAAGCTTGAGGACTGAGACACCCAAACGCTCCAGCATAGGGCCCTTTTTCCTCGGTTTTTACCATGAGAATGTGGTGAGATTGCTGGGAGTAAAACCCACAAAAGTTTGGAGGACCCATTAAGATTGTGGCCTTCAGGAATATCTAACTATATGATGCTAGTCAACACTCTGTTTCCTTCAATTTTTCAGTTACTATTTAAGTACTCCTATTTGTTTATGGCTCCAGAGGTTTCTGCTCCTGGAAAGCTGATTCTCTGACTCTTCAGATTAAATGGTGATGAATTGTTAGTCTTATATATCAAGTTGATTGGACCATTGGATAGCTGGTTAAATATTATTTCTGGGTGTGTCTATGAGGATATTTCTGAGATCAGCATTTAAATTGGTGGGACTAAGTAAAGCATCTAAATGCCCACCCAAATGTGAGTGGGCATTGTCCAATTTGTTGAGAGGCTGAATTAAAAAAAAAAAAAAAAAAAAGGGCAGAGGAAGATTAAATTTTCTTTCTTCTTGACTGAGCTGACACTATGATTTTCTGCCCTTAGTGCTCCTGGTTCTACTTGGAATCCATCTCTTTAGCTCCCAGGCCCTCAGACGTTTGAACTACACTACTAACTTTCTTGGTCTACAGCTTTGTTGGAGGAAGTAATTGAGAGGATGTGGCCACTTGGTGACTAGCAAGCTGAGCCTTGGCAATCAGAGGCTCTTCACCTTCTCCTCTGTACTTGGAAGGTACATTCTTACCACCATTACCATAGTGGGAACTGTTCCAAAAACATAGCCTTGAGAAAGTAGGACATTAAGACTGCTATATGGTATACATGATTGAACATAAAGTTTATAAAGAGATTTTACCTCTAAGTTTATGGTAGGGAAGTGCATAAATCTATTTGCATTCTGGCTGCCCAAGACAAACCTTGTAGGTAAGTTCCCTTGCTTATTAAAACTGTTATCAACCAATCTTGAATGGTCTGCCTCATTCTTTGATCTCTTCTTGCCCTTTGCACCTGGACAAGCTTGTGAACCAACAACCTTGCAGAAAGTAGATCATGGGAATTCTCAGCTTCCATAACTGTGTGAGCCAGTACCTTATAAGTTATATATCTTAAATATGTGTGTAGTCAGGTGTCTCTACTTTATTCTGATTATCAAGCTTCTTATATAGACAGTTTAATGGGGGCAGGGGAGTTACATTTGTACAGATGATATTTAAGGACTTAAATGTTCATCAGATAACTCTTCTTTGTTCAGCACAAGTTATTCTAGTGTAAGCTATAATGGGTACAAACTGGTGCCGGGAGGGGAATAGGGTCTTGCTTCTTGAGTAATCATGTTTCTGAGAAAGGGCCATAAAACTTTTAGGAGGTAGCGAAAATATGTGCACTATATAACATATCTATAAGGAACTGCAGGAAAACAGGATATAGGTTAACGGAAATAGAGAAGTTTTAGGGATGAACTAGGTAGTCTAAGGGTCGAGGAAGAAGAAGTAGAAAACAAGAAGGTGACATGACATTAGTGTGTGGTAAATATAAGCTATACTTAGATACTTAGTGAATGAGCAGGCTTAATCATTCTATAGACAATATGTTTATAAAAGATTTCGGTAACGTTATTTGCTCTAAACATCCATTGCAGTTAAAGGGCATTGCTCATTCCAACAGGAATAATTAACCCATGGAATCTCTGAGAAACAGATCCACAACCTAAGGGAAGGGCCTTTAGAGTTAGTGATATCATCTGCTTACTTTGAAGCTTTATGTGCTTAGGGACTCTTTTGATCCTTCATCCTCTGATCCGTCCTTCCTTGAGCACTCCATTACTTTGGATAAATGTGCTTAGATCTAGGAAAGTAGGTTTAGAGGACAACAGTTATCAACAGGAGAGATATTAGGTCCTAGAGCTAGCGAGAGACTGCCTGGGCCACACTTAACCTGTGGGGTTCGTTCTGCCCTTGGTAGAGTCTCGCTTGGAGTTAGCAGGCATGGTGCAGCTCAAGCCTTAACCCAGCGGGGCTCCCTCCTGCTTTTGGCCAGGCCTCATGGCTCCCAAAAAACATACTCTACATATATGTACGAAGATATTTAGATATAAGGATGTTTATAAAAACTGCAGAAACAGAATATATTTCTAGTAATTAAAAAGTGGTTTATAAAATAGAGAAATTTGGGGGTGCCTGCGTGGCTCAGGTGGTTAAGCGACCAACTCTTGATTTTGGCTCAGATCATGATCTCATGGTCATAAGATCAAAGCCGGCATTGAGTTCTGCACTCAGTGGGGAGTCTGCTTAGGATTCTCTCTCTCCCTTTCTCTCTGCCCTTCCTCCTGAGCTCTGTCTAAAATAAATAAATACTTTAAAAAATAATAAAAATAAAATAAAATACAAAAAATTTGAATAAAAATAATGAGATGGAAATATATATACATATATATGTATATATATATATATATCTATATATATATGGAAAGAACACAAAAACATACCTCCATGTGACAGAAGTAAAAGAAGTAAACCTATGTAAACATTTTTATTAAAATTCTCACACACATATAGTAGAAATGTGTAAAAAATAAGCTTTTTATGTATTTTCTATATAGGTATATAAGAACTTAACTATATTCCTTAGAACATTCCCAGTTGTTTAGTTTGAAGTAAAGTGAATCAAATTCAACATCCCCAGGGTACTTTCTACCTATTAGGTCATGATACAGACTTTCTGAAATCTATTCCTTGGTATATGGGTAATATACCTATATGATGTTTGTCTCTGACCATACATCAGAATTATCTTGAGGCTCACAGCAGACCACTTAAATCAGAATTATTTGAGGAAAAGTTTAGGCATAAATATCTTTAAAGGCACCTGTGATGATTCTAATAAGGGCTATCTCCATACATGGATCTGTAGTTAACCAAGATAAATTTAATACACATTCTTAATATTATTTCCTTCTGAAATGCCAACAAACATTACAAAATCGAAGGGAACAGGAGAGATGGCAGCAAAGAAGACCGGAAGCTTTAATGCAGGTTGGCAAGTAGTATCTTACTTAGCAGAAGAAATTGAAATTTAAGGCAGCAACGGAGGGATGTAGCAGACTAAACCTTACCTGAACCTTAGAAAGCCTAGGAATAAAGGACTTTTGTTAACTAAATCAGGTGTTCAGATGGAGCCAAATATGAGGATGAATTGAAATTCCGTTGGAACATAGGCTTTAGTTTTTCATTAAAATCTTTTATATTTAAAAATATTAACACTAAAACATACTTAAAATCTATAAGAAGTCATAGTTAAAGTTATGGACAATTTACAAAACCATTTACTTTAGGGAAAAACACAATTAACCTTGTAAAATGTGAAGAAGACTTTCTGTTCTTATCCTTACATTGCTACCATATTGGAATTTTTTAATGGGAACATATATTATTTGTGTAATTAAGCTAATATTCTAAGGAGATTCAATCTTGCCAATGTTTATCATTTTAAAGTAAGCTGCTATTTTCTCTACTGAAATTTCAGGAATTGTACTCAAAGTTTTTATCTTTTCTACAAGATTATGATATAAAGATATATGTTATCATTTATGAATATAATGAACATATTTTACTTTTTTAATGATTAATGAGACTATGTCATGATGTGCTATCCAGAATCCCCTTGCTATGTACTAAATGTTTGCATTTGCCTAGAATATGCAGAACCCTAACCTTGGTGAGGTAATTAGGGTTAAATTAGCTAATGAGGATGAAGTTCTCATGATGGGGATTAATGCTCTTAAAAAAGAGAAGGAAACACAATGTATCTTTTTGTGCACTCACCAAGAAATGTCATATGAGAACACAACCAGAAAAAAGGACTTCACCCAAATCCCAACCATGCCAGCATTCTGATTTCAGACTCCTAGCTCCCAGAGCTGTGAGGAAGAAATATTGTTTTTTAAACTGCCCAGTGTAAGATATTTATTACAGCAGCTCTAACTAAGGAATCCCTTTAATGAAGGGCTTGTGCCAATTGGTAAATGCACTGCTGGTCTATATCCTTTTTCTGTCAGCCTTCTCAAGGATCATCTCACCTACTTTGACCAAATTTACATCCCTTTCTGGGGAAGGTTACAGCCATCCTATGACTGACTGATATGGGATTATAAAATCCTGGAAATTTCAACCTACCTTTCAACAACTATGAAGAGGCACTCTACTCCTGGAGTTCCTTCTGTAGTTTTGGGCCTCTATCAGAATTTGACTTTTCTATCTGCCCAATCTCACTTTCCTTCCTTCCAGTCCATAGCCATTGATCCTAGGGATACTCCTACACACCAACTCCCAACCATAGAACACTATCTCAAAAGTCTTTACAAAAGTGAAGTGTGGGGGTGCCTGGGTGGCTCAGCGGGTTAAAGCCTCTCTGCCTTTGGCTCAGGTCATGATCCCAGGGTCCTGGGATCGAGTCGCACATTGGGCTCTCTGCTCTGCAGGGAACCTGCTTTCTCCTCTCTCTCTGCCTACTTGTGATCTCTGTCTGTCAAATAAAATAAATAAAAATCTAAAAAAAAAAAAAGTGAAGTGTGTTTATCAGAATCTTTAGCTGCTGACTTATTATTTCTCTATTTAGACTGTGTTTGTCATGCTATAGCATACCATTAATCACAAATTAGCATTCTATGGATCATTATAAATCAGCAAAATACTTCTCGTTCATTAATTTTGTGTTTCTTGAAGTTAAAATTTCAGGGCAGTAATATTTTGGTCATATGTCCTGTGGCTTATATCTTAGCAAAATATAAACAAATGGGTAATGAGTCTTAATTGAGATGAAGTAGGTAGACACACTATAAAACTTAGGATTCCTGAATACAGATTGAAAGGATGTCAGTACATAATGTGCCCTGTCCTTTTCTAGCTGTTCAGAAGGATGGAACTCATGTAGCTCAAAAAATATTCTAGAAAGAACCTAAAATAAAAAGCTTTTACACAGTCAAGAAAACAGCCAACAAAACAGAGAAGCAAACTAACCATCATCATCAGGTTAAAAAATGGGCAGAGGAACTGAATAGACATTTTTCCAAAGATGACATAGATATAGCCAAGAGACACATGAAAAGATACTTAGCCTCATTAATCATCAGGGATGTGCAAATCAAAACCACCACGAGACATTGTCTTACACCTGTCAGAATAACCAGAATCAAAAAGAAAATAAATAAGATACAGAGGAAAAGGAAGCCTATGCCTTATTCCTGGGAAAATAAACTGGTCTAGCCACTGGAAAAAAGTAAAAAGGTTTTTCAAAAAATTAAAAATAGAAATTCCAGGGGCACTTGAGTAGTTCAGTGGGTTAGGCTTCTGCCTTCGGCTCAGGTCATGAGCTCAAGGTCCTGGGATCGAGCACTGCATAGGGCTCTCTGCTCAGCAGGGGAGCATGCTTCCTCCCGCCTGCCCCCCTGCCTATGTCTCTGCCTACTTGTGATCTCTGTCTGTCAAATAAATAAATAAACTCTTTAAAAATACAAATTCCATATGATCCAGCCATTCCACTGCTGAGTATTTATCCAAAGAAAATTAAAACACTAATTCAAAAAGATATGCACCCGATGTTCATTGCAGCATTATTTACAATAGGCAAAATATGGAAGCAACTGAAGTGACCAATAATAGATGAATGGAAAAAGAAAAGGTGGTATATGTATGTGTGTGCGTGTATCTATATATATACACATATATATAGATACACACATACAATTTTCCCCATAAGAAGGAAAGTTGGCCATTTGCTATGGACCTAGAAGGCATTAGGATAATTGAAATGTCAGAAAGACAAATGCCATAGGATTTCACTTACATGTGGAATCTTTAAAAAACAAACAAACAAACAAACAACAGCAACAACAACAAAACCTGAAACAGATCCATAAGTACAAAGAGAACAAACTTATGGTTTCCCGAGGAGGGGGCAATGGATGTAATGGGTAAAGAGAAGTCGAGACACAGGCTTCCAATTATGGAATGAATAAGTCATGGGGATAAAAGGTACAGCATGGGGAATATTGTCAATGGTACTATAATAACTTTATACATAGATGGTATCTATACTTGTGGTGAGTGTCACATAATGTGCAGAGATGTAAATCTGAATCTAATATAATACTGGGTATCAATTATATTTCAATAAAAAAGAATTAGAGCTATTCCTAACTCTATTCAATGGGCATTAAAAGAAAAATGTGTAAATGCTATGAGCAACTCTATGCCCACGAATCTGATAACATACACAAGGTTTTCAGTCTCTTAAAGAATACCAACTATTAAAAGGGAAACTATTATATTAAGAGAAATAGCCTGAATAGCTCTTTATTAAATATGTTCAATAATTTAAACCCTTTCTCCCTCCAAAAAAAGTATTGGACTCTAGATTTCACAGGTGAAATCTACCAAACACTTAACAGAGTATAGCCTTTTTATCCAGAAAGTATGACAGAATAGTTTTTAACTCATTTTATGATGTCAGACTTATAATAGAACTATATGAAGACATAACAAGAAAGGAAAACTATAGTCCAACACTTCTCATAAATACTGACATGAGTATCCTTAACAAAATATTGGCAAATCAAACCCCAAAATATGTAAAAATGATAATATATCAAAATCAAGTTTCATGTATTCTACAAATGCAAGGCTCACACAACATTTGTGAAGCAATCTTTGTAAATTATCATTTTATGAGATCAGGTAACAAAAGCCATGTAGTAATAATCTATATGGAAAAAAATCATGAAAAATCTCAAAAAACAAGAGTAAAGGGAACTTCAATAAGCTAGTAAGGGGAATATGTAAAACAAAATAAAATAGAACAACTTACAGTTAATGGTGAGAAATGAAACACTTGTTCCCTAACAATTTAGAACAAGGCAAGGAAGTGCTCTCTCAACACTGCTTTTCAACCTAATATTAGAATTCCCCGCTAAAGTAGTAAGATAAGAAATAATGGAATGTATATAGCTAGGAAAGAGATACATAAACTTCAGAGATGGCAAGATTATCTAGGTAGAAAATCAAAACAAAAATTCAAAAGCTCTGAAACTAAGCAGTGAGTTGGCAAAGGTTAATGGATACAAGGAAAATAAATCAAAGTCCATTCCTTTTTAATAAGCCAGCAATGAACAACTAGAATTGGAAATTTTTTAAAGTACCATTTAAAATGACATCAAAAAATGAAATACTTACATAGAAATCTAAAAATAAATAAATAAATAAATAATTCTTTACGCAGAAAAACCAAAGGAAGAAATAAAGGAAGGTCTAAATAAATGGACTCTATTTTGTGTCCATGTGTTAGAAGACACAATGTTATTGAATTGTCACTTCTCAACTTGATCTACAGATTCAATGCAACCATAATCAAAATCCTAGTGAGCTATTTTGTAGATATTGAAAGTTGATTCTACAGTTGATGGGGATATGCAAAGGACTAAACCTAGTCAACACAATATTGAAGAACAAAGTTGGAGGACACTTAGTACCTACTTTCAAGTCAGATTATAAAGCTGCAGTACTCATAACAACATAATATCGGTGAAAGAATATACACATAGATCAAATGGAACAAAAGAGAGAACACAGAAACAGACCCACACAAATACAGTCAGCTGAACTTTGACATAAGAGCAAAGATAATTCAATGGAAAAAAGAAATAGTCTTTTCAAAAATATGTGCTGGTAAAATTAGATATCTGTATGCAAAAGAAAAAGAACATAGACCTTCTCTCATATATAAAAATTATCTCAATTATATCAAAGTCTTACATATGAGAGGCAAAAATATAAAACATCTAGAATAAAACCTATGAGAAAATCTATATGACCCTGGGGTTAGTGATGCTTTTAGATATAACAGCAAAAGCATGATCCATGAAGAAACAAAAAAAGGACAAATTTGATGTATTACCATTACAAACTTGCTCTACAAAATTTACTGTTTAAAATATGGAAAAGTCACAGGATGGAAGAAATTATTTGCAATATTTTTTAAATCTCTTAAAGAACCTGATATAGAAAATATACAAAGAACTCAAGATTCAATAAAAGGATCCAAAAGTTCAGTTATATGTTCAGAATCTCTGATCATACACCACATCAAAGAAGATACATAGAAAGTATTTAAGCGTACAAAAAGATGCTCATTATTAGTCATTGGGAGAATGCATATTGAAACAAGATACAGTAGCCATTAAACATCAATGAGTTCTCAAAATTGTGAGTGAAAGTTTGATGAATAGGTTGTTTGCAAACCTCAAAGAAAGTAGATCAGTTGATTACCTCCAGCTGGGGGTGGAATAAAAATTGACTACAAGTGTACATATCAATTTTTTTTTAAGGTGATGGAAATACTCTGAGTGGATTATTGTGATGGTTTTCACAAAATTATGGTAAGTTTATTAAAAGTCATTGAATGAGATATTTAAAGATATTTAAAGTGGGTAAATTTTATGGCATTTTAGGATAAAATATACCTCAATAAAAACATTTAAAAGTACTTTTTCTGCAGAGGGAAATTAAATAACTTTGTAAAGAAGGAATTGTCAGGCACCATCATAATTAAGGAATTGAACTGAACATCATCAATAATGAAGCAAACCAAAATCATGACCAGAAGCAACACAATATTACATTACCATATTTCTGGCAAAAACATGTAATGTGAATCTAATAGAAATTAAGTGAACCCAAACCAAGGAAGAGTATAAAATAACTGGCCTGTGATTTCCAAAAGGATCATAGTCATAAACATCAAAAAACAACCAATAATTACAGACTGAAGAAAAACAAAGAGACATGAAAACTAAACAGAGTGGCGGAGACCTGTGATAACGGAACCTTGCAAGGGCCTTAAAGATCATGGATCAAGGATAGTCATGGATCATTGTTAATTTTCTGATTTTGACATTGTATTATGGATATATAGAAAAATACATGTGTAAGAAATTCAATACTGAAGTATTCACGGGCAGTAAAAGATTATGTAAGAAACCATCTTAAATGATTCAAGAAAGAAATGTTGCTATTTTTGCAGCATTAATATAAGTTTAAAATTATTTCGAAGTGAGAAGAAAAATATGACTGCTTTGTTTTAATACAAAAATCAGGAATCAACAAATTGCTACGTATATTTAAAATTCTAATAATAGATTTAATTTTGTTTTTCAACATTCTCTTACAAAAACAAAGACTAAGTTACCATATATGCATTGAGCACTCAGAAGATGCGTTTTATCAGGAAGTTTAGGATACAGTTCTCACCTCTAAGCCAAGAGTCCCACACTGCAGCAGGCCTCCCTTCCCCCTCTTACCTCAGATGCTCTGAGTCCTCAGCAAGAGGAGCTGCCAGGCAGCCTCCACACACTTATTCCCAACGTGGGTCTTCACACTGGCATCCTAGGTCTGAAGGGAGTTGGGGGAGTCCCTTGGCTTTTAAAAGCAGCTCTGTTTCCAGAACATACCAGCTCTTACCCAAAGCCTGCTAATGGTGAAGGGGACAGCTGTCTCTTTTCTGCTTGTTTGCCCCTTTTGTTATCTAATAAGTGTTAATATGAAAAACAAATGGAGACCAGGCTTGAAAACCCCCTGAAGCAAAACCAGTTTAGTTTTACATAGTTTAATTTAGCTTATTTTGCAAGACTAACTTGACCTCCGTGATTACTTGTTTATGGCTCTAAAATTCATAAAAATGGCTCTAAAAGCCTAAACTATTTCCCAAGGTTGATACAGGTAACCATCAATTCCTTGTTATTTAAGAAAATTCTGATATTATAACCAGTCATTATGAAGAATAAACAGTCACTGACTCCTCACTGTGTAATTATAACACTCCTCTGAGCCTTAGTCAATGTTTTGGTTTGAGTGCTTCCAGTTCACAAACTGCCTTTTTGGTGTATGCACAATAAACTTAAACTAATTACTACTGTGATTCATTGGTTTTACTTCTATTATTTCTGAACTTTTGACAGGAGGAACAAACAGAAGCCTGAAGTAGTTATCCCACTTGGGCAGTGGCTTTACTCCATAGATTGTAAAATCCCAAGAAACTTAAGTCTGGCTACCTGTCCTTCCTACCCACAGGGAAACTGGGAGTCCTTTGCACTGGCAGAGGGTTGGGAGACTAAGGAAATCCATGCACTTTCGAAGAGTTTTGTTTTGTTACTTTGTTTTCTTTTGTAACCCATTGTGCTCCTTTGCCATCATTCCTCACGTTTATCTTAAGGACTTGACTCCAGATGCAGGGAAGTGAGGCAAAGACTCTGTTAGTGGTCTGTGTTGCTAATCGTCTACTTTCAGCTACCTCATCGCGTTCCTTGTGCTCCCCCTCCCTACTGAGACTGAAGCCAGACTAGAAGCCAGGAATGCCTGGTTCCTCTAATTCTGTGGAGCCAGACTCCCAGCTCTCTTCCAAGCCATGAAGCAACTTCCAGAAGAACCTTAAGGTTGATAGCAAGGTGTGCAAGACCTGTCTTATGTTAGCACCCCCAGGCTTTTGAAGAAAAGAGTGTTTTACTTTGACAGAGAGATGACAAAGAATGTAAAGGCAGACAAGAATCTATTATTACTATTTCAGATTTGTTAATAACCTCTGATTCTGTGGATTTGTCACTTTCTCTAAACGCCTGATTCCTTTGAAGATCTCTTCTGAATGAGTGTGTACTGAGCAAATTTGTACAATTATGCTAAGGCCGAAACATTGTCAACCTGCACTAAGAAGTTTGATCCCATTTGACATTTTGATTTTAATTTTCTGAAAATCAGCCACTGTAGGATTGGGCAGTGAGTGGTGTCTAGACAACAGCATCAACTGTTTTTATGTTTTTGGGATTTTTTTGATGAGTTTAGTTTGTAATTTTATTTAAATTCTTCTCTTCAACAAAAAACAGTGTTTTGGGGTATTTTTGATGAGTTTTAGTTTGTAATTTTATTTAAATTCTTCTCTTCAACAGTGGGAAATATCATACTATCTAAAACACAAAATGTGTATCTTTATAGCTGGTGCTCACTGATAAATTCATGGCTCTCAAAGTGAGATTTTTTTTGTCTTGCTAGTTAAGATACAGATTAAAGCATCATCAAAGACTTCATTAATTTGTACTTCAGCAAATTTCTAGAAGTATTTAGAAGTAATTGAAACATACATTTTGTTTCGCCGGATGTACAACATAGTAATTTCATATTTGTATGTACTGTCAAAGGATCAAAAGTCTAGATAACATCCATCACTGTACAAGTTGTACTCCTTTTCCTTGTGATGAAATCTTTTAAGGTTTACTCCCTTAGAAACTTTCAAATATACAATACTGTATTATTAACTGTCCCTATGCTGTACATTACATTCCAATGACTTATTTATTTTATAAATAAGTTTGTACATTTTAACCCCCTTCTCCCATTCTCCACCCCTCACCATAACCACAATTCTATTCTCTCTATTCATTAAATGCTCTTGTTTCTTTATTGATTTTCTGCTTGGATGATCTGTCTATTGAGAGTGGCATGCAAGGTCCCCTACTATCAATGTATTTATATCAGTATGACTCTTTATCTTAATTAACAGTTGTCTTATGTAGTTGGCTCCTCCCATATTGGGGACATAAATATTTACTATTGTTAGATCTTCTTGGTGAATAGACTCTTTAAGAATAATGTAGTGTCCTTCTGTATCTCTGACTACAGTCTTTCATTTAAAATCTAATTTATCTGATATGAGAATATCTACTCCAGCTTTCTTTTGAGGCCCATTGGCATGAAAGATGATTCTCTATCACTCTACTTTCAGTCTGGATGTATCCTTAGGTTCAAAATAGGTCTCTTACAGACACCATATGGACGGGTCCTGTTGTTTTATCTAATCTGCAACCCTGTGTCATTTTATGGGAGCATTTGGGCCATTCACATTGAGAGTGGTTATTGAAAGATACGTTTTTATTGATATCATGTTGCCTGTGAAATCCTTATTTCTATAGATTGTCTCTGTAAATTTCTGTTCTATGTTACTCTTGGGTTCTTTCTTCTTTTATAGAAACCACCCCCCTGTTAATATTTCTTATAGTGCCAGCTTGGTGGTCACATACTCTTTTAAAGCTTGCCAGTCTTGGGAGCCCTTTATCTCTCCATCCATTTTGAATGTCAACCTTGCTGGATAAAGTATTCTTGGCTGCATGTTCTTCTCATTAAGTGTCCTGAATATGTCTTGCCAGCCCTTTCTGGCTTGCCAGGTTTCTGTGGACAGGTCTGATGTTATTTTCATGGACCTTCCTCTGTACATAAGGAATCTCTTCCCCCTAGCTGCTCTCAAGAGCTTTTATCTAAAATTACGTAATGAATTTGGGAGTTCTGTTTCTATTTTTAAATAAAATATTGCCATTTGAGAAAACACGGACTAACCTTGAAGACATTATGCTAAGTAAAATAATTAAGGCTGAGAAAGACAATATCATATGATTTCACTTATATGTGGAATCTAAAAAAATAATAATAATAAATACATAATGCATTAAATCTCCAGTTTTGTTCTTCTTTCTCAAGAGAGCTTTGCCTATTCAAGGTCTGTTATGGTTCCAACAAATTTTAAGACTATTGTCTTAGTTTATGAAAATGTCATTAGATTTTTAAACAGGAATTGCATTGAATCTATAGATTGCTTTGGCTAGTATGAACATTTTAATAATATTAATTCTTCTAATCCATAAGCACAAAATATCTTTCCATTTACTTGTGTCTTCAATTTCTTAACCCAATGACATAATTTTCACTGTGTAGGTCATTCTCCTTCTTAAAGTTATTCCCAAGTATTTTATTCTTTTTTATGTAGTTATAAATAGGGTTGTTTTCTTAATTTCTCTTTCTGATAGCTCATTATTAGTTTATAGATACAAAACAAATTTTTGTATATTGATTTTTGTGTTCTGTACTTTTACTGAATTCATTTATTAGTTTTAAAAGTTTCTTGGAATCCTCAGTGTTTTCTATGTACAGTAAGTATCACATCCACTACAATAGTGACAATTTTACTTCTTTTTTGACTTGAATGCATTTTATTTTTTCTTGCCTTATTACTCTGCCTAGAACTTCTTATAAAATGTTGAATAAAAGTAGCAAGTATAGGCATTCTTGTCTCATTCTTGATCTTAGAGAAAAAGCTTCTAGGTTTTCACTGTTGAGTATGATATTAGCTGTGGACTTGTTTTATATGGCCTTTGGTAAATATTCTCTAGCTTGTCACTATTTATGATATACAGAGAATATATATATTTAATTGTCCAACTCAACACCACTGAATACCATCTGACAAGTTTTTATCAGAATTGTATTTTTTTCTTTTTGATTTATGAGGTTACAAAAGCAATTTAACTTGGCCAAATATCCACAGATACTCACTTTACTGAAAGCCATCGCTATTAGATTTAAGAATCCTTCAGTGAAGATGAGGGAGGGGTGCACTAAAAAATAAAAATAAAAATCCTTCTTCTTAAAATAATTAATTTACATTTAACATAAGTCATCACTTGTAAGTGTAATGCTACTAAGGGATAACTCAAAATATATAGTATTCAAACTTGTATTTTACTTCAATTATTAAAATATTTTTCAAAATTTTCAATATTCCTTTGGCTATTCAAGGTCTTTTCTGGTTCCATATAAATTTTAGGATTATTTGTTCCATTTCTTTGAAAAAGATGGATGGTACTTTAATAGGTATTGCATTAAATGTGTAGATTGCTTTAGGTAGCATAGACATTTTCACAATATTTGTTCTTCCAATCCAGGACCATGGAACATTTTTCCATTTCTTTGTATCTTCCTCAATTTCTTTCATGAGTACTTTATAGTTTTCTGAGTATAGATTCTTCGCCTCTTTGGTTAGGTTTATTCCTAGGTATCTTATGGTTTTGGGTGCAATTGTAAATGGGATTGACTCCTTAATTTCTCTTTCTTCTGTCTTGTTGTTGGTGTAGAGAAATGCAACTGATTTCTGTGCATTGATTTTATATCCTGACACTTTACTGAATTCCTGTATAAGTTCTAGCAGTTTTGGAGTGTAGTCTTTTGGGTTTTCCACATATAGTATCATATCATCTGCGAAGAGTGATAGTTTGACTTCTTCTTTGCCGATTTGGATGCCTTTAATTTCCTTTTGTTGTCTGATTGCTGAGGTTAGGACTTCTAGTACTATGTTGAATAGCAGTGGTGATAATGGACATCCCTGCCGTGTTCCTGACCTTAGCGGAAAAGCTTTCAGTTTTTCTCCATTGAGAATGATATTTGCGGTGGGTTTTTCATAAATGGCTTTGATAATATTGAGGTATGTGCCCTCTATCCCTACACTTTGAAGAGTTTTGATCAGGAAGGGATGCTGTACTTTGTCAAATGCTTTTTCAGCATCTATTGAGAGTATCATATGGTTCTTGTTCTTTCTTTTATTGATGTGTTGTATCACATTGATTGATTTGCAGATGTTGAACCAACCTTGCAGCCCTGGAATAAATCCCACTTGGTCGTGGTGAATAATCCTTTTAATGTACTGTTGAATCCTATTGGCTAGTATTTTGGTGAGAATTTTCGCATCTGTGTTCATCAAGGATATTGGTCTGTAGTTCTCTTTTTTGATGGGATCCTTGTCTGGTTTTGGGATCAAGGTGATGCTGGCCTCATAAAATTAGTTTGGAAGTTTTCCTTCCATTTCTATTTTTTGGAACAGTTTCAGGAGAATAGGAATTAGTTCTTCTTTAAATGTTTGGTAGTTCCCCCGGGAAGCCGTCTGGCCCTGGGATTTTGTTTGTTTGAAGATTTTTAATTACTGTTTCAATCTCCTTACTGGTTGTGGGTCTGTTCAGACTTTCTATTTCTTCCTGGTTCAATTGTGGTAGTTTATATGTTTCTAGGAATGCATCCCTATAGGCAGCAACCTCTTCGACCTCAGCCACAGCAACATCTTCCTAGGAACATCGCCAAAGGCAAGAGAAGCAAGGGCAGAAATGAACTATTGGGATTTCATCAAGATTAAAATCTTTTGTACAGCAAAGGAAACAGTTAACAAAACCAAAAGACAACTGACAGAATGGGAGAAGATATTTGTAAATGACATATCAGATAAAGGACTAGTGTCCAAAATCTATAAAGAACTTAGCAAACTCAACATCCAAAGAACAAATAATCCAATCAAGAAATGGGCAGAGGACATGAACAGACATTTCTGCAAAGAAGACATCCAGATGGCCAGCAGACACATGAAACAGTGCTCCATATCACTCGGCATCAGGGAAATACAAATCAAAACCACAATGAGATATCACCTCACACCAGTCAGAATGGCTAAAATTAACAAGTCAGGAAATGACAGATGCTGGCGAGAATGCAAGAAAGGGGAATCCTCCTACATCGTTGGTGGGAATGCAACTGGTGCAACCACTCTGGAAAACAACATGGAGGTTCCTCAAAATGTTGAAAATCGAACTGCCCTATGACCCAGCAATTGCACTAAAGATACAAACATAGTGATCCAAAGGGGCATGTGCACCCGAATGTTTATAGCAGCAATGTCCACAATAGCCAAACTATGGAAAGAACCTAGATGTCCATCAACAGTACATGGAAAAAGAAGAGGTGGTATATACAATGGAATACTATGCAGCCATCAAAAGAAATGAAATCTTGCCATTTGCAATGACGTGGATGGAACTAGAGCATATCATGCTTAGCAAAATAAGTCAAGCGGAGAAAGACAACTATCATATGATCTCCCTGATACAAGGAAGTGGTGATGCAACATGGGTGCTTAAGGGGGTAGGAGAAGAATAAATGAAACAAGATGGGATTGGGAGGGAGACAAACCATAAGTGACTCTTAATTTCATAAAACAAACTGAGGGTTGCTGGGGTGAGGGGGGTTGGGAGAAGGAGGGTGGGGTTAGGGACATTGGGAGGGTATGTGCTTTGGTGAGTGCTGTGAAGTGTATAAACCTGGTGATTCACAGACCTGTACCCCTGGGGATAAAAATATATTATATGTTTATTAAAAATTAAAAATTAAAAAAAAGAAAAAATATTTTTCAAAATTATTATTGTGCTTACTGTGTTTTATTGACATTCTTAATATTTTCTCAAAATATCAAATAAGATTCTGATGTTGAACTACAGATTAGAAAACTGTTATGTGATACCCCAAACAAATTTGGAAATGATAATTAAGTCCAGAAGATACACTATGACATGACTCAAGTGGCACAGAATATGAACTTAGGAAAGATGAACTTAGTTCCAATACTACTGCTGTGTGTCTGGCTTATGGTTTTTGACCCCATTTGGTATTAGTTACCACATTCCTTAGGTAAGACTTTTGATGTGACATTTAAATCTTTTTCAGTTGTAGCAATCTCACATATATATATACACTTATTCTATGTGATCATTTCAATTTTAGAAATATATATATTTCTATATACCTACAAGATACCCGAGGCAAGTATTGGTATCTTGTAGGTATCCTCCCTTTTCCTTACTTCCCCCAACTCCCAAGTATATCATTGGCTACTCCCCAACACCCCGGTGCAGCAGCTCCTTCTGCCCATGGCTCCTGTCCACATGTTTTAATAAACCACCATTCTGTACCAAAGATGTCTCATTAATTCTTTCTTGGTCATCAGC
Source organism: Mustela erminea (assembly GCF_009829155.1). NCBI lineage: Eukaryota > Metazoa > Chordata > Mammalia > Carnivora > Mustelidae > Mustela > Mustela erminea. Next base: position 177,069,893 of record NC_045614.1, read on the forward strand.
TCTAGACCACATCCCACTGAACCTCACTATATTCCCAAACCACATCAGAAGTATCCCTAAGCAAATTATTGCCAAATATCAAAAGTCATCATATGGGACTGTTGTTTGATAAAGATGTCCTAAGATGATTCCTTTCATCAGCTATTTTTATAGAGTTCGGTTTTTTTCCCAGAATGTATAGCAAGCTACCACCTGAATGCAAAACTCCTCTGAAGGTTGAACTAACATTTTATGTATGAAATAATAATTATTTAATTCAGACACAGTTCATTTGGTACATCTTCAGGAAAGATTTCTGCTAACTGCCAATTTCCACAGTGACTAGATGCTGTGTTCAGGTTGAGGAGGGGGTCATTTAATGTTTCAACAATGGAAGCATTGTGTGAATATAGTTGATGGTGTCTAATGTACCTTGAAATGTGCCCTGAAGTAGATTTCTATTAGTAGAGCCAGGGACTTGAAAGAATATAAATCTTAGTTTCAAGTAAATTAGAAATCCCATACCACCTCAATTCATTAGTAAAAAACATATGTTGACTTATAAGATGAATAATACACAGATATCCAATGTGAAGCCTCTCAATGGTCTCAGGTTGGTGGTATATTAATTATAGCACTAGTGACACTCTGATGAACAAGAACATCTCATGATACATGATAACAGAAATGTAATAAAACTTTGAATTAGTTCAAAGTCAAAATGATATTGTTAACTCTTCAGAAGTACTAAAAAAAAAGTTAAGCTAATTTTTAAAAAATTGTAAAATTCCAAAATTAAGGTCACCACAAAAGTGAGAGCCTAGGTCACAATGATTATAATAAACTATGCATTTGAAAATTTTATGCCAAAGGCAACTCACTGGTCACAACTGAAGCTTAACTTTTCAGAATATCCATCTTTAAATGATTAGCTAATAGTGATGAAGGCATGTGCAATTGCTACCACTAAATCCTTTTTAGCTATCTAAATCCTAGTTCTAAGACATATGTAGAATCCCAGGACATCTTATCATGTCTCTTTGTTCCTACTCTGATGTAAGCTATTATCCTTTCTCATGAAACTGCTATCCTTATGGGGTATATCCTAATGCAAGCTCTTCCAGTTTTGTTCACATGCCTCCCACATGCTAATTCCCATTCATCACAGAAGCTAGAGTTATCTTTAAAAACATATTAGATCCTGTCACTGTTTGAAATCTTGCGGGTTCTCAATCCCATCAAGAAGGAAAAGTCATGCCCAGTGTGGAACCCTCTTAAGATTCTTATACCCCTCCTTCCATTCCCTGTCTCCATCTCTTAAAAAAAAAAAAAAAGAGAGAGAGAGAGACAGAGAGGGAGGGAAAAGTCAAAATTTCTTTCTAGCTTCTAGAAGATGATCTTGTTTTCTCTCTGATTGCTTTTTCTCCTACTCTGCCCTGCTCACTTTCCTCCAGTTTATAGCTTATTTGTTATTTCTCACAGGCACCAGGCAAAATCTCAAACCAAAATCTTTTTTCTACCTGTTCTCTATGTCCAGAACACTTTTTCCAGATTTTTGCATGGTTAACTCCTTAAAACACTCCCTGGTTTTCTTTGATGAGACTACTCTCACTAACCTATTTTGCACAGTTAACTACTTACCTCTCACACAATTCTACCACTGTTTTCTATTTTTGTTAACCTTACCTCTCATCCCATCTAACTTACCATATGGTATATTTAGTTATTATGCATATTTTTATTGTCTGCCTCTCTGTGCTAGAAAAGGGATAGTTGCAATGGTTAAAATGGCTCTGAAGAAGAAAAAGAAGAAGAAGAAGAAAAAAAACAAGAAGAAAAACAAGAAGAAGAAGAAAGACCAGATATGAATTGTTTGCATGATTTTCATGGTGTGAATATTCCCACTGTGGCTGAATGTAGTCAATGAATAGCTAACAAACATCCTAAATAATTAACAAGCTGATCTCATAAACTAGGACCTCCCAACTCCAGCCCACTGCTAGATATCTGTGGTTTTTGTCCAGGGATATATCCTAAGTGATTACTGCTAGAATCACACCAAGTGGCAGATGTACTTATATGTTTATAAAGAAGTTTAGCACATTATATTCATTTTTGTCTGTATCTTAAAATTAAGTCTAACATAAACCAGAAACAAATCAGTAATTTCTGTCCATTTATCTCATCTTAAGTTGTTAAATACTTGCACATTTCTTAATTTTATAAATGATCAACATTGTATGCATTATATTTTCCATATGGAAAGCTTCTACAGCTATGCTTTTCAGGCTACTGCTTTACTTTACAAACTTCAGTAAAGGTAAAGTTTTATTTTCAAATTGTTGTTCATTAATATTATTTCATTTTTCTTAATTTTAATTTTTTTTTCTTTTTAACTAGACTCCACATACAGCATGGAGCCTATTGCAGGGCTTGAACTCATGATCTGAGGTCAAGAGATAGATGCATAACTGACTAAGCCACCCAAGTGCCCCTATTTTTTTTTTAGATTTAAGAAATAGTTACCGTCATGTGTATCTGTCATAATTTTCACAGCAATGATTAAATCTTCCTTTCTTGTTGAACATGGTGAAATTAGCTTTTGTTATTGTTTCTCACTTACTGTGGGATTTAGTTTTTTGAAATAACTAGTTTTTCACGCAAATTAAAAGTAGGCAAAATTTATAGATAGATGTAAATAGGTATAAATATAAATATATTGATACATAAAATTAAGATAAATAGGATGCCTATTATTATTAAAATAATTAACTAATGATTTCTCTGAGAAGGAAAATGCCACAATTATGAATGAGGTCAGAAAGAAAAACCCAACATTTTAGAGAAAATAAATGTATTTCACATTTTAAAAGTCAATAGCTTAAAATTTAAAAGTACTTTAGTTTTACATACAAGTGATTAAAATTTGAAAATTAAAGGTAATGTTAAAATACCAAAGACATCCTAAGGTATGTCACTTTGAATGTGATAGATAGCTTAAAATGAAAAAAAGAAAAAAATTGGTGATTTTCAGATGTATACAAACATTAAAAAAGCAAGCAGTTTCTGGGATAATGAAAGAAATTAAGTGATTTTTTTAAAGAAATTAAGTGAATTTTCAGATATGGAGTAAAATTTCAATCTCAAGATACATTCCAATGTGGGAAAAAAATTCTTCCTTGTTTACTTATTTAAATAACTTGCCAAAACTTTGAAAAATTAGAATTATGTCTTATTGTCACAACAGATTAGACATTTCTTTATGTACTTATTTCCTGGAAGTTGCTTAAGAATCAACTAAACTTTTAATTTACAATAAGAAATATAAGAAAGGCTTAAAGTTTTCCAAAAGCAAATTTGTGGCTGTTGGCACACATTACTAAATTTCTCCATTAAGCAGATCAACATATGTAGAAGACTGACAGAACATTTAGCACCTGCCTATTCCTGAAAGGTCCAAAAGTTTTTAAAAAATCTAATATACTTTAGAATAACTAAGAGATTCTTATCTACGAGTTTACTATCAGATATGATTGCATTTGTTTACACACAGCTGAAAACCTGTCTACATATTTTATTTCTACTGTTCCCGTTTTATTCTTTTAACTTATTTTCACATTCCTTAAAATTATACACTGCACTCTTGCAATTTGATAATATATTTTAATACCTGAGGGATGCATATTTCCCCAGCTTTAATAATCATTGTTTTTTAAATTTTTCCCAAAATAAGCTAGTTATTAATAATATTGGGTTTTCTTCCAGATGGACTTTAGAAATTTTCTCAGATTTCACCAAAAACTCTTTCAGAGATATCAATTGGGATTTTATTAACAAAGTCATTTATTAAAACTGAATATCATTGGAAGAATATCTCTTTATAGTTAGATAAATAAATTCCTGTTGCTCTGTTATGTCAAGCATACTCCTAATGGAAGACATTACTTTGTTTTTGTACTTTATTTTAGTATATCTAGTATGTCTTTCCTAATCAACTGTCATATAGACCTCTTATAGAGCTGTAAATTTTCAGCTCTTTTGATGGATGGCTCCTTATCCCACTAGAATTTACCCAAAGGTGCCCAGAGTGATTTCATGTACACTGTATATCCTACCTCTTAAATAGATTATCCCAATTTCACAGACCAAATTTTATGGACTTCTGGTCTCTTTAGGTAATCTGTAAGATGACTGACTATATTTGAGTGTTCTTTGTGGTCCTGTAAATAGAGCAGTCTACATGTACATATGTAATAAAATAACAGACAAATCAAGAGACAAAACCATGGAAATAACAAGCATAAATTTCTGTAGATTATATGTAATAATATTAACAAAGAGTATTATGTAGGCTATTTAAGTGTGTTATCATTTATCTTTCTCACAGTTTGTCTATTTTTATAATTTTAGGAGTCCTATAATTTTTAACTCACTTTAGGATTAAATGGACAAGGAAAAAAGAATTAAGCTGGCAAGGAATCAAAAGATAGTAATAACTTCATTAATCCAAAATATAAAATTATGATATAATTGATGAGAAACTTACCTTACCTGCCTAATATTTAAGAGCTTGCCTGAGGCACCTGGATGACTCAGTTGATTGAGCATCTGACTCTTGATCTCAGCTTAGGTCTTGATCTTAGGGTTGTGAGTTCAAGCCCCATGTTGGGTTCCCTGCTGGATGTGGAGCCTACTTAAAAAACAAACAAACAAGGGACTCCTGGGTGGCTCAGTTAGTTAAGCATCTGTCTTCAGATCAGGTAATGATCCCAGGGTCCTGCATCAGGATCCTTGCTGGGCAGGGATCCTGCTTCTCCCTCTGTCTGCCTCTGTCTCTCTGACAAATAAATAAACAAAATCTTTAAAAAACAAACAAAAACAAAATGAAAACTGGAGCTAATGTGGTACAAAGATGGATTTTGGGGGAAAAAAACAAAAACAAATACTCACAGCCAATTTCTCAAACCCCTGGTGAACAGATGCTCATCAGCACAGTGTGGTTCCTACTTAAGTGATATTTTAAATCCTTTTTGCTTGGGCCAAAGATTTCTCAGTTTAGACCCTCAGACTATACTCAGATTAAATTCAACAAAATAAAACAAGAAAAAAGCCACCATGAGTGAGAATCAGAAAAAATAAAGAAGATATTAAGATCACCAAGGATTTCAGATATCTGAAATTTAAATTTATAATATTAAATAAGTATGTTTAACATGTTTAAAGAAATAAAAGAAGAAATATAAGTAATGGAGTAACAATATGTCATTAAAAATAATAAGGATGATTTGAACCCTAACATAATACATTTAGAAATGAATGCTCTAATCATGGAAAACAAAAACCTTAATATTAAAAATATTATGGTGAGATCAAAAAACATGGAAGAGAGACGAGAAGATCTACATTACATCAAAGAAATGAAAATCAAAATCTTAAACTTTTGTTAAGAGTAGAGGATATCTTTACTTCTGTGGAATTAAAGATTTTATTAAATAAGATATAAAAAGCTAACTTGTAAAAGTTTCTTTTATTCAAAAGACATCAAAAAGGAAGTGAAAAGACAAACTACAAAATGAAGGAAATTATTTGAAATAAATGCATTTTCAATGAAATTATATCCTGAGAGTATAAGAAACTCCAACAAATTCATATGTAATAGAAAAATAATATATTGGAGAATTTGACAAAGTCATATTAACAAATAGCTCACAAAAATAAAATAATTAACAATAGACAAAATATTGAACTTCATCAATAATTAAAGAAGTGTGAACTAAAACTATAGTAGGATACCAGTTTAAATCTATTAGATTGTCAATAACCAGTAAGACATCAATGCCATTACTAGGCAAATATATAAGAGAGGAACACTTCTGGTATACTCGCATTGCAATCGATTCTGAAAACAATATAGTATCACTGCTTAAAATTGAAAGTGCTGGCTCCCCACTTTAGTAATTTAATTTCTGTGTATATAAACTAGAGAAACTTGCAGACATGGATCAGGAGACTTCTTAAGAATGTAGCTGGCCACCTTGCTTATAGTACAGAACAAACAAACAAACAACAAAAAGGAAAAATAAAAGTGGAAGCAACTCAAAGGTTTATCAACACAAAAAGTAGATAAGAAATAGCGCTAAACTCATACAAGGGGGATTTTACAAACTTAAATATTAAAGATCCACATCTACATAAAACATCATAGATGGATAACAGACATTTAATGTTGAGTAAAAAAACAAGTCATGGACAATTTAGACTTAAATAGCCATTTCTAAGTCTCAAAAAAATAAAAAAAAACCTACATTTTGTTTTGGATTCATATTTATATTGTTTATCATTGAGGTACAGACAGAAGCACAGAAACATCTCTATGGGAGGCAGAAAGAAATTAATATAGGAAATTTCAAGTTTACAGAATTCCTTTAAGAGGGGGGAAGCAAGGGCGCCTGGGTGGTTCAGTGGGTTAAGCCGCTGCCTTTGGCTCAGGTCATGATCTCGGGGTCCTGGGATCGAGTCCCGCATCGGGCTCTCTGCTCAGCACTCTCTGCTCTCTGCTCTGCTTCCCTCTCTCTCTCTCTGCCTGCCTCTCCGTCTACTTGTGATCTCTCTCTGTCAAATAAATAAATAAAATCTTTAAAAAAAAAAAAAAGAGGGGGGAAGCAAAGGGCAGGGAGAATTGTATTGATGTCAGAATACCAGGTGGCTGCTGAAATCTCAGGAAAATGCATAGCATTTTCACTGGCTGGTAGTCATATTCAATAGATTATTTATATTAAAACACAAATATGGAGTTAAAAATCATCTTTGGCGATTGATGGGGTTTCCTTCCTCCTTTTAAATATTACATGTTTCTCCATATCAAAGTCTAGCCCAAAATGCTGTTCACAGCTGTGTCAAAAAATATAGATCTAGGTTTCTTTCAAATGGGACAGGAAACATATGAGAAGATATAGCTGATGCTGTACTGTAAAAAGATAATATGGCACAATGGCAAAATTTTCTTTTTACTTAAAGCAGTGATAAATACAAAATTCAGTATTTGTTATGTTTGTGTAACTGAGGGATAAGGAATTGGGGGAAATCAAACATACAGTCGCTCATTGTAAAATCTGAAAGATGGGAAGAATATTTAAGTTCTGAAAATCCAAGCTATGTATCACAAGTACGTGAATTTAATTTACTGAAGTGAAAATGTTTATAAGTTGCATCAGCACATATTTTAACACATAAATGTTTTGCTATATTATATATGACTATATTAAATAAGTACTGTTTAAACAATAACCTATTTTAATTCAGAGGTGCCCAAACAAATCACGTTTATTTTTACTCTGTTAAAATATGTTAATAATTCTATTTTCCTTATTTGACTTATAGTTTTTTTGAGGGGAAGAGAAATTGATTATTCCTAGAAACAAAGATTGTTCTCAGAAAAATCCCAGAAAATAACAGTTAGAAAATTTATTACATAGATTCAGGCATTAATCAAATTTTTCACAATAATATTATTAATAGTGTAAATTTCAAGTTTTCTGTTAGTCTATGTAAGATACCACTTTGCTCCCTTTAAAACCAGAAGCCATAGAACTTAGTTTTGTCACACTTCTCTTCCAAAATTGCCTAGGAATTAAAAAAAAATGTTTTTCCTTAGACAAAACCTCCATTTTATATAATATTTATATTTATATTATATTTAATATTTATATTAAATAATGTTAAAGAATATATAAAAGGACACCAAAAGAAATAAAATGAGGCTTATTATAAAACTAACCAAAGAAAAATAATAATTATAGTAAGTAATTATCTTAATAAACAACTTTCAGTTATAAAAATCATTATTTTAAGGACCCAAAGGGAAAAAAACAAATGTGGTGTCATTTTGAGGTAATCAGATATTGACAAATTGTTATTGTTTCTAAATGGAAAAAACTTTATTTCAAACTCAGAAGTAGTCCTGGTTCTCTCTGCTTTTATATTGGTAAACTAATAGTATATATACATATATATATATATATATATATATATATGAGATACTTATTAAAGAATTTCAACGGGAGGTTTCCAGAAGTCCTTATTATGTCTCTTATGTCTAGAACACAGTGTCACATTACAAAGCCCTTCATTCTTTTTTTTTTTTTTTTAAGATTTTTTAAAATTTATTTGACATACAGAGGTAGGCAGAGAGGTAGGCAGGGAGAAGAGGAAGCAGGCTCCCTGCTGAGCAGAGAGCCTGATGTGAGGCTCCATCCCATACACTGGGATCATGACCTGAGCTGAAGGCAGAGGCTTTAACCCACAGAGCCACCCAGGTGCCCTGCCCTTCATTCTTTTAAAAATTATATTTAATATATACTTTATCATTGAAGTAGGAATCTGGAAGAAAAGGATTTTCACTAGCCAAGAAAAAAAAATCCAATTTCAATTCATACATTTTATTTTTTATTTTTAAATATTTTATTTATTTATTTGACAGACAGAGATCACAAGTAGGCAGAGAGGCAGGTAGAGAGAGAGGAAGGGAAGCAGGCTCCCCCCTCCCCCAGCAGAGAGCCCGGATGCGGCGCTCAATCCAAGGACCCTGGGATCATGACCTGAGCCTAAGGCAGAGGCTTTAACCCACTGAGCCACCCAGGTGCCTCTCAATTCATACATTTTAAAAGGTAAAAGATACATACTGAATATATGTATACATATTGAATATATGAATATATATATGTGTATAGATATACACACACACACACACACACACACAGTTTACCTACCTAGAAAAGGTAATACACCAATTTATCTTTTAAAAAAGGACAAATTCTATAGTGGAAAAAGAAAAAAAGAATAGATGACTTGGTGGAACACCAGCTACTGCCTAGCTGTTGTCTGTTCCTTTCTCATGCTGAGTCCTTTTCATTTGCTGAACAAATAGCCAATTGTTGGTGGAGTGAGTAGAGCTATTCAACTGTGCCAGCTACTCCCACCTGCTGCGACTAATTAAGTGTGATTATAAGGTAGTGGAGAGGTGGCAACATTACCACAACCACCTGAAATTCTTGGTTTGAGAGAGTGCCCAGAATCCCAGGGCATTCAACCAACAAAGACAAATTATTCAACTCCTACGGAAGGTCTCTGAAGCCATTTATTTAGCCCAATGGTTTTTTGGCTACTTACAGCATCAGACAAACTAGTGAAACAATATATTTAATCTGATACCAGATAATTCAAATTAGTATGGAAGTCAAATCAACTGCTATAATCCAGCCAATTAGATTTCATTTCTTTCCATAAAAACATTTCAATTACCCAGAAAGATAGAACATATGCCATTTAAGGTAGAAATTAGTCTCCCCAAGTGATTTGCATCATACAAGTTAACCATCATTTTTGATGTCTCACAGAACAGTTTTAAATGGGTAAGGGTATCGATAAACCTCAGTTGTTACAAATAAACTTGTTCATCCCTCTATACATAAAGCAGAGCACATTGAAACCAATGCAATCAATTACTTTATCAACATCACCTGATGTGACTTATTGGCACTGAAAATAGAGTCCCCAGAGAAATATAAAATGGAATACTCCAGAAATGGCAATTAGGCTTGCAGTCTTCCAGTCAATTCGCTCTCCCCCTGTGTGTGGAACTGTCATTAATATTTGTAATGTCTGAGTGTGGGATTGCCAATGCACCATTGAAGAATATAAGTGGACAAAAATATTAGGGTATTAAGGAAAATCGTTTTATAAATTTAGACAAAAGAATCACTTACCAAAAAAGTGGGAGCAATATATTGAGAAGGCTATAGTCATTTTTAAACAAATCACTTAGCAGTTTTTTTTTATCAATTCGAGATTCAAATCCTTTATCAGATATTTGACCTGCAAATATATTTTTTTCATTCTATGGTTTGTCTTTTCATTCTTTCTACAGTGTCTTTTACTTTAAAAATATAATAATCATTTTCTCGGAGGGCAGAGGGGCAGAGGAAGAGGGAGAGAGAGAATCTTAAGCAGGCTCCACATTGAGATCATGGCCTGAGATGAAATCCAGAGTTGGAGGCTTAACCAACTGAGCCACCCAGGAGCCCCTTTTTACAGTGTCTTTTAAAGAGGAGGTTTTAATTTTCACAAAGTCTCAACTGTTCTTTGACCTACCAACCTTATGCATCATATCTAAAAATATATTTTCCAAACCCAGATAGATTACTCCAATAAATATTATAGTTTCAAGTTTTACATTTAGATCTGTGATCTATTTTATGTTAAATTTGTATATGGTATCGAGTATGAATTAAGGTTTATATTTTTTGCAAATGGATATCTGATCATTTCAGTACAATTTCTTGAAAGAAAAAAATATACTTTCCCCACTTAAATTGCCTTGCATGTTTGTCACAAATCATACATTTATGTACTTTTGGGTATGTTTCTGGATTCTATTCTGTTCAATCATCAATTTATCTGTCTTTATGACTGTTCCATAATACAATGATTATTGTAGCTTTATAACAGTCTTAAAACAAGATAATGTTAAGTCTTACAATTTTATTCTTTCTCAAAGTTTAGGCTCATGTAACTTCTCCAGAAGAAATCTAGAACTAATTTTTACAAAATTGTGAGATATTTGAATTGGGATTTTGTTGAATTTATACATCAGTTGGGAGAGAACTGAAATATAAACTATTTGTAGTCCTCTAACCCATGAACATTCTATAGCTCATTAATTTAGATCTTTGATTTCTCATAGCAACACTTATTTTTAGAATAAAGGGATTGCACATCTTTGTTTTATTTATTACTGTCTTATTTTTCAATACTATTGCAATAGTTATTGATTTATTAATTTCAATTTCTTGTTTTTTATAAGTAAAAAGATCAACCTTTTTTCCTTCACATTTCTGAAGTCACTAGTTAGTTCTGGTAGGTTTTTTGTTTGTTTGTTTGTTTTTGTTTTTTTAAGATTTTATTTATTTATTTGACAGAGATCACAAGTAGGCAGAGAGGCACAGAGAGAGAGAGGAGGAAGCAAGCTCCCTGCTGAGCACAGATCTCTATGCAGGTCTTTATCCCAGGACTCTGGGATCATGACCTGAGCTGAAGGCAGAGGCTTTAACCCACTGAGCCACCCAGGCACCCCTCTGGCAGTTTATTTTTGTTTGTTGCATCTCTCATTAGATTTTCTACATAAAATATCATGTTTTCTTTGAATAAGACGGGTTTACAACTTTTTCCCAAACTGAATGACTTTTACTATTTTTTTCTTGTTACAGTAGAAAGAGCTTTCACTATCACTTTGAATATATGTAGTCCTCCTGTTCCTGATCTTAGGTGGAAATCAACCAGGCTTTCATCATTAAATATGATATTAAATGTAGCTTTATTGTATATGATAAAGTTCCATTTTAGTCTTAATTTGCTGAAAGTTTTCAACAAGAATTGTTGTTAGATTCTATAAAATGTTTTTGTGCATCTCTTGAGAATATTAATTATTTTTTTCTCTTTTTTAGGTTGCTAATGGTAAATTATTCTTAAATTAACTTTTAATATTTACAGGAGTAATTTTTAAAATTATTATATCTGTGTTCATGAGAGATATTGATCTGTAATAAAATTTTCTTTGAATTTTCCTGCCTGATTTTTACATCAGGACAGTGTTGGCTTCATATAGTAATTAGAGAAATACTCTCCTTTCCAATTTTCTGCAAGAGTTTTTAATAGAATGGATATATTTTCTCCCTAATTGTTGGCAAAATTTATCATAGAAGCCGTCTGAATCTAGAGATTTCTGTGTAGGAAGGTTTTACTACATTTTCAACATCTCTAATAAATATGGAACTATTTGATTACAAATAAATTAAGAACAAAGCAGATGCCACATTAGAAATTGAGGGGCGCCTGAGTGGCTCAGTGGGTTAAGCCGCTGCCTTCGGCTCAGGTCATGATCTCAGGGTCCTGGGATTGAGTCCCGCATCGGGCTCTCTGCTCAGCAGGGAGCCTGCTTCCTTCTCTCTCTCTCTCTCTCTGCCTGCCTCTCAGTGTACTTGTAATTTCTCTCTGTCAAATAAATAAATAAAATCTTTAAAAAAAAAAAAAAGAAATTGAGCAAAATGTTTGAATAGGCACTTCATAAAATGTAATACATAAAAAATGGACCATTAACCGAGGCAATACACAATTAGGGAAAAGCAAATTAAATTTACATTGGGATTCTGAATTGTATGTGTGACATACAAAATGTTAGTGAGGCGAGAGGCTATACAGAAGAAACTTCCATTCACTCTCTTTGTTAGTGTAAATTTATAAAATCACTTTTTAAAAAAGATTTAATTTATCTATTTGAGAGAGAGAGAACACAAGAGAGAGTGAGTGAGCATAAGTGGGGCGGGGGAGAGCAGAAGGAGAGGGAGAAGCAGGCTCCTCGCTGACCAGGGACCCCAGCTTCGGGCTGATCTCAGAACCCTGGGATCATTACTGGAGCCCAAGGCAGATGTTTAACAGACTGAGGTACCAAGGTACCCCTATAAAATCACTTTTAAAAGTTGTTTGGTGATATACACTAATGTTGAGTATATACATAATATGTGATTCAGCAATTTAAAACTCATACCCAACAGAATTGTGTAAATCTGTGTCAAAAGACATATACAAGAAAGTTAATGTCATCATCTTTTTGCAATAGCCAAAACAAAAGAAATGAGAATAAATTGATCAACTGAGATAAAGTTTATACACAGCAATAAAAATAAATGAACCACTGTGCCTATAATATTATGTATGAATCTCAAAGACATCATTAAAGGAGATTAGATATAAAATACACATCATACGGTTTCTAATATGTAAACATTTTTTTTAACTCTTAGTTATATTATTCAAGTAGAATGCTTTCTTTTTTTTTCTTTTCTTTTCTTTCTTTTTTTTTTCTTTTAGTTTCCAATGCAATGTTATTGCATAACAGGGGAAAGGTAACAGGGGAACGGGTAATGACTGGAAGGGGAAGGAGGTGTGCCTGTGGCTGTGGGTTACCTTAAATTTTTCTTTAGTTCCCATATTGTGCTTCACAGTAAAAACAAAAGAAATTTTTTTCTAACATACAGTCATATAATCTGAAAGAAAACTATTTTTCAGAATGTTTATTAAATACTGAGTAGTCACAATATAAAATTAGTTCTGAGTAAGAGAATTTGTTTCAATGAGAATCAGCGAACTGTAATTTATAACATAGTTCCCTAATTTTCAAGGTAGATCTTAAATTCTTGTTGGCTCTGGTTAAAGATAAGAGCATTTTTAGGGAAAAAAGTGATGAAGGAAAAATCAGAGATACACTTGACCTCCATTATATTTTATTTATAGTCTACCTAAAAAAAAAGTTGATCTCAAAAAAATGCAAAAAACTGCAAAATACAAAGCCTGAGTTTTGTAACTGGAGCCCAAACTTGGCAAAATAAGGAATCAGAGAGAAAAATCAATGATGAATACATACATCCTTAGAGCATAATATTTTTATAAGCTAATTTAGAGGTAAGGACTGAAAGCTTATGCAAAATCATATTTTTAAAATTGCAATTATTTTATGGAGAATTCCACATTTCTACTATTAAGAAGGATAGAGAGGAAATGTTTACTGCATAACATATTAATTTATGGTTAACTGGTATCATATTATATGGTAAGATATATGCACCACTAGCAACATAAAAATATTACAGATATGAATTTTTAAAAGCAAATACATAGGTACATGGGCCACGAATAACTTTATAGAAAGATTAATCATATCATAATTACCCTACTTTTAGTAATTGTCCTTTATACTATAGGACATCCTACTATTCTTCTATGACTTACTTATTGTTAGATTAAAATAACTCACTCAATGTAAAAGATGTCATGTTTCACTGATACTTATATATAAATGGAAATCTATGTAGGTGACCATCTTATGCTTATGATTGTATGAATGTTAGGCTGTTTGATACTATACAATGGTATAGGAACATAAATGAGGTAAAGGTGTATTATATAATTTTGAAATTTAAATAATTGTTAGTAGAATTTAAATTATTCATGCAAGAAAGAGAAACAAACATTTGTGGAATTATTTCTCATTAGCTCTTTGTTGATAGTATTTGATATGACATGTTTTTGCCCCTCTGAAATCTCATACAGTTCAAGTGTCCTTTAACATACCAATAGCAAGCATATACCTATTAAAATAAATAAATAAATTTCAAGTGCCATATATATATATATATATATATCTCAAAAACAATTTATAAAACAAAGCCATTAAAATAATGTGGTTGCTTTTCAATGTACATCGCAATGCCATTTGATTTATAGTTTTCAGAAAGAAATAAGTGCTTTAAGACAAAATTTTGCCAGTTAAGAAATGCTTATGCTAACTTGTACTCTGCAAAGCATAGAGTTTTAATTACTAAGCATGGATTTGAAGTGGGTTGACTGAAAAATGTGGTCATTTGATAGTGATTACAAAATTTCTCTGAAAATTTCTGAAAATTATGCCTTTAAGGTAATCAATGGTGGATCTAAAACTTCAAAAATGGTGGATCTAAATACTTCAATAATGCCTATATCCTATCGATAAGAAGCCTGCACTTAACGAGAAAAACACTATATGCTCCAGTGAAACAAGTAGGAATAAGGCATATCTGAATGTAATAACGTAAAGTCATCTGGAGAAATTAGCAAGGAATTGGTCCAGAGTATAGACAATTGAAAGAGAGGGGGGCCCTATCCAGCAATGCCAGGTAAAATAATAAGAATGTCATCGTTGAGTTAATTTTTTACTCTTTTCATATTAGTTCATACTGTTCTAAGTTATGGTAGTTTACTCAAGTTCTCTAATTATGTTCACAGGAGGAAAGAAGCTAAAATGCTAATTTATGATGGTGTAACACTTTTTGAAAAATCTAACAGGGTTATAGTGTACAGAAAATTAAAATGAAATTTCCTTTGCCCTGTGTTAAAATTCTTGTTCATATGGTCTGACATTAAGAAATGAAAGTAAAACCTTTTGGAAGGAGAAATTAATTACACATTTCTTCCTATGCCTTTCCTGTCAGATATCTTCCTATTATCATGTACGTCACTAGTTCTTAGGCATTTGATGAGAAATTTGCTATCATTATTTCTTCTAGTAAGATGGCTCTGGGTACCATGTTTAAACTCATAAACACTCTAGACTTTCATTTTTGGTTCTTTTGGGATAGTTAATAACAAAATCATTTACCCACTAGAAACAAGCATAGCTGAATAAAATAGTTGAGGATATTTTTTCAGGCATCTGAAAACATGTGTGACAGAATTTGAATTATTAGGGAGGACATCAGATGGTGGGTGTGCGTGTGTGTGTGTGTGTGTGTGTGTTTTCCCACACTGACCAATTCCGCAATACCATCTATGTGTCTTATAATTCAGCTCAATTCTGACACTAACCAGAATAGTTCAGACCCAAGAGTTGAAGACTCAGTCCCATAAGACTGCTACCCCCACTTCAGATCCCATTGCAAGTAATGGGTCTCTAGGTTACCCACAACTTTTGTCCCACTTGGTTACCAGTCAGAGGTTCCCACAACCTCCTCCTCAGGTTCACAGAACCAAGGAAAATAGTTCACTTAAAATTACCAATTTATTACAAAGGATATGACTAAAAAAAAAAAAAAATACAGGTGAAAAACCAGATGAAGAGATACAAGGGTGACATCTAAAAAGGTCCCAAACACAGGAGCTTCTGTCCATGTGGCTTTGGGGCTCATTACTGTCTCAGAAGCTCTCTGAACATCATACTTTGGGATTTTTATGGAGACTTCACTATGCAGACGTGATGGATTATTAATTCATCTTCTAGCCCTTCTTCCGTTTCTGGAGGATGAGGTAGGGTTTAGAGTTACAAGCTAGTTGTAGCTTGATTTTTTTCTAGTGACCAGACCCATTCAATCATTGTCTCATTAAAATAAAAGGCATTCCCATCACCCAAGAAATTCCAAGGGTTTGAGAAGGTCCATGTCTGGAACCCAGGGCAAAGATGAAATGTTACCAGAAATGCTAGCAGAAACCATGACCAGAGACTACATATCTCTGTATATTTCTTATTATTTCATGGGCATGAAGACTACTTGGAGGCAGACAGGACTTGCAGGGTCAATATCTTAGTAAACAGGAGGTTTACTAATTCTGTGCATTGATTTTCTTCACAAATATTTGTGATTCCTAAGCTGTTCATGACATGCCTAAGAAAACAAACAGGAAGTGACAGAAAACCCAAGTGGAGCTTTTGCTCTTCTTCATCTTCTTTTTTTTTTTTTTTTTTTTAAGATTTTATTTATTTATTTGACAGAGATCACAAGTAGGCAGAGAGGCAGGCAAAGAGAGAGGGGAAGGGAAGCAGGCTTTCTGAGAGCCTGATGCGGGGCTAGATCCCAGGACCCTGGGATCATGACCTGAGCCGAAGGCAGAGGCTTTAACCCACTGAGCCACCCAGGTGCCCCAGCTTTTGCTCTTCTTACTCCTGTGGAGAGTAAGAAGAAATGGACGAGTGAAGAAATGGATGAGTGAAGAAATGGCCTTAGAAAAATTCACAGGCTCTCAGTCGGGACCTCTCAAGATCTACACCCTGCGATTAAACTAATATCAGAGGTAGAACAAGACTTATGATTGTCCACACCTTGATTCAAGGCATCTTAGTTCCTGGAAGACTGGGGACATCTCTTCCTACTGTAGCTGCTGACAAAGAACAGGATGAGAAAGAAAAACACACCAATTATCCAGAGCTTCTGTGATCATCATAGAATAGTTGGCTTTTAATAAAAAATGGCTAGGTATATTAAGGAAAAGAACCAGGAATAATAAGACAACAGAAATAGATCCACAGCAGGATCCACACGTTGAAAATTATTGAACACTGACTTCAAAATTTCTAAACAGCAATGACATATTTCATTGATTTTTAGCTTAGACATAAAATTTTATGAAAGTAAGCATAGTATATATCAGAAACTAAGAAAATAGACCTATACATTTGGTATGTGGAAGTAAAAAGGGAAAGGTATAAAAGGCAATAATGGGGATTATTCCTCAATTTTATGCCCTTTTCCCAAGGTAATCTCTTGATCAGCTTGATTCCCTTTACAACAAATATACCTGCACATGGAGGGGATATAGTAGAGGTAAACACTCTGTAAGTACAGCAAATCTTCATAGGGCCTGCATTTTCAGTATCTTGGCTTATTTAATCAGGGGTCAGACTGACACTTGGAGAATTACCTTGCTGTATGGGGCAGTGCAATAACTATAGCTCATATTAAGAACTAGCCATCATGATTCTTGCCCTCCCACTAGCTTCTTTGTGTCAGAACATGTGTTGCGTGTGTAAGTTCCCATGGTTTTTAAATTGTGAGTTGTTTTTCCTGATAAGATCTTATTTTAAAAACCGCATCAGACAATTACTATTGTCTTTGGTGGTATCTCTTATTAGGGAGGCAAAAAAAAACAAGTTATAACATATATTTTATTTATTTTTTCTACCCTTTCCACTAGCAGAATATAAACTTCATGAGGGCAGAAATTCTCATCAGTTTGATTGCTATTTATTTTCCCAATATCTAAAACACACTATACCAGGTAGAGTATTTGTTAAACATATCCCTGTAAATGAACGCCATCAATTAATCATTCATCCTTTTCATTGGTCTGTATGTCATGCTGATACCAAGACAAGCTTATTTTTGTTATTTAAAGCATTAAAAAAATTAAACTACATAATACATGAAGACATATATCAATATAGCTTTTTCCAAATTTCAATGGTAGAGAAATATAAATGTATTGGCCAAAAAAGCCTTAATACCCAATTAGACACTTTATCTGCCTTAACTCTACCTTCATGACTTAATAATCACTTAAAAACATCAAGAAACATGCCATTAAGGCCACACTCCTAACTTAAGGACTAATTTTAAAACTTAGAATTAGGTATGTTATTAAGATCATAAGAGGCTTTATAAAAGTAACAAAATCAATTTTTGCTTTTCATAGCCAATAAAACCCAAAATGCTTTTTCATAGGCAGATTTCACATTTGTTATGTGCTCATGAGCTATCAAAATATTTTACATGATCTTCAAAATATTTTAAGGTACTAATAGATATGATTATACCCATTTTATAAATTAAAAAATTAAAGAGAGAAATGTTAATGCTATTCTAACATCATATATATGGTAAACTTCAGATCTGGAAATAGTGTAGCTCTGTCATAGTTAGATTTAACAAAATAAAATATACTATTTCATAGTTTCAGTTTCTCAACGAAAGGGATATAGCTACCTAGTGTTTTGGGAAATGCTGTATATGTAAAAACCTCTTCTGATACTAAAATATTTCTTTCCAGGGCTATTAAATTCCTGAAATGTCATGCCAAGGTCAAATGATGACATCCTGCATTTGCATGTGACCAAATGGTGAAACTTCTGAGTGATTTAGATTACATTGTTTTGTAAAGAAGTTCAGAAACTTCAGAATGGGTAGATTACTATGGCAAAAATTTAAGCACAATTTCTGATCTTCATTTGTTCTAAATTTTCCTTTCTACTGCATCATGAAAGAAACAGTGCAATATGGATCCTGTTTTCCAGTGGGAAAACTTTTAATAATTAGAAATGCAATTCCTGACTTAGGCATGATGGTGTTGTAAAATAAATTATAGCACCTAAAATTTTTTATAATAATAAATAACAGTAAAGTTATATTCCAGACCTTAAAATAACCTTCTGGTATTCAGTATGTCCAATAAACGTTGAATATGATGAAATGCAGTGCCAATATACACTCAAAAAGTATTCAGTATATGAAACTGCAATTCCATGTTTCAACAAAAATTTTACATAAAACAAAGTGTACCTATAATAACTATTAATATATAATTAATTGTATGCAGTTACATTTTAAGTTTTAAGTGTTTATTAAAGTATAATACCAAAATATAGTGATTTTGTACAATGCTTGATGAGTTTTGATACCTATAAATAATCATGCAAACACTACCTTACTCAAGGTATACAACATTTTGAATTGGCTCAAATATTTTTGTCAGTTCCAGAACCATCCTCAACCCCAGGTAAACACTGATCTACTTTTTGTCATGACAGACTAATTTTGCCTGTTCCAAAATTCCATATAAATGAAATCAAACAGGTATATCCTTTTGGGTGTGGCATCTTTCTTATTAAGATGTTGCTCTCTATGATTCCGTCTATGGTTCCATCCATATTTTTGTGTCCATTAGCTGTTCATGGATTTATATTACTAAGTACATATCACAATTTATTTATGCATTTATGTTGATGAATTTTTAGCTGTTTCAGTTTGGGAGCTTCTATGAATAAACCTGCTCTGCATGTAGAACACAAGATTCTATGTGGGCATGTTTTCATTTCTGTAGAGCGGTACCTAGGAGTAAGATTACTGGGTCTTATGATGAGTCTATGTTAATTTTTGTAAGAAATTGCCAAACTGTTTTCCAAAGTGGCTGTGCCACTTTATACCCTCACCAACAACGTATAAGGATTCCCGTTCCTCCATATTGTCACTAAGGTTTGGTATTAGCAATCTTTTTAATTTTAGACATAATGGGGACTGTGTTGCAATAGTTCATTGTATTATTTTCCTATTTCTCTGAAGACTAAAATATAGAGTAGCTATTTAAGTGCTTGTTGGAAATTTGTAGATCATATATTGTAAACTGTCCAAATCTTTCACCACTTAAAAAGTGTGGATTGTTTTCTAATTATAGAATTGTAAATGTTTTTTGTATATTCTGGATATGAATTCTATGTCAGATATATATTTAGGGGTGTGTGTGTGTGCAAGTATTATTTTCTTTTAGTTTGTAACTTGCCTGGAGTCCAACTTATCATATTTCTACATTTTTAAATTCATTTTTAATTTTGTAATTAATGCCTTTTATGTTCTATCTATAAACTGTCTGCAATCTCAAGGTCATAACGGAGCAGTCCTCTAATTTATTTTCCTCTAATTTTTTTTTTTAAGATTTTATTTGACAGAGAGAGAGACAGTGAGAGAGGGCACACAAGCAAGAGGAATATAAGAGGGAGAAGCAAGGCATCCCGCTAAGCAGGGAGCCTTATGCAGAGTTCAATCCCAGAACCCAAGGATCATGTCCTGAGCCCAGGGCAAACATTTAACGACTGAGCTACCTAGGTGCCCCATCTTCTAATGTTTTTCGTAGCTTTAGCCTCTGTGTTAAGGTCTATTGTTCATTTTAAGCTAATTTTTGCTGTATATTACGTAATTATACTGGCCTTCTATTTCCTTGAGTGTTTTCTTTATGTATCTTTACTTTAAAATGAATGTTCAAGTTTGAACATCTCAGTCTGCTTGCTTTTTCTAGTAGGAAATTAAACCTGTAGCATATAGAAAAATTCAGTGCCATTCTAATGACTAGAAAGCAGGCTATTTCACAACTCTCTGTATAAGATATGCTTCTCACACATGAAAATATTAGTAGTATAGACTAATTGATGAAAACAATTTTTTTTTGCAAACAAAATTTATAAAATTAAATGTCTGATCTGTTTCCCACATTCTGTCTTTTCAATATATTTACAATAGCAGATGACATTTTAAAAAAGATTTTGTGTATTCATTTGATTTGACAGAAAGAGAGAGCACAAGCAGTGGGAACAGCAGGCAAAGGGAGAGGGAGAAGCAGGCTCCCCACTGAGCAAGGAACCTGATGCAGGGTTGGATCCCAGAACCCTGGGATCATGACCTGTGCCAAAGGCAGTCACTTAAATGACTGAGCCACCCAGTCACCCCAACAACAGATGACTTTAATTAATATGACTAGAATCAGGCCAAATGGGCATGACAAACAACAGACCATTTGAAAATTACTATTCTTCAGCATTCTTTGTAACTGAGAAGTAGTGTTTAGATACTATGTCCTTTAGGGTACACTAAACTTTATTAGAAAAGTCTGAATGAATTATAAAACATTAGTAGAGATTTTGTTTTTGTAAATTTTAATTAAGCAAATAAAAATAAAAAGTTTGGTTAATTGTTTGACAGTATGACAATTACTGTAAAAGAAAGAATCTGTACTACTGAACATCCACTTATAGAGAGAAAGAATTTGAATAAGATGTATTTTCAAAATCTCAAACTATAAAATCAATTGCAAAAAACCTTTTCTATGTAGCATTTCAGTCTAATAATAAATCACTCTGAGAGTATCACTAATTTATAACTCTCTGGAGCATGGAATATATTGGAAGTCCTCTCTGATCAATGCTAAGAATACCACTATTTACTTAAAAGCCACACAAGCAATGATTTTCCCTTGCTTGCCACTTTGATATCTTCCAGATGTATGATCTAGTTGTATTTGTCAGCAACATGTTATAAAATTCTAAGCCCAAGTATTGTGGAGATTGTGCATGTTCTTTAAAAGTAACCAATATGTACATTGAGGGGGAAACAAAACATAATTTGCATTACCTACTCTGATTTTATATGCAAAAGAGGGCAACAAAGATCTGTCAACTATGTGTCTGACTTGGTATCAATTATGTAATTAGACAACTTAAGTTAAACATAATTGCATAGTTTTCCAGAATACACCAACCATATTAATCATTTATATAACTGTTCCACTGCTTTAACTATACTTTAAAGATAGAGCCACGGTTTTTACTTCCTGAATCTAAAGGACTAACATTGTCTTTTACAATTTTAGGCTTCCAGAGACTTCTTGAAGATTAAAGTTCTCTCCTATAGGTCTTGTAGTTAAGTAAACATCAGTCTGGATAATTTATATTTTGCAGTAATTCATTTCATTCTGCTCATTTACATACTTCAACCATATTTCTTTTTCTTATAGTTTATTGTCCTAATTTGCATAAGAAATACAATTTATTGCATTTTCCTGTTTTGCCTATTTATTACTAAATCAAATTTTAATATTTTACTAATATATCAATTTGGAAATCTGAAATGCTCCCTAGTGTATATAATGGAAAGGACATTAAAATAATCATTAATCATCAGAATTAGACATAAAATTTATAAAATCATTATAATCCATAAACCTAAAAACATTTTCATTTATTGAATATCTATACCATGACTAGAATTTTACTAATTGCTTTATACATATTATCTCATTTAACATTTACAAAAACTCCTGAAGATGGCATTTTCCTCATTTTATAGGTAAATTTCAAGGTGACAGATATTCAGTTTATAATTAAAAACTCTACTGATAAAACATTTTGTTGAAGATATTATACTAAATTATATTAATATTTATATTTCTGTATATAAAGAATTCTCTTTCTGCACAACTTTCTTTAATTTTTTTAAAGTATAAAATATGAATATTAACATTATTTCCTAAAAGTAAATAAGAATAAATGTATCCTTCCTTTTTATTTTTTGTTGGAATTGGGAATTTTTAACAGAAATACAAAAAGTACAATATTTTACTCAAAGAAAAGTATTAAACTACTTGACAACAATAAACAATAAGAGTAGATTTTTCGATACAAAAACAAAGTGTATCCTCTCTGACAACTGTGAAGCTCTGTTCCTGTATTTAAGAGGAAGAATCAGGTTTGACTTCAAAGGAGGGAATGTATTGTGTGGATTTTATGGGCCCTTGACAGTTGTTTGCATAGTCAGCCAGCTTAACTTTTCCAGAGGAAGCTAAACAAAAACACAGAATAATGTTTATCCCATTGTGAATTATTAGAGAAAGAAACACATGTGAAACAATCTGTTCACAAGACGATATTAGATTTCAAGCTGTAGTATTGTTCATATCAGGTTTGTTATACAACTCATTTCCAAACAATTTTTTAAGAAAGTTGGCTAATCCCTAAGCAGTAATTAGTTGTGCTGAGGGGTACAAATGCTTAAAAGAACTTACGTAGGGCATATCAGTCTTGGGAAGATCAACAGGTGTAAAACACTTCTCACGTGACCTACATCATCATTTATAACAGTGAGCAAAACTAGATGTGGAGGACAGCACCAGTGATACCTGAGTACCATGTTAGCCTGTCGCCTCTAACAACAGTGATGAAAAGCAATTACAGGGCAATTTATTTCCATAGATCGAGAGCTGATACATAAAGACGGTCAAAGAGCTAACAGATTTTAAGAAAAATGTCATAGCATAATAAAATTTCGCAACGTTAAAATTGCAAAAAGAAATTACTTTTATGAGAAAAGAAAAATTAACAGTACATCATTAAAGAATCTATGTATTTTTTCCTGAAATTGTTAAAATTGTTTGTTGTCTACTTCCACATAGAGTCACATCATTTTCATCCTTTTTTTCTTTTTTGGCCTTAAAATTAATTTATAGATATTATCACAACATAAATCAGAATATGTGCTTTAAGTAAATAGATTTCTATATAATTATAGTTACCACAAGATCCTTCTAGAGATTAGTTCCATGTATGTGACAATTAAATCCCCAGAGAATAAAGCAATTAAAAAAAACTCACTAAAAAAATCTGCTATAGGGATGCCTGGGTGACTCAGAGGGTTAAAGCCTCTGCCTTCGGCTCAGGTCATGATCCCAGGGTTCTGGGATCGAGCCCCGCATCAGGCTCTCTGCTCAGCAGGGAGCCTGCTTCTCCCTCTCTCTCTGCCTGCCTTCTGCCTTTCCGCCTACTTGTGATCTCTGTCCATCAAATAAATAAATTAAATCTTAAAAAACAATCTGTTATAAACATATTACACATTCAAATGGAAATGTACATTATTTGTCTTATCCAAAGGTAGTTCAAAGAAATTTGTTATCAAAGTACTCTTCTTGGATTTCAGTATTAAACTGAAGTTCATTAATCTTTTTTTATTATATATAAATCTATTATGTTAGATCATTTAATTCTTAAAGACTTGCATAACTTTTATCAAGGTTATATTTATTCAGTTTTCTCAGAGTTTAACATCTCTTCTCCCTTCGTGTTCTCTTTATGGTTTGCCCAGATCAGATACTTTATTCTCAGTCAAATTAGAGACATTATCTTCTATGTTTGAACCTCTGCCTTAAATATCCTAGGTATTTATATTGTGAATTTTCAGAACTTCATATATTCCTAATGTCTCAACGTTCCCACAAACAGGCTGTGCACACCTTGCCCAGGTGACTAGGTGTACCAGTGTGATATGGCTGGTCCCTTTCACAAGTTCCCCTTCTTGCCCTTTCCTCCCTGTGACCTACTGACATCCACATACACCAAATGAAACCCCGTCCTATTTTTTGTCTGTATATTCCACTCTGACCTCCCTGACAGCAAAGGCACTGCCTACAGATTCTCACTTTTTCTCTCCCTCTTCTCTGGGCTCCCCACCTGACTAGTTGAGTCACTCCACTGGAGCTCTTTCAATATGGCCCCTCCATGGTGCATGCTATGCTTTCCTCCTCTAGATCTGTGTTACAGTTCACCTCTTTCACTGCCTTATGACTTTCATGGTGTTATTTGGTGTTTGCACCCGAGTAGTCATCAAAAAACCAGCCAAACAAATAAACAAAAGATACCCTTTTTAGTGACATAATTTTTTCCATTACAGTACTCTATCACTTATACATTTATACTTTAATCTTTTCCTCACAGAGTCCATCACTCTTGAACATCATATTAATAATTTAACCTCCAAAAAGTGATAGTAGTTTTCTTTCTTTCTTTCTTTCTTTCTTTCTTTCTTTCTTTCTTTCTAGAGAGTGAGGGAGCATGAGCAGGAGGGAGGGGCAAAGGGAGAGAGAGAGAGAGAGAGAATCTCAAGCAGGTTCAACCTCTCATGGAGCCCCATGTGGGGTTTGAGCTCACAACCTTGGGATCCTGAGCTGAGCCAAAATCAAGAGTTGGGGGCTAACTGACTGATACATCCAAGTACCCTGATAGTAATTTTATATAATTTATAATAAAGACTTGTGCAAAAATAGACTCAGAGAGGAGGTGGTTAGGAGCATGGGTGAAAAAAGTGAAGGGGATTAAGATTACACTTATTAAGACATACAGAATGGAGGAATCGCTTTATTATACACCTGCAACTAATATAACACTGCATGGTAATTCTATTGGAATTAAAGTGATAAATAATAATAAAAATAGTGACATATTCTTTTTCTTTTCTATGATTAGTATCCACCACGTGTTGGAGGTGAATGAGATTTTTAAAACATGTGCTTAGATTATAGATGTGAGTGTTGGGGCACCTGGGTGGCTCAGTGGGTTAAAGTCTCAGGTCATGATCTCAGGGTCCTGGGATCGAGCCCTGCATCAGACTTTCTGCTCAGCAGGGAGCCTGCTTCTTCCTCTCTCTCTCTCTCTCTGCCTGCCTCTCTGCCTACTTGTGATCTCTGTGTTTCAAATAAATAAATAAAATCTTATAAAAAGAATAAAAAAGGATGTGAATGTTGAGATACATTTTCACATCCACCTGTCTTAAAACTTTATTAAAATTTTAGTAAAGAGACTTAAAATTACAAGAAAAATCAAAATGAATATTGAAAACATAAACAACATTTTGGAAATTAAAAAAAAAAAAGTAACATTTTTGCAAACCCATCCTAACTGAAATTTCAGCCAGAAACTGATTGTATCTTAGAACCCCAGAAAGGCACAGAATTAAGTCCACTATTCAAAGGTAGATGTGGGGCTGAAGAAGTAGGATTCAAGTACTCTTTATCTTTTTGCACTGTGTGATAATTCTCATCCCTCGCTCCTGCAAAATACTGCATCTCTCATTTGCTGAGATGCTGAAGCTGAGCATGAACTCCAGGAATGAAGCTTTCTGAGTGGAAGAACTTTCATTTAAAATAGTGAGATTAAGTGAAAGGCTATCCACTGAACAGTGAGAGTCCTAGCAGTTTAACCCTCTAAGCTCTGCCAATGTAACCACCAGGTATGTATCAGTCAGGATTCAATTAAAGAAGTAATTTATTAAGTATATATGACAATTAAGTCAATATTCCCCTTCAAATCCACTGCCTATCTGTTGACAGACACCTCCTCTCTCTCCTAGTGGCTCACTTATAATGGCCATATCAATGGATTTCATGTTTTCAATTCGGGTAGGGTTGAGCCAATAGGCATCTCAGGGAGCAAGTCAGAGGAGAAAAGGGAGTGAGGTTGAAGTTTGTATTTCCTTTGTTCACTCTTTACAGAATCATTCTTACGTGGTGGCCTCATGTTTATCTCCACCTCTCTTTCTGACACAATTCTGCTACTACTCCCTCCATGCCTAGATTTTGACCAAGGATGGTAAAAGCTTGCCTATATATAATCTCCAGGTCAATGTAGAATCCCAATCTGATTCACTGAGAAATTATTGTTTTTTCCACTGTAACTAGTAATTGAGCTGAACACAGGTATTTTTATGATTGTTAAAAAAATAATAGGAGTATTTAAAGCTCCAACTTTGGGGTGCCTGGGTGGCTCAGTGGGTTAAAGCCTCTGCCTTTGGCTCAGGTCATGATCTCAGGGTCTTGGGATTGAGAGCCGCATCAGGCTCTCTGCTCAGCGGGGAGCCTGCTTCTCTCTCTCTCTCTCTCTGCCTGCCTTTCTCCCTCCTTGTGATCTCTGTCAAATAAATAAATAAAATCTTAAAAATTAAAAAAAAAAATAAATAAAGCTCCAACTTTGTCTCTAAGAATACCCTAGAGCATTCATTATAGGTTTTAACATCCAGTATTTGGTGATTTTCTGTCATCTAAAATTTTAAGTTTTATTTCTTCCCATTTCAAGAATTCTTTATGCCTATTTTGTAAAAACAGATAAACCAAAACAATTTTTTTAAAGTGTAGAAATTCATTTTTTTATATAATTTCCCTTCATTGGTTAAAGAGCACATATTAAGTCTTCTTTGGAGAAACTTCATTCAGCGTTTCATTTAGACGTCTATGATTATTTTTTACTCCACAGCCACTCAAAAACTAAACATATGTCTTCTTTGAAACATGGAAACATTTTAAAGAAAAGAACAGAGATAAAGAGATAAGAATGACTGGGGTGGAGAAGGAGGGAGAAAATAGAAAGATGGATAAAGGGATGGATAAAAAGATAGGGAAAAAATAAGTATACAGATACAAAGACCTTCTGAGAGATTCAAGGGTAGACAGGGGTGTGTGTGTGTGTATGTGTGTGTGTGTGTGTTCAGATTTATTAATTATAATGACTCAAATTTCATACTCTCACTTGGATACATATTAACTGTGCTAACCATTTAACTGTGTTAAGTTTCACTTCATAAAATGTTTTACCTATAAAATGAAGATATTGGGACCCTGGGTGGCTCAGTCGGGTAAATGTCTGCTTCGTCTCAGGTCATGACCCCAGGGTCCTAGAACTAAGTCCTGTATCAGGCTCCATGGTCAGCCAGGATCTACTTCTCCCTCTGCCTATCACCTTCTCTGCCTGCTACTTCCCCCGCTTGTGCACTTTTAATCTCTCTCTCTCTCTCTCTCTGAGAAATAAATAAATAAAAATCTTTATAAAATAAAATAAAGTGAAGATATTAACTGTTTCATATTACAGACTAGAACAGAGTTTAGCACTGAATATAAATTAAATAGAAGGTTTCTAAAACTACATTTTACTGTGACACTTACTGTCATGTATTTTTTTTTTTTTGAAGATTTTATTTATTTATTTATTTGACAGAGAGAAATCACAAGTAGTCGGAGAGGCAGGCAGAGAGAGAGAGAGGGAAGCAGGCTCCCTGCTGAGCAGAGAGCTCGATGCGGGACTCGATCCCAGGACCCTGAGATCATGACCTGAGCTGAAGGCAGCGGCTTAACCCACTGAGCCACCCAGGCGCCCCGTCATGTATTTTTTATATACATTTGACCCATCAAGAACTCAAAGTAGTATTTTGAATTTTGACATTTAAGTTACATAAGTTTCCTAAGACTGCCATAATAATGTATCAGAAACCATATGGCTTAAGACAACAGAAATTTATTTTCTCTCTGTTCTCGAGGACAGAAGTCTAAAATCAAGATATCAGTAGAGTAATGCTCACTGCAGTTCTCTAAGCATAGATCCTTCCTTGCCTCTTCCAGCTTCTGGTAGTTCCAGGTCTTCCTTAGTTTGTGAGAAAACAATTCTAATCATTACCCCTGTCTTCACATGGACATCTTCATTCTGTGTGTCTGGTGTCTCTTTCTTCTCTTTATAAAGGTATCAGCCAAAATTAGAGTCCACCCTAATATAGTATGACCTCAACTTAACTTGATGACATTTGCAAAATCTTATTTCCAAATGACATCACATTCACAAACATTGGGAATGAGGGTTTCAGCATATCCTTTTGGGGACAAAATCTAACCTATAACAGTAGTAAACATTATTTTTTATTTCTGACACATTTTAGTCTTTATATTTTGATGCTGTCTTAATTTTAATATATTATGCTTTATAAGAGTCTTATCTATATATGACTAAATGCTTATATTAACTTTGAACTAATTTCATACTCCAGCTATCTGTAAAAAATCTGTACTATTCCCAAATTATTTTATAATTTTATATAATTTATATAAAATTTTATATTATAATTATTTTATAATACAAGAAAGTAAGAAAGTGCTAAAACAAAACAAAAATACTTCAATGATGGGAATTTCAAAGGAACACAGGAGCCAACTTAATGGGCTCCTTGTAGCCAAAGCTAAAATAGTTTGAGTAAAAGAAATAAACTATTATTAGATTATAAAACAAAATATAAAATAAATTTTTATAAGTAGAGTACATACTGATATAACTAAAAGATTGAATAAATAAATGGGACAGAAGAGATATCTCTTAGAGAAACACTGAAGAAACTTGAGTAAGAACTCTAGATAATAATAATAATAATAATGTATCCTTATTGGTTCATTACTTATGACTAATAAGACACACCACTCTGTTAGTAATGCAGAAAGTCAGTGTGGGCTATACAGAAACTCTCTGGATTATACTGACAATTATTCTGTAAATCTAAAACTATGCTAAAATAAAAATCATAAAAAGCCTAAAGTAAAGCCACTCTAAAGATCTGAATAGTAACAAAAATCAAATTACAAACTATAGACAAAAATTATTTCTAGTTAAAAGACTCAAAAGGATTAACCTATGACTAAAGAGAAATAACAAAGAGAACATTTAAGTTGGCCACTCTTTTGAATATACTTTAACTACCAAAACATGTGACAGTCACTGTTTATATAAAGATTCACCACATAGTTCTATGAAAAGATATGTTCAAAATTAATTGTTGAATGTGGTATTAGAAATTTAGTTTCAGTATCTTTGTTCTGGTTTTATTTCTTGTTGTACTTTATTACCGTATCCCTGTGTAAATAACTTTTAAATTTTAAGGAGAAATAAGTGCTGTGATCATTTTTTTCCGTTTTTATGAGAAGGCTACCATCAGAAATATGTTTAAATTTCAGTTTTAGTTTTTAGTCCAAAGAAAAGTCAGGAAATGCATGGGTCCTTCTCTCTTCCCAAGAATGCACTCAATTAGAATATCAACAGGTATACACTCTAGGAAGTGTTAGCACAAGCCTTGTAAGTTGTTGTACTTATTTTAAATTTTTTCTTTTGTTAAAGCAACTGAGCAGGAATTTCAAGGCACTCTTGAATGAATGAATTATCCCATCAAGGGAAGGGAAATGGCAGAGAAGCAAAATCACTTGCCAAAAAATGTTTTCAAAAATAAATACCGAGTCAAAATTAGATGGCTGTACAGGTTTTGCAGTTGTAAATTAGGTCAGGACAGGAACATCACTGTCTCTCGGTCTTCTTGTTTTAAATAAAACACAGGCAAAATTTACACTCACCCTAAACTTTAAAAGCTGGGAGGATTGTGCTTAATATCAACCTTTACATATATATAATGAGTTCATCAAGGTTTTTTCTGTGCATTTGCAATTCCTTTTTAATTCTAATGTAACAAACTTTTTCATTTTTAGTGTCTATGATCTTCCCTTTATAAAAATTTTATTTTAGGGCATTTCAAGGAGAGCTGGTGTGATTTTCTAGAGGCGAAGGACTTGATAAGGACCCCAGTATGAAAGGATTGAATAGTCCAATTTGGAACAGATGAATGCTTTAGTCATTTGGAACATTTGTTGGACAATTTGCCAGGACACATTTCAACTCACTTTCAAACAGTGATCAACACATAACTAACTGAGTGGTGCTGTGAAGTTGAAAATTCCATTGAACACTCTATTGGCTTTTTTGACGTTGTAACTTTTGAATCAACCACACAGGAGGGCCGGGAGCACAAGGATTATGGTGACAAAGTATAAAACACTACCTGTATTACCCAAAGAATTTTTTTGTCTACTTTTTCTAAAATAATAGGAATGTCAAAAGAATGTCCATGCAAAATGATGCATTATTTGATATATTACACATGATATAAAGGAATTTTTTTATATATAAAGGAACAATTAAACATATCTGATGTCTCAAATTTAATATGCATATTTCCTGTATGTATAAGATTTTGCTAATCTTAGTGTAATATATATGAAAGTAAAAATCAATTCATTAACTGAATTTGTTTACATTCCTCTGACAATTTTCACCAGTGATTCAGAAATTAATTATCTTTAATATAGAATTACAAGATCTTACTATTCCCTGAATTTTACAAATAATTAGGTACAGTTTTTTTTGTTTGTTTGTTTTTTTAATATAAGAAACCCTAGCTAGCAACAATCAGTTTTGCCATGGACTGATCATCATGATAGAATAAAAATTCATGAGTTATTTGTACATACAAATATTATGACAACAAAGAAAAATACCCTTTAATGAAATTGTCAATAATTTTGAATGATTATGAGCTCATACAGGAGCTGGATTTTAGATCAGTATTCAAAGAGATAAAACTGATTTAGTTACCAAAGTGTGCTGTTACAGAAAGCCCATTTATTAAATCTATCATGATGTTGCCTAAGTCTATGAATCTGGCAGCATTTTACATGGAGAAGCATCCTGAGAACCTTAGGCTAGGTTGAATTTGTGCCCTAGGATCCTGAAGCAATGAAGGAAGTTAGCTGATGGAGCCACAAGAGTTTTGAAAATGGTTGGTTTAAGTGGAGATTTGGAGTTAATATTTTTATCAGGTAAGGGAGGCCATTTTACAAAAGAAGCATAAAATGAACCTTTAGCTTTTGGTTATCAGTGGGGTAAATTCAATCCCATGTTGTGTGGCTTGGCTTCCTTGTCCCTCCAAAAAAGCTGAAGGGAGGTCTGTGCTACACGTCTAATTCACTGCTGCTCCAATCAATCAGTGGACCAAGATGGGCCAGCGAGGGTTCTTGTAACCCAGCAGGTCTGGGTTTGAACTTACTAGCCACAGGAATATAAGTAATTTCCTGAACATCCCAGAGTTCACTCCTTTTTTGATACTGTTTTTTATCTGAAAATTACAGTTTATAATGTTTAATTCCCATGATTGTCATGAAGACTAAATATAGTGATATGAAGTTCTCATCACTGAAGCTTTTTAATAGGTTAGAAGTGGCTATTAGAATAATTAGACATAAGTATTGTATCCTAACAAAACTAATGTAATAAGTTTGTTACAATGTTTACATAATTTCAAATTTTAGCTTCATCAGTGATAATAATCTCATACGACCTATGTAATGTTTCAAAATATTACCTTGTTATCACTCTAAAATCTTCCTATCATTTTATTGTCTTACAATTAGTTGTTTGCTAAAATTTGTAAAATAGACCTCTCCCAAAGATGTTTTGCTTTTCTTCCTCCTATCCTTAATTTGTATTTTAGTGTAGTGATATTGTCTGCATGTTTCCCCTCCTCATTAAGAAGTGATATATGGAAAATATAAATTGTTTTCTGATCTTACAGATGATGTTTGGATTTTGTCCAGATGGTATAGTAAGTTATGCTAAGACCTTATCAATTTATATATGGATTTAATTAATGAAAATATTTCAGGCTATGACCTCTTATAAAAGCTGCTTTATAAGAATCAGTGAATTATTTTTCTTAAATCATTACATAAAGTGGGCAATGTTTTACATAGTTTATGTATTTTGTGAGTATCTTTGGCATTTAATGTGATGTTTTTAGTCAAGCATGCATTAAAATAGTCATTTAAAAAAATTAAAATATGAACTTCCTGGGGTGCTTGGGTGGCTCAGTTGGTTGAACACCTGACTCTCGGTTTTGGCTCAGGACATGATCTCAGGGTTCTGAGACTGAGCCCGCATCAGGCTCCACACAATGTGGAGTCTGCTTGAGATTCTCTCCCTTTTCCTCTGCCCCTTCCCCTGATTTCTCCTTCTCTAAAATAAATAAATATAATCTTTAAAAAAATATTCTTCTTTCCACATGGCTCCAAAGTTCTAGCCATCTTTGCACGGAGATTGTTACTAAGGAATACATACGATTATGTTTAAATATAAGTTTTTATGTTGTTATAAATTAATATTATGTGAAAATGGGCAAAGTTATAGATAAAGTGATATGATAACTTTCTTTTATCCAACACTCTTAATAAGGTGTGAAGAAAAACAGCTTGTAAGTCTTAAGTGATGTGACAGTCGTCCCCAAACATGACAACCCATGGTGGTTTTTCACAGTTGTTTTTAGCAGTTATCCGTCTGCAAAACTCACTTGCAAGCAGGTTCTCAAATATAAGTGAAGCTAAAAAAAATCATCGTAGTTTTTCTATCTCTCAGCATATGTTAGAGTTGAATGACAAAGGCATTTTTCCAAATGATAAATTAAACAACTTTTTTCTTTCCCAAACATTTGGATACCACTCACTCATAGCATATTGTAGATCAAAATTCTGCTTACTAAATTACATTTTAGATGTTTATTTTCCCTATCAGGCAGATATAGAACAAATGCTTATTATTGAGGATTACTGATTACCTCACTATTATTTTAATGCTTTTTGAAATCTTACTTTTTTTATATTTTTCCATCTAATTGCTTTAGGTATAAACTAAATGCCCCTATGATTTAGTAAAGTTTAACACTTATTTTGTAAAGGTAAGGTATGCCATTTGGGAAGCCAAAATCTGAGATTTTAATAGGCAATCCCCTGATACTCCAAACTGAAGGTAACTAGCTTCTTGGGACTTCATCTTATTCATTGACACATGGGGTGAAATTTAAGGAAATGATTATAGTTTGGACTCTAAGTATTCAGAACAAGAAAAAAATCACAAAAAGCATTTAAATATTTTCAGAAATAATAACTCAGTAGAATTAGATCAGAGTGATTGGAATTAACTTTGAGGATTTAATTGAGGGTTTACTGGATGTAAACTTCTATCATCTATTTTAATCCTTACCTCATCAAGGATGCACTTGCATGTTTATTTTACAGATGAAATAGAAATGCCCAAGAATTTAGATAAGTTGCTCAAGTTGACACAACTCATGATAACATTTTTACAACTCAGGTCTCACTGATTCTGGAGACTAACATGGCAGTGATGCAATTTTCCTTTTCTACACTGACTAGCTGCCTTTCTATTAAAAAAAAAAAAAAAGATGAAGAACTAGATCTCTAAATACATAAATTTGTTGCTCTTTATTTTAAAAAATGAACAAAATATCTACGTCCATATGTTTTCATATGCACTGTATATAGGTTTGTAATACACACATATACATTTACAGGATACAAATATATGTATTACAAAGTCTGAACATAAAGCGGCAGTTTCCATCCCCATAGAAAGAAGAACCAACCACAGGTCCCCTGTGATGAACAAGTGTTTAATCAGAATTGTGCCAAATAGGTAGGACCATCAGGCAGTGGAAGGAACTGTCTTCTGCTCATTTGTTTTATTTTTGATGTGCAGTAACATAGAGTGATAGCTTCTGAAGAATATGCTTGCTATGTTCCTAGTATCTCCCAGAAAGCTAAGAACCAGAATATCAATATTTGTCTGTTTGGAATCACATAGTGCAAACCATCTCCCTAGTAAGCATTGGAAACTGCATGGAATACTGCCACGTGAAGAAAGTGCTGAAGTCCTCACTGGGCTCTGACAAACCTTGGTATCCTTGCAGCCCTGAAGACATCCTGACATAGAATGTAAAGTTAGGTTATCTGTTAATTAGTTTGATTCTTCTTATTTTTTGGAGCATTCTTTAATTTATGTATAATAGTTAAAGACATTGATTCTGGAGACAGATTACATGCATTAGACTCTAAGGTCAGCCACTGACAAGTCGAGCCGTGTGGTAACCCGAAGTTTACTTAACCTTGCTATACTTCAGCATTTGTACTGGTAAAATGAGGGTAATTTATAGTCTCATTATGAGGATATAAGGAGTTAATATACAAAAATATGTAGGCTAGTCCACCAAAAATAAGTCCAATGCAGTTAGGGTAGTTAGAACATATATGTAGAGTCTAAAGACTTTTAATAAACAAGACACACCCACATCTACCATGGAGTTTAGGAAATTAATCAGAATCTATAGAACACGCCTGTGTTCCTACCCAAATCCTACCTTTTTCATTTCTTTCAAGAGCTAATAACTACTCTGTTTATCATTTCCTTGCTTTTCTTTATACTTTTATCATGCACATATGTGTCCATTGCATGGTATATATAAACAGTATATTATTTAATTGATCACATACTTGAAATTTTATATATGGACTCATAGAGTATGGAGAAGTTCAATTGGATTAGAAAAGCTCTATGCTTATCTCCAGGAACCTCTGGAAGTCCAGGTTTGACTTTGGGCTACCAAAGAGGGAACTGGGCTGATTAATGATTTATGCTTGCATGCAGGCCATTGATGGCTATATTAGTCTGGGTTCTCTAAAGAAACAGAACAAATAGGAGGTTATAGATAAATGTGAATGATCTAAATACACCAAATAAAATACAGAGATTGTCAGAGCAGATTAAAAAAAGAAAAGTCAGGGCGCCTGAGTGACTCAGTGGGTTAAGCCTCTGCCTTCAGCTCAGGTCATGATCTCAGGGTCTTGGGATTAAGTCCCATATCAGGTTCTCTGCTCGTCAGGGAGTTTCCTTTCCTCCCTCTCTCTGCCTGCCTCTCTGCCTACTTGTGATCTCTCTCTCTGTCAAATAAATAAATAAATAAAATCTTAAAAAAAAATCAACTATATGTTTTCTATCAGAAGCCCACTTTAAGTACAGACTCTGATAGATTCAGGCTAAAGAATAGGACATGTTCAACAGTACTTAAAGAAAGTTGGAGTAGCTATATTCATTTCAGACAAAGCAGACTTCAGAATAAGGACAATTATTAGGTATAAAGGGGGGGCATTAAATAATCAACTCTCCAATAAGACATAGCAATATTAAATGTGACTAAATCTAATAACGGAGGTACCAAAATTCTATGATGCTATACTAAATTTTCTCAGAAATATCAACTCTGACATATATTAAATGTGACTCAAATATGATAAGTGAAATGGAATCTAATGCTTGAGATTAACACAATTTCTTCAGGATTTATTAAATTGAAAACTCAAAAAATAAAATAGTCATGTTATGAGGAAAGCTAGGTACATTCTTCTTCTCTTTAAGTCACTAGCATGTAAACCACCAACTTTGTCAAAAACAACATGGTTTTTCATGATCTCCTGTCTAGATTTTGCAGTTCTATTAAATTTCTCAGAAGGGTGAAGTTAAAATGAGGTAGATAACTCCTAGATGCATCCTTATTGTCAAACTCAGGAAAAAGGCATTTAAGATCATTGCCTTTTTTGTTTTTGTTTTTGTTTACCTTGTTTCTATCTTCAGGATAATTTTATTGAATATTGTTGAATATTGCAATCAAAAAAGAAAAAGAATAAATTCTTATTCTGGATTGCCCTAGAGCAATGACAATCAGCTGGTGAACAGTTTGCCTAATGAGGCAGTTATGACATTCAGAAGATTCCTTGAAATCAAGGTTATTTGGGCTTTTCAATAGTGCTTCACATTCTCTTCTTCATGCACTACAGCATGAGGTCATAAAGCATTACAACAATTTAACATAATCCCCTTCTGTTCCTCAAATTTTTTTTTTCTTTTAATATATATTAATGTTCTTTTAGGATTGGAGGTGTAGCAAACATTTCTATAACTTACAAAAAGGAAAGAAAAAGGAAGAAAGAAAGCTCTATCTACCTTAAAATCAAATGTCTTTGCATCTACTTTTATATTGGTGGTGGTACTTTGATTGTTATTCAAAATAAGCACTAAACACTTGTTCCATCAACAAGTACTCTTATTTAGATCTCTCTTACGGGCAATAATCATCATACTCTATGCACACTTGATAGCAATTATGTAGCAGAGTGTTTCTTGGTATTATCTGCAGAGTCTGTTAGAAAAAACACCACTTAGATTCATGTCAGCTAAGTCTGTGTTGGGAGCTTATTCTGATGCCCACTTGACAATAATACACATTTTCTGTTTCTATCCAGTAATAACACATGTGAAAGAATTCAGGGGTTTAAAAATATCAGTATTTATGTAAATGATATCAATAAAATATGGCTGATATATAGTAGTTACTAAATAATGTAACTAAATATATTTACAGCAGAAAATCATAGCAATAAGAAGATTCCAAAGGTCAGTTAATAGAGAAATAGAGTTATTCCATGCAGCAAGTGTAAAGACCCAGGCAAGGAAATTGACTAAAAGGTCACAATATTGCAGAACAAGAGCAAAGAGAGGAATTATTTCTGCTTTCACTTTTCTCTAAAATTCCTTATTGAAATTAAAAACGCTGACTGAATTATCCAGATCCATCTGTCTAGAGGAAGGTTCTCTCTGTCAAATGTGATTTTCCTAATAACATAGAGACCTAAGTTTAGACAAATAAACTTAGGGCATCATAATCACCTTTGTTTTTTCCTTTTCTCTACCCAAATGTTACTTGGATCACCATCCTATCTTAGTGAACTGTCCCTCCTGAGCACGACTCAATCATCTGCTTCAGAGAAAAAAGCTTTGCCCTCCGTGTTTAATCTCCATACCTTGCTTATAGGAGGTGCTCAAATCAGTTTATGGCTAAAATAAAGGGAAAATGAGTTATTTTTGGTTTGTACCTTTGAGTCTTACCCAATTTTCTATTTACCAAAGTCACTATATGTAGCCTGTGCTATTACTACAGCCTTTCAGCCGATCTGCTCTATATTCAAAAATCTGAACTGACGGATGAAGCCTCCAAGTGCATTGTGTCCTTTTTCTTCTTCTTCCCCTCCTCTTCCTCCTTTTTCTTACTGATTATCCTCCATAACCTAAGAAATAACATCTGAATTCCTTCTTCAATTGAGTTCTTATCTATTTTGTTACAAAGTACTTTTCAGCCATGTCAATAACCACACTAACATGTAATTAATTGTTTTTGTCCAAAATAGATTGGATATCTCACATCTCCCATATTACTTACACATACTTTTGTTCAAAGCATGTTCAACATTTACTATGTCACCTTTTTGCATATAAAAAACCTATCCTTAGTTCCAGATCCAGTTGAAATTCCAATTCCTTCAATAATCATCCCTTTAAGATTGCTCCCACAACAGAACCACAATGAAAAACAGCAGAAATATGACACCCTCTTTTTTGGAGAAGATATGTAAGTATGTATGGTTATTTCCCACCTAATATTACAGTTATTCAAAAATTCATTTTTATCCCAAATTATTTCTATTTCTTTGTATTTCCTATAGCTTCATAGAGTATTAAAGGAAGTAACCGCTAACTTTTTATATGAATAATTGGATTCTAAGTCAACATTTACTTCAGCTGAGGATGTTGGAAAGACTACTTTGATAACTTATAGATTATAATTAAGCAAAAGCAAAAGGAAACAACAAAATATACTGCTGACCAACTATGTGAATTTACAAAAAGAGATAACCCAAAACATGGCCATCTACCAGATTTTTCTTGGCAAGAATATTTTTTTTTAAGATTTTATTTATTTATTTGACAGAGAGAAATCACAAGTAGATGGAGAGGCAGACAGAGAGAGACAGAGGGAAGCAGGCTCCCCGCTGAGCAGAGAGCCCGATGCGGGACTCGATCCCAGCACCCTGAGATCATGACCTGAGCCGAAGGCAGCGGCTTAAACCACTGAACCACCCAGGCGCCCCGGCAAGAATATTTTTAAGCTGAATTTACAATAATCAAATAATTCTTCTATTTAGTAATTGAAAACATCAAAACATGTTTATAGTCTATCTTAAAAAAACCTATACAAATACTCATGCAGTGTACATTTCACCAATAAAACATCATCTTTCTAGTTCAAGTTTCTGTGTCAATGATTTCACTTAATACTTAGCTGAATACCGAGTAAACAGAGAGGGTTATACACAGTATTAAATTAAGATAGCAACTGATGGAAGTCAGTTTGTAAGGTTATTCTCCATAAGGAACAAAAATACAATATCTTAAAATATAACCTATCCAATTAGTAAATACATTACTGAAATGATTAAAAATAAACAAATCACCTAGGAAAGGGTCAAAACTCTATTATGATTGCAGTGAAGTTTAAAAATTTTATCATAGTCATTAGGCAAAATTAAATATATGTTTAGAATAAGATGTCTACTATATGTCCAATGATTATATATTTCCTACAAGATGCAATTTTAGCAAAAAGTATAATTTGAAATTGAGTATTATTTTAAAATGAAGGTTACCATCTACTTTACTTCTAGTATACATGTTATCTTCTACACTGCCAAAGTTCTTATAATTAACACTAAAGCTATTATTTATCTGAAAATATTAGCATTTGATCATTTACAATTTTCTTTAGGAAAAGGTAATACAATTACTGATTTCCATTCTCAAGAATGTGATCAACTTTAAGAAAAATAAGGTGCTTGAGAAATGCAATATGATGAAAAGAAAATACCAAGAATTAAGTCTTTAGGATAAAGACTATTGTGGAAGAGAATAAACAACTACACATAGAGATGGACAAACACACACAAGCATGTGTGTGAGCATACATGCACACACACACACACACACACACACACACACACACATACAGTTTAAAAATACTCTTTCCTAAATTTCAAGTTAGGGATACAGTACAAAATTATTTTTTATTATAGCAGAAATTTACTTTGCTTCAACACATATCCTGCATGAATGTTATACATATATTATTTTTAAGCCATGTGAAGTATGAAACATGACTTTCCATGTCTCAAATCCCAATCACCCTTTTTCATTCTTCTTGATTCTTCTTCCCCCCAAGGGGAGTAAACCCTCTTGGAACATGCTGTTCTCTCACCTATAACACTTATCCCAACTAATTCCTATTATTCTTCATGTCCCTATTCAGCCATTCTCTTGGAGAAATTTAACTCAATTCCTCCAAGTTAGTTGTACCTCTTAACCTTTGCTCATTCCAAAAAAGAGAAGAAAGGGAGGTAAAGGGAAAAGGGAGGAAAAGGAGAAGGTAAAGGGAGCTACAGCAATAGAGAGAAATTTCTGACCATGAGATGTGCAAGCATCTGAATGGTCAGCTAGCAATGGACCTTCTCTATGGGAGGAGTAAACAAAGCTAGAAAGAACCAGGAATGGGGAAAGGGACTGAGTGAGGGTGACATGATGTCACAGTTGATAGTAAATGTTTTAACTTGAGCTCAGTCCATTCTCAACAGGGCCTACTAACGTGACTATCGGTTTGGGGTAAGAATAGCTTAAAGTCCAGGACCCTAGAGGAAACATAACTAAAATTTGGTCAACAAACATTTTGTTCTGATTGATCGGTGGGGACAAAAGAGTTCAGCTAATTGTTTATGAGGCAAAGAAGGAAAATTAGGAGGATTTGTGATTCACTTCCTTATAAGTAATTAAGGGGGCATCTGTACATCTTATCTAAATCATACTGAAGAAGGGTTCCTTGCAGTAAGATCTTTGCTGGGCATAAAAGGGGAATGAGATTTTTAATTGTCCCTGTTCTCACAGAGCAGGGGATCAAGTAAAATTCAGTTTTGTCACATCCTGCAATTCAGCTTGTTTATAACTCTTGAGTGTTAAAATCAACAGCATTATATTTTTCCCCACTAATTTGTCTATTTCCAAACAGGATCACTATCACCCAGTGGATCAATCCAGAAATCTATGATTGCCATTTGACTCATCCTCCTGCAGATGGCCAATCTACCTCTATACACTATCTATTCTCCCGCTAACATACAGTTTAAATTTGTAAGTATTTTTATATTTCAGTAGCCATCTTCTTGTTCTAAGCTATTATCATTTCTCATCTGAACTACTATAACCCTTAGTCTATTGCTTTCCCTCATTCCATGGTAGAT
Organism: Mustela erminea; assembly: GCF_009829155.1. Classification (NCBI taxonomy): domain Eukaryota; kingdom Metazoa; phylum Chordata; class Mammalia; order Carnivora; family Mustelidae; genus Mustela; species Mustela erminea. The sequence continues at coordinate 177,110,249 of NC_045614.1, forward strand.
TATCTGATTATCTTTTCAAAATGCAACCAACCTCAGACACTACTGTATGGAAATCTTCCTTCTGATATTGGCCACTTTTTTTTTTTTTTTTTTTTTTTTTTTAAGAGAGAGAGAAAGGGCTCAGAGAAACTTTTAACTAGGGTCCACAACCAGCACATAATTCGACGAAGGGTTCAATGTCACATCCCAGAGATCATGACTTGAGCTGAAATCAAGAGTCAGATGCTTAATCAACAAGCCACCCAGGCACCCTACTGGCCAAAATTTTAAAGTGACTCTACATGAAATCTTCATTTTCACATCCTCGTCATTTCAATGTCCACATCATTCTCCATATATTACTCTAACCTTTTGACAAGATTTCCAGGCACCTATTACCTGGATTTTTCTCTACCTTCTCCAGTTCTTGCCACTATCCATCCCATCTGTAACCAGTAAGTCACCTAAGGAGAATGTGTGTCCCTGCCCAGGGCTTATGCACATTGATTTGCCTTTTTTCCTTGTATTTAATATATAATATTCTCTACCTGCAAATGCAAAGCTTTTCTATTTTCTCTGTCCCTGAATATCTTCCATTTGTTCCAATCTTTCTGCAATTTTGAGAAGGTAAGTTGTATCTGTGTTTTGTACTACTGGGTATCCATTTAGAGTACATGGTACATAGTACTGACTGAAAAATGCATTGAAATGGGAAGAAGATGGACTAAAAGGTGTGCCTTGGAGCCCCGGTGGCTCAGTTGGTTAAGCCTCCAAATCTTGATTTTGGCTCAGGTCATGATCTCAGTGGTAAGAAATCATGCCCCATATCGGCCCCCACACTGGGCATGGTCTGCTTGAGATTCTCATTCCCTCTCTGCTCCTCCCCCCTGCTCACATGTGCTTTCTCTCTCTTTCTCTAAAATAAATAAACTGAAAATAAAAATAAAAATAACAAGTAAAAGATGTGTCTTATCAAATATGCAAAAAGATATATCAGGAGCTATCTGGTTAGCTTCAAATATTTATATATGGCAGTGCTCATTGGAAAATATTTATTTTGAAATACAAACCATGTATTTCATAGATAGAAAAAAAGATAAGCTAGCTAGATTCACTGATATCCTACATGTAGTTATTTAATTTAGTGAACTGCTCTTTAAAAAACTGAAAGCAATATGGTTTGTGAACATAGAGGATTTAGCTGCATAACAATTTAAAATTGCTTTTGTGGATTGAACTGAATGTCTAAACACACTAATAATATAGCTTTCATTAAAAAAAAAAAACAAAACAAAACAAAAAAAACACCTCACAAAAACCAGAGAGCTAAAACTAAGGCAAAACCAAAAAAATTCTCCCCTTTTTCTCCCATTGTCAGTTTTGGTGGCAATTATTTAGCTCATGGTGGATAGTTTCTATTGTATACCAAAAGTCATCTTTTTCCATTCTACCTTTACTCAAGTGAGAGATCAGAAGCCTTTATAAAAATAATTTATGTGCATAAAAAAGCATATAATGTCTAAAAATCTATAAGAAAATATGTATGTAAATAAGTATATGTGAATATCTGATTTTACCCCAAATTCTTCAAAATAAATGAGCCATTGAAATACTATTTCAGGTAATGATATTTTTGCAAACATATATTTAAATTATATTCTCAGACATATATTACCATTATGCTTCCCAAAATTATAAATAAGATGAAAGTTTTTTGATTGAAGTATACTCCTAATAAAGAATTGAGTTCACAAATTCTTCCATGTAAAGGATAAAATTGTTTTTCATTAGGTATAAGTTTCCCCCCCCCAAAATATGGTAAACTGAAGTAATTTGAACAAATACTGTAAGAATACAAGGACAATTATAAATGAAGGAATGATTGCTAACCAGAAAATAATTCTGTATTTAATAATACAATATAACAATTTCATTATACTGTTTCGTTTTTATCTAACTATGGCATATCTGAGCTACTTCAAACATATATATTTTAAATTAAAGATAGTAAGAGTCTCAGTTAAAAGTTTTAGCAATAATTATGTAGGACTTTATGTGTTTTTCTTTTCACTAGGGGAATCTATTTTTCTCACAGAAAACAGGAGAGTTTGTTAAAACTTTCACACATGGGTGAGTATTAGTTTTCCAAGTTGTAATTTTATGTTTCAGAGTCCTCATTGAGGAGCTCCTGGGTGGCTTAGTCATTAGGCGTCTGCCTTTGGCTTGGGTCATGATCCCAGCATACTGGGATCGAGCCCCACTTTGAGCCTGCATCAAGGTCTCTGCTCAGTAGGAAGCCTGCTTCTCCCTCTCTCATTCCCCCGTTCCTCTCTTGCTGTGTTTCTCTCTGTCAAATAAATAAAATCTTATAAATAAATAAGTAAATAAATAAAGTACTCATTGACATTTTTTGGTTTCTATGTAAAACTTTTAGAATCCCAGTTCCTGAGGTCATTTTGAAAGTATACAAAACTCTGGGAAAAAGAATAAATTTCTTCTTCTTCTTCTTCTTCTTCTTCTTCTGGTTAAAACTGATGGTACAATTAAAACACAATTTACATAAAAATGTCTAGAAATTCTAATGATGTTTGTAAGCTGAGATCACTTTATCCCAGTTTTTCCCTAAATATATTATAAGCCTTCAAGAATATCTTTTCAAATATCAAAAGAAAAGATGCATATTATTAGCTTTGGATTAAATACACAAGTTCCAGTCTATTGCATTGTCCAGTAAAATATTTTATGGCAAAATGTTTGTTAAATTTTTGACACTTAGGATATTAGTGCACATCCATATATCCTTTGTACAATGTTTGTAAAAAAACTGAAAAAGTAAGCTTGTTTAAATAAGTCTTCCTTCTGCCTCTTATTTTATTTGAAACTGTGGTTGAATTGGTAGACATTATAAGGGGTTTTCACTAAGTATAGAATAATTTTTTTAACAGTAAATTTTACTAAATTAATCAGAGAAATCAAGCTATTATATTTCATCTTTATCCCTTTTTCCCCCAGATAATTAATTAGTTTCTTTCTTTCTTTTTTTTTCTATTTAAGTTTCTTTCTTTTTGAAATATCTTTGTGAAGTTAGTGCTAATAAAGATCAAGTATTACCTATCCCAAGACTGTCCTAACAATTTTGAGTTTTCATTTGTTTGTTTTATACATCTATAAACTTTTCTTATTCTGTATTTACTATTGTCTTCTTTACTGCCTTTACTGTACTTTTATACCTGGAAATTTCTCAGTTCCCACTACTAGGTTCCTGGCTAATTTGGGGACTGCCAATGAAGAAAGAAGTTTGTTTTTTTGTTTTTTGTTTTTTGTTTTTTTCAAAACCGAACTTTTTCAATGAAACTATTTCAAAGTAATTAACATCCATCTTAACTCATTATCCTTCTACCCAGGTATCTTGCCCTCATCATAACTGTACAGAAAGAGGTCTATCTCCCTTAGAATAAGGTTTATCTAATACCACCTTATATGTCCCTTGGTATTTACATGAAAACAATGTTTATTGAACTACAATTGATATTTACTATTCTTCTCAATTCTTAGTACAATCACTCACCAATGCTGTATTAAATTTGTGTTTTTTGCTGGAGAGCTTTACACAAAGAACTAATAGGGTTCTCATCCTCAGCAGAACTTATCTAATATTTATAGGGCTTTTTTGTGTCTTAATTTTTGTTTAGAATCCCCAGTATATTACAAATCTTCTTTCTTTGTATTTCTCCTGACTACCTATTATAATGCTCAATATACTCAACAAATAATTGCACAGTGGTGGAGATAAACTAATGGGTTTTGTAATCATCCTGCTACACCACTGAGTGAGCTCCTAAACTAGTCCAAGGAGGTAGGATCCAATTTTCCCAGAGATACGATAAGCTTCACCCACTAATTGAGCACCTCCTATTCACCAAGCTTCACTTTCTTGAATCACGACTAAATTGTTACTAATTTTTAAGGTCTTTCATAAATTTTTTAAACCATACAACAATAAAGATATTTTGGGAGTTTTAGTGGATATAAAAGTAGGCTATACATTTTGTGCATATAAACATATCCCTTTTTTAAAAGTTGCTACAGGTAATACTCATCTTTTTCCTATGTGGAAAGTTTAACATTTATAAATATAGAATACCAATTTATGTAAAATAAGATACAAATTACTGTTTTAGGTCCAAACAGCTAAATCTTTAAAAAAGCAATACAGTTTTGACATACTACCAATTATAGTTGTACAATGGACCTACATGTGCTTTGGAAGGCAGAGTTTCACAACTTTTTCTTTTTATTCAGCTTTATTACGTAGACTTAGAAATTGCTGTGATTTCCCCTTCAGGGAACTAATCTAAGAAACAGAAATCTGAACTAACCTCTAGGAAAAAATGAATTCACTTCTATCTTTCTTAACCTTTATCCCAAAGAAAATCACAGTGGTTAATAGCAGAGGTCTATTTCAATTGTCTATCCTTGCTCTTTTGTTTTATTTTACTCATAATTGATTGCATTACTCTCCACTGAATGTGCTTTTAAATAGTCTCACAGCATGTCAAGGTGAATTTTCAAAAGTTTTAATTTAGTACAGGACAGAGGAAACTATCAAAATTGCAAAATTTTTAACAGCTTAAGCCTGTTACATTCTTAATATTATTATTTTCAGTAGTGAGAGCTATTATTTGTTCTACAATAAAAAAATATGAAACTTTCTATTTTGGCTCTAACATGTGAAGAGTTTGGAAGTTGTTATAGCATGCTTACAATAAGAAAAAGCTGGACAGACAGAAAATCAATGACTTTTCTTGACACATCTTGGTTTGCACAGCAAATTGGTACCCTGAAACCTAAAGAGACAAGTAAATCCAGGGTCATAGCTGAGATAAGCCTCCCTGGAACAGAAGCTGATGGTATCATAAACTGGTAGGAATTCTTAAATAGTAATTCTTGAGCTAGAGTTTGAGTGTAGACCACAATGAAAGTGAAGAAGCCCTTGAGACTGAAGTCATAGAAGAATCCTCAAACTTGCAGGGTTTTCCTTCATGAATAGTACCAGAGTCACTGGCAAAGAGCTGAGAAAGTTCCCACCATGGCTCTGGAGGGTGGGGGGAAGGATATCCACTGTGAAATATGTCCGGAGGATTCCATACAGCCAAGTACCACTGTTCAGAGAGAAAGACTTTACCAGAACTTTAACCAACCTGGGGAAAGAAGACTTCTTCTTCTTAAGTCCCTCCAGTCTTCTCATCTGAACAAAGAGTGAGGAGAACAAAGAACATGTTTGAAGGTCACAGCCCAGTACATATACCCACCAAAGGATTTAATCAGGATTAAAGCTGCCTCCTATCCTTCCCACCTCATCCCCAGCCACCAAGTCTCCAGCATAATTATACTGGGCTGTAGTTAAGCAAGATGAACCATCCGGTCTCTACTGAAGGAAGAGTCCTTAGATAAAGTCAAAGACAACAGAGGAGGCAAAAAAGGCAAAACAAGACCAGCAGAGATGTTTTAGGCATCTGACACACATAGCTACAAGGACCACTAAACATGAAGCAGAATAACATAAAACCATACACTCAAGCTTTCAACAAAAATTACAAAGCATGCTAAAAAATAAGAACATTCAGTCTGAACAGACAAAGCAAGCATAAGAAACAGACACAGATATAGCAACAGATATTGGAACTACCAAACAGGGAACTTAATAAAATATGATAGATGTATTTATGAGTTCTAAAGGAAAATAAAGCAGAATACATACAACTGATGGACAATGTAAGTAGAAAGATGGAAACAACAAGATATATCAGAGAAAATAATAGAAATCAAAAGCACTGTGACAGAAAGGAAGAATGCTTTTGATGGGCTCAGCAGACTTGGTGAACTTGACATTAGGTCACCAGAGACATCCCAAAATAAAGAACCAGAGGGGGAAAAAAAAATTTAACCACAGAATTTTTGAGAACTATGTGACAATTTCAAAAGGTATAACATTCAAAATCAAGAAATATAAAAGCAAAAAAAACTTAAATTTGGCCGTATCTTATGCAAACTAAAGAAAACCAAAACAAACATAAAATCTTGAAAAAAGAAAACTAAAATCTCCTATCTTTGTAGAACAGAGAAAAACATTACAGTGGAATTCTCAACAGAATCAAACAAACAAAAAGAATACAGAGTGCAATATTTAAAGAGTTGAGAGGAAAAAAACAACTGAAAAGTTCTATATTCAGTTAAATCATACTTTAAACATGAAGGAAAAATTAAAGACTTGCTCAGATAAGCAAACAAACAAAAAGCAAATTATATAAAGAACTCTCAAAACTTAAAAAGCCACCCCATTAAAAAACTGGCCAAAGGGTTTTTGTTTTGGGTTTTTTTTTAAGATTTTATTTATTTGTCAGAGAGAGTGAGCACAGGCAGACTGAGGCAGAGGGAGAAGCAGGCTCCCTGCTGAGCAAGGAGCCTGATATGGGACTTGATCCCAGGACCCTGGGATCATGACCTGAACCGAAGGCAGAGCCTTAACTAACTGAGCCACCCAGGCGTCCCAATTGGCCAAAGTTCTTAAGAAACAACTCACCAAAGAAATTTCTGAATGCAAATAAGCATGGGAAAAAATGTTCCAGATCCTATGTCATCAGAGGATGCAAATTAGAATAGCAATGAGTACCACTATACACCAATGAGGATGGCAGAAATCCAGAATGCTGGTGACACATGGATATGGAGCACTGCTGGTGGGAATGCTGAATGATCCAGCCACTTTGGAAGACAATTTGACTTTTTTTTTTTTTTTTTTTTTTAATAAAACTAAACCCATTCTTACCATACAATCCAACAGTTGGGCTCATTCATATTTACCCAAATGAGTTCAAAATGTATATACACACAAAAATCTGTGGGGCACCTGGGTGAATCAGTTGTTAAGCATCAGTCTTTGACTCAGGTAGTGATCCGAGAGTCCTAGGATCGAGCCCCATGTCAGGCTCCCTGTTCCACGGGTAGTTCTGGCTCTCCCTCTCCCATTCCCCCTGCTTGTGTTGCTTCTCTTGCTGTCTCTCTCTATGTCAAATAAATAATAAAATCTAAAAAAAAAAAAAGAAAAACAAAAATAGAAAAAAAAAAAACCTGTGCACACTTGCTTCTAGCCACTTTACTCATAATTGCCAAAATCTAGAAGCAAATAAGCTGCTCTTCAACAGATATACATGGATAAACTGTGGTACAAAGACAATGAAATATTATTCATCTTTAAAAAGAAATTAACTAGAGGGGCGCTGTAGCTCAGTTGGTTGGGCATCCAACTCTTAGTTTTGGTGCAGGTCATGATCTCATGGGTCATGGTTATGAACCCCATGTCAGGTTTACACTCAGCAGGGGTCTGCTTAAGGATTCTCTCCCTCTGTCCCTCCCCATCTCTGTGCTCTTTTTCTCACTCTTTTACTAAAAATACATAAATAAATCTTATTTTAAAATGTTTTCAAATTAGTATGGTAAATACTATCTACTCTACTCTCTGGTCCCCATTCTAACTGATTTAAAAAAAGAAAAGAAAAATGAACTACATACCACGAAAGACATGGAGGAACCTTAAATGCATATTACTAAATGAAAACAATCAATCTGAAAACCAGCATACCATATGCCTCCAACTATATAACATTTTGGAAAAAACAAAACTGTGGAGACAGTGGACAGATCAGTGGTCGCCAGGGGTTGGGAGGTGGAAGGGATGAATAGGTAGATCACAGAGGACATCAAGGGCATTGAAACTCGGCTGCATGATACTCTAATTATGGATACATGTCATTTGATATTTTTCCAATTTCATAGAATGTACAAGAAACTAATATAAATATGTACTTTGGGAGATAGTGTATTGGTATAGGTGCATCAATTATAATAAATGTACCCTTCTGGTGTGGGAGCTGATAACGGGGGAAGCTGTGCAGTGTGGGGTCAGAAACTCTAGGGGAAATCTCTGTGCTCTCTGGCCCATTGCTATTGTGAACCCAAAACTGTGCTAAAAAATAAATCTTGTTATGTGACTCTTGGTTTCAGCTCAGGTCATGATCTCAGGGTCTTGAGATCAAACCCTGGATCAGGCCCCACACACTGAGTACAGAGTCCACTTAAGATTCTCTCTCTCCCTCTGCTGCCCCTTCCACTCCTGCTCTTTCTTTCTAAAATACATAAATAAGTCTTTTAAAAATATATATGTATGAAATAATCTCACTGAATTGGATGAGGAAAATTGTGCGAGTTAAGTAACTTTGGAAATAAGAAAAATCTTTAAGAATAAACCCAAAAGAAAATATATGGAAGCATTACTCTATTTGATAATGTTGTTTCCTACCAGGGCATGGGTTCACAATTTTGACACTACTATAAGTGTGTGCTATGATTCAACAGTTAAGTAAATGGGTAGCAGATGATGGGAGCCAGGTTTATCATTGTTGGAGTGGAGATTTACAGGTAAGGAAGCGGAGAAAGCTAGAATGATCCATGCATTCATGGATTAAAGTGGGAGACATTAAGCAGGAGCTCTTGTCTAGCTGATATAGATACAGATGGTTATGTATAGAAATATTTATGGATGTATGATTTACACATAGGTTAGTATACACACATATTTCTTTGCTCTATTGGCTGAGGTGGCTTAGAAGCAATAACACCCCAGGAGCAATGAGCAAACCTAGTGTACAGATTCTGTTTTCTAATGTTGTTCTCCAATTTAAGGAATGAAGGTGCCTCGAAGAAAAGTCTGATTCTAGGACTGGGGAAGAATAAAATACAATGTGAACCTGAAAATCCTGTGGTGTCAGAGAATAAAGTGCTAAAAACAAAACAAAAACAAACAAAAAATACATTGCACACAGGGGTCAAATGGAAAATGTTCCAATAGCCAAGGCTGAGAAAAATTTTAAAAAGATATAAATAATACAATATTAGATTATCTACTGAAATATAAAATAAAGATACATGAAGTCATGGTGATATAAATTAGTAACTATATTAATAAATAAATGAAGAACCACTGTCCCCAAATCTTAAATTTCCTCTCTTTCATAGTAATCACTATTGTTTCTCTCTGGCTATCAATTGGGTATGTGTATATTAGTGATGACCCTGAATTTGGTTAATTATAATGTTGAGGGGGTTTGGGAGAAGGGGGTGGGATTATGGACATTGGGGAGGGTATGTGCTTTGGTGAGTGCTGTGAAGTGTGTAAACCTGGTGATTCACAGACCTGTACCCCTGGGGATAAAAATATATGTTTATAAAAAATAAAAAATTAAAAAAAAATGTTGACCCTTTGATAGAGGGGGAAACATCTGTATTGACCAATAATTTATTTTCAAATTGGAATTTAGTGGCCTTTTTTGGTCATATTCAAATAATTAATTCAGGTTGCTTAGGTAAACATAAAAAAATACACTTTATGGAAAATTGTTCTATGCTGCCACTGAAAGCCGGACTGATACAAGATGAACTCTACCTACATATTTTTCTTTTTATTATATTTTATTCTTTCTGTCTATGTATCTACCTTTCTACCTACTAGTCTATCTACCTACCTCCTAACTACTGAGAAGCGTTCTAGACTCTAGGGAGCCTATGGTACTTGTGCCTTTGAAAGACAGTAAACACCAGTAGAAATACAGTACATTAAGGAAAGTTACATGATAAAAAAACAAACAAACAAACAAAAAAACACATACTGGTTTGGGGTGAGCTGTGGATTTAATATAAAATGGCCCAAGAGAACTTTTATAAGTGACAATTGAAATGTGACAAAAATGAAGTGAGGTAATGAATTGTGATAAAGCTGAGAAATGGCTCTCAGCAAACACCTACTCTTTTGTTTTTATTTCTGGATTTTTTGTTTGTTTGTTTCAAGTTTCTCTTTAAATTCCAGTTAGTTAACACATAGTGTAATATCAGTTCCAGGAGTAGAATTTAGTGATTCACTACTTACATACAACTCCCAGTGCCCTCCTTAATTCTCATCACCCATCTAGCCCATCCAGCACCCACCAGCCCTCCAGGAACTCTCAGTTTTTTCTCTATAGTTAAGAGTATGTTTTAGGGAGCAAATACCTACTCTTAAGAACCTTGATTAGTTCATATTTTTCTTAACATTTTCTCTAACTTATTTTTATTAGAATTTGTAGCAGTTTAAAAGTACTTTCCAAATTTAGTTTTTATTCTCCTTAAATTGGTTAATCAATTGTGATGTCTTTTAAGTAAACTTTACTTAATTCAGCTCACAAATTTGGTAAATTTCTCAGTAGGACCATCTGGCCTTTGTGCTTTATGATAGCAGAAGAAAGACTTGATCGTTGATAAAACATCATTAGTATTCTGGATTATTCTGCAGATTTCTAGTTTCTAGTAGTATAGTCACATAATTAAACAGAGTCAAATATTACCAAGAATTTTATCATGAAAACAGTAGTCCTCTAAACCAATCTACCTCACCCTATTAACTCTGTTCCTTAAGGCATTTTTAATAAATGTTAACAATATTTCATTATCATAAAAATCAAAATAATAAATTTTATAAACAATATTATAATATATATAACACTTTATTATACTTCACTATAAAATTATTTATAAAAAATTTATTATAAAAATTTAGGGAAATGTTCAAGCCTATACAAAAGTAGACATAGTAGTGTAATGTCCCCAGTATGTTCTTTAGTCAGTTTTAACTAAGATTATTTTATGGCTAATCATATATTCTTTATGTTGCATCTACTCCTTTCCCTCAACAACCACAAAATTACTTTGAAACAAAGATAAAGCAACATCATTTGTTCTTTAAATATTTTTGCATGTATCTCTATAGATAAGAACTAAATTTTGAACATAACCATTGACCCAACACCCCACACACAGATACACACACACACACACGCACTCAAGCAAAAAAATATTTTTAAAGGCATAACCAAATATCAAGGATGTTATCTCTAATTGTTCTCAGAATTCCTCTGATTGTCAACATTTCAATAATCTTGTTTGTCTTCAACATTAAAACAAACAAACAAAACTCATTGAATTGGGATTCAAACTGTGTCCAAGTCCATATCAGCAATTGGTTACTTTGACTCTTAAATCTCTCTCAAATCTTAGGTTTCCCCACACACCCTATCACAGAGTGGGTCCATTAAAGTTTCTCTCACCCAGTTTTATTGGTTGCTTCCCTGTGATTTTGTATCACTTACCAAATTCTGACCTTGCTACTTTAGTCTAAAGTGGTTAAAATTTTACTGTGGTGTGATAAGAGATTATTTTCAAATACCAGGGCTTGGTAAACATTTCCTATTAAGAGACAGATAACAAATATTTTTGTCCATAATGTCTCTGCCACAACTAAACAGCTCTGTTATTGTAACATGGAAGCAACTACAGATACATGTAAATGAAAGGATGAGGCTATTATCCAAAAAATTTTACTTGCAAAAGCAGATCGCAGGTAGTATTCGGCACATGGGCCATAGTTTTTCAATCCCTGATTTAAACCATGCTTTTAGAATGCAGTCTGCTAAAACAAACTTTATGCTAACAAAACAGTTATTAATCAGACAGTGGTATTATTACTGAAAGATGATTTTTAATATATTTTATTAGATAAATTGGAGAAAAGATAATTTCCTTATCTTTTAGCATATTATTTAATTATTATTTTACTACCCATATTTCGTGTTTATTACAAAACAAAGTTTTAATGTAGGATCATAGGTTTAGACTTAGTTATATATAACCTACATTCAAAATCAGAGTTTGAAGGAAATCTGGAAATATTTGGACATTTATGAAGAAAAAAACTGATGTCAAACACATAAAGTAAGTTGCTAATACAGTACTTGAGAGTTATAAAAATTATTGATAATTAGAATGTTTCAATTTATTTAAAACTTGGAATATTCATTTTATTTTATTTTTTTTAAGATTTTATTTATTTATTTGAGAGAGCATGATGAGGGAGAGGGATAGAAGGAGAGGAAGAAACAGACTCCCAGCTGAGCAGGGAGCCAGCCCAATGCCAGACTCAATTCCAGGACCCTGGGACCGTGACTAGAGTGGAAGGCGGAGGCTCAACCAACTGACCTACCCAGGCACCCAAAAATTCATTATATTTTAAAAATTCCACACTTTTCCCCTTCTAAAATATATTTTTTTTGTTTTTAAACAATTTTCCTCATATGAATGTTTATTCAGATGTAAAAAGAGGGTTTATGTACTCTCCTCCACATAGAAGAATTTCTCTATATGAAATCCATTTATGAGATTAAAGATTAGAGGGAAACTAAGGTGTCCTCCTAACAGCTGCTCTAAAAACATGCATTTTGGGGATAATTCAGATTGTGTAAACCATTTTATATTATAATTAACAAGTACTTCATGGCATTGTTGTAGTTCAGTTACTTAGACACACACAAAAAAATGACAACTTTTTTCCCCCAGTGCTTTGAATACAGCTGTGTGAAACCATCATCTCCTGGTAAATTTTGCAAGATGTTGAATATATTTGTTTAGTTGTCAAAATTATGACACTTCTAAGACAAAGAAGATGAAAGAACACTGAACATGGTCATCGTTGTGGATTTTCAAACTAAAGAAGACTGAATCTCAAACAAGGATAATGAAACAGCCAGATTTTTTTTTTTAAGTGAAAAATATAGTATCTCTATATCCCTACCAACTGAGAGTATTTACAATAGAATTACATTAGGTAAATCTTTTTTATTGTGGTGCTATCCACAATAAATTAGGATATTATTTTAAATGATTATATGTATATATTATGTGAATTTATGTGTATTTTACATATTTATATATATGATTATGTATATGTCTGAATATAAATATATGTATATACATACATACATCCAGACAACATATCATTCAATGAGTAATTGAACCTATTAATTAGTAGCTGTGAGTCTGTTTTAAGGTGTGGCAGATTAGCTTACTTTTAGAACATGGGAAAATTTAGAAGGATTGGGGCGCCTGGGTGGCTCAGTGGGTTAAGCCGCTGCCTTCGGCTCAGGTCATGATCTCAGGGTCCTGGGATCGAGGCCCGCATCGGGCTCTCTGCTCAGCAGGGAGCCTGCTTCCCTCTCTCTCTCTCTCTCTCTGCCTGCCTCTCCATCTACTTGTGATTTCTCTCTGTCAAATAAATAAATAAAATCTGAAAAAAAAAATAAAATAAAATCTTAAAAAAAAATTAGAAGGATTGGAGTTAAACATATTTGTATATATGAGAGTTTCCTTGTATTTCTATAGTAGCTAGAAGACTTGGATCATAGAGTACCCTTGTTCTGAAAAACTGAGTCTCAGAGAAATTTAAAAATGTACTTGGATAACATAGCAAGGTAATAAAATGGTGGAACTAGAGCGTAGGCTTCCTGGCTCCAACAGAGTGTTCTCTATATTATATTACTGAGATGTTAGACATTTGTATTTTATTTATATTTGCAATATAGAATATTCTTCTCATTGGTCATAATTTTTATGTTACTAAAAATATTGACTTAGGCAGACAGTAAAACCACTGCTTAGAACTCATAAACATTTTTTATGACACTGGTAGGGTATATCACTAGACAGTAAAGGTCAAGTCCTTTGCATGACTTTTATAAGCACAGGCTATTCTTAAAACCCAGTAGTAATATTTTCTTTTCTTTTATTTCCTTTCATACAATGTTAAGTCCACTTACTTGAAATTTGAAAAATAAACAAAACTTAGAGGCAGAAAGATCAGTGATTATTGTTTGTTGGGTTTGGGACATGGATTGATTTCAAAGCAGTATGAAGGAATGCCTTGAGATGATGGAAATGTTTATTTTTATTATGGTAATACTGAAAAGCACTGCATACATTTGTCAAAATACAACCACTATTTACTTAAAATTGATGAATTTATAGCATGTAAATAATCCTCAACAAAACTGATTAAAAAAAAAAAGATTTCTAGTTCCGTGGATATTTCAAAGTACCATTGTGATAAAAAAAATTTAAGTTCTCGATAAAAAAATCTTTGAAAACTATACGTTTTCTTTTTTTTTCTTTTTTTTTAAATTAATTTTTTATTTTTTGTAAACGTTTTCTTTTTAACTAAGATATATATTTTTCGTATTTGTTGTTTCATATGCTTTATTGATGATATATAGTTGTTTTCTCTGATAAATCTGACTTATTTCTCACTTATTTTCTTCTTGGATATTTTATATGTTTGCTTGCTATTGTGAATTACAGCTTTTTTCTTCAGTAGCTGATGTTGAGGAAACTGGATAGCTACATGCAAAAGAATTAAATTGAACTCCTGTCTTATACCACTCACAAAAAGCTCAGAAAACATCAAGCAAGCAAAAGTCTAAAAACTATACCTGGGCATATCATTTTCAAACTACAGAAGATCAAAAATAATCTGGAAAGTAGCCAAAGGGGGGGGAACCCTACCTATAGAAGCCCAAAGATGAGAGTTACATCTGATGCCTTAAAAAGCATGGAAGTAAGAAGAGAATGAAGTGAAATATTGAAAGTGTTGAGAATCTGTATCCTGTGAAATTATCCTTCAAATGTGAAGGGGAAATACTTTCTCAGACAAATAACAATTGAGGGCATTTGTATCTAGCACACCTTACTTACAACAAATGTTAACAGAAGTTGTTTATAGGAATAGAAAATAATATAGGTCAGACTTGGTTCTATAGAAAGGAGGGAAGAGAATAGAAGAAGGAATAAGTGAAAGTAAAATAAAAACTTTAACATTTCCTATTCTTAATCTAACAGAAAACAGTTTATTCAAAATAATAGCAACACTGTATTTAATTACCTATGCTTATATATATACATTTTATATATTCAGATACACTTATACCTAAATATAAGTTAAAATGGTAAATGACATCCATGATATAAGGGATGGGAGGAAGGAATTAGGATTATTTGTTGTTATAATATACTCATACTACCTACAAATAATATATATTGTGTTAATTGAAAGTGGACTTTCATTGGCTATAAATGTGTGTTGTAAAATCTAAGACAGCCACTAGAAAGAAGTGTACTGAAATACTAAGAAAGGAGAGAAATAGACCTATGCAGAATGCTCAATTAAGACCACAAAAGACAAAAAATAGTGGAAGACAAAAAGAATCTTCTCTGTCCCAGTAGTCTCTTCCAACATTTTAATTTATTTTTTCAGATTCATATGTATCTATCTCATTTTTTCTCATCTCCATATTTGAATAGTCTGATCTAATTTTTTTTTAATTTTACTGAGAAGCCAGAAAGTCTGTATTAATTCCTTATAAATCAATCTGCATATTTTAATTTTCAAATTGAAAAATATTCACAACATATATCATAAAACCACTTAATCATATTTAAAATATGGTTACCTAAGTCCTATAACTTGAAGGGAAAAGTTTTGTAATCAGGACTTTTCTCAATTGATTGAGAAATCTCAGCTGTAAGATAAACACAGGTATTCCAAGTAAAAGATATTAAAAAAAAGACAAGAATTTTTAAAGATCAGAACTCCAATGTTTCTTTTGCTTAACATATCAATATTTTAATTTAAAAAAGTCTTTCTAAGCTATCATATAATCACAATCAATTTTAATTGGATTTTGAAAAGTAACATGATGGGAAGGGAGGTAAATGTGTTTTAAAGAGATGCTGCTTTTTATATGATATTATTTCAGGTAATTTGCTATTTTCAGATTGTGGCTATCAAAGGAGAGCATATCACTTTCATGCATTTTTTTTTCGGTGAGCGGGTGTCAAAAATGATGGTGATGCACAGTAAATGGTATTGTAATAAGTTGTCTAATTATTTCTATTAGGTACAATGTTTAAATGTAAATTATTCTTAAAGAACAAAAATCAAACAATAGTGTTCCAGAAATGAAACTGATATTGAATCAACTCAGCTTTAAGACATGTTTAAAATGATTAATTTATTAATTATGCTCACCTGAGGAAAGCAAGTGATCAAAAAGAATAATGTAAAATCCACCTTAGTGCAGCATTACTTTGCAAATTTAGGGAAAATATAATTAGAAAAAACCCTTTAATAAGCAAAGCTAAATAATTCTAAAATTATTTGAATATGTGGGTTTTACTAATTCTCTACAGTGGGTTATTTTGATACATATTATCAAATGCTGAATTCTTATTCATCTGAAAGCAATATAAATATTAAAGTGGAAAAGCCTCTGGTGAATAAGGAATCCAGAAATCCAAAATTAAGTACATTTAATTAATCAGTTTCTCCAAGATATAACAAAAAATGAAATTAAAATTCTCCCATATTTTTAAACATTTAACAATATTTTCTAGTCTTTTTTAAGTACTCATGGAAATAAATTTATGATTATTTTTATTCAGGATTTCTGTCCAAAGGCTAGAAGTATTTAAAAGGTATAGTGTACTATGTCAGGGAATAAAAACATACTAAGGCCCAAATTGCAGTCTTTTGAATGAATACTAAAGACATTAAAACAAGTCAAGGAATTGCAATTCTGAATAAGGATCCTAACAGTTTAACATAAGTTATATAGGGTGGTCACATTACTAAATGCTTTTCATGTACTACCTCATTTCATCTGCATTTCCTCACTTAGAAATAGATTTATTACCTATGTATAGAGATATCACTAAGACTCAGATAGATTAAATAATTCACATTCACAAATGGCAGAAAAGTATGAGAATCAGAATTCATCCTAAGTGATTTTGACAACAGGTTTTGACAAGGAGATGGTCTAGAGAATTTAGAATGAGTCTGTTGAGGATGGGGAAATACTCAACTGGAAAAAATTTCCATTTGGGAGATTATTTTGTGAAGTCAAAATTTCATTTATTTATTTATTTATTTATTTATTTATTTATTTATTTTTTGAAAATTTGGCTCTACCCCCAACATGGGGCTTGAACTCACAACCTTTAAATCAAGAGTCTCAAGAGTCTCATGCTCTACCAACTGAGTCAGCCAGGTACCCCAATAAGTCAAATTTCTATGAGTGTTACTATGAAATGCCTGTTTCTCTGAACCCAGTATTTGAAGCCAACAAATGTGAAAATGACAAACATTTAATGTTGCATTTTGACAAACAGCTGTTTTGAAAAGAAAGGATGAAGGTCTCTTATTCCTTCTTCTTCAGTTTTTCTCTACTGGAAAATATACAAAATTTAAATATTGTGGAAATATATAAATTAAAATATAACAATAACTCAAATATCTCCAAAATATGCATCTTAGCACTCAGTTATCATGTGAAGGGAGTGTACAAACATCAACTTTCAGCTCCACTATTAATCAAAATGAGACAACATTCATCCTGATGGTATTCCCCTTGAAAACTAATAAATTCTACGTATGTCTATAAAATAAATTTAGTTAATAGAGCGATCAATAGACTAAACTGTCAAAAGATTTTTTCAGTAAGGTGATACTAATAAAAATGCAACTCAGAATATTGACTTTTGAATTTTAGTTATTTTGTCAGCAAATTTGTCACAGATGACTGAAGAATAAATTTGTAGTGTAAAGTCCATGGACATAGAATTTTTGTTTTTATATTTTGACAAAAAAAATAGAAGTAATAAAAGTTTCAAAATAATCACAGTGGAGCATCTAAAAGATCGTAATAGGCAGTCAATGCACTTTTCTTCTTATTTCCTATTGTCATAACAATGATATACAATAACTACTATTTCACAAAACTGAAGCTGGGATTACTAAACTGTGTGTAAACCAGCCAATTGGACTAAATCTCATTAATGTTAAAGGTGATGTCAATTCCCAGCTAATTCACAGCTTAGATAAATAAGCCATATGTAGCATTTAGGAAATTAATGGGGTTTTGCCATGTACAAGAAAACTGAGTATATTTCCCTCTTTACTAATGAAGTTGGGCATGGTTTTACATAACTAGTTAAATTATAATGAATCATAAATCAAGTGGCCTTGCCTAAGTTTTTTTCCTGGGCCTTCTGTTCTGTTCCATCAACGTGTCAATGCTTGCCCAGTCCACACATGCAGCACTGCCTTAATTACTGAGGCTGAACTGAAGGGTGTGATAAACAGAACAAATCTCCACCTTTATTTTTTCTTTGAAAATGTCATGCTTATACTTGGCCTTATACTTCCCTATAAATTAAAATCTTCTTTTCAATTTTTGCAAAACAAATATAAAAAATTACTAAAATTTAAAAAAAATACTAGAATTGTCAAGTGAATTGCATTGAAATTGCTGAACATTTTTATTAAATTGACATTTTGAAAGTAAATAAATTTTCAAATAATGATTATGCCACACCTGAAGAAATTTTTTGGTCTTCCTAAATATTTCTCAATTTATTTAACTGTTTTTCATATGGAAGTTTTTGGACAGCTTTTCTTGGATGTATTCCTAAGTATTAGATCTTTTTTTTTCTTTTTTCCATTTTATTTTATTTTATTTCTTTTCAGTGTTCCAAAATTCATTGTTTATGCACCACACCTAGTGCTCCATTAAATATGTATGCTCCTTAATATCCACCACCAGGCCCTCCCAACTCCCCATCCCCTACCCTTCAAAACCCTCTGTTTCTCAGTGTTCACATTCTCTTACGGTTTGTCTCCCCCAACCCACTTCTCCTCCCCATCTCCCAATGTCATCTCTGTTATTCCTTATGCTCCACAAATAAGTGAAACCATATGATAATTTACTCTCTCTCTACTTGACTTATTTCACTCAGCATAATCTCTTCCACTCCCGTCCATGTTGATAAAAAAGTTGGGTATTCATCCAATCTGATGGAGGCATAATACTCCATTGTATATATGGACCATATCTTCTTTATCCATTTGCCCGTTGAAGGGCATCTTGGTTTTTTCCAGTTTGGCAACTGTGGGCATTGCTGCTATGAGCACTGGGGTACAGGTGGCCCTTCCTTTCACTACAGCTGTATCTTTGGGGTAAATATCCAGTAGTGTAATTGCAGGGTCATAGGGTAGCTCTATATTTAATTTCTTAAAAATCTTCACACTGTTTTCCGAAGTGGGTACACCAACTTGCATTTCCACCACCAGTATAAGAGGGTTCCCCTTTTTCCCCATTCTCTCCAACATTTGTTGTTTCCTGTCTTGTTAATTTTGGCCATTCTAACTGGTGTAAAGGTGGTCTTTTTTGTTTTATTTTTTAACAGTTTTATTGAGGTACAACTGATCTACAAAGAACACAACTTTAATCTGTACAGTTTGATGAATTTGGACATATGGAAATACCCATGACACTATCACCACTTTCTAGGTATTGGACATATCCAACACCTCTGAAATTTTCTTTGTGTCCGTGTGTGTGTGTGTGTGTTTTAAGAACACTTAACTTGAAATCTACTTGCTTAAAAGTTTTGAAGTGTACAATACTGTACTGTTATCCACAGTTACTATGGTGTAAAGAAGATATCTAGAATGTATTTACCTAGCATAAAAGAAACTATAGCCTCAGGGGGAATAAAAAGTCCATTTCCCCTATTCCCCTGCAACCACTATAGGGAAATGGTTACAAATACATAAATATCTAAAGTACCTAGAGTATCTAAATTTATACACACACACACACATAATGAAACTCATATTTTCTGGTTTTCATTGTAGAAATCACAAAAATATTTCATTAAATTTATGTCTTGGCATTTGTAATTATAAATAATATTATTTTAATATCGTGTTCTATTGGATTTTCTATACATCTACTGTTTGATGTATACAAATTTAAGACCGTTATTTATTCCTGTTGGATGCATCTGCTGTGTGGTATCAACATTAAGAGTTTTGGAGATTTTTTGTCTTAGTTTTTTTTTTTTAATTTGTACATTGATTTAGTATATCTTTTCCATTCCTTTGCTTTCAGAGTTTTTATATCTTTGCATTTGAAATGTACCTTTTATAAATACCATATAATTAGGTTTTAGTTTATTTTGACATCTTATTCATTTTTCCAGTCTGACCATCTTTGTTTTATGATACCATACTACATTAGTATGTGCTATCTTGGGGTTTGTATCTACCAACTTGTTCTGTGCTATCTATTTATGGCACTACCTTTTTCCCCACTATGTCTTATTTATTGCTTTCTTTTGCATCAGTTGGACATTTCCATATCATTTGACTTTTCTCATTTATTATCTTGAGAGTTCCAATCTTTATTTTAGTTGTTCTTCTAGAGATAACAATTTATCACTTCCTGAGCAATGAAAGAAATTTCAGCTTAACAGTTTTTCTTCCCAGTTTTTGTGCTATTGTTACTGCCCAGAAAACAGTTAACAAAGAAGGCTTAAGACTGCTATCTTTAGAAGGCCTGCTGCCTAACATCTGGAAACTTAGGTTGTGAAATGCTCCCTAACTGGTAAGTTGTTTCTCTGTGCCTACAGTGTGATTTATAGTGAACATCTGCTTTCCTTCTGAGAGTCTGGTCGCTGAAAAAGGTGTGCCAACGTGAAAGGCTTCTGATCAAAAACCTAAATTTGGAGTCTCCAATGCCCCGCTTTGAGGAGGAAACACTGCACAATGCTGCTATATTTTTTCTGCTGTGAGGATGGTACCCTCTGTGTAATCTCTTCTGGGAGGCAGAATGGGTAGGAAGCTAGCACATGGATTGCTTCAGACTTCACCTATGTTTTTCCCTTATTGAACTACGTTACTATGTTGCTATTTCTGTAATACAGAATGTGGGGCTGCCGGGCCAACTGTATGCTGAGACTGAATCCTTCTAGTGAACTACCACAGAGAGAGGCAGTCTTGGGCACTCTGAAACAACTACCATATATTTTATTTTTACATATGTCTAAAGTCCACAAGACTTTATCATCATTTACCTAAACAATCATTCTGTTTCACCCTGTCTTTGCCCTTCTTTCTAATATTTTCTATCAATCAACTTGGGCTCATTTTTCTTCTGTCAGAACTCTCTTTAAGAGTCCCTGAATATATATCTTTCTTCTTTGTTTTTGTTTTTTTTCTGAAAATGTTACTTTTTTATTTAAGAAAAATATATTTGTAGGTATAGAATTCTAGGCTAGCATATTGTTTTCTAGTACTATTGAAACTACTGTTTTTTTCCAATTTTTTTTAGGCCTTTTGTTTGTTTTTATCAGCAGCTGAATTATGATGGAACTATATGTGTTTTCTTTTCTCTTTTCTGGGGGTATAAAAAATGTTTTGAATCTAGTTTGATGTACTCCATCAGCATTTGAAAATCTTTACACAGTAGTTTTATAAATATTTATTTTATTCTGTTAAGTCTATTCTTCTGAGCTTCCAATTCCATGTATGTTAATTACATGCCTCATGTATCTTTACACTCTTCTCTGTACTTTTCACTTTTTTGTTCTCTGTTTATATTAGGATTCTTTTTATGGACCATATACATGTAAGTTTTATATATTTTTAATTACTTCATAGTAACTCAACACAGTGTCTTCTTGGGCTATAAACTCACATTTAGATGTCAGATATACAATGATATCCATGGACTCAATGGGTCCCTGTTTTCATTTCCATGTTACTCCTTCCCTGCTAAAATGTGAGTCTTTAACTGTTAATATTTGCTATGTTATAATCTCACTTAACTTACTTTTAAATAAATCTCACTTTAGAAATGATTTCCTTTGAGTTTGTTTTTCCTTAATAGATTATGATTATAGGCATACCTTGGAGGTCTTGCAGATTTGGTTCCAGACCACCACAATAAAGCTAATATCCTAATAAAGAAAGTCAAATGAGTTTCTTGTTTTCCCAGTATATGTGAAAGTCATTTTTACACTATATTGTAATTTACTAATTATTCAATAACATTATATCTAAAAAACATACATGTATATACCTTAATTAAAAATGCTTCATTGTTGAAAAATGCTAATCACCAAATGGGCCTTCAGCAAGTCACAATGTTTTTGCTAGTAGAGGATCTTGCCTTGATGTAATTGGCTGCTGACTGAACAGGACAGTGATTGCTGAAGGTTCAAGTGGCTGTGGCAATTTCTTAAAGTAAGACAACAGTAAAGTTTGCCTAATTGAATGAACTTTCACTTGAACACTTGAGGCCCTTGTAGGGTTATTAATTAGCCAAATTTCAATATTGTTGTGCCTAACAGAATAGAAAGCACCAAGGAAAGGTAGAGAGATGGGGAAATAGTGAGCTTCTGGAACAGTCAAAACATACACATTATGTTCACTGTCAGATGGGTGTGGGTGTTACGGTGCTCCATCACATGTGCAATATATCAATGACCACTGATCTAAAATCAATATAGCAAATACAATAAAGAAGTTTGAAATATTGTGGGAATTACCAAAATGTCACATAGAGACACAGAGTGAGCAAATGCTCTTGGAAAAAAAGCAGCACTGATAGACTTGTTTAACCTAGCGTTGCCACAACACCTCCATTTGTACACCATGCAATATCTGTAAAACACAATAAAAGACAAGCACAATAGAACAAGGTGTGCCTATAACTGTGCACAAACACTATAAACCTGCTATTTGAAATGCCTATGAATAGTTCTTTATAGACATCTACAAATTTTTTATACTTTCATTTTTACCCATTTCCCATGGATTAAAATATATTAATTTTTTGTAAGAGAAAAATATATGTGATTGTTATCTCCAACTTGTAATATACTAGAAGTATCATATTTCTTTGAATCATCAAAGTTGAAAGAAATCAAATGCATTTATAAAGCCAACTGCAATGCTCTATCCTGAATTAGAAAATTAATGATGCCCATTTATTAACTGAACTAAGAATTGACATTGTTCATCAGAAATACCCACATAATCAAAAAGAAGTATACAAGATAATATATATTTGTTACTGAACACTAGTCTTTTTTTTTTTTAAGATTTTATTTATCTATTTGACAGAGACACAAAAAGAAAGGGAACACAAGCAGAGTGAGTGGGAAAGGGAGAAGCAGTCTTTCTTCAAAGCAGGCAGCCTGATATGGGGCTAGATCCCATGACCCTGGGGCCATGACCTCAACCAAATGCAGCAGCCTAACGACTGAGCCACCCAGGTGCCCCAACACTAGTCTTTTTTGAAAAGCATTAAGATTGCTGTTGCATTTCAGCATTGACACATTAAAATGATTTTACAGATAGCATTCTATAAATATGATGGCTCTAATCATCTGATTTCTTCTGGTTTACAGTATTCAATACCTTCAAGTTTTTTTTTAATTTTTAAATTTAAGTCTATCTGAAAATAAAAATATGCCATTATAATCAATTTCCTGCATGAATATAAGTTATTTATATACCTCCAATAACAATTGTGGTCTATAATACATTTTGGGGTTGTGTGATCAGTCTGCACTGTCGAGTTCTTATTATTTTATTGATGAGACAATCTTCAAAGTATTACACATTTTAAATCATATAAAAGTTTTATTACATAAGTGTATGATATATACTTTTTGAAAAGAAATGTAAAATATTTCCTCAAAAATGACTAAATAAAAAATACTGAGATCATAAAGTACATAAAAATTTATAATCTACCTTGAAAATGATAAGAACCTTAACTATTGATTTACCAAAACACCTATCCCAATCCAACTGAAACAAACCTGAAGAAACAAAACATAGAAGAAAATATCAAACTTGAAAACAAGATATTCCTGCTCACTCAAATGTCATATGATTTGAGCCAAATTATCAAATAAACCAGCATGCTGACACTCTATCCAGGGCTACTGCTCCATGGGGATATCTTCTTTATTCTGCTCTGACCCCATATCCCATCCCATGGGAAAGTTCTCTCACCCAGCTCTGTCTTTGACTCCCTGTAGCAGTCCACCCTCTACCATGTGGATACCATTTTCAGCTCAGTCAGCCTCCAACACTCAGTGCAGCCTGTCCTTCACTGTACTCTTAGGCCATCATTGGTACATTGTTTGCCCTAAGTGTCCTTGCCATCCTAAACTGGGTCACCCTGTCATGTGAAAGACTTTCTCACTCCACTTAATCTCTAACCTCTATATACCAAGCTGCCCCCATCCCCCACATGGACCCACATGTTTCACTCTGCTTGGAGCTTGTTTCCTTGCATTGTACATTGTTGCCATTTGCAAATATCTTTCTCAGCTTTCTCTGGTTCTAACATAGGAATCTGGAACCTTGTATTTCCCTCTAACACAGCATGGTCAGTTACCTTGTATGGCTTCACCTAAGATCTTTAGGATTGAGTTATTCTTGATTGGATGATAGCAATATATCAATGTAAATTTTCAGATTTTGACAGTTATATTGTGGTTATATAAAATAATGTTCTTATTTATTGGAAATAAATACTAAACTGTTTGAGGATGATAGGAATCATCTTTGTGACTTGACCACAAATGATTTAAGGAAATTGAGAAAAAAAAGATGAGGCATTTACTATATTAGATAATAAGCAATATTTCATTGTTTCCAATATTTAAATATTATGATAGCTTTGCAGAAAGAAAATGAATAAAATTCTTTAATTTCCAGAGTCTTTTTGCCTAGCATTTAATTCTGTGCAACTTCAAGATTCATATCTGTAAAAAACTCAGTATTTTAGACCTCACAGACTGCCTGTTTTTTCTCTCCAACCTCATAAACCACTAAAATAGTTCTTTGTCTCCTCCTCAGCAGTAATCACCTAACTGGGTAAAATCTGAATTTCCAAACTCTAATGTTGTATACTCGAACAAATTCAAACTACAACTTTCTTGTATTTAATGCAATCATAGGTAACCAGCTACAAAGTTCTAGCTCATCTTTTTGCAGGGCTCTCCTTTCCAGAATTTTGGTCCCCTGGTCCATGCTGCTTTATCACTTTTAAATGTCTCTAAACAAATAACTTTTGTGGAGAAGTTTTGGCTTTTTAGTTTCTTTTAGTGGGAATGACATCTTACTTTAGTTAGTCCATTCAACCTAAAAGTAGAAGTCCCATTTTCCGTAAGTTTGAACTCATTTCACCCACTAAAACTTGACTTCTTAAAGTTTGCAACACAACACTGTTTTATACATCATGATATAAATTAACGGTCTACAACATCCTATATTTCAGATAGATGGAAAGTTTTATAAAAGTAAAAGATATCACACTTCAAACTTTATTTATGATGTGATACTGAGCTATCTTTTTTGGGGGGGAGGGGTCAATCTAGGTACGACTCACATTAAATACACATGTTAAGCATAAAATAGAAATGTTAGTGCACATATGTACATCTTACTGGCATAGGGTTTTGTTCATTTGTTTGTTTGTTTTTAAGATTTTATTTATTTGTCAGAGAAAGAGAGAACAATAGCAGGGACGGGGTCAGAGGGAGAGGGAGTAATAGGCTGTTCACTGAACGTGGAGCCTGATGCGGGACTGGATCCCAGGACCCTAGAATCATGACCTGAGCTGAAAGCAGACACTTAACTGATGAACCACCCAGGTATGCTTGACATAGTTTTAAAAGCAGTGCTTTTTATTTAATTTTTTTAAAAATTGATTTATATAATTACTATATCTCAGTTTGGTTTATCTTTTGCCTAGGCTTACCAGTTTTGGCAAAAATAAGTAAAAATAAATAAATGTAGTATATGCAGTCAAATTGAAATTTCAGATTGAAAAAAGAACCATTTCTTAAAGTATATGTATGTCTATGAAATAGTTGAGACATACTTAAATTTTAAAAGTTTATTTTGTTTAACTGAAACAAACTTAACTGAGTGTCCTACATTTCACTTGGCAAATCTACCCCCTCTTGAAGGCCAGAAATATATGTTGGTCAGTGGAAATAAGTTTTGTAAAGACAAAGTGTATCTCCTAGTCAACTTATATAGAAATAGAAAAAGTCAGAAAAAGTGGATAGTTAATAAGCCTGAATAATAGAGATGTATGAGGAGAACAAAAATGACACTGTGAAGAACATAGTAAGACAGGATCACTAACTTGTCAGGAAAACCCTAGGAGAAAAAAAAAAAAGCTTTGTGTATCTAATAAAACACACAAGTGTTATATTGGTATCTAATGCTGAGTCCTACCTCATTCTAGGGCTGTGTAAATATGCTTTAGTAAACAGGAACAAGGTTCCCAATCACAATCTAATTTGATGCTCATAGAGGCAAGTAAATGAGAACATAGACTAGGGTGAGGATGAATGGGCGGATATAAAAGCAATTTCTGGAAGGTTGTAGTATGTTAATTACCTGAAGTACGGTGAACTTAGTTGATGGACACTTTAACTGATTTGTTTTTATTAGCTATGCTAAATTATAAGGTTGTGGTTTCCTTTAGTCTGTTAAATAAAGGCATTTTGCATCAAACAATTTTGTACTGGAAGTAAATTTAAGCCGATCCATAATCAGTTTCTCTTTATGTTGCCAAAGTTTGCAAGAGAAGATATTAAAGCCAAAATTCATGAAACATTCTGATTTTGAACTCTTTTCTTGGGCATATTGTTAAGGATTTTTTTTCCCCCTATGTTCTTAAGAACTTATAATTTCTTAATCACTTTACCCCCTTTATAGCTGTTTTTTAAAATTCATTTATTTTATGCACTTTTGGATTCCCTATATTTTCTAATTGTTTTCCTCACTATTATAGTTCTAAATCCCAACATGCCCCAACACATCAAGAAGTGAATGTTTCTTCCTACTTCCTGAGAAAATACACAGGTATGAAATTTCCATCTTCTTCTCTACACTTGAAAATATGTATGCAATAAAATCCTTTTCACTCTCTCATACTTTCAAGCTCGGCATAATTTACACGAGGGGCAAATGAATGTAGGACAGCTATAAAGGCACAAAGTATAAGGTGTAATATTTAATAAACACATTTTTGGTAGTTTATATGGCATGCTTACCTATACATTATTATATTGTCACAAGAAAGTGTAATATTTGATATTATATTCAGATAAGAAATTATCACAATCACAGTGACTTGTCTAAACTCATACAGAAGAAATTAAAATTGAATTTAGGGAATTTCAAAAACCTAGGTCCACTCAGACATCCCTGAACACACTAAGTATAGATTCTATAGTCAGAATGCTAGATTTGGCCAGATTGAAATCTGAGTCTTTTACAACCTATTAGAGGAGAGTTGTTGTTTACATAAAGAGCATAAAGAATAAAGAATACTGTAGGAACAAACTCTTAGTCTACCTATATTAAGTTATATTAAGCAACTGTGCAAAGATAGGGCTAGTCATTCATTCAAAAATTATTTACTCATCAAACAACCATGATTAAGCATATAAAATATGTAATGTACCTGAAGAGAATACATACTTACCTCTTGAGAGAGTATTGGGATGAGAGAGTAAAGGAAATTACTCTGAAAGATACTTCTATAGCCTTGACAACCTTCTGTCACGTCAAGAACCTATCCACACCTGGGGGGGAAAAAAAAGCCCCCAATTAATAATATTAGGAAAAGATTACACCTATGCCTAAAGCTTTAACATACAAATATGGAGTCAAACTAATAATTTAATGTGCTTAAGATGAAGAGCTAGATTCTTTCACTTTCAGGACTTGGTACTTGCTATTCCTTCTGCCTGGAATTCTTCTTCCTTAGATACCTATGTAGTTCTTTCTTCCCTTCATCTTTTCCAGGGCAGAGCCCTAACATCACTCTGCTAAAATTATAGCTATTACCCCCATAGTTCTTTTATAATCTCCCTTTCCTATAACACTCATTGCTATCTTGGACACTGCATATTTACAATTTTTTTAATTGTTTATTTATTTTAGAGAGAGCACGTGCACATGAGTGTATGGGGGGAGAGGCTGAGGGGAGAATCTTCAAGCAGACGCCCTGCTGAGTTCTGAGCCTAACACAGAGCTCCATCCCAAGCCCCTGAGATCATAACCTGAGCAGAAACCAAGAGTCAACCCCCTAACCAACTGAGCCATCCAGGTAACCCTACATATTTACTATTTTTATTGTCATTTGTATTGTTATTTTTTACTATCTGTCTCTAGCATAAAAGTTCCATCTGTAATTGGCTCTTTTTTATCCACTGGCATTTTATCAGCACCTTGAAAAGTAGCTCCTCAATAAAGATTTAAGTGAATGAATGCTTTAGAATAGAGGTGAGATTTAGAAGACTTACAAAAATAATTCAAAAGAAATTTAAAGAAAATTATGATATTCTGTTTAAAATTCTCCCCCGAAAGAGATTTACAAGTAGTCAATCTCAAAAACTGTTTTGAATGATAACAGCAACCAAGTCTTACTTGCATCCTATTCACACCATTGATGAAGAAGGGCTTCCTGCCTTGGGGTTATAGGGTGACCAAACACACAATACCTAACACTGGAAAGGTGAGATTGATACGGGTTTATTAGTCATATATTCTCCCAACCCAGGGGAAGGTAACACTGGCTACCACTCAGGCAACCCAGAAGTTATACTTGGGAACCAATAAAACTAGGCACTATGGGAGGCAAGCTTTGTAGCACCAAGAGAGTGAGGTTTTCCCTGGTCCCAGGAAGATGAGATTGGTTTGTTTGAATAATTCCATGGGCTGTCAGAAAACTGAAACTCATTCCTCAGGGTTAAGTAGGAACTCTGCCTTGTCTCTTTGTTAACAAGGGCTCTTTGGCCATAGGAATTCATCCATGGGAGAAGAGTGGGAATGAGAACTTGTGGTTAGGACACTCAAGGTCCTGCCAATTTTACCAGATACCAAGACAGCATGTGTTACTGGCCTTACATTTAGGTTCTGCACCTCAAGCCAATAAAATAAGATTCTTATGTCTTTGCAATATTGTGTGTTTATCTCAAGGAAGGAGAAGTTCAGGGGTAGGATAGGAAAGTACAGTGTAGTACCCCCTGTTGGGCTGTTGTCAACAATGGGTACTTGATCACGTCAAGTTGACTGTCATTAACTCAGACTTCAAGATGAAGGTCAAAGGAAAGCAAAACTTGCCAACTAAAATTAAAAAAAAAAAAAACTGCATCTTTTCTTATAGAGAAAAAAATGTTATTTCATCTACAGAAAAAAAGGCAGGTTGTCCTCAGACTAATTTTTAAGACTAATAAAGAAATGCCTGCCTCTCTGCCTACTTGTGATCTCTCTCTGTCAAAAAAAAAAAATTTAGGGGCGCCTGGGTGGCTCAGTGGGTTAAGCCGCTGCCTTCGGCTCAGGTCATGATCTCAGGGTCCTGGGATCGAGTCCCATATCGGGCTCTCTGCTCAGCAGGGAGCCTGCTTCCTCCTCTCTCTCTCTCTCTGCCTGCCTCTCTGCCTACTTGTGATCTCTCTCTGTCAAATTAAAAAAAAAAAAAAAAGACTAATAAAGAAATGACTACTGAGTTTTCAGAGTTGAAAAAATAAGCCTCACCCACAAATTTTAAAAACCAAAGATTTTTCTTTGTTTTTGGTGAGAAAAATGGAAAATAATTATATTTATAATTCTAGAAAATATAGCATCTCTTTTATATTTCCAAAATAAGTGTTTAAGAATAGTATTCTGATGAAATAGATATTAATCAAAATAAGCAACTGAAGAATGTGGAAAATGATTTATTTGATGAAAGATGCTGAATGAAATGAGTTAGACATAGAATAATGTCCATGATTACAAAACAATGTAAAAAGTTATATAAAAGATTTTAATACTCACCGCTAAATTACTTGGCAAAGAAAAAAAGAAAACTAAATTTGCTAAATTAGGCATTTTACTTAGGACACAGTCAATATACATATGTAAAATCTTAATTATATTTGATTACTTTAAGCAGGTTTAAAAGGGTATATATTTTATATTTAAAAGGGTATAGGGACGCCTGGGTGGCTCAGTGGGTTAAGCTGCTGCCTTCGGCTCAGGTCATGATTCCAGGGTCCTGGGATCGAGTCCCACATCGGGCTCTCTGCTCAGCAGGGGGCCTGCTTCCCTTCCTCTCTCTCTGCCTGCCTCTCTGCCTACTTGTGATTTCTCTCTGTCAAATAAATAAATAAAATCTTTAAAAAAAAAAATAAATAAAAAAAAAAAATAAAAGGGTATATATGTATATATATTAAATATATATTTATATAGATATATATTTATATATTCAATAAGTAAATTAAAATGTAAAATATGTGTATTTATATTTATATATTTAATATTTTAAATTTATAGATATATTCTATTATTCACCATTATATAAGGTCATTTATATGTATGCAAAATATGAACTTACAGAGATAATACACAGTGATATTCCTGAAATAAGTACACCTCAATATTAATATCTACATCTGTTGACATAAAATTATGTGTCATTTTATGTTTATCATTATAATTTTCTGTACTACCTGCATACCTTTCAATAGGAAACTTATTTTTAATTTCACAAAAGCAGAACAATAACTTTATTTGCATTTTTTAAGAATTCCTCTAAATATTTTTTAAAAACATATCTTTTCCTTCATCTGCTCCTTTAATTTTTGTTCAAGTCCCTTCTGTTTGAATTCTTAAATCTGTTGGGGAGAGGGCTCACTTATCATGCCCTTGTAGAAATGGTCTTGGTATAAGATCAATATTATTCTCTTCATTATTCCTCTACTTTTTTGATTGTTGGGTCCCAGAGGAGAAGCACTCCCCATCTCTACTTGCCCCAGTCCACAAAATATATGTAACCCCAAATTTTAAAATCTGTTCTTAAGAGTTCAAGAGTTGTTGTTATTACCTAACGGCAGCTGAAGGGGACTTGGGATAATGGAACATTAAGAATAGAAAGTCTTTCCGGGTAAGAACAGCTGATTCAGGATCTCTAGGGAATAGCTACTTTTCCAAATGCTCTTTTCCGCTTCTCATGTTTGCTTGCATGACTTGGTGCTTAGCTCAGAGATGCCTATTTTAATGAAATGTGTTATTTTCACAGTTTGTACATGGTGAGAAGTGCTTCTCGCCATGTGAACTTCACCACATTGCTGTGCTTGGAAGGTTTAAAAATAAAATTTTTAAGATAAATAAGCATTCTCTCAAATATTCTTGAAATTCTTGCTCTTTTCAATCTTCATTTTTAATAAAAAAAGCACTATAGCCATAACAAGACTGACATATACTAAAGTCCATATTCTGTTTCAGCCAATAATTAATTTACTTACTGCCATATGATCCCTTTTATACACAGTATACATAAACTTCCTTTGGAATTCTTTCTTTTAAAAAAAAAAGATTTTATTTATTTATTTGACAGACAGAGATCACAAGTAGGCAGAGAGGCAGGCCGAGAGATAGGAGGAAGCGACTCCCTGCTGAGAAGAGAGCCCAATGAGGGGGGCTCCATCCCAGGACCCTGAGGTCATGCCCCAAGACGAAGGCAGAGGCTTTAACCCACTGAGCCACCCAGGTGCCCCTGGAATTATTTCTTTATAACGTATTAGTTGTCATCATAATAATTAGTAAAACACATCAATTCAGTTCAGGTTAGATGGCTGAAGTACCTGTGTAAAGCAGCCAAAAGCAGCCGGGCAGAAAAGAAAAGAAAGACAGTAGGCTTTCAAATGCAAAATGTAGGATTTTTTTGAAAAACTGGTTACTCTATTTCTAATCTTTATTGACGTCAGTTGTTAGTCACCACAGGACAATTCTGAAGGTGAATTATGAGACACTTCAGTCCTCTAATTCTCCTGGTAACTTCCAAAAACTCAGAGCTCGCATTTCCCCAAGAAATGCTGATATTGATCTACTTTCCACAATTTAATAAGAGTAAAAGTCAGAATTACTGGCAAGGAGAAGATAAGGTGGGCTATCTCATCAAAGCGACCTTTCACCACATTCAGATATTCTTCTCCATTTGAAAGGTCAAAAACAATTATACCCAGGTGCCTGGTGGCTCAGTTGCTTGAATGACTGCCTTCAGATCAAGTCATGATCCTGAAGTCCTGGAATCGAGTTCCCCATCAGGCTCGCTGCTCAGCGGGGAGCCTGCTTCTCCCTTTGGCCTTTCTCCTCTCATGCTCTCTCTCTTTCATTCTCTATCTCTTTCTCAAATAAATAAGTAAAAATAAAATCTTTTTAAAAATAATAATTATGCCCATAATCCCTTATTATCCAGCCAATACCCTTTTGTCCATAGGGCTTGAAATGCCCACCCACAAAGTCAATAAGCAAGATGAAATCTACCAAATGTCACATCCTCCTTACTTATCTCTGTAGATATGAAAATGAAAACCTCTCTGCCCATTCCTTGCTTCTGAACTCTCAGTCCCACGTGTCCAATTCATTAACTTAGCTCATTAGTCTTTGCCCAGTCATTAGTCTTCCCTCAGTTATTTCCTGGAATGTCAGTTCCTCAAGTGCTATATTTCTCAAAATCATTTCTGAATTTCCCCGTTGCATCTATTCTTTAAATAAAACATGTTTCCCCCTCTCTGAATATACTATTTCTTGTAGTCCTTTTAGTTAGAACATGTTTTTTTCTACCATGCCATATATCTTAAATTTGAGAACAAGAATGGCATTCTCCTTACTCTTCACTGTTGTGTCTAGATCATTATTTCTTGTGTCTTTGGAATTCACAACATTTAGCTGGGTACCTGCTCTATACTTCCTCTCAGTGCTCCTCAACGACAGTCTCAAGCATTATCCCCTTGGTTACAGACCATATGAAGCAGCCCAAGCACTTAAATTTCACTCCTTTACTCTCTAAGATACTTCAATACTCTGTATATCTCACTTTATTCCTTAAGATCCTAACATATTCAACTCCAAAGAATTTTCCTTTATTTTACAATACTGTAGTTACACTGTGTATGTTTTCATTATCATAAAGTGAACTATCTTTAAACCACTAACTCAAACTTCCTACTATAACATTTTCCCCAAATCAATAAGTCAAATCTATTGATTTTGCAAATATTGCTGTGTGACTTTCAGAAAATAATTTAAGTCCTGTATGTCTTCGTTCCCTCATCTGTTAGATGAATATAGTAATACTACTTTTCTGATAGAGTTGATATAAGGAATAAATTAATTCATGCACATATAATGCTTAAATTATTCCTGGAACATAGCAAATGTGCAATAAATATTAACAATCACTGTTATCAGTGTTATGATACCTTTCTAATATTCATTCTTATTCTTTCTGTTCTTCATTTATTTCATAATCATGATCATCAAATGGGCACTCTATACCACCCAGAACACCTTTCCCCCCAACTTGGTAACTATGCTTTTCCAATAGGACAAAGTCGATTTCATTCTATTACAATATTCCTCAAATCTCTGGCTCCCCTCTCACTTTCAAATGGTGTGTCTGAAGAAAAGAGAAGGTATCTTTCTGCTGTCAAATTTATAACTCAACCATAGTTGTGAGTATACAAATTGTTTTCCCACCATTTCTTCATTTGTTTACTAATTTCACCTTATTTTTCATTATTTCCATTATTCCATATTAGGGACTTCATCTCTTTGGCGACTATGTCTTCTCAATCTTTCCCCTTCTTACAGAATCATATCCATATTCATTCAGACAAACCCTAGTACAGAGACAGCCAAGGACCTTAAAGGACCAAGAGATTGTTTTCTAATTGTGATGAAGCCAGATGCAGGATAGGAAGAGATGGAACTCAACACAAACTCAAGAAAACATGCGAAGGTGTTACATTTAACTGTATGAACTCTCTGCTGCCTATAAAACATACTTGCGGGGCAAATCCAGCCTGTAAGAGGCCAACTTATTCTTATAACTCCCACAATAAAAACCAAACAGGAATACGATAGAGATGTCCATTTGTATATCTCACATTATCTCTATAAAAACAGAACACTTAAAATCTATGTCTCCAAAATGTTTTGGGGTTTTTTTTACTGACACTGCACTGCTGTTAATGTGTGTCTTATTTTGATATGCCCTAGATTTACTCATTTTAGTCATCAAAACCATTACTTGTTAATTTATTCAAGCCATAAGCATGGGAATCATACTTTACCCATTCTTTCCACTTAATTACCACATCTAACTCAAAAACATTCTAGTGGATTCTACCTTAAAAAATATATCTTACCCTTGTTTTCCCCAAAAGCTTTTGCACAGCAAAGGAAACAGTTAACAAAATCAAAAGACAACTGACAGAATGGGAGAAGATATTTGCAAACGACATATCAGATAAAGGACTAGTGTCCAGAATCTATAAAGAACTTAGCAAACTCAACACCCAAAGAACAAATAATCCAGTCAAGAAATGGGCAGAGGACATGAACAGACATTTCTGCAAAGAAGACATCCAGATGGCCAACAGACACATGAAGAAGTGCTCCATATCACTCGGCATCAGGGAAATACAAATCAAAACCACAATGAGATATCACCTCACACCAGTCAGAATGGCTAAAATCAACAAGTCAGGAAATGACAGATGCTGGCGAGGATGTGGAGAAAGGGGAACCTTCCTACACTGTTGGTGGGAATGCAAGCTGGTGCAGCCACTCTGGAAAACAGCATGGAGGTTCCTCAAAATGTTGAAAATAGAACTGCCCTATGACCCAGCAATTGCACTACTGGGTATTTACCCTAAAGATACAAACGTAGTGATCCAAAGGGGCACATGCACCCGAATGTTTACAGCAGCAATGTCCACAATAGCCAAACTATGGAAAGAACCTAGATGTCCATCAACAGATGAATGGATAAAGAAGAGGTGGTATATATACACAATGAAATACTATGCAGCCATCAAAAGAAATGAAATCTTGCCATTTGCGACAACATGGATGGAACTAGAGCGTATCATGCTTAGCGAAATAAGTCAAGCAGAGAAAGACAACTATCATATGATCTCCCTGATATGAGGAAGTGGTGATGCAACGTGGGGGCTTAAGTGGGTAGAAGAAGAATCAATGAAACAAGATGGGATTGGGAGGGAGACAAACCATAAGTGACTCTTAATCTCACAAAACAAACTGAGGGTTGCTGGGGGGAGGGGGGTTGGGAGAAGGGGGTGGTATTATGGACATTGGGGAGGGTATGTGCTTTGGTGAGTGCTGTGAAGTGTGTAAACCTGTTGATTCACAGACCTGTACCCCTGGGGATAAAAATATATGTTTATAAAAAATAAAAAATTTAAATATATATATATATATATCTTACTAGATCAATTTCTGGCATGACAAGTGTGAGGATCTCCACTGATCTGTTCCCATTGAAACTAGTGAAACTTTTAAAAAACCAATGGTTTGAGGCCCCTGAGAATGGTCCCAAGGATTAAAAGCCAATAAAGAAATATCTACTCAAGAACACCTTTAAACACTGCTACTAAAAGTGAGAGTCTATGATTTTGGACCAAGACCACTTCCTCCTTTCTTCTTCCTCCCTCTCATCTCAACAATGTGCAAACTCCACTCCAGACTTGCACAGCCAAGAACACAATGATCTATCTTTTCCCAGATATTAGAAGGATTTTTCCCCCCCTTGGGAGCAGTAAGATGTCAGTGTTTCTCATCCAGGCTCCAGCTGGATGCTGGCACTGAGTCTCAAATGTGGCCATAAAACAAACTTCAATAAGTTTAGAAAACTAGAATATAAAGTGTGATTTCACTTACACATGGAATCTAAGAAACAGAACAAATGAATGAACAACAACAACAAAAGCAGAAATAATAAAGATGGAGAACAAACTGGTGATTACCAGAGAGGAAGAGAGGGAATTCATGGGCAAAATACGTGAAAGAGGTACAAGCTTCTAAGTATTTTTAAAACAGGGGAGGGGTAAAGTAAAAAAGAAAGAAAAGATAACCTACCAATTTGAGAAAATACTTGAAAAAAATAGTGTCCAGTAATGGTTGCATATATCTATAAATATACTAAAAACAAATTGTACATTTTAGATTGCCAAAATATAAGGTATATAAATTGTATCTCAATAAATTTGCTAAAAATATATGTTAAATATGTCTACATTTCTACAATCCATGCCACTATCCTATCTATCTTAGTTAAAACTATAATATCCCCATAGTATCTTAATTTACTTATATTTTGGCTATCCCAATAATCTTTCTACACAGCAGAGTGCATTTTAAATAAATGTTAATTAAATCACATCAGATCAATGCTTAAAACATTTCAATGGCTCCCAGTTACAACTGGAAAGGAATAAAGTTTTCATAAAATAACTATTAGGGCCATTTGTGATCTGATCTACCTAACTTTCCAATATCATATCAAGCCATTCTTCCATTTTGCTCTTTATGTTGGAGATGGCCTTCTAAATATTTGATGATGGGACACTCTCTTCTCCTCCACCATTTCTCCTCTTCCTGGATGCCTGCTTGTCTATGTTAGCTTTATTCCAGTTTCCCAGATAGGGCTCATCTGATCAGGGACGCCTGGGTGGCTCAGTTGGTTAAGCAGCTGCCTTTGGCTCAGGTCATGGTCCCGGTGTCCTGGGATCGAGTCCCACATCGGGCTCCTTGCTTGGCGGGGAACCTGCTTCTCCCTCTGCCTCTGCCTGCCGTTCTGTCTGCCTGTGCTTGCTCTCTCTCCCTCTCTCTCTGACAAATAAATAAATTAAAAAAAAAAAAAAAGGGCTCACCTGATCACACAATTTTAATTAGTTTCTCATTTTATATCCTTTGTAATAAATAGAAAAGTAACCTACTTTGTAGGCTTTTTAAATATTTAATATTACTTACGTTTAATATTAAATGTCTATCCCATTAATTGATAGAAACAGCTTATTCAGAATGTATTCCCATAGTCTCAATGAAGCGGGGTGCAGAAGAGGGAGGAGAAAGAAAAGAAAGGGAAAAGAATAAAAAGAGAAGGAAAGGGGCGCCTGGGTGGCTCAGTGGGTTAAGTCACTGCCTTCAGCTCAAGTCCTGATCTCAGGGTCCTCGGATCGAGTCCCACATCAGGCTCTCTTCTCAGCAGGGAGCCTGCTTCCTCCTCTCTCTCTCTGCCTGCCTATCTGCCTACTTGTGATCTCTCTCTCTCTGTCAATAAATAAATAAAATCTTTTAAAAAAAAGAGAGAGAGAGAAGGAAAAAAAGAAATAACTGGATAAAATACTGATTCATAGACCTAGGTAAAGGAGGTAATATAAATACATTGTACTATAATTTTTTTCACAAGTCAGATGATTTTAAAATAAAGAGTGGGAGAACTGAATTCCTGCTCTCAAAACCCCAAGACTATAAACTCTGATAGAAAGGAACAAAGTTCATTTTAAACAAAGTTACTAGAATAACGTCTGACTTTTAATAGGCCTTTAAAATAGTTGCTTAATAAATGAATGTGCATTGCTCAAATTCTATTTTTTATGGATTGATGTAAGTCAATTTCCCTCAGAACGTAGAATGAGGTGATTTTGCTCCTCGTAATTGAAGGTATGTTTCCTCAAATCAACCAATATGCCAAATTTGACTTCTTGACCTCATTTTGCCTTATCAACCAAGGGGTTTAAAATGAAATGCAATCATGAAATCAGAGTCTGTATTAACTTAAGTTCATGAACAAATATTTTCTTATTACTTACCTTACTTTATATGTATATATCACTATTATTTTGATTTTATGCTCATATAAGGAGATGCGACTATGGAAGTGCTATTCCAGTGGTTCATGTTGTAAAACAAACTA
Organism: Mustela erminea; assembly: GCF_009829155.1. Classification (NCBI taxonomy): domain Eukaryota; kingdom Metazoa; phylum Chordata; class Mammalia; order Carnivora; family Mustelidae; genus Mustela; species Mustela erminea. Next base: position 177,147,856 of record NC_045614.1, read on the forward strand.
CCTAAAAACTCAATGCCTGATAACAACCACTCTATTTAGCTCAAAATTTTGTAGCTCAAGAGTGGGCAAAGAAGTTCTCACTTGTGTTCCCTCAGAGGGTGGTAGTCTGTTGTAAATGGCTTTGCAGTCTGAAGGTTTGCTTTGATTGGACTTTCAAGATGATTTATTCTCAAATGGCTTATTAATCAGAGTGTCTATATGTGGTCTCCAATATCTTAAAATATTCTTCTTCTTACACCATAGTTTAATATCTCCACATGCAGCTTTTTTTTTTTTTTTTTACTAAAGATTTTATTTATTTATTTGACAGGCAGAGATCACAAGTAGGCAGAGAGGCAGGCAGAGAGAGAGGAAGGGAAGCAGGCTTCCCGCTGAGCAGAGAGCCAGATGCAGGGCTCCATCCCAGGACCCTGGGATCATGACCTGAGCTGAAGGCAGAGGCTTTAACCCACTGAGCCACCCAGGTGCCCCCAGATGAAGCTTTTTAAGAGACTCCTAATAGTTACTTACCTTTTAGAACTGATTCTGGAGAAGAGTCATTTAAGACTGTATTCCTACAACTTGAGTATTAAACTTAGTAGTAAACTATCTACTTCCTTCCCTAAGTCAGTTGGAAGAGGACATGGTGGTCAATCCTCTCAGCCTCAGCACTACACTCTAGACTTCTTGTCAGAGACTGTTTGGCTCAGAGCTAGCCATGGCCTTCCCTTTCAAGTCCAAAGCCACGCTCCAGTCATCACATTGAGGGTATTCTTTAAGACACCTCTACCGGAATTCTCAGCCTCCTTCCAACTTCCCCAGTAATCTTTACTACAGAGTGTCTTGAATAGTTGCCATGGACTTAACATCAACAAGAATTTAAAAATGTATTTTCTCTGGTAGAAATACAGAAAAAGATTGCAGGGGTAAAGACACTGAGGAAATTTTAAAATCAGAGTTGCTCTCATTGTTATTAGTCATCTCAGCAGCTCCCCAGAATGCTCCATTTGTGTTTAGGAAAAAAGTGACTAGGAAGAGGAGGGAGGTGGGAGGTTTTTTGGAATTTCATCTCAACCAGGTATTGGGGTATTTCATAGGTTCTTTTCAAGGAACGTTTCTGCTTCTAATGTTTTAAAATTGCTAACATATATAATATTCCAATTAATTCATTTTTTCATGTAACATTGGTGTTACTTATCCAGAAGTAAATAACCCTGAGGAAGAAGTTCGCATTTCATTACTCTTTTGATCCTGTTTAGAGATTTTAATGCTTAGTTGTGCATCTTGTGTTGCAAAGAGAAATGCTGTAGAGATACATTGTTTGGCTAAGTCATTTAACCCAGTATTTCAGGTTGGCATTTTGCACAGATAATACTTTAAAGCTGATATTTCACAAAAATCTCTTTAAAAAAAAAAAAGATGTCCTCTCCATTATATACTTTTCATAAAGGTTAAGTGCACAGTGTTTCACTTTTAAGGTGATTCTTGAATTGATAACAAAGTCACTCCCTTGTTTTAGAGATGTCAGCCATAATACATGGTTCATTAAAAAATGACCCATGGTCTTCCTTGCTCTTAAAGCCTGCCTTTTGGCATTTGAAGTAGAAATCTATGCTTGACTCCCTCATCTGAAAAATTTATTGTAATTGACTTTTCCGTGTAAAAATTAAACAGTATAATTCATCTCTTTGCACCCAACCCAAATTGAATTTTGTGTTACAATTAAGTCAATCACTGGTCAAAATTTAGATATTCATTCTTCTAAATGTCTACCTTTGACCAGCCACAAAAGATAATTCAATGCAGAATGTAATAACCCATTCATCTCCCATAATGTGCATATATGTATGTTGGCTAATTGTTTATACTTCAGATGATATTAGAATATAAGTAATGGCTTATTACATAAGATATAATCAAATTAAATATTATGGAATTATGTAAGTAGTATGTAGATTTACTGTGAAGCTTCCTGTTCTTAAATAATTGAGTAGATGTCTCAAATTATACAGAAAATTCAAGCACACACACACACACACATACACACACACACCCCAGGGTTTAAATAAATGACTTTGAGAACTTTGGAGCTCAATCTTAATATGTAAACAACACATTAAGAGCTTTTCAATAACTCCAGCCCTGTGACAGATTAGGTCTCCTTTAAGTTCTGAAAATGAATGCAAATGAAATGCATTTACTAAAGCAAATTGATAGTAAAGCTTTCTTTTCTTTCTCTGTGCCTGACAATAATGATAAAAAAAAAATCTCTCTTTTGAACACTGCATCTATGTGCTTATGATGTGTGATTTTAATATCGCTGTTTTTCTCTTTTGATCACAGATTGATCCAATTGTGATCATTTGGATTTATGCAACTATGAAACAAGGGTAGATAACAGAAGTGATTCTTTACAACTTTCTCATTACTTAGTGAATGTAAACATTGGTTAGTTTAACATTCTTAAAGTATAGTTTTTAATTAGTGAAAATATCAATGCAAACTATATCTCCCTACCTGTGAGCATAAGAAACTAAGACGTCTAGCAAATAATTCCTTTACAATTGTTAATTCTTCCCAATCCTTGTGTAATCTTCCTCTGTCCAAAATAGTTGCCACTGAAAATGATCTCCCATTTCTCCACATCAGGAATTATAGGGCGTTTCTGAGCAAAACTGATAAAAACTCTTCCCTAAAATATTTTTTAAAATGTTGACTGACAACAAATAAATGTCTTTATTTTATCTTATTTATTTATTTATTTACTTATCGGTAACCAGAGCTCTTATTTAAAAACAAACAGACAGGGGTGCCTGGGTGGCTCAGTGGGTTAAAGCCTCTGCCTTCAGCTCAGGTCATGATTCCAGGGTCCTGGGATCGAGTCCCGCTTCAAGACCCACTTTGAGCCCCGCATTGGGCTCTCTACTCAGCAGGGACCCTGCTTCCCCTTCTCTCTCTGCCTGCCTCTCTGCCTACTTGTGATCTCTGTCTGTCAAAAAATAAATAAAATATTAAAAAAAAATAAAAATAAAAACCAAACAGACAAAGTATGTTTTGCACAATGTAGACAGCTCTATTCTCTTTTGGTTTTTGTCCTAGAGCCATATCCTCCCCTACTCAGGACTGCAACGCTTCTCTCCAAACTGGAGTAAGCACACGCTGCAGGATAATGGACTCGGGACTTTGTTCTTTCTCAAGCAGCATTTGCATGGTTAAATGTAATCCTGAAAAAGTGAAGGTAAAAAATATAGTATGCTTCATCTTTGAGAATATTGGAAGACTTTCCATTTAATAAACTATCACATGCAGGAAGGAGAATATTAGTGTTGGTTTCACGTATACGTTTCAAATGGGCAACATACAATGGGAATAATCTTTCAATTATCAACCACAGTGAGCTCCATGAAGAACCCTGACTGTTTGTTTGGCTGAGTTTGAAGCAGTTCGGAGAACCTTTCCTAACCAAACAGCTGGAATTTTATTGCTTTTTCACTTTTCTTAAATGAATTTCACACCAAGTCTCATCTCATCCTAGTAGCCACAGTGAGATTTTACATTTTTTTTCCCCTTCAGGCAAGCCTAGAAATATTAAAATTGTAAATTTTAATAAAGTTGAAATGTGACAGCTATGTAATTACTCAATTTTGTCCTATCTTTTCACAAACTCCTTGATGGCAATATGCAATAAAATATGATCAATATTTTATAAGAAATAAATTCCAGAACAATGACTCCAAAAGAACATTGAGCAGCCAACATTCTTCCTCAGCATAAAGGCTCATGTTTGAAATAAATATATTTATAAAAAAATTATAATTTTTTTTAATTTTTTTTGAAAGATTTTATTTATTTATTTGACAGAGAGAGATCACAAGTAGGCAGAGAGGCAGGCAGAGAGAGAGAGGAGGAAGCAGGCTCCCTGCTGAGCAGAGAGCCTGATGTGGGACTCGATCCCAGGACCCTGAGATCATGACCTGAGCCGAAGGCAGTGGCTTAACCCACTGAGCCACCCAGGCACCCAAAAATTATAATTTTTTTTAAAAACTATCTAGAAAATGTAGTAAATCACCACAGAAAAACCTGTTCAGAATCAAATAAGTCACGAAATCTTCTCTGCCTAGATGTTGTAGTTCTTGCAACAGAATGAAACTCAGAGACAATCTTCTGGATAAGACAAACTAGATTAATGTATCATTTTCATAAAAATAATACGTCCTTAAAAACTGAGGTGGGGGCACCTGGGTGGCTGAGTGGGTTAAAGCCTCTGCTTTCAGCTCAGGTCATGATCCCAGGATCCTGGAATTGAGCCCCACATCGGACTCTCTGCTCGACAGTGAGCCTGCTTCCCTTCCTCTCTCCCTCTGCCTGCCTCTCTGCCTACTTGTGATCTCTGTCTGTCAAATAAATTACAAATAAAACTGAAAAAAAAATTGAGGCAATTCCCTAGATATTTTGAATTATTAGATCTTGGTCAAACATCTGCACATGTAACCAAAATTTTGGTATCCTAATTGTGCTATAATGACAAAAATTCTAGACCAGGAGCTAGAAAAGCAGGATTCTGCCTCCAGCTGATGCAAACATGGAAAGTGGGGCTCGATTTCTTATGCTTATTAGAAATCATTTTTAACTTTCTGTTAAATTATGTATTTACATATCATTTACATAAGTATAGCCAGAGGAATGAAACAAGGCTTCTAAATGCACATTTATTTTGGTGAGCTATTGCTTTTGTGTGCAGATACTTATCGACACAGAACTAATTCCTATTACTTACTATTCTTTGTACACAAAATGAACAAGAACCAGTACACCAATTACAGGTTCTAAAAATCATATGCTAATATAATTTTCTAATTTTATTTACTTCTAGGACTGAATCTGGTAATATCAAATGTAATAAATGAAATATTTTTACCATAGCCAACTAAAAACATGATTCCCACCATATACTAGTTATCTAATATCTATCCCAAGTCAATTTTCTGAAATCATCAGAGTTGAAAAAATAAATGATTGAAGTATACAATGCACATTTCAATGTTATAGTAACAAAAAAGATTTACTCTTCTTCTTTTTTTTTTTTTTAAAGATTTTATTTATTTATTTGACAGACAGAGATCACAGGTAGGCAGAGAGGCAGGCAGAGAGAGAGGAGGAAGCAGGCTCCCTGCGGAGCAGAGAGCCCAATGTGGGGCTCGATTCCAGGACCCTGGGATCACGACCTGAGCCGAAGGCAGAGGCTTTAACCCACTGAGCCATCCAGGCGCCCCAGATTTACTCTTCTTATTCGGAATGGTTAAAATGATTATTTTTTCCATATCATGAAATAATGTATAGGCCTTAAATAATATTTTTGAAGGGTATTTACTGGTTAGGAAATGTTGACAGTACGTTATTAAGGAGATAAAGAATACACACTTTATAGATGCTTACACTAATCTGGTATTTGTGTGTAGTGAACACACTGGACTTAGTATGATAATTTTTTTGTGGTGTTCCTAAATGTTCGACTGTTTTTGTATGGTGCTTCACCTTAGAAGTTAGCTGGGCAATAAGGAATTAGGTTGGAACAAAGTAGAGCAAAGAATCTAGTTATTAGAAGGAAAGACGAGAAGGGAGAAATACGAAGCAGGGATCCTAGCAGGATGTAATAAAGGAGAAACCGATCTGTTTCTGCAACTTATGAACAATTCCTTAGGCAAATCAGCAAAGCTAAAGAAGAATAAAATAAAAACTATATATTCTAGATTTACTCAGTTTGGGGGCTCAGATAACATTGGTTACGTATTATTCAAAAGGTGACCCCTTTTGAAGGTGGGAAGCCTGGACTCATGCACGTTGCATGAAAATCATGGAGTAATTTTGACACCAGACTAGCTCAAAAGCAAAATGCTTGAAACACATTATTTTATCTAGCATCTCAGTCTAGTAATCTAATTTATGAAAGCTAGAATGTTACATTATTTTATTTCAGAGCCTCCATTTATTTTCTACTGGCTAAATGACAAGGCTTTTTGTCCCTAAATAATGACAAATAACTATAGAGCTTCAGTTTTTTCCTTGATTTTACTGGTTATTTCTGTGTTAAAAAGAAAAAAAAAAAGGTTAACAGTAACCATTCAAATAGACACGATCTAATCCTGACCTACATGTGAAGTATTTAAAGCAAGTTAATATGAAAATATTTGTGACGCCCAGTTTTACTTTGTTTATTTTTAAGATTTGTTTAATTTAGAGAAGTGAGAGAGAGCATGTGGGGTCAGGGGTGGTGACAGGGGGTGAGGGCGAATCTCAGGCAGACTCCCCACTGAGCATCGAGCCAGCAGTGGGGCTTGATCCTACCACCCTGAGATGATGACCTGTGCCAAAATCAAGAGTTGGAGGCTCAGCTGTGTGAGCCACCAAAGCATTCCCATGATGCCCAGTTTTAAAGGCTAACACATCTCAGTGAGTTTGCCATGGACTGGGGCATATGCTTCCAACCACTAAGTCTAGAACCTTACAATTTCTTTCATCTAGTGGTGATCAGATTCTAGAGAATGTGTTTCTGCTACTGAAAATCAAAATGAAATTGATAGCAAATTTATTCATAAACCTGGGTCAGAATCAGTTAGGAACTTACACCGTTCTTCCTGTGAGCTCCATTCAGGAAGTAAATTCATATGCCAGCGGATTGCTTGAAACATACAAAAATGAAGCAAACATATCTGCAGATTTCCAATCACGATTTTAAACACAAAACAAAAGAAAAACACTGTAATAGTCATTTGTCATTAGGAAAACTTAGCATTGAATTTTGCTGCATAAAGAATAAACCATTCTCATTCTTTTATTTTAATGGAATCTATGAGCTTCCAATCTTCATAATTCAATGATTAAAAATTATAACATCATTAAATTTATTTCCTAATTTCTTTTATCCCTATTTTTGCATGCATTACCTGTCCTATTTTTAATCAACATTCTTCAGAATTTCTTGAATAAACTTTAAGCACCTTGTGTTAATTTCAATTAGATTCAATTTTCTCCTGCCTGACCTACTGCATTCACCTTTAACTCTTTTCAGATCCCATTCAGGGGTCCTCTTGCCTTTCAATAGTTACAGCATTTTCCTCCCACTTCTTTGTTTCTTGACCTTATAATATTCTGAACTTAGAACGAAGTATATGGGTAATTTGTTAACAAGTTAGAGATCTTGAATACAGTTGTATTTATTTTGTAAAGCACATTTATTGATTTATAGGCAGGAAACAGGAAAGTTCAGGCAAAATAATTTTTGTTCCCCTCTTATGTCTTTGTGAGACATATTCATGCTAAAATATTAATATCAATGCCATCGTCTGACTCCATTTTTTTTTGGTATTTAACAGGTGATGGCTTTCAAGCCCCACCTTTCCTTTCTCTTTGCACTGATCTGAAAGTTTGTGTTCCCCAAAATTCACATTTTTCACATGCTGAAATTTTTAAACACAAAGGTGACAATATTAGGAAGTGGCACCATTAGGAGGTGCTTAAATCATGAGAGTGGAGCCCTCACGGCTGGGATTAGTGCTTTATAAAAGAAATCCACTGACTAACCTACCTCCTTCCACAAAACTGGCAGACCCAGGAGAAGACGCTGCCTGTGAACCAGGAAAGCAGGCACTCGCTGTGGGTATTCTTATCTCAAACTTCCAGACTTCAGAACTGTGAGAAATACATTTCTGTTGTTTTTAAGCCACCTAGTCTGTGATACTTTGTGATGGCAGCTCAAACAAACTAAGATATCCTTTGCCTTTTATCTGGGCAAGACTGTTAAGAAACCCCTTGAGCTCCTCTTTTGCCTCTGAAAGGAAATTTAAACCTCAGAAAACCTGGCTCCCTAGTGGGAACTTCTCCCAGATGTACCATGTAGCCAGACTTGCTCTCTGGCTCACTCAAACCAGCCTGGAACTACCTGCGTTGGGGCCATCTCTCCCCAGGTTTCCCTTGGAGGAGTAATTATCTTGCTGTTGAAGTATCTCCAGACTCAACATTCAACTTGTTTTTTGGAAGGGGCTCTATCTACCTCCATGGGTGCCTTGAAAATACTTAAATAGCTATGCCATTTCCTTGTGTTTAGGTGGCAGTGCTGTGCTAATTACAGAAGTAGAAAGTACTAAGTACCTGGAAAAATAGGAGTCTTTCTAGCAAGGTCACAGAGGAAGTACTATGAATTCACCTAAATAAATCAGAGCTCATTGTCCAGTTTTCCTGTCATTTTAGTACTTCAGATATAAACCTAAGAGAATGGCAACAAACATATATTTGGTGTGAACTTTTGAAGTGAACCAAGAGAGGCATATAGATACACTGTTCTTGGTGAACAAATCCACATTTAGATTTGTGATAGTTATCATATGGATGAGCTACATATTATTTCACCTACTACCTGTGTTCTAGAAAAAAAAAGCCCTGTAAGTGGATTCAAATAAATCTATAACTGAACTACCAAAGGAGTTCAAATAATTGATAAGGTAGATCACTATAAGAAATTATCAAAGTTTCCAAAAGTTATGGAAGAAGATAATTTATCAGATAGCTAAAAGCCTAAAATACTTCCCAATTTTGGACACAAAGTTACATATCTACATAGTTTTATATGAGAATTTATTAAAATCAGATCCATAGAGTAATATTCTTTCTATTTTTATTGCGATTAGATGTATAAATCTGTGTAAATCATAGAAATCTTTTATACGTTATTTTCTTCATTTAAAATGTATTAAAATTTAGGGGCACCTGAGTGGCTCAGTTGGTTAAGCATTTGCCCTCCACTCAAGCCATGATCCCAGGGTTCTGGGATCAAGCCCTGTATCAGGCTTCCTGCTCAGTTGCGAGTCTACTTCTCCCTCTTTCTCTGCTCTTCCCCTGTTTCTGCCTGTACTCTCTCAAATAAATAAATAAAAATCTTAAAAAAAAAACTATTTTAGAGTATACTGAAGTTTATAAGACAGTTTTATATAGAAAATAAAATAATATAGTAGTATTTCCTGACTTGTCATGTAAAGATCTAGATAATAATTCTTACCTATTTCCCTCTTCCATATTGACTAAAAAGATTCTTTTTGAATAAACTTGTAAATGGATTTTGATCTACTTTTTATTTCCCACTTAAAACTACATCTGGATTATTGACTTTTATATCAAAATTTATTTCAAAGATTTTACTTTATAATAATTAATATAGCTTTTAAAAGGTGATGCTTGAATTGATGGACAGTGTAATTCTGTGATGGATTTTGATAACTCATTGGCTGTATCTGGAACAGGTTTGTGTATTGATTCTAGATCCATATTTACACATGTAAAAAAAAATCACATTATACATTCATTAAGAGTCTTAAGACAAAATACACACCTATCAAAGAATACATATTTTTAACAAAGAGAGAAAAAAAATAGAGTCAATAGGATAAATGTTATAATTACCTATCTTTATTTTTTCAATCTAATTCTTTCTTGCCTTACCAAACATTTAGTTTATTTTCCAAAACCTTTGAGAACTTTGACTCTCTTATAGGACTTCAAACTAACAGTAAGAACAACAAAAAAGTTTACTCTATTAGCCTTTCAATATCTATATCAGATTAAAAACAAAAAAAAATTCAAGACCAAGCTGTAAGGGTTTCTGAATTTTAGACCTGCATCTGGTATTAACTAGTTTTATTACTACTAAGAAGCCTCAGATTGTCCTCACTTGCATAAAGGATGCTAGACTAGATTTTCATCTAGAAACTCACACATCTTTAAAATTCTATGCTTAGATTCTCCATTATTTCTCCTCTACTCATGCATGTCAGATTATAATCTTTCTCTAAGTGGTAGAAGGAATAGAAAATATATGCAGAATTTTTTTTTTCTGTTAAATTTTTCACTTTGTCTAAACAAAGACAAGTTTTAATCTTTGGAGAAAATGTCATCTTTCCTCTCATTCATGAATTGATCACTTTAGTTGAAACTTGATGTAGTCTAAATCCTCATATACAATATGTATTTGCTTTATTAATAATTAGCAACAGCTTTTAATGGAAATATTATTCAAGTTTAAACTTATAAATCATTTACATGTAATACAATATGTAGTGTGATATAAATTAAGGAGTATTGTGTTAAGAAATTTTCAAAGAGCATTTTTTACAGTTGGTGTCACCATATCTCACTGAGTTTCTTCTCATTAATTATATGTGAGACAAAAGAATGTAATTCATAAAAGTGATTAAGATAGTTCCATACTCTTAGGAAGAAGGTAAATATGTTTTGTCTGATCGCTTTTTTTTGTTTATTTTTCAACTCTACAGCAGATATTGGGTAAGTCAAAGTAATAGTTTTGTTGTTTAGAACACTGAGGCCCTTTAGAAGAGCCCACTGGTTTTCCAAAGCGGTGTTAAAAAACAAAGCTTTATGTTTAGAGAATTGAAAAAGACAAACTTAATATGCAAGTTCGAATCTTTGAAAATTAAGAAAGGCTGGAGATCCTGAAAGTGATGAGGACCTGAAAATGAGTGCTACTGGGAGATGACACCTTAAAGGGGAAGATGGATCATTTGATATGGCTATAGAGTTTCCATGAGATTCCATGTGGTTGAGCTTTGCAGTACTGGAGTAGAGATGATCACCTTAAAAATACAAAACAAATCAAAATATTTTGTTTTGTTTTGTTTTTTAAAAGTTTTGTTTTGTTTTGTTTTGTTTATTTTTTTAAAGATTTTATTTATTTATTTGAAAGAGAGAGAGAATCAGAGAAAGAGAGAGCATGAGAGGAGAGAAATCAGAGGGAGAAGCAGATTCCCCGCTGAGCAGGCAGCCTGATGCGGGACTGTATCCTGGGACTCCAGGATCATGACCTGATCTGAAGGCAGTTGCTTAATTAGCTGAGCCACCCAGATGGCTTAATTAGCTGGTGTCCCAGATGACTACGTTTAAATGGATCATGTAGAGGGGTGCCTGGGTGGCTCAGTGGGTTAACCCTCTGCCTTCAGCTCAGGTCATGATCTCAGGGTCCTGGGATCAAGCCCCGCATCGGGCTCTCTGCTCAGCAGGGAGTCTTCTTCCTCCTCTCTCTCTGCCTGCCTCTCTGCCTTCTTGTGATCTCTGTCTGTCAAATAAATAAATAAAATCTTTAAATGGATCATGTAGATCAGTACAAAGAGGAACCACAATTATAATACTACAAATTTAAGAGTAGATTTTCCACCATTTTCCTGGAGCTACATAAACCTCTGGTTCTGATATTTTAAAATGGATAGAGACAGAGATCCTGAAAACAAAAGAAATATTAGATTATTGCCAATATTGTTAAGAAGTTCAAGCTGAGTTTAAAATAATTTTTTAATAATTTAGAATAAGTTAAAATGATTTTTACAATGTGGCATTTATTGATATCAGTTACCATGTAGTAATTCATAGATTTTACACACACACACACACACATATGCGCAAAACATCACTTTCTCTGTGCCAGGCAATGTAATAAGCATGAAGGATCTACCATTCAAGAGGACAGAAAAGGCTCTGTATTCATGAAACTATTCCACTGAGATAGATGGAGAAAGTAAAATATAAACTAACCTCAGATAGTTACAAATGCTATGAGAAAAAAATTAAGTCCTTTGACAAGTCATTCTTCAGGCAAGATGAACAGGCCCACAGAAGAGATGCCGTGTAATCTGACCGGAGTGATGAAAAAGAGTCAGCTATTGGGATATCCAGTGACAATTAAGGAAGAGAAACAAGTGAATAAGATCTGAGTGGGATCATGTCCACATTTGAAAAATTCAACATATGCTAAAATGTCCCCAGGAATATTATCTTCTGTAAGATTTCTCCTTTATTATAACATGCCTTAGGTTTCCTGGATGGGTATAAATGATTATAGACTTTTCATATGCAATCATAGCACCTCCCACCCCATTTTTGGCTTGGTAGAGAGGGGCATATTTCCTTAGGATTCTCTAGTAGCTTAAATCTGCAGGAGTTCATAGGGAATGAGAAAGAAGGTTGCATTCTAGAAAATATCGATAAAAATTGTTGTCACTCATAAGAGTGATTAGGTTGTAATGATATATCTATATATATACATACACACATATATATAGTGCTAAAAATTGACATGACAAATCTTTTCAAAATATAGTTATGTTTAGCAATATACAAAATTTAATAGTACCATTAAACTTACTAAAATTCTTAACAATAACAAAACAAAAAACTTCGACCCATCAAACAAATTCCTTCCCATTACATAGAATGTAAGGCACAGGAAAAAAGAATAAAAATCACCATGAATCATAACTTGTTTGAATAGAGGCAATAGAGCAAGAGGTATCAACGTTTTATTAATTATCAAAGTATGTTGTTCTGTAATGCTGAAATCATTGTTCTACTCTTATTTTGGATATTTAACCACTTTTTTTCAGGAAACAAAGGACAAATGTTTACCAATGTCCCTTGGACATCCATCTTTATGCATTCTTCTCATTTAACTTCTCCAGATCTATTTATATTAACATAGCTGAAACATTACCTTTACATACAACTAAGAACACTAAAGAATATACTATGATCCCTGTTTGTGAACACCGTCCTCTGATTCACGTATCCCTGTCTCCTCCAGTGCTGGGTCTTGGAATTACTAGATAAATCAGGGTGATTCCTCTAACATTATTAAAACTGATGTTTTAAAATTCTAAAAGAATTTGTGAATTTGCCAGAGGTCCAATCTCAAGTATGCAACCCTGTGAATTACATGTTATTTTATTTTTAATTTACCACTTTAATCATTTTTAAGCACATTATTCAGTAATGTTAAATGCATTCGAATTGTTGCACAGCCAGTCTCCAGAACATTTTCAACTTGTGAAATTAAAAATCTATATTCATTAAGCAACTTCTTCCCCCAGCCCCTGGCAACTAAGATTCTCTATGAATCTTAGTCTCTCTGAATCTGACTATTCTACGAACTCTATATAAGTGGAATCATACAGTACATGTCTTTTTGTGACTGGTGTATTTCAGTTAGCATAATGTTCTGAAGGTTCATACATGCTGTAGCATGATTCAGATTTTTTTTTAAGGTTGAATAATATTTCATTGTACTATACACTGCATTTCACTTATCTATTCATTCATTGATGGACACTTGTGTGGCCCCACCCTTGGCTTATTGTGAGTAATGCTGCTAAAAAAATGGGCATACTCCTATCTCTTCAAGACCCTGCTTTCAATTCTTTTGGGTATAAACCCCAAAATAAAATTATTATGTCAGATGATAATTCTATTTTTATTTTATTTTATTTATTTTATTTTATTGAAAGAGAGAGAGAGAATGGAAGGGGGGAGGATTAGAGAGAGAAGGAGAGGGAAAATCTTAAGCAAGCTCCATGCCCAGCCCAGAGCCTGTTTCAGGGCTCGATCTCATGATGCTGAGATCATGACCTGATTTGAAATCAAGAGTGGAATGTTTAACCAACTGAGCTACACATATACCCCAAGAATTCTATTTTTAACTTTTTGAGGAACCATCACATTGTTTTGCATAGCAGTTTTCCCATGTTTTATCCCCACCAACCATGCCCAAGAGTGCCAATTTTTATACATTTTTGAAAAAAATTTTATTTCTGTTGTTATTTTATGCTAAAGGGTATGAGGTGATATCTCATTGTGGTTTTGATTTGGATTTCACTAATGTTTAGTGATGTTGAGTATCTCTTCCTGTACTTAGTCATCAAGTACTTAGTACTTGTATATCTTGTTTGGAGAAATGACTATTCAAGACCTATGCACTTTTTTTTTTTTTTTAAATGGGGAACTTTTGTGTTGCTGACTTCTAGAAATTATTTATATACTGTAGAAGTTAATCCTATACCAACTTATTAAAAAAAAAAAAAAAAAAAAAAAAAAAACTTCCAACAAACAGAAATCCAGGACCAGACAACGTCACTGGCAAATTCTACCAAACATTAATTAATACCTTTTCTTCTGAAACTATTCTAAAAATAAGAGAAGAAAAAAAACTGTGAAATTAATTCTATGAGGCCAATACCACACTGATACCTAAACCAGATAAAGATACCACACACACAAAAAAGATAAATATAGGCCAATATCTCTGATAAACATAGATTAAAAAAATCCCCAGAAAAAATACTTGCAAACCAAATCCAACATTTAGAGGAACTATTTAAAGGAACTATTTAAAGGAACTATTTACCATGATCAAGTGTGATTTATTTCTGGGTTGCAAGGGTGATCAATATGATACATCAAATCAATGAGAGGATAAAAACCATATGCTCATTTCAATAAATACAGAAAAAGCATTTCACAAAGTAAGATACCCATTCATGATAAAAGGCAGTCAGACAATGGAAAGAAGTAACATGCATCCAAACTGGTAAGGAAGAAATAAAAATTACACTATTTGCACATGACATGATGCTACTATATACATAAAACCTGAACTACTCCACCAAAAAAACCTATTAGAAACGTTTAGGCTTTTAATGCATTTTTTTCCTTTGTCATAGTTGGCAGGATTTTTGATGCATTTTTAATTAATTTTTGTATATAATGTAAGGTAAGGGTCCAACTTCATTTTTTTGAAGTAGATATCCAGTTTTCCCAGCACCATTTTTGAAAAGTTGTTTTTCTCCATTGAATGGTCTTGACACCCTTTTTAAAAATCACTTGACCATAAATGCAAGTGAAACTCTTTACATATATATTATATTTTGGTCTTAGGTATTTTGTATTAGCCTGCTTAATGTGTTCAAGTAATGCCAAAATATAAGTAATGAAAAGTGAGACCTTTAACTTTTAAAAATAATAGGCAAATCTGAACATCTTAAAGTAATACTTTTTTCCCACAACACATTGACCAGTGTTTTTGAAACTTAAAACCAATGCCCTGTTTTACAGACTAATTGAAAGACTGAATCCATTTGAAAATGAAATAAAAATATTAGCAGTATTTTGGAAGTTATTTACTTAAGTGCCCAAAGAAATATTGCCTTTATAAAATATGATTGGTTGGGGTAACTAAATAAAAAGAAAACAATTATATTATTTTCCATGTCTCAATCGCAGATGGTTGTGATACACTACTAGGGCGTCCTGGGAATCCAGACGATGGCCGTCTCAGCTATCTGCTGTGTATCAGCACCTGTCTTTACTACCACTAGCCAAGTACAAGTTTACTCACCCCATCTTTCAGAAAAGCATTATCCCTGCCCCACTCCAGCATATTTGTAAATTATCTGACACCCCTCATCTAATGCACAAATACACTAATGATAAAGTGAGAGTCCACATGTTGGAGTTGATAGACTCTGAGTCAGCTGCCCAGGTTCAAGAGGCAGTGCTTTGAGATGAAACCCCAGTTAACAGCAGAGAGGAAGGTCCCATATGGCATCCATCTAAAGGAAATGTTAAAACTACAAATTCAAGAAATAAATAAGCCCTGTGTTGGGGGATTACATGATCACTGGTTATCCCTCAAGCTGGACCCAGGCAATCTGAAGGTTCCTCATGCCTTCCCTTGTTCTTGCATTGTGCATTCTACTTGCCTTCTCTGCTCCCAGAAGCTCCCTAAAGATGCAGACTTGTGATAGTAATGTGGTGATGAGACTATCTGGACAATATATAGGACTGAACCCAGTTAAGGCCTCTATGTAAACTTTTGAAATTAGCAGGTGGATATGGAGATCTATTTGTCTTGTGTCCACTTAAGACTAGTCCTGTAAGTAATTTCCTTTCCTTATTAAAAACTGCCCCCTATCACTCTGGAGTGGTCTGCCTCTTCCTTCAGTCTCTCCCTGCTGGTGTCAGACTGCACCCAGGAAGCTCCCAAGGTTGTGAAGCAACACCCTGGTGCCCCATACCAAAAAGAAAAATGTAAGAAACAAACTTACCCAGGGCATCGGACAGGGTTTGGGTATGCCTAGGATCTTAGTTATACTTGTGAAGTAAACCGAGAATGATTAACAGACTGGAAAATAGTTTAGGAAAGTGAAAATTGAGGAGAGAGAGAGAGAGAGAATATGAGAATAAGAAATGGAAGATATACTTTCCTTCGCTTGTAGTAAGAATTATACCATACACACACACACACACGCACACACATGTACACACACACTTAAATAAGTGATAAGAAAAACTTAAAGCAGCAAAGAACTAAATAACATGGTGAGAAAAAAGTGATCATTTTAGGTAGGGTGATGCATAGGAAAAGCCTCACTGTGGCAATAATATTTGACCTAAGACCTGAAAGAGGTGATGTATCCAGCCATGTGCTTAGCTGTGTACTGGAGATGAGCATTCCAGGTAAAGAAAATGGCAAAGGGCAAAACCTCTGAGGCAGGAACAGGTCTTGTTTCACCTAGGAAGAGGTGTGAAGACCAGTGTGGCTGGAAGGAAGGAGCAAGGTGCAGAATAGATGAGTTTGGAGAGCTAATGGACTCCCAATCATAGAAAGTCTCTTGGAATATTTATCCTTGAGTAATGTAGGACACCATTGTTGTTTCTGAGTTGAAAAATAGGATAATAAAGGACCTGAAGTGTGTTACTCAAGCTGCACTGTTGAGAATAGGCTTAATGGCCCCATAGTCCACGTTAAGCATGGCTCACTGTGCAGTTACAATGTCATTGTCATTTTCAGAAACAGAGTCAAGTTTCACTAAAGTAATTTATTATACGAGACAGAGAGAATATGAAAGAGTGTGTCTGCAATCATCTTCACAGATTTGACAAAGGAAGTCAGTCCAATATGAAATTCATTTCAGTGGAGATATATGACTACCTCACATCATATTTTTACCTAAAGCTCAGCATAATCTATAAGTTAAAATGAGATTGAGAATGATTGAATTCTAATTCACTTTCGGGGGGATTTTCTAACATTAAGTACTTTGCTGGCAATAAGATTTTGAATAAAAAGAGAAAATCAATTCGTTTTTAAGGAAAAACATCAGAGGATATAAAAATTCATAAACATGTGCAAAAAGACTTCTCTATCCTACCATCTGGGAAATTATAAAGATCATTCTACACAAATTCTATTGCAGGTGGTTTAACTGAAAACTCTTGACATTCTGATAGTTATAAGAGCAATAAATGGTATATTCACAGGGCTTAGAAAATATGCAGAAATATAAGCATGCTGTTTATTTATAGTCATACTGTAATTTGCTTTAGTGTACAATTATATGAAAACAGATGTTAGAGATAAGTATGTACTGAAAGAACAAACTCCATCACTGACAATAATACATCCTTTCTTCATTAAAAGTAAGAGTCCTGAAATAATAATACATACAATTGTTATGAATTAATATGATCCTTTTAATATTAAGCTGTTAATATTCATTAGTTTTTAGTTGTTTTCACATTTCTTATGATTTCCTTTCTGCTTGTGCTAAGCCATCTGTTATAAATTTCGATTTATTTAGAAAAACACCTTCTGCTTGGTTAGAGACAATCAGAATTTAGGCTGTAATGGCATTTCATACCTCTTTTTGATCCCTGTAGAGAAGGAAGTCTCAAGTTGACCTTCATGTACCTATTTAAGGAAGGCTATTATTGAACTGCTATACTTAATAAGGTGATCTAATTCCACAGGAATAGTAAAACTGAAGAAAAGGGTAATCATATTTGAAAAAGGGTAGGCTTATTCACCCAACAGAAAATAGAGAGGAGCAAAGCAATATTAGGGATGATGTTCTCATTTAGCACAAGGTGAAAAGAGCTTGAAAACTTGACACTGGTTCAAATTCCTCCAGAATAAAATTTTTATATTAATTTTCTTGTAAACAAAGACTAAATTCCACAATATTTAGCCTACATTCTTTGTGATAACTGGTTACATATTGAGCAAGTGACTAATTTGTATCACATTTGAAATTCTATTACAATATTCAGGCATACATTGTTATTTATATTTAAACTACGGGTGTAAAATATATATCAATTGAGGTTAGTATGAGTTAAAAATGACAAATTTTGATTGAGAAATAAAGGGAAGATGGGGTGCCTGGCTGGCTCAGTCAGTGAAGCATGCAACTCTTGATTGTGAGTTCAAAACCTACGCTGGATGTGAAGATTACTTAAAAATAAAAAAAAATTAAAATAAAAAAAGAAAGGGAATATTAATGTTTTTCCTCCCCAAATATTCATTTAATTATATGCATTTGATTTACAAACAAGGTGCTAAGACTAGAGAAAAGCTTATAATTGAAATGATAGACTTAACAGAGAACACTAGAGAAATTCCAGAAGTTTAAAAACATCTTAAATTAGAATATTAAAACTAGTTAGTTCAATGCAATGTTACAATATTTTCAAGAAACTGATTCCCTCATAGTTATGGCCAATAACCACCCACAAGATGTGAGCTTTCATCCTTAACTAACCTATCTCTCTCTCTCTCTCTCTCTCTTTTTTTTTTTTTTGTAATGTTATATTAGTCACCATAAAATACATCATTAGTTTTTGATGTAGTGTTCCATGATTCATTGTTTGTGTATAACACCTATCTCTTGAATTAGCTGTATTTATTGAATAAATGCCAGCTAAAGTAACAGTTTTGTGTTAGATTGAGTGATGAGAAGTAATGAATATTTCCTTTCCTTCTAAAAAATATTCTCTAGGAAACAATGGTAAAAAAAAAAAAAACACAAGTATTTTTACATCCTCTTGGAGAAAAGTACAACATATGATAGCAAAAAGGAAAATAGGTTAAGAATTTTTTTTTTCCTTTTGGTGGGATTTAGCAGTTAATTGACAGTAACTTGCCCAGAGAATTGTCACTTAACTGGTGGACCTAAACTTAGATTATAGCATTATAACAAATGGATGAAGGTTGAGGTAACCAAGACATTGAAACAAATGAAATAAAAATGAGACTGTCCCGGAGGGAATAAAGAGTTTATCAGCAGAAATCTAAAATCTTAATGGGATCCAGAGCTCTCACTGCAATTCTAAGGCAATCATTTGAAAAACAACTTTTGTATGAATTCTCATTCAACTACCTGAGTTTAAAAAGGAATTGCTTATTGTTGTTATTTAATAATATATATTCATATAATATAGCTGTACTGATAAACTTCAGAAGAATTTTTTTTATTTTAGTGAAATTTGTATTTAATTATTATAAATAAATGTATTTAATGTAGTGTCTTTCATTGATAATTGCAGGTCTAAATACTCCTAGATTTCTTCCAGCCTGCAGTATTCTGAAGTCATTTTAATGGTTAGATCCTTAATGTGTTAATGAGTAGGCTCTCAGTCATCACCTTATCCCACAATCAATAGTACCCATTAATAAAAAGCTATTCAAAATGTGGAAATAAAAATGGACAATGAAAGCAAATTATTCAAAATGTGGAAATAAAGATGGACAATGACAGCATGTCCTTTCCATATCAGAGAGCCCTGCCTAACAAAATCTCCTAAGGGTTAATTAGCTAGAAGAATCTAATTTTGTTTGACTTGTATTTGCTATTGATTGGAAACCAAACTCTGGTGGTTGATTTGTAGAGTCAATAATATGAAAATGATTCATCTGGTGGAGAAGTTATTTCTAAAAGTTATGATTTCATTCTCTTTGAGGACACTAACCACTTTTGTGTTTTATTGAGCAATCTTTTTCTATCATCTTTTGTTTTTCATTTATTTCCTTTCTGAACCAGGGTTTTTGCCCTGCTGATTCCATCCTTAAGAAATTTAGTAAAATGTAGCCATATACTAAGTACTATAAAAATCATATTTTTAACATATTGAGGATTTAGTTTTGTTATATCTGGGACAGTCCAAGGAGACACTTCACATGTGATATTACCTTCAGATAGACCATGTGATCACCAGTTGTAACTATTTTAGTTTACCCATCACTCTTTTTTAATTAATATATATATTAGTTTTCTATTGCTATATAAAAAATTACCACAATCTTAGCAGCTTAAAATAATTAATATTTGATATCTCACAGTCTCCATGGCTCTGGAGTCTAGCATGTCACAGCTGGGTTCTGTGTTTAAGGTCTCACATGATTGAAATTGAGGTGTCATCAGGGCTTGTGTTTCATCTGAAGACAAAGTGTAATCTTTTACAAAATGGTACTAGAACAGGAATACCAATTCCCATGCAAAACAAACTTTAATCTATACCTACTGCCATACAACATTATTTAATTTAAAATGGATTATAGACCTAATTATAAAATGTAAAACTAGAAAACTTCCTGAAGAAAACATAAGAAAAATCTTTGTGACCTCAGTTAGGCAAAGATTTCTTCAATAAGGCACCAAAAAATTATCAATAATTAAATACATCAGAATATTCTATCAATGTAGCTCTTGCCTCTCTGATATTCTATGCTGCAAATTCTTGCCGTCTCTGTCTCCCTGAACCATCACTTCCTCAACTCAAGGAATCAATCCATCATGCTCCACCTGAGTTTCCCCTCACTAAACTTAACCTGAGAATTCTCTCAAGGTATAATCCAGGACAATCATAGGACTCATCACATTTGTTTCCATCCATCAGGGATCACAACCTTTCATTGTCTGATGTTCCTTGTCTTATAAACTGTTGTTAAATATATTTCCATTCACTGGTTATTTCAAGTGGAAAGATAAGTTCTATTACTCAATCTACTTTAGATTCTTGAGTCTCTCTGCCTCCCTTTTTCTTGTTCTTTCCATCTTCCTTTCACTACCAATCTCCTACAGTAGCCTTTGTTGTAATTTTGAATTCTGGTACCATTGATCTCTAGGTGCCTCAGTTTCATAATCTACAAAATAATAACAATCAGAGAATTTGCTAGGATTGAGTGTGGCAAGGGCTAAGTGTGATAATAAGTTTAAAGCTCTTACTGTTCTCACATTGGCTTTTTCTATCTTGGATTTTTACCCTCTTTATCGAAGATTCAATCCTTCACCTAAGATTAACAATGCCACTTCAATTAACTACTTCAGTTGCAGAGATGTGGAGGCTGCTATTTCAGGACAGCCAAAGTTACCCATCTTTTTCTTAACACCTTTTACGTTTTCCAATGATGTTTATTACCATGTGTGGATATTGTGACTGTGGGAACTCAGAAGGGTCAACTTGATGATCTGTGATGATCTAAGTGAGAGAAACCCGTATCTTGCACTTATGGTATATTTTTCTATTGAATATTTTTCTATTGAAAAATAGATATGTTAAAAATAGTTTAATAGAGAATCTGTGGGATTTTGTGTTCTCTGGGTAATGACAAAAGAAAAATAAATAAGAGGGTGCATTAGGGAGAAAGAGAAAAAATCAGATTTGACATGAATTGGAGAGACACAAGTCAAATGATACAATTTTGAGTTAAGTGAGAGGCTTAAGTGGATGTATCAAGTTAAAAAATTTATGAGTCTACAACTCAGAGTATAGGTCTCAGCTGGGGAAAAAAGTGAGATTATTCAGTATACAGATTATAATTAAGTTGATGATGTGATAACACAGAAAACCGATTATCAAAGATTCACAAAAATCATAATTCTTAGCCAATACCAAAAATAAATGATGATTCTATTGACACAGGTAAATGCATTCTATGTGAAATAACCCAAATCTTTCAGACATGGATTCAGGAAAAAAAAAAAAAAAACATCATTCCCACTTCATTGTGCATTGTGGTTTTGGATTAATGGACAAGGTATAAACAATGTGTGTGAAACATTCTCAAAAGAAGTCATTTCCTTTTGGGGCTCCTCAGTTTCACATATAAAAAACGTTTACATTCCTATCTCCTATTCTCCAGTCAGCTATTCTTTAAAAGAATCCATAAACTCTCAAGTGTACATACAAGTAGCAATTTAGGCATACTGGTGGATCTTAATAAAAAGGCATTTCTTTCCAAGTATAGAATACCATCCTTATCTTTCCACTAGCAAACATTGCAGAATTTTTATAAGAGTTAGAGTCCTAGATCAATCATTTACACCCTGAATCTCAGAGAAATGTTCTTGACCTTTTGAGGTTCTCAACTTCTTGAGGCCGATTTCACTTCTTATTTTTCTGGCCAGTAATTTTTATATCATTGGATTTCAAATCAATCTCCCTAAATATTTTCTCATGGGGGGGGCGGGTAGAGAGGGTACCAAATAGGTGTGATTCTATTTAATTCTATTAATGAATATACAAATTCTGCATTATATCATAATGCCATGACATAGAGATTAAAAGTTACACTATCATATTCTCTTCATTCCCAATAGAAATTAGCTTTTCCTGTTTCCAGTGACTAGAGTAGCTATAAGAAGCCATTATTCAGTAAATTGCACATTTTGTCTGGTTTATGGACATATGCATATCCTGGATGTCATAATATAAGCTTTTATAGCTATAAATTCCCTTATATCATAGGACATTATCCATTTTTCCCCACATAAGAATAACATGGTATTGACCGTTTGGATTCAATCCCAGCTGAGTCATAGGAGACGGAATTTCCTTTTTCATCTTTGGCACCTGAGACATTACAGAGCAACAATCATTCCTTTTCCCTCTGTGGCAGCTGCCATAGTGTCCTCTAAAATATACCACCTTAGCCCAGGTCACTAAGCTTACTGACTGGATCTTTAAATACACCAGAATCTATACTGTCCTTGAGTGAAGATTTAAGCCCTCTATCAGAACAATAATGAGTTTGGTATTTCATCAGCTTAATGATATGACTAGCCAACTCACAAATTATTCATCATTCCCAACTGACTGCTGATGCCGTTCCCCTGAACTAGTGGGAAAATTAAATTCCTAGAATCATAAATCAACTGAAATTCCTACATCACATCTTCCCTACCATGTCTAATTGTCATCAAGTCACCACATTGTTGCTGCTATGGGGTGCTTTGGCATAGGACAAAAGAACTGTGCCTATGTCCTTTGGCATAGGACAGAACTGTGCATGAAACTCTCCACTGGGCAGAGTCTAACTCTAAAAACAGCTCAGTATGGTTGCCATAAATAGCACATCTGCATCTCAAAAGGAGAGTCTTTGTGATGTATGACCGCCTCCTAATCCTGAATTCCCTTCTCTTGAGGCAGCCCTGCTTCTATGCCATTTTTCTTAAAGGTACTTAATCTACATTCACATTTTAGTATATTCAATGGAGCAGGTCAAGTGCTGATCTTCTGGAAAGGTGGTATCAACTGGCATCCTACTCCACCCACATAGCTGCCTTCATTTGGCATCTCCCTTTAAATCTACATGTACAGAAGCTAAGCAGCATAACTCAAATGTAATACTTACCTCCAGATACATTTTAAAAGAACCAAAAGAGTAAATACCGTCCACAAATCATGCATTGAATGTTACTTCTTATTGGTTGAATCCTAGGTGTGCACTGTGACATCTTTTTTCCCCTGATTATACAGATCGAGTTTTTAGGCAAACCATAAATCAGCACAAGTCAGTTTTCACTCTTTGCATAAAATAGGTATTATGGCTTTTCCTCTATTTGGCACTAAATGATACTGGCTCTTAGAGATAGCTAATAGTATTATGCTCTTGTTCTGAGACACTCTTATGGGAATAAAATTATTGTATCTTTCCCTGGAATTACAAAACACTTATAGGTGTCCTTCTAATTTACTATTAATTCCTTTTGTCTTTCTTTATCTATTTTTTAAAAAATATTTTATTTATCTATTTGACAGACATCACAAGTAGGCAGAGAGGCAGGCAGAGAGAGAGGAGGAAGCAGGCTCCCCGCCGAGCAAAGAGCCCGATGTGGGGCTATATCCCAGGGTCCTGGGATCATGACTGGAGCCGAAGGCAGAGGCTTTAACCACTTAGCTACCCAGGCGCCCCTTTCATTATCTATTTTAACCTATATCTTCCCTCCCTTGATGCGGGGCTCTGTTTGGTCGTAATTCTTACTTATAGGTAGACAGAAACATCAATAATAACTGCCTCACCAGGTCTTTATCCTGTTTCCAGGAAGAAGTCTAGGACTTGATAGGTAAAAAGTTGTAAGACTGCCCTTTCCCCTTGGTAATGAAGGCACAATCACAATTATATCTAATTGTGCAAGGGGAAAAATTTTATCCATTCTAATCATTTAGTAATGTCCACTGACAAATTTAGCTAATAGATATTATATCTTATGCATCAATATCATTCCCTATCTTGGCATATGTAAATTCAGCTTTTGCCTTAGGGTAACCAATTCAAGTAAATGAAAAGAAAAATTTTGAAAAGGTAGAGAGATAAAAAGTTATATAACAAATAGCATGGAGGACATGGGGACTTAGAGTGGAGAAGGGAGTTGAGGGAAATTGGAAGCGGAGGTGAACCATGAGAGCTATGGACTCTGAAAAACAATCTGAGGGTTTTGAAGGGACGGGGGGTGGGAGGTTGGGGTACCAGGTGGTGGGTATTATAGAGGGCACGGATTGCATGGAGCACGGGGTGTGGTGCAAAAATAATGAATACTGTTATGCTGGAAATAAAAAAAAATAAATAAATTAAAATAAATAAATAAATAAATAAATAATAAATTAAAAAAAAAAAAGAAACCAACATGAGCAAGAGAAATGAAAAAAAAAAAAGTTATATAAATGCATTATCACTCAACATCTCATTCTCTTTTTTTAAATTTTGCTTTTATATTATATTATTTATATTTTACAAGGTATTTTAGATCACATTAATTATTTTACATTACCTTTGGTCTATAACAAATTGTCAAAATCATATTATTTACATTTGTGAGTTCCAAAAGAATAATCTGCACTGAGCATAGAACACACATAGGACAACTTCAAACACTCTAACCCTAACTACACCAATCTGTCACTGAGGTTTCATTTAAATTCTGTATTCAGAATTTCATTGTTTACCCCTGAATACAATGGATAGTTCTAAATCAAGCTAAAAATTTTAAAATATCATGGCAAGGAATAAGCCATTTTGATGAGATTTCTCCTTGACACATGAGGTGACTGAGTGTTAAGATATTGGCTTTCTCAATAATTCAGAGATGAGAAAAATTAAGGCCCCAGGGAATCAAGGAAAATACATTCTGAGGTTCACCACAGACCTTGGTTGAGACTTTTGCCCACCAGACTGACTTTTTCATTAGTTTCATCTATATTGCTTTATAATCCTATGAGTTGCCAACATATTGACATAACTTTCTCTTGATGACAAAATTCCTCTTTCCTGAACACTTTTAGGAATGAAT
The DNA here is from genome assembly GCF_009829155.1 of Mustela erminea. Classification (NCBI taxonomy): domain Eukaryota; kingdom Metazoa; phylum Chordata; class Mammalia; order Carnivora; family Mustelidae; genus Mustela; species Mustela erminea. The sequence continues at coordinate 177,173,070 of NC_045614.1, forward strand.
GATACTAAAAATTGAATTGGGGACAAGTGGCCCAATGATGAAGAAAGACTCTATAATAGTGCACCAGAGCATGGAGCAATAGTTTCACTGGCTTTGTTTATCCATGAAGCAATTACTCAAATATGATTTATTGATTACTTACTCTGGGTCACCCAGAGCTTTAACATCTCATTCCTATCTATCTGCTCCTGGAGAGTCCTTTTTTTTATGCCTTCTAAATTCAATGTCAGGACATACTCATTTAATTAACTCAGCCAGGCTCTCAAACCTTTCCCATCACCTCTTTTAAGGAACAGTGTTTGAAATTGTGCATTCAATAAAACCACTAGTCAGAGGGTATTAAGGAATATAACATATCTTGCTTAAAATATTTTCTTGCTTATAGCTATACATTTGTAAAATAAAATGTGTATGTAGGTTGGACGAAATACAGTCTGTCAGGGCAAACTGATAGCCTGTTTGCTATCCCAAACTTCAGTTGTATTTGCCACAGTTGCTTCTGAAATGAATAAACAAAGCACAGGAAAAACAAAAACAGAAACAACTCCAAATTCTAAACAACATCCATTTTTAGCCCCCTGGGGTATGGGTAGGAGTTCATACATTGTAGCAAAGTGATGGCGTCTAAGCAGTAGAATATCACCTAGAAACATCTTAAGGAGATTTCTTTCCTGTTGGTACCAGCATAGAGCAGTCTCTTAACACATTAGTGGTTGCACTTGATTGAGGCTTAACTTTGTACAACCTCATTATACCCATGCATACTCATTTCATGAACTCAGGTCACTGGTTCTAGGGATCTGACTATGGTATCTCCATAGATTTCCAATCTCTCCTTGGCTGACAATTCCGGTTTTTTGAGAGGACTTCTACATGAATTACCTTGAGTCTTTCTGTAAATTTACAAAGAGACATCCATAACTGAGTAAATCACACAGAAGTGGAGTTTCTCATCTAATTAGCTAGAATTTCCTTGTCTCATTATACTCTGAGGCCATTGGCTATAGCACAAGGGTGCTATAGTTCCAAGAGATATTCTCAGTGTGGGAGCCTAATTCCACCTGTGTCTGTTAAATGGCCTGACACCAGTTTCACCTAGTGTGTATCTTTGCCTTCCCCACTAGAGTTTTATACTGTCTATCAAGTAGATTGCAATCAATTTCCAAAACAGTGACTCAACCCTCAGTTCTAATTGGGGACAAAAATAGGCTTTGCTGAAAGAGAAACATAGGGTTTATGATGCACTAGGATGGGGATAGGGAAATCCCTGAAGGGTTCTATCATAGGACTCTGTAAGTAGTCAAGAAACCAGGTCTTATATGAATGAACTCATAATGAAATTTTCCTCATCATGGTTTTGGATCTATCGGCTCCATTTTGTCAGTGAACATTGTTTTGCTGCTCTCTGTCTATGGAATTTCTCCAACATTACCTGAGACATAATAGCTATTTCTGGTTTCAAAATTATCTGATATATTTCAGTGGCAGTAATGGTTTCTTTCAATACCTAGTAACATGTCGGAAATTGTCTCTCAAATAAGCTATAATATTGCCTGTGTATGGCAATTTTAGAGCTCAAAACGTAAGACATTTTAGATGAATAGTGGTATTCAATTTCTACCAAAGGGTTCAGTCTGCATGAGTTCTTGTTGCAAGCACATATAAAGCCTTACAAGCCACTTAGAATGTGCCAGATTCCTAAACAACCGCCTTTTGCTAATCTTTTAAAATGTCTACTCAGAACCCAATTCCAATTTAGATTTCATTTTGGTGACCTTATGTATAGAAGCCATCAAAGTCTGGGTTCATTAGAACTCAAATTATCCTGCCAGACACTTGGAATATTTTTCAATAGTATGGTTAGACATTGAGATACCACCTTACACCAGTTAGAATGGACAAAATTAACAAGACAGTAAACAACATGTGTTGGAGAGGATGTGGAGAAAGGGGAACCCTCTTACACTGTTGGTGGGAATGCAAGTTGGTGCAGCCACTTTGGAAAACAGTGTGGAGATTCCTTAAGAAATTAAAAATAGAGGGGCTCCTGGTTGGTCCAGTTGGTTAAGCCACTGCTTTCGGCTCAGGTCATGATCTCAGGGTCCTGGGATCGAGTCCCGCATTGGGCTTCTTGTTCTGCAGGGAGTCTGCTTCTCTCTCCGCCTCTGCCTGCCACTCTGCCCACTTGTGCGCATGTTCTCTCTCTCTCTGACTAATAAATAAATAAATAAATAAAATCTTTAAATAAAACAAAAGAAATTAAAAATAGAGCTTCCCTATGACCCTGCAATTACACTACTGGGTATTTACCCCAAAGATACAGATGTAGTGAAAAGAAGGGCCATCTGTACCTCAATGTTCATAGCAGCAGTGGCCACAGTCGCCAAACTATGGAAAGAACAAATATGCCCTTCAACGGATGACTGGATAAGGAAGATGGGGTTCATATATACAATGGAATATTACACCTCTGTCAAAAAGGGTGAATACCCAAATTTTGTATCAACATGGATGGGATTGGAAGAGATTATGCTGAGCGAAATAAATCAAGCAGAGAGAGTCAATTATCATATGGTTTCACTTATTTGTGGAGTGTAAAGAATAACACAGAGGACATGGGGAGATAGAAAGGAGAAGGGAGTTGTGGGAAATTGGAGGGGGAGATGAACCATGAGAGACTGTGGACTCTGAAAAACAACTGAGGGTTTTGGTGGGGCAGGGGGTGGGAGGCTGGGTGAGCCTGGTTGTGGGTATTATGAAGGGCACATAATGCATAGAGCACTGGGTGTGGTGCATAAACAATGAATTCTGGAACACTGAAAAGAAATTAAAAAAATAAATAAAAATTTTTAAAAAAATAGTATGGTTAGAAAACTATACATGTTTCTAATGTTTTCAGGGCTACCCAAGATTGCATTGGCCCACAGTCAAAAAATTTCGCAAATTGGGCTGAACTTTGATATTTAGCTGGATTCTTCAGCCAGGATTTTTGTTTGTTTGTTTGTTTGTTTGTTTGTTGCTAAATGGATAACCCCAATCTTTAACTTGTCTTACCCTCATTTCCAGGAGGAGTCAAAAATCATGACTTACCAATGTAGTACACTGACTTATATAATGATTTTCAAGTTCAGGTACCTACAACACCAGATTAAGATTCTACTGGTGAATTCAGATATCTTGAGTCAAGACCATGTGGGTATAATGCATATTATTCACATATTTATAGCCATGACAACTTTTGCTGGCTCTAGGCTCTATTGTAATCTTCCTCCATCCTTCCAACAAAATTTCATTCATATATTTTTGGATGGAAAAATGGTGTCAAGATATGAAATTAACAGATTAGTATCTGTCTCAACTTTTTTCAAAAGGTCAAAGAGTTGAAAAGTCACTGTCATCTTGTTTGGTCAAGAATTGAACTATGAAATATAATAATTGATGCAGTCTTGTATAAAGAAAAAAATAAGAGCTTTAGAATCTGATGAAAGTAGTTTTCTATCTTCTCTGTCACTTAGGAACTGTAATATGTCATACTGAGAAACATAATTCAACTACCTTTACCTGCAAACTGTATTCATCACTGTTTTCCAACTAAAAATGTGAATGATAAAACATCTTGTTTTAGAAAAGTGCCCTAAGAATTAGAGAACATTTCTGAAAAGCATATTCCCAATCGAATAGTACCTCCCAAAAAGATTGGTGTTATTAATGTCAGTAAACTGAGGACAGTACTTATATGGGTTATTTATTTATATGGGATAGATTATTAAAAAGGAATTATTTGGTAGATTAGGTTAAATAACCATCAGTTCTGTTGATACACAAATCACAAAAAGACTAGATCAATTGGATGTTTTAATAAAATAGATAGAGATTATGTTGGTATGACAGAGTTAAAACTCTCATCACTCATATTTTAAGCTGAATAGATGTATTTTCCTCCATAATTTTCTTTGGTACCTGGATTGATTATAAATTCATGGCATTTTAATATTTTATTATGACCTTATATAAATGAATTTTTTGAAACTAAGCACAAATATTTAATATATTTCTACAGACTGATAGTTTCTATTTTTCTTCCTAAAATGAGGTCTCATTGTACCTGTATAACAGTATTTTAGATAATTGATTTGAGAAAGAATCACGGGAATTCTGCAAGGGGGAATCTTTTTAGGAACAATAATTAGAGAGATTTCTACCTGCTTTTAATTTACATATAAAATGTAAGTTTCACAGTTAGTTCTAAGAGGGCAATTCATTCTGGAGAGTCTGTTTCTTGATCTCTGTCTCCTACACAAACCCATTTTCTTACCTCTATCCAGGCAAGCATAAGAGGCAATGATGATGCAGGCAAGAATGTTGATACCAAGGGATTCTCACTGGTTCTGTATGAAATATGCTACAACACAGACATCTAATTAGCAAGAATAATTAAAAATAATCTTTCCTCCTACCCCATTTCCTCTGATCATAGAATTAAGATTTATTTTCAATAATATATTTTTATGTCACAATTACTAGCAGGGGAATTTATACTCAAATTTATATTATAATTTTCTACTCTTAATGAATTCATTTTGTCATGTTTTAAAACTATAGCAATCTATTACGGACACAAAACCCTACTGAAATATCTCATGTCACTAAAAGTTACTTTAAATGAACATGTAACAGGATTATCTCTAAACATACAAATATTTTTTAAAGGGAGCTTTTGTGTTTGTATTACATTGTGATCCCATCTGCAATACAGAATTAAATATGAATGCATGAAAATATAAAAGTCCATGTATTTGAAAGTATAATTATCTTTTTTTCACAAAGCTAATAATTTTACAGGTGCAAGAAACTAAAAGCAAACTGGTAAAGGAGAAAAACAGACTTGGGAGACATACAATTTATCATTTAGAAAATCAAATTAAAAGAGAAAACTACTGAGTAACAGAACCAGAAAACATGAATTTATATCACTAGCACTGGTTTCTTCCAAATACCTTTACTATCTCTCTCACTCAGGAAATAAATAATCCACCATTCGATTTAGAATGTGGAAAGACTGATGTACAATTTTATATAAATAAGAAGTCATACTCCCACACATTTAGAGTAGAGTGGTTTAAATTCAAGTTGTGGAAAATTCCAGAGGCTGTGTAGCTCTCCAATTGGAGGACTCTGGAGAAGCAGCATTTCTGAGTCTGAGAGCCAAATGTAAGTACCAGTTCAGTGTCTGCCTCCCCAAGGACTACCATCAGGCAGAAGGAAACACAGCAGCTGTCACATGGTCACAAGGCATTCCCAGTTCCCTGGAGAAGGGGATCAGTGCTCCTTACCTTATCAGACCAGAATGAGGGCAGAAATCTCTTTACAGCCCTTTCTTGTGTAGAAAAAATGTTACAACAAAGGAGGATTTGGGGGATGGGGGCTGGGAAACAGATTCAAATTATTCGAAGAAGTAGTTATGAGCCTGGTCCATGATGTTAACTTCTTTTACAAACACATTAAAAACATAAAATTTAGTCTCTGCCTTTATGAGCCTTTCATTTCAGAGAAAAGGTAAATCCACATGAAACAAATTTTCTCTTCCTAAAATGGGTAATAGAAGAAAATTTTATATATATATATATAAAAATATTATATATAATATATATTATATATACACACACATTACATATATATGTAATACATGAAAAATAAATTTAATCTGCCCTTTGATTAAATGTTTCTTAGTCTTCAGATTTTACCTACTTGAAGCATTTTGACAACACTTTAGAAAAAGAAAACTTTATTTTCTGATTTTTTTGAGAAAATTACTAATCAGAAAGTGCAAAATGTGTAATGACATCTATTTTGCTTTTATTATTGAGCAATTAAGCCAGACATGTTCTCTGTTAATCAATCAGGTGAGCACAGAAAGAGTTGATCTCAGCAAGATCCTCTTTTCCGGCCCTTCATCAGTTACTGTAAATAGGAGTCCGCTAGGGTTGCAGCACAGTGTTCCGCAGAGAAGGCTCTCCCACAGTGCTTTTGTGTGGCTTCGCTTCCAGAGGATGAAAAAAAAAGAAAGATCCCCCTCTACGCTATAATATTGCTCTTGGTATTTGGCACCAGGTAGGCTTTCAGATTCCTGAACAAAAAAAAAAAAAAAAAAAAGGAGGGGGATGTTTTATTAAGAACAGAAAATAAAAACTGGCTTTCAATTTTGTCTAAAGTAGAAAGTGAGATTATTGACTTATGAAGTAGAAAAATAATGATTCAATGTTAATAGCCAAACTATGTCTCAGAAATTAGATCAAATACTACTTTCAGATACTAACTATATTCAAATGAAATTTTCACTGTGATAAACTAATACGAAATCTATTTAATAGAAACTGAATGTATGTACAATGACTATGGTTATGATAAATGGATAAAAACAATTTCTCCCAGTTAAGCTTTTGTTCTACATTAATATTTCCCAAAACAACATTTTTAAGGGTATTTATTTCAAAGCATTGTAGAAGTCTTCACAGAAACAAAGAGAAGGAGGTTGATGGAGAAAGAAAGAGAAAAAAGAGACAGACAAGCAAAGAAGTGATTGAGAAACAAAAGTTAATGTTTTAGAATCAAACAATGTGGTCTGTGAAGTTAGAGTTTTCCATGAAATAAGACAAAATTTACATTACCTGGGAACTAGATATACTACAACACCATAAATATTTTTCAGTTTCCTGAGAACATAGTAGTATGCCTCAATTTGTTTTTCCATGAGAAACCAGTCCTGGAGTTGTTCCATGGGATGTGTGCACTGCCGTCCAAAGAAAAGTGGTCTGTGTTCAACAGAAATGACCTCGTCTATTTGCTTTAATAAATTCTATATCTCATATCTCAGGAACTGGGCGTGGCACATAGTAATCTCCCTAAAAATAGTTAAATGAATGAATCTATCAAACTTAGAAAATTATGTGTGGTAAATATCTTCTCTAGAAACATTTTAGGCACTATCTATCTTTCTATCTACATATCTATCTCTAAAACATAAGTTAAATCCTTTGAACTCAGATACCCAAGAAACATATCTTTGCTTTCTATAATGTTTCAATGCTTTTTTTTTTTTTAGATTTTATTTATTTATTGGACAGAGAGAGAGCACAAGCAGTGGGAGCACCAGGCAGAGGAAGAGGGAGAAGCAGGCTCCCCACTGAGCAGGGTGCTAATGTGGTGCTCCATCCAGGACTCCATCCCAGGACCCTGGGATCGGGACCTGAGCCAAAGGTAGATGTTTAATCGACTGAGCCATCTAGGTGCCTCCATAATGTTTAAATTCTTAATCCCTATACAACCTGGGTGGCAAAACAGTTCATGAGCTCCCATTGCCTCTGAGGTGTCTCTTGTCCCTGTCCATCTACATGACCTTCAAGTCCAATGGTCTCTGCTGCACCTCTATAGTCTCTGCTCCTGATTTCTATACAGGAGGGATATCGAAGTTGCATGGAAGAGAAAAGCTAATGAACTTTTCTCGACTTGTGTGTGTATATGGCAAGGCTTTAAGAGATCTGATGGAAATTACTATGGAGTCATTAATGACCTGTTCAGGCACTTCCCCAGCTATTCCTTGATGCTGATATGAGTTCTCCACTGTTCTCGAAGTTCAAAATCTTTTTTTGTATTTCCTTGCTTTGGTTAGTGCCTGGTCTGTGATTTCATCTCTCCAGATGCATCATGTTCTGCTCTGGAATTTTGACACTTCGGTAAATATGAACAGAACATTCATTGCTGTTGTAGTCCCAAGAATCTCACTTCAGACTAAGCAAAATTACTCACCCTTCATGTTTTTTCTTGCAAACATACTGTCTATGCCCGAACCCCGTTCATGTTACAGCCCTTTGATTGTATAGAGGGCCTAAACTTTTGCGAAAAAAAATACCAAACGCTCATGTACTTTTTCTCACTCTATATCCTGTACCTTTACCTATACGTTGTTTGAACAGAAAAAGGAAAATATACGAATAAAATGTTTGCCACATGTCTTAGTCTGTCAGGGCTGCTATAACAAAATACCACAAATTGGGAAGCTTATAAAAGATAGAAATGTATTTCTCATAGTTCTGGAGGTTTAAGTCAGAGATCAGGGTGTCAGCATGATGGGGTGAGAGTCTTGGGTTGCAGACTTCTTATATCCTACATGGAGGAATGTTCATGCACCGCCCCAACTCCTTTCAAATGCTAAAATCCTAATTCTAAAACCCAGTGTAACCATATTAAGAGGTGGGGCTATTTGGGGTGGAATTAGTGGCCTTTTAAAAGAGGGCCCAGGGAACTCCTGTTCCCCTTCCTCCACGTAGGATACATGTAGCATGATAATTAAGTATTTACCGGCCATATGTACTAAAGGCTCAGAAAAAAGGAACTCAATAACATATTTTAATAAATATCATCCAAATCAAATTGAGTAAGCAATGCTCTACCTTTTCTCATCTTTCATATTAACGTCATATGGCTGAGGGTTCTGTAGAATACCTTTTGGGGAAAGCTGATTTAAGTGCTTACAAAGATTGAATTGTGAATATTTAAACTGAGGTATAAAGTACCACTAACTAGTAGTTATGAGATTACTCACAGGATATAAAAGAAATGTAAAAATGAGGATTTGTTTACTTTGCAGAAAGTGTCAAAATGATGACGGTCATCAAATATAAACTGAATAATTGTGGAGTGTGGAAAACAATTGCTTTTCCTCTTCACTGAGGAAAGTAAAAGCAAATTTTGAAGCAAGAATTTAATTGAAGAAAAGTGGATTGTTCATTATAGAATGTGTAAATAGTAAAGCAGTTCACCAAAAAAAAAAAAAAAAAATAGAATTTTAATTTCTGGGAGAACTTTCAAAGCAAGATAGAAAAGTCTCTTAACTAACAAATCTACATTTCAGGCTACATGCACAAAATAGGACAAAAAATATGCTTGACAGGTTTTTTTTTCCTCTTAATCCATTAAGTAGAACTAACCTACTATTCACCATTCACTTTCTTATGTTATGTTCATTTACCTTAGACTTAAGTTGTAATGTAATTTTAGAGAAAGCCTCTACCTTCTAAGAAGGGAGCAAGGCCATTTGGTCACAAAAGGATTTTTCCCCACCCAAATCTAACAGTCGTGTTGCAGCTATCTTGCAGCTCTTATTCATTCTTCATTTATATCATTCTTTCTGCCAAAATATTTTCCTTGAACTCCTGGTGCTAATTACTGATGCCTAACCTCCTGAATTCTATTTTCTGCCAATATTCTTCTGCAAAATGTGGTTTTTTGTTTGTTTGTTTGTTTGTTTTTAGATTTTATTTATTTATTTGACAGAGGTCACAAGCAGGCAGAGAGGCAGGCAGAGAAAGAGGGGGAAGCAGGCTCCCTGCTGAGCAGAGAATCCCATGTGAGGCTCAATCCCAGGACCCTGGGATCATGACCTTAGCTGAAGGTAGAGGCTTTAACCCACTGAGCCACCCAGGTGCCCTCAAAGTGTGGTTTTTAAAACTTAATTTTTTCACTTCTGTGTAACATTTAATGAATTTTCAAATAAAAATTTTGGAACTATTTTTATTTTACTATTTTATTTGGAAAGACAAAGAATAAACAGAAACAGCATCTGTTCTTCCACCAAGCAAAACTTTAAAAAAATAACAATCAATATTCTCACAGTTCCAAGCATTAATAAAAATACCTAAGAAAGGTTGTATTTGTGTGATTCAAATACTACAATTAAAATGGAAAATTTGCTTTATTGTAGAGAATATGTTTTTTTAATTAGAAAAAAAGTCACACTTTTAACATGAACCAAATTGAAGCTTCTAACTATCAGGTAAAATATTTCTCTGTTATTACTCAGTCAAATTTTAGAAATGTTGCCTTAGGACTAAAAAAAAGAAAAATAAAAAGCTGTTTTATCTGGGATAGCTACCCAAGGAACTAATGGGAAAAATAGGATAAAAAAAATTTAAATATTGTACAATACTGCTTTTGACTTAATCTTATAATCTCCCTATGGCCCTTGAATATACAAGATTGAAAGAAGTCTAAAATATGAATTTTTAAAATAGTCTTTGAGATAACCTGAAAGAGGAAACAAAGAGCTACAGCTGATTTTACCAATCCAGGGCTTCTTTTATACTGTCCATTGTCTGCAGAGTAAAGAACACATTTATTTTGTAAAAGTCTGGCTTCATAAATGGATGGGCTAGTGATATGATTTGAGGGATTCTGTGACAGGTCAATGTCTACCAAATATTCTTCCCAAATCCAGATGCTATACATTGAATCCTCTAAGTTCTCTTCCATGAGATTCTCCCATAAAATATAAATATTCATAGAAGTTTTTTTTTTTTTTTAAGATTATTTATTTATTTATTTATTTGAGACAACACAAGCAGAGGGAAGGAAAAGAAGGAGAGGGAGAAACAGATTCCCCACTGAGCATGGAGCCCAGTTGAGGGTCTCCATTCCAGGACCTCAAGATCATGACCTAAGCCAAAGGCAGACACTTAACCAACTGAGCCACCCAGGCACCCTATGAGTTTTCATAATAATAATAATAATAATAATAATATTTATTACTAGCAGTGCAAATAATGATGACTATGATGACATGGCTCACACATTTATAGGGTTTACTATGAGCTAAGTGCTGTTCTAAACACTTTACATGTATGAATTCATTTAATCTTGGCAATAAAGCTAGGAGGCGACACTATTAAATTCCCAACTTTACAATCACAAATGCTGGACTACAGAGATGCTAACTTGTCCAAGGTCACACACTTATTATTAACAAACCAGAATACATTATACAAAAGCCCTTTATGGTGTCAGGGACCACTCCAAATTACATTTCTCCCAAGGGAAGAAACATAATGGACCACACTATGAATATATTAGGTGTCTAGGTAAGAAAGTATATATACATGAGGGTGGGAGATACAAAATAAAAATAAAAATGGCACATCACTGATGAAGAAAACAAAGAATTCAAGAAAAGAAGAAAGTTTTAATGGTAAGTTTTAGCTACTCCAGGGTTTTTAAATTTTTTTTATCTTTATTTTTGAGAGATAGAGAGAGAGAGGAGCATTCATGAGAGCCAGAGGGGAAGTACAAAGGGACGGGGGAGAGAGAATCCTAAGCAAACTCCACACCTAGCATGGAGCCAGATGTGGGACTCTTTCTCATGACCCTGAGATCATGATGGGGTTTTTAATATGGCCTTGGTTTTAAAGATTTTTTAATTGAACTTATAGAAAATGCTGTTTGTTGAAAATCTCCTTTTACTTATGAACCAAAAACCAAATGTTTTTATAATGCCTTTATTCCTTCTTATTCATATTTAAAACTCAAATCTCCAATTTCCAATAAAGTGTTTACTATGTGTGTTGATTCAAACACCTTCTAATGAGTAAATGCACTTCTTATTTAACAAGTAAGCAAATATTTTTGCTGTAGCTTCTGAGAATCTTGGTTATTTGTGTCATGAATTCTCCTGACAAGCTTTAGTTCTTTGCCTGCTAATTAACTTCAAAATCTTTCCAAAATAACTGGTCAGTATTTCCTGCATAGCTCTTCCCAGCAGCACCTTTTGAGAATTGGTTCTAAAAGAAAATTCAGGCCAAGGTCAAACTGGTCAGTCTTCTAAAATCATCTTTTACCTTAGGGTATTCATTTAGAAGAGATTTACAGTGATTTGTCCTTCATAAATTCATTCATTTATTGTCCTTACATTTTTATGGTCAACATCAGATAGCAATATAAAAAGGGTCAAAGACATTTTAGAAACTGAATGATGATTTTCAAATAATAATAGCTAATACCCATGAGCAGTTACCACATTCCAGGTATTAACTTTATTATAAAAGGTAGGTACTGTGATCATCGTCATTTCATGAATGAAGAACCCAAGCTAAAATGTTAAGCTACTCAGCCAAGTTACACAGTTGGTCAGTAGCAGAGCTGGAGTTCTAAGCAGACCTGGATGAGGCAAAATCCACATCCCTAACTTCTGCTACATCATGAAGATGAATAATTATGAACAATTATTTAAATGGTATCAAAAGAACTATGACAAGGTCTTTGGAAATTAAAGAAATTTAGTAATGTTTTACAATAGCTCTCCAGTTCAACCCTCTTGGTTGTGGTAAATATGTCATAACAGGGTGAAATAATAATGTAAAGAGTGAAAAAAAATGGATAAAAAACTGAACCTACATGAAATTTTGTTGTATTGTTCCTAGTAAATACTAGTATTTATAACCACTACCACAACCAAATATAGAATATATCCATAATGCCACCGTTGCTTTATGACCCCTTCCAGTCCATATTCACCTCTCATAGGCAGCAGTTGCTTTGATTTCTAGTATTATCAGATTCGTCTTACCTGTTCTTAAGTTTCATATAAAAATATACCATATGGGATGCATTGTCTTGTGTCCAGCTTCTTTTCTCTAACATATTTTTTTTGAGTTTCATCTATGTTTCTTGTATATTAGTATTTCTAACTTTGTTTTCTTTTTTTTCCCTTCTCTTTTTTTTTCTTTTTCCTTTTCTTTTTATTGCTGAGTAGTATTCCATTACATGGATATACTACATTCTGTTGTCCTAGTTCTTGAGTGTGGGCACACAGGTGTGGGCAATCATATGTCCTCTCTCCAGAGATAAAGTTAACACAAAGACACTGTCAAAATAGAGAGGTTGTTCACAGTGACAACATTGAAACAGTCCAGGGACAGCAAGACTCCAGTGATAGTGAGAGTGGTTAGAATGGGATCCTACACACATGATTTCAGTTGTGTTATCTTATCTGTAGTTCTTACTAATAAGTTTTCAATAGTCTCGGTTCATTTTTCTAGACAACTGCAGGCTTCCATGAATTCTCAAAGTTCCTTGATATCCTTCTAGTTATGTTTCTGGTTAATTACCAGAACTGCTTTCTATTGCTTTCCACCAAGAATCTTTCTAGGCTAACTCATTTCCTTCAGTACTTTAAGATTAGATATCCAACACCTTCATTTTGCACACTGTCTAAGATAACAAGTTTAAAAGCTCTGATCATAACATTAGAAGTATTTGCTGACAGACTAGTTAAATTTTCTTGTCATTGGATCAATGATTGCTTTTAATTCAGAAAGATATTAAAGTTCAGGACCATGGATTTTCTCATGTACTTATTTACTTATTCATTCATTCATCAAAAAAATAAATAAGCACACAGTGATGATATATAAAAATGTTTATTGCATGTTTCAGGATAAATGTTAATATACATATAATCACATTATGTAAAAGACATGCATGCACATTTTTGTACATACACTGAGATACTGCTTTCCAAAATCAAAACAATATTTGTATAGACTAGAAATAATTTTTCAAAATCATATTATTGGGTTTTTTTCTGTTTATCATAATAAATATAAATTGATTTAAAATCAGAAAAATAAAAAAATAAAAAAAATAAAAAATAAATAAAATCAGAAAAATAGATTTTATAAAATTAAGTCAATGCCATGATCCTATTATAATTTTGTTCTCTTGATGTTTAAAAAAAGTAAGATATAGTTGTGTCATAGTATGATATAGACAAAAATTAATACAAAGTAATATCTTTTCAAATTCTATCTGGAGTAAAGAAGAAGCTAAGAGAGAAGGAAATATTGTCATTCTTCCTGGAAGAAGGTAGAGTGAAGATACATGTTTTCAGGAAATAGCATGTGTCTAGAGTATTAGATGTGTTAGAAAAAGTGGAAAAAGAAAATTGGGAAAGAAAATTAGCAAATTATCCCTTAGAAAGATCACTCAAATCTTTTATTCCAATCATCCAAAAAGAAATCTCAATTAGTGAGTTTGAATAAGGTCTATAGATTGGGTAGTAGTTCTGTATTAATGTTAATTTCCTAGTTGTAATTATTTTACTATAGTTATGTGAAGGAATGTCTCTGAAGAAATATACACAGAGGTGTTTAGGGGTAGAAGGCATCATGTCTGCAACTTACTCTCAAATATTCAGAAAAACAATTATATAAAAAACAATTATATATATCAAAAGTAATTGTATATAAACAACAACAAAAAAGAAATCTCAGTTTGGTTCAAAGTTGCATTAAAATATCTTAAACGATGAATCTGTTGATGAATCCCCTTTTGACAAAACAAGAACAGCTTTTGACATATAACAGTTTCTAAGGAGAATTTTCTTGATTTCAATGATTTTATTTTGACAGTTAACTTCTATTAATGACAATTGGTATTGAATACATGTTTCTTTTAAAATAAATTTCTTGAACTGTAGAAAGTTATTGATGGAAGATACTGACGGAAGAACAATGTTGAATAACAGCATAGGTGGGTCTGGTGCAGAGATTTGTTGGAGTAAGGAAGACACTGTTACTAGTTGAGGTTTAAAAAAAAGTAATTGAACAATTTGAGGTTTTGAATTGAAAAATTACTTTCCCAAATATTTTTATGCAATCCAATTCCTTTAAATTAGGTCATGTATTTTAAATAAGTTTTCAGGGACACGTAGGTGGCTCAGTGGTTTAAGTATCTGCCCTTGGATCATGATCCTGGGGTTCTGGGATCGAGTCCCACATTGTGCTCCCTTGCTCAGCAGGGATTCTGCTTCTCCCTCTGCCTGCGGCTCCCCCTGCTTGTGCTCTCTCTCTCACTCTCTCTGTCAAATAAAGAAAGAAAAAAATGTTTAAAAAATAAATAAATAAATAAGTTTTCAGTTTTTCCCCCACAATCATAATTATGATTGAAGATGTGTGGTATAGTGGAAAAAGAAGCAGTCAATAAGGAGGGCACATGATGTGATGAGCACGGGGTGTTATATACAAACAATGAATCATTGAACATTATATCAAAAACTAAAGATGTGTTATATGCTGGCTAATTGAATTTAAATTACAAAAAAAGCAATCACAGACTCAAGGTCTCTATTCTTTCTGAATATTTCTGAATATTTATCAAGCTTAGTTCTGTCATCTACCGTGAGACCACCAAAAAGTCCCTGGACAGCTGAGAATTTCTTCCTTCCTTCAGACTTTCCCTTTTCTTCAAAAGGATCCCTTTAAAAGCATATTGATAAATGAAGGCACTGGATCTGTCATTAATTTTCAGGCCGTGTTCTGATTTGAACGAAGATTCTGTGATGAAGGAGATGGAGCGGTTAGGAACAAGAATAAAGAACTTTTTTTCTTCATCTCCTCCACTCCTCTCAACCTGAACAGTTCACAATGTATACATTTTAAAGATTTTATTCAATGACAGTGTCCTGGAATTAAATTTGAAAACTTTGAATTAGAATTTTCCAAAAATCTTTGCCAATTTTTAAAAAGAAAAGGATATATTCTATTGATTCCATGTGTTCTTCATAGTATTCTCATCTATTAAAATAAAATACATGTTTTTGTTGGTATAATTAAGGTAATGCATTATAAAATTTGAATGATCAAAACTCATGTGCTATTAAAAATTTGTAGGTTTACTTCTTTAGAAAGGGAGGTGCTACGGGTCATCATACAACTATTATTCTTGTGGATATCACAATTTGTTCCTGAAAAAGTATTGAAGAGCTGCTTTGTTAAAGAATTTTCCAGTAAAATCAGAGACAAAAGTGTAGAGTTCATACCAAAATGTTATTTGTTTTCCTCATTTTTCACATAAGACACATCCACATAAAATCTCACTCAAAAGTCTCACCATCAGAGAAATGAAGCAATTGAAACAGATTCAGATTCATTTTACATTTTTTTTTCCAATAAAATGTAGTTTGGCATATCTGCAGAATAAATCTATTTAAACTCAATAGGGCACTTATCTCCTCCTTTCCCTGAGGTGATACTATTCGATACTGAGTAGAGTAGCATATAGCAATTACTGTCATATTAAAACAACAAAATTTAGCTTATGAAAGTGTTAGAGGACTAAGGAATGAAAGAAAAAAAAAAGATTTTAAAACATAGAGACACACAATGCAAAGCCATTAACTATTCATTCCTGCACACAGGAGAATTTAAAGATGCATTAAAGAATCTGGGTGTAGATTTTACCATCATTTATGACAGGTGTCTAGGGTAATAGTAAGATTTTGATTTTGACATAACCTTCACATGAAAAATAAGACTTTGCTGATAAACAATATTTATGAAGTGTAACTATTTAATAAAGGTTTCAAATGTTTTTTAACTGACTTTATTTTTAAATAGTTTTAAAATTACAAAGAAAATGAGAAACTGGTACAAAGAACTCACATATACCCCTTCACTGAGTTTCTGTATAATTGCTATTTTACATTAGTATGGCACACTTGTTGCACTTAATATACACTACTACTATATATTTTATTCAGATTCCTTTAGTTTTTATCTAAAATTGTTTTCTGATCCAGAATACCACATTACATTTACATGTTATGTTTCCTCAGACTTCTTAGGCTTCTAACAGTTTCTCAGACTTTCCTATTTCTACATGTGATTTTGTAGGATGTTGCAAGATGTCCTCTACTGGAATTTGTTTGCTGCTTTTCTCATAATCATAATCAAACTGAGGTTATGATTTATTGGGAAGAAGGCCATAGCTATAAAGTGCCATTTTTTTCCACATCATATCAAGGGTACATATTATAAACATGATTTATCACTGTTGACATTGACCTTTATTACATGGTTGGAATAGTGTTTGCCAGGTTTCTCTACTATAAAGTCACCCTTCCCCCCCACGTTTCCATACTGTACCCTTAGAAAGAAAGTCACCACACACAAATCACACATAAAAAGGGTGAAGTATTCACCTAAATTATGTGGAATTATTCTACAAGAGAGATTTGTCCCTTCTCTTCCAATTATTTATTTACAAAATAATTTATTTATATCATATGAACTCAATTGATTAAGCAACTGCCTTTGGCTCAGGTCAGGATACCAGGGTCCTGGGATCAAGCCCCGCATTGAATTCCTTCTGCTCAGCACAGAAGCAGCACTTCTCCCTCTGCTGCTCCCACTGCTTGTACTTTCGCTCCCTCTGACAAATAAATCAAATCTTTTTAAAAAATTTTTAAAATATATATTGCTAAGATCAGACAAGGGCTTCTCTAAGAAGCCCTTGTTCCTCTTATTGGATAACAGTATTAGAAAACCAATATATGTACATTGAGGTCCACACTCCTACTAGAGTGTTGATATTTCCAGGCTCTCCTAGCTGACACATCAAGAAAATATACATGTGTATACTAATATGTATATATACATATACCTATACATAATTTATATTCATATATATGTATCTCTATTTAGCTGGGAGTTTATACTGCCTCCAACTATAATCCATTACCTATGAGTCATTCTAGCCTCCTCCTCATACTTATCCATAAATTCAAACTGAGAAACCTGGCTTCCACAATCTACCATTCACTCACTCAGTTGCTCATTTCCAGTATTTATTACACACACACACACACACACACACACACCCCAGATATATATATATCAGATGCATATATCAGTATCAGAATCAACCTGTGGACCCCATAAACTGGTTTTCAACCATAGTACAATGTTTATTGCCACTGCTTTGCCTTAAATCTTACAGATTCCACTCATTTCCAAAGTTTCTCTAAGACTGTATCTATCCCTCCATTCCTTTTTGTGAAGTTGTTTCATGCAGTTTTAATATAGTTGACTTGTTTTGTCACATTCTGCATTCCATCATGTGATCTCCCACCTGTGAACCTCCACGCTGAAACAAGTAAAGGCAAATGAGAATAAATTACCAGTGATGACTCTTTTATGCTATGAGATTCTATAATGTGAACACAATTGAAACTTTTTTTTGTTTCTGATAGGCTTAGGGGCTATTATGTTGTTTTTGTTGTTGTTAAGGTAAATATTTGAATGGTCTTTTCTTTGGCCACAAACGAATCACTCCATATTTTCCCTTTCTGTACCTACTTGCTTTGAATATGCATAATATGTCATGTCCATCAATATTTATGCCAAGAATACATTACTTTCTCAGGTAATCAATCTTTAAAAAAGTAACACAGATGGTTTTGTAGAGCTAAACTTGGTGAAGTTCAGTGTAACATAAATGATTTGTAATCTGTGAACAAATAATTTTTTGACAATGTTAGGAATGTTCTTTATAAATTTAGGTAGATGTTGAGAAAGATGAAGTCAAGGTTTTCCACAAAATTTACTGTTATGTCTCCCTTACAGAAACAACTATTTGTAAAATATGTATTTTAAATCAAATCCATCTTCTCTATATCCAGGCCAATGATTTCCTATATAAAAATATTTGTATAGGAAAGAAACAATGATTAAAACTGTATTCTGTTCTATCCAAAGAACACCTGGAACAGAATTGATGATGATGTTTATTAAATATGTAGAATTCAGGATTAGACCAATGAAATAAAAATAAAACCCAAATACGGCCTCAGGAACATAGAGAAGCTCTGGATTCTGTTATCAAGTAAACTCACTTTAAAAATCTCTTCAAAATATTCAGAGAGAATTGAGAATTGTTATTGGTAGTTAATACTGATTGTTTACTGGACAGGCAACAAATTTCCATAATGGACCAATTTATTAAATTTCCATTATTACATATGAGATGTGTTGTTAGATTAACTGTAATGATGTCCAAATACAAAATTTAAATAGTATTATATAAAATTCTGAAAATGTTTATCTGCTACATGGTTAGCATAAAGCATTAAATAGAGTGTACTAGTAGTTACTTAATATTTTAAAATACTGGTTCACCTCTCCAAAGACTTGTAATAATATACTGGGGAATATTTCTGTTAAAATACGGTTTGAAATAAGTATAATTCCTTTATTTTAGACTATCAGAAAACAATAAACCTAAATTGGGAAGCAGTGACATATAAAAATAACCATGGTTTTTCAAGCTCTTTGTGTTCTAAGGGAAACAAAGTATATATAAGACTGACCTGTTTCATGACCTTTTAATCTTGTGCTATAGATGGGTTTCATGTAGCTATGGTAGCTAAATTGAGAGGCACTGTTTACTTTTAGGACCCCACTGATTTTTCCACACTTTTTTTATGTGTCCCAGTGACTAAAGCAATACTGTGTTAGGAAAAGAGAGAATTAAGATCCAGAGTAAAATGTACAGTAAGATAAGGTTGACCTGCAAAGAAAAGGCTGGTACTATTCATATTAATGCCTAACACAATTCCTAGACAATTCCTGGACTACATTAGGGGTTCAACAAGTACTCTTGATTGAAAAAAAAAGTATAATTAAATATATGACAAAGTACCTATTTAACAGATTATTTAAATTGGATCATATTATAAATGTAAATATACTAAGATCTAAAATGAGTGAAGGAACATATTGCTTACATTTATTTTCTAAAACAAAATTAGTAATTATATAGTTAAAATTTTTTCATAATTGGCTTTATCTAGTAACAAAGATTTTAAAATGGTTTGTGTTTGAACAAATTTATATAAAAATTTAAGTTAAAAAATCCAACTGTATCCACTCAAAATTCATTTTTACTTATATATTCGAAAATTATTTTTCTGCCTACATCTTTGAATTATACAAGCAAAGAATTTTAGTTGAGATATGTCAAAACGTTAAAATGAAAATTAAGTAAATAAAACTAACATTGACATAATTATGTAAATAAAACGAACTAACTAACATTTATGTAAATAAAACTAACATTAATTAAATCTTTTTAAATGGTTTCAGCATTCATAGTCCTTTTGGTTTTTAATATAAAGAATTACTTTCAGGAAATAACACTCAACCTCTCTCTATAGACAAATTCAAGAGTAATATGAAATAATATGGCAGTATATGCTGCAGTTGTCAGATTAAGTTCTGTTGTACTACGTTAGTGCATATTTTTCTAGAACCACTAACTGAAACATAAAGGAAGTAAGAAAACGGATACTTCACACAATGGAGAAATAATGCTGATTATATAGGGCTTTCAGCTACCTGAGAAGAACATTTTGACAAAATTAATATATTTGTAATTCTCTAACCTAAAATATTCTGCTAAATATATAATTTTTATTTGTCAAGAGCACAATTCAAATGTGACTTTCAAATGCAAGTATCTTAGGGTCTGTATACAATTCATCAACTCTCTTTTTCTTACTATGGGGACTGATGTTCCAGATGGTGGAAGCCGCATCCCCTAAATTATTGATTGAGATGGAATTAGAGCCAAGGCCTCAGAAAATTCACAATGGACATGCAGTGAAAATGATCAATAATTTTTGTTTTGTTTTGTTTCAGCCACTTCAGCTTAACCTAGCCTATTTTGTTTAAAATACAGGAAGTTTCCTAATGGACTAGTCATTTGAGTTTTGCTTCAATGTAATGTTTATATGAATATAAAAAATGTGATCATGTACTTACTGTCATTTTTGACTGATGGTCCTGCCAAATAAAACAGAGAGGATTAAAATTATGTCATATTTGTAAAGATATATATTAATTTTTTCCAACAAAGATTTAGTTTTATTGAATTTAGGAAAGTATACAACAAGGTCTCATTCCTACAGGGTTCCAGGTTACCTTCCTTAGTTTTTGTGTGTGTTAAGTGTGTGTATGTTTGTGTTTTACTAAATAGCCAAATTTTCTTTTTCTTTTCCAAGTTTTTATACATTCCAGTTAGTTAACATTCAGTGTAGTATTAGCTTCAGGTGTAGAGCTTCGTAATTTATCATGTACATATAACACCCAGTCTAAAGAGTGAAGTTAACAAAAAACAGAATTTATTTGTATTTCCATGGGACATATTAAGTTATGATCATTTTGTCACATGTCAAAAAACTTCTAGAAGCAATTTTTCCTCCTCAAATTATGAGTTCTTAAAATGCTAATAATAACTAGGCTAAAGAATGGAATAAAACACAGAAATAACTATATGCTGCAGTTTAAACTGATGATTTCAGGTTCCCATATGCATTCTAGACCTCAGATGATCAATGTAAAGAGAATACTCATGGGTTCCCGTGATTTAAGAAGTTTATGGATGGATATTCTATAATATTAATAAAAAATGTTTTCTTATAAACCCCATATACTAATTTTACTGATAAGATATACTAAAAATAGGGACACCTGCATGGGTCTGTTAGTTGAGTGACTGGCTCTTGATTTCAGCTCAGGTTATAATCTCAGGATCCTGGGATCAAGCCCTGCATTGGGTTCTGTGCTCAGTAAGGAGTCTACTTGAAATTCTCTCTTTCCCTCTCCCCTACCTCTTCTTACATGCACATGCTCTCGCTCTCTCTCTCTGAAATACATAAGTCTTTTAAAAACAAGATATACTAAAAAAAATAATAATAATTCTTAGCTGCCTTTGTTTTTAGAATATTCTGTTTCCATTGTTGGGGAACACAGCACAGTGTTGAAAAAGGCAGAATGTGAACTTTGTGTGGCACAGATACAGATTTGATTTCAAGCTCTTCCAATGTACTGATTGAGTAGTCTGAGACACATAAATAAATTTCTTTG
Organism: Mustela erminea; assembly: GCF_009829155.1. NCBI lineage: Eukaryota > Metazoa > Chordata > Mammalia > Carnivora > Mustelidae > Mustela > Mustela erminea. The sequence goes on from NC_045614.1 coordinate 177,194,600, forward strand.
AGTCTTAATCTCCTATCTGAAATGGAAATTTAAATGTAGTGTTTGTCCTATAATTGATTCATATACCTAGTATGAATATTAAAGAGACAATGCACATAAAATACTCAGTATTTAAACCAAGTATACAACACATACTGGCTAATATTAGTTTCAGCAATTGTAGTAATAAAAGTAGTAGTTGATGATGATGCAACCACAAAAATAAAATGTTTTCATTATTTAAAAAGGTAAAGAAAAGTAATATGCAATTGATGAAAAAAACCACTTAAAATGATTTAGCTCAAAATTAGTTGAAAATTATATGATAAATAATAATGTTATGAAATTGCTAACAAAAGATTGGAAATTATTCCAAAAATTCCATTATATTTTCAGTGATCAAAAGCTAATATGTATATTTTACTTCTAGATGTTTATTTTCTTCAGTATTGGCCAAAAAAAATACAGAAAACAAGTCTAATACTACAGTCAGTCTACTAATGTCTGAGTTGGTATTAAGACAGGAATTTTAGATCCTTATGATATTTGTCATGGTGGTACTATTCCATAAGCTCAAGTTTCTTGTTTGCAAGGAATGACAACTAAATCATAATCAAATATTTATTGAGAATCTACTCTTTTCCAAGAGTTCTTCAGCATGAATATTTCTCAGCAATCAAGTTGAATTTCTTTTTTAATTTTCCTTTTTCATTTAAAGAAGAATCACAATGTACAAAAGACTAGACAATAAATGCTCTTAAATAAGCACAGATTCCCCCAAACACACATACACACATACTTCTGTAGTTAACATTACAATTGTTTTAGTACCATAATAAGTACTTTCTCCAAATATCTTTCCTTGCATTGAGATATTAATTCTTCTATACCAAAAATTTTACATGAAATGCCACTTTATAAATTTGGAGATCTTCCAGAGTTGATACTTTGTAAAAAAACAAAATGTTTCCACAGCATCTTCCAAAGATTTGTAAATGCAAAATTAAATGGAATTGGCTCCTTAATATTTTATGATTTTTCAGAACTTTTCATTTGAACTTTATGTACTTACATGAATGTGTGTGTGTGTGTGTGTGTGTGTGTGTGTGTTTTAATTTATGGCACAGTGGACAAAAGAGAGGTGAAAAAGATTTAAAAAACACATAATCTGAAAAAATGACATGTCATTTGTCATTTTAAAATATGTGCCTTGGAGGGATGCCTGGGTACACAGTTGGTTAAGCATCTGACTCTTGAACTCAGCTTAGGTCTCAGTCTCAGTGTTGTGAGTTCAAACTCCATGTTAGGCTTCTTGCTGACTGTGAAGCCTCCTTAAAAAAAAAAAAAAAAAATAGAATGTGTGCTTTGGAGCAACTAAAATTTGGAGTTAGCATCTCAATCTATTTGATAATATCTGATACGACTTTTTGACAAATCCTTTTATAATATAATTTGTATTCTCTCAGATAATATAAAATATTTGACAATATAAAAATATTCAACAATAAAAACAGTATTTTTAATGAAAATTATTTTAGTATATATGCTGCTGAAGTGAGCACATGAAAATTATTTTAAAATTCAAGTTTAGGAGCAGAAATTATTGAAAGGAATTATTGTCCTTTATATGTTTTCAAAAGTCACTTTATTCAATTCACCAGGTTGTTAGTCTGATCTCACTTAATTAATCTAATTCTGAAAATTGTTTTCTTGAGTTTGAGATATTAAAAACAGTTTTATACAATTCTCTGATGATTTAAAAAATCCATGTTTTCAGGAAGAGTATCTTTCACATTTTCTAGTTGTTTGGTTATTGGAGAAATAGACATTAACAGGCATAAAGACACTATTAAATGCATTACTTCTGTTGGGCACCAAGTGCAGTACCAAACAGTACAAAGGTCAAACAGATTGTACTATATAATTGGAATCTACCTTAGAGATACATAGAAATGTGTACCATTTCTTCTTGCCTCCTTTGATCTCCTGGTCTCTGGATCCTTTACGTATAGCCTTACATTGAATGGTTCCTGATTTTTCTTTATAACTAACTCCTTCAGAATCAACTTCTACCTTATATGTACACAGATATGGTGAAAATTTAGCTTCCTCGTAGCCTTTGAGGTCGTTTTGTGCATGGGTTTGTTAGCAAACTGAATCTCAATTTCTTATACTGCCACTCCCCTTCCTTTAGAACTTATAATACCACTAAATGTATTTATTACAATTTCAGTGCTGCCCTTTCCAAAGACCTAATGTAGCAGAATCCATTAGAAAGAGTAAAACATATCCAAACTCTTGGATATTTAAGGACACAAATTAAGAATCACTAGCACAATTAGATTGTTTCCACTTTTGATAATTCCTAAGGTTAGTTCATAGCTTCATCATAACTGCGAACTAAAAATTTTAGAATCATATTGAACTATCCATTCTCTTTTCACTCATATCCAATCAGTTAACATTCATTCCATCTCAGCAGAATTTCTTGCAATTGTCCTGCCTTTGTTCAATCCCACCACTTCCTTAGTTCAGACCTTTTCTATTTCTCAACTATAGTTTTTAATTACTCTTGCTCCATTCTCTGCTACCCACAGGAAATCAACATTCCCATACATATTTTAGCCTGATGACATAGTTAAATCCTAGCCATTCTTGAAAAATGAACTTAAATGTGATTCTCCTAATCTTTGCCTCCTCCTTTGTAACTTCATAGTATTTTACATTTATCTCATCATATTTTAATATGTTATTTTCATAACTGCATCTTCCACTAGATTATGATCTTATCAAGATCAGAGACTGCATTATGTTATTCCATATCCTTGACCCCAAATAAATATTTGTTAAAAAAAATTGTATTATTTGTATAATTATGGGTCCAGTTCATACCAAAATCAGATGATAGTCTGCCCCCCTCTTCTCATGATATGCATTTACCATAAATTCATATATTCTAGTTTTGAATCCAAAAAATAATCAACATAATTAAATTGATAGAAGAGCAGATATTTAAATGTTGAGAGTTCTGATTCAGGACATAACTGTAAGCTCATGAATTCTGAGAGGGTTCAGTGCCTATTCTCCTGTGTTTTCCCATCACAACTAATTTAAATGCAATAAAAATGTCTGCTTGGTTGTTTACAAGCAATTGGGGCCTTGAATTCCTTCATCCAGGGCCACTAGGGACTCTAGATAAAGTTCTAGAATAAACAATTTAATGAATAAATAATTAACACACAATTAAAAAGTTATTAAAACAGACTGGCATTAGCTATCTGTGTATTGAAGTTCTCATAGGTCTCTTGTAGATTAGCATTTAATACTTCTACCTCTATTATTAATCTTGGTTAATGGCACTTTTAGTCTTAAGTAAGAGAATTTTTGTATTATTATTTCTCCTAAGGCCAAAAGGGATATAAAGCCATGCAAACTAAACTGCCCAATTTTTGTGTATAGATTTTTGAGAGCAATATAGTTGAATTATATTTGAGTTTATTTTTAAAACGATTTCTAGATGAAACACTACCAATCACTGTAAGTACAGTATTCTCATAAAATATTTTGCAGTTGGCCCTTGAGCTGTGATTAGCTTATTGTCCCAGAAAGTCTGGAATATAGTGAGCAAATTAGATGATCCTAATTCTAACCTCTTTAATTTCTTACAGAACTTCTTAATAAAATTTTAGAGGGGCTTTTCTCATAACTGTGCTATTTCTATGCTACTGTGATAAGCTTAGGAATATCCCAAGTACTTGTCCAGATTTCTTCACCTGTTCCTTTAATCATTATGATACTCTGCTTAAAGTTAGTTTTAGACATTCCAAGGCCCTAAAAGAAATAATTTAGGCATAACTATTTAGATGTTCTAGATCTTCCACTAATATGCCTGTGTGAATGGGGGTTTAGAAGAAAGGAGAAGGAGCAGGTAACATCTGCTGACACAGGTGACCTGTGCTCACACAGATGTTGGCTATATGATTACATGTGGTATACAGTTAGAAAATACTAATATATAATAATAAAGGCACCATACTTAGGGGAAAGAAAATGGATTCCTGACTAATATAATTAAGTTGAAATTCCAGCACTGAAACTGATAGCTGTTAGATCTTGGCAAATAAACTCCCATATTAAGTTTACTTATGTAGAAAAAGGGATAATACCATAACTCACAGCATTGCTGTGAAGACTAAATGAAAGTATATAAGCTCACCAGAACAATGCTTAGTGCATTATTTGTGTTCAACAAATATTCCGTTCTTAATTCTAAAAGAAGGAAGGAAGGAAAGCAAGAAAGAAAGAAAGAAAGAAAATCAAGTCAATATTTCTTAATTTTTTAAAAAAACTGCCAGATAACTCTTTTATAAAATTCTTCAAGTCATATTGGTTTATCAAAATATTCATGAAGGTGGATGCTTACAACTGTTAGGTACAAATGTGTAGATGCTCTGATGAATTCCCAATAGGAATTGTTATTCATAAAATGCAACAAATAACTTAGGAAAGGTATTACTTCTTTCATAAAAGTTCATTTTGGAAATTTTCATTTTTAAATTTTCATTTTGAAAATGTTTTTGTTTTGCTTTTCCCCTTCTGCACTTACATATGCTAATCATGGAGGGATCTGAGTAGTTTAATAGTAAGAGGAAGCAGATTTTCCATTCATATGCTAATAGGTTAGTTCTCTAGATATGCAAGGTATCAAAGTGAATGTGAACCAGTCGGTAATTTTATTCTGCTCCACTGAGTTACCTAACCAGATGAAGTAAAAATATGAACCTGTTTTTTTTAACTATTATAGTTGTTATTATTTTCTTAAATTAGGAATATTATTTGTTATTGTTTTAATTTAATTAAGGGAAATTAATCACATGAATCCTTTGCTTATCTAACTTTCTGCTCTGAAACATTTACCAAAGATTGGAGTAGTGAAGATTAAGCAGAATGGCTTTGCTGCAGTTGAAAGGGATTAAAATTCAGAAATTCTGATGCAGCAGGAATTTCCAAGATAGAATACCAGAAAGTAGAAAGCTATATAGAAGAAAGACATCTAGGAAACTGTTTAGGTGTACATGGATTGTAGCTGAGTAATAAGGTACATATAGTGTAAGACTCAATTAGACCAAAAAAAAACTTCTGGAACTTGTGTGGGTTTGAGAGATGTTCAAGTTAGAATCTGAGATCAAATTGTCCACATTGAGCACCCAGCTTTCAGGAGAGACTCCCATGTCATATTCTTAGGAGTATAATGAAGATGGCCCTTTAGTTTAGTCTAGATAATAAAATGTATTAGTAAGACATGAAAAAACTCAAGCTGAGCCACAAATACTTTTACTGCTGATCAAAACAAAACTAAACATTCCTAAAGATAAACAACAAATACAGATACTCAGCAATAAAATTCACAACAAATTTTTGTTTTGATCTAAAACAAAATCAGTATAAGAAGTAAGTATAAGACAATAGAAATCATGAAAATAAGGTAATTATCAAACATGGTTTTTAAAAATAGCTGTGATAAATACATATAGAAATTTTTTCAATGAACATAATAAGGAAAACAAATTATAAAGCAGGAAATAAATGGAATATCCAGATTATAAGATTCTGAAATGAAAGACAGTACTGAATGGGTAGAATAACAGATTAGACACTATAAACAAAACATATCAAAAACTAGAGCTTAAAGACAGAGCATTAGAATGCCTATCTAAAAAAAATAGCTAGTAGAAAGTCTAAAAATCAATATAAATTCAGCAATCTAAAGGAAAATATGTATCTTAATAGATGTACAATCAGATTCTGGAGCAATATAAGGGAAGATAAAATACTCAAAAAAATAATAAACAAATATTTTCTAACTTTAAGAGATATGTAAGTCCATAGATCCAAGAAACTCAGCAAAATCAGAGTGGGATAAAAATAAAGAAAATAACCTCAAGAAGTCGTGGTAAGATTTCTGGAAACCAATTATCAAAAGAGCACCTTGACAGCAGTCAACAAAGAGAAATACATTATGTACAGAGAAACAAATATAAAAACAAGGGCTGATTTTTTATTGGAAACAATGCAAGTCAGAAAACAAAAGGGTAAATTATTAATAGAGCTAAAAACAAACAAAACAAAACAAAAACCTCTTAAATTGGTAGAGAAGGTTATATTCAGAAAGTGTTTTTATTTCCCTTTGTTTTTATTTTTCTGAAAAAAAGTTGAGAAATTTCACAGTATAAGGAATAGTAAAAGATATTCTATAATCTAAAAGAAAATGATTCCAGTTAGAAACCCAAATCTTTAGGAAGAAATTAAGAATGTTGTTAATGATAAGAAAGTTAATAAATATAAAAAATTATTTTTCCTTTAAAACTTGCTTCAAAATATATTTAACCCTTTAAAGCAAAACATGTCACTGTACAGTAAGATTTGTAAAATAAGTAAAATAAATCACATGACCTTAATAGCATGTGGGGAGGGGCAGAAATATATTTTGTAATGTTTTTATTACTTATTATTGTTGTTGTTATTTGATCAATGGAAAAGAATAAAGGACCCAGATATAAACCTCCTAGTACATGATCAATTAATTTATAACAAAGAAGCCAAGAATATATAATGGGGAAAAATAGCCTCTTCAATAATTTGTGTTTGGAAAAATGGACAGCCACTTGCAAAAGAATGAAACTGGACCACTATCTAACATTACTTACAAATAATCAACTCAAAATGGATTAGAAATGTGAAAGAAACTCAGACCTGAAGTCATAAAATTCCTAGAATAAAACTTCAGCAGTAAGACACTTAACAATGGTTTTCACAATGATTTTTTTGAATTTCACACCAAAAGCAAGCATAACAGAAACAAAAATTACCAAGTGGGACTATATCAAACGGAAAAGATTCTGCACATAAAAGAAACCATCAATGAACTGAAAAGGTAGCCTATGGAATAGGAGAAAATATTTATAAATTATTTATCTCATAAGGAGTAACATCCAAGATATATAAAGGACTCATACAACTCAATAGCTAAAAAACCAAACAATCTAATGGTGATGTTTTAAAATTATAGGTAAAGTAGTACAATGGTACTGTTGTGCTATTTGAAAGTACATGTGATACGTTAAAAATATGTATTGTAGCCCTAGATAAAACCTCAACATAGGAGAGAAGAAGAGAAAGGAGGGGAGGGCAGGGGAGGGGAGGAGAGGGAAGGAGAAGAGAGGAGAGGAAGGAAAAGAAAAAGGACAAAAAAAAAAAAAAGGAACAGAAAGTAAAAAAGAAAAGAAGGAAGGGAAAACAAATAGGGGAGTAAAAATACATGCTAAAACATAATTCAAAAGAATTCAGGGGAAAAAAGAAGAGAAAGTAGAAACTTAAAATCACAATCCCTCCAGTTTTATTTTGTGTGTGTATGTTTAAGACATCAAGATGATTCCAAAGTATTTCAGGAAAAGAAAAAGAAAACAAATATAAGAAAAGAAGAAACAATTTTTAAAAAATGATAAATTAAAAAAAAGAAATGAAGTTGGAAGAATGATTGTGCAATTTTTCAAGATGTACCATACAGCTTTAGAGTTCAGTAGGCAAAAATGATAGCCCCTCAAAGATGTTCATAATCCGAACCTACAAATGTGTTACCTCACATGGCAGAGATCGGTTAAGGCTGCAGAAAGAATTAAGTTTACTAATCAGCTGACCTTGCAGTGGAGGTCTACACTGGATTATCTGTCTGGGCCAAGCAGTCACATGAATCCTTATAAGTTGAAAAGAAAGGCAGGAAAGAGAGGAGCAGAGAGATGGTAGCATAAAAAATCATTTGGCCTAGTATTGTTGGCTTTGAAAATGGAGGAAGGGAACCGCCAGCAAAGAAAGAGTGATCTCCAGAAGCTGGCAAAGGCCAAGAAAACAGATTATCCTCTGCAACTTCCAGGAGGAATGCAGTTCTGGTGACACCTTGATTTAAACCCAATGAGACCCATTTTATACTCTTAATATCTAGATCTATAAGGTAATAAATATATATAGAAAAAAATACATGAAACATTTCATCAAAATTAAATATTATGATCTTCAAAAGATAATAAATTATGTATATGGGTAAGCCACAGACTTGAAAAAATATTTTTATAATATATCTATTTAATAAAGGACTTATATCCAAAATATATACAGAATTTTGTAATTCAAAAGAAAAAAAAAAGGTCCACAAAGACACTATTACACAAATATTCATAAACATTTTATTCATAACAACCAAAAATGGAAATCAAACTAATACCAGTTAACTGGTGAGTGGATAAATACATTAAGGCACATGCATACTATAGGATAGTATTTGTAATAAAAATTATGAAATTCTGATTTATGTATAACAAAGATGAGTCTCAAAAAAAGAAAACATTAGGAGGAAAATAAACCAGGCACATCCAGGCACAAACCAGGTACTACTCTTTAGCCATTTCTGGGAAATCTAGACCAGGTCAAACTGGTCTTTGTCTTTGATAGATTGGATAAGGGTTGTATGAAGTTGAGAGATCAGGATGGATTGACTGTACCAAAGAATGAGAGAACTCTTTAAGTTTGTAAAAATACTCTAGATTTTGATTGGGATAGTACTTGCACAAGTACATATATTTATCAAAACTTACTGAACTGTAGATCATAAATTGTAAATCTTAAAATGTCTGTATTTTATTGTATGAAGATTATCTCTTATGATTCATTTATAAAAAATGAGGTCAAACTAAACCATTTGTCATATATCACCAATAGTATGTGATTTATCATAAAATATAAAGTCTCTTGGTTGCAAAATCTCATTCAAATGTTGACTATTGGGGCGCCTGGGTGGCTCAGTGGGTTAAGCCGCTGCCTTCGGCTCAGGTCATGATCTCAGGGTCCTGGGATCGAGTCCCGCATCGGGCTCTCTGCTCGGCAGGGAGCCTGCTTCCTCCTCTCTCTCTCTGCCTGCCTCTCTGCCTACTGTGATCTCTCTATGTCAAATAAATAAATAAAATCTTTAAAAAAAAAATGTTGAATATTTACATAATTTACAGATCGGCTTCTACAGAGCTCTTCTACTAAGAAATATATTATAAGGTAAAATCCATTATCTTTGGAAGAAACCAGTGTTCAAATTTTGCCACTCTTTTCTATTGAATAAACAAACACTAAAATTGCATGAGTCTCACTTATTTCATCTATAAAATTTGAATAATGATGCTTACTGTGTAAGGTTGTTTTGAGTAAGATGATTATCTCTTATCTGTTTCACTTCAAATTTCTGAGATAAGCAAATTCTGACTGAATTAACTCATACTGCAGGACATGAAGTACATCAAAATAGAACAAAACTCTCTACCCATTCTCTTTCAATAACCTGGGATGGGGAATAATGTCAACTTTTGTGTAATTTTTTTTTAATGGAATAGAGATTAAATAATCAGATATCTAGGAGAGCTAAAGAAGCCAAGCCTTCTTAATTTATGCCTTAGAAAGATACAGAAAAGTGAGGCTCAGAGTTCTTTTATAGATCTATTTGTTGTCCAGAACTAAAAACAAAACAAAACAAATACAACAACAACAACAAAGGTTTTGGTTGAGAGACACCTTCCACTTTGGAAGGAAAGTAGGGCCAGGATGTGACTCAGGAAAAGAGGCAGCAATTGGACATGATTTCTCACACTTGGCTGAAGTTTGGACTTTCAGGAAGATAAATAAAAAACAACAAAACAAAACTAGGTATACTGTCTTTGTTTGCCAGTATAAGAAAGCAAGTAGGGACTATAGGGAAAGACCAGCCAGGAAGCAAGACTCTGCATTTCACTGGAAGGTTTCAAGAAATTGACTGCATTGGTACAGAGATGTAAAGAGTCATTAAAGCAGAAAGGAAATTGAGTAATAACACATGTGAGCAATTAGCACAATGTCTAATTAGCTGTGTAATAAATATGACTCCCTTCTCTCTCCATCCTACTTATGCTTAATCATCACTCTGCAACTACCAAGAATCTAAATCAGTGGGGAAAGATGACTGGGACAGAAAGAAGCTACACTATTGCTTCTTTTTTTTAATTTTTTAATTTATTTCATTTTTATTTAAAATAAGTTAACATATAGTGTATCACTAGTTTCAGACATAGTGTTTAGTGATTCATCAATCGCATATAACACACAGTGCTCTTTACATAAGGTACCCTCCTTAATGCCCATCACCCAGTTACCCAATCCTTCCACCCACCTCCGCTCCAGCAACCCTCAATTTTTCTCTCTTTTAATACATAAGTGAGGATACTGCATAATCAACCTCATTTTTGCTGCTCATCTTCTTTGGAGCAGTGCTGTCAAGGAAGGAATTGGAAGCTAAAGCCCATGGTTTCTGAAGATGGGAAAAATAAAAACATTTCAATATACTGAGATTTAAGGAGAAGAGCTCCAAGAGGAAGCCTTTGTTTTAAGAAAGTTTATTAATAATAAATCACTGACAGAGCTCAGGAAGTCTTCTTGCTCAATTTCTATCACCACCATAATTCCAGTTCAATGAGTTCAGTTAGGGGTAGAAATGATATTGAGGTCACACTCATCTTCAAAACGTTTCAAAATACTTGTTAAATAGGCTGTACCTTGAACCCCTGCGGGAAAGTTTTTGGTTTTTTTCTTCTCCCCTTCACTTCACTGTGTTTATCTGAACTAAAATGCAAACCAATTGTGGAGATAAAGCTTCAAACATGTACATACATTTTTTCTTATTTTAGAAGAAATTGGATATTGTTGTTATCAGAGAAGTAGGAAGAATTCTGCATTTGTGTTGTTAAATTAAAAACTTTTTAAAAGACTGTGATATCACTTCCAAAATCATAGTGCAACATAAATAATCTTCTTCTGTTTTTACCTCCTTTGTCTAATGTAATTTACAAAGTGCATGGAAAAAATGATGCAATATTTCTGGAAATTTGCTAACATCACCTAAGTACATAGCTGTGCTGTTTCAAGGGAAAAAAAAATTATTCCTTATCCAAAATTTTATTAAAACCTAATTATACAAGAGATTATGAAGAAAATTATTTTGTTTTGCTACTTTATAGTTAAGTACAGGTACTAAAAATTTACTCAAACCACACTCTCCACAAAGATTATCTCTGAATTATGCACATATGTTAAGGGCTGCATATCACAAGGAAGCAATTATGTCATTTATCTTTGTAACTTTTTTTGCCATATGCTTTATTAAGAAGCTCTAATTACAGATTCAAATTAGTGAAAATGGCATAAAAGAATTGTTATGAATATAAGTAAAGGCAATATAATCATGAAATTTGATTATTTTTAAAATTCAATTATAGTTTAGCCATATTATTCATTTGATTTTATATGAATTTTCTTACATTTAACTCCATTTGACTGTATGCAATTCATATAATACTAATCAATGTTTTCCTTATGGTTGCACATAAATCGGTTGGTGATTTTGGTTTATTTTATTTTGAAACATTAATGTTAATCACACTATCCAGAATAATGATAAATAGGGTCTTGATATTTATTTGAGAGAAAGAGAGAGAGAGAAAGTGAGTACCAGCAGGGGGAGCAGCAGAAGAAGAGGGAGAAGCTGACTCCTCACTGAACAGGCTGCTGATGCAGAGCTGGATCCCAGCACCCTGAGATCATGACTTGAGCCAAAGGCAGGTGCTTAACCTACTGAGCCACCCAGGCGCCCCAGGGTCAGCTGCCTTAATAGCAAAATTGTATCCCAGTTGCACTGAAGTGCAAATCTTGGAGCAATTTGCAAAATCTGAATACCTGCAATAGATGTTAGTGGAATCGAATTCAAGAAAAAATAGATAAAAGTAGAAGAGAAAGAACAAAAATTAACATTCTCAAAGCATTGCTGCTTAGGAAAAGAAGGTATGGAGACTGCAATGTGCAGAAGGAAACATGGAAAAAAGTTCTATTTCTATAATTCAGACTGACTCCTATTTATTTTCCCTTCTGTGCCTGATGGAGTAAATATTCAATAAATAAATTAACTATGTCGACTTGAACTCAGGGAAGACTAGCTTAACAGGTATTTAGGCCATTGTCTAGTAGTTATGGCCAAGGAAAACTTGGGAGACAACATAAACTAGATGCAGGGGAATGAGTAATGTCAGTAATCTTCACAGTGAAGGATGGAGCACTGGATAATCCACTTGTGAAAAAAGTGCTCTTAAGCTGGATCATGGAGACACCTGTTTTATCTATATATAAAACATATATGTATATATATATATACACACACACACACAGTGATTATATATATATATATAGTGATTAAATTTAGTGGTCAATATTAATTAATGTTTGTGTTTTGTTGATGTATCTATTAACATATTCACTTTGTCTTTTCTCTTTCTCAGATATAGATGGAAAATAAGACAAAATAAAGAGCACTAAAAAACATTTCATTCGAGATTCAGATTTATTCACCCTAGGAGTCAGGATGGCAGAGGAGTAGCAGACTGAGATGACATCAGGTCACAGGAGTCAGCTAGATAGTTATCAAGCCATTCAAAATACTTATAAACCCAACAGGAGATCAAAAAGAAGAAGAGAAGCAATTCTAAAAATAAAAAAAAAAAACAACCATTTTCTGAAATGTAGGAAATGTGGAGAAGTGAATCCGAAGTGATGGGAAGATAGACTGCAGGGGGAGGGGCTGACTCCTGGCAAGTGATGGAGCAACAGAGCACAGAATCCAAACTTTTAGAAGTCTGCTCCACTGAGGGATATCACTCCAGAGACTAAGCGGGGGTGAAGCTCTTGCAGGGACAGTGTGGTCTCAGGTCCCGTGGGGTCACAGAAGGTTTGGGAGTGTCTGAGTGTAGTAAAGCTCACAGATATTAGAGTGGGGAAGCCAACTACAGAGATGGAGCCTCTGAACTTGGGGTTACCCTAAACTGTGACTAACAGCACAGTTGGACCACTGCTCTTTGAGCAGGGACCCCACAAGTGGCAGATTCGGGGAGACCACCTTCTGCTGGAAGAACAGTTCAGTAGGAATCTACTGGGTTTGGAGACTCCAAACAGGACTCTGTGCCAGAGACAGAAATGCTCGGTCACAGGCCAGGTGACCTTGGAGCAGGGCCAGAGACCAGTGAGATGGGAGTGATTGACTGCTTTTCTCCCAGTGTGGACTGAGGATTGGGCCCTGGTTCTCTGATCCTCCAGGCCAGAGATTGGGAAGCTGCCATTTTCATTCCCATCCTCCAGAGCTCTACAGAAAGCATTCAGGGAACAAAAGCTCCCAAGAGTGAACCCGAGCAGATTACTTAGCCCGGACCCTGGCAAGGGTAGTGCAATTCCACCTCAGGCAAAGACACTTGAGAATCACTAGAATAGGCCCCTCCCACCGAAGATCAGCAGGAACATCTAGCCAAGATGAAACAAACTGATCAAGGAGAACAGCAGAATTCCAGAGACAGGGGAAAGCAAAGCATGGAATTCATGGCTTTCTCCCCATGATTCTTTAGCCTTGCAAAGTTACTTATTTTTTTTTAATTTTATTTTTTTCTTATCCTAATTTTTAAAAATTTTCCTCTTTCCTCTTTTAACTTTTTTTAAACTAGTTCATCTTAATAATACCTTTCTAAAAAAAATCTTTTTAAACCTTCATTATTATAGTCATATTTTATCCTTCATAGTATCTAACTTTATTTTTTTGAATACATATAGAGTTTTATTTTTTCTTTTTCCTGAAAAATTTTGGGTTACAATTTTTTCTAATAGATTAAAATATACCCTAAATCTAACAAAGGGCTTTGTTCTAGTTTCCAACCTGAGCAAATTCTGTCCACTTTTTTCTCTCTTTTTCCAACCAACTTATCTTATCAATTCCTTTTTTAGATTTTTTTAAAATTTTCTTCTTTACAATCATATTCCATCCCCCTACTGTGTTTACCCTTATTATTGTGCATATATATATATATATATATATATGCATATATATATATATATATATATATATATATATATATATATATTTGGGGAGATAGTTTCTTCTAAGAGACCAAAATACACCTAAAATAAAATAAATATATATATATATATATATATATATATATATATATATATATATATATATATTTGGGGAGATAGTTTCTTCTAAGAGACCAAAATACACCTAAAATAAAATAAAGTGGATGGCTCTGTTTACACCCTTTCCTCTCCCCCATTTGGGGTCTCCTCTGATTTGGTTAGCATGCATTTTTCTGTTTTATTTTTGCTACCCTTTTAATATTTTGTTTTCTCGTTCATATATTCTTATCTGGATAAAATGACAAAACAGAATAACTCAACACACACACACACACAAAAAAAGAGGCTGTACCAAATCCTAGGGACCTAACCAATATGGACATTGGTAATATGTGAGATCTAAAGTTCAGAATGACTATTCACAGGGTGCTAGCTGGACTCAAAAAGGCATGGAGGATATTAGAGAAATATTGTCTGGAGAAATAAAAGCCCTTTCCGGAGAAATACAAGAACTCAAATCTAACCAAGCTGAAATTTAAAAAGCTATTAAAGTGGTGCAATAAAAAAAAAAAAAAATGAAGGCTCTTACTGCTAAGATAAATGAGGCAGAAGAGAAAATGAGTGATATAGAAGATCAAATGACATAGAATAAAGAAGCTGAGTAAAAGAGAGACAAATAGCTACTGGACCACGAGGGAAGAATTCGAGAGATAAGTGATACCATAAGATGAAACAATATTAGAATAATTGCGATTCCAGAAGAAGAGAGGGAGGCAGAAAGTATATTGGAGCGAATTATAGTATAGAGTTTCCCAAACATGGCAAAGGGAACAAGCATCAAAATCTAGGAGGCACAGAGAACCACCATCAAAATCAATAAGAATAGGTGGGTGTATGGAAGAATAGATGGGGTGCGGACCCCATCATCTAGGAGAAAAACTTACAAGATTTAGTGGCAAAGAGAAAATCCTGAAAGCAGCCTGGGACAAGAAGTCTGTAACATACAATGGTAAAAATATTAGATTGGCAGCAGACTTATCCACAGAGACCTGGCAGGCCAGAAAGAACTGGCATGATATATTCAGAGCACCAAATGAGAAAAACATGCAGCCAAGAATACTATATCCAGCTAGGCTATCATTGAAAAATGAAGGAGAGATTAAAAGCTTCCAGGACAAACAAAAACTAAAATAATTTGTAAACACCAAACCAGACCTACAGAAAATATTGAAAGGGGTCCTCTAAGTAAAGAAAGAGCCTAAAAGTAGTAGACCAGAAAGGGACAGTTACCTTACAGGCAATACAATGGCACTTAATTCATATCTTTCAATAGCTACCCTGAATGTAAATGGGCTAAATGCCTCAACCAAAAGGCACAGGATATCAGAATGGATAAAAAAAAAAACAAAACCCATCTGTATGCTGTCTACAAGAAACTCATTTTAGACCCCAAAACACATCCAGATTTAAAGTGAGGGGGTGGAAAACAATTTACCATGCTAATGGACATCAAAAGAAAGCTGGGGTGGCAATCCTTATATCAGATCAATTAGATTTTTAGCCAAAGACTATAATAAGAGATAAGGAAGGACACTATATCATACTCAAAGGGTCTGTTCAACAGGAAGCTCTAACAATTTTAAATATCTATGCCCCTAACATGGGAGCAGCCAACAATTAAAAACAAAATTAAACAATTAAAACAAAATCAAAGAAACACATCAACAATAATACAATAATAGTAGGGGACTTTAACACCTCCCTCACTAAAATGGACAGATTATCTAAGCAAAAGATCAACAAGGAAATAAAGGGCCTTAAATGACACACTGGACAAGATAGACATCACAGATATATTCAGAAGATTCCATCCCAAAGCAACAGAATACAGATTCTTCTCTAGTGTACATGCAACATTCTCCAGAATAGATCACATCCTGGGTCACAAATCAGTTCTCAACTCGCACCAAAAGATTGGGATCATTCCCTGCATATTTTCAGACCACAATGCTCTGAAGCTAGAACTCAGTAACAAGAGGAAAGTGGGAAATAACTGAGATACATGGAGGCTAAAGAGTGTCCTTCTAAAGAATGAATGGGTCAACCAGGGAATTAAAGAAGAATTGAGAAAATTCATGGAAACAAATGATAATGAAAACATAACTGTTCAAAATCTGTGAGACACAGCAAGGCAGTCCTGAGAGGAAAGTATATAGCTATACAAGCCTTTCTCAAGAAACAAGGAAGGTCTCAAGTACACAACCTAACCCTACACCTAAAGGAGCTGTAGAAAGAACAAAGAAAGCCTAAACCCAGCAGGAGAAGAGAAATAATAAAGATCAGAGCAGAAATCAATGAAATAGAAACCAAAGGAACAGTACAACAAATGAAAGAAACTAGGAACTAGTTCTTTGAAAGAATTAATAAGATTGATAAACCCCTGGCCAGACTTATCAAAAAGAAGAGAGAAAGGACCCAAATAAATAAAATTATGAATGAAAGAGGAGAGATCACAACCAACACCAAAGAAATTAAAAACAATTATCAGATCATATTATGAGCAACTATATGCCAGCAAATTTGACAATCTGGAAGAAATAGATGCATTCCTAGAGACATATAAACTACCACAACTGAACCAGGAAGAAATAAAAAACCTGAACAGACCCAGAACCAGTAAGGAGTTTGAAGCAATCATCAAAAAATCTCCCAACAAACAGGAGCCCAGGGCCAAAGGGCTTCCCAAGGGAATTCTACCAAACATTTAAATAAGAATTAATTTCTATTCTCCTGTATTTGTTCCAAAAACTAGAAATGGAAGGAAAACTTCCAAACCCATTTTATGAGGCCAGCATTACCTTGATCCCAAAACCAGAGAAAGACTGCATCAAACAGGACAATTACAGACCAATATCCTTGATGAACACAGATACAAAAATTCTCACCAAAATACTAGTCAATAGGATCCAACAGTACACTAAAAGGATTATTCACCATGATCAAGTGGGATTTATCCCTGGGCTGCAAGGTTGGTTCAACCTTCGCAAATCAATGTGATACAATACATTAATAAAAGAAAGAACAAGGACCATGTGGTACTCTAATAGATGCTGAAAAAGCATTTGACAAAATACTGCATCCTTTCTTGACCAAAACTCTTCAAAATGTAGGCATAGAGGATACATTGCTCAATATCATCAAAGCCATCCATGAAAAACCCACAGCAAATATTCTCAATGGAGAAAAACAGAGCTTTTCCATTAAGGTGAGGAACGTGGCAGGGATGTCCAATATTACCCCTGCTATTCAACATAGTACTAGAAGTCCTAGCCTGAGCAATCAGACAACAAAAAGAAATTAAAGGCATCCAAACTGGCAAAGAAGACATCAAACTACCACTCTTTGCAGATGATATGATACTTTATGTGGACAACCGAGGAGACTCCACTCCAAATCTGCTAGAACTTGTACAGGAATTCAGTAAAGTGTCAGGCTATAAAATCAATGCACAGAAATCAGTTGCATTTCTATACACCAACAACAAGAGAGAGGAAAGAGAAATTAAGGAGTTGATCCCATTTACAATTGCACCCAAAACCACAAGATACCTAGGAATAAACCTAACCAAAGATACAAAGAATCTGTACTCAGAAAACTATAAAATACTCAATGAAAGAAATTGAGGAAGACACAATGAAATGGAAAAATGTTCCATGCTCATGGATTGGAAGAACAAATATTGTGAAAATGTCTATGCTACCTAAAGCAATCTATATGTTTAATGCAATCCCTACCAAAATACATCATTTTTTTTCAAAGAAATGGAACAAATAATTCTAAAATTTAATGGAACCAGAAAAGACCTCGAATAGCCAGAGGAATGTTGAAAAAGAAAGCCAAAGTTGGTAGTATCACAATTCCAGACTTCAAGCTCTATTACAAAGCTGTCATCATCAAGACAGTATGGTACTGGAACAAAATAGAGAGCCCAGAAATGGACCCTTAACTCTATGGTCAACTAATCTTTGACAAAGCTGGAAAGAACGTCCAATGGAAAAAAGACAGTCTCTTCAACAAATGGTGTTGGGAAAATTGGACAGCCACATGCAAAAAAATAAGACTGGACCATTTCCTTACACCACATACAAAAATAGACTCAAAATGGATGAAAGACCTCAGTGTGAGAAAGGAATCCATCAAAAATCCCTGAGGAGAACACAGGGAGCAACCTCTTTGACCTCAGCCACAGCAACTTCTTCCTAGGAACATCACCAAAGGGGAGGGAAGCAAAAATGAACTATGCGACTTCACCAAGATCAAAAGCTTTTGCACCGTAAAGGAAACACTCAATAAAACCAAAAGACAACTTACAGAATCGGGGAAGATATTTACAAATGACATATCAGATAAGGGGCTAGTGTCCAAAATCTATAAAGAACTTACCAAACTCAACACCCAAAGAACAAATAATCTAATCAAGAAATGAGCAGAAGACATAGACATTTCTGCAAAGAAGGTATCCAGATGGCCAAAAGACACATTAAAAAGTGCTCCACATCACTCGGCATCAGGGAAATACAAATCAAAACCATGATGAGATACCACCTCACACCAGTCAAAATGGCTAACATTAACAAGTCAGGAAATGACAGATGCTGGTGAGGATATGGAGAAAGAGGAACCCTCCTACACTGTTGGTAGGAATGCAAGCTGGTACAACCACTCTGGAAAACAGCAATGATGTTTCTCAAAAAAGTTAAAAATAGAGCTACCCTGTGACCCAGCAATCACACTGCTGGGTATTTATCCTAAAGATACAAATGTAGTGATTTGAAGGGGCACATGCAACCTAATATTTATAGTAGCAATGTCCACAATAGTCAAACTATGGAAAGAACCTAGACGTCCACCAATGGATGAATGGATAAAAAAGAAGTGGTATATATACACAATGGAATACTAAGCAGCTATTAAAAGAAATGAAATCTTGCCATTTGCAACAACGTGGATGGAACTAGAGGGTATTATGCTGAGCAAAATAAGTCAATCAAAGAAAGACAGTTATCATATGATCTCCCTGATATGAGGAATTTGAGATGCAAATTGGTGGATTGGGGGGTAGGAAGGAAAAAATGAAAAAAGACGCGATCGGGAGGGAGACAAACCATAAGTAACTTAATCTCACAAAACAAACTGAGGATTGCCGAGGGGAGGTGGGGGATGGAGAGGGTGGTTAGATTATGGACACTGGGGAGGGTATATGTTATGGTGAGTGCTATGAAGTGTGTAAGCCTGACAGTTCACAGACCTGTACCCTTGGGGCAAATAATACATTATATGTTAATAAGAAAGAAAGAAAGAAAGAAAGAAAGAAAGAAAGAAGGAAGGAAGGAAGGAAGGAAGGAAGGAAGGAAGGAAGGAAGGAAAGAAAGAAAAAAAAAAAAAAAGACTGTCTTAGGACCTTAGAAATTTTTTCCAAACATGAAAACTTTGTGTTGGTTATAACTGTGTGAAATAAAGTAAAATGTTTTTTCAGGAAAAAAATAAAGAGATTCAGATTTAATGGCAACATCAAGCTTAAGTTGAGAATTTGAGATGGAGAAATCTGCATGTGCAATGTCATTTATATACAAATGAAAATTACAAAAATTATTCTTTTTCTGAAATTCATACATATAACCTTCTACCATGAACTGTGAAGCAGAATCGGGCTATTTAGTGTATAATTTTGAGAAGCTCTGATTTTGACACTTAGATTCTAGTGTGATTTTTATTTATTTTATTACATTATTTTTTTGTTCCTTTGTTAAATATTTACTAGATGATTGATTATGACATCAAGTGAACTCCTTATAGAATTTCTTGTTTTCTTTCCAGGTTAAAACTAAGTGATATAGCAAGATCTAGCCCCATATCTTACTAAATATACTGCAGAAATTATTTGCTTCTATAGAATATATACACTGCCTAGCTCATGACTGATTATCTTTCCAGAACCCCTATAAAATTATTTTTAAAGGTCCAAAAGAAAACCTCACCTTGTTATACTGTGTACCCTTTTTATTTTTTATTTTTTTTAAGATTTTATTTATTTTTTTGACAGAGAGAGACATAGCTAGAGAAGGAACACAAGCAAGGGAATGAGAAAGGGAGAAGCGGGCTTCCCACTAGGCAGAGAGCCCAATGCAGGGCTTAATCCCAGGACCCTGGAATTATGACCTGAGCCAAAGGCTGATGCTTAATGACTGAAGCACCCAGGTGCCCTCTGCACCCTTTTAAAACAAAGATTTTGCAGAGTATCTGGGAGAATGCAGAAGTTTGGACTATGAGCTGTTCTTTTCTGTTTTTTCCTCCCTCCAGGTTCTCATCACATACAAGTCTCTCTCTCTTTCTCTTTCTCTCTCTCTCTCTCCATATTTTTATCTAGTTTGATTTTTAACTTGAATTTTTATATAAAATTAGAATATAATAGCACTCACAGCTTCTGAAAACAGGGAACAGAATAAATTTGTTCTGTATGGCTATGATGGAATAGATACTACAACTAAGTTGTATGTGCTTTGCTAAAAATCTTGCAGCAGTGAATATCTAAGAGTTAACAAAAGAATATAAAGTTAAATTTATTGTTGGAGAGAATAGAACTAGGACCCAGATTTGGAAAATAGAGTTAATAAATTTCCACTCAACACAAGGAAGAACTTTTTAGCAATGAAAGCTATCCAAGCATAGAGAAGGCTGCATCTCAAGTAGTCAGTTCCCTGTCATTGGAATTATTCAAGCAGAAGCCAGATATATGACTATCATTTGGGGATGGTATGCATGTGGTGAGAAGTGAGATTATGTGACCTTTAAGGTTCCTTCAAACCCTGCTATGATTATAAGTAGATGTCTTATTGAAAATAGTTTAGCATACATATTGTGATGCTAAAATATCAACATCATCAAATTCAGCCAGAGAAATAATAAATTGAAGATATATTTGTGATGGGGAAAAACAAGTATATTTTCTAAAATCTAGTAGCAATGAGTTCCAGGGTAAGACACTGCAATGAATCAGTGCTTGGCATGAAGGAGACACAATGATTTAGTGTTTCAGCCTCAGTCCATATGGAGTTACTTATCAAATGGCAGCAATTTCTGTAAAGCATGCTAGGATGAATCTGCTGCCCACTACACAAACACCATGTAATGTCACTGTCAATTGCAGAGTACTTGCTTCTACATGTAACAAAAAGCCAGCGACCCTACCTGCTATCACTGTTTTGATTGTAGGGTCTAGCTAAACTCGGCTTCAGTTTTTCAGATTGACTTTAGGATTAAATCATATTAAAAATGAAAGTTTAAGTAGTAGTATACTGACACTTTATCAGACAGGGTAAACAGTTGTCTAGGATGGATCTAAAATGGAACTAACATGGACTTTCAAATCTGTACTACATTCTTGTCCATCCAGGTCTGTGCTCTGAGAAGCTAACCTTTATGTAGATAGACCAATGAGCTTTCTTGCTTCTGACTTCCCATTGAAATTTGACAAGGAGGGAACTGGTGGGCATAGAAAGGGAAGAAATAGAGAGAAGCCAAATTAATTATTACCCTAGCTTCTTCCCTGCATGGTTGGTTTCACTTGATTGAGTACATGACCTAGGGTCCCAGCTTCTGTAGTGACCCTCTCCTCAGCCTCTTTGTCTCTGGTTTCAGACAGACTTCTTTCTCCTCTCTCTTTCTGACCATAGAAAAGAAAGACGAACCTTATCATTACTGTTATTAGCTCTAGGACACAGCCCTATACTCAATGTTACCCTCGTACTCTGTGTACATCTTTGTAATTTCTTTATTAAACTCTCTGCAAATACCCACTTGCAGCTTGCTCCTTGTTTCCTTCCAGGCTGATACTCTTGGGGACTCGTTCCCTGTACTACAAATCCTGTTTGGTCACTTAGGTTTTCACATACATGTTAAGAAAATTCTTAACTTCGCATATAGCTTAATGAGAATCAACTGAAGATTTTCAAAAACTTGTGTTATATCATATTATTTTTAATCAGTATCTTTTAGCTGAACATATTTGAATTTTTGACAATTTTAAAAGCTCTAAATGTTAGATTGGCTCTTATAAGAAGTGATAACAGTTTGGGATACTTTCCTGTAACCCCAAAGCCCGAAGTTGATTGATCATTCTGTATTCCTTGTACGATCATATAACGGGTGTATGTGTGTATTATTTTCAGTTATAGTCAATATGATCAATTTTGTTATTTTTCTTTAGACTATCTAATAATATAATTTTCTCCAAAAGTATTTGATAAACTATCTAAACACTTTGTGCCTAGCATAAAAAATAAATAGATGTTAATGTTACTTGTTTATTACAATCTATATTGAGTTAGGTAGTGTCCCTCAAATTCGAGTTCTTCCTGGAACCTCAGAATTCAATTTTATTTGAAAATAGGGTCTTTGCAATTACTTATATTAAGATGAAATCAAAGTAAACTCTAAATCTAGTACCATTGTTATCCCTATAATAGAGGAGAGGAAATAAAGTGACACAGACATAGGGAAAAGTGATGTGCAAACAGAGGAGGAAGAAATTGTGTGAAGACAAAGCAGAGAGGGGAGTCATACAGATACAAGCTAATGAATGCCAAGGATGGATGGAATTCACCAGAAGCTAGAAACAGGCCAAAGAAGATCTTCTTCTAGAGCCTTCAGTGAGAGTATGGCCCTGCTGACAGTTTGATTCAAATTTCTATCCCCCAAAACTGTGAAAGAATACATTTCTATCATTTGAGCCACCTAGTGTGTGTGTGGTAGTTTGTTATGGCAGCCCTAGGAAACTAACACACTAACTATTTAATATAAATATTACCTTACTTTTTTCTCAAAAAAAATTTCATTTGAAAGAAATCTGTAATTTTGAATTTATTCAAGATTAAATTATGCTTTCAAAATTATGTATATTATCTACAAAAGGAAAATAATTATTTTACATAAACTACTTTTAATTTTTTAAATTCAGATTGATAATCATTTGGCACTGGTAAAATTTCATTCTGGTGAAATATCTCCTATTTACACATGTACAGAAATCTCACATTTAGGAAAAATGTATTTAAAATCCAAATTACATTCCTTACATACATAAGAAAAAAGCCTGAATATAGCTCAATTTATTAAGAACAATGTTTTATAAGACACTTTGTATAAAAAAATGTAATTGTTCTATCTATTAAAAATTAAGGATAATACTTAAATAACATTGAGTGGAAATAAATTAAATCTTTTTTATTTAGTCAAGTTTTTAATTTATATTAACATTTTAAGCTTATTCTATCATTTCAGTGAGCAATAACAGAATATTTAAAACTCATAGCCAGCACTCTTTATGTAGCCACTCTGGAAAACAGTATGGAGTTTGCCACAAAAAGTTGAAAATAGAGCTATCCTACAACCCAGCAATTGCATTACTGGGTATTTACCCTAAAGATACAAATGTAGTGATCCGAAGGGGCATGTGCACCCAAATGTTTATAGCAGCAATGTCCACAATAGCCAACCTATGTAAAGAACTAGATGTCCATCAACAGATGAATGGATAAAGAAGATGTGACATATATATATATATATCTCCACACAATGGAATACTATGCAGCCATCAAAAACCTGAAATCTTGCCATTTACAACAACATGAGTGGAACTAGAGGGTATTGTGCTAAGTGAAATAAGTCAATCAGAGAAAGACAATTTTATATAATATCTCTGACATGAGGTATTTGAGAGGCAGGGTGGGGGATCATTGAGGGAAAGGAGGGAAAAAATGAAACAAGATGGGACCAGGGAAGGAGACAAACCATAAGATACTCTTAATCTCAGGAAACAAACTGAGGGTTTCTGGGGGGGTAGGGAGAAGGGATAGGGTGACTGGGTTATGGAAATTGGGGAGGGTATGTGCTATGGTGAGTGCTGTGAATTGTGTAAGACTGATGATTCACAGAGCTGTACCCCTGAAGCAAATTATATATTATATGTTAATTTTAATTTAAAAAAATAGGTGTATTAAAAAAACCCTCATAGCCAACACTGTTTAAAGGAAAGGGCTTTACTTCAATTGAAAATATTCTTTGAAAATAAGATTTTTGGGGGGGTTGTTTAAATATTAATTCCTACTGAAACAATAGGTGTTTGACATTAATTTTATGGGAATAATGTTATTCTGTGGTTAATTTTTGTTCTGTATAAGGTGTATAGAAATGAAGGGGCACCTGGGTGGCTCAGTAGGTTGAAGCCTCTGCCTTCAGATCAGGTCATGGTCTCAGGGTTCTGGGATCGAGCCCCGCATCGGGCTCTCTGATCAGTGGGGAACCTGCTTCCTCCTCTCTCTCTGCTTGCCTCTCTGCCTACTTGTAATCTCTGTCTATCAAATAAATAAATAAAATCTTTTAAAAAAAAGATGTATAGAAATGAATAACAATAAAACAGTTGACATTATTTGACACGAAATAGCAGAGAGTAACCAGAAATTCTTTATTAAGTCTATGTGAGGAATAAAAAAGGAAGCAAATAGACCTGTGGCTATATTAAAATATATTTACTGAGTATTTGGATATAAATACCAATTACATAATTTATCTGGCAAGTAATCTCAATTGGGGAATATGTAATCCTAAGGAAATCAAGATCATCGTACAGTCAGTTAAATTCTTCTTACTATTCATATTTCAATATATGCATTTTTTTTAAAAAGCACAAGCGAAGAAAATCTATTTTTTTAAAAAGGGGAGAACCAAGGAAACCCACCAAAACTCCTAGAAAACTCCATTTATTAAGTAATTCAGTCAATTCTTTAAAACAGTTATTATAAATCAGTTTTATTCTAAGTAGCATTCCAAATACATCATGTGGCAGCCAAGGAACTATGCTGCATACATCTCGCTTGTGATAAAGAAAAAAGAAAAATATATGCGTGTATATGTATAGATGTATGTATGTATGTACACATGCATGTAGATTATATAACAGCATTCACGCCAAAGCCACTGGGAACTTTCTGAAAATTGCATTGAGGACAAAAGCTATTCTTTCTTAAACTTTTTTTTTTTCCCCACTAGGAACTTTCTGAAAATTGCACTGAGGGCTAAAGCTACTCTTTCTTAAACCTTTTTTTTCCCCACTCTCTTTTCATAGGTGTCAGACCTGTGTTATGGTCTTAAGCACTCCCATATTCTCTTGTCCCCACCTGCTTTAATCCTTCCCAGGTGTTTCCCCAATAAGTTCTTAAGTATCTAATCCTATTTTGACATCTTATTCTGTCCTCTCCTTGGACACAAGGACACCAAAGTCTTTCTAGTTTAAGAGAAGTAGAAGGTATGCAAATAGGTGAATAGAAAGCAATTCTTTTAATATCATTAAAAAGATTATGTGGACAGATGCCTCCAGCAACAAAAAGATGTCATCCTGAGGAGACAAGAAAGAGTTAATATTTGAACATGCTATTCACAAGTGCCAACAGATGGATAAGCATAAATAGGGAATGTAGATGGCTCTTTCTGCTCTGCCTCAGATACCTCCATTACTCTTACTTTCAGATGCCTTGTGCCTAACTTACATCTCAGTCCAACTGGATAAGGCTGGTCAGTATGCCAGAATGAGACAGAGAACAAGATATTCCAGGTAGAGCAATAACGTCCTCAAAAGTGAGGGGATATGGAAGAGTGAAAGTGTTAATGCAGATTAGAAAGAATTTCAGGATGTAAGGGGTGTAGGTTTTATCCTGATACATTTTTTTTTACATACATGATTTTTCATGTACAGTTTTGAGACTTGTCTTTAGGGTCAGCCTGGCACCCATGACTTGGATGACCAGGCATATGGTGATGATTTGCAAACCTACACTGTCAGTCCAAATCTCTCCCCTGAGCTCCAGCTGTCTCTGTATCTCTCCTCCTGTGCATATTATGAGCACATGCAATTCTTCATGTCCCAAACAATTCTCTATTTCAGTCTCTGCCTCCCTCATCTCACCAATAACAGTAAACATTTGTGTTCATAAATCTCAGTGAGCTTTTCTTCCTAGGAGCACAAGCCAGAAGCTGAAGCATCATCCTGACACTTTCTCTTTGCCCATCATTATGCTTCCCAGCCCAATTTAGTAATTTACCTAGTGGTAATTTACCAACGGGTATTCTCTCCTTAAATACTTTCCAATCCATCCCCTTCTCCTTGCCCCTCAAGTTACTCTCCCCAGTACAGAATCCACTTATCTCTCATCTCAACTATTGCAAAAATAGCATAAATGGTCCTCCTTCTGTCTCTGTTCTTTCCCAATCTAATACTTTCTCTACACAACTGTAAGGTCTAAAATAGATATCCGATAATATTAACATCCTGCTTAAAATTCTTTAGTGGATGTGGTAAAAAGTATAAACTCCTTTTACCTTATAGATGATATTTCATTATCTGTTTAATCTTTTTATATTTGTATGTGTTTATTATTTATATCCTGCTATCTCATTCCCAAAATAAGGATGTGAACTTACACATACCCACCCCCCACCCCACACACACATACCACACACATACACATGCACAATGTACAACTCCAAACTTGCCTAATGAACAACTCCTATGTCATATCCTCTTTGTTTTTTCCTCTATAATTTACTTCCCACTAGCTGGACTGCCCTTAATGCCCTCTTTCCAGGCCAATCCATTATCATCCTTGAAAGAGCATGTCTTTCTTATCTAAATTCAAAAGCATTCCTCAGAAATTATCTGCAAAAATTGTGCCTTCTTATTGCTTTTTGTGAATGTGTATGGCTCCCTGGCTCTGCCTACCAAAGCCCACACAAATACCAAATTCCCCTGAGTTCATTCTTAAAACAGCAATGCCAACAGTCATCATAAAATGTCATCAAGTTAAGCTGGGTGGTAACTGACATAAAGAAATAAATGAAAGGAAAGCAAAGTGTTACATCAACAAATCAACCGTGACTTCTAAAATAATTTCCAGTCACAGTCACAGTGAGATTCTTATGTATAGATCTGTGTTTAAATGAGTGCCACCATTAAAAAAAAAAAAAAATCTAGACAACTTTTAGACTCAAACTTAGAATAAAAAACTAAGGCCCCTCGATATCAGTAAATAGTTAAATGTGTGGTCAAAAATATACTGGATTATTTTATAGTGGGGCAACAGCTATAAAAAAAATAACAATTTGAGTCACTGTTGAGGTAGCAAATATAATGTAACAGCAGAGACAAGATGACAGTTTGATGTGAAAAATCTATCAACCCACATGGTTTGTATGACATTGATTCTATGGAGTGGCTCTAACCTATCTATCCAGTGGAAATTTTATGAACTCAGACAACCGATGCTTTGAATTTTATGGATAGAGTGTCAGAAAAGAAAAAAATATATAAATTATTTGGATTCATTCAATGATATGTCAATTTTCAGCTTCCACGATTTATTAATGTAACAAGAATGCACAAATACCAAATAATGTTGATACTATTCTGAGGTGAAAAATAAGCTTTTGTGAGTCTTCAAAGCAACAGAGAACCCAGAATATGAGAAAAATACAGCATTTCCTCTACCTTTTACTAAACGTACTGACTTTAAAAAGATGTCAGATACAGTTTGCCCTCTATATTTCAAATGGTCACACATATTTCCATTTGAAATATCATTCATTTATGAAAAATCAATGCGATGAATAATTATTATGTAACAGATATTGCTGCTCTCTATTAAGGCTAGAAAGATGAAAAGACATAATTCTGATAGAAAAAAACAAATTTCTTATTGTAAGCACCAGCAAGGAAAATATAATGTTCTGTGATTGAGAGGCAGTAAGTGCAAACTCTAAAAACATGACCTCTGAAGCCAAAATGCTGAACTATGAATCCTGATACTTTTACCTTCTATGTGGCTTTCTACAAATTACCCAAACTCTATATGATTCTTTCACATTTATAAGATTACATGAGGAAAATCATAGTATACTCATATACTCATATACTCATAGAGTATTAAGAGGATTAAAGAAGTTAATGCATGCAAATTACTGTAAACAAGGCCTAGTATATAATAATGAGGTGCTCAGTAATTTAAGCTATGATTAATGTTTGTGTAAAAAGATTGACAATAGTGATTTAGAGGGGAAGGTCTTTGAGCACAGATGGTAGGTGGGCTGCCTGATTCTCTTTAGTGAGAAATAATTTGAAAATAGTTTCCAGGGAAATTGCTACTTCTCCTGGAGTCTTCAAAAAGGAGCAGTAATTTCCCAGGATGATTGGTGAGCAGGCACTTGAGCAGAGGGGGCAACATGTGCAAAGGTAAATAAATGACAGATCGGAAAATAGCGATAATTATAGTAGAAACTCCTAGAAGGAAATTCATCTAATCCGTTTATCCAAATTAACTGATAACTTTCTCTGAGAAAGTGCTGAATAGGACTTTCAGCATATGCTAAATGCTCTGGAGCAGGTAAACCACATTCTAGTAGATACACTTTGCCAGCATTTTGAGTCATCAAAAGCAATTGGTTTTCTTTCTGTTTCTGTCACTTGCAATGGTTATGGTGAAAATGCAATGTTTACAATGCCTAAAAGTAATTTTAAAATTGTTTCTAGCTGCCAGATTAAAAAAAAAAATTAAAGGCTTTAGTTATTTGAGAGAGAAAGAGAATTCACAAGAGAGAGCATGAGCAGGAGAGAGGGGCAAGAGATGGAGTGCAAGAAGCAGACTCCCTGCTGAACAGGGAGCCGAACACAGGGCTCGATTCTAGGACCCCAGGATCATGACCCAAGCTGAAGGCTAACACTTAATGGACTGAGACACCCAGGTACCCCAGCTACCAGATATTTTTAATAAAATACTATTCTTCCACATTGTTTAAGATGGTATAGTTTTGGTTGTTTTTTTCCTGTAATTTGGCTTGGTTAAATGATATGTTAACTACTGAAAACTGGTGGAAAATAAAGCTGGAGATATAAGCAAGGTCACGTTATGAAGTATCATTTATACTTTTCTGAAAATACTGCCCAAAACCTTATAAATACAAAGATTCATTGTTAATAATAAGACATTTTTTTGTGTGTGTGGATTTACAAATACTCAGATTGGTTGTCAAGGTATCCCTTCAATTTATATAGTTTTTCAGGACAAAGGTAATTACTCCCATTTTCTAAAGGATAAAATAATGTATAGAGAACGTCTGAAGTAAAATAGTGGCTTTTGGTTTGTAGGATCTTTCCATAATTACACACCCCTCTTCCTGTGGTCCTACACATTTTTAAAATTCAGCTAATGGAATACCCACTGCATAAGATCTTCCACCTTGTCTCTTGAGTTAGTCAATTATATCCCTATATTCCCAGAGTATTGTTAAAGGATCTCTGTTAAGTCACACTGTAGGATAATCTCTTAGTCTTTGTTGAAATACATACCACCCTCCTAGATCATTAACTATTCAAAGACACTTTAGTTATTTTGCATAATATATTCCAAGAGTATGCCAACAATAGATGTTTGGCTAGGCTGGACAAAAAGCTGGATAAAACACTTCTAAAACCACTTCTAAAACACAAGTTTTATTTTGTTATTGTACTGCTCTAACACATCATGACTTTCCCATTGTCTGTACAAGATAAAAACAAAGAACATTTTCTTAAATTCTAGTTTAAATATAAAATGCCCCCACCTAGATCATCAGACTAAATTTCTTACTATAACCCCTACTCAAAGCCCTCTTTGGAACCAGATTCGTATCATCACTGTCCTCCTAATGTCTCAGGATCTCTGTGGTTTAGTGTACAATATTTGTTCATGACCTACATGTAATTGTCCTTATTGCCCACTTTCCTTCCCACATACTGCATTTTCTCTTATGCTTTCAGTTTATAATGAAGTATTTTTTATACATAAAAATGTATTTTCCTGTGTCAGAAACTCAGCTGAACTCAACAGACCTAAGCTGCTAGGTGTCAGAGTAGTTGATTAAGGCAAGTCAAGATAAAAGTAATAGCAAGCCTTTCAACTCATACTGATTGGCTAAACCAGAGAAGGTACTGACTCCCCTGACCCATTTTTTCCTATGAAATGGTACCAGTGAAGGTGGTCTCATAGCAAAGGGATCCCAAAACCATAGGATCTTGCAGTTTTATGGACCTGCCAGTCTTAGGAGGGGGAGAGGGGAAAAGGCTAGGAGTTGAAAAACACTGAATACTGAGTTCAGAATAGAGAAAAAGTGTCCTTGAGTGTCCTTGCCTTCACCCCCAACTGTGAGGAGGTTTTGACATAAGTGCCTTTGAAAGACCTCAAGAAATATACCTCCAAATGAAGGTACCTGGGGTAGGAATACAGCTTGTATGAGAGCATGACCAGTCAGCGATCCTGAGTTCTAGACTGCAAATCTCTTCAATGACTGCAGTGCACGGGCTGTGCCCCAAGTCTGGTTTAAGGAGGGTAGCCCTCCTCCATGAGGTCCTCCAGGTAAAGGCTTTGTAACTGCTTATGTATATTACAGCCTGAAATATCACACATAGCAGTTGGGATTGAAGCTGGACTCCTTATCCTACAGCATGCAGTCCAACATTGCCTAACGTCATTATTGAATTCCTAAGCTTCTTAAGAGCAGAGACATCTATTCCTTCACTTCCCACTGTACTAATCTGAATAATATTTCTTAATTGAGTTTAGGGAGTTCATACTTCCTATTTCCTATCATTAAATTATAGAGTCAGGTGGACGAGAAACTCTCTTTTCTGATAGTGGCAAGTGTTACATGAACAAAATTTATAAATATCTTGAGTGGAATAAGTTTCTAATAAATGTTGCTAATCATAACACTCACCCAGGAAATGCATTTGTTTTAAATATTGGAAGAGAATATAATTAGTAGGTTTTGTAAGATAACAGGAGAATAGAAATCACGGTAATCTATTTCAGTTAAGTGACTGGAATTCTTAGTGATTACTGAAATTTGCATGCTCAATATCTTGAGCCTAGGAATAACTAGAAATTGTTCCTTTTTCACTGCATAATTATTAAATCTGAAAAAAAAATGCCATACATCAAATACCATTTGACCAAAATTTTGGGAAAAAGTAATATTTTTTCATGCATAAAGAATTCAAGATGCATGCAAGAAAAAGTGAGTCTTATTCTGGCAAAGTGGAGTATATTTAATGTTCTCAAATAGACTGTCATTGATGAAATGCCTGTCCCGAAACAATGGAAGTTACCGTATTAGAATCTGTGCTGGCTTACAATTTCCAGATGTAAGTTCCAAACTGTTACTGAAGAGAAAAAAGGTCTTCTGCTATAATCAGTAAAAATAATGGTGCCTTTCCTTATAGCCAGCCGCTTTATTGTTTTGCTCTAATTCCATCAGGAATCAACCCGTATGTCTACTGTCTGCTTTTGTCCTATTGGGCCAACTGTGAAGAGGCATTCAGAGGAAGGGAAAAACAATTTATTTGTATTTAATCAGATAAAAAATTAATCATATTTTAAAAAGGACAAACTGAATGGCCAAATTGATTTTATTTTTGAAGCAGGAGCTACCAGGCATAGATCACATGACAAGTTACCAGATAGATTCCAAAGTTCATTGAACTGTAAAAGTATTACACTAAAATGACTGAGTTGACATATTTGGGGGGTTAATTACACAACAAATGTTAATTATTTAATTCCTTTGTAGATATTTTTGTTGGCTATATAGACTTTACAAATAAGAAAAATTTGTTTTGCTAACTCAGTGGCATAAATAATGTTTGCCAGCTTTATTTTGAAGTCTTAAAAGGTAAATAGAAAGTTGTATAAATAACTAAACTTGTATAAATATATAAACTAAAAAACTCCACTATAAAAAGGCAACCTCTAGCCATTTTCTGTTCAACTTGTATCTCTAGAAAAGTTTTTCTTTTTCCTTACAGACATTTTTCAAGTGTCTGAAATATTTAAATAAAGACTTTCATGTCATTCCCTCATCCTTAGTTAAATAACTAAAGAAAATGGCATAGCCACTCAGACTAACAGAGGTGTAATGCTTTTATTTTTTTCTTTCCTTTCTTTGTTTTTTGGTTTAGTTCTTCATAACTTAGTCTTGTTTGTAACCAAATGGGACAAAAACTTCACAAATTACTTTCCATGTTAAGAAATGTTATTTATTGCAAGAAAAAATTTCATATCTCTATGGAATTGTTCATGATTGTGAGATTTCTGTGGGCATTCTTTTGTTTTGTTATAATCTCCATAACATCTATCCTGTGCATCACAATAATTTGCATGTCACAAATGCTTAATAAATTCTGATTTGTTTATTTAATGGAGTTATTTTTCTGATCTGATTAAAAATATCTCCTTAATGATGCCATACTGTTCCTGAAATACAGTATCAGAAGTTGAGATTTATAGTTGGTATCAGCTAAAATTTTAACAACTCAAAGTCTGGTTTTATCTACTGGAGATTGCGGTATTATTCATCCCCATACAAGTTGAATTTATTATTATGTATTTTGCTCTTTTCAAGTTGCCTGTGCATTTTTGAGAAGAACTAACAAATCAGCATAATTCTTAAAGAAACAAAACTGTAAAAATAATCTTGTCAACTTACCAAGTTTCTTTTAAAAGACCATTTTAAGAGCTGAATTACTGCAAGCTAATTTTATGATGGATGAAACAGTCACATCAAATGAAGTAAATCATCTTTTCTTCTTTTGACAGAAATTCCTTTTAAGTTCTTAGCTAGTGAAAAGGAACTCAGTGAGCACAAAATACATCCATCAGTGCTGCCTTCTGAAAAACTAAACCTAAGGTACTTAGAAAAATCATTTTAAAGATCAGGGATATGTAATATCAGATTTCAAGAGAATCTCAATTGGTTTGGTACTGAAGGACAATTAAGTTACTGGTAGCATCACTTTGACTAGTTGGGAGGAAATGAGAATTTTACACTGTCGTGATTTGACAAAAGAGAAAGTTAAGCCTGATGTATAGCAAGTCTGAATCAATAGAGGAAGTGTAGGTATTTAGATGTGCTTTGGTTTGATCAGTATCTATGCTGAGCCACTTTTTGTGTTTTATGTTTTTCTTTAAAATTTTATTTTTGAGTAATCTCTACACCCAGTGTGGCGCTTGAACTCACAATTCCCTGAGATCAAGAGTTGCATGTTCCACTGACTGCACCAGCCAGGTGAGCCCTGGGTTTGTTATTAAAAATACTTTTGATATTATGCCTCCCCAGGGAAAACTCAAATAAGGTATATTTACTTTTAGATTTATTTTTGTACCTGTGTGAGGAATAGTCTCTTTTTATTATATGAGAATATATGGGATTTTTTCCCCCTATAAAATTTACTTTTCTGGTTTCATGAGTTCCTTTTTCTTTTGTTTACTCTCACTTCTTACACAATGTCCAAAGCAATTTCCCAAAACCACAGTTAAACAACAGAAGTACCAGGGTATTCTTCTCTTAACTGCAATAGCATCATGTGGATAAAACTATATCCAAATATTTAAATTCTAGGTACACCTTCTGTACCTACCCAGTTACCATGATGTGACCTAAGTACTCTCAGAATCCTGTTTGAAAGTGTAAAGCAGATGTAGATTATTCTTTAGGTCACTTTACATTCTTTGCTAATTTACATAATGCCCCCCATGATCACTCTCAGCCCATCATGCAAGATTTTACTCTATAAAACCTAGAAAACACATCACATTCTGCATAATATTTTTTTTAAAGATTTTATTTATTTATTTGACAGGCAGAGATCACAAGCAGGCAGAGAGGCAGGCAGAGAGAGAGGAGGAAGCAGGCTCCCTGCTGAGCAGAGAGCCCGATGTGGGGCTCGATCCCAGGACCCTGGGATCATGACCTGAGCTGAAGGCAGAGGCTTTAACCTACTGAACCACCCAGGCGCCCCACATTCTGCATAATATTGAAGAAGAAGAGTTTGAGCACTCAGTAATACATTTCAAGATGTAGTGGAAAGCTGAAGCCATCAAGACAGTCTACTATCTGTGAAAGAATCAACACATATACCAAAGGAGCAGAATATAGAGCTCAGAAATAGAACTACATAAACACAGTCAATTGATCTTTTCTGGAGGCTCAAAGGTAATTCAATGGAGAAAGGATAATCTTTTCAACAAATGGTTTTAGAACAATTGGCCATTCATATTAAAAAAAAAAAATCCTGGACACATAAAATACACTTTTCACGAAAATCAAAATGGATTATGCACTCAAATATAAAACACAAAACTGAAAATTTCCAGAAGGAAATGTAGTGAAAATTCTAGATGGACTTAGATTTAGCAATGAATTTTTGAATATAAATAAGTTTTTAAATAAGTTGGACATTATTAAAATTAAAAACTTCTGCTGTGCAAAATACACTGTTAACAAATGTAACAAGTTACTGTCTGGTAGAGAGTTTTCGCAACAAAATACATTTCTCATGAAATAGTTTTATCTAAAATATACAAAGAACTCTTGAAACTTAACTTTATAAAACTCAACAATAAGAAAACAATTCAATTAGAAAATAGACAAGAAAACCTGAACAGATACTTTACTGAATAAGAAACATAAATGGCAGATAAACATAAACAGAGATGCTCAATGTCATTTATCATTAGGGAACTGAAAATAAAGGAATAAAATATCACAACACACCTATTAGAATGGTTAAATTATGAAAATAAAAATAAAACATGAAGATATCAATACCCAGGGATGATGTAGTACAAGAAATCACTCTAACTGCTGGCAGAAATGCAAAGTGATAAACCACTTTTTTTGATGACAGTTTGACAGTTTCTGTTACAAAGCTAAACAGTCTTATCGTACAATCCCCCTAAATACTTATCAAACTAATCTGAAAACATGTCCACACAAAAACCAGCTCACAAATGTTTGTAACATCTTTATTTTTAATAGCATTTGATGGAAACAAAAATGAAGAATGAAGCCATGAAAATACATAGATGATTCTTTAATGGCTATTTTAAGTAAAGAAGCCAATCTGGAAAAGTTACATACTGTATAATCCCAACTACATGATTCTAGAAAGGGCAAATTTACAGACAACACACACACACACACACACACACACACACACACACACACACATCAGTGGTACCCAGGGTTTAGGTATAGGAGAGTGACAGTAGTATAGATGAAGTATGGAAGAATTTTTAAAGAACTGAGATTATCCTCTGACACTAATGGTGGATACATGACACTATGTCTATCAAAACTCATTAACATGATAGCACAAAAAGTAGACTGTGTTATATGAGAATTTCAGTATAAATAATTTAAGAGTAAGGGAAATCCCCAGATGGAATGCAGAATGTGATGATAAAATCTACCTTCATTCCAAATGTGTGAAACAACCTCAAGGTGGTGGTTGTGGAGAGAGGTACTTACCTAAGTAACTCTGAAAATAAACAAGGTCTACAAAAATAAAAGTAAAAGAAGCTGTACATAAGCACAATGGTCTAACTGTCGGAGTGATTTCCTTTGTGGGTACATATTTCTTAGTCATGTCATTTTTCTGAGAAGGCCTAGAAACAATGACACCCATACCAATGTACATACCTAGTACCCAAAGCCTAACAAATTGTAGACTCCTTGAGGAAATGATTGAGTTTAGAATGGGAGCAGGAAAAATGTAATATGAACCTGAACATCTGATAATGTCAGAAGGAAAAGAAGTGAAAATATTTCCCTTCACACACACAATGGAGCTATATCAAAGGGACCCAGGAACCAAATGAAAGAGCCCTTCAAGATCAAATCTGCAATAATTTGAATACATAAATAAATAAAGAAGTATTATAAATACTTCTCTTACCTTTAGAGTCAGAGCCACAAACAAATCACAAAGACTAATGTCAAAGAGGTTATTGCCTATGTTCTTTTTTGGGAATTTTATGGTCTTGGGTCTTACACTCAACTTATTATTCCATTTTGAGATACTTTTTGTATATGGCAAAAGACTGTGATCTAGTTTTATTTATTTATTTATTTATTTGCATATGTCCGTCCAGTTTTACCAGCACTATTTATTAAAGAGATTATCCATTCTCCATTGTATGTTCTCGGCTTCTTTGTTTGATATTAATATCCATATTATATATAGGTTTATTTCTGGGTTATCAAATTCTGTTTCATTAATCTCTGTGTATGTTTATACCAATACCATACATATTAATTACTATAGCTTTGTAATGTAGTTTGAAATCAGGGAGCATTAGATTTGTTCTTTAAAAAAAAAAGATATTTAATTTATTTATTTGAGAGAGTGATAGAGAGAGAGAGAATGAGATGGGGGTGCAGAGGGAGAAGAGTACTCTCTGTTGAGTAGAGAGCCTGATGTTGGACTCAGTCCTGGGACTCTGGGGTCATGACCTGAGCTGAAGGCAGATGCTTAACCAACTGAGCCACTCAGGCAACCAGATTTGTTCTTTCTTTAGATTGCTTTGACTTTCAAGATCTTTTATGGTTTCATGCAAATTTTAGAATCATTTGTTCTAGTCCTGTGAGAAATGCCATTGGAGTTTTGATAAAGGATTGCATTGAATTTGTACATTGCTTTCGGTAGTATTGACATTTTAACAATATTAATTCTTCCAATCCATAATCACAAAATATCTTTATTTTTGTGTCTTCTTCAATTTCTTTAATCAGTGTCTTATAATTTTCAGTGTTCAGAAATTTCTTTTTATATAATCATCCCAGTTTTTCAATTCAGTAGGAGATATAAAATTAGAGGGTCATCATTTTGTAACACTTAGTAAAAGTAATAGATTAATGATTATCAGTATGTGATAATATCTCAAAAAGAGACCCAAACAATTACTATGTACCTCCTGATGGAATTGTTATCTAGAGCTATTTTTGATCATAAATTGAAAAATAATCCAATATCTAAGTAGCAATTTATAGGCAATATAGATCTACGTACCAATTACGTATGTGAAATATTTACGAAACCATAGAAAAATATATGTAAAATATAGGGACATAAAGATGAGTTCAATTATAGTATGAGGATGAAATAAAACAATTCAGATTGTGAAAACTATGTGGAAAATAAGACCCAACTCCTTCAACAAAATTTTCAAGAGGAACAAATGTTATCAAGGAGGAATCCTTGGAATAAAAACAATTTCAGAGATATAATAACCAATTTCCATGTTTAAAGTTTATAGGATCTTGTTTCACGCAAACAATTCTCAACCATAAGTAAACAAACAAGTAAACATAATAGCAAATAAAAAGCCCATATGTACAGACTTATTAGATAACTGAGTAAATTTGAGCACTGACAAGATATTTGATGATATTAAGCCAAACTATTGGTCAAAAATGTTGGGGTATTTGAGATTTTGTGTCAAATATTCAATTTGTGGGGCACCTGGGTGGCTCAGTGGGTTAAAGCCTCTGCCTTCGGCTCAGGTCATGATCTCAGGGTCCTGGGATCGAGCCCCACATTGGGCTCTCTGCTCGGCAGGGAGCCTGCTTCCCCCTCTCTCTTTGCCTGCCTCTCTGCAAATAAATATATAAATATATAAATAAATAAATAAATAAACGAACAAATCTTTAAAAAAACATATTCAATTTGTGTTGTACTGCCTTAAGAAACTCAATTTTTTTAGCAGCAATAATAGGATGGCAGTTCATTAAAAAAAATATAGAATCCTTATATGTTAAATCTATGTTCTAAAATATTGCAGATAAGGTACACCTGGGTGGATTAGTCAGTTAAGCATCTGCCTTTGGATCAGGTCATGATACCAAGATCCTGGGATCGAATCCTGCATCAGGCTTCTTCTCACTGGGGAGCCTGCTTTTCCCTCTTCCTGCTGCTCCCCCTGCTTGTGCTCTCATTCTCTCTCTGACAAATAAAGAAAATCTTTAAAAAAG
Source organism: Mustela erminea (assembly GCF_009829155.1). Classification (NCBI taxonomy): domain Eukaryota; kingdom Metazoa; phylum Chordata; class Mammalia; order Carnivora; family Mustelidae; genus Mustela; species Mustela erminea. The sequence goes on from NC_045614.1 coordinate 177,232,541, forward strand.
TAAAATATTGCAGATAAAATGAGATGACTTAATAATTGTTGAAATTTTATGAGCCCTCATGTAGATTCATATTATTCTCTGTATTTTACAAATGTATAAACTTCCTCAAAATTGTAAGTTTAAAAAATTAATGAATAAAGTATCAGTCCCTGGGAGCCCTTCTAATATTTTATAAATACATTCTTCGCTACAGCTAACTACCACAGCATAATAATTGATTCTGATTATAGTAGAATCTGACTTCTGTATAAATTGATTGGTAAAAATAATTCAATGTATTCACAGCATATTTTATATACACAGACACACACAAATACACAAAATTGGTATGGAGAAGAAAAGATGTGCTGTGTAACTTTGATTTTCTCTGATAAATTAAGGAAGATTTTAGAAAAGTTATAAATGTAAGTGTGCAACAATTCTTATAATTCACAAACTTCCTCTGTGTCAGCATAAACCAAGCTGCTGCCTAGAATACAGTATGATTATTACTAGAAATTATCTTTTCCTAACATTTATTCTCTTCCTCTATCAGACTTTGCTCACGCATTTTCATTTTCCTTTTGACATCCCTTTTCAAGTGGTCTTTAAACATTGATGTTCTCCAGCATTATAGTTTCAGGTCTGTCTTTTTTTTTTTTTTTTTTTTTAATAGTCTTGTCTAATACACCCAATATCTAATGATTTCTGTATATTTAATAATAACTAATAAGCTGATGGATCCCAAATTCATATCACCAGCACAAATGTTGTTCTTTATTTTTAAAATCCCCTAAACGCATTTTTCCTTAATGTCCTTGGAAGTTACTAATCTTTTCAAACTATCTTGTCACCCTACCGATGGAGAAACCAAGATAAATAAGTTCCTAAAAAATAGCGTCTTTACTAGTCTTGAAATAAAACCTGTTGTTTAAATAATAATTTTCTTAAATGTGTGGAGACCAGGGAGAGACTAATTAGCAATATTCATTAAAAATCACACAGTGTTCAACTTATTTTAGTAGGCATTATGTAATAAATTCTCTCTTTGCTCTTTATAATGACCATCAATATAGCAAAGACCTAGAAAAATCTTGGAGTAAAGATAATAGCTCAGGATGACTTAACTCAGTATTTTCCAATTTTAACTTCATAATATTTTCCAATAATGCAACACATTTTAAAATCTAAAACAAATTAGGAATTTATGGAATATACTCTAGGAAACCTTTGTCTAGACTTAAATTCTTCTTTAGAAGGACGTCCATAGAAAAAATGATTAACTTCTGCTGTCTGTTGTGTTTCAATTGGTGGTGGCAGACACAGGTAAAATCTCCTTTAATAGTTCAGCTGGAAAATGTCTGGGGCTGAATTGGAAAGCCATTGAGTTCTGTCGTTTAACTAAAGATTAAAACAAGCTCTGCTTCAGTCAATTCTTATAAGATACATGCTTATTTTATGAAACAAAATAAGGAACAACAAATAATTAAATGTATTATCAAGTGTCAAAAAATGAAATGAAACTACATACAAGTAAAAACGTAGAAAAACAGATGATGACCTTATCAATATAAATAAATATTTTAAAATTTCTTTATTATTTAATTAAGGATATTTAAAATCTGTCTCTGTCTTTTTGCTTTATTGTTCATTTTATTTATTGATTTTGCTTTATCATGGGAAATTAGATTTGTGAAATATGATTATTTATATTCATATTTTATTAGCATATAATGTATATTTAGCTCTAGGGGTACAGGTCTGTGAATTGCCAGGTTTACATTTCACAGCACTCGTCATAGCACATATCTTCCCCAATGTCCATACCCAACCACCCTCTCCCGACCCCCCTCCCCCCAGCAACCCTCAGTTTGTTTTGTGAGATTAAGAGTCTCTTACGGTTTGTCTCCCTCCTGAACCCATCTTGTTTCAATGAAATATGATTTTACATGATTTTATCTTAAGGATAAAAGCCAGTTTTTCCCCTTGGAAAGTAAGAGGGGGAGAAAATGGAAGCTATATATAGAGACAGCCAGGAGAGCACTGTGCAGCTCCTAGAGGGGAGGAAGGCAAACAACCTGAGGGCAGACATCATGGACCTAGCAATCTAAAAAATGTTTGGGACACAATGGGGTTTCTGAGATCACAACCTTGAGAGGCAGTGTTCATGGAGATGCTTCTCCTGGAACACAGGAACTGTCCAGCACCATGTCCTTCCACACCACCTCAGAATTAATACAGAGCCACCTATGGAAAGCAACATAGCACTGCCACTGGCTGCCTAACTTACTTACACCAATTCCACCCCCTTGCATTCCCATGGAACTATCCAGCTCAGTCAAGCGTGCCTTAGTCCCAAGGCCGCAGGCTCCTTCCCCCATAAGGCCATCACAAACCCCTGTCCACACCACATCTCCAACCAGAGAGTTCTGCAGGACCTCAGCTCTGTGGAATTGGCATCAGGTCTCATTTCACAAGCAGATAAGAGAACACCTTGTTAAAACTCACAACATTCAGACCAGGAACCAAACACTGTCCACAGTAGCCAAGAAGAACCTCTGCAGATGATTGGCCTGAAGGATACAGCAGCCACAATGCAACATCAGAGTGCATGCAGCATACACCAGATGCACTAGTGAAGTATCAGGCCCATGGCACTATAGACCCCTTTTTCATAAGCTCAGCACCTTGAGAAGCAGGAGACATAACTGGAACATGAGGTTAAATATAGGGAACTCAGTGACTCCATCAAACATAACATTCATACTATAGGAATATCAGAAGAGAGAGAAAAGATGACAGAAAATTTATTTCAAGAAATAAGAGCAAAAAACGCCCCTAATCTGGGTCCAGGAAACACAGAAATCCAATCACAATCAACAAAAGCAAGCCAACACCAAGACGTATAGTAATTAAATTTGCAAAATACAGTGATAAGGAAAAAACTGTAAAGGCAGCAAGACAAAAGAAGTCCTTAACTTACAAAGGAAGACCCATAAGGCTAGCTGCAAATCTCTCTACAGAAATTTGGCTAGCCGGAAGAGAGTGGCATGATATATTCAATGCACTGAATGGGAAAAATCTGCAGCCAAGAATGCTTTTTCCAGCAAGGCTGTCATTTAGAATAGAAGGAGAGATAAAGCATTTCCCAGACAAATAAAAACTAAGGGAGTTCATGACCACTAAATCAGTCCTGCAAGAAATATTAAAGGGGACTCTTTGAGTGGGAAAGAAAGAGCAAAGCTGATAAAGACTAGAAAGGAACAGAGGAAATCTCCAGAAACAATGACAAAAGAAGTAATGAAATGGCAGTAAATACATATCTATCAATAATTACTCTGGATATAAGTGGACTAATTGCTCTAATCAAAAGACAAAGGGTGTTGAACTAGATTAAAAAAACAAAAAAAGCCCCATCTATATGCTGCCTATGAGAGGCTCATTTAAGACCTAAAGTCCCCTTCAGATTGAAAGTGAGGAAATGAGAAAAATGTATCACACAAATGGATGTCAAAAGATAGCCAGATAGCAATACTTATATTAGACAAACTAGACTTTAAGATAAAGACTGTAAAAAGTGACAAAGAAGGACATTATATAAGGTTCAATTCAACAAGAAGATATAACAATTATAAATATTTATGCACCCAACACAGAGCACCCAAATATATAAAACAATTAATAACAAATATAAAGGAACTCATTAAAAATAATACTATAATAGTAGGGGACTTTAACACCCCACTTGCATCAATGAACAGATTATCTAAACCGAAAATTAACAAGGGAGCAATGGCTCTGAATGACACACTGAACCAGATGGATTTAACAGATATATTCAGATCATTCCATCCTAAAAACAGCATAATACGCATTCTTTTCAAGTACATATGGAACATTCTCCAGAACAGAATGCATGTTAGGTCACAAAGCAGGCTCAAAAAATATGAAAAGACTGAAACCATACCATGCACCTTTTCAGACCACAACACTATGAAACTTGAAGTGAACCCCACACACACACACACAAAATGGAAAAATCACAAATACATGGAGGTTAAATAAATGCTACTAAATAAATGGATGAGTCAACCAGGAATATATATATATATATATATATATATATATATATATATATATATATGGAGGGGCGCCTGGGTGGCTCAGTGGGTTAAGCCACTGCCTTCGGCTCAGGTCATGATCTCAGGATCCTGGGATCAAGTCCCACATCGGGCTCTCTGCTCGGCAGGGAGCCTGCTTCTCTCTCTCTCTCTCTCTGCCAGCCTCTCTACCTACCTGTGATCTCTGTCAAATAAATAAATAAAATATTTTAAAAAATATATATATACATATATATATGGAAACAAACAAAAATGAGAACACCATACTCTAAAACTTTGGGGATACAACAAAATGGTCCTAAGAGGAAAGGATACAGCAATAAAGGCCTACCTCAAGATGGAAGAAAAATCTCAAATTCACAACCTAAGCTTATACCTGAAGGAGTTAGAAAAGAACAATAAACAAAGCCTAAGTCCCAGAGCGGGAGGTGTGTGGGATGGGTCAGGTAAGTGATGGGGATTAAGGATGAACACTGGATGTTGTATGGAAATTTTGAAACACTATATTGTACACCTGAAGCTAATATTACCGTGAATATCAATGAACTGGAAATTAAGTAAAAACTTTTAAAAAGGTATAAATGGTCACATTCAAATAGTTTCGGATAGTAGCTAGATCAAATAATTCTGTTGTATTAAAATGGGAAAAAAAATTTTAAATCTCATGAAATGTTATCACTTTCCTGTTAAAAGCAATACATTCAAGTCTGTGATGAGGTTAAAAAACAAGAAACAAACAAACAAACAAAAAGCAAACCACCTCTCCCACCATTGAACTCCACAGTAAAAATATTTTTAAAACTGGTTCACCTAGGATAGTTAACATTTTTAATTTTTTTTCCTTTAGAATTTTCATGGAAACTTGAAGATGATAAAAAGGAACAAGAATAAAAATGGAAAAGTTTTATATTATATGGTATGTGCTTTAGGCAACTGTGATTGCAATATCTAAATATGTTACGATGATACCATTTTGGGTGACACCTTAAAACTGAGGAAAATCAGAACCACCAGATGGATGTTATTTAACAAGTAACACCTTATGTTTTCTAGTCTGAATATTTTTTCTAAAATGTGAAGATAGGTGGTTAAGTAAAAATGGAGCAATGGAATTGAATTTCCTGTCACTGAAAAGGCATATTTTTGAGTAAGAATATTTACTTAATGTAGTGAAATATTTCAACTTGTTAATGATAAAAAATGGTTTATCTGCCTCCTTCAGATTTGGGCTACAGTATATTATACATAATCAGAAAAAAAGTGAAATAAGTATCATACCAATGGCTTTTGAAATTTTTCAAAGCTCCTTTATTCTTATTAGACTTCTCATTATCTAACACTTAAATCTTTTCTTTTATTACCTTCAAGTTCCGATTCCTTTGTGCTAGAGCGGAAAAGCAACCGTTCCTGTCTGCAACTGTTTTATCTCAACCCAAGCCTTGTCCTCAGGAAGATCAGAAACTTTATGTGGAGCACAGAACATAACTGTTTAAATATGTTAATGTGAGAGGAGAAAGGCAGCTCTCTTGACCACCAAAGCCCTTAAATTTACAGATGACCTTGAGATTCTATGTTATATTAATTTTGGGTGAATTCAGAAAAATGTTTGTGGCATACCAATCATACTACAGTCACTGAGTAATTAATCAGTAAGAGATAGGAAAGAAAAGTTCAAGTTACAACGAAAGCTTTTATTGGGGCAATTTTACTTTTCTGAACAGTAAAGAAGACTTGCTTGTAGAAGAAATGTTTGAGCTCTTTCTGGAAGGGTGAAAGGGAGTTAGCTAGGAAAAGATGGGGAGTGAAATTTTTTTGCCTGCCTTTGTGAAGCATGGCATTCTTTTAATGCAGACCAACTCTACTCTCAATTAAAAATAAGGTATACACTTCAAATATTCTTGAGAGAGATAATAATGATGACTTTAAATGAAATTCAAGAATAAATATGTGATTTATATTTGATCTTTTAGGAAGAGAAAAAAATAGATTTTGATAGCCAAGTTTGTAGTGAAAGACAGAACCTAAGAACAACAGTTGAAATAAATAAAAATAAGGACCATATAGAAAGATGCAGAAATTCATTGAGTTCATTTCAAAAAACACTAAGCTAGGTATTGTGTTGAGGATACCAAGGCATTGAATATGGGTTTTCAACTCTTAAGTATCTTATAATCTTTTAAGGAGGTTTTTCAATAAATAGAGCCTGCTCATGCAATATAGTAAGTGCTAACGAAGAGGACTGAGCAGGATAATAAAAGAACCTAGAAAGAGGCATTCAGAGCTCTGTCCTGGGTTTAAAGAGATGATTTCTAGACCAAGATCTTCTCAGCACCACTCTCCCAGCCCCCAAACCTCATGAAGTCAGAAGCTCCTTTGCTCAGGACCTCACAGTATGTTTCTCATCTGGCTCTTGATTTGTACCCTTTAATATCCTTTGTTAAAAAAACAAAACAAAACAAAAACAAAAACTTGTAATCTAGTGAGTCGTTTTCCTGAGTTCTGTGAGCCCTCCCAGTAAATTAATCGAACCAGAGGAGGGAGTTGTGGGAACCTCCAAAACTATATCCAGTAGGTCAGAAGCACAGATTGACAATTTGGGCTTGCAAATGGCCCCTGGGGTAGAGGGTGGTCTTACAGAACCGAGGCATCAAGCTGTGGAATCAGATTCCAGGTCTGGGTAGACAGTGTCCAAATTAAGTTGAACTGTAGGACCCCCGACTGGCATCAGAGCCTTGTTTAACAGGATGAGGAACTGCACCATTCCCCACCCCCACAATGAAAATGGTGAAGAAATAGCAAAGCACAATCAGTATATGCTATCTGGGCTTAAAGAACCAATACTATATGGGGGACACATACAAACAAATATTAGTGTGATATAGAGAGTGTGATATTTATGAGAGTGGAAGTACAGTGTTATTGTAGTACTTAGAAAGGCTTATAGCCGAAGGGACGGATTAATAAATGAAGTGATAGTTAAGCTAGGATTTGAGACAAAATTTTAAAAAATGATAAATTAAACAAAGATTGCTGTGGGAGCCAAAAAAAAAATGATGCTCTGAATTAAGGAAATAATGTGCCAAGGCCAGCAGTGAAGGAGCATAAAATGTTAGAGCTAATGTCTGGTGAAAACGGAGCTATAGATTTCAAGAGGTAGGTATGAAGGAGAGAGTTTAATAGAATAAAACATCCTCAAAGCCCTGTAAACCACATAAATAGATTGGACTCCATACTGTGGTAATGTGGAATCACTCAAGTGTTTAAAACTATGAAATGCTACAATCATACTTAAGTTTTACAATCATAACTCTGGCTACACTGTGGATGTTTAATGGGAAGGACTGGCCAGGAGTCTCCATAACAATTGCTGATGGCCTGAACTACAGTAAAATTGTTGCAATGAAAAGAAAAAAAATGATTTATATTCCTTACATGCTTTAGGTTTAATTTACACTCACATGAATTCATGTATTGGGCGGGGAAACAATTACTATGTTTCAGAAATACTAAAACTTTTTAATAACCTTATAAGAGCAAACTGTTTGGGGCACCTGGGTGGCTCAGTGGGTTAAGCCACTGCCTTTGGCTCAGGTCATGATCTCAGGGTCCTGGGATCGAGTCCCGCATCAGGCTCTCTGCTCAGCAGGGAGCCTGCTTCCCTCTCTCTCTCTGCCTGCCTCTCTGTCTACTGTGATCTCTCTCTGTCAAATAAATAAATAAAATCTTTAAAAAAAAAAAAGAGCAAACTGTTCAAAGCTCTTTTCTCAACTATAAATTGGGATACTATTACCAATAATAATGTAGACAGTACTTGTTTTATTCTTAACACATCATAGAAGAGTTTATATTTAAATACTTTCTGAGTATGGTTAGGTCATGGACCTAAGGGTAAGAGCTTTCCTGTTTAAAAAAAAAAAAAAAAGTCAGCTCAAATAATATGCAAGTGTTAAGTGTGAAAGAGACACTACAAATCAGGGAATATAAATTAAATTAGTGAGACACAGATTAGAAAAATTAATTGAGGCCAGTTTGTAGACATCTTAATATCAATCAGAAAATTTTCACATAATCTTATAGACAGTAACTAGTAGATTTTTGGAGAAAAGTACACAGTGTTCTGACTGCAGAAGAAAGGGCTTTCCTAACTTTATAAGGAGAAAGACAGATTCCTATTATTTTAGACATTAGAAGTAGATTAATTCTATCTCAAATATTTTGTGTTTCCTCTGTCTGAAGATTTCTGAAAAGAAGTGGAAAAAATTTCATTAAGTGGTAAGGAATGTCGATGTTTGTCGAAAATATTTGAAAAGTCATCTGTGCCTCTTATACTGTGAACAAAAGGAAGGCAGAGAGAAGAGAGCAGATTGGAATCTTGTGCTGAAGTTTTTATAGGAAGTTGGACTACTGCCTGGGTAAGGATAGATACTGTAGAGGGTCTGGGTTAAGTAACAGGGTGTATGAGTATTGAAAAAGGACAGGTTGTTGAGACATGGTGACTTAATGGTTTGTGAAATCCTTAGGAAGCAAGGATTTTGCAGAATCTTCCTCATTGTTCCTTGAGAAAGGGGGAGTGGGATAACTATGTTCTTTAGGGGTACCAAAGTCACGAATCATATTCTTCACTAGGACATTTCTATAAGTCTGTGTCGAAGTCTTAGTACTCTCCAAGTGGAAAATATTTGAAAAAAACCTAGTCTGAGAGCTGTCAATGTTATATGGAAGGTCAGGCTAAAACACACACACACACACACACACACACACACAGTGTTAAATGAAGTTCTAGGTATGCTGGAAAATAGGAATAAACTCCAAGTACCCCCATTATTCCCAGCCTATTTCAAGTGAAGAGAAAGGAAATAATACAAATTATAATCACTAAAGCAAACCCTGGAAATTAAGTTCAACTTGATTCCTTTTAGAGTCTCACAACATGCACATTGCATAGAATATTTTAAATTTGACTGTGATTTGGAGTCATTTCAATGCCGGAATTCTTAAAGCTAACTTTGGTTGTGACAAATTTTATTTAAATTGATGAAACATGAAATTCAATCAGTTCATTAGTTTTCTACTTTTAGCTGAATTGATATGTCTGATACCTTATGGGTAAATCATGCCACTAATATGTTCAATTTTTCCCATAATGAAATAATCTTCATTCATGACCCTTGAAAGCAGTAATATCAATAACACCATATATGACTTAGCAGAAAATATCAGCAACTTCACACTATAATATGATTTTATACTCAAAATGTACTATTCTTTGGTATATTTTTTCTCTTTTATAGTAAACAGCAAAAACAATATGATTTTTAAGTGAGGTTTAATTAAGAGAAAATCCATGACTTCTAAATCAAAAAGCTTGAAATATAAAATAGAAACTACAACACAACAAAAGAAAAAGCTGCCTACCTACAAATAAGAAAAACAAATAGCACCAATTCAGCAGGCAGATGTGTTAGAGTCTGAGTATTCCTGACAAGATTTTGCTGAATCCATAATATTTGAGTTTTTGTGTAAAATATGTTATATGCTTTTTCTCTTAAAAAGAGTGTTCTGTTAAAAACAACAGCAACAAAACCTATCAAGATATTGTGGGGTCAGCTTGGCCAACTTTATCTGTCTCTTGGACATTAATAAAAGCACAAATATAGTATTCCTGTTTTTATTGTTTTCAGTAAGGGTGGAAATAGCCAAGGGGGAGAAAAAAAATTTACAAGAGGCACCAAAGTTAAAACATAAACCTGTTCCAAATTTGAGACAACTCAGTAGTGAGCTCTGTTACCTGGATCCCAGTAGAAATGCCCATGTAATCACTTACAGTCTGAATACCTACAGTTCATTCAGTAGTTGGAAGATAAGAAATTTTCTGTTAAATGTAACTTTTGTTCTCATCCCCATATCCGGTGGTGTGCTTGCCCTGGTGCTGTCCGAGGTAAACATTTTAACAAGCTCCCCAGTTGATCCTGATGTGATACCAGGCCAGAGCTAAGAGGCACTACTAAAAACCATATGAATAACCAGGACTTCAACTTTCCTGGAATCCAAACTTTCCTCCCTATGAACTGGGTCTACTGTCAGACTTCTTCTAATGTCTACAGGGTAATGATCATAATAATGATAGCTAAAATGTATCAAGGTATCTTTGTGCCCAGCACTCTTCCAGATTTTATGTGTGTTGGCTTCTAAAATGCAGGTCATATTATAATCATACTCATTTAGAAGATAATAAAATGGGAGTTGAGAGATTTGAACACCTTGCCAGAAGTCACACCCCTAGTAAGTAGCAGAGCAATAATTTCAGCCTAGCTGCACTGGAGTCTAAGTTCTTAAGTGTGATGCTGTTCTGAGACTGTAAGTAAAGTGAAAAAAGAAAAGGAGAGAAGGTGGTTACTAATGGGCTTTTCCTGTCCCATCTCAATTCTCTACCTCTGCATTTCCCAGATTCCCTTGCCCTTTGACTTCCTGTTACTTTCAGCCAAGGGAAGCACCTTTGGGAGATGGTAAGGCAATACGAAGGAAAAGCCAAGTATTCTCCTCCCACTTAGGTAGCATCTCTAAGATGACTGGGTCACTAATGTTCCTGCCCCGATCTGGCACCCCTGACAAGAATCAAGCTTATACCAGCTGGTATCCCTGCTGGCCGATGATGAGACTGCCTAGTCCTTTTATTCTCCTTGGCCCAGACTGCAGTGTCTTTAGAGTTACTAGATACTGTGTTGCTTCAACATTCCCTTCTGATCTTTCTGTTTTTCTACCTGTACTCAGTTCCCTGTAATGGTTTCTTAAACTACTTGGCGTGACCTTTGTTTTCCTGAGAGGGAACAGTTGACAATAGAAGGTAATATGATGTAGTAAAAATAAAAATAAAGATAAAATTGATGAAATAAAACTTAAAGTAAAATATACTGATCTAGAAATGATAGCAAATCTTCCTATATATTTTGTATTTAAGATATAAAATGTTAGCCTCCTATAATGCCTGTCTGCTAGCAGGCATTATAGGAGGCTATGTTTTCTGCCATATTGTTTTCTGGCAGAAAACAATAGTTGATGTGAAAATATAAATTATTTTATCCAGTAAAATAAACTGTCACTAAAATAAGAATTAATAGATGCATAAATTCAGAACCATCAGTAGTTTAGAAAAATAAGAAATGAAAATTTCCTGCCTCCTCAGACTCTACTAAGCTCTTCTCCTTGGATGTCAGTTAATGAACACTAATATTTTCTTGTTTATTTGTTTGTTTATTTAATGAATTGGCAGGGTTTTGGTAAACCATAGCAAACAGACCATAAGCATTTATAAATCCCCTTCTTTCCCAGAACTGCACTAACATTATGTAAAGAATATAATGGGATATGTCCATAACAGGAGAGAAGACATTCTGAACAAGAAATTTATAATTTTGAAGGTTGGAGAGTGATTGGAAAACTTTTTTCTTTAACCAATTAAGACCTAATAATAATAATAATAATAATAATAATAATAACTATAGTGACAACAGACAGGGAACCCAAGAGGAAGCTACATTATCTGCCTCTCAGAAGCCCTGAGAGCCTCTGAGTCTGGTGACAGCAGGAGATGAGGGACTAAAATGTAATAGGGACTCTATCTACACCATTTGGAACCCCGGTTTACCATCCTATAAAGACAATGAACTCTAATTATTCTGGCAGAAAACAATAGTTGAAGTGATGGATAATTGCACTGGAATGACATGGAAAAAGATTTGAGCAGACAGAGCCAGGTGCAAGGCTGGTATTCAAAATAGTCTAAGTGAAAAATTTGGAAGCTGAATTATGAAATTATCAGCCATATTCTTTCCCTGCTCTCACAAAATCAGCAGCAAGAACTCTCAATCCTGAACAGGAGACTAGAGGAGTTTTGGTTACTGATGTCTGTGGAATCCTTTTGTGAATAAGCTGGCTTATTAACTTTTATTTAAGCCCATAAAGATAGCAGGAGATAAGATCAGGGTGTATACTAGGATAAGATTGAGTAGAAACTTCTTTTTAAGATTTTATCTATTTATTTGACAGACAGAGATCACAAGCAGGAAGAGAGGCAGGCAGAGAGAGAGGGGAAGCAGGGTCCCTGCTGAGCAGAGAACCTGAAGTAGGGCTCGATCCCAGGACCCTAGGATCATGACCTGAGTTGAAGGCAGAGGCTGAGCCACCCAGGCGCCCTCAAGATTGAGTAGAAACATTTTGCAGCATATCTTCATTTTGACCCTCATAACCCTTCTCTACCCTGCCTTATAACATAGGGGTCAAACCTACATGTACTACATTAACAGGTTTCCTTGTATGTAGTTTGATAAATGGGGGATGGGCACCTCTTGGAAGTCAGAAGACAGAAGGAAAGAGAGGCAGTCATGTTTATTTTCCTGACTCAATCTCATCAGTTGGTTTAGGATGACAGCATCTCTTTACCAGAGACTCAGCTATTATAAAGTAGCTTTCTAAACAGCTACCCATTCTGGGCATAAGTAACTCTTTCCTCTCTTGCTCTGGCAGTCCTGATGTTGCTAAGTATCTATATTATTTGGTAGACACTACTATGCTTCACCTGAATTCCCCTTCAGCAAAGAACATGTTGCCCCCACTGCTGGGGCACTGTCACTCAGAACAAACAACTCTGAAGGTCCATCCAAGCTCCTGAGTTGTTCATGTGGTCAGCTGAGGTAGCTCTGAACCCACACTGCAATTAGACATTTGCTTCTACTGTACACTGCTTTCTTCCTCTTCTTTTCACAAATGTTAATCCTGGTTCTGAGGGCATTGCTTAATAAAACCATTCTGAGGCTCAACTCAGCCTCAGAATCTGCTTCCTGGAAAAGCCTACCTACAAAACCAGGACAGGGCACAATCTATTGTTGGTTTCCATAAACCTTAACCCTACCTCTGGAAATAGTCAATGGTCAAGTTTGAAGGGGCCATCTGTTGTCACTAGTGAAATGGCTGGTACAGCCTTGTAAGACGTTTTATTCTCTCTGAGTGAGATGGAGAGCTACTGGAAGGTTTTTGGACAGAAGGTTGATAAGATGAGATTTAAATCAGATTGATTGCCTGTTAATATGAGGAACTTACAACAGGAAGGTAAGGGCAAAAGGAGTGAAATAAATTAGGAAGTTATTATAGCTAAATATCAGATTAGAAGATATATGATGATGGTACCTTTGGCCAGGGTTGAAATGGTGGTAAGATTAGTTCTGATTTGGAATACAGTTTGGAAGTAGAGCTAATTATCTAAGAGATAATGTGAGAGGCAGAGACAGGCAAGCCTAATTCCAAATCTGTGTATGTGGGGTGGGGTGGTGTCAGGGAATTAGAATATTAGAGTTCCATTTACTGACATGAAGGTCAAATTAGATCTGGAAAGTAGACTTTCACTTTTGAACATGTTCAGTGTTCGATGCCTTTGGATATCAAACTGGAAAGCCAACTAGACAGTTTTATGCACAAGTTTGTAGGTGAGGGGGAATATCTAGGTTAGGTATATAAATTTGGAAGCCATAAGTGTATAGATAATATTTAAAGCTATGTAAATCAGTAAGAGTGAGCATAAGTAGAAAAGGAAAGTGGTTTGAGGGGTGAACCCTAGAGGACTACAACATAGTGAGTGAGATGAGGAAGGGCCATCATAGAAGATGGGAAATAGAAGCCAACGGTGTGGGAGGTAAGCCAAGAAAAGGTGCTAAAGTGTTTGAAGGAGGAGGAAGCGAGCAACTGTGTCAAATTCTGCTGCTAGATTAAGTAGTAAAAGACTGAATATTAAACATTTGATATAGCAAAGTGAAGATCATTGGTAAGTTGGCAAATACCATGTTGGCATCTTGGTTGAGAAGAAAGCTTGTCTGAAGTGGATTAAAGAATGAATGGATGAAGAAAGTAGAGATAAATATATAGGCAAATATTATAACACATTTTATAAAAAGTCAAAGAAATGTATAAATATATGATTTAGATATATAGAGAGAAACACCAGAAGGGACAGCTCACAAATTTTAAAGTGTTTGCATCTTAAGGTATTTATAAACAAGTCTTACTTGGTTCTGTATAGATAACATTAAAAATTTTAAAGATGTTCATGTATTACATTGATAATTCATTTTAAAGTATGCTTATATATATATATATATCTGTCATATAATATTTCAGTTTATAATCTTAATTCTTGCAAATAATCTAGACTGTAAACTTCATGACAGCAAGATTTTTTCTATTATAGTCACCATTATATCCCTAGTGCCTAGAATACTGACCTACCACATTATAAATATTTTATAAGTATTTGTTAGTATGAATGATATTATACCAACCTTTTTTTTTTAAGGTTTTATTTATTTATTTGACAGATAGAGATCACAAGTAGGCAGAGAGGCAGGCAGAGAGAGAGAGGAAGGGAAGCATGCTCCCTGCGGAGCAGAGAGCCCAATGCAGGGCTCGATCCCAGGACCCTGAGACTATGACCTGAGCCGAAGGCAGAGGCTTAACTCACTGAGCCACTCAGGCACCCCATACCAACCTTTCTATATCCTGCTTTTAAAAATTATTAACAGTCTTACATAATTTTTCATATCAAAACACACAGAGGTAACCCTACTTCACTTTAATGTCTAATAAAGTTCTAGTGCCTAATTAATACTATTTATAAATATTATGTCACTTTCTAGTTTCATTTTTTTTAAGATTTATGTATTTATTTGAGAAAAAGAGATGGAGAGAGGATGCACACACCAGTAGGGGGAGGAGCAGAGGGAGAGGGAGAGGGAGAGGGAAAGAATCCTCAAGGAAACTCCCCACTGAGCCCATCACCATCAGGCTCAATCCCAGAACCCTGAGATCATGACCTAAGCCAGAATTCAGGGTCCAATGGTCAACTAACTGAGCCACCCAGGTATCTGTCTCATTCTCTTTTAGACATCTTTTTAAATTGGAATTCATTAATTTGTACTATATTAATGACATTGCTTAGAACTTTATTATGTAGTCTTTCTTTTTTAAAATAATTTAGGAATGAACAGTAAATATTCTTCAGTAACAAATAACTATGAACCTGAGTATTTATGTATAGAATATTTGCCCTTTGATTAATCTATGAAAATGATCTGTGTAATACATATCCTCATTACATTACTGCATGGCAATAACAAAGTTATTGAATAACATTAATAACTAAATACTAATAACTAATAATAAAGTTATTGAATAACAAAGTTATGGAATAACAAAGTTTTATATAAACAAGAGTTTTTTTTATAAGTCATTACATACATGTAAAACCTAGGAGTAATATATTGTCCTGCATATGTGAATGCAGCTAAGCTGCTAAATTCAACTGCAATGGTTGCCACCAATAAAACTATTTCAAAATTTGGAGAGAGTTGATTTTTGTTTGTTTTAGTTAGATGAACCTTATAGAATAAGGTATGTACATAGCTTTTATGCAAGGGAACTTCATAGATGGTAGCACCTGGTAATACTTTATTTCCCTTTGTTAGGATAACTAACAAATAAGTAGTAGTCTAATATATTATTTAAATATTATATCTTGCAAGGTAATTATTTTCTATAACATATTAGTTTTTTCTCTTTGCCATCCCCCATGCTCTTTAACCTCCCGCAGTCTGCCCAGGCATAGAAAAATTTTTTCCCAGTGATCCGTAAAGTAAAATGCAGCAAACATACTAACAATAATATGTCTTGTTATTATCATTTAGTGACAAGTCTAATGACTCTTAAAAATACCTACATAGGGGCGCCTGGGTGGCTCAGTGGGTTAAGCCTCTGCCTTCGGCTCAGGTCATGATCTCAGGGTCCTGGGATTGAGCCCCGCATCGGGCTCTCTGTTCAGTGCGGAGCCTGCTTCCCTCCTTTCTCTGTCTCTGCCTCTCTGCCTGTTTGTGATCTCTGTCTGTCAAATAAATAAATAAAATCTTTAAAAAGAAAATACTTACATAAAGAAAAAGCAGGATTGCATCATGAAATTGTTATCTCTGTCCTAATTCAAGCTCTCTTTCTCTAGGGATCTATATTTAGAGTTTATTAACTATAGTAAGAGATTACAGGAGGTAAAACTAGTATATAAATGATTAATGCAAAAACTTCAAAACAATTCTATCATGTTTCTATTCTATGCATGAGCTTCCTATGTATAGATAACAATTATTTTAAAATTATGTCCCTTCCACTTATTTTCCCCTGTCCAAATTGTTATTCAAAATGTGAAAAAAAATCTTAAAACTGCCTATTTACTAGATATCTAAATAACTCCACAAACAAGTTCTATGTATTTTTCTAGCCATGAAATTCAAAGTAGTTGTGTTATAATTAGTACTTTTTTTATGGTTCTGAAGAGACTGATATTAAAATTTTTTCAGTATTGTAGAGAGTTATGTGGTATAATGATGTTAAAAATATTTTGAAAGACTTGTTCAAGGGCAAAACCTTAAGAAAATTCTACATTAAAAAAAGATACTAAATCAGCCTAACATTATACCAATTTCTTAAAAGCTAACTGCTTGTCATTTATTATATACATTATTACTTAGTATTCTGTTAGCAAGTATCAAAATAAATGGCACATAAAACTAAGTGTATTTTTCTAATATTATTTGATTGCTTTGTAATCAGGAAATTCTTTGTCATGGCTTCCTTTAACAATCAAAATACTTTGTTCTCCCAATGACCACATAACACTTAAGTTCCTTTTTCAGAAAGCACTTATACAATATCTGAAGATCATAAATGAATGTGGTCAAATAATAAAAGATACATTCTAATGCATATATGAAAAACTTGCCAACATTTTTCTAAATTTCTACTTATAAATGGAAAGGAAATAGGTTCACTTAAAGGAATTTATCTGACTTTAAATCTTTGTCTCAAAACATGTGCTCAATCTTGTTTTGATTTTGTACTATAATTTGTCATTGTTTCAAAAGTAATACTATGAATTTTCTAATGCTGTCCACTGATTTGTAAGGTGACAATTACTGAAAGATGTCTCAATCCTTGTCATAGCTTACTTCAAAGATGGCTGCAGTTATTCCCCTCCTTTTATTACCCTTTGCAATTAGACTTTGCAGTTCCTCTCAAGTGGGTACTTATATTATTCCATGCATTGCATGAAAACTAGGCTTGTAACTTGCCTTGGGCAATGGAATGCAGCACAAGTGATGATGTATCAGCTCTGAGTTTAGGCCTCAAGAAGTAGTGCACAGTTTTGTTTTTTTCTTCAGAATCCTATTGCAACTATGTGAAAAACTTGAGAGATACCTCTGGATGAAGATACAGGGCTCCATCATCCTTATCATGCCAGCTGATTGCCAGCCAATCATTAACATGAGGGAGGCCATATTAGATCAGTATTCTGCCAACTGGCCACAAATGCCATAAAAGAGTCCAGCAGATATTAGCTGAGGCTCATTTACATCCAAAGAACTGCCTAACTGACTAATGGACTCATGAGTAATCTAAGGGGTTGTTGTTTAAAATCATTACATGTTGGGTGTTCCTTGAAATAGTGAGAAAAACAGATACAGCCCCTTATGAAGTCCATGAAATATTTTTATGAGTACTTCTGCAGTCTAAAAAAAATGGATTACTGTGAATTCTACACTCAGATGAATTTACTGCAGAGCTGAGAAAGCATATATAAGCCAACTGGAGAAATGTAGAAGCTTTCATTTATTTGGGAGCTCCTGCCAAATTTTGGTACCTTGAACTGTGAAACTGAAAACTGAAAGATATGTGATAATTATGCTACTGTCCAAGGGATATGGATAAAATAGTGATATGCATGTTCAGTCAATCATAGAAAACTAGGTACAAGGGCACTTAAAGTAATTTGAAGGAGTTAATTTGAAGATAGAGTCAAAATAAATAAAAAATAAATTTGCACTAAAAATGTGGCTCATTATCTTAAAAAGAGATTCGAATAGAAAAGTAGACTTACCATTTTGTTTCATTTATTTTACATCATATGACACTCAAGTAAAAATTTTCATCTGTTCCTTTAATAGTTTACTCTCTTCGAAGGTGATTCTCAAACTATCAAATATGGTGTTCTTAAGAAAAAAGGAAAAGATGTGTTCTCTCGTTTTAACTCAGTAATATATATTAAGTCAGATTTACCATACTAAAGAATTTTTACAATCCTCTTCTATCCTTATGCTGCTGCCTTGGAATTACTGGTGATATTCATACTTACTGGAAATCCTAGTATTAACATCTTGTAAATGTCTATCAGTTGTTACAATGTGTTTTCTGCAGAAGACAACCTAGTTTCATATAGATGTCTCAGGACAGTGGAAGTTTGAATGAGTGTGGGGAAACTGTGTGAAGTTCAACCTATTTCCTTATCTATTTATTTATTTATTTATTTTAAAGATGTATTAATTATTTATTTGAGAGAGATAAGAGCATGAGCAGGAGACGCAGAGAGAAAGAGGGAAAAGGAATCTCAGGCAGACTCCCCATTGAGCACAGAGCCTGACATGGGGCTTGGTCTCACAATCCTGAGATCATGACCTGAGCTGAAACCAAGAGTCAGACACAACCAGCTGAGCCACCCAAGTGCCCCTTCCTTATGCTTTTAATCAAAACACTTATCTCTTTAATTTGTTTGATAATGGGGAAACCACATGACATATCTTGGAAACATGTTATGTCACTACAAAAATATATAAAATTACATGAACGTTTTTGCAGGGAATGCTCTTGTATACCCCTGTCTGGTGTTTGCCACCATTGTGACTGACTTCCAATTAGTAAACAGAATTCAAGGACAGAAACTGTATGAGAGAAAATATTCTGGATTTTCTAGACCTTGCTGGGACCATAGAGAATTACTCCCCAGAAACAGGCTTAAACTGATGAGTTAAGAATAAATAAATATATACATACATAAATATAAGTGTCCTTAGTAATTAAAATTTTTTGAGCAAAATTATATGAAATATGAAAGATCAAGAGGAAAGTTTTTCTGGTGAAATGGGGAAAAATGCAATTAAAAAGAGATAGAGGCTACACCAAAATAAGTCTTTTGCACAGCAAAGAAAACAATAAAATGAAAAGGCACACTACAGAATGGGAGAAGATATTCACAAATGAGAGAAGATATTTACAAATACCAAAATATATAAAGAACTTACATAACTCAACACACACACGTGTACACACACACACACACACATATGTACACAAACCCATATAATCCAATTTAAAAATTGGGCAAAGGACCTGAATAGACATTTTTCCAAAGAAGACAAACACATAGCCAACAGGTTCATGAAGAGATGCTCAAGTTCACTAATCATCAGGGAAATCCAAGTCAAAACCATAATAAGATATCACCTCATACCTGTCAGAATGGCTAGTATTAAAAAAAAAAATACATACATACGTACATACATACATATATACCAAGTGTTGACAAGGATTTGGAGAAAAAGGAACCTTGTGCACTATTGGTGGGAATGCAAACTGGCACTGTGAAAAAAAACTGAGGTCCTCAAAATATTAAAAATAGAAATTTTGTATGATCCAGTAATTCCACTGTTGGACATTTACCACCCTCTCAAAACAAAAACATGAAACTGTTGATTTAAAACCATACATGCACCCCTGTTTTTATTGCAATATTATTTACAATAGCTAAGATATGGAAGTTGTCCAAGTGTCCACTAATAGATTCATGGATAAAAAAGTGTGATGAAGGGGCACTGGGTGGCCTAGTCTGTTAAGTGCCTGCCTTTGGCTCAGGTCATGATCCCAGGGTCCTGGGATCAAGCCCCACATTGGGCTCTCTGCTCAGTGGGAGTTGCTTCTCCCACTCACTCTCTCTCTGTGCTCTCTCTCTCTCTAATAAATAAATAAAATCTTTAAAAAAAAAAGTTGTGGTGTATATACACAATAGGATATAATTCGGCCATTAAAAAATGAAATCTTGCCATTTGCAACAGCATGGATAGACCTAGAGTATAATACATTAAGTGAAATAAGTCAGACAGAGAAAGACAAATACCACATGATTTCACTTATATGTGGAATCCAAAAAAACAAAACAAAGGAATAAACACAAGGCAGAAACAGACATTAAATACAGAGAATGGATGGTTATCAAAGATGTGGGGGTTAGGGGGGATTTGCAAAATGGGTGAAGGGGAGGGGCGGTATAGTCTTCTACTTATGGAATGAATGTCATGGAGATAAAAAGTACAGCATAGGGAAAGTAATCAATGGCATCGTAATAATGTTATGGGGACTGATGGTGAGCATAGCTATTGTGTAGAGCTGTGGAATCACTATGTAGTACACCTGAAACTAGCCTATCATTGTGTATCAACAATATTTCAACTAAACAAAAGAGGGGCCCAAGAGTCATACGTTTATTATTTTGACTACAAGTGGAGGCCAGTGTGTTTTCAATATAGTTGTTAATGAAATTAATATGGATTCATTAGTGATTGCCATTGAGAAGGTAGACTTATCAACTGACAAAGCAAAAAAAGTGCAATTTTTTAAAAAAAACTGGACTAAATTATCAAAACATATTTCTATTTATATTGTTATATTATTATTTTATTTTCCAACTAATCTAAAGTAAAGCAAGACATAGACTGTTTAAAACATGGCATTGTGTACAATTCTTAACAGATACATTGCTATTTTGAGTATTTCTATTTCACTGAGAAATAACATCACATTCTGCTATTGAGTTTCATTTCTATTTTAGTCTTGTGGCACAACAGTTTGCATTCATGTCAATGATACAACATATTCATATTTCTTGTAATCCAGAAGGCTACTGTATTATGTTTCCTACAGCTCTTAATTCAGATTTCTGTCCCATATATAAATATTGCAAGCATCAGTAACTCCAATCACAGGAGAGAATGAGTTCTGAATAGAAGGTAATTACCAAGTCACACAACTTTTGGGTCAAAGATAATTTCAAGATACCTGTGTATTCAATGAGAATATTTTGAAAAAGTATCCAAAAGTGTTTAACTGAACCTTGTTTACTAAAATGGGTCCAATGAAATCAATGGACCTAGGAATGCGATAGACCGCTCATCTAAAAAAGACTTCCATTTTAATAATTGATAACCCTGAAGGATAGTCATTATTCAGAAAGTTACTCTACAGCATCTAGGGGTTTGACATAAACTGTGATTAATGTGACTCTGATGAAATACTGTGTAATACTGAGATTTTTATTTGAATTTTTATATTCGCTTACTTTCCTACATGCCTAAAATCAAACATAACTGATGAAAATTGAAATAAAATATAAGGCAACGGGTAAATTTTGAACCAGAAATTATATTTTATTAATTACTTTTAACTTATTCTTTTTCTTGTCTTGTTGCAAAATAAGTAAGAGAGAAGTATTTAAAAAAATAACCAGTATGATCATTTAGGAGAAACATTTTACATTTTGAAGGAAATAATGGCAAATCATCATATGAAAATATTCTTAAAATTAAAACACATCATGTTCCTATGTTTCTATTTTAAGAAAAAAGATAAACTAAAAATAAGAGGCTTCTGGTGCTTGGGTGGCTCAGATGGTTAAGCATCTACTTTGGGCTCAGGCCATGATCTCTAAGTCCTGGGATCAAACCCCACATGGAGCCCCGTGTCAGGACTCCAGCTCAGTGGGGAGTCTGCTTCTCCCTCTGCCCTTCCCCCTGCTCATGCTTTCTCTGTGTCTCTCTCTCAAATGAATAAATAAAATGTTAACAAAAAAACCCCAAGAGGCTTAGTTCTTTCTGTTGAAAATAAGGGAAGAGATTTCCCTGCATTCCCTCCTTTTCCTTTGAGCATTTACTTTGGAAAACTTGTACTTTCTCCTCTGTTTGAAATATATATAAATCCTTTTGAAGACTAGATTGGCCTTTCTCAATGATTTTGGAACATCTCTCGGAAATACAAATTTTAAGAGAGATATTCCCCTGTCCCCCAGTTTCTGAGGGAGAGTAAGAATCCAACTTCAGTGGGCATCTCTCTCCAAGTTGCAAAAATACCTCCTTTCACAAAGACAGGAGCAGTTTGTTTTTTACTCTAGATAAAGTCAATTAATTAACACAAATGGTCACATCAATTGACAGGTGAAGTTAGGACACACTATGTGAAAAAATGATTATGTCAAGTCCTCTTACTTGAGGGCTAGTTATTGTTTATCTTGAAAACACACATGAAATGGTCTATATGTGCTTGGCCATAAAAAGTGGGTGAACTTCTTTCTTGTCTTTGCAGTTTCTTAGGAGATTGCCGGTTGTGGGCATTACATTTTGGTTTAATGCTTATTCAACAATAAAGGTGTTGTCTCTACTACCATTGTGGAGAAGATTTCCAGGATGAGAGAGAAGATTTTGTTTTTAATTTTAACTCCCCATTATCTTATACTAAGTTCCATTCTTGAGCAGCTCAAAATGAGAAGGGGTAAACATGGAGGAGGAGATATAGAGAGGTAGAGAAATGATAGATTCACAGAAACTGTTTGGGATACTTGGGAGGAAATTCTCTGTCAAGGAAACACCAGAAAATAACAACAGAAATGCTTAGCACATAGGGTACTTTAAGAATTTTAAATTATAGGGGTGCCTGGGTGGCTCAGTGGGTTAAGGCCTCTGCCTTCAGCTTGGGTCATGATCCCAAGGTCCTGGAATGGAGCCTCACGTCAGGCTCTCCGCTCTGCAGGGAGCCTGCTTCTTCCCCCTCTCTCTCTCTGCCTCTCTCTTTCTGCTTCCTCCCCCTTTCTCTCTCTACTTGTGATTTCTCTCTCTCTGTCAAATAAATTTAAAAAATCTTTTTAAAAAAGAATTTTGAATTATAATACAAATATTAAAATATTTTATGTTCAATACAGTATTGTGTTATTATATATAGTCTTATATTTGTAGGAGATAAAATTCCAAAATGTGCATTTAACAATGGCATTTACCAAAATACTAGAATTTGACAAGTTAAAAATGTTTTGTTTTCATTTCTTTTCTCCCCCCTAATTTCAGTTCCTACTCCCTAAAAATAAATCTCAATTTATGAATATATGATAAGCATAAGCTTTTATTCTATGCTTAAACTCATTTAAAAATATTTTTTCATGCATTAGTGTTTCAAAATATAATGCATGTGTCTTAGTGCATGTATTTGAATGTTAATTATAGACAGTTGATTACAGAGTGAAACAGTAAATATAAAGTGTAAGTATGTTCAGCCTAAGAAAATAAATCTTAGTTCTTACTAATTGGGTTTGCCTTCTTATAGTAGGTCCTTCTAGAACTGGAGGGTTAAGATATTTGCATTTTCTTCTTGAATTTATCATTTCTTTATCAATACATTTCTTAGATATTTCTAAATTATCATTGCAATGAAGAAGATGGTCTCATCCATAAATCATAGGGACGTGGATGATTTTCTTAAAATTTTTAGAATTTCCAGATTCCTATTTTAAATTGTTCTGTCTTAATTGATGGCTCCCTCCATTCTCTGCAGCACATGAGAAAGATATTCTCAAACTGGAGGCTTTTTACTATCCATGGCTCTTTGAAAGTACTAAGAGTTCACTAGGCTAACTACCTTCTAAGATAAAACAATTTTTTAAGGGATTAAAAATTGTTGTTATTGTAATTAGATTTCAGATAAACTCAGTAACGTTTGTTTTAGAGTTCTGCTTTTGGCTATTGCAAATGGAGGAGATATAAGGATTATTTTCTCACGTTGGTCAGAAAGATAAAAAGGCCATAGTAAACAAATCAATAAAAAGTCATTTTTTACTGAAAAAATTCAACCGTCATGATGGTCATTGTGACCCCACACAAACCAGCTACAGATAACACAGAAAGAATTGAGGTGCTGTGGGAACAAAATGTAGAGGGAAGAAAATAGTTGAATTCTGTATTTTTATTATATCTAGTGAAGTTTCTTACTTCTTTCCCAACTTTGTACCATCAGTCAAGAGTATAATATTTGCATAGAAAATCCCAGTCATTGCATTTGTCTTCACTTCAAGATCACATTTGAATTTTCAAAAATTTTATTTTAACATGGAATTAGAATGGAACTACTTAAGTGATTTCTTCTGTGAATAGTTACTCAGATAAAACAGCTGAACTATTCAATCTTAAGCCATAAACTCTTGAACATGGGTAGGGAATATTTTGAATGTATTGTGTCCATTAAATTATATGGCTTAGTTTTTAAAAAGGACATTATTCTGAGTAATTTATTATATAATAAAAGTTATAAAAACAAGGTAATGCCAAATATTTGTGGCAATATAAATTAACATCTAGGCATGCTGGAATGCTCTTCTCTCAAAAGCTTGGGCTAAGCATTTTCTACAGGCCCTAACCTTCTCCCCATTTTGTCAGATATATACTGTAATGCAGGAGTTCCAACTGGGGAAGATGAGTCAGGAATGGAACAGCGGGTTTTGTCCAAGCCCACAACTGCAAAACCAGTCTCCCTGGATTTGAATTCTGTAAAACTAATACCTAAATCTCAAACCAATCAACTGTTTGTGTGCACACGTGTGTGCGCACGCACATACACACACACACACACATACACAGACACTTATATATTTTCTTAAAAAGAGAATGAATCAAATGATTTTATAGTAAGGATATATAAAATAATGGGATTCACTTCTGGCTTTTGTTAGTAGGAAATTGTAGCTGAAACAGTTAAAAACAAGCCCATTTATCTTATGCATTCATCTCTAGAATCCCAATTTCATGGAGGAAATTGTTTCTTGATTTTCTATATTGTAGAGACTCTAACAGAGCAAGATTATTTGTTGGTTTTCATGAATTAAGATATATAGGATTGGAATTTAAGTGCTCAGTAAACGTTTTTAGAAGGTTGAAATGGAAATGAAGAATTAAAGCTTGCATTCATCCAAATAAAATAATGATGAAATTACTTAACTTTGTGAAGCAAACAGTGTTAAAAGTCATAGGCTATTGATATCATGAACTAGTGAGAGCACTATTTCTTTCTGCTCTCACTAAAATTTAGTTTGTATGATCCAAGGAAGGCCATTGATCAAGCTGCAGAAAACTATACCTTACACTATTTGTTAGAGAAACATGTTACAACAAATCTCCACTAATAAAAGTCTTCATTTGGTCAGCTAAAGAACCCATATGTAGTGAACCCATATGTAGTGAACTCATATGTAAAGAACCCAATGGTAGTGTTCTATGGAAGCTCTTATTTTGGAATTGACTACACATGTAGTAACTTTTATATATAACCTTTACATAACTTTTATAATTATATATGTAGTAACTTTTTGTATGTAGTAACATATATACACACACATACACATATTTATACATACATGTATGTATATACACACATATATGTGCATATATACACATGTGTATGTGTATATGCACATGTGTGTACATATATACATATATGTATATACACACGCATACACATGTGTGTATGTTACTACATACAAAAGTTACTACATATATAATTATGAAAGTTATGTAAAGGTTATATATAAAAGTTACTACATGTGTAGTAACATATATACATATGTGTGTATACACATATATATGTGTGTGTATATATATGTGTGTGTGTATATACATATATATGTGTGTATATACATATATACATATATGTATGTATACACACATACACACACATACACATGTGTGTGTGTTACTACATACAAAAGTTACTACATATATAATTATGAAAGTTATGTAAAAGTTATATATAAAAGTTACTACATGTGTAGTAACATATATACATATGTGTGTGTGTGTGTGTGTGTGTGTATCTTCAATATATTTAAATTTTTTTCTTTATTTAGTAATTACATCAAGGTATCGCCCAAAATAAATTCCTTGAATCAACTTGAGTAATCAATATTATATTAATACTTTCAATTGAAACACATAAGAAAAGGGGTGGAGAGCAATAATCAACAGGGTAACACCATGAGTAATATTATATTTGGGTTAAAATGAGATGAGACTATGAAGCAAGAGGCTCATTTTTTCCCATATTGATCATTATGTGGTTCTAAAAACTATATGAAAAAGGAATTCCTGTCCCTCGGAATAAATAATTAATAACCCTTCCATTACTCTAAAATAATCAGTTACTCTTGTCTCTGTCAGTTCTTCACTGTGCTACTATGAAAAATGTTACTTTATATGCTGGAATCTAATTTTCTTGGTGGCATAGTAAATATTATTGGATTAAATATGGATGTTTCATTATAATAATAACAGATGTTAGTGTTGTTTTAAGAGAGAAAAGGAAGAAGGGGAGGAAGGAAGCAAGAGAGGGAGAGAGGGAAGGAAGGGGGAAAAGGAAAGAAGGAGGGGAGGAGGGGTCATGTTAGCTAAGGTGCAAAAACAAAAAAAAATATCTAGAAAACAAACATTTTTTTAATAATTACCTTCCAAAAATAAGTCAATTATTTCTAAAATGTAATTTTTACAATGTTTGTCCATTTATCTATATTAAAACCAATGATTAAGACTCAGTTTTTTTCTAGTCTCAATTGATAGTTGATATTACAGCAAAAGAAATTTTGTCTCCTTAGAGCCATAAATTCTTTTGGCAAATAGCTAAAATGAGAATGGTTTTTAAATCGAATTGTTTCCCAGGCTGCATGTAATATCTGAAAGCTCTCTGCTTGATTCATTTTTTGCACAAGTAGATGTCTCAGTGTAGAAATAAGCATAACAAAAAATGTCAGTGTAGACATTGATATATTTTGTACAAATGGAGTTTCATTACCTGCCTCTTCCAGCACAAAGTATCAGTGGTTAACTTTAAAAGGTCTTGCCTTTTATTTAATTGCACTGCACCTTTAGGCTCTATGTTATACTTTGCTATCATGTGTTTGTAGGAAGAGCCTGAAATGATTGGGAAATCAGTTTTCTTCCCTATTTTTTTTCTTTAACTTTATTTACTGATTCGTAGCTTTCCTTTCTCTATGATCTATTTGTATTCAGAGGAGAATCGAATGCCTCTCATCCTGCGAAGAATGGGGACTATCACATTACCTCTGTATTTACAGAATTCCACGAGGTCTCAATGCAGCAGAGAACTGATTTTTAAGATCTTGATTTAACTCTCCAGATTTATGTGTCATTCCATTAGTTCTTTTTCACTTTATTTCTTTTTTTTTCCCTTTTCTTCTTCCTTGACAGAACATCCTCATGGCTTACCTCTGAAAAACTTTGTCTATATTATGCTTGTATCTTGAGGTGTTATAAGACCTCCAGCCATGAAGATTCATAGCATTACTTCTTCTCTAATTGTATTTTTTTAAAGATTTTATTTATTTATTAGAGAGAGAGAGAGTATGAGAGGGGAGAGGGTCAGAGGGAGAAGCAGACTCCCCAGTGAGCAGGGAGCCTGATGTAGAACTTCATCCTGGGACTCCAGGATCACAACTTGAGCTGAAAGCAGTTGCTTAACTAACTGAGCCACCCAGGCACCATTTAATTGTATTTATTAAATGATTCCACATAATCTGTATTCTATTTACCCAGTTTGGACATAACCTTATCTCCTTTGGACACAGGAAGTGTCAAGGAAAGTAAGCAGTGAAGTAGGCTGCCGTAACTACCTCGTGTACAAGCTAGTTTACAGAAGACACTTTACCAGCAGAATGAGCTCCATTTTATCCCAATTTACTGATCCTGCCTATAAAGCAATGGACATCCCATAGAATAATTGAAGTGACATGGGTCATAAACCACGTAGTTTATTTGTAATAGCTGACCAGTTGTGTAGAAATATACCACAAGTGTGCAGGAATTAAAACTTGGTATCCTAAATTTTATTTGCAATTCTGAGAAAACGGCTTCCTAGGGCAAAAAGGATTTCATCTTTGTTATTCCACCCTTTATTTCAACTCTCAAGTTCTTTCCTGAGATCTCCTTGCAGGTAAAGTTGCCTATAAATTCTATTTAATGTATACTTTTTTATGTGGCTTTTCTAGTTATTATTTAATTAGAGAACGAAATTTGTGATCAGTAATCAGGAACAGAAGATAGTTTTGTCTTTGCTTCTTTGTCCCATCCCCCAAAAGTGTTCCTAGTTTATCATGGTTTTAGATGGCAAAAAAAATGAATATTACCTAGCCCCTCTTCCTTTCTTGATTACCAGGGAAATTTCAGCATGGCACATACAATATTTATTTTTCTCAATATGTGTCCCTATTTTTCTTTCCAAGAACAATTTATTATATCGTTCCACATTAATTTTGCTACCTAGCTCTTGAGACATGCAAATAATTGAATTGTCAAACCAGACTAATACAACCAAACATTTTGCCTAGTATCAAGCTTTACTAATAATTTCCTGCGTTTAGGCAATCAATAGATTCCGATGAAGTAGAGGCAAGTCTGGACATCGAGAGTAGCTACCCAGGTCCTGTTGTCTCACTACAGAAATGTGTCCTCTATCCCAGAATAAGAGATTAGGTCTCCAAGGAAGGCTATGGCAGGAGGAGAGTCTGAGTTTGCAAATGTCTCCAGTTTGTATCCTACGGAGTTATATAGTTCCAGGAGCTTCTCCAGGGAGATGCGCCTCATGAATCCACAGATACCGAGTTCTTTTTATTACAGGCAATTGTTAATAGAGACATTCTGCTAATGGCATTTCAGAGATAAAGTTTTCCTCCTAGCAAGATCACTTGTTTTTAACCTTGACGTCAGGTGTTGGAGATCTAGTCACCTGCCATCTTTTCTTCCTTCCCAAGGTGCCCCAGGTAAAGAAAATAAATGCTGGTCAAGCCAGCTACTACATGTAGTTTCACCAGAACTATACTTTTGTTTCAAATACAATCGATTTCCAGGGCAATTTGTGTGTCCTTATGAGATACATAGAAATCTTCTAGCTCAAGTTTATCATTTGTCCCACCATGTGGTGATCAAGCCTGGCCTCTCTCTGGTTGTATTCCCCACCACATTGCTCCTCATTCCGTAGTCTCCTTTTTACAAAACCAACTAGCTTCTGCCTCCTTGTGGTTCTGCCACAGCAACAATGCTGTCTCCTCACTTTTGTCCTTGCTCCTTTTTCTGATATGAACACCTTCAACCAGTTTTCCTTGCTGCACTGAGTCTAGTTTCTCCTTCATGTTTCACCATAGGTGTCCATTACTCCAGAAGGTCACCTATCTGACCCCAGTATGAAAAATTATGACCTTTCCCGTGTCCCCTCCATCCTATGCCTCTATACATTTACCACACTCTACTAACATTTTCTCATGACATGCTTTCTTCTCTTATGTATTTCTAGGATTCAATCCATATTGCCACAACAAACATTAGAATGTCATACATAAACAATGGGAAGTTCACGATTACTAAATGAACACCTGGTTAATGAATGAAGCTGCTGTCTAATGTAATC
Source organism: Mustela erminea (assembly GCF_009829155.1). Classification (NCBI taxonomy): domain Eukaryota; kingdom Metazoa; phylum Chordata; class Mammalia; order Carnivora; family Mustelidae; genus Mustela; species Mustela erminea. The sequence goes on from NC_045614.1 coordinate 177,262,060, forward strand.
ACATTCTTTTTCTTATTAGAAAAAGGATTGTGCAAGGTTCTGGAGATGCAGTCACAGAAAAAAAATAAATAAATAAAAGCAAAAACAAAACAAAACCAAAAAAACACCAGCACTATGCTTTTACCTGATGGCATCTTGTAGTGTTTTCAATAACTTCTTTACTGGTCAGCTCTATCAGAGTCCCTCGTGGGGGCGATGGACCAGGAAACTAATTAAAATACAGACCCAAAGCCCCAAAATTAGAATCTTTGAGAATAAATCCTAAGAATCTATACTTTTTAATGAATTTTCCTGGCTGGTTATCATATACACGAGAAGTTTGAGAAAGTCTGGTTTACTAGACATTATATTCCAAGTATAATTCAGTGAACTAGAGAGAAACTTCAGGTTAAATTTCACTGTATCAAAGCCATAATAGAGGTGATTCATCATTTTAGCAATTACAGATTTCATCAGAGTCACAATAAAAATAATTTGTACTATAAAAGAAAACACACACACACACACACACACACACACACACACACACTTTCCTGCAAGCAGAACAAATGTTCAAAATTAACATATTTCTCAGGACTTGGTAAACCCTGACTACTTACAAAACACAAAGTCCCTGAATATATACACTAACTTGCATTGCTATTAATCATTGCACATATTTTCTCCTGAAAATTGGCTACTTCTTAAAATCAGGGATTGAGCATCTTTGACAATTCCCACTGCCCATAGCAAAATGAGTGAAACAGAGAACATCACAGCCAGTACAAAAATAATTCAAGAGTAAAATTATTTCTACTTAAGTGGCAAAATACAATACACAGATGATGAAATATCCAGTCAGGCTTTATTCATTTAATTAGTTTAGAACAGTGTGTTTAGAAATAAGCCAATTTATATGGGACATTGTTTCTATGTTCTTATCATATTTTCTTACACCATTATTTGAAAATTGGAAAAGTACATTTGCTGTGGCTTGAGGACATTGTAGTTATATTTAGACAGAACTGAGCATGAACCCTAGGATTATAGTAAAGACAAACCCTCGCTAGCAAAAAGAGTAAGAGAGTGTTAATTTGAGTTTTTCCCTAAGGTGAAGTTTTATTTTTCAATAGGACAGAAGAAATATGCATCACCCAACTCAGTACTGTTTGTTTCTCAAAAAGCCCTTAAAATTTTTATTCTTCAAACAGTTTTTACGGGAACTACAATATCATACTCAAAGGATTACACCGTAAGCTTTTCTCAAGTTTCTTCAAAGAGCAGAGCTTTAACTGACCTTCCAGCTGGATGCATAAGCCCTTGATGCTTTGAGGATTTTACTCAGTCTGAAGTAATAATGAGAGTTTGTTTTCTTTTCTTTTTTTTTTTTAGCTGATTCTAAAATTCAGAAAACTAAATTTACACATTACTAATCAAGGACAATATTTATATTAATAAAATAATACATATACATAAAATAATACATATTAACATAATGTGTATGAAATAGTTTAACATGTCTTTGCAGTGACAAAGTCACTTAGACTTTAAAAAAAACTCAGATTTTTAATAATATTTTGTTATTCTATTTATATTCATCATATGGTTAATTTTTTTAAAAGATTTTATTTATTTATTTGACAGAGATCACAAGTAGGCAGAGAGGCAGGCAGAGAAAGAGGGGGAAGCAGGCTCCCACATGAGCAGAGAACCCGATGTGGGGCTCGATCCCAGGACCCTGGGATCATGACCTAAGCTGAAGGCAGAGGCTTTAACTGAGCCACCCAGGTGCCCCAATATTCATCATATGTGTTAAACATTTACTGAATTTCAGGTTCTAAATAAGGCATGACAGTGGTAGAAATATGAATAAGGCACATTTTTTATATTCAAGGGAGCTCAGAGCTTATAAAGTGGATTAGATCATGTAAGCAAATAGTGTTCTAGAAGCTAGAAGAGGTTAACACCAGAATAGAAATTAACATAAATTATGGTATATGAATTTTGGAAAGATAGTTCATTGTTCCAGGCCTTAGTTTTCTAACTGGAAAAATGGAAGTAATAATGCCAAAATGGAAGAATTATTTGTAAGTTTATAAACAATGTAATACAGTGCTGTTTGCACTCTATAAATAGGTCCTCAAGATGTAAGAACTACCCTTACTATTACTTGAGAAGTCTTTATCAAAGCAGAGGAATTTTACCTGTAATTAGAGGAAAGGGTGTGCGGGGAGACGCTGATATGACGTTCCCAGTGGGAGCTGAGAGGCAGAAAAAGCATCACAGATAATCATATGTACAATATAGAAGAAAAGATATAAGAAAATCTTTTTCTATTTCAACAAAAGACTGAGGAACACTTCTTAGTAGACAATATCTCTACTGTATTTCATAAATGAATATTCAGATTTTTTGGTACAGTTTGCAATTTTCTTAGAAAAGGTAGTCACCTGGACCATTTCATTTTCTTTCTATATATTATTTTTCTTCAGAAAAGAATGAACGATAGGTTAAATGACTTAATATAATTTGGTCAGAAATGCAGGTCAGAAATACTTACTACATAAGTAAATTGAATAAAACCATCAAAATCCTTAGTAACAACCCACACATGGAAACCATTGTCCATGACTGATGACATGATGATAAGATGTGTGGTTTAACCAAAAGGTGATTGTCTTTGGAACATAACTGCATCTTTTCAAATAAAATATTTTTTTAGTTTATTTGACAGAGATAACAAGTAGGCAGAGAGGCAGGCAGAGGGTGGGGGGAAGAAGGCTCCCTGCTGAGCAGAGAGCCTGATATGGGGCTCGATCCCAGGACCCCGAGACCACGACCTGAGCCAAAGGCAGAGGCTTTAACCCACTGGGCCACCCAGGCCCCCCCCGGAACATAACTGCATCTTTATAATGGATGGTATATGTGTTGGTTTTGAAAGTAGGTGTGAGCATCAGAATAAAAGAGCAATGCTCTTCTGGGAAAGAAGGGAATAGCATACATTCATGTTTGCTCCAAACTGTGCATGCAGATCAAATAAATTTTTATCAGTCACACTGGGAATATTGAGACACACTGGACAGCTCTTATACTAAAACTCCTCTTCCAAAAAAAGAAAAACAGTTCTTTGATTTTTATCATCATAAAATAATAATATTTGTTACCGATTCACTTAAATGAAACAAAACAAAAAGTATATAAAAACGAATTTCAGGGGGCGCCTGGGTGGCTCAGTGGGTTAAGCCGCTGCCTTCGGCTCAGGTCATGATCTCAGGGTCCTGGGATCGAGTCTCGCATCGGGATCTCTGCTCGGCGGGGAGCCTGCTTCCCTCTCTCTCTCTTTCTGCCTGCCTCTCCATCTACTTGTGATTTCTCTCTGTCAAATAAATAAATAAAATCTTAAAAAAAAAAAAAACGAATTTCAGTAGAATTCTACTGTTTAAAGATTCTGCCAAGATTTTATTGGCAGATACTTTACCACTTACTGTGCCAAGAGAAACAGTAGGTATTTCTCTTGCTGATCTTTTGGGATAAAACTAAGTTCTGTAGTCATTTTGTATTTTATCAAAACTGATGATATTACCATAAAGAATCTAAACAAATAATATTTTACATTACTGCTTTACACAAACTTAAGCAGTAATATTTAAGTTTTCAAGGACAGAACGCACACATATTTCTGGCTTTCAAGCTACAGATTTTTTTCCCTAGGAATTAACTTTCGTGACAGATTTTTTTTTAAGGGAATATTAATACTTTTTTGCTGCCAGTTCTTGACGGAGTTTAGAAATCTTGCCATCCAGCTTAATCAGGTAAGATGTGCAATGTTGCTGAAGAATGCCAAGTTTTATTTTATGATAGTGACTTAAGATAGTGACTGATTTCACACTAAAACAATATGAAAACAAAGAGATGTAAATTTTCAATAGCACTGAAAAATAGTTGTGATGATCGAAGATATGACAGGCTCCAGAAAAAAAAAAAATTATTATTATTTTTTTTTTTTTTGGAGTACCTACAGCAGGGAAGAGGTCGTGAGGACTATTAGTGGACACTGAGAACAATCTAGGAGTGACTATAACTCTTTGTCACTGTATCTACAAATTTATAAGGGCACAGTTCCTAAATGATTAAAGAGAAAGAAACCATCTCTTTCTTACTAAAGGAACATTATTTTCTGAGGCATATTTCTACTACTAGCATTCCTCTTAGGGCTTCTCTTTCCATATCTATTTTAAGATTACATTTCACAATAATGTTATACAAGTAGTACTATACAATATGATTAGTGTTACATCTTGAGATAGTACAGAGAGAAAATTAGGAAGAGCCACAGAAACAATAAACTAGCAATGCAGTATTGTTTTACAGATTTATGCTGACTACAGAGAATGTCTGGTTCTCCCAAAATAATCTTCCACACAGCCTAAGCTAAGCATGCAATGAAAGAACTTTTTTTAGTACAATAGAGCCAGTTTAAATAGATGACAAACAAGAGAAATTAGCTATAGACTGTGAATGACACTCATGTAAGAAACCAAAATCTGACATTTACCTTCTGGATTGTGAGAAGTACAAGGATGATTCCAGCATGTGCAACTGAGTAAAATATAAAATAATAATAATAATAACAATAACAATAATAATAATTTTAATTAAACATGGAAATATGAAAGATTCAAAAGGATAAGTTAACCATTGCTTTTGAAAAGCAAAAGGAAGTCCTATTTTCAAATAAGTTTTAAAAACTTAGACCGAATACTTTTAAATATCTTGTGTCTGTTAATAACTAATAAAAGCAGTACCTTTAAATTTTTAAGAGAAAAAAACTGGAAAATAATAAACTCACAGGTCCAAGATCAAATTTGAACACAGAAACATGAAAAAACTCATAATAAAATTGCTTAAAACCAATGATAACAAGTCTTGTAAGTAATCAAGAAAAAAGACATTGTCTGTAGATAAAGATGACAGCAGATTGCTCATTAGAAACAATTCAAGTGGGAAGACAGTTAAGCAAATTCCATAAAGTACTGAAAGAAAACAAAAGAAATCTCTTTCAAATACAAAGACAAAATTAAGATATTTTTAGACATGCAAAAGACAGAACAATTCATATGCATTCAGACATAGAGAAGCTGAAGCAATTTTTATGCCAGATAGAAAAATGGACCCCACAAAGGAATGAAGAGTAGTATACATAGAACATGTAATTGTTTTTCTTACTACTTAAGTCTTTAAAAGAGATGACTGGCCTTTTAAATGATAATTATAATGTAATATGGTATTTATAACATTGTATAAGCAAAATGTATAATATCAGTAGAACAAAGGTCAGAGGAGAAAAATAGAAATATCCCACTATCTCATATTAAATATTCCATTTAAAAATAAAATCTCCTGTTGTTCTTGACCAGTAACTTTCTCTAAACACTCAGTCTAATGAATTTCAAACTGACCGATGTGATAGCATTTATCACCTATCAATTCTATATGATAATACGATGATCTTTCAAGTTCTCCAAATTTAAAAACGTTGTTTAGATACTGGTGGCTGCAGAGAAGGGCTAAAGTATGCTACAGAATTAGAAATAAACCATGCGGCAATTCCAGTTTGATTTTTGTTTAGTTCATTTATTTCTGCTTTTTAGTCATTTGGTTTTTCTGAATTCTGGCCTATATCTAAGTATGGTTTATATTTTAACTTTTTTTTTTTTTCACAATTACACACACTGAATGCGTAAAAAATGCATAAACAGTTTTCACCTTCACTAAGAGCTATGATTGAACTGAAATGCATGGACCCCTGGTCTTTTGATTTTTTTCATTTTTAATAGAAACAGGAGTTAAAAACTTCCTCTTCAATGTGTAAGTAAGTAATGGAAACTCTATCACAAATGCTAGCTGACCTCCTGCATTTGGGAGACATTAAAGGAAGAGAGAACCACGGCAGAGGAGAATGCACACTTGGTCTAAAGAGAGCTGAGTTTCAGCAAATGATTTTCCTATTAGATAGCTAGCCTGGATATGGATTTCTAAATGTGAATTTTCGTGAATTTTATGCATTGATAATTAATGTTAAAACTGATATGACATGGGCCAAGACACTATAGGCCGAACATATATGTGTATATATATACTATAATAAATAAATAATGTTTCTGATATGTAAAAACATAATAAAACACACAAAAATCATGCACGTGTATCCACAAACACACATATATGCATGCACAAACACACAGACACATGCACGCATGCACACAAATTCACAAAATTGCAGGGTATATTAGGATCCTGGGTCTTTAGGTTGTTTTTTGGTGGGGGGAGTTGCTTGTTTTTCTTTATTTTTTTTCTTTTTTTAAGATGATTTTGTCTAAGTTGAGCATTAGGCTTTTTTTACTTTGGCATATAGATATTTGGAAATACACACATTTGGAAAAAATAGTTTGGGGGATAATATCATGACAAAAGGAAGTCTATTTAATAAAACTAATTTAGCACAGGAGTTTTTTGGTTTTTTTTTCACATCTCCATATTCGTTATTTTTCACGGGTATAAACCTTGATTTGACCTGGTCCTTCAGTGTTACTGGTTTTGTTTTGTTTTGTTCTTTAATCTACTTTTTTGAAAAGACCTTTGAAATTCACTTTCTCTTTGTTGCCTGTTATAGGACTTGTACCACAGACTTGCAATGAAGCTTTCTGCCTCATTGAATCACTTTCACAGACTCTGTATTAAAAGGAATGGGTTCTTTCTTCCCTTCTTCCTTTCTCTAACCCTTTCCATATGAGGACAAAGAATTCCTTTGAAGAAAGCTTATAGATCTCAACATATTATGGAAGAGGTTAGAGTGTGCTTTACTTTTTTTCCACAGGCGCCATAAAGCATGAAGTTGTTGCTACCAATATCATTATTTTGTATGAATTTGAAACAGATTGGACAGTGTAGCTCTAAATATAGAAACACCCCCTATAGATTGCCTATGCTTTAAAAAAAGGTGAGATCTTAAATTTGAAATTCTCAGTGACACTTTCATTGCTTTTTTTCTTCTCTTAGTTTCAAATTATCTTTGGGTAGCAAAAATATATATATAGTAAGCTCAACAAAATATCCATAAATGGTGTGGTTTGAAATAATATTTATCATATTTACAGTTGTGGATAATGGGAAGGAATGATACAAACATACACAAGTCTATCATGTATAACTGAACTTTACAATTGTCCAGTAAAACCTAACAAACCCTAAATCAACAAGAGGATAAAAGCTAGCTATAGTTTAGTATTTATCATGAAGTAGTGGACTTCTAGAAGATACCACAAAAGATTACCCTTCTTAATTTCTTATTTTATTAAAGTAACTATTTACGTCACCAAATCAGAAACTGGTGTACTCCTCTCATTAAAGATACACAGAAAGAAATTGATCTATTGATCTATTGATCTATTTATATCTTATGATAGAGACAGAAACAAATCTTCAGCACTCTTGTGATCAGTCTGAGTTTAACTTATGTATGGAAGGAAAACTTCTGAAGGCAGATGAAATTTGAAAAAAAAATATATTCACCTGAGAAGTTCAGTGGTCAGTTAGAAATAGGTATGTACACATTCACTGAAAAAGGGGGAAATGGGTACTTTTGCAGGAGGAAAAAAATTGAGCACCAAAATAGTCTATTATGCCTTGACTTTTAAAGCCATCAATAGAAAATTAAATCCTAAAACAACTAAAAGGACATTTTAGCATCATGTTAAAGTGACTTACACAAGACTAACCTTCCCACCAAGATCAATTACAAAACCTAGAAAAATGCACAAGGCATTTAAAGGATGAAAATGCTTGAGAGGAGGAGGTCATACCAAGCTGATCTCCAGAGTCCCTTCAGCTTTTTCTTTGAATGATTTTCCAAATCATAACAGGGAAAGTAGAGGATTAAAAAAAAGGGATATCTGGGTCTTGTTGCAATTTTACCAAGTCAATGATAGTGAAGACATACTTTGAGACTACGAACAGACTGAGATATAAGAGGCAAGAGGAAAGAGAGAACTCCATAAATATAAGACTAAAATTCTGTTTCAGATTTGCTCATAAAGCATGAATTCGTTTGCTAAATCTGCCATAACAAAATACCACACCAGGTGGTTTGAACAACAGAAATTTATTTTCTCACAGTTCTGTTCTGGAAGATCAAAGTGCCAGTATAGTTGGATTCCTGTAGGGCCTCTCTCTTTAGCTTGGTTGTTTTTTAAGTTTGTTTGTTTGGTTTTGGTTTTTTCCCCCTTAGAAGTAGAAGAGAGACGAAGAGGGAAGAGGGGATCAAGGGGAATGGGAGAGAGAGAGAATCTTAAGCAGGTTTCATGCTCAATGCAGAGCCCCTGAGGGCTCAATCTCACAACCCTGAGATCATGACCTGAGACAAAATCAAAAGTCAGCCACTGGACCTACTGAGTCATTGAGGTGCCCCCTCTCTCTTTAGCTTTTGAAAGGCTGTCTTTTTGCTGTCTCTTCACAGTCACCCCTCTGGTATGCACATCCCTGGTGCCAATCTCTCTCTCTTTTTTTTTTTTTTTTTTAAAGATTTTATTTATTTATTTGACAGAGAGAAATCACAAGTAGATGGAGAGGCAGGCAGAGAGAGAGAGAGAGGGAAGCAGGCTCCCTGCCAAGCAGAGAGCCCGATGCGGGACTTGATCCCAGGACCCTGAGATCATGACCTGAGCCGAAGGCAGCGGCTTAACCCACTGAGCCACCCAGGCGCCCCTAATCTCTCTTAAAAGTATACCAGTCATATTGGGTTAGAGCCCCACCCTAAGGGTCTCACTTTAAGTTAATCACCTCTTTAAGGAATTCATCTACAAATAAGGTTACATTCTGAGGTACTGGGGTTTGGGACTTCAACATATAAATCTGGGGAACATAATTCAGCTTATAATAAAGGTATTTGCAGACAATGCATATCCAAGGAGTGATCCACACAAAACAAAAAGCAGTAATTATGTAATTATTATACAATTATTTAAAAACATAAATTCTCTTAAGAGGAAGATAACATAACATAGAGCCTTGTCAGTTGTTGTTTTTTGTTTTTTTTGTTTTTAAATATCTGGCACTCAATAGATCATAGACATTCCAAGGAAGAAGAACAAATGAAGCAAATCAAATAAATCAAAAGCAACAAAACAACGTAAAAAGACCTACAAGTCAACACACCATTCCTACTAAAAGAGATGGGAATTCTAGCTTTGGCACCAAAATAAAAACAGTTTAAAAGTCATTACTCCCATACTCACATGAGCCAAAGCTGAAGCAAAACTGAAAATATTTATGTTCTTGACCTATTAGAGAGCTTGAGGGGGTGGAGCACACACAACCATTTTCAAATCGGAAAGGACAGGTGAATCCAGAGTCACCAGTGATTAGAGCATAATCATAGTGTAACACAAAAGGGACATTTGGTAAAAACTAAGGAAATCCAAATAAAACATAGGCTTTAGTCAGTAATAATGTGTTAATGTTGGTTCATTAAGTTTAATAAATGAATGATATTTATATAAAATAATAATAGAAATTGGCTATAGGGTATATGAGAATTATCTATACGATGTAATTTTTCTGTAAATCTGAAAGTGTTCTAAAACACAAAGTTTCTATTTAAAATTTTAAAATACGGAAATTTTATTAAAAATTATGTTTATTTGACAGAGAGAGCATAATCGGGGGAGTGGCAGAGGAAGAGAGAGAAGCAGGTTCCCACTGAGCAGGAAACCTGATGTGGGGCTCAATCCCAGGACTCTGAGATCAGGACCTGAGCCAAAGACAGATGCTTAACCCACTGAGTCATCCAGGCATCCCAGAATATAGAAATTTCTAAGAAGACAGGTGATCTAGAAATTAGAGATCTTAGACAGGGAATGTATATAATCATAATTAGTTCAAGAATAATATTCTGGCAACTTCAGGTTATAAAAGAGTTAAATAGAAATTCTACAATAGAATAAAATACCATAAATATAATTAAGATACATCAATAATACATTAAACATTACCCAAAAAAGTAGGATTAAATAAATGGAAGATCAACTTAACAAAAAATTCCAGTTGAAGCACAGAGAAAAAGAAGACTGGGAATTCAGAAAGAGTGTAAAAGACACATGGAAAATAGTGCAATGATCTAATATAAAAATTGGAATTCCATAAACAGAGAGTAGAGGTAATAGATAAAATTTACCAAGTCAAATATACAAAATGCTCTGTGAAATTCAGGAAATACAGTTTCAAACCATTTCTAATCCATGCATAGATATATTATAAGAAGACTATAGAAAATCATAGAGTATTAACTCCAGGTTGACTGAAAATTTAAGGATGCATACTGTAACACCAATAAGCACAGCTAAAATGCCACTAAATACATTAAAAACGGAATTTTGATAAGTCATACAAGAGGACTTGAAAGAGAGAAGAAAAAAATCAAACACAGGAAAGAAAAATGGGAAAGAATGACAAAATGGACCAATAAACTGGTAAAAGAAAAGGGATAAAAAACATAATACAGAGGAATTAAGGGTAAAAGAAAGAAAAGGAGAGAGGGAGGAAATTGAGGGACTGAGCTTGGAACCTCTTGGATATTCACTGGATGTGCTCCAGATGCCTTGGTGCCAGAAATAACTCATTTTTATAAAACAATTAAAAGACAAAACAAACAAAACAAAGAAGTATGGATAGCCACTTTAACAAACCGTGTTGGGCCAACCTGGTAGCCCTGTGTGTATATATATGTGTATATATATATATATATAGTTACATATTTACCTCACACCATATACCAAGAAGAACTATAAATTAATGAGAAATTCCAAAGTTTAAAACCTATGAAACCATAGACAAAATCTCATAACTTTGAAATAGAAAAGGCATTTTCAAATCAAAGGCATGTGGTATGTTTGCATTTTTTATATTTATGAATAATAATCTGAATGCATACAGGAGGTTTCTGGAGAAGAGATAGCTTAATTATTATTATTTACTTAATAGTGGCTGCCCTGACTCCCTTTTGCCCTAATTTTTGCCCCATGGCAATGTAATAAAAACCAGATGTCACCTGTACATAATGGGGATTGTGCTGTAGGCAAAAACACGAGCAAAATCAACCTGGGTACTTAGTACACACTGTCCTTCTCCCCTCCTTGAAGGAGGGAGAAAACCATATGTTTCTTGGAAAGGTTCTGATTTATATAATCTTTTGTAATGTAAATAAATCTCTCCTCGTGAAAGATAAGAACATTGTCTCCTGCTTTGCAACCCTGGGATATCTCCCAGTCCCAGTTCTCAGCACTTTGAAAAGTAAACGTACACTTTCAGAGTTGAGTCAATCTCTCCCAGGTTCTCACTGTTGTAAATTAACTTCTAAGACTTGCTCTTTTAGACTAGGTCCCAAGCTTCAGCAAGAGTTTTCTCAGAAAGCCCAAACTGTTCAGAAACAAAATATATTCCCTATAAGTCCATGTCATGAAATTTAATAGCATTGAGTAGCTAAAAATTAAAATTCTTCCTTCACAAGAATAAGCAAGTAACATAAAATTATATATAAAATTAAAATTCTTCCTTCACAAGAATAAGCAAGTAACATAAAATTATAAAATTTAATAGCATTGAGTACCTAAAAATTAAAATTCTTCCTTCACAAGAATAAGCAAGTAACATAAAATTATATAATTTTATTATTGTTTTAAAGTATACTAAACATGCTAAATTTTAAGAGGAATTTATCATACAATTTCTTATTTAGGAGGCACTGAATGATACAATGGTCAAAGCTTTGATTTCATTCGAAATTAGCAAACTCAAGATAGGGAGGATATTTTATATCTTTGAATACATTTGTTCCTGAATCACATGATATTTATGGATTTTTTTTAATTTATAGATTCTTATATGTACACATACTATTTTCAATCAGAATGGAGATGCTTTGGTTTCTCATTCCTGAATTAGTGGGGAGGTATTAAAAGATAATTTTTAAAAACTATTCATTATTTTGACTTTTGAAATTATAATCATGTTTAACTATGGAAAACTATTTTTAAAAATCTACTATGATAGCCCAGTTATTTTAAAAACTTGAGTTATAGAAAAAATTAAAATATTTTCAAAGTTAATATCTGATTCAGAGCTATTTTAGTCCAACATACTGTCCGTATAGTGGATAGACCAATGGGAACACTTGAAGGAATGGCTTCTAAACCTAAATAGTGCAAATGTCAAAAACAAAAGTACCAGCCAACAAATATTCTTCTGAAACTTTCTGGAAGGATTGCTTTACATTTTACTGGCGAGTATTATGCCCAGGACAACCTTTTCCTTCAGCTGGTACCATGGAATAGTTTTAGCAGGATACAATACTACTCCTGACACATTTTAGATTCTATTAATGAAGATGAAAGTTGGTAGCTTATCAGTTTATTGCTTCTGTAGTGATGGTCTATGAGGTCCATCACTGCACTGTTCTAAAGTTATACTTAAAATATAACCCAACCAATGAACTAATAAAGGAAAGAAGAAACAGAAAACTGTACTCCTATGTATTCCTATTCAAAGAAAAAAGAAAGAAAAGAATTGGAAATATTTATAAAAAAGAGAACCCATGTTGCAAATGAAATTTTGTACAACTTCTTCATTTGACACGACAATGAAAATGGCAACACATTTGAAACTGTAAACAAATAACGGAGAACAATATTTCAGTAGAAGACCATTACAAAAATTACTGTTAGTAAAAGAACAACAAGATTCAGAGTTGGAACTACAGGGTCAAACCTCCTTTTTAATGGATGCATTTGCTCTACCAAGATAAACTTTTTTTTTCCCAATATACATGTGCTTTTAAAAAAAATTTTTAATTTTTATTTTTTTATTTTTTTAATTTTTTATTTTTATTTTTTATTCATTATTTTTGCACCACATCCAATGCTCCATGCAATCCATGCCCTCTCCAATATCCACCACCTGGATCCCCCAACCTCCCTCCCCCTACCCCTTCAAAACCCTCAGACTGTTTTTCAGAGTCCATAGTCTCTCATGATTCACTTCCCCTTCCAATTTCCCTCAACTCCCTTCTCCTCTCCATCTCCCCTTGTCCTCCATGCTATTTGTTATGCTTCACAAATAAGTGAAACCATATGATAATTGACTCTCTCTGCTTCACTTATTTCACTCAGCATAATCTCTTCCAGTCCTGTCCATGTTGCTACAAAAGTTGGGTATTCATCCTTTCTGATGGAGGCATAATACTCCATAGTGTATATGGACCACATCTTCCTTATCCATTTGTCCATTGAAGGGCATCTTTGTTCTTTCCACAGTTTGGCAACCATGGCCATTGCTGCTATAAACATTGGGGTACAGATGGCCCTTCTTTTCACTACATCTATATCTTTGGGGTAAATACCCAGTAGTGCAATGGCAGGGTCATAAGGAAGTTCTATTTTTAATTTCTTGAGGAATCTCCACACTGTTCTCCACAGTAGCTGCACCAACTTGCATTTCCACCAACAGTGTAAGAGGATTCCCCAAAATATGGAATGTTTCACGAATTTGCATGTAATCCTTGCGCAGGGGCCATGCTAATCTTCTCTGTATCATTCCAATTTTAGTATATGTACTGCTTAAGCGAGCACCCAAGATAAACTTTTGAGGTGAAACAACAGATTCCCAGTGCACAGGGCTGATATTTGATATCAAAGTTTAAACCAACTGTTTCTAATTCAAGACAATAGTGACCTGATATTTGAAAGAAAGTGTAGCCTCTGCATTCAATTAGTTTATGCTGATCATAGTACAATTTAAAGTAGTATGCCTTATAACACTTTCTGTCTCAGCATACATTACAAGTTAGAAACTTCTGTGATTATTTCCCAACAGAGTAGAATTAATTCAGAGCAAACTACTCAAAGCTGCTAATGACTGCATGATCAGGTAATTTTATGGTTTTAACAAACAATGATAGCATACATTTAAATTTCAGTTAACTTTGTTTTGAGAATGTATATCTGATAAAAGAAATCTCAACTCTTTTGGAAGATTATTAGTTTTTAGTTCCTTTGGTGAAATTTTAGTTAACTGCTGCTACACTCCATAAGTAAGGAATGCTTTACTTTGCATAATCCAAATAAATTGATATTTGTCTCTATACAAATATGATATGTTTGAATTTTCTGGGCACAAACCTTTTGCTATTTTAAAAGAATTAAAATTGAACAGATTTCAGATTTCATTTTTAAGTTGCCCCACTAAATTATAAAAAATAGGAATTTTATTATTCCTTGTAACTAATCTTTTTGTTATTGTTATAAAGTCCTCTAATTTAAATCTAATTGTTTAATGACACAGTTAATGAATAATTTCATAAAATATTAAAGTAAAACTAATAGATGAATGGATATGGTACCCACTAGGAATACATAAAGAGGGGCTTGGTGTAGTTTGTGTCATGTATAATATTTATAATGCTACTGCTGATAGAACAGAAAACATAGTTATTATTCAAAAATGTCTTCAAATTTATAATTTGGTTAATATTTCAAAGACATAATAAAAAAATAACATTACTTTGAAAAGTTGAATATACCATAAACAACTGGAAAAGTAAATAGAAAATAATAGGCAATGAATTATTATACTTCAATCTGATTTTCTGACCCTGATGACCAGAACAATTGAAATTTATGCCTTATTTATTCTTATTAATTTGAGTAAACTAAAGAAAACTCATTTTTTAAAGACATGATAATAAAGTAGAGACAGGCATGAGGGTTGAACACATTCACTTATCTCCACTTATATTATAATAGAATTATAGTAGAGGCTAATAAAAAATGTCAATTTACAGCAATAAAAGAAAAAAAATTTCTAGGTGATATAAATCCAAGTGGAGCAGTGGTACCTAATGAATCAGAGGAGATAAAGTGATGAAATTAGCAATTAAAGTCACTGTGACTTGTTGAACCCTGAATACATTCTTCAGTTGCACTAGGTATGTCTGACTTGCACAACAAATGTCTAGTGTCTATCATGTGTGTTAGCACTGTTCCATAGCACCATGAATAAAATTAGATATCAAAGCTTTTTAGTGTGAGTTTAAGAGGGAGCAGAGGTGAGTATGCAAATTTCTTACAAAAGTAACAATCTGTCTAGCATCTTAATTCTCATTAACAAAATTCTATGATAGAATAAAAACTAGATCTTCCAATTTCTGAGGACAAAAATTTTATATCCAGCTAAAATAGTACTCAAATGGAAGTGAAGAATAAAAACATTTCAGGAATGAAGAGATTTCAAATATTCAGAAACACTATTTCTGCTGCACACTTTGTTACAAATTATTTAAAGATTTATTTTGTCCAAATAATTGAAGAACAGGTATAGTATCAAGAAAAGCGTAGATATAACCAATGACCACAATGTTGGAAAATTCCAGGATCTAAGATCAGCAAACCTATAAAATAATTATACCAAATTACAGCAAGATGACAGATGTTTCAGGAGGAAGTTGGAGGAAACTAATTGGGGCAAAAATATATTCACACATTCACAAGTATGGTAGTGTCTATGAAGAAAATGAAAATACTGCAACAGCAATTGGTTGAAAGTCAAGAAGAGAACCCATAAGAACTGGACTCTGGATTATCATTCAATGTATGGGAAAAAAATATATATGGTTATATAACAAAATGTAAACTATCCACTTTGAGAATATGAAACTAACCCTGCAAACAAAAGATGTGAGATATTAAAAGTAGAGAGGAAAGAGAGGGAAGGATAGAAATATTTCATAATCATTTTTTACAAATAGGAAATAAAGTGATATTATGACTGATTAAAAAATGAATATATAATACCATTTTGTTTGAAGGCTGAGGTGACCAATAGAAGCTCTGAGGATAGGGACATAAATATATCAAAGGTCAGTATGCTTTACACAATCTACCTATTCAAATGTTAATCTCATCTAAAACCACTCACAGAATCATTGAGAATGTTTGAGAATTGTTCTCAAACATTGAGAATGTTTGGACACTCCATAAGCCAGCTAAGTTGACCCATAAAATTAATTATCACAGTCCTATCTGATGAAATAGAAACTAAATATTTGTTGACACCTTTGCAAGCCTCGAATAAGAAAAATATAATCAATACCCTCAAAAGAGATAGAAACATTAAAAAAAAAAATCAATCTCTCTACCTACCTATAATTATGTTAAGTACTACACTAGAAGAATGTGAAATGGAAACACAGAAAAGGGGAATTTTTGCTGTGAGACATTGAGAAAGTCTTCATTAAATGTGCATTTGATCTGAGCATTATTATACTCAATCATTCAAAATGAACCCCAACATCAGTTAATGAAGTTAAAATGACTTAGTTCAAACTTTAACAATAAAAAAGTCCCTAAAGATTTTTTTAGAATTATGACTTCTTCTTAAAATATTTTAAAGATTGAAAAATATATTTTAAAGTAGTGACAAAGGTGGGAAACAAATAGAAGAAAATAAAAATAACTTGGCATTAACACATTGTGTAGCACAGATTTAAATCTAGTATTATGGACTAAATCAAAAGTTTATCATGAGATTTATGTATGTGAATAATACTTTCTCAATTGATAATGACTTACCTGATGAAAATATCTCTGAGATAATCAATCTTTCTGCAGCTATCTATCACTAATTTGGCTGATGATTTTGGAACGATCTTGAGTCATTTTTCTTTCACCACAAAACTAGCACATAGCAAAAAACTAGAAAACATCAAAGGCATACTAAAATATGTGTTTATATCTCATAAATCTCAGTATCAGTTGGAAGTTGGCTGATCTCAACCAGACTTATTCTAGGTCAGTGGGTAAACCCATTCACTCTAGTCTAGGATATCTCTAGTTCATGGTCTCATATCCTTCTGAAACCAGCAGATAACCTGAGAGTGTCATTCTCACTGTCATGGTACAAGAACATGAGAGATAAAGCCCAAACACATAAACCCTTTTTAACACTCTCCTTACATCAGGTCTGCTAACATCCTACTGCCCAAAACATCACTGAGCCCAGGGACAAGGAACAATGTACATCCAAAAAAGAGATGTGAAGCAAATATATAAGGTATAGATCAAGCATAGATAGGAGTTAGTGGAGATCCAACTTGGGTCCAATGCTGAAATTTACTATATATCTAAGGAGAGGGTTCCATTTTGAAAAGTCATTGTGAGATAAAGAGATTCACAAACAATTCAAACATGTATTATCCTTATGGAAAAGTACAAAATTTTCTGAACAATTTATGATAGCTTTTGTTATTACTGTCATTGTGGCTGTGATCCTGACAGTTAGTAATGGATACACTTCTTGTATATGGGGAGTAAAAGAAATATGGTGATGCATGAAATATGGTGATGCATTCACATGATGCATGAAAGAAATAAAGAAAATGAGTAAAACCAATAGCTCAAGTAACATTAAGTTGAAATGTAACAAGAAAAGGAAAAATCAAGTAGTACAAATGGAGGTTGGCAAAAATGCAGTTGAATTTTTTGACAAGAAAGTAAATTCCAATGAAGCTATACCAATAGTGCCAGAAATTAGAATTTGGCTAGGACTCATGCCCCATGTTTCCCAGTGTCATGCCCTTCACAACTCCACACTAACCTTGAGAGGAGGGGACCCTAGTAGCACATTATTTTGTTGCTAACTCTTTAGGCTTAAATCTGGAGAGATGAAGGGGTGGGCAGGGATTGATGTCACAGTTGACTAGACAAATCTGACAAAATATATATAACTTTTGTGAGCCACTCTAAGCCACTTCCAGAGCAATTATTTTTACAGAGAATTTCTGATATAAGAAGTGTAGCTTGAATGTCAGAGTGTGGCAGGCACCCAGGGTTGTCACTCCCCCCAAATAGCAGAGCTGTCAACACATCTTGATTTCCTCTATAATTAGAGAGATTTAGTCTATTAACTACTTGAATGCCCAATGGACACATGATATATTCATAAGGCAACACCTGTAGCAAAAAATGAACTTGGAAAAATTACTTTTAAAAATAAAGCAAACCATTTCAGTAGGCACAATTTCTTCCAAAAGCATCTATTAGAGTGCCAAATAACACCAGAACAAACTGCTGATCAATTTAAGTAAACCAAACTTCAGTTCATATGGGGGAAAATAAGGCACCTGATTAAACTAATTACATGTTTTCTGACTCACTATTATAAATGCACACATCCTTTATCCAATCTACAAAATTTTTCTGATAATTAAAAAAAATCTTTGTCACATTTTTCTTATTGCAAAAATAATATACATTTATTTCAAAATATGCCAAAAGTACAAAAATTATAAAAATAATCATTTATATTCATGATTAACATTTCAATATACATGCTTCCAAGATTTTTTTCTCACATGTACATGAGTTATACTCTACATATTGTTCTGTAATCTAAAATTTTTACCATAATCTAAATATCTTTCTGTCATTAATTTTCCAGAAAAATGAGTTTGATGTCTTCATATTATGAATGAATAAAAATGATTTAGCCAATGCTCTGCCTTTGTAGTTAGATGTAACTAATTTCTTTTGAAATAAAAAACATGGCTAACTTTAAATATATATATATATGTGTATATATATATATATATGTAATAATTATAATACCTCTGATAGTTAAAAACCAGTGTAAACTTCATTGACTTTAGTAAGATTATTTCAGTGAAAAATCTTGGTAAATAACTTTATATTAAAAGAATATTGGTTGAAAGATTTTCAGTTTTGAAACCAAAGAATCTTATGCTCTTAATTTTTCCAGATATTTTTCATGAAAAGAGTTTTGGACTTTTGTAAAAAATATGATTGGCAACAACAGAAGAGGAAAGATAATGAAAGTAGTCTCACAAGAAAGATTTAGATTTCTGATGTCCAGAAACAAATTTTTTATATGTTAAAATATATATAATACTTATGTAACAGGGAACTTCAATAAAGTGATTTCATTTAATCTTTAAGTCAACCTAATAAGACAGGTATTATCACATTATCACTACTACTATAGAGATCCAGAAGCCATGGTTGTGTTGTTATACAGTTAAATAAACTCTTTGTTGGCATACAGCTGGTAAAAGAAAACATGAATATTCAAACCATTAAATCTGCATTTCCATAATCATTATTTCCATATTGAAAGGATCTTAAAGCAATTTTACCTCCCTCCCTTCCCAATTTTTCATGACCGAGATTAGAGTTATTAAGGGTTTTTATATGGTTTCTCACAATGTGATCTATGTTAGAGAATATTCCATGTACATTTGAAAAAGATATGTATGCTTCTGTTGTTGGATGGAGGAGTCTATAAATGACAATTAGGTTGGGGTGCCTGATGCCTCAGTCAGTTAAGTGTCCCACTTTTGATTTTGGCTCAAGTCATGATCTCAGAGTCCTGAGATAGAACTCTGTGCTGGGTGTGGAGTCTGGTTAAGATTTTGTCTCTCCTTATCCTTCTGCTGCTCCCCATCCCCACCCAACTTGTGTGAACACTCTCTTAGGGAAAAAAAAAAAAAAAAGACAATTAGGTCAAGTTAGTTAATAGTGTTATTCAAATCTTCAGTCTTACTGAATTTTTTTTAATCTACTTCTTGTATCAACTACTGAGAGATGAATGTTAGTCTCATCACAAGAAAAAAATTGTCCCTAGATGTGGTGATAGTCATTAGCTAAACTTATGGTAATCATTTCATTATATACATTATATGTTATACATAATATATAACATATCTATTAGATATGTATATCTATATATATAATATATAACATATCTACTATCATTATATTGTTCGTTTTAAACTAATACTATGTTATATGTCAATTATATCTCAATAAAACTGGGAAAAAACACAGGTGAAAAAATAATAAATTGATTGGTATCTGAAAATCCAAATGTTGGGTATAAGTTTCACAAAAATCCAAGCAGTAAAAAAATAAAAAATTTAAAAAAAGAGAGAGAGAGAGAGAGATAAATTACATTACTATTAATAAAACAAAACAAAAAAAAAATTGCTTGATATAAAGGAACCCTAACTGTGGAATTTTTTTTGCAGGGGCTAAGAGTATTTACTAGTTGAATATATATAGCTGACTTCTTCAAATAGTGTTTCAATTAAACAGAGTATGTCTATTTTCTCAGGATTTCAATAGAAAGAAAAGAAAAGAATAGAATAGAAGGAAAGAAAGAAAGAGAGAGAGGAAGGAAGGAAGGGGAACGGAAGGGAAGGAAAGGAGGAAAGAGAGAGAAGGAGAGAAGGGGGGATGGACAGAAGGAAGAAAAGAAGAGGGGAGGGAGAGAGAAAAGGAGGGAGGGAGGGAGGAAGAAAGGAAAAGAAAGAAGGAGGGAGGGAAAGGAAGGGAAATGAAAGGAGAAAGAGGGGGGTAGGGAGGGAGGAAGGAAGGAAGGGAGAAAGAAAGAAACTGGTCTAATAGGAGAAATTAGGTATGAGCTATAGTTCCCAATTATGAGCTAATTTGACAAGAATCTGTGGAGCATAACAAGAATCTATAAAATGAACAAGATAGTTCACTTAAGCTTTTATTTGGAAAAGTCTCCAAGATATATTTTTAAGTGAAAAAAGTAAGGTGTCAAACCATCTGTGTAATATACAAAATTTTTGATGTAAATAATATATGCATTCATTAAATGATATGTAAATTATCTTGAAGAATGTTAGAAGGAATTAATAGTATTTTCATCTGGAAAATGTGACTGAGTTGGGAAGACAGGAAAAATTGTCACTTTTTATTTCATACTCTTCTGTATCAATTTTATAGTTTTTAATCATACGTGTTCTGTATGACAGTTATTATCAATAGTAATAATGGAAGAGGAATATTTTGCCTGCATTTAAAAATAAAAGGAAGTTCTCACTAAGATGGACATGCATTCACTAAAAACAAGAAATAACAAACTAATATGTTTTCTTCAGAGAGTAACTAAATGAGTAGATCAGAAATATTTAGTGGACACACTGCATTAGTACTTTAGTAAAGATTTGACAAATTATTGGCTATAATCTTATGAATAAAATACATAAATATAGATTGATATAGAATCATAACTAATCAAATATTTCAAGGCAAGTGATTAATAGATCAGTGTCAACTTAGATGGATATTTCCAGAAACATGATTCAAGATTTTGATGTTCTATATTTTCTATTGATTTATTTCATTAATAAGTTAGCAAATTTGAATTTAAAACTTTATTCTTGAGAGCAGGAACATAACAAAGGTATCTTTCATCACTAACTCTATTTAACATTTTACTAGTGGTCTACTAAATGATTTAAGGCAAACAAAGATATATAAAAAGAAAAGGTGAATTAGAAAGGAAAATCAACAACTGCCATTGTCTACAATTGATATTATTCTGTATGTATCATGGAGAACATCCAAAGTAGTTTACAAACTGGTAGAATTAATAACTGAATTTAGCAATATGGTTAGACTCAAGATCAGTATAAAAATCAACTATATTTTTATATAGCAGCAACTTAGAATGTTGGGTTCAGCTGGGAACATCTGGTTTTGGCTGGGCTGTCTCATATGTTGGCTATTACCTGTGGGTGTGTGAGGTGGCTTTGGCCATTTTGTTTGGACTCTTTCACATCCCTGGAGCCTCGCTTGGGACAACTGGGCTAACTCTACCCTGGTTCTTATGGTTTTTCATCCTCCGTCAGGATGACTGTGACTTGTTCACATAGCAGGGGGCTTCCAAGAGACTGAGTGGAGGGTCACAATGCCTCAAGGCCTGTGTTCAGGTTTGGCAGACTCTTAGTTTTGCCACATTTGGTTGGCAAATCAAATCATAAAGAAAGTCATAAAAGCTTTATAGGCTTTAAAGTCTTTATCATAAAGGAATATAGACTCAATATTTTGATGAGAGGACCTGTAAAGTCACATTGCCAAGACTCTAGATACAGCACAAAATATTTGGCAACAAATAAGAGTTATCAGAGGACATTCTTTGAACAAAAGAATGGCCTCATAAATGGAATTGATCTCTGTTTTGATCAACCAGGTCATTTCTACATGTAACATCATAATAGCACATTTCACAACAGAAGGTAGTTACAAGACATCCTAAAGAACTGAAAATAAGGGCCATCTGAGAGCTTTTACCTTTGTAGATAAGAAATTCATTGTTTCCAGTTTTCTTTACCACAAACCATATCAAATGCACAGCAAGTATGACTATAAATATAGACAAGTTTTAGAAAAGGCAAGAATATAAAGCCCTAAGGAGGGCAATAATTTCAACTAGAAGGCACAGAGAATATTTCTCCCTTCTCATATTAGTGAAACAATAGGTTGTGGGAATGGCTTTCCTAAAAAATTTTTTTAAAAATTGTTGACCTGTCCTATCCATGAGAGAAAAAAAGATAAAAGATCAGAAATAGGCTTTACTTTGTCACTAAGTCAACATGAGATTTTTCAAAGAAGCAAAAATTAGAAAATAGTCAGATGTTTTAAAGGTTGTCAGTCAGAATTTAATGTTGAGGTAAGTTAATGTAAGATGGCCAACAGAAAGAAACAACATTTACCTGTATTTTGGACTTTAGGAGATGTACTATGCAGTACATGGAAGTAGACCCTGAGAGAGGATTCTAGAACAGAAGAGGAAGCCCTTACCATCACAGCAACTAAACACTGAATATACGAAGTTGGGCAAGTTCTTTGCCTTCTTCTTTAAAGTGAGTTCACTTAGCAAACGGATTATTTGTTTTCATTAATTTACATGAATATTCTCAAAGCACTCCTTTGTTAAGAGAACATCAGGTAAAAAATGTATTTTAATCAAAGACAACAAATCCCAAAGCTATGAAAATGGTTAATTTGAGAATGAAGATGTTTTGTAGCTCTTTGTGGCTGAAGATTCAGGTATAAACCTGAACTAAACGTAATAGGGGACTAGCTCTTATGCTTTTCTCACCATCGAATCCTGCCCAGAGAAGGTAAACATTCATGAAATTGTGGCTGACTGGTCATTTGGAGGATAACTCTCACTTGGGAAGAAGAGGGGCGTTGCTCCTAAGGAAAGCATACCAGCATACCGGATAAATGCAACTGCTGTTAACTCTTTAAAAGATGGTGGTTCCTGGTGACTGAAAGTGAATATTATAGGACTCCCTTTTAATGCAAATACTGAGAAGGAAGCTAATATAAGTTCACCAATATACTGAATAAAAGATGGAATATATAGGAAACATATATAAAGTTTTGAGAACTTGAGAAATTAAACTGTTGGCATAGTCTTAGAGAATTCTAATTTAAGATACTAGAGAAGTTCATGTGGAAAAGAACATGATAATAGGCCACAGAGATTGATTGATTGATACAGAAAATAAGATAGTATATAATGTTACCACTTAGTGGGCATGAGTTTCACAAAAACACGTAAGCAAGTTAGTTTCAATGAGAAAAAGAAGTGATTTATCACAATTTCTCTCTGGGACAAATCTGTGTTTCATGAATGAGATGTGTGATTTTTTTATGACATTGTATGGAAATTCTACTAGGAAAATTAAATGTTTTAGTAGAATTTAATGATATCCTAACTGGATGGATATATTGAATAATGAATTTATTTGATGTTGAGAACAAAAATGGATAATAGAGTAGAAAACATCTCTTATGGTTATTTACAGAGTAGATTCTGAGACAGAACATGAGCGAAATTAGAATCACTCAGATTGCTATTAAGGAGGGAATTCTAAGTAGCCTCTACTTGGGGTAAAATGGATTACATACCCAAACTTAAAAAAAAAAAATCATTCTCCTAATAAATAGAGGAGTACAGAATGTACACATTCTGTACATGTGTATCAATCGATGCTAAAATTCTGAAAAAAATAAACTACAAGATATGCTAAAACCTGGGCAAACTGTTAGGGGACCAAAGCCTCCAGCTCTGGGAGAGTGAGCAGTTAGCTTTAGGTTCTACCTAAGTTTCTCAAACACATAAGTACTAATCTGCTCTAGTAGCAATGATGAAAATAATGGATCATAAATGTTAATAAAATTCCCCCAAATTTTATTTGGGGGAAGGCATTAGATGTGCATATTAGATATTATACCAATCAAGGGTTGGACTTTGGAGTTTGGAGAGGATTCTGAATATAGGGTTGAATGGCTTCATTTGTTGTTGTTGTTGTTGTTGTTATTGTTTTGTGTTGTTTTTTTAATGTAGATCTTTCTTTCCAAAGGATCCCCAGTTCAATCCATTAGAAACATTTTAAAAGTCATGCCTATTTGCCATTCTGTATTTCTACCTCTATGAATTCTGTTTACTTCCTAAAATTTTAAAGCTTTTAATTTATAAAACCATGAGTTTACTTTAAATAAGTTCCCTTTTCTCTTCTTGCCAATTTTTGCAAACACTAATTAGCTGCTGTAATAAATTCAGTTAATGGTTTGGTCTGCCGAATAATACAGGTAGATCATAATTTTCCTTAAATTTTAGCAAGTAAATTAGAGAACAAAAGCAGCCAATACCACCCCCAGAGCAATTTTAGGGGCATTTGCTGTATCTAAGTATTTATGAAAAAATGCTTTCCATTTACTCAGCTATTTTTCTCCTTTATTTTATTTGCAGATATAATTAGGTATCAGGAATTAATCCAATAAACTCTGTTAATATTCTTCAAAGTATACTCTTTATGGAGTATCTAGCATGTGGACCCTGGGACCTTGTTGAGACTGAGTTTTAGTACCAAGATCTTCAATGAGCTACTTTTCTAATAACAAAGATCTTTGTTATTAGCATAAATTGGTTGCTATCTGCTCATCTGGTATTATAAAATGTCAAATAACCTCAGTTAAAATCCCTGAATATCATCTGCGTCTTCTCAGACAGTGGTGAATTTTTTGCTGAAATTCCTAAGATCAAAGGTATCTACATATGTGTGTGCATTATGGTACTACCTCAACCAGGCAAGAGAGTTCTCTTGAAGATATTTGCATGATTTTAGTGCTCTGAGGTGCTAGTAGTAAGTTTGGCTTTAAACCATAGATGGCAAGTGAAAGGAAGATTGTACAAATTGAAGATTATACAAATGAAGATTGTGCAAATTGAAAAGATTTTCTTTTCAATTTTCTCCATATGAGATTTTCTCCATATGAGGAGTAGTCAGTACATTCAGAGGTGATTATACTTGATGAACAAGGCAATGAAGCAACTTCAAGTTAAGCTTATACATTTATATCATTTTTATAAGGTGAAGGAATTGAATTTAAAGCTATTGATTAATAAATAAATGTTAAGAGGATCAGTATGACAGTTAATAAATTTAAATAAATGTTATACCATAATAATAAAGAATAAATATTATTTTCAACTATCTATAAATGTCACAGTTTATGTTTTATAGTCATGGGAGCAAGTCCTTATAGTCACGGGAGCAGGGTCCTAGAAATGGGGCAGGGAGGAGCTCCAAACAAACAAAAAAATACCAGTGGTTCGTTTCTGTTTAAAAACCAGCTCTCCAAAATAAAACATAACCAAGCCAAAACAAAAACAAAAACAAAAACAAAAAACAAGCAAATAAAAAAAAAATACTTGTAGTGTTCACTAATATCCATGGTGTACATATTCCCTTCATGGCCAATATCAATAGAACATGACTATAACAATTTGGGAAGAGATATGCACAACTTGGGTTATATAAAAGTGCCATCAAACCACCACTGGAAGACTTGGTTAGCAGAGAACCCAAATGTGTCTTGTATGGTCCATAAGCTATACAATGACTGGGTCACTGGCTATCCTGACAACTGGAAACTGGTTCTCACATGTATGTACACAATAACTAGTTGTTAAATAAATAAACTCCAAATGAGTTACAACTATTTCTGTGCTAGTTAAAGCACATTTAGTGTACTTTATTCACTTCTGGATTTTTAGACTTCTTCTTTTAAATGTAGTTATTCTTATTTAAGACAGTTTCCCATTTTGAATGCATTTACATTTTTTTCTTCCCACATTTACAGCCTGTTTCTTTTTTTTTTTAATATTTTATTTACTTATTTGAGAGAGAGAGAATGAGAGAGAGAATGAGAGAGAGCATGAGAGGCAGACTCTCTCCTGAGCAGGGAACCTGATGTGGGACTCGATTTGGGGTCTCCAGCACTCATGACCTGAGCCAAAGACAGTTGCTTAAACAACTGAGCCACCCGGGCCCCCTGGATTTTTAGACTTTAATAGAGATATAGACACAATGGAAAATATATCAAACGATACTGATAAAGATATTGATGCATGCTAGTAGTATATTATAACAGGAATATCTGAAGAAAATGAGAAGATACTGCTTATAGAAATAGAAATGTAGAAGTTGCAATATTATCACTTTCAAATATTTGAAGTGCCACAGCACCTGAGTGGCTCAGTTGATGAAGCCTCTAGCTCTTGCTTTTAGCTCAAAAGTCGTGATCTACAGGGGTCATGAGAGCGAGCTAGTGTCAAGCCCAGCATGGAGCCAAGTGTCAGACTCCATGCTCAGCATGAAGTCTGCTTCAGACTATTTCTCCATCTCCTCCTCCCCTTACCTCCCCCCTTATGCCCTCTCATGCATGTACTCTCTCTTTCAAATAAATAAATAAAAACTTTTTAAAAATATACTTGAAGTGTCATTTTTAAAAAGTTTTTATTTATTTATTTGAGAGAGAGGGAGAGTATGAATGGGGTAAGGCACAGATGGAGAAGCAGACTCTCTGCTGAGCAGAGCCCAATGTGGGGCCCAATCCCAGGACTCTTTGATTATGACTTGAGCTGAAGGCAGATGCTTAACCTACTGAGACACCCAGCGGTCCTTGAAGTGCCATTTTAAAGAGAAATTTTATTTTCCCATATATTGCTTTAAGAAGTAGAAACAAAAGAATTATAAGTAGATTGGCTTATTAGAAGACCTTTTTCTATAATTTGAACCCTTCAAAGACATAATAAAACTCTTTAACAATTAGGCAATCCATTAGCATTTCGAGGAAAGGAAGGAACTTTGTTGAAAATCTTATTCTGGAAATTCAAATGCCCAGTAGAAGGTTAGAATAAATGATCCCGAAGTCTTCTGAAGTCTTTAGATTTTATAATTATGTGTAAATAAATTCTCTTCACAGAAGATGTAGACATTGCCTTTGATTCTAAAAGAATAGCTGTACGTTATTATATATTCTCCCCATAGGTAAAACTGTTCCACTCACACAGATAGATGGCAAATTGTCTATTAGTGACTCAAATGGAGACTTCATTTTGGTTCCTGAGAAACCATGTTCCAACTCAAAAGGACTGCATTTAGAGAAAATGAATACTTTATTCACAGAACATGAAAATAAATCATGTCTCCTTTTAGTACTATTATATGAAATTATTCTTTTTGTACCTCAAAATAAAAATATTCTCTGACCATATAATAGAATCTATCTGTATATGAAATATGAAATATTTTTCTAAACCACTTCAAATATTTTTGTAAAGAACAAGCATCTCTGAGATCAAAACCTCTATAAGGTGTGGATCTAATTCACTTTAAAAGTATGCTTCCTGATTGGGAATATATGTCGTTCCCTAGTTTATATATTCTAGCATTCTTTTTTACTCTGCCTTGAAAAATGCTGTATTGGACAATTTTGCCTTCTGAAATAAAATACAGTAATTGTCCTGGTGTTCATAATTTTACACATGTATTTTCAGGTAAAAATATGGTGATTAAAGCTCTTCTTTGATAAGAACAAATTTTCTGAACAAGACATTTAATACCTTAAGCTGTCAGTATTGTCACCTAGAAAATGAAGGTATTAAACTAGAATAATCTAAGAATATCACCTCTATTTCTATAATCTATATTCTCCAAGAAATTATTTCAGTAGTTTATCAACGTACTTTAAGCTGTTACTATGTAACAAGCCATAAACTAGGCACTGGTGACACAGAGGAATAAAACCTGAGGCACAGGACCTCATTAATATGCACCATCATCTAAAGTGTTGTTAAAATTTATACTCACTGTGCCCAAGTTACACTGTAGGTACAAGGGCAGAGTGATTTACTCCATCAAGAGGATGGCAGAGAGGAAATATTTTACAAAGGAGATAATGTTTGAGTAGTTTAAGAAAGAGAAGTAAAATTCACAAAAGGCTTATGTATCTGACCATTTGTTGCTTTAAAAAAATAACAGTATGCTTAATAAAAGTCACAGTTATCGTACTAATAATTCATATGGTTAGACTTTCCATGTTTAAATTATTTACAATATCCTTAAATGTTATTTACTTTCAAAAGGATAAATAAATATTTGAAATACTTAGAGAGCATACACCAATTTGTACAAATATTCTCATGGTAGTTCTTCCAAATCTAGAAATTCATTAAATTGTTGAACCAATTTCTTCAGCTCCCATTAAGAATAATTCTTGCAAGGCTGTCAGGTAACCTAAGAAAAAAAGAAGTTTTACAAGTTTTCCAAAATCAAGGTCTTTTGCTGTGAACATAGAAATCTGAATGTGACTGAAATATATGAAGATTCAAAAAAATAAGTTTTCAGAACTTGAAGCCAAAGCCACTTGCCTCTCATTGTACTTTGCCTTTCAGCTTGAGCAAACCTTGTGGACCAGACCCTCCTACAAACATAATCCTTGCCCTTGCATGTTCAGTCCCATTAACCTTGTGGACCAGACCCTCCTACAAACATACTCCCTGCCCTTGCATGCTCAGTCCCATTCCCCCTCATCACCAGTTCCTCCATCGCATCATCTGGAGTCATCGGGATTCGCCTTGCCAAGAAGACCACTATATGTTTGCATCTCAGATTTCTGTTCTAAGACATCTGTTCTAACATATACCACTGCCTCCTTGGGCCATCTTCTCCATTCTCTTGACTTCAGCAACAGGTGTATGAACAAAATCAGAATCCAGCCCAGACCCTCTTTTCTATATGTTCATTTGAATCGCTCTCATAGCCCAAAATTTCACTTGCCATAGTATTCTCCAATAAACTGCTTGTCGTTATCTATTTCTTATGTCAGAAAATAATGTACACATGTAAGATATGCCTGGGTATCTGGACATTTTTCTTATTCTTTTTCAAATCCTCACCTCCCGTATATTCAATCCCTCTCCAAAATATCTTATTTTTTTTTATTGCAATGTCAGGCATTATTTATTGATGTTGAAATACATATGCATATGAAATACACATGAAATGCATACAAATACATATGCATTTGTCTTTTGAACAATGCAAAAGAAATGCAATTAAGAACAAGGTTACTAACACAAAATGTTACTTCAACGTGAAGTGGTTTGTTGATTTAGTAGCATCAAAAGGAACCAAGGAAGTTGTAGTAACTGAAATTCCATCCATCACCACATTCTACATATACTATCTCACTGAATTTTCACGCGAAGTTGTTTTATACCTCTAAATTAGTTTTCCTTCCCAAGGTCTCATACCATCTCTCATTCTATTTGATAATATCAAGCTATTCATTATTCTTATGCCAGATGGCCCTGTTCCATTGCTAGATTTCAGGAATCCTTAGACCTCTGCATTAAACATCCTCACCCCTGGCTTGGAACTTTCCCATTTGTATGGTTGGTTCCCTCAGATTCGTGTCTCCACTTACAGGACACCTCAGACTTCCTGTGGACAATCCAAACAGGACCTGTTACCCTGTTTTAACTGAGATTCATTTTCTTAGAATTATACTTAGCAAGTATGTTCAGCTCACTGTGGAATCCCTAGTACCTATGGTTTTCTGAGGCATAGCGCATCAAAATGTCATTTCTTTTTTTTTTTAAAGATTTATTTACTTCTTTGGCAGAGAGAGAAAGATCACAAGTAGGCAAAGAGGCAGGCAGAGAGAGAGGGAGAAGCAAGCTCCCCACTGAGCAGAAAGCCCCATGCGGGGCTCCATCCCAGGACCGAGACCATGACCTGAGCCTAAGGCAGAGGCTTAACCTACACAGGTGCCCCTCAAAATGTATTTCTATGTGCTTTATTTCTTATATGATGAAGTCAAGAATACTTTATATTTTAGTATGACTGCAAGAATCATTTCCAGGAACCCAAACATTTTGTTTATTGTTAATATTTGGGCAATTTCGCGATGTGTGTGGCCGCTAACCTACATTGATTGTCTCTCTCACGAATCTCTCCTAAACTGTGTCATAGGTTTTCTGGTTCCAAAATCAAATTCTTTTTACTAAGGTAAGGAAACAAACATTTTAGGAAAAAGACAATAGTATTCATTATGACAAGTTGGCAAAAATATTGGTGTTTTGACCATCACATTTAAATATGGGCTTGGTAACAATTAACTCATATGGCTATTTAGGGAAAATGATCATACTTGGGGCTCACTCATCTAGTTTGACATGATATTACTATTTATAATGAATCCATTCTGTGCAATGTTTGGCTAATTTTAGCCCAAATTGTCTCATCAACAACCTTTCCTAATGACCCTAGTTAATCAAAAACTTGTTTTAATTGTTCTGTTACGCCATGTTCTCTTTATTTTCAGCATACCAATCCACATTTTTTAGCTTCAGTTTCAAAATTACAATTACAACTTTCAAAATTACAATTACATTAGGACTAAATATTTCATGATTTGACTGGTAACCCGACTTTCAAAATTACAGTTACATTAGGACTAAATATTTCATGATTCGACTGGTAATCCGACTTATCATTTTGATATCTGACATTCCCCCCCCAGTAATTCCTGTCTCTCTACTTTGTTTTTACTTCCAGTAATCCAGTCATGCCTAGTACCCTGCACAAAGCCAAGATATCCAATACCTATCTGTATTCTTGTGATCAATTTCCATAAAAAAACCTTATTGCAGAGTTTCCTGCAAGTGCCAATATAAACTTTCACTCAGTTTTAATTATGATTACACATTTTAAATTTAGACAGGTGAGCAATAGTCAAACACACATATTCAGAGTAATTTGATTATAAGACTAACCAAAAAATAAAGAATTCTCTTTTTCTTTTTCTTTTTTCTTTCTTTCTTTTTTTTTTTTTTTTAAAGATTTACTTATTTATTTGAGAGAGAGAGAGATCGCAAGCAGTGGGGAGGAGCAGAGAAAGAGGACAAAGCTGCCTCCCCACTAACCAGGGAACACGTGCCGGTCTCTATCCCAGGACCCTGAGATCATGATCTGAGCAGAAGGCAGACACTTAATGGACTGAGCTACCTAAGCACCCCCAAGAATTCTCCATTTTTTAAAAAAAACTTAGTTTTATCTGTATTCTTTTATTTAAAACCATGATATATCTGGGAAGTAATCTACTTGGGAACAGGCTATCACCCTTTAGGGCAGAGTGTGTTATGATGATTCAATAAAAAATGGACTGGATCTCAAGGTCATTAACCTAGATTTGATGTTGGTTCATAATTTTAATACAGAATTAGAAATCAATATATTCCGCCTTGATGAAACAAACTTGTGTGTTTTCTTTCCAAGTCTGTGAAATGGAGGGCTGTTTCTAACTACCTTTTTTTCATCAAGAGACAAGTAAATCTCCCAGTACTAGACAAATATAGTTACACCTTAGGAATGTCAGCAAACTGACTTCTTTCAATGGGCAGCTATCGACCCATCATTCAAAATGAAGCTGCTAGTGGGCAACATCTATAGTTCTACCAGTATTCGTCAGCCCCCCATGATGCTGGTAAGATTGTCAGGTTTTGACCAAGTAATTTTCCAGCAAGTATTCTCCCAAAAGTTTTGGGCTTTTCCTTTGTAGCTTAGCATCTCCACATATCAGTTCTAACATACCACTGAGAGACTGTGCCATTGTTTCTACAACACAAGGAAAAACTCCCAAGCCCCATGTAAAAGCTAATATCTTTATTCATGTCTATCGGCTCTCTTCATCTCTACAGACATCCCACAAGTCCAAATCACAGTGCTCTCTTAATGCCATAAATACCGTGGGAATATATCATGAACAGATCGATGATAGTCTCTTAATGAAATAGCTAGCTACATGCACTCCCACCTCCTCATTTTACCTCCCTATTTTTGATATTGTGATTTTATTTTGTATATATCTGGCCATGTCAACCACTAACTAAAATCCTATAGATTATTTTCTATTGCCTTCAAAATAAAGACCAAAGTCTTTCTTTGGATTTTAAAATTCTGTCTTATTCAAGTAATAACTCCCTCTCTTTAGCTTAATTGATGTCACTCTTATGAAAGCTCTTCATACCAGTCATCAAGAATTTCTTTCAAATCTTATAGTATACCATTTCCTCACCCTTAAAGCTATAATGCATATGTTCTACCTACAAGCAATGTACTTTCTTGACATCTACTTTACTTCTACTTACTAACAAACTAGTACTTCTGCTTCTGGTCTCAGATTTCCCTCACCATCTCTCTCCCCAGACTATTATTTCTTTTGATTTTAGTATTATTCACTTTTACTTTGAGCATTTAGTTTATTTGTGCCTTTTTTTTTTTAATGGAAGTCTTTCTTCTAAGGCCTGCCTTAACTTAAAATGTCCTATAAAATTTATAAT
Source organism: Mustela erminea (assembly GCF_009829155.1). NCBI lineage: Eukaryota > Metazoa > Chordata > Mammalia > Carnivora > Mustelidae > Mustela > Mustela erminea. The sequence goes on from NC_045614.1 coordinate 177,294,673, forward strand.
GTTTTAGTTAAAGTAGCATAGATAGATAAGCAACTAGTTTTATATTTATATATACACATGTATATGAAATTTAGCTTGTTAGTCATTTCCATTAAAAATATTCAGAATTATTCTCTTAGGGCATGTAAACAAATATTTAGATCTGTTCGATATGCTGGGATAGAGGGCTGAGGAGAGCTGGGGGTGTAGGAAGGAAAAAAAAGGAATAAGGGAGGAAGGGAAGAAAGGAGAGGGAGTTGCTTTGCATTTTTTAATTTTCAGGAAAATAAGAGCAGTAAAAATAAATTTTATATGCCAAAGAACTGCTGTGTTCATTCTGAAGTGTAAGAGCAGTTTAAATCAGGCTCACAGCAATGATGGTTAAACATAGTTGCCTACAACTGCCTCCTAGCAGAAATTCACATACAAGATGACATATCATTTTCTCTTAGAAAATTGTCTTCAACTCAACAAAAGCTGGCCAGTTTAATGTATAATATTCAATATAAAATGCACATCTCCTCAGAGAATAATGGAGTGAATAAAGCAGAAATAGCAGATGACTCAAACCAAGAAACACTTTTCACTTGAAATACTAAAAAATGGAGGTAAAGTATTTTTATTTGCTAAAATTAGTCAGAAGTTATTAAGTCTCAAATTCCCTTTGAAAAGAGAAAACCTGGATAATCATTCCCAGGAAAATATGCCTGTGGACTTGATACCTGTATTAACTATTTGAGATCAAATATATGATGTATTCACTAATGCTTCTTAGAACTTTTTTGGTCTTAAGTAATTAACATACCTTCTAGAAATCCTAGGTCTCCTCTTAGAGATTAGATTAAGTTTAGCTAAACATTTGCAAAAATACTAAGAATGTAACCTCTAACTTCTAGAAATTTTAACTTTGAATACAGCCATTTGTATAAAATCTCACATTTTTTTCTTATTTTTTTTTTTCCTTTTAGGCAGCTATGGACTAACTGAAAACCAGAAGAGAGGGGAAAGGGAAGATGGAAGGTAAGGCAGTTTATAATGACTGAATATTATTATTGAACTACCACATTACACTATACTTATTTCAGCATGAGAATTTGCATGGCAATGAACTATACGATTGAATGCATAGTAGGATTGCCTCATATTTGAGACAAAGCAGTAGGGAGATAGAAGTGAGAACAGATGACACAAGCTCTCTATAACTATATCCTAAACTTGAAAATGTAAGAATTTTACATTACATTTTTACAGGGAAAAAAATTATCTTGGAACTCTTGGGTTAAATAATGTTGAATTAGAGTGTTATTGTCAAACAAATAGTCTCACTATAATGTCTTCATAACCATCAGTCTTTACAGTGAAATAGAAAGCTAATACCAATTTTAAAACTAAAAAAATATATATGTGTGTTTTTTTTTTAAGATTTTATTTATTTGACAGAGAGAAATCACAAGTAGACGGAGAGGCAGGCAGAGAGAGAGAGGGAAGCAGGCTCCCTGCTGAGTAGAGAACCCGATGCGGGACTCGATCCCAGGACCCTGAGATCATGACCTGAGCTGAAGGCAGTGGCTTAACCCACTGAGCCACCCAGGCGCCCCAAAAATATATATGTTTTAAAACAAAATCAGATTAATGGCTCCAATATAACATAATGAAATAGACAATGATGTCTTGGTAAAGTTATTTTGTATCTCACAACATGAATATGATATAGACAGCCACTATGGTGTGTATATTTATCTATATTTATCTATATACAGTCAGCTCTGCTATATTAATGGTTTTAAAAATGCAGATGTGTTTCAAGATGAATACCATATTAGGGAACAATGAAAACATAACACACTTTTTTGTTTGCTTATGAGATACCGCCATGAGATGGGAAACACTACATGAATGCAGAAACTGAAACTGGGTAAATTCAGTAGGAATAAACTAAAAACATGCTTCTCAAATACCTTCCAGCCACTTCACTCCACCTCATTTGCTTTGAGCCACACCAGTTCACCTTACGTTACAACTTTCCATCTGATTTCAGATAATCCTCCTTCTACCACTTCACAATAACTCCATGCTGAAATCTTTTGGTGCTTATTCCCACAAGCAAATTTCAGGTCTTCTCCAAGGTAAAGTAAAATATTTATTATGAAATGTATTTCTTATACATTTTTGTGCATTTCTAATTATTTCTCAATCATTTTTATGAGGTGCCTGTATTTTGGGAGGTCATTGACAAAGTTGTTGAGTATTATGTCCCTAGTCCCAATTTTCCATAAGTCTTTTGTTTTCTATTGTGTGATTTTGCAAAAACCAATAACTCTTAGGAACACATATGTTGCATTACAGAACTGACTGTATCAAGGACCTGAGATGACATAAGGCTCCTATCACATTTCTATATTCCAAGGCTCCACAGAAGTTTTACAGATTTAGGGCACTGCAACTTACGGTCTGCATGAGGAATAAAGGCATGATTTATATATTTAGTCCACTTTGATCTTTCTTCCTTTGCCCAATAAAATTAAAGTATTATATTTGGCTCCAAAAAAACTCACAAATACAATCATGACCTAATGGCAGTCCTTGAATGAAAAATAGTTATGTTAGTGATTAAAATAATTTGATTACATTCTAGTGATTAATTTTTGGATTCTCTTTCAAATTTAAATGTAACAGTCTAAAACTGACCAAATTCTCAAGTTTCACATGCCATTGTCTTCCAGATACTGAGGTGGTCTGGATTTTGGATATTCTTTGGAAAAACTCTACTGAATTTTCAAAGCATACCATAACAAAAGAAACAACAAGCCATCTCTAAGACTAACTGCATTTTCTGATCAGCCATATCCAGAGAAGTGTAGATGACCATTACTGTCTTAGTTAGCTCAGGCCACTGTAACAAAACACTGTATGCTTGGTCCCCTAAACAACAGAAATTTATTTCTCACAGTTCTGGAGGCTGGGAAGACTTCACATCAAGGCACTGGCTGTTTCTGTTCTCGGTAAGAAGTCTCTTCCTGGTTTACAGACTGCAGCTATGTTATTTATCTTCACATGATGGAGAAAAGAAAACTCTGGTGTCCCTCCTTTTTACAAACGCATTCATCCCATCATGGGAACTCCATTCCCCTGACTTCATCTAAACCTAATTACCTCTCACTTCCTAATTACATCTCACTTTCTCACACCATCACATTGAAGGTTAGGGCTTCAACATGACGAATTAAGGATGGGACAGGCAGAGCTTTCCGTCTATGACACTACCTTTCCCGGGTGTTTTCCTCATTGACCCCTCAATTAAGAACATCACTGATTTCCTCAGTCTTGGATAGATTCCTATGGTGTCTGACTCATAAATGTCCTTTGCTTTAGCTGTGATCAATATATCTTTTTATTTCTTTATTTAAATGCCCTCCACCCCTCTGTTTCTGAATCTGATAAGCTACCTATGCTTCCTGCTATTGATAGTAGGTCATGGTGCATATACTCCAACTCCTGATTGGTTCAAATGAATAGGATTTAAAAATTCCCAATGTTTAAAACTCTCACGCTCCCCCAGAGCTTTCAGGAAAAAACTGCTGTTTCAGTTTGAGTTAATTACTCAAATTTTGTTTATTTCAACTTGTTGAGAGGTACGTAGTGCTTATGAGAATAGTTTGCTTTATCAGAAGAATTCTTAGAGAGGAAGGAATGATTAAGTCAGAAAGGAATTTTTTTTTTTTAATTTTTACATTGGTAATTAGAACTGAACTGGAAGAGAGCCTAAAGCAAAAGTATGTCATAAGAGTCAAAAAATAAGATTACCAAAGTTACAATTTAGTTAGAAATATGAGATGGAAAACAAAGGACGTCTGGTGGTGTTTAAAACTCATAGCATTGGGTGCCTGGGTGGCTCGGTCGGTTGAGCGTCTGCCTTCGGTTCAGGTCAGGATCCTGGGGTCCTGGGATCAAGTCCTACATCGGGTTCCCTGCTTGTTGGGGAGTCTGCTTCTCCCTCTACCCCTTCTCCTACTCATTCTCTCAATCTCTCTCTCTCTTTTTCTCTCAAGTAAGTAAATAAAATCTTTAAACAAAAATTTTTTAAAAATCATAGCACTAGACAACTGACAGAATGGGAGAAGATATTTGCAAACGACATATCAGATAAAGGGCTAGTGTCCAAAATCTATAAAGAACTTAGCAAACTCAACACCTAAAGAACAAATAATCCAATCAAGAAATGGGCAGAGGACATGAACAGACATTTCTGCAAAGAAGACATCCAGATGGCCAACAGACACATGAAAAAGTGCTTCATATCACTCGGCATCAGGGAAATACAAATCAAAACCACAATGAGATATCACCTCACACCAGTCAGAAGGGCTAAAATTAACAAGTCAGGAAATGACAGATGCTGGCGAGGATGCAGAGAAAGGGGAACCCTCCTACACTGTTGGTGGGAATGCAAGCTGGTGCAACCACTCTGGAAAACAGCATGGAGGTTCCTCAAAATGTTGAAAATAGAACAACCTTATGACCCAGCAATTGCACTACTGGGTATTTACCCCAAAGATACAAACGTAGTGATCCGAAGGGGCACGTGCACCCGAATATTTATAGCAGCAATGTCCACAATAGCCAAACTATGGAAAGAACCTAGATGTCCATCAACAGATGAATGGATAAAGAAGAGGTGGTATATATTCACAATGGAATACTATGCAGCCATCAAAAGAAATGAAATCTTGCCATTTGCGACGACGTGGATGGAACTAGAGGGTATCATGCTTAGCAAAATAAGTCAAGCGGAGAAAGACAACTATCATATGATCTCCCTGATATGAGGAAGTGGAGATGCAACATGGGGGGTTCAGGGGGTAGGAGAAGAATCAATGAAACAAGATGGGATTGGGAGGGAGACAAACCATAAGTGAATCTTAATCTCACAAAACAAACTGAGGGTTGCTGGGGGGAGGGGGGTTGGGAGAAGGGGGGTGGGGTTATGAACATTTGGGAGGGTATGTGCTATGGTGAGTGCTGTGAAGTGTGTAAACCTGGCGATTCATAGACCTGTACCCCTGGGGATAAAAATATATGTTTATAAAAAATAAAAAATCTAAAAAAACATAAAAATTAAAAAAAAATAAGTTACTTTTTTCTAAAAAAAAAAAAAAATCATAGCACTATGGGTGTTTTGGAGTGGTAATGTATGGAGATGTTTCCAATAATACTACCAATCTAGATCCTACAAGAAATTGTAAACAGAGAAGAACCAAAGGAAAAAAGTCCTAGTAGTCTTTATTGAAAGAAAATTTAACTTACTTACAATGAAACAATGTGATGTTAGAATAATCATAAGAGAAAACTGAAAGTTTGCATTTATAATTTCTGAAATTGTGCTACATTAAATAAATTGCTTATCTAATATTTGTGACAATCCAACAATGTAAAAAGCAATTTTAAAGGAAAATATTAATTAGTACTGGTTGGTACCTGAACATAGCATCATAGGTTTGCTGCTATAGAAAATTCTTGCAAAGATAATTAAGTAGGACCAAACATGGGGATCATTTAATTTACCATCCATCAGCTTATGGCAGGAAGTTTCCTGTTAGAAATGCCTGTGAAGTAGGTCAACCATAGTTTATTTTTATTAGGCATCAAAGTTCATGTCTTTTCAGAAAGCCAAATATAGGGCAGAGACAAAAAATCTAAAGATAAAAGTATTAACCACGTTTCACCAATCAGAAAACTTATATATCTGCATTTTGAAAGAACATTAGGGTACTCCTAGTAGACCAAATCATGAACAGTCTGGAAAATGATACAAACAATAAAAACCAGAAAATCTAACATGGGTTTTTCAAAGCAACAGATAAAGGAAGAAGGTTAAATTGTGAGACACACTTTTTATTTCAGCTAAAAGATATATGTATACGTGTACAAAATCGAATGTCTTGCTTTATCTTCACAGCAATAACCATAACAAAATCTGACCTTCACCTGTGTCCATATTCACTTTCCCTAGTCTCCCTTTTATATAGTTTTTTCTTACTTCCCACTTTAAGCAGCAATGACTTAAATATCTGTTCTAAAAAATAGCCTTTTTTTAATGTTAATTTTTAAAAATGCTTTTAGTCTAAGACTGATCTTTTCAACCCCATAAAGTAAGTTTTATACTCTGTCCCATCTTTTGAGATTATCACAGTTTAGTACCTAAGGAATTTAGTATTTGTCACTTAACAGTGCAGAGTATGGCACTGAACACAAGATGACTATAAAGGAAAAGGTGAATTTAGGTTGAGGTGAGAAGAAACTCCACAAACAAGAAGGCTACAGAAAAGAAGGAACACAGGGGTACCTGTGTGGCTCAGTCAGTTAAGCTTCTGACTTTGGCTCAGGTCCTCATCTGTCTTTGGCTCAGGTGGTGATATTGGGTCCTGGGATGCCCACAGCAGGCTCCCCGCTCAACAGGGAGGGTGCTTGTCCCTCCCCCACACCCTCAAATAAAGAAATAAAATCTTTAAAAAAAAGAAAAAAGAAAAAAGAAGAGAAGGAACACAATTACTGATGTTGATTGACACCCTCAGGATGTCGCAGCATTGAAGATTTGTCCTATGCTTCAGGGATCATTGAATGTTAAGCGGTTTGGGAGTCAAGTAGGAACAATAGCAAGGCCTTAGTCAAAATGCCCAGCTTGCATGGGGTCTGGCAGCAGCTTTCCACAGGGTCTCTTCCAATATAGGGTTACTGCCAAATCCTTCTGAATCCACTTCTCAAGCATTTAGCTTTCCTTGGCAGCAGAGCACGGATTCGAGTAAAACCTGCCTACGCTTCTTGTTCAGAATGAGTGCCAAGGTGAATTCAATTTTTAGGGAAGCAAAAATTCTCTCTCTCTCTCTCTCTCACTCCCCTGCCATCTCTCTTTCTCTTCTTTGTTTGGGATAGTGTAGTAACCTGTTAGGTGATTAGCAATATTTACATGTAGTTGGAGAGGAAATTCCTAAAATAACACAGTGCAAAAGAGAAATGGGACATTTCATGGGCAAAGATGAGATTCAGTTTTTGAGGGTAATGTACAAGTCACAAAAGAAAACAGGGTCTTACAGTTAAATGGGATATTAGACATTATTTGGTTTTATTTTTAACTTTTGCAAATGAACCTTAGCCTCAGGAAGGTTACTGTGCCTTGTCTAATGTACAGAGGCACCAAAAGTTTGTTTTTATTTCTGATAATTCTTAATATGTGACTCAATAAAAGGGAGTCATATGTTCAAAATAGAGTTTAATCTGACCTATGTAGTAATTCATACTATGGTGGTACCTGGGTTGCTTAGTTGTTAAACATCTGCCTTTGGCTCAGGTGATGATCCCAGGGTCCTGGGGTCAAGCCCCACATCTGGCTCCCTGCTAAGCTAGAAGGCTATTTCTCCCTCTCCCACTCCCCCTGCTTCTGCTCCCTCTCTCACTGTTTCTCTCTCTGTCAAATAAGTAAATAAAATATAAAAAAAAATAATTCATACTATGAAAGAGCTTTTACAAAATACATTTTTTGTCCTTATGAAAAAGTGTGTCCATAATAAAAATAGAAGTTTTTCTTCTTAAATTTTATTAATTTGTTGGAAAACAACAACAACAACAAATCATTCCATAGCTTGTGGGAGCATGTAGAATTAATTACTGAAGAAATATTTAAAGAGGAAAATTTCAAGGCTATTTGAAATAGAAGTTAAAAGCATTCTCTGAGTAAGAAATTAATAGTAAGAATCTTTATGAGTTTATTTTCCAACACAATCTTTTCAAATTCAACATAGATTATATAGAAGATGGATACTTAAAATATTGAAAAGTAGAGATATCTTTCAGAAAAGGCAAATTGCTAACTTACATGTGAAGCCAGAAGAATACAGTAGAGTTTTTATATTGATTTCTGTATTTCTCATGGAATTTCTTGTGGAAACAGTATATCAGAAACTAAATCATGGTAAGGTATTTTATTATAGTATATTGTACTATAACCAGCATTTTCTCATTCAGATGTCATGTTTTTATTGGTTGCCAAGTTTGTGGCCTTATACTTATGTTGATGGAATTCTAGGTTTTTTTATTGATTATTATTCTGATTTCTTACATTGAATTTTATTTTTTTTTTACTTTCATGGTGTTGGCAATTACATACAAAATAATATATGCCAGAATAATGATCATTTTGTTTAGTATTGGTTTTTTATATTTGCCGTGACTTAACAGAACTCTCCTACCTGAAGTTTTTGAATCATTTTCCTTGGGTACAATCATACAGTCAATGTGGTATAGGACTGATGTTGTCCAAATTATAATTGACATAGAGTACTGAGTCCTAAAGGACAAGAAAAAAATTTAACAAAAAGTCAGGTCTACAGATAACTATGACTCATAAAAGAAAAAAATAAAGATACTCAGCCCAAAGCAGCAGAAATGGTCAGATGAAAACAAGAGGATCAAAAGAAAATAGAATCATGAATTCCCAGAGAAGGAACAGGGGAAAACGATCATAGGTGAAGAAACCAGCCAATCGATAAATCAGCTAGATTGAGGTTAGAGTTAGACACTCACCCTGGATTTAGAGATGATTTGTAATACCAATGAGAATAATTTGAGGGAAAAGGAAAGGTGAGGATTTTATTTTTTAAAAAATGCTGAGAAGAGTAAAGGTCAAAAAACAAGCGTGTGTGTGTGTTCAAGTGAGTATCTGTATCGGTAAATATTTTAAAATCTATTTCTATGTTTTTCAGCCATTCTAATACTACCGCACCTTCTTCTCCCTCCAACTTTATTGTGACCTAATCTCTTAGTGAAATTGATCAGGCAAATGATGGTAACAGTAACTTCACTGCTTACGTATTTGTATTTAATGCTTCACTGAAGTTGAAAGTTGGAATTTAGTTTCATATTTTTTTTCTACAGGGTGTTCTGGCTAGTCCTCTTCTAATGTTTTTTTTTTTTTTTTCTTCCATTTCCTTCTTGTTAGGGGTAGTGCTCCAGGAGAGGGGAAATGTAGACTATTCTCAGAGTCTCAGAGTCCCTGAACCACACAGGCATCTGCCAGGTAGGACTGCGAGGCTGGTATTAAAGATGCTCCTCACCTCCATCAACCAAGTCAGAGCTCCTCACAGAGCACTGCACACTGTCAATCACAACAAATGTCTCATCTCACAGAGATCTTTGAGGCAAACCAATCTGATTAATAAATTCATCTTATGGATAAATCAACCACTTTTTTCTTTTAAACTTTGCATAAGAGAGATTTTACACCCTTTTCAGGAATTGTTGATCTTCATCAAGTAGTTCTTCTCCTTAAGTCTGGCTCTAAAAAGGCTCTTAAATGTTAGATACTGCAAAACAAAGCACTCTGTCAGAATTCTAATAATTCAGTTAAAAGTCCAAGAGTAACTCAGTCTAAGACTTACATTCATGCTAATTTAGAGTTTAAGTTTTCCTAACATGTATAACATGGTGGTATGAAAGAAAGAAAGAAAGAAAGAAAGAAAGAAAGAAAGAAAGAAAGAAAGATAGGTCTGACTATTAATTAAGGGTCACTGTAAAAATATCGGCAACAAACAGCACGAAATATAAGTGTATTTCTAGTTTTCTGAGTCAGAACTATGTTTAGTTGAATCATATGTTACCTGTGAAAATACAAAGCTGTCCAATTGTGACCCAAAGCCTCACATAGAATTTCTATCAAGGAGTCATCTAATAACACAGTCCTTATTTGAAATGGATTTTCAGGACCTGGCCTCCAACTCAGTTATAAAAACATAGAAGCCTGCTTCTGCAATGAGAATCAAGCCCTTGCTCTCACTTAACAAACCCCTTTACTGGTACCTCTACTGCCATTTCTTAAATACAGATTTATTTGCCTTTCTTTTGATCAATGAATTTGTTCAGATTTAGTAACAAAGTAAATAGTCCACAAACAGAACCAGATCTTTATATTTAAACCACAGTTCAAATTACTTGTGTGAAAACATTTGGAATTATTTTATAAAGGGGTCTAGAAAATATTTCATTTCCTAATTGTGAAGGATCTTAGACTCACTCATTTTAACCATACAAAAGCAAAGTCTTGATATCACAGTCCTTTTTAATGACTACAGTTCTCTATTTTTTCCACAAATATATGCATGTCTAGCCCTGTGCTCAGAACTATTCCAAATGCTTAATTCTGCAAATCAATTACGGTTCAGTTATAGCATATTTTCATTTGAACCAAATCCCTTAGGAAGACATGGGAAATTCAAATTCTTTCACTGAGAAGGAAGCCTGATGCCACCTGAATCCTTACAGAACTAAACCAAGTGTTGTAGTCAATGCTGGTTATTATAGAGCTAATGATGATGGATCAATTGATAGTAGCATTTCTAAGAAAACACAAACCTTAGCCAAAGAGTATATTATGTGCAGTCACTTTTTCATTCACTCAGGCAATAAGTCTCCTTGTGAAAGGACAAGATAAAACTTAAGGGGAATAAAGGCCAGATGCTACCCAGGTCTACACAGAAGAGTTTCTAGATTAGAAAACATTCACTTGGAAAATACTATCTGATTTAATCTGATTTGTTATATGGGAAATGATAACCATTATATTGAAACATGGAAAGAATCTAATCATCAAGAATTATTTTATTGGGGCGCCTGGGTGGCTCAGTGGGTTAAGCCTCTGCCTTTGGCTCAGGTCATGATTCCAGGGTCCTGGGATTGAGACCCACATCAGGCTCTCTGCTCAGCAGGAAGCCTGCTTCCCCCTCTCCCTCTCTGTCTGCCTCTCTGCCTATTTGTAATCTCTGTCTGTCAAGTAAATAAAATATTTTTTTAAAAAATAAAATAAAAATTAAAATTAAAAAACAAATTATTTTATTGAAAACTTTGTTTTATTTAAATCCTAAACAGACCATGAATTGGGTATTTTTATTATTATTGTATAAATTAAAGACAAAAAGCAAATTATATCACATTTATGTAATATAATTTGTATAAGGTCATAGAGTGAGCTGGGTAGGGTTGAGATTTGAAGCCAAATTTGGTCTCTGAAAGTCAGTTCTTACCCATCTATGACAAAGCAATAGCTGTATATAATTAAACAAAATACTTGGATAACAAAGTGCTTTTTGGTGTGCAACTACAAATCAATACCTCTGAAGACTCTGAACATTACTAAAAAAAATGTTTGAATGCATAATGCATAGGCTGCAGTAAATAGATAAGAATCATATAAATAGTATACACATTCATTGTTTGAATTTATATAAAATAAGCTTATATGAAAAAGCACGAGTCAATCAATTTAATTTATAAACTCTCACATGCCCAACACTATTCTTGAACTCTAAAAGAAACACAAGAATATAAATCTCATCAATCTCTTATAGTAGGTAACAATCTACACTCATCAGGCACCTAGACACAAAAAACCAAAAAGCAAAACGGCACAAGTGATGACAGGTTTAATACTGAGATTAATATTTATTTGAAGAATATTTTAAGCTGTATTAATATTTTGAAAATAATATTAAGAATAATCATCATAATGCATGAAATAAAATACTATTGTTAATACACAAATTAAAGAATTGTAACACACAGGCTCATTCTTATAGTTTCAAAATATAGTTTGAAAAAAGGTGTTCATGGTAAATGACAACTCTTAAAAATTTCACTACATATTTATTAAGACAATTACATGCAACCTCTTATGGTCCTGATCCAAATACCTAATCTTTCATTTTTCTGATTGCTACTAAATTTGGACAGGAAATAAAGAGGCAACTCTTTTAAATGGGAGATTAAAAGGTTCTAACAATTTTTCCTAAAAAACATTCTTCAGTATTTTTAAGAAAATATCTTTATCACAGCTTTGGCTTTCCATCTCAGCAGACAAAACAAAGTACATGGGTCAGTAAATGCCATCAATATCATTCATGAATGCATGAATACAGCAAAATCACATGCATAATAAACAGCTCCTGCCAAAATGCAAAAGACTCTTGTAATGAATATAATGTTTCAGTAGTAAATATTGAGAACATCCGCTCCCTGACTTCTAGCCAAGATTGTCAATCATACATGAGCTTTTCCCTTTATCTCCAAAGTTCCCAGAATATAGATTTTAAATCCTTCTCAGGCTCAAATTCTTTACAATAGTTTTCCAGAGGCAGGAGAGAGAGTAGGAATGGCTTTGAGAATTATGGAAGAATAGAGAAAAGCTAAAAGATATAAGGTAGAGGCTAAAAGTTATAAGCTATAGAAGCTAGGGATTTTGGCAAAGGAGAAGACAATACAATCTAATCGTTAAAATGGAACACCAGGCCCCAAATGGTGTTACTTTAGTTAAGCCCCACCTAGACTTAATACCAAAGCTAATTAGTTTCAGCCTCTCCCTAAAGTGGAATTTTAAACCAATCAGTCGATATTCCTGATCAGCTCTAGTGAGATAATCCCTATGATAAGATTCCCTTCTCTTACCCCTAAGGGAAGGTGACCTTGCCTGAAATAAATCCTTTCTTTTGCTAATAATTTTCTTGTCCACACCATTTTTGCCTGTAAAAGCCTTCCATTTTGTACAACTCCTCTGAGCACCCTTCCATTTGTTAGAAGCAGGGACACTAACCTGGTTCATAAATCATTGAATAAAGACAATTTACTCTGTTGAGTTTTGTGTTTTAACATAACACATGCACAAAAACATTCAAAAAGAAACTCAAAACACTCCTTCTCTTCACTATGTCAAAACTGATATATTTTCAGATTGATATGACTTGGTTTTAACCTAAATAATCAGTGTTAAAATGATCAAGTGTTCTTGTTAATATAAAACCTGATATTGATAAATGCAAAGAGAAAATGAGCTGAACTTGGGTCATCCTTCCATTACCCCATCGTGATATTAAGACTTGGATTTTTCTTACCTATGGGAGATTTTGAATATTTCAAGTAAGCTACAAAACCTTTCTTGGCATTATCAATGAATAACTGGCAGTCAGTTCAAATCCTCTTTGGAATAAGCAGAATATAGATATATAAATAGATAATTTACAGCAGATACCCATTTAAATAAAAAATGAAAAAAAATCTACATTAAACTTATTGATGGTAGATGTAAAAATCCATCATTTGTTTCAAAGCTTGTCTAATGGTTCCAAAGGGGACTTATAATTTATGCAGTAGAAGAAGTAGGTGTTAGGGAAATTAGCTAAATAAAATTACAGAAAATATATGTGGATCTATTTAACCCACCATAATGATCAGGCCTTAAAACTGGAAAGGAGAATAAAAAAAGAAAAAAAAAAGCAGCAATCTTTATCCCTAATAAAAATATCTCCATATTTTAATCTCAGAGTCATGCAAGCCACTCTGAAAATATATTCTCCTTCCCTGACATATGCAAAAGATAATTAATTCTCTTATGATTTTTCTAGTGGTGGAGTGATCAGGTACCACAATGATTTATTTCATAAATTCCCTAAAATTAGCATTTGCTTTTAAGATCTTGATAATTGGTCCAATATTTAACAAGTCTGTGTAATTCCAAAATCATTTTATTCTAAATATTCTTTTCAGGAAATTTGTAATACTGTTTTCATTCTATAACCAGATTACTTGTGATATCTATTGTATAACCAGATTACCTGTGATTAAAAAATGCATTGCTCATAATTATTCTAAGTCAGAAATAAATCAATCCTGATTATGTGTAGACTAAATGATATTTCTCTTCATGTTCTATCCCCACAGTTAATCCTATAAGTGATAAATATAATGTTCCCAATCTTAAAGTATGAACAGAAAATGCAAACACTTCTTCTTAAAATTTAATGTTAATCCAATTTTTAATCAGAGGTAACAGGTCATAAGGTAAAACACGTTATTTCAAACACTAATAGAAAATCAGTATCTAAACCTGAATCAAAAGGCATAAAATATATGCTCTTTAATTTAGTCACCTGCTGTCTGGAAATATATCCTAAGAAATCACTCATTTACATAAAAAGACCTTTTTTAATAATGGAAATATTCAACAGAAATAATTTATAAGAGCAAATATTGGAGATTAACTCAATATGCAAACAGTAAGAAATGGTTTCGTAAATTATGGAATAGCCACCAGAGAGAAATTTAGGTATATAAATTATTTTTTAGAAACATAGTATGCAGTATGTTTAATATCATTAAATGTCTGTGACAACATATGCAGAGGAGCATATGCTAAGAAAAATATGAAAAGGACAATTTTGTAAGAGTGATGAAATAATGCTAATAATCATGCAAATTTATATTTACTATTATGTTGTTTTGACAATGAAAACTGATAAAATGGTAGTACTATTAAAAGGGGTGGAAATAATTATCATTTTTATATTATAGAAATATTCATAATCTACCTACTAATTAATAAATACACATTTATTGATTCATTTTGAAGGTGAGTAGTCCTTGACAGGCTAGAATGTAATTATTTTAATCCATTATCTTTTTTATGTAGAGTCAATCCATTTTCACAAAAGTTATATGTTCAGTGAACTTCCATCTTCTGTTTTTAATTTTGTAACTCCAGTTTCATAAATTCCAACTTTTATGGCACATAAATAATGCTAGAAAGGAACATGTGCTATATGCCTATAAATGCTCAACTGTTTCTGTTTCTGCAACTTTTCTATACATGAAGGATAGCGGGTCATATAATTATAGAAGTGGCATTTATGACCATAGGCTTTCAGTATTGTGTAATCATATCATGCAGTGTGATACATTAAATGTAAGGTTAAAAAAAGCAGGCAGGCTATACTTAAAGTCAACAAGAGGCCATCAACCTAGAAGAAAAAACAGTGACTATAGCATGAATTATGACACATGGGGCTATGTGAGATAGGCTCTTTCAACCACAACCATTAACAGCTTGTGAAAATACCATTAAAGGACTCATTTCAAAATGATAACATTTATCAAATGCGGACAGGTTTATATGGTGTTCATCAGATTTGAAACAGTGCTACTGGAATTTCATTGACTTGTGAAAGAGTCCTGAACCACAAAAGCTTGCTAATCACCTCTTCCCCTGCTCCTTTTTATTTTATACTTATTTCATAATTTGTCAAGGTGAGCGCTACATGTAACTAAGAACACTGAGTTCTAAGTCTGTTTTGGTTTTTTCTTTGCCACAAGAACTGGGACATGACATTTAAATGACCTCAATTTTCTCATGTAGGAAACAGAAAGGCTAAAGAAAGATAGTATCCTTTAATAAATAATGTTTTAACTAGGATATCTCTTGCTTTCCTTAGCTTATAACATTCCCTTGAAGTTTTTGTTGTTATTGTTGTTATTTGAGATATTATACATTTATGCTTCTTTCCATTTTGTTTAGCAACTATCCCAAAAGTAAAAATAGAAAATGGAGAAATATCAGAAATGTGTGTGTATGGGTTACACATGGGATCTTTAAGGTAAGGAAAGAAGAAATGGAGGGGGAGTAAAAATTAAATAATAATCAAAATTTATAAACTTTTACACTACCAAAACCCAAGTTCCTAGGGACTACCAGTCATGTCTCAAAGCAGAACAAAGTCACAGGAGGTGAAAACTAGTATTTTGGAAAATAAACATAACTGCCCACCACATACAACATCCACCATCATTGCCCTGCTTGTTTAATGAATGCAGATGATCTAGTTTGGAGATAGTCATCCTCTACCTATATGAAATGGAAATAACCTAACTAGTCCATCTTCCTAGGAAGAGGAAAACAATTCTCAATTTGGGCAACACTAAGAATATGGTCCACTCCTGTCCCCAGCACTGATTGGTTAAAAGGATCAGTTCCCTAAAGACAGCTGGAACCGTCACATCTTCTCCAAATGCTTTAAAAATGGGAAGTGTCCACATAAAGTTAGGGGTAGCTAAGAACATGTTGAATAGAATAGAATAGAATAGAAAAAATACTGGTCCCCACAAAAGATGTCAATATCCTAAAGCCCGAGAATCTGTGCATAAGTGAGGTTACATGGCTAGAAAAATATTAGGCATTAACTAGCTTTGAGATGACTGCTAATCAGACAAGTTTAAAATAGAATATTCTGGATTATCCAGGTGGGCATGATGTAATCATAAGTGTTCTTTAAATGTGAAAGAGGACAGCCAAAGAGTAAGCCTCAGAGTGGGGGATGCGAGAAAGATTTACTAGCTATTGCTACCCAGAAAGGAATGTAGCCTGCTGACAGCTTCTGACCCCCAGAATATAAAGTAATAAATGTGCACTTGTTAAAGCCCTTACATTTGTGCTAACTCATTACAGCAGGGATAGGCAACTAATATAAGAGCCTTACAGCATCTAAGAAAAAGCCTGATTATGTTGTACAATTTCTGAAGGGGAGCAAGTTTTCCCCATTTCTTGAAGAAAAGCTAACTCTGCTGATGCTAAACTTTTCCTGGCCAAATTGCTGAACTTGAGTCACGCAGACACAGGATGGGCCTGCCTTCCTAGCCTAACTGGATGCCTCATTCACCTTACATCCTGATTACAACCTTGTCCGTGAAGACCTTCACCTGTAGCTAAACTAGAGTTTGTATTTTTAACTCCAATCACTTAGACTGCTAACATTTTTTCTGTAAGTAACCTTGCTTATATTATAGTAATGCTGTGGGAATTAGAACCATGATTCAGCAAAGAGTTTTCCATATTTTAGAATCAGAAAGATATAAAGCTACTAAATGTCTAACACTATTTTACCAAAAAAGTATGCTCTGATAAAACTATAAATTGTGTTATGCAGAATTATGAGATTAGGATGTTTCCAGTCAGTTAAATGGAAAAAAACATAAAGAATAATTTTCAAAAATTAGATCATAATTCATAGATCTACTTTCCCTCATGTTTGGAATGTTTAAAGAAAGTTAATTGCATTCTCTTAGATGTTTCATTTGAAATGTTCTTATGTTTTCGTTCATTCAGGTGGCTGATTTTAGACAAACATGGGGAAAAAAAATACTAAATCTGAGAATTCAACCAAAAAAAATTTTCAGATTTGATATCTTTAGCCCCCTTTTTTATAGTCTTACTTGAATTCCTCACTATGTAACAGTATTTTTTTGACTAATTTTTAGCCTTTTTAAAAAAGATAACTTCTTTATTTTTGTATGGTTTTTTTTTGTTGTTTTGTATGGTTGCCATTGCAAACCCATGTTTTATATTTATTTCTTTGAAACAAAATCTTACCTCTTTTTGTCCTTTGAACTTAATCCTGGAGGGTTTATTTCTTTGTACCTAAAGAATATAAAGAATTGCATTATTCCATTCTTACTTGGCTTTCAGAGATTTCAAATCAAAACTGCAATTGGTATGTGTCCACCCTTTCTCCAAACTCCCTTTAAAGCTGTGTCTACACAGGAACAGCAACTGAACCAATGGGGCAACAGGCTCATTAGCCAAACAAAAATAATACAGAATTTGCCTTTTTTTTTTTTTTTTCATAGAAACTAAACATGTACCGGACTTTGGAAGGAGAATGCAATTTGTCTCTCAATTTCAGTAAGGAGAAACTTCTAGCAATCTTTTGTTAGCGGACTGTTTTGTTGTTGTTTGTTTGTTTGTTTTAATACTTAAATATATTAAGTTGCTTAAAGTTCTTTTTGTTAAAAGAGAATATAAGACGACTTTTTATATTTATCCATGTATACAGTGGAATAACAAAAAGCTGTAAGTGACTTTTGGTTGATTTAAGAGCTTCTATTTATCCTGCTATCAGTGAAATCAACTGTGCTTCCAGTTTCAGGCCTCAGCAGCTGCATGTGGACAATTACATGACCCGGTAGCTATTCTAAACTGCCAGAAGGGGTAGGCCCTAGGTAAAGTCACAAAGTTTCAGTTCAACAAAGAATCTTACAGCTGAACCAGATTCAGCTCAGGATCCTGTTACAACAGCTGCAGAGAGGGATAGTTTATGAGGAGCCTTTGCCTTTCCTATTGTTGTCTCCAAAAGAGTAAAATATCCTTAAATATCTTCATGGTTCTTTATGTTCTATAGTATTTCAATGTACTTACCAAGAAGGTTTTAATGTTCCTCTCTGCTTGGTGAAACTTTAGACAGGCTTCTTCCTGACTCTATGCCCGCAACCTCCCTTTCCTTGGGGCATTTACTTTAGAAACTTTGTAACTGTAAATTCTTTCTCTCTCCCTTTGAGATATAAATACATTGTAAAGCTTCTTGCCAGTGTCACAAGGTAAGTGCTATCTTTTAAAAATGTAATCATGAATGAAGGTAAGCTGTATCTCCGTTTCTGTGGGAGGGTAGGAGACTAAAGTCAATAAGCAAACACAGATGCTGAATCAAAAGGAATAATATTTCCAAACTCATAAATAACTCTAGGTCCTGGAAGTATCATTGGTGAACTTTTCCCAAACGTCCTCCAGTATTCTTCTAGCTCACTCTAATGCTTAAATACTCTCCTGGGCCTTGTTGCCCCAAAGCTAAATTCACACTCAGTTATGGCCTTTCTTCCCTAGTGAAGTAGCCTTGAATTTGGTCTTCTTTGCTTGTTTAGTTTTTTTTTTCTTAAAGATTTTATTTATTTATTGATAGAGATCACAAGTAGGTGGTGGGTGGGGGGGAGCAGACTCCCCACTGAGCAGAGAGCCCGATGTGGAGCTTGAGCCCAGGACCCTGAGATCATGACCTGAGCAGAAGGCAGAGGCTTAACCCACTGAGCCACTCAGGCGCCCCACTTGTTTAGTTTTATCCAGCATAGTTTTTGCCCTGATGGTACCTAAATTTCTGCTTAATATATTCAATTTTTTGCTATTATAATGGTTTTTGTTCATAACATGAGGGACAAACAAAGCTCTTTTAGTTCTAATTCTGATGAGGATATACCACAAAAGAGGCATGAAAATCAAGAAATTTCTTACATTTTAATAGTGCTTTGAATGCCTAAGAGTGACTTCACTTATTTTCAGACTATTACAAGGTGGCCAGAGAAATAGAAGTCTCCCAAAACCTTTTTATGCACCTCTAGAACTGGGTAAAGCCACAGATCTGCTAAGCCAAGGCTAGGTTGA
Organism: Mustela erminea; assembly: GCF_009829155.1. Lineage (NCBI taxonomy): Eukaryota > Metazoa > Chordata > Mammalia > Carnivora > Mustelidae > Mustela > Mustela erminea. The sequence continues at coordinate 177,313,724 of NC_045614.1, forward strand.
ACAAAATGGGGATTGAAGGAGTAAGGATAAATAGGAAATCATCATCACTGTGGTTAAGACTGATGGCCTTTTTTCCCCCTCCTTTCAGTCTTCACAGATGTTATCCTTGCTCCAGTTCTCTAAAAAAGTATTTTCTGGGGCACTGAGGTGGCTCAGATGGTTAAGCGTCTCCCTTTGGTTCAGGTCATGGCACCAGGGTCCTGGGATGGAGTCCTAGCCTATGTCAGGCTCCCTGTGGAGAGACTGCTTGTTCTTCTCCCTCTCCTTCTCCTCCTGTGCATGCTTTCTCTCACTCACTCTCTCTCTCTCTAGAATAAATAAAATCTTAAAAATATAAAATTAAAAATCTTTTCCACTTAGATTCCTCAGATTTTATTGTAGTGATCTATGGAGCTAATTACCAAAATCTTTCTGCTGAAAACACCTTGCCTGAACTATCTAAGCAGTTTAAATGTACCTGTGTATTTGTTTTTTCACTTGGCTTCCTTACTAAAGAAGTAGAAAAATAGCATTAGGTATGAGGAAGACACTCTGGGGCAAATAAAAGGAAATGCTAGTCATACTGAAATCATAGCCATGGTCTCAACGATTGTTTTATTTTATTTTAAATGTCACTTGATTCTGAGAAAAAAAAATGTCACTTGATTCTGTTAAAATATTGGGGCTTATTATAAAACAGTGACTTTCCTCATCAAATTATACTAGAAATTTAGAGACATATTTTATAATAGAAAAAAAAGGATAATTTTTCACTATCCTCAAGCAGACAGGACAGTCTAAAATGAGGAATATGACTACTGACAATGTCCTTCCACAAATACAAAGGTTGAAATGATTTTCCTTCTCCTCCAACCAATACCCAGCACCACTGTCATATAGAAAATAAACTTGAACAAATGTGACCCTTAAAGAAGAGACAACAAATGGCTATTCATCTCCAATATACATAATTTGAAATTAGAGATTATCTAGTAGAAAAACCATAGTTGACATTATAGTATAGGGATGAGTCAGTTTCAGAAAATGAATGACATGTTACTGCTTATATTTAATTTAAAAGCAAATTCTTATTTCCATTCATCTTTCTTTAACACTTGCTTGGTCTTAGGGTGTTATGAACACCACACCCAGTACTAGCTTTTCACTTTCTTAGGGTCAATAGCAGAGCAAGAAATGAGATTTAAAGGCCCATGAGAATATATTCTGAGAGAGACCTTAATCTGTTTTGAGGACTATAACGTCTGCTAAATGGGAATTATTTTCTTAAATCAACTCTTATCAACTTAGTAGGTACTTGAGTGATCAGGGCTGAAGACAGCTAAAAGACTTTAAGCAAGCTGTAAATTGCCATCATGAGATTGACATTAAAAAAAATTTTTTTTAAAGGTACACGGCCTAAGAATTTAATTTGAGCAACCAACACTTTGTAATAACTTTCACAAACAAGTCTATCCCTAAATTCATGCTTTGACCTAGATTAACCCTTGTAGCAGTAGCAGTTACCAATATAAATTCGAAGGGAGTAAATTAAATACACAGAAATATTTAGCTTTCACTTTCTGCAGTAAGTAACCAACCACGTCAAATACATGAATCAGTCGATAACATTTGACCGCACTGAGCTATTTCTACTGGCCTAAGAACTGGAAATCCTTAGTCCTAGGCCCAACTCTGCATGTAACTATGCGACCTTGGAAGAGTCATCAATCTCTACAGGTTTTAGTTTCCTTTTTTCTAAAACAAGAGCCCTGATTAGTTGATCATTAGTACCCTTTCAGATTCAGCAGACAAGTGGAATTAGTTTTACTTTCAGACTGAATAAAAGTCTGGAGACATAAAGATTACAACAAATTAAATGTGACAAAAACCTCAATTAATGAGTTATTAATTCATTCTTGCTGTGAACCATAAGCTACATTTTTAATACAGGAATGGAATAAGAACTCTGTATGAGCTTTTAAAAAACAATTTTTGTAATAACTAAAATTTAAATAGTAATGTATTAAGGAAAAACAAACTTCTAACTAGCATTAGAGTTATTCACTGATACAGTACAAAATTGTCAGACACTGAAATCTCCAGTCTGGATTTCTACATTCATTACAAGGGCAATAAACGAGTTTTGGTTATTATTTTCCCCTTGTTCTCATTGCTAGAATCAGCCATACTGTCCTACCTAAAAGACCATATTAACTCAAACATGGAACACTCATTGGTAAAGCACTGGAGGTGTGAAGCAAGACAAAAAATTGCACTGGAAAAAGTTAAACATTTTTAAATTTAAATTTAAAAGAGACATTTTTATTTTAGGCTATTGTAATAGGGCATAGGGCCCAGAACTTTGTCTGAGTTCAACTCCACTAAAATAAAAGCCTAGAGAGATTTTAAGAGCAATAGTGAATGAGGAGATCACAGGCCTTCCTCCTATAACTGCTATTGCTAATGGTAACAGGAGTAAACATCCTCCTATCTTTATGATAGAGAGTGGTTGTACAACTTAGAGCAAGGCACCAACCCTCCCACAAAAAATGGGATATAGACATGCTTTCTTGATGATTGTATTTCAGAGATGACTCTCAGGTCCTTGAGAAAGACATTCTCTGATTATAAACACAAAAAATTTTTTTAAAGATTTACATCTTAAGGGAATAGAGAAATAATGTACAAGGTTTCTAAAGTAAACATTGTGAAGAAAAGGAGGTCAGGGACCTCAAGTTAGGAAAAATCCTGTCTATAATTTAGTCAAACCAAGGGGAACATTTAGACCATCTTGGTTAGATGACACTGATTTAGTAGAAAAATTAATAACTTTGGAAACTATCAAACTAGGTAGAGTAGCAGTTTCTTATAACACATAGATATATTTTCAGAGAAAATGCAGTTTGCTTCATGAGTCATCAAAAATTATTTTTAATGCTCATAGCTTTATTTGTATCTCATCTTATATTTTTAATGTATTCATTTTCACTATGTGTATACTTGTTTGCCATTTTTCTATTTTCTCATAACAACTAAGGAGGGTTAAGTAAATTAGAGAACATTAATCTCATTAGTTTATAGATGAGAGTGCTGGGTTAAAGTGGCATCAGCCACACATTGTAACAGAATGAGACTATAAGCCATGACACATGTGTTGGTGTAAAAGGTTCCCCAGTGTGGCCCAATTGTTTAGTGTGCTGTGTGTGTGATGTATAAGCAAAAGACGCAAATAATATCTACTTCTAATTGATAGAAAACAAAATATTTTCCCAGGAAATATGACAACAGTAAACCTAACTAAACAAGTCTTAATTTAACTATTTCTTTTGTGGAAGCAAATATTTTTACTTTTTTTTTTAATATTTTTACTTTTCAAGATGTTTGGTCACTATAAGAAAAATACAGAGCTACAATAATGGTTTCTCTTAAAATATCATCACATGTCCATAACACGATGGGAAAATACTATTACATGTTTGATTGAAAAGAGAAAGGCCATATTCACCCAGCTAATTGGTGACAACCCAGAAGTTATTTCACTTCAGAGATGTTTTGTTTTCTAATCAAAAATACCTATAATCACCAGCAGAGAACTTGATTGCAACATATTTGTAAAAACTGTGAGTTTTCTTTTAAGAAAATGTATTTACTTTGATCAGTTAAATATTTTGAACCACTCAATGACTCTGCTGCTAAACCCTTTGTTGTTCCTTTTGTTGTTCTCAGTCTCTTGGATGGCTGAGCCAAGAAATAATGATGAAGTTATATATGACTAGAGGTAGAAAGGAAAGGCATATGGGAACACCTTCATATTCTACCTCATAACAGGATAATAAATTTTAGACTGCCCTAAAGAGAAATGCTGGTTGTGTTAGAGAGGATCTGTCAGTATAATAGACAGAAGTTCTATAAACTTCCTGGTCTCTGGCAGTTTAACTTGCTCCAGGTTTGAAAATCCCCGACAGCTCCATCTCTCTTTTAAGAGAAATCAAAGTTGTGGAATGTGAACAAACAACTGACAACATAAAATTCATTTTATTTGCACTCGAAATAATATATTTATAGGTAATATAAGTGCTATGAACTTTTGATCTACCAATGATGGCCCTCCCAAACAACAGAAAAACGAAAAGCAAATAGTTTTAGGAAATAAAATTTATTGAAAGTAGAATATTTTTGCAGAAGTTTGTTTTCTTTTATAATGAAGCTTGAGGTGATTTACCTTTTTTTAGAGTGTTTTTGAAATGAAAGCAATGCTTTTGAGGTTAAGAAAATAATTATATAAGATTTCTGAGTAATATTTAATTTAGCACAAAGGCATCTGTAAACAAGCAAACAAAACATTTGTGAAAAAGATGTATCCTTGACATTTAAGCCTGTTCTGTTCCCGGATAAACTGAGAAATCAATTTAAAATAAAGTATGGGGGATATAGTGTCATATTTGTAAAATGCGCAGTTTGGATGCACATCTGTATGTCCTTCCAGCATGTGAAAAATTTCACAGTTTAGATAACAAAGAAGAGGGTCAATGAACATTGACTTGTTATCTATGAAGCCTGACCTGATTCCCTGCTGATAAACATGATCCCAAGCAGCAGCGATATTGGGAAGGGTAGCCTACACACTGTGTTTGTATCAGCTGAAACTGCATATGATTGTTTGTCAATCGGAAAACTAAATGAGATGTAAAGAACCCAACAATTGCATAGTTAATTCAAAGGAAATGAAGGAAATCACCTTTATTTCTGAAAAATAAAAGAGGGTGGGGAGGGGGAGAAGGGAAGGGAAGGGAATGCTTATCTGAATGGTCCAGCTTGCCTTCATTTGTTCTAAAATCACTGATGGCTTGTTCAACATTCGCACCCTTCCATACCTTTGTTTATCTGAGCTTTGGTACTCTCTCTCTTTGATACCTTTGTTTATCTGAGGTTTGATACTCTGTACTTATTTTTGGACTTAATTTTAAGTTAATTTAACACTTTTACTTCATACCTAATGCTGGAATGTTTCCCTAGTGCTCCAACAGTCAGTACTGGGTTAAGCAATATTCTTCTCTACTGAATATAAAGAAATAAAAAGTACAACCATTTCACTGATGATATGAAACTCAAACATTAATTGATAGTTATAAGCAAGCCGTAATATCTGGCCAACTAACTTTTATGGTGACATTTAGATTTTATAGTGTCTTTTATCTCTAATATTTTTTCTTTAAAATTAGACAATATAGAAATTTCCAATGTAATTATTACATTTTTATATGAAATTCATTTTTACTTTTATTACATAAAAATACATTTAATATTTACTCAGGAAAGAAATATCATTCTCTCTTCTCATCCCCACAGAAGAATAGTCCACAAAAACCCTCCAATCATTGTTCATGTGAAAACTTACACACTCTATGATAAAAGTCCTCTAGTCAACTGTCAGCAAGTTATGAACTACTTTGAAAAAGCACATATATAACAAGACAGATGTATTGATTTTGTAAATAATAATTGTCACAAAATGTCTCACACATTTTATTCAACTATGACAACCACATTCTTATATATGACTCAGAGAAACTAAATAAAGAACCTCAAATTATGTTTAAATAGGATCTAAAATTTTCAGTATGTATTTGACAACCTTCTATGTTATTGATTATATTTACAAATTTGGAAAAACTCCACAAAATTACACAAGCATCATGAAATAACCCTTGGCTTTTTCTCAGAAATTTAAACTTATACTCTTGTTTATTTATCCAAATTTAATTATTTAGTTCTTTTATGTTTCTGCTAATTGCTGTGGGCTACAAGGAGTAAGTAGAATTGGGGTGAGGCAGGGTCAAGATTGCTATAAGTATGTATTAAAAAGAAAGAGGAGAGAAAATAATATATACAACAATATTATTGGTTAAATCATAAGGAGGAGTTGGCTGGAAGAAGTACACTATGCTAGGGAGCCACTGACAGAGTATGCTTGCTAAAAGGATTCCCTCACAATCTACTTTATAAGCCATGTCAGAACATGGACTTTATTTTAAGGGCAATGGAAAACCACTGAGGCATTACGCTAGTGAGATAAATGAGTATATTTTATCTTAAGAATAATCATCCTGGCTGCAGCACAGACAAGAGATCCATAGAAGCAATAAGAAACATGCGGAGGCTTCATTAATTCAGGAGCGACACGATAGTGGCCTGGTACCAGTGGCTGAATGCAGACATATGAAGATGTTTAAAAAAACAAAATAAACAGTATGCAGTGAGAAATTAAAGAATAGCCTGAGCCAACAATTATTTTAACATTTTACTGTTCACCAAGATTTAGCAGTGCAGAAATAGGCTCAGATTTGAAGGAGAAAGATAACCTCAGAAGGGGACCTATTAGATTCCTGTGAGCCCCTTTAATTGTGCATTTTGATACACATTGGAAAAACAAGAAATCTGGAGTGGGAATGCAGGTTTTGAAACTAATACTATGTGGCTACTAAAAAAAGAAAAAAAAAGGGAAGGAACGGTCAGAGGAAGTAGATGGAAAAAAGTTGACATTAGTTGTGATGTCTCCTCTTTCATTTCTGAGTTTAACTATTTGAGTCTTCTCCCTTTTTTTCTTCACTAATCTAGCTAAGGACTTTCCATTTTTGTCAGTCTTTAAAAAAAAAACAATTCAGTTTTATTGATTTATTTTCCCATTACCTTTGTATTCTCTCTTTCCTTGATTTCTGCTCCAATCTATAATTTCCTTCTTTTTGCTAACTTTTGGATTCATTTTTTCTTCCTTTTCAAGGTTCCCTAATGTGTAAAAATAGATTATTGATTAGAGATTTTTTTTTTGAAATTTACAGTAATATGTATTTGTCTATTTACTGTTACAAATGAGCTTTTTGCATTAATGTCTAACTAACATCCTTTCGTTTCAACTTCTAGGAACATTAGTGTATGTCTTGTAAGGCAGGCCTGGTCATGATGAACTTCCTTGGCTTTTCTTTGTTCTTTTCTCACTTTTCTTTTCCTTTTTCTTTCTTCTTCTTCTTTTTTTTTTTTTTAACTTGGAAAGTCTTTATTTCTCCTTAATTTTTCCCCTCTTAAATTGTAGTTATATGCACATAAGATGAAATTTAATATCTTAACGAATTTTAAGTGCACAATTCAATGACATTAAGTACATATTATTGTGCCACCATCGTCACTAGTCATTTCCAGAACTCTGTTCATCTTGTGAAACTGAACTCTATGTCTGTTAAACAGTAATACCCTGCTCCCCACCTTCCTACAGTTCCAGCCACTCACAATTCAACTTTCTGTCTCTATGATTTTCACTACTCTTACATACCTCGTATAACTGGAATTACAACTATTTGTCTTTTTGTGTCTATTTCACTTGGAATAATGTTTTTAAAGTTCATCCATGTTGTAGCATGTCAGAATTTATTTTCTTTTTAAGGCTGAATAATATTCTATAGTATTTATATATTCCATATTTTGCTTCTTCATCTGTCAAGGGATACTTGGATTGCTTAAATGATTTAGCTACTGTGCATAATGCTACTATGAAGACAAGTGTGCAAATATCTCTTCTGGACCCTGCTTTTGATTCTTCTTCTGTTTCCAGAATGGAATCGCTGAATTATGTAAAAAATCTATTTTTAATTTTTTGATGAATGGCCGTACTGCTTCCACAGTGACAGTACTGTTTTACATTCCCACCAACACTACAAGGATTATGATTTCTCCACATCCTCATCAACATTTGTTATTTTCTGGGTTTTTCTGCATAATAGTCACCCTATGAGATATAATATGTTTTCTCATTGTAGGTTTGATTTGGATTTCCTAATAATCGGATTATACATTCTCTTTACTTTTGCAGATGTTTGACATTTTCCATAATAAAATGTGAAATAAAGTTCACTGTATTCTGTATAAAAGTAATCATTCTAAAATATTATGCAAGAATATTGTCTCAAAGCTTCCTCACTAAAATGAACTACTTGTTTATTTTCTCCAATGTAATTATTAAAGATGGAATCATGTTAATTTGTAATTACCTAGTGCTTATATTTATTGTACATTTTTATTTCTTGCTTATGATTTTTCTCTTAATGCCAATAGTCTTTGATTCTGTTTTCTTTTTTGTTTCTGCTTTACTCCAAGTTCTGTTGAAAAAAAGTGAATAATATTTCTAGGAAATATTTACTGAGTGCTAACTCTTAAAAGATTCAATCAAAGAAATTAATTCAAAATTAGCTCAGAGCAATAGAGCCATTCTATGGGTTGAACTTTATTGCTATCTATACTCTACAGGTGAAGAAATAGAGGTTCAGTATGATTGTGTAATTGACCAAAGGTCAAACAGCTAAAAAAGGAGCCAAAGACTTAAATTTTTTCTAACTATAATCAGAAATCTTCACCATTCTATGACTGCTTGCTTTCTTGCTTGCTTGCTGTAGGCTTCATGCCCAGCATGGAGCCCAGTTTGGGGCTTGAACTCATGACCTTGAGATCAAGACCTGAGCTGAGATCAAGAGTGAGTTGCTTAACTTACTGAGCCCACCCAGGCACCTCTCTGCTTCTTTATTTAACATGCACATTTGTTCCATTTTCTCCATGCCCATTTTAATATCCCAGTTTAAGACCTAGTTCTTACTCATGTAAAGAAAGTTTCTTTCTCTCATTTAATGCCTTTAATTATTCTCTCTTCTTTGTCTGCTTTTGTACTGGTTACAAAGTGTGAAATCAAAGTTCAAATGCAACCTCCTTCATAAAAGTTTGTAGTGTAGTGTTTAATATAATTGATTGTGTAATCATTATCTAGATCTGAATATTGAATGTGTCATTCATTGGCCATATACTCTTGGATAAAGTACTAAATATGTCTGTTTTAATTTTTATCATCTGCATAATAGGACAGTAAAATCCAAATTACATTGTTTCTCTGAAGGGTAAATTAGATGCGTTTGACAATGTTTTCAGTCCAGCGTTTACACAAAAATAATTTTTAAGAATAGAAATCCTTTACAAGAAGACTTCGAAATATAATTAATCATCATGGGGGAAAAAAAAATGTTATCCTAGTCTCATACTCCTCTAAGCTTCTGTGGTAGGTAAGCTTCTAAGAAGTGCCCAAATGATCTTCACCTTTTATTATCAACAACCTTATGTAGTCCCCTCCCTTGTGTAACTTGCTTTTAAACAATTGGCTATGGCAACACTAAGGGGATAAAACTACCATGATTAAGTTATAAGATATAGTTACTTTCACCTTGCAAGTAATCCCCCCCCTCTATTTCACATTGGCTTTGATGAAGCAAGCTACCATGTTATAGGGCTCTGCATGGCAATCAATCAGAACTGTCTTCAGCCAACAGCCAATGAGAGAGAGAGAGTGAGGCCCTCAATCCAAGATCTATCTAGGAACTGAATCCTGCCAGATCCCAAGTAAGGAAGATTAAAAGATCATTCCTCAGCCCCCTAGATGACTTCTTGGCCAAAGCTTATGAGAGACTATGAAACAGAGTGGCAAGCTAAACTGTGCCCAAATTTCTGACACAGAATCTGTAAGATAATAAATGTGTGTTGTTTTAAGTGATATTTTAGGGTAATTTACTGTACTGCAGTAAATAACTAAACAATGTCTTTAAGTTTTTGGTCTTGTGTTAATTATTACCAGTTGGCATACAGTATTTTGTCTACATTACAAATCTGTGAATAATTAAAGTACATAATCTAGGTGAACATTTCATATTTGTTCTATTAATACTGGTTTGGTGGATATTTTGATGAATGTATGAATGGTTGTTATAACACTGGCTTATTCTATTTTCACCCAAAGTACCTAAACTACCCCCAGATACATCACACAGCTCAATTTCCAGAACATTTTCCATTAGCATGATGCTTCACAAAACATCTGTTATGGAGGTATGCCATGAAAAATGTTTTCTATTTACATTGGTTGAATGCACAGTGAACAAGATGCAGTGATCCAGATGGCATGCGACTTAACTTGAATCGATATACAACTTCTTTCTTAGTGTGTCTTAAATATTTTTGTTCAATAGTAATTAAGTCCTGCTACTATTGCACAAAATATACCATACACATAGGGATTTGGTACATTAAATCTCAATTGTTATAGCATTGCTCAAGGAAAGAAAATCGCAAGCTCAGATATCCAAAGTGTGCTTGATAAGCATAAATAATTTTCAATAAAATAATTTTTGATAAAGCAATTGCACACGTAATTTGAACCTCAGTTTAAAATTTTGACATTCTTCATCAGGTTCTATATTTTTTTAATATTTTATTTATTTATTTGACACAGAGAGAGAGAGATCACATACAAAGAAGGGGAGCAGCAGGGGAAGAGAGATAAGCAGGTTCTCTGCTGAGAAGGGAGCCCAATATGGGGCTCAAACCCAGGACCCTGGATCATGACTCAAGCCAAAGGCAGATGCTCAACCGACTGAGCCTCCCAGGTGCCCTTGATTCTGTGCCTTGACGGAAATTATGTCCAACAATAGCTATAGCAGTTAGCATGTAATAGGAACTCAGTATGTAGCTGTTGAATTCAACCAAAATGATTATCTTCTTTCATAGATTCTTTTTTGAATATAATTTCCTCATGACAGAATAAGCTACTGTACCGAAGTATTATTAACCACATTATTATCAAATATTATTGTTTTATCAAGTATATGAAGTATTATCAAGCACATTATCTTAATAGGATAGAAGAGAAATTTTGATTTCAACAATAATAATATGGACAATATATTTTAGTATGAATATTAAGGGAACATCTTATTAGTGAACTAAAAAACACAAATTTAATAAAATATCTATAAATTAATGAATATGCCAAATGGATAATGTTCTGTTGAAATAACAGAATCACTGACAAATGTAAGATTATTGGCATATCAGTGACTGGAAATTTTACTTTTCAATTAAAGTGATTTAAAATCATCACTGATTTTAAATTTAATTATTTATTTATAAAATTTAATTTTATTGTGTGTGTTCCAAAATTCATTGTTTATGCACCACACCCAGTGCTGCATGCAATATGTGCCCTTCATAATACCCACCACCATGCATCCCAAACCCCCACCCCCCTCCACTCCAAAACCCTCAGTTTGTTTCTCAGAGTCCATAGGCTCTCATGGTTTGTCCCCACCTCCAATTTCCCCCAACTCACTTCTTCTCTCCATTTCCCAATGTCCTCCCTGTTTTCCCTTATGCTACACAAGTAAGTGAAATCATATAATAATTGACTCTCTCTGCTTGACTTATTTCACTCAGCATAATCTCCTTCAGTCCCATCCATGTTGATACAAAAGTTGGATATTCATCCTTTCTGATGGAGGCATAAAACTCCATTGTATATATGGACTATATCTTCTTTATCCATTTGTCTGTTGAAGGGCATCTTGGTTCTTTCCACAGTTTGGCAACCATGGCCATTGCTGCTATGAACACTGGGGTACAGGTGGCCCTGCTGTTCACAATATCTGTATCTTTGGAGTAAATACCCAGTAGTGCAATTGCAGGGTCATAGGGTAGCTCTATTTTTAATTTATTAAGAAATCTCCACACTGTTTTCCAAAGTGGCTGCACCAACTTGCATCTCCACCGACAGTGTAAGAGGGTTCCCCTTTCTCCACATCCTTTCTAACACTTGTTGTTTACTGTCTTGTTGATTTTGGCCATTCTAACTGGTAAGGTGGTATCTCAATGTGGTTTTGATTTGAATCTCCCTGATTGTTAATGATGATGAACAATTTTTCATTTGCCTGTTAGCCATTTGTATGTATTCTTTGGAGAAGTGTCTGTTCATGTCTTCTGCCCATTTTTTGACATGATTATCTGTTTTGTGTGTGTTGAGTTTGAAGAGTTCTTTATAGATCTTGGATATCAGCCCTTTGTCTGTAGTGTCATTTGTGAATATCTTCTCCCATTCCTTGGGTTGCCTCTTTGTTTTGTTGACTGTTTCCTTTGCTGTGCAGAAATTTTGATCTTGATGAAGTCTCAAAAGTTCATTTTCACTGTTGTTTCCTTTGCCTTTGGGGACATGTCTTGAAAGAAGTTGGTGTGACCAATGTCAAAGAGGTTACTACCTAAGTTCTCCTTTAGGATTTTGATATATTCCTGCCTCACGTTGAGTGTTCTGTAGTTCCTCGAGTACAGATTCTTTACCTCTTTGGTTAGGTTTATTCCCAGGTGTCTTATGGTTCTTGTGCTATAGTAAATGGAATCAATTCTCTAATTTCCCTTTCTATATTTTCTTTGTTAGTGCATAAGAAAGCAACTAATTTCTGTATATTGATTTTGTATCCTCCCACATTACTGAATTGCTGTTTGAGTTCTAGTAGTTTGGATGTGGAGTCTTTTGGGTTTTCCATATAAAATATGTCATCTGCAAAGAGAGTTTGACTTCTTCATTGCTAGTTTGAATACCTTTTATTTACTTTTGTTGTCTGACTGCTGTTGTTAGGACTTCTAGCACTATGTTGAATAACAGTGGTGAGAGTGGGCATCCTTGCTGTGTTCCTTATCTTAAAGGGAAGGTGAACAGCTTTTTCCCATTGAGAATGATATCAGCTGTGGGTTTCTCATAAATAGATTTTATGAAGTTGAGGAATGTTCCCTCTATCCCTATACTTTGAATTGTTTTAATCAAGAACAGGTGCTGTATCTTGTCCAATGCTTTTTCTGCATCAATTGAGAGGACCATGTGGTTCTTTTCTCTCTCTTATTGATTTATCACATTGATTGATTTGTGAATGTTGAACCCCCTTGCATCCCAGGGATAAATCCCACCTGGTCATGGTGGATAATCTTTTATTTTATTTTATTTTTTAAAGATTTTATTTACTTATTTGACAGACAAGTAGGCAGAGAGGCAGACAGAGAAAGAGAGAAGAGGAAGCAGGCTACCCACTGAGCAGAGAGCCCGATGCGGGGCTCGATCCCAGGACCCTGGGTTCATGACCTGAGCTGAAGGCAGAGGCTTTAACCCACTGAGCCACCCAGGTGCCCCCATGGTGGATAATCTTTTTAATGTACTGTTGTGTCCTATTAGCTAGGATCTTGTTGAGAATCTTGGCATCCATATTCATCAGGGATATTGGTCTGAAATTCTCCTTTTTTGATGGGGTCTTTGCCTAGTTTGGGGATCAGGGTAATGCTGGCTCATATTAAAAGTCTAGAAATTTTCCTTCTGTTTCTATTTTTTTGAAACAGCTTCATGAGAATAGGTATTATTTCTTCTTCAAATGCTTGGTAGAATTCTCCAGGGAATCCATCAGGTCCTGGACTCTTGTTTTTTTGGGAGGTTTTGGATCACTGCTTCAATCTCATTACTAGATATTGGTCTAGTCAGGTTGTCAGTTTATTCCTGATTTAGTTTTGGATGGTTATAGGTTTCCAGGAATAGGTTTCCATTTCTTCTAGGTTGCTTAACTTACTGACATAACTGTTGACAATAACTTCTGATCATTGTTTCTATTTCTTTGGTGTTAGTAGTGATCTCTTCTCTTTCACTCATAATTTTATTAATTTGAGTCCTCTCTCTTTTCTTTTGGATAATTTTGGTCAGTGGTTTATTGATCTTATTAATTCTTTCAAAGACCAAGCTTCTTGTTTCATTGATGTGTTCTAGTATCTCTAGTTTCTAACTTATTGATCTCTGCTCTAATCTTAATTATTTCCCTTCTTGTGTTTGGGGTTGACTTAATTTGTTGATTTTCCAGTTTTTTGGTTTTGGGTTTTTTTTTTGTTGTTGTTAAGATTTTATTTATTTGACAGACAGTGATCACAAGTAGTCAGAGAAGCTGGTGGTGGGGGTGGTAAGCAGGCTCCTCACTGAGCAGAGAGCCTGATACAGGGCTTGATCCCAGTACCATGGGATCATGACCCAGGACCCTGGGATCATGACCTGAGCCAAAGGCAGAGGCTCTAACCCAGTGAGCCACCCAGGTGCCCCGATTTTCCAGTTCTTTAAGGTGTAGAGAGAGCTAGTGTATTCTGGATTTTTCAATTTTTTTAAGTGAGTCTTGGATGGCTATGTATTCCTCCTTTAGGACCACCTTTGCCATATCCCATAGGTTTTATACCCATGTGTCTCCATTCTTATTGGTTTCCATGAATTAAGTCCTTCTTTGATTTCCTGGTTGATCCAAACATTCTTAAGCAGGGTGGTCTTTAGCTTTCAAGTGTTTGAATTCCTTCCATACTTTTTCCTTCTGAGTTCCTTCTGAGCAATCGGAAGTTACCACCTTCTCCTGGTGAGGCTGTGAGGTGATACCACACCCGTGTGTGGAGAGGAAGCCAGGTGAACATGTGGGCCTGATTTTAAATTTACATATTTATTTTTATAAGTAAATTATAAGTAAAAATATGTTTTTAGTTATATTTGGTTACACTGGTAGAAACTTTGGGTGAAGGGTGTTAGGCTTTAACAGTCACCATGCATGACTTCCTTCCTTCCAGTAACTTAGACTGAGGTTTATTCCAAATTCTTTATGGGACTTCATAGACTAAAAAGGAATCTACCCTTAAACTACCTTTTCAAACAAATAATTATATTAACATCAAATCCATGAAAATTTTGTTCCTCACTTAAGTAGGACTAGCCTCATGCCAGACACCTAGCATACTTTAATATGTGACACTATTTAAATGTGTATTATCCCTTGAATCCCTAATATTGAAGTTATCATTTTTAGGAGGTTTTTTTTTCTTATTTTTCTTTTTATACTATTTGCCAATCATATATAGAAAAATACTGTTCTTTGCAGACATGACCATTTGGGCTCTCCATGGGAAAATTATCTTTCTGGCTGAATTCTTTTCTTTTTCATTTGAACTTTATGGAATGTTTGGATATAGCTCTGAAAGACTTGGAGATGCCTCATAGAGAAGAAAGTTATATGTCAGGATGCAGTATAGGAAATTGGTTCCTAGTACTGTAAGAGACTAAATTTTACCAATATATACCTGTACCAAATGAAATAAAGCTTCATAACTCAAAACCTAATAAGTTTGCATTTCGTTTCATCCACTATTAGAGGCAAATTGCATTATTGTAATTTTCATGGGTGAAACAGTCTGGGTGAACTTGTGAAAAGGAGCAGCAAAAAGTATATATGAATACTACCTGATCCAATTTCCTAGAAACCATAGTAAATGTTCTATTTAAGACTGGATATGACTAAACTTTATTAGACTTGAACTGTATTCTGGGTAATTGTCCAGTAATAACCTTTGCTAAATTATACGAAGTCTTTACTTTCCTTAACAGAGAACACAGACTCCCCAACCTCTAATATTATCATCATTCAAGATAATGAGCAACACAAACCATTCTATTACCAATCTAAAAGCAATAAATGTCAGAGTAAAGAAGTATGCAATATTCTGGCCTGAAAGAACAAAGGACAGAAGTAATGATAATACCTCTTTATATTTGCAGTCTATTATATCATGCATAACAAATGACGCCGTAATTGTAGACAGTGTTATTTTAACAGGTTATAAGGAAAAGGTAGTGGGGGAAGTGAGAGAATGTTTTGACTATTGCTGTGAAAAATGCTTCCAGCTTCTTAATTTAAATAGCTAGCAAGAGGTGGATATCATTTTTAGAGTGCATTTGATTTTAGTTCATCTTGGAGTCATATAAGCTGAAGATTTCAGTGTTTGATTAACCATCCAATTCACTGCACTAGTGACTTTAAGGTAGTTAGAACATAAGACCTAATACAATATATTTCTTTCCAACTAAATGATCATCAGAATGAATAGGGTGCAGATAAATAGTTTCTTAACTGGTTATTTCAGTCTAGTGGGAATCAATATTGGAAAGGCAAATGTGAGTAAAGGAAACAAAACACTGTTTCTCAGTAAATATTGAAAAATAAAAATGATGTCCCATCCTATAGAATTAGAGCTCATGTGTGTCTGTCCAAGTGAGAGCCTAAGGTTTTAAGACTGTGCCAAGGAAGGTCATTGGGGCCACACATGAGGAAATCTTGGCTCAAGTTCTGTTTCCCCTAGCTAACATATAAAACTATTTTTTAAATATGCTTTTCAAGTGGAAAAGGACTTGAAGATCCTGTAGTCCACATAAATTACATAAAATACAAGGGTAGGCAGGAAATTCTAATTTATGTGAAAGTTTTTCACACAAGTTTTGGTCTTAAACCTATCGCCTCAAATTTATCTAGAGATATGGTGTGATATATAGATTCTTTGTAGGATATCTCCCCTTCTTAAGGCTTTGGTGGCATTCCATACTGATAACTATCAGCCTCTGTCTTCTTTAAGTTCTTAACCTCCCTTGCACCACTGAAAATTGGGACAATATAATCCTTCAAGTTCAGGATCATAAGAAGTTGTTGAAATTCTTTTTGGTGGACAAACATAATTACTGTTATAATCTGTGTCCATAATGAACAGGATCCACAAACTGTTTTTGATAGAAATAAAATAGAACATTTTTCCACTTTGAAATATGTACAAGTGGTCATAATTTACAAAGAGTGATTAAGTTCAGTTTGTAAATAAAATCACTGATTGCAACTGGAAAACTTACTAAGAGAAAGGAAACATTTTGCTTTATAATAATTGCATTAGCTCCACCCTCTGGGTATTAAATTCTCTTAGGTACCTTCTGCAGCAGGATTAGTACACGAGTTCATGTCTCACAACTTCGTAAATGTTCTATGTTGTCATTTAGCAATCTCTGCCAGCCTTGCTTGAAGTGCATTCCTATACTGGTTGATAAGAGATATTTTTGCACGTGTTTGTGTATTAATCTCATCTTGTGCAGAAGTAGTGCTTTCTTTTAAAAAGTCATGAATGAATAATATGTCATTATAGCATTAGTATATAAATGAATAATATTCTAAGGAATATGATGATTTCAGTCTCGATTTGGATGCTATGTGGGGAATATTTTCCTTCAGTGAACTTTTTTCGGTTAATGAGATAATTTATTTCTTTTCTCTCTTAGAAGGACCAGAATGATATGTGTATATCAGAAGCTTATACATTCAAAGATTTGTGAAAATAATATTTTATAATTCTTCTTTCAGCCAATATTTAATATAATTTCTTTATAAATAGCATATTTTAAGGGTATTTGAGGAGGCTATAATTATATGCTGACCGGATTTGTTACAAAATTCAGTATCTTTGCTTTTCCTCTCTTTTACTCCTTTTAAAAAAATGTTTACTTTGAACAATCTGGAAGAAGATTTTTGGTAGTATTCATCTCTGGCAAGAGCAGCTTGAATTTAAGCTGATGATGTTTACCTTCTATGCTGTCAGACTCTTATTTAGTCATGTATGGGGTCCCTTTCAATAAACTGTCTTTTGAGAACAACCTGAGAAACTGCTTATGATTGATGATTAAAATATTGCATAACATTTTTATTAAATTTGTTAAATAACTAATCACAAAATATTCCAAAGTATAAAGTTTTATAACCCCGTCTTCTCAGAAAACCATCTTTGAGGTAGAATATTTCATCATTAAATCAAAGTCTGCAACCTATTTTGGGTTTCGCATAGGTCGATCCCTTTTTGGGGCCCTAAAATTACTCTAGGTATAATATGGCCTATTCAGAGCACAGTTTGTCTTTTACTGGATAGTTCTCATTTGACTCTAAGTTGAATAATGGAAAGAATCTCCATCTTTTACATAATGTACCTGTACTTGAAACTCAACAGATAATTTGTATGTATTTCTCCAGATGACAAAAATGAACGAAAATCTTAGTCCTCCCAGATTAATGGGGCTGGCAAAGTAGTAAATTCAATATCAAACAAAATATTTTTTATTTTATCAAAACCAAATTTAATTCAATTCTTAGGTTGTAAAGCTGGATCTGAAATAATTAAGAAAATGAAGCATTACAGACACACTGGACTAAGCCAAAAATATCTGACCCAACACTTCTTTATAATAAAACCATTAATTTGTAATTTCTCTAATCAAAAAGGGCCATGTTTTCTATATACAGGTAAAATTATCGATGATTACTACAAAGTACAAAATAAATTCTTGACAGCAAAATTTAATCCAGTGCATTTAGTTAAAATTAACAACCCATAATGATGTACTCATTACTTAGAAGGAAGGAGCCAAGATTATACATCCAGACTTTAGTAACAATAGTCAAAATAAGAGGGGAATAGGTTTGGTAATAAAAAAATTCATTGATGACGCTACTTTAACTAACTTTAAATTCACTTTAAATGTTTCAAAAAAAAAAATAGAGTATATTGCTGCATTCTTTCCTACTTGAAGCTACCAATTAATATGGTGCTTGCACTTTGAATTGCATTTGAATTCCAACTTCAAAAAACATTAAAGCTTAAGGCAATTTAAAATATATCCTAACATTATCTTATAAACTCTGTCTCTGTCTGGTACTTATTACTGTCCTATTTGGCTCCAGATTTTGTTACAAAACTAGAAAATAAATTACACTGAAATAGTTGGATTCATTCTTTAATTTTCACAGCATATTCAAAATTGCATTTGCTGCAGGCTATTAATTTTTTAAAAAAATAAACACCATCTTCCATTTAGTCTCTCAAAACCATAATGCATATTTTGAAAATAAGAGTAATTTGCTGTTAAAAACTAATGTGTATTATTTCTAAACCAAAAACGTAGAAATTTGCCATAATTTATGGAACGTGAACATGTACATAAGGTAAGGGTTCCAACATGGAAACACAGGAATGATTTTCCCTGTTTTACAGATGAAGAAATTGAAACTTAAGAGATATTTTTTAAAAAATTGTTGGAAGTCAGACACTTGAAGTAAAACCCAGATTTGTCTGAAGTCAATATCTCTTTGAAACATGATACCACAGTGCCTCAAACCATTCTATCTACAATTTTGTTCACTGTCCTGAAAGTGTGAGTCACCAAACCTGAAGAGAGAACAAGCTCAGGGACCAAAAACTCAGAGATGTCCTAACAAATTACCTCAGGTGGATATCAATTTGGTTTTACAATGGAATATGAGAATCTGCTAAGAGAAAAAGAAATATGCTTCTTATTCCCCCTCTTCGTGTTTGGTAGAAGATGGATCCAGACTGGTCTTTGTGGAAGTTGAAAGACCTTCTCATGCAAAAATGATCTCTTCAGCAAAAATGATTATTTTTAAAACATTAAGAATACCTACTTGTCTAAAAAAAATAATATGTAGGTTTCTTCTGAATATTATGCAGGGGAGTGCTGACATGGGCCTAACAGACATTATTTCAAAATTTGCGGGCTGAAGGATCTCGATTCAAAAGTAAAATTCCATGTAGGAAGACCAATATGTTCAACCAATTAAAGCAGAATTTGGTTTGAATGGTGGGAAGAAGGGATGCTGGAGCTTCCATTCACATGTCTCTCCAATGATTTGGAGATAGGGGTGTCTCTACCAAATTAGTGCTTCACATCAGAATAGATTAAGAATCCTTGATCGAGATTTTCAAAATGTAAATTTATAATATCTTAAGCATATGTCAGTTACATTTTAATTTTCTCTATTGGGAAAAATGAAACATGACTAAGACATCTAAGAAAAACTCCTGTGTTCCATTAAAAACAGTGCAGGCCAACTCTTTAGCAGGCAGATTATATTCAATAAGTAGTGGGTAGATTGTGGTCAATAGTTCCAACAAGGTGAAACCTGGTTAGAGTCTCAAGACTGGGAGAAGAAAGGACTATGAAAGGAAGATTTAGGAAAAAAGACATATCTCTGGGACCAGGATGAGGGATTCTACATGAAAATAAGAAACCCCAAAACAGGAATAACCCAGTCAGTGGAATTTTTATAATGCCTTTATGTTTCTTTCCTTCACAATATGTCATTATTCAGTTTCCTTACAGTTACCATGTAACCTTTCTTTCTTCTTTAATGTAGTCTGTTCAATTGGTTTATTTGGTATCTACAGGAGAAAAACTTGGATAATTATGTGGTTTGCTGTGGCTGCTGTAACAAATTACTATAAACTTCTGTCTTAGAAAATAAAAATGTATCATCATATGGTTCTGGAGGTCGGAAGTCCCAAATCAGTTTCAGTGGTCCAAAGTCAGTGTTGATAGGTCTGGCTCATGCTGGAGGCTCAGCAGAGAACGTGTTTCTTTGCATTTTCTAGCTTCTGATGGCCACCTGCATTTCTTGCCTCATTACTTCTTCCTCAAACAACTCCAACTTCTTGCTTTAGTCAACGCATCTCCTACTTCCTCCTGTGTCTTCATGTAAATTACCCCAAGATCTCCATCAGATTACTTCTTAAAGAAGACAGTGGGAAATTATCAGGGAAAATACAAATAAAAGATATTCTTTTCTTCCATGTCTTTGTACCGTTTCTTCACAGAAAGCCTTTCTTCTTTACAGGTGTATTTGGTCTGTCTAACTCTGTTTATCCTTTATGACTGAAGTCAAATAACAGGTCCTAGAGGATAGCTTTTTCATTGCCTCCCCCATATTTTCAGGACTGATCATATATCTTTTTCTTGTTTCCCTTCATATCTCATACTAATTAATGCGTTGCCCCCTCTAGAAGTAAATCTAACTGTTAATTTGTCTTTCTAGACTAGACTCTGAAATCTTTAATGATAGACTCTATGGCATTATTTTTTTTTTTAATTTACCTAGTTCCTAGCACAGCACCTGGTGCATATAATTATTAGATAATTAAACAATGAGTTTTGAGTGAAAGAATGCCTTCATAAATAGAAAGAGCAGAATTGATAATATATATCATTTTAAAGGCTTAGGTTGACTATATTTGTAGACTGAAAATATCTAAAATGAGTCCCACAACTCTAATTAAGATTGTATTTGTAACTACAGTATGTTTTATGAACTTTCCTTTTTAAAGTGATTCAGCATAGCAGGGATTTGTGTGTGTATGTGTGTGTGTGGTGAGGGATAGTGTCAATCAAGCAAATAGAGTAATGTATTTTTTATGGTATATGAGCACTTCCATTTAAGTTAGTTTTGAGAGAAAGTTAATAAATTCTAGTTTTATTTTGCTCTATCTCATTTCCCAGTTTAGTGCAGGAATTAAATATTCTGCCATTCATGTCATGTTCTTTTTTATTCAAAACCTTCCTTTTCCACCTATAGGTGACGTGTTCTTGGCAATTTACTTAACTTTTATTTATATTAATTCCCTAAACTATAAATAGGAATGTTACTAAACTTCCTACAAAGAGTTGTTACCATGGTTGAAGATTATTTAAGCCAAAATCTCTGTGTTCTTCTAATTTCCACTGAATCTCTTAATAGGTTAAATAGCATTCAGGACAGTGCCTGACATTTTATAATCAGTCATTAAATGTTAGTGATGATGATGATGATGATGATATGGATTCAATGGATTTGATGATTCAAAAATATTTATTATTTAAGCAAATTAACTATACTGTGTAAACTTAAGTCATATCTTAGAGATCTTGAAATTGCTAATTTCTGATCTAAATTTCCCTTGTTTCTTATCATTTATTTTTAATTAATATCTTAATTTTCTCTTTAGTCTCTTAGTTGTCATTTCTTACTATTGTCAGTATCCTAAATTCTTTTTTTTATTAAATTAATTTATTTATTTTCAGAAAAACAGTATTCATTATTTTTTCACCACACCCAGTGCTCCATGAAATCCGTGCCCTCTATAATACCCACCACCTGGTACCCCAACCTCCCACCCCCGCCACTTCAAACCCCTAGTATCCTAAATTCTAACATTACTTTCTGTCAATTAGTGTATTTAGGTACACAAACAGTTAAATAATATCGTTTGAGAGTATGGCTACTTGACCAAGAAAAGGGAATAGCAGAGAAGGCATAGATTAAGTCAAGGGTCTGCACAGTTCAAGAAATAGTCTGATAATATTTGGTTCAGAGACCAAAGTATGATGAAAAAGCTTTAGTAAGTAGGAATTTTAAGACCATGTTACCTCTTAATTTACATGTATACACATTATAATTTAAATTACATACACATATGCTTATAAATGAGTATGTGTGTGTTTATCATTAATTTATTATAACTGTCATTACTGAACATCAAGTTTAAGCTGAAGCAGCAACTTTTAGAAAAAAAATGGAGTCCATTTCCATTTCCTCACATTCTGACTTATCTCAAGAATTGATCTATTTTTAGAAACTATATTCATTTGTCTGTGTTTTTTATTCTTTCCCAAATTGGCAAGGATGTCAAGACAACAGCTTTGTGGTATTCTGTGCCTGAGAATTCTCTCTGGCAGTCAACCACCCTGGGAATGTGATTGGCATGTGCCCGCTAACCTCCCATCTATAATTTCCCTTCTTCCTGATTCTGCCAACCATTGACTGTGAACAGCCATTCCAATAGTAAAGAAAGAGAAGCAGAAAAGAAACAAAAAGATTTCATTTATTGACTTATCATTCTTGTTGATAAAAGTGTTTTTGGTAAAGTACACTAGAATTTATGATTAATCTTTTGTAATCTTAACTAGCACATTGGTTATGTGTATCATCTGTTAAGTGGGGCATCAATACAAATTCAATAAATAAAATACTAAAGGTGTTAGAAATATCTTCTTTTTTCTCTTATGTCAGAAACCACCAATTCAATAGTTTAATTTTTTTTAATTTAACTTTGAAAGAATATTTGTGCATGTAGTCATAGAAAAAAAGAGAAAAAAAAACTTTTTCTAGCAATGTTGACTTTAAACATTCTACAGTGGCTTAGATTCTCCTTAACTTGTTAATTTATTAATAACTAATTAGCTAATCCTTAACTATTTCACTTAATGAGATCTGAAATCTTTGAGACATTATAATCAGAGCATATTTTGTTCCATGGAAATTTGGGAGCTGCCACCTTTTCAGACTAATTTAGGGAAACAATCTATTGCTCTAAGTTACATTCTTGGTTCTTTTTTGTTTGTTATCTCTTCCTAAAGTTTAATGTGTACTTATAAATTTCTATGACACAGTAAGATCAATAAATGGAGGAGGGAATATAGTTAATGATGATATTTTCTTGGCCTACATAAAGTCAACCACCTTCTTTTATGGATGTTTTTTCATTGTATTAACTCATTCCTCTTCTAGGAAGTCAACATAATCAATAAGTATATATAAGCTGGAATTACATTCTTCTGTTCTATGTTTACATTCCTCCCAGATGGCTATGTGCAGCTCCATAAGCTTGTAACACATTTTTAAATAACCTCTTAATCATTTTCTATGGCCACCACATATAAACCAATGTAATTCAATTGAGGATTTTTCTTTATTCCCATACCATTCACTACATAGGCTGAAATGTCCATTTTTTGATTTGCAAATTATCACAAGGTTTTTTTTTAAGATTTTATTTATTTGAGAGAGAGAGAGAGCAAACATGAGAGGGGGGAAGGTCAGAGGGAGAAGCAGAGCCGGGAGCCTGATGTGGGACTTGATTCTGGGACTCTGGGATCATGACCTGAGCTGAAGGCAGTTGCTTAACCAACTAAGCCATCCAGGCACCCCACCACAAGGTTTTATCTCTTATCTATAATGGGAAATACATGTGGGCATATTATTTTAAAGGAAATAAAAGTTTTAAATGATGTGGCTGAAATTATTTTGACACACTGGGATGGTGTTGGTGAACATTTCACAGAATTTAAACCATAATAGACACCAGAAGAAGAAAATGTAGACAGGATAATATTTAGGTAATGAAAAATAATGTACTGAGCAAATGGAAAAAAATTTAGATTATAAACATTAACCAAGGCAGTTCATCACACTTAAGTGATAAATCTATGAATCCATAGACATCTATAAGATTTAAAAAAATGAAAAATAGCTTACTTAGCAATGTAACCTTCAAAAATATGTGAAGTACAGTGCCATATAAATAAATATAAACATACTTAGAATGAAGTAACTTATAATTTTGATTTATGCTTATACACATTAAGTATTTAATCTAAATTTAAATCAAATCAAAATATGAATGAGATAATATGCTATGTTTAATATTTAAAAGTGTTTTATCATTTGCCATTATTAATCTATTATCTCTCAATTCCAAATCTGTTCTACTGTATTTTGCTTTCTCATACTGAGGGTAAGAACTCTACAAATACCAATTCTTTGCCAGTTGGCCTTTTATTATATTCTGCCAATAAGAAGTACTAAAGACATATTGCAAACAGAGGCAACAAAGAAGAAACTTCTGTACTTCTGTTTGCTTATTGCAACTTTACCACATTTCAGCAATTCCCCACAGCTTCTTGGTACTTTTTGGCACCCTCAACCAGTCTCCTTGGGCTCATGAAATACCACAATGATTAGGTCATAGACAGCTAATCACCTCCAGCACCTTTGTTCTTTGGACCTATGAGTGGAAGCTGTTTTCTGAAGTTAACAATTTTGCATATAATAAAACCCAGATAATAAGAGCCTTGTTACTCTTTCACTTCTACATACTTGTGTAGAAGTATTCCTGTATTAAATTCCCTCTATTCAGGTATCTAGTGTGATTTTTGTTCTCTAGACTAGACACTAAGAATCATGCCTTTTAAAAAAGATTTAATTAACTAATTAATTAATTTTTATTTATTTGACAGAGAGAGATACAGTGAGAGAGGGAATACAAGCAAGGTGAGTGGGAAAGGGAGAAGCAGGTGTCCTGCTGAGCAGGGAGTCCAAGGCAGACCTGGGACCATGACCTGAGCCAGAGGCAGACATTTAAAGACTGAGCCACCCAGGTGCCCCCAAAATCAGGTTTTTATGGTCTGAAATCCCTATCTTCTTTATGTTTGTCTTTCTTTTCTTCTTTCTTTCCTTCTTTCACACAAGATAATCAGAATTTAATTAAACACAATCATTGGTTCTTTATATACTATCACCATTGTCCATTTGTACTCTATTTTCATTTAGCTGATTTTTTAATTTAATTATTTTTGACAATGTAATTAGTACCAAATTAAAAGTAGTATAGTGCAGTAGGAACATGCTGGTATTTTCAATGATGGTAGCAGGTCAGCTGGATATGCACGTGAGGAAAACTATATCTTGATTTCTACCTCATACCATACACAATCACAGATATAAGTCTAAAGTGAAAGGAAATATTGCAAAGAAATATAGTAAATAACTGAGTTTGGAAGTGAAAAATATTTCTTCAACAAGAAAGAAAGATTAATAACTACAAAAGAAAATTTTGCATGCCACAAATTAGACCTCAACTGTTAACAAAAGGTTAGAATCATTCCCTGCATATTTTCAAACCAAAATGCTCTGAAGCTAGAAATCAATCACAAGAGGAAAGTTGCAGAGAACTCAAATACATGGAGGCTAAAGAGCATCCTATTAAAGAATCAATGAGTCAACCAGGAAATTAAAGAAGAATTACAAAAAATTAATGGAAACAAATGAAAATAAAAACTCAACTGTTCAAAATCTTTGGGATGCAGCAAAGGCAGTCCTAAGAGGAAAATATATAACAATACAACCCTATCTCAAGAAACAAGAAAGGTCTCAAATTCACAACCTAACCCTACACCTAAAAAAAGCAAAAAAGCCTAAACCTAGCAGGATAAGAGAAATAATAAAGATCAGAGAAGAAATCAATGAAATAGAAACCAAAAGAACAATAGAACAGATCAATGAAACCAGGATCTGGTTCTTTGAAAGAATTAATAAGATTGATAAACCCCTGAACAGACTTATCAAAAATAAAGAGAAAGGACCCAAATTAATAAAATCATGAATGGAAGAGGAGAGATCACAACCAACACCAAAGAAATACAAACAATTATAAGAACATATTACAAGAACTATACGCCAGCAAATTAGACAATCTGGAAGAAATGGATTCATTCCTAGAGACCTATAAACTACCAAAACTGATCCAGGAAGAAATGGAAAACCTGAACAGACCCATAACCAGTAAGGAAATTGAAGCAGCCATCAAAAATCTCCCAAAAATACAAGAGCCCAGGGCCAGATGGCTTCCCAGAGGAATTCTACCAAACATTTAAAGAAGAATTAATACCTATTCTCCTGTATTTGTTCCAAAAACTAGAAATGGAAGGAAAACCTCTGAACTCATTTTATGAGGCCAGTATTACCTTGATCCCAAAACCAGATAAAGACCCCATCAAAAAGAAGAATTATAGACCAATATCCCTGATGAACACTGATGCAAAAATTCTCACCAAAGGACTAGCAAATAGGATCCAGCAGTACATTAAAAGGATTATTCAACACAACCAAGTAGGATTTATTCCTGGGCTGCAAGGTTGGTTCAACATTCACAAGTCAGTCAATGTGATACAAAGACACTAATAAAAGAAAGAACAAGAACCATGTGAGGGAGAAAAAGCATTTGATAGCATCCTTTCTTGATCAAAACTCTTCACAGTATAGGGATAGGGGATAGAGGGTACTTAACCTCAATATTACAAAAGTCATCTATGAAAAAGAGCAAATATCGTTCTCAAGGGGAAAACCTGAGAGCTTCTCCCCTAAGGTCAGGAACATGGTAGGAATGTCCACTATCTCCATTGCTATTCACCATAGGGCTAGGAGTCCTAGCCTCAGCAATCAGACAACAAAAAGAAGTAAAAGTCATCCGAATTGGCAAAGAAGTCAACCTCTCACTCTTTGCAGATGATATGATACTTCATGTGCAAAACTCAAACAACTCTACCCGAAACTTCTAGAACTTATACAGGAATTCAGTAAATCGTCAGGATATAAAATCAATGCACAGAAATCAGTTGCATTTCTATACACCAAGACAGATGAAAGAGAAATTAAGGAGTCAAACCCATTTACAATTGCACCCATAACCATAAGATACCTAGGAATAACCCTAATCAAAAAGGCAAAGAATCTGTACTCAGAAAACTATAGAATACTCATAAAAGAAAATGAGGAAGACACAAAGAAATGGAAAAATGTCCCATGCTCATGGATTAGAAGAACAAATACTGTGAAAATGTCTATGCTATCTGGAGGAATCTACACATTTAATGCAATCCTTATTAAAATATCATTAACTTTTTTCAAGGGAATGGAACAAATAATCCTAAAATTTGTATGGAACCAGAAAAGACCCTGAATAGCCAGAGGAATGTTGAAAAAGAAAACCAAAGCTGTTAGCATCACAACTCCGGACTTCAAGCTCTATTACAAAGATGTAATCATCAAGATAGTATGATACTGGCACAAAAAAAGACACATAGATTAATGGAACAGAATAGAAAGCCCAGAAATGGCTCTGGGCTGTCATTTCCTGACATTAACATGTCATTAACATTACATTAACATGTTAATGTCAGGAAATGACAGATGTTGGACCCTCAACTCTACAGTCAACTAATCTTCAACAAAGCAGGAAAGAATGTCCAATGGAAAAAAGACAGTCTCTTTAACAAATGGTGTTGGGGATACTGTACAGCCACATGCAGAAGAATGAAACTGGACTATTTCCATACACCACACACAAAAATAGACTCAAAATAGATGAAAGACCTCAATGTGAGACAGGAATCCATCAAAATCTTTGAGAAGGCAGCAACCCCTTCAACCTCAAGTTGCAGCAGCTTCTTTCTAGAAACATTGTCAGAGGCAATGGGAAGCATGGGCAAAAATGAACTATTAGAACTTCATCAAGATCAAAAACTTTTGCACCACAAAGGAAGCAGTCAACAAACCCAAAAGACAACTGACAAAATGGGAGAGGATATTTGCAAATGACATATCAGATAAAGGGCTAGTATCCAAAATCTGCAAAGAACTTATCAAGATCAATACCCAAATCCAATACCCAATCCAATAAGCAATCCAGTCAAGAAATGGGAAGAAGACATGAATAGACATTTCTGCAAAAAAGACATCCAAATGACCAACAGATACATGAAGAAGTGCTCAACATCACTCACCATCAGGGAATTATACATCAAAACCTTAATGAGGTACTACCTCACACCACTCAGAATAACTAAACTTAACATGTCAAGAAATGACAGATGTTGGCAAGGATGGGGAGAAAAGGGAACCCTCCTACACTGTTGGTGGGAATGCAAGCTGGTGAAGTCTCTTTGGAAAACAGTATGGGGGGTCCTCGAAAAGTTGAAAATAGAACTGCCCTGTAACTCAGCAATTGAACTACATGTATTTGTCCCAAAGATACAAATGTAGTGATCTGAAGGGACACATGTTTATAGCAGCAATGTCCACAATAGCCAAACTATGGAAAGAACCATTCATCAACAGATGAATGGACACAATGGAATATTATGCAACCATCAAAAATTGAAATCTTGTCATTTTCAATGATGTGGATGGAACTAGAGGGTATTATGCCAGGCAAAATAAGTCAATCAGAGAAAGACAATTATCATATGATTTCACTGATGTGAGGAATTTGAGAAACAAGACGAGGATCATAGAGGAAGGGAAAGAAAAATGAAACAAGGCAAAACCAAGGAGGGAGATAAACCATAAGAGACTCTTAATTTCAGGAAACAAACTGAGGGTTGCTGGAGTGGAGGACTGGTTCAGACAGGAAGGGGGTGGGAAGGATGGGGTGGTTGGGTAATGGACAGTGAGCAGGGTATTTGCTATGGTGAGCACTGTGGACTGTCTAAGACTGATGAATCAAAGACCCATACCCCTGAAACAAATAACACATTATATGTTACTTAAAAAAAGAAAAAAAAAGAAATTTTGCAAATTGGTCTGTAGTAAAAACAGGATACTTGATAGCTAAAAACACCACTAAAACTGTAAACAGGCAATGCATGGAGTGAAAGCAAGTTTTTCCAATACATATATGTGACAAAAGATTCATATCTAAATATAGAAAGAGAAAAGAACAAAAAAAAAGGAACTCAATAGAAAAATGCAGAAAGGTTTTATATACATTTCACAAGAGTATATCAAATCAACAATAAATTTATGTAAAGAAGTTCACCTTCATTAGTAATAAAGAGGATGCAAATTTAAGACACAAAGTGATACCCATTAAACACATATGAGAATGGCTAAAGTGAGAGAAGGAAGGGCAGGAAAAAAAAAAGAAACTAATGTTGTCACAGATATAGAGTATGATAGTGAGGATAGTGAAACATAATAGTTCAGTTTGCAATTTTGGGAAACTACTTAGAAGGATCTACTAAAGTTGAATATCTGTAGACCTTATGTCATTGCAATTGCACTTCTAGATATCTGTTCACCATGTACACATGTACACATGCTCACCAAAAACCAATACAAGCATTATTTGCACAGACATTCTTTATAATAGCCTCAAATTGGAAAAAGATAAGGTTTGATATATTTTCACAAAGAAACTATCCCTCAAGAATTAATCCTTTATAACTATACCCTAAAAATATGGGTTCATCTCACGACCATAATGTTGGACAAAGAAACTAGAGAGTAGAATATATGCTGATTTCAGTTATATAAGTTACAGAAACAAGCAAAAATGTACCTATGACATTAGCAGTTAGGATAAATGGTCACCCTAGGATGAGAGTATGAAGTAATGACTGAAAGAAAGCTGAAGGGGTATATTTTTGCTCTTAATGCCCAAGTATTTGATCTGAATGTCAGTTAAGTGTGTGTGTTTAGTTTGTAAAAACTCACTGGGCTCTCCATTTGTGAAGAATGTATTCTTCTATAAAAATGTTACATTTCAATACAAAATTGAAGGAAAGAAAGAAAGCTAGGATTTGGCAAACCTCTAACCATATGTATTCCCCCAACCTGTTTTTCTGCCTCTCACCAGCAGTATTCATCATCCAGAATCCTATGTCATCATTTCTTTTCATGGGGCTTTTTTTGCATATCTATTTACTCTCAAAAATTATTTCTAAGAATACATGCAATTATTGTTGCTAACTTTATAAAAGGATACTATGCTGCTTATATAATAGATGTTGAGATTCACTTTTTTCCCCTATGATATTATATTGTTCAGATTCAAATTTGAGTACCAAACTGGTCACTATATTGTGTCTTTGTGTGAAAGTGAGTGTGTGTGCTTATGTAAATGTGTGTTTGCCTAAATATTAAGATATATAAATAGTTAGCTCAATCTCAATATTTTGCTGTATGAATTTTTATGTATATTGTTCAACAATATTATTAAAAAACTGGCTCTCTACATGTGATATACTTTCCATAAAATTTCTGTTCAAATTTAGCCACATATTAATATCAATTTAAAGAGCGGTTTTAGAAATAAAAAAAAAAGTTTAAATTAGGTTCCCATCATTTTTTATAAATTTTTACTTTTTTTGGATACTCTTTTTATTAACAGTAAGAGTTAATTCCAATTACCACCATATTGGTATGATAAAGCTATTAAATAAACCCTCTGTCTTATTATTAACATTAATTTGGCATCACACATACTAATATACACAATAAATAGTCACTTGCTAGGCCATGATACTCAGGTTTTTATTGATTATAATCAGTAGATACATTGAGGGACATAATTTGATTTATGGTTTATATGAATTCAAGCAATAGCAAACATGCTGAATTAAGTTTTAGTATATACAAAAATTAAAACTAATTTCTTAATTATAGCAAAAAATAGTGTAGCATTTTATTTCTAAGAGTGCATACTGATGACATGTTCTAATTTCTGAATGATAAATGCAACATCTTTGTTATTGCCTTTTTAGTCACATGAGGATAATAATAGGCTATAATCACCATTAAAATGAAATATCTCTATTTCTTAGAAAAGAAGAGGGAGAGCCAGCATAAGGAGTGAAATGCAAAATTCACAGATGGGGAAATGATATATTTTAATCTGCCTTTGACATAATGGATCCTGAACAAGGGGCTTAGTATCATAGGAAATTTATTTATTCCTAGGAGTAACATTTTCAAGGCTGGTTGGAGATGGAAATATTTTCATTTGTTAGGAAATAGTGTTCCTTAGAAGAATTTTTATACCTGTGGAAGATGAAAACGTATTTACCCCTGTGGGAGTTTGTCTGGAATATTATAATTCATGAAGAAATGCCTGAATGAAACATAGTTTATTTCACAGACTTTCATTCTTATATTAAATTTGAAATGGAAATAAAGTTCTTCATAATTAAACATATGTCTTCCTTCATTTTGTTAACACAACCCTTCTATTTCCAAGTGAACAAAAATCCCTAAAATTGGTATAAAAGAAAGTGTTGTAATCTTTTCTTAAAAAGAAAAGATTAAACCTGCATCAGCAAGTAGGCAAGACTTATTTATGTGTGCTCTTTTATGAAATTCTTATTAAGATCTTCCTAAAATTCATATCAAATAGTTTACTTAAGAATAAAGATAACAAATTTCTCTAAGTTTCTTAACGTTTTTCCTAAGCAGATTTTTCCTTCTACTTTTTTGTATCTTGTTGATAATTAGTTATTTTAACAGGGAGGAAAACTATTAAAATATGTTTCTTTAGATCATGGTCCAGTTTTCTTCAAGCATACAGAGAAGATTATTCCAATATATATGATATGTAGTATAGCCGGAGACCTACTTTCTAACAAATTTGGGTTTTCTTAGAGTCTAATTTATTTCATTAGAGTTAAGTCTTAAATTACAGCCCCTTTTTGTAGAATGATGATAATGTAACATAATGATGCATTAATAGCCATTTTGTCACGTTAACCAATGGCCAATTTTTATAACAATCTATTCTAACTCCTGGATGACAAATCTGGAGATAACTTGACATGAATCCTGGAAGAAAACTCTGTTCAGGATGCTGAAGTCACACAAAGGATCAGATTGAGAAATCAGACTTATGAGAAAAAGATTGAAGTGATTATAGGGCACAGAAAAAGCAAGGGAAGTTCTGGGACCATAAATGCAATCTGGTCCTTCCTTGCTTCATTAGAATGTTTTCTGGCTCAGATTAATGTAAGAAAATTCCAAGTAATTACACGGCTGTATTATTTACACAGGGAACCATTCCAGCGTGAAGCTTCTTTAGTAAAACCATACCCCACAAACTCATAATTTCCAGGTTTGTTTAAAATAATAAATCCTAGACAGACAAGGCATACCGTGATAAAAGGATTGCATAGCTAAGGTCTCCCTAGTTTACCAATACTACTAGTTAGTTTTCAGAGTGGTCTGTCTTTGAAGGTTTACAGGGAGGGTTGAAGGCCTTCCTTCTTTGTTTGGAGCATCTGCCCTTATAAAAGGAAAGAATGGATGGAATGTCCATTACTCATCATTTTCTCCCAAACATTGAATGGAAAGAGAACCAGTTGAACTAACAGAAGTTGGTGATAAAAGAAAAAATAGGTTCTCTAGCAGATAAAACACCAACATGAGAAATAAGGATTTGGGAAAGAGGAAGGAAGTCAGGAGAATATTTGCCTATTTCACAAATCAATCTATATCTACCTTAATATCTGTATAAAATTATTTAAGTTACTATTATCTCCCTGTGAAGAACTTTTTCCATGTTACATTTTGTTTTTATTATTAAAATTTTCCTATTTACTGGTGTTGTTTCCTTGGTGAATATCACTTAGGATTTCAAATCAGGTACTAAATATTATTTTATGATTTCAACAAGTGTACTAAAAAGCATAATGGAAATGCTGTAAAAATAATAAATTGTATTATATTTATCAGGTTAGTAGCCACTAAAATAATTGAGAACATTCTGCTATCACTTCCTTGAGAATAATATATGTTGATTTTAATTCTTTTAAAAAATAATACAAAATAATTAAACATAAAGTAATACAGCTAATAAAATACAAATTATACCTACATCATAAGGTTAACATACTTTGTGTGGTTGGGTATCCTACATGGTATTAAAATCTTGTCACAGCAAAATTACAACAGTGAAGGAATAGCATTCTTGCATATAACATGACTCTTAAATGGCCCCTAAGAGCAAAATTGTTATGTCTGAAGGAGAAAATACAGTTTTCACATGATTGGTTTATATAAGCAGATTTTCAGTCTACCCCAAATACTTGTCTAAAGTAGCTGTCAAATATAAATCATCTCTCTTTCTCAATAATGTATCAGAATCATATTATTAAATGTCAGAAAATTGGGGAACTATGTATTGGAGATCTTCAGAGCAGAAACCAGATGAAATACTTTTTATTTGTAACTAATTCACAACATAATAATGTATGTTTTAAGTATTCAGTAGATAATGTTAATGAATGTCTTACTACTCCCCATTAAGAGTTATATGATCTTATATTTGTGGTAGGCATTATGTTGGATTTCATTGTGAAGAAACTGAATAATGTATAAAACTAAAACTATAATCCAGACAGCTTCTTTGACTATTGTGTTTCAGGTGGGTACATAATAATTGTTCATATATATCTGATGACATATGTAAAGTGTATTATATAAACTATTTCTAAATTTTTCATTTTCATGATATTCTGTCAGATTGCAACTGGTCATATATGCTTTATTGATCCCATGATTTCCCACTACCACATAGTTGCCAAAAAATCAGATCTTATTATTATCCAGAAATATAAAATCTATGATTCAATCTTAAATGCCAAGTGCTGAAAAACAAGGTCAGTAAGCAAGATGAGAGCTCAATACTTTGGGAAAATATTTAAAATATTGTGATAGAAATAAAACATGTATCTCAGATTTAAAATGCCACCGTTCCAGGGATCCTGAGTGGCTCAGTCAGTTAAGCTTCCAAGACTTGATTTTGGCTCATGTTATGACCTCGGGGTCATAAGATTGAGTCCCATATTGGGCTCTGTGCTGAGTGGAGCCTGTATGGGATTCTCGCTCTCCCTCTTTGTCTATCTTCCACCCCTAGGCATGCTCTCTTTTGAAAGAAAGAAAGGAAGACAGAAAGAAAGAAAGGAATAAACAAAGAACAACTGTCACCATTCCTCATGAATGAAATTAAAGCAGGGTTAATACCCTTATAAGTATTTTAATTATATTTTATATGGTGAGACTATTGGACAATAGTTTGAGCAGATAGACAAACATGCCTTAGTAATTGGCCCTGATCAATAATAATGGCTAAAAAGGGAAAAAGAAAGGATAATAAGTAATTCACATCAAAATAGATATGTAGAGTTAATAAATTTATAATGGTAATGACAGTAATTCTTATAAAGTCCTTTTCAAGTTAAAAACAAATAAGTGCTGAGATTTCTGGAAAGATGGCAGAGTAGGAGGACCGTAGGTCCACTTCATCCCATGGACATACTTAGATAACATCCATATCAATGAAACACACCCAGAAATTACTTGAAGACTAGAGGAACAGACTTTCCATAGTTAATCATAGAGAGTTGGCCACATCATAAAAGGGAAGGGGGGTGGAGATGTGGTTGGGAACTAAACTCCTGGCAAAACCAACCACAAATGGAAAAGATACATCAAATATAGAGAAAGGATAGGAGCAGACCCCATACCAGGAACCCCAGAAATGGGGGACATGACCTACACTGGGTATAGAGGTCCTTATAATATTTGGCTTTGAAAACCAGTGGTGCTTAGCTTCCTGAGTATTTATAATAAGTAAGGCTTAACTCTGGATACTTAAATACTCAATCACATCAAGATGCAGCAGTTTGGGGGGAGGAGTCAAGATGGCGGAGAAGTAGCAGGCTGAGACTACTTCAGCTAGCCGGAGATCAGCTAGATAGCTTATCTAAAGATTGCAAACACCTGAAAATCCATCGGCAGATCGAAGAGAAGAAGAACAGCAATTCTGGAAACAGAAAAACGACCACTTTCTGAAAGGTAGGACCGGCGGAGAAGTGAATCCAAAGCGACGGGAAGATAGACCCCGGGGGGAGGGGCCGGCTCCCGGCAAGCGGCAGAGCAACGGAGCACAAAATCAGGACTTTTAAAAGTCTGTTCCGCTGAGGGACATCGCTCCAGAGGCTAAACCGGGGCGAAGCCCACGCGGGTTCAGCGTGGCCTCAGGTCCCGCAGGGTCACAGAAGGATCGGGGGTGTCTGAGTGTCGCAGACCTTGCGGGTATTGGAACGGGAAAGCCGGCTACAGAGACAGAGCCAACAGTAAGCTCACAGCTCGGTGTTACCTTGAACCGGTCGCAGGCTCGGTAAGCTCGGAGCGCGGCCGGAGGTCAGGCAGACGGGAGTAACTGGCGCTGTTCTCTGAGGGCGCACTGAGGAGTGCGGCACTGGGCTCTCGACTCCTCCGGGCCGGAGACCAGGAGGCCGCCATTTGTATTCCCGTCCTCCGGAACTCTCTACGGAAAGCGCTCAGGGAACAAAACCTCCTGAAAGCAAACCCGAGCGGATTACTCACCCCGGCCCCGGGTAAGGGCGGTGTCATTCCGCCTGGGGCAAAGACACTTGAGAATCACTACAACAGGCCCCACCCCCAGAAGATCAACAAGAAATCCAGCCGAGACCAAGTTCACCTACCAAGGAGTACGGTTTCAATACCAAGGAGAGCAGCAGAATTCCAGAGGAGGAGAAAGCCAAGCACGGAACTCATGGCTTTTTCCCTGTGAGTTTTTTTTTTAGTCTTGCAGTTAATTTAATTTTTTTTCTTTTTCATTTTTTTTTTTTCTCGCCTTCGGGTAAAATTTTTTTTTTTAACTGTTACCTTTTTCTTTTTTTAACGATTTTTTACTAGTTTATCTAATATATATATTTTTTCTTTTTTACATTTTTCTTAGGTGTTTTCTTTTTTTAAATTCTTTTCTTTTTTTTTTTTTTCTTTTTTTTTCTTTCTTCCTTTTTGAACCTCTTTTTATCCCCTTTCTCCCTCCTCACGATTTTGGATCTCTTCTAATTTGGATAAAGCATTTTTTCCTGGGGTTGTTGCCACCCTTTTAGTATTTTACTAGCCCCTTCATATACTCTTACCTGGACAAAATGACAAGACGGAAAAATTCAACACAAAAAAAAGAACAAGAGGCAGTACCGAAGGCTAGGGACCTAATCAATACAGACATTGGTAATATGTCAGATCTAGAGTTCAGAATGACAATTCTCAAGGTTCTAGCCGGGCTCGAAAAAGGCATGGAAGATATTAGAGAAACCCTATCGAGAGATATAAAAGCCCTTTCCGGAGAAATAAAAGAACTAAAATCTAACCAAGTTGAAATAAAAAAAGCTATTAATGAGGTGCAATCAAAAATGGAGGATCTCACTGCTAGGATAAATGAGGCAGAAGAAAGAATTAGTGATATAGAAGACCAAATGACAGAGAATAAAGAAGCTGAGCAAAAGAGGGACAAACAGCTACGGGACCACGAGGGGAGAATTCGAGAGATAAGTGACACCATAAGATGAAACAACATTAGAATAATTGGGATTCCAGAAGAAGAAGAAAGAGAGAGGGGAGCAGAAGGTATACTGGAGAGAATTATTGGGGAGAATTTCCCCAATATGGCAAAGGGAACGAGCATCAAAATTCACGAGGTTCAGAGAACGCCCCTCAAAATCAATAAGAATAGGCCCACACCCCGTCACCTAATAGTAAAATTTACAAGTCTCAGTGACAAAGAGAAAATCCTGAAAGCAGCCCGGGAAAAGAAGTCTGAGACATACAATGGTAAAAATATTAGATTGGCAGCTGACTTATCCACAGAGACCTGGCAGGCCAGAAAGAGCTGGCATGATATTTTCAGAGCACTAAATGAGAAAAACATGCAGCCAAGAATACTATATCCAGCTAGGCTATCATTGAAAATAGAAGGAGAGATTAAAAGCTTCCAGGACAAACAAAAACTGAAAGAATTTGCAAATACCAAACCAGCTCTACAGGAAATATTGAAAGAGGTCCTCTAAGCAAAGAGAGAGCCTACAAGTGGTAGATCAGAAAGGAACAGAGACCATATACAGTAACAGTCACCTTACAGGCAATACAATGGCACTAAATTCATATCTCTCAATAGTTACCCTGAATGTTTATGGGCCAAATGCCCCTGTCAAAAGACACAGGCTATCAGAATGGATAAAAAAACAAAACCCATCTATATGTTGCCTCCAAGAAACTCATTTTAAGCCCGAAGACACCTCCAGATTTAAAGTGAGGGGGTGGAAAAGAATTTACCATGCTAATGGACATCAGAAGAAAGCAGGAGTGGCAATCCTTATATCAGATCAATTAGATTTTAAGCCAAAGACTATAATAAGAGATGAGGAAGGAACTATATCATACTCAAAGGGTCTGTCCAACAAGAAGATTTAACAATTTTAAATATCTATGCCCCCAATGTGGGAGCAGCCAACTATATAAACCAATTAATAACAAAATCAAAGAAACACATCAACAATAATACAATAATAGTAGGGGACTTTAACACTCCCCTCACTGAACTGGACAGATCATCCAAGCAAAAGATCAGCAAGGAAATAAAGGCCTTAAACGACACACTGGACCAGATGGACATCACAGATATATTCAGAACATTTCATCCCAAAGCAACAGAATACACATTCTTCTCTAGTGCACATGGAACATTCTCCAGAATAGATCACATCCTCGGTCCTAAGTCAGGACTCAACCAGTATCAAAAGATTGGGATCATTCCCTGCATATTTTCAGACCACAATGCTCTAAAGCTAGAACTTAACCACAAAAGGAAGTTTGGAAAGAACCCAAATACATGGAGACTAAACAGCATCCTTCTAAAGAATGAATGGGTCAACCGGGAAATTAAAGAAGAATTGAAAAAAATCATGGAAACAAATGATAATGAAACCACAACGGTTCAAAATCTGTGGGACTCAACAAAGGCAGTCCTGAGAGGAAAATATATAGTGGTACAAGCCTTTCTCAAGAAACAAGAAAGGTCTCAGGTACACAACCTAACCCTACACCTAAAGGAGCTGGAGAAAGAACAAGAAAGAAACCCTAAGCCCAGCAGGAGAAGAGAAATCATAAAGATAAAAGCAGAAATCAATGAAATAGAAATCAAAAAAACAATAGAACAAATCAACGAAACTAGGAGCTGGTTCTTTGAAAGAATTAATAAAATTGATAAACCCCTGGCCCGACTTATCAAAAAGAAAAGAGAAAGGACCCAAATAAATAAAATCATGAATGAAAGAGGAGAGATCACAACTAACACCAAAGAAATACAAACTATTATAAGAACATACTATGAGCAACTCTACGCCAATAAATTTGACAATCTGGAAAAAATGGATGCATTCCTAGAAACATATAAACTACCACAACTGAACCAGGAAGAAATAGAAAGCCTGAACAGACCCATAACCACTAAGGAGATTGAAAGAGTCATTAAAAATCTCCAAACAAACAAAAGCCCAGGGCCAGATGGCTTCCCAGGGGAATTCTACCAAACATTTAAAGAAGAACTAATTCCTATTCTCCTGAAACTGTTCCAAAAAATAGAAATGGAAGGAAAACTTCCAAACTCATTTTATGAGGCCAGCATCACCTTGATCCCAAAACCAGACAAGGATCCCACCAAAAAAGAGAGCTATAGACCGATATCCTTGATGAACACAGATGCAAAAATACTCAACAAAATACTAGCCAATACGATTCAACAGTACATTAAAAAGATTATTCACCACGACCAAGTGGGATTTATTCCAGGGCTGCAAGGTTGGTTCAACTCCGCAAATCAGTCAATGTGATACAACACATCAATAAAAGAAAGAACAAGAACCATATGATACTCTCAATAGATGCTGAAAAAGCATTTGACAAAGTACAGCATCCGTTCCTGATCAAAACTCTTCAAAGTGTAGGGATAGAGGGCACATACCTCAATATCATCAAAGCCATCTATGAAAAACCCACCGCAAATATCATTCTCAATGGAGAAAAACTGAAAGCTTTTCCGCTAAGGTCAGGAACACGGCAGGGATGTCCATTATCACCACTGGTATTCAACATAGTACTAGAGGTCCTAGCCTCAGCAATCAGACAACAAAAGGAAATTAAAGGCATCCAAATCGGCAAAGAAGAAGTCAAATTATCACTCTTCACAGATGATATGATACTATATGTGGAAAACCCAAAAGACTCCACTCCAAAACTGCTAGAACTTATACAGGAATTCAGTAAAGTGTCAGGATATAAAATCAATGCATAGAAATCAGTTGCATTTCTCTACACCAACAGCAAGACAGAAGAAAGAGAAATTAAGGAGTCAATCCCATTTACAATTGCACCCAAAACCATAAGATACCTAGGAATAAACCTAACCAAAGAGGCACAGAATCTATACTCAGAAAACTATAAAGTACTCATGAAAGAAATTGAGGAAGACACAAAGAAATGGAAAAATGTTCCATGCTCCTGGATTGGAAGAATAAATATTGTGAAAATGTCTATGCTACCTAAAGCAATCTACACATTTAATGCAATTCCTATCAAAGTACCATCCATCTTTTTCAAAGAAATGGACAAATAATGCTAAAACTTATATGGAACCAGAAAAGACCTCGAATAGCCAAAGGGATATTGAAAAAGAAAGTCAACGTTGGTGGCATCACAATTCCGGACTCCAAGCTCTATTACAAAGCTGTTGTCATCAAGACAGCATGGTACTGGCACAAAAACAGACACATAGATCAATGGAACAGAATAGAGAGCCCAGAAATAGACCCTCAACTCTATGGTTAACTAATCTTCGACAAAGCAGGAAAGAATGTCCAATGGAAAAAAGACAGCCTCTTCAATAAATGGTGCTGGGAAAATTGGACAGCCACATGCAGAAAAATGAAATTGGACCATTTCCTTACACCACACACGAAAATAGACTCAAAATGGATGAAGGACCTCAATGTGCGAAAGGAATCCATCAAAATCCTTGAGGAGAACACAGGCAGCAACCTCTTTGACCTCTGCCGCAGCAACATCTTCCTAGGAACAACGCAAAAGGCAAGGGAAGCAAGGGCAAAAATGAACTATTGGGATTTCATCAAGATCAACATCTTTTGCACAGCAAAGGAAACAGTTAACAAAACTAAAAGACAACTGACAGAATGGGAGGAGATATTTGCAAACGACATATCAGATAAAGGGCTATTGTCCAAAATCTATAAAGAACTTAGCAAACTCAACACCCAAAGAACAAATAATCCAATCAAGAAATGGGCAGAGGACATGAACAGACATTTCTGCAAAGAAGACATCCAGATGGCCAACAGACACATGAAAAAGTGCTCCATATCACTCGGCATAAGGGAAATACAAATCAAAACCACAATGAGATATCACCTCACACCAGTCAGAATGGCTAAAATCAACAAGTCAGGAAATGACAGATGCTG
The DNA here is from genome assembly GCF_009829155.1 of Mustela erminea. NCBI lineage: Eukaryota > Metazoa > Chordata > Mammalia > Carnivora > Mustelidae > Mustela > Mustela erminea. The sequence continues at coordinate 177,353,979 of NC_045614.1, forward strand.
GCGAGGATGCGGAGAAAGGGGAACCCTCCTACACTGTTGGTGGGAATGCAAGCTGGTGCAGCCACTCTGGAAAACACCATGGAGGTTCCTCAAAATGTTGAAAATAGAACTGCCCTATGACCCAGCAATTGCACTATTGGGTATTTACCCTAAGGATACAAACGTAGTGATCCGAAGGGGCACGTGCACCCGAATGTTTATAGCAGCAATGTCCACAATAGCCAAACTATGGAAAGAACCTAGATGTCCATCAACAGATGAATGGATCAAGAAGATGTGGTATATATACACAATGGAATACTATGCAGCCATCAAAAGAAATGAAATCTTGCCATTTGCGACAACATGGATGGAACTAGAGCGTATCATGCTTAGCGAAATAAGTCAAGCAGAGAAAGACAACTATCATATGATCTCCCTGATATGAGGAAGTGGTGATGCAACATGGGGGCTTAAGTGGGTAGGAGAAGAATCAATGAAACAAGATGGGATTGGGAGGGAGACAAACCATAAGTGACTCTTAATCTCACAAAACAAACTGAGGGTTGCTGGGGGGAGGGGGTTTGGGAGAAGGGGGTGGGATTATGGACATTGGGGAGGGTATGTGCTTTGGTGAGTGCTGTGAAGTGTGTAAACCTGGTGATTCACAGACCTGTACCCCTGGGGATAAAAATATATGTTTATAAAAAATAAAAAATTAATTTAAAAAAAAAAGAGAAAAAAAAGAGAAAAAAAAAAAGATGCAGCAGTTTGAAAAGGGCCTGGGGGTATTTTTGAAGATTTATTTATTAATCTCAGAATGTAACCAAAAGGGGCAGGGATCTTTAGGAGACTCCTCTAAGAACAACAGAGCTAGCAGGGCTCCATTTATCCACCTCAGCCCCCAGCCCAGAAAAACAGATTTGTTGGAACCAGCTTAAACACTCTACACTTGCCACCTTGCCCCTGCATTCTCCTGTGGATTAGCCCTATCCAACCCACCCACAAGGAAGAAACCCCTCCAAAGTAGCTCCTACTACATTATATCCTGCAGGGATCCGTAACAGGGAGCAGGGTCACTCCAAAGTGATTCCTGCCCTAGGGAGACAGAAAGATAACTACACACATTAGCTCAATCAAAGCCCTAGCAGACAAAATGGGAACAAGTATCCATCTGAGTTCTAGTCCTATGCACTATTGAAAGGCTCTCAGGGGACAATGAAGGGAGAACACTCTGCAGCTCACTGTGCCCTCATCCCTAGAAGATGGGCTCAGGCAGGCATGTGGTCTGACTGCTGATAATACCAAACTACAAGCCAAACTACAAGCAACCCCAGGATAGCACCCTAACAGCAAAGGGATAAAACCCTGCTCACAACAGGTAAAGTGGGCCAATTTGATTAAAGGCAAATATGGCTCCGTCACAATAGTACGGTACATGCAACTCACAAAAGAAATACTCCTAAAGAGGAGAGGGGAGGAGTCAAGATGGCGGAGAAGTAGCAGGCTGAGACTGCTTCAGCTAGCAGGAGATCAGCTAGATATCTTATCTAAAGATTGCAAACACCTGCAAATCCATCGGCAGATTGAAGAGAAGAAGAACAGCAATTCTGGAAATAGAAAAACAACCACTTTCTGAAAGGTAGGACTGGCAGAGAAGTGAATCCAAAGTGACAGGAAGATAGACCCCGGGGGGGGGGGGGCGGCTCCCGGGAAGCGGAGGAGCAACGGTGCACAAAATCAGGACTTTTAAAAGTCTGTTCCGCTGAGCGACATCGCTCCAGAGGCTAAACCGGGGCAAAGCCAGGCGGGGTCAGCGTGGCCTCAGGTCCCGCAGGGTCATAGAAGGATCGGGGGTGTCTGAGTGTCGCAGAGCTTGCGGGTATTGGAATGGGAAAACCAGCTACAGAGACAGAGCCGACAGTAAGATCACAGCTCGGGCTTACCTTGAACCAGCCTCAGGCTCGGTGACTCGGAGCACAGCCGGAGGTCAGGCAGACTGGAGTAACTGAGCGCTGTTCTCTGAGGGTGCACTGAGGAGTGGGGCCCCGGGCTCTCAGCTCCTCCGGGCCAGATACCAGGAGGTCGCCATTTGTATTCCTGTCCTCCAGAACTCTACAGAAAGCGCTCAGGGAACAAAAGTTCCTGAAAGCAAACCCGAGCGGATTACTCAGCCCGGCCCCCTGGTAAGGGCAGTGCAATTCTGCCTGGGGCAAAGACACTTGAGAATCATTACACCAGGCTCCTCCCCCAGAAGATCAACAAGAAATCCAGCCAAGACCAAGTTCACCTACCAAAGAGTACAGTTTCAATAGCAAGGAGAACAGCAGAATTCCAGAGGAAGAGAAAGCAAATCACGGAACTCATGGCTTCCTCCCTGTGATTTTTTTAGTCTTGCAGTTAATTTAATTTTTTTCGTTTTCATTTTTTTTTCTCTTCGTCTGCTAAATATTTTTTTAACTTTTACCCTTTTCTTTTTTAACATTTTTTAACTAGTTTATCTAATATATATATATTTTCTTTTTATATTTTTCTTTATTCGTTTTCTTTTTTAAAATTCTTTTCTTTCTTTTTTTTTTTTCTATTTTTTTTTTCTTTCTTCCTTTTTGAACCTCTTTTTATCCCCTTTCTTCCCCCTCACGATTTGGGATCTCTTCTGATTTGGTTAAAGCATATTTTCCTAGGGTTGTTGCCACCCTTTTAGTATTTTACTTGCTCATTCATATACCCTTATCTGGGCAAAATGACAAGACGGAAAAATTCAACACAAAAAAAAGAACAAGAGGCAGTACCGAAGGCTAGGGGCCTAATCAATACAGACATTGGTAATATGTCAGATCTAGAGTTCAGAATGACAATTCTCAAGGTTCTAGCCAGGCTCGAAAAAGGCATGGAAGATATTAGAGAAACCCTCTCGGGAGATATAAAAGCCCTTTCTGGAGAAATAAAAGAACTAAAATCTAACCAAGTTGAAATAAAAAAAGCTATTAATGAGGTGCAATCAAAAATGGAGGCTCTCACTGCTAGGATAAATGAGGCAGAAGAAAGAATTAGTGATATAGAAGACCAAATGACAGAGAATAAAGAAGCTGAGCAAAAGAGGGACAAACAGCTACTGGAACACGAGGGGAGAATTCGTGAGATAAGTGACACCATAAGACGTAACAACATTAGAATAATTGGGATTCCAGAAGAAGAAGAAAGAGAGAGGGGAGCAGAAGGTATACTGGAGAGAATTATTGGGGAGAATTTCCCCAATATGGCAAAGGGAACGGCATCAAAATTCAGGGGGTTCAGAGAACGCCCTCAAATTAATAAGAATAGGCCCACACCCTGTCACCTAATCATAAAATTTACAAGTCTTAGTGACAAAGAGAAATCCTGAAAGCAGCCCCAGAAAAGAAGTCTGAGACATACAATGGTAAAAATATTAGATTGGCAGCTGACTTATCCACAGAGACCTGGCAGGCCAGAAAGAGCTGGCATGATATTTTCAGAGCACTAAACGAGAAAAACATGCAGCCAAGAATACTATATCCAGCTAGGCTATCATTGAAAATAGAAGGAGAGATTAAAAGCTTCCAGGACAAACAAAAACTGAAAGAATTTGCAAACACCAAACCAGCTCTACAGGAAATATTGAAAGGGGTCCGCTAAGCAAAGAGAGAGCCTACAAGTGGTAGATCAGAAAGGAACAGAGACCATATACAGTAACAGTCACCTTACAGGCAAAACAATAGCACTAAATTCATATCTCTCAATAGTTACTCTGAATGTTAATGGGCCAAATGCCCAATCAAAAGACACAGGGTATCAGGATGGATAAAAAAACAAAACCCATCTATATGTTGCCTCCAAGAAACTCATTTTAAGCTCAAAGACACCTCCAGATTTAAAGTGAGGGGGTGGAAAAGAATTTACCATGCTAATGGACATAAGAAGAAAGCAGGAGTAGCAATCCTTATATCAGATCAATTAGATTTTAAGCCAAAGACTATAATAAAAGATGAGGAAGGACACTATATCATACTCAAAGGGTCTGTCCAACAAGAAGATCTAACAATTTTAAATATCTATGCCCCCAACGTGGGAGCAGCCAACTATATAAACCAATTAATAACAAAATCAAAGAAACACATCAACAATAATACAATAATAGTAGGGGACTTTAACACTCCCCTCACTGAACTGGACAGATCATCCAAGCAAAAGATCAACAAGGAAATAAAGGCCTTAAACGACACACTGGACCACATGGACATCACAGATATATTCAGAACATTTCATCCCAAAGCAACAGAATACACATTCTTCTCTAGTGCACATGGAACATTCTCCAGAATAGGTCACATCCTCGGTCCTAAGTCAGGACTCAGCCAGTATCAAAAGATTGGGATCATTCCCTGCATATTTTCAGACCACAATGCTCTGAAGCTAGAACTCAACCACAAGAGGAAGTTTGGAAAGAACCCAAATACATGGAGACTAAACAGCATCCTTCTAAAGAATGAATGGGTCAACCGGGAAATTAAAGAAGAATTGAAAAAAATCATGGAAACAAATGATAATGAAAATACAACAGTTCAAAATCTGTGTGACACAATAAAGGCAGTCCTAAGAGGAAAATATATAGTGGTACAAGCCTTTCTCAAGAAACAAGATAGGTCTCAGGTATACAACCTAACCATACACCTAAAGGAGCTGGAGAAAGAACAAGAAAGAAATCCTAAGCCCAGCAGGAGAAGAGAAATCATAAAGATCAAAGCAGAAATCAATGAAATAGAAAGCAAAAAAACAATAGAACAAATCACGAAACTAGGAGCTGGTTCTTTGAAAGAATTAATACAATTGATAAACCCCTGGCCAGACTTATCAAAAAGAAAAGAGAAAGGACCCAAATAAATAAAATCATGAATGAAAGAGGAGAGATCACAACTAACACCAAAGAAATATAAACTATTATAAGAACATACTATGAGCAACTCTACGCCAACAAATTTGACAATCTGGAGAAATGGATGCATTCCTAGAAACATATAAACTACCACAACTGAACCAGGAAGAAATAGAAAGCCTGAACAGACCCATAACCACTAAGGAGATTGAAATAGTCATTAAAAATCTCCAAACAAACAAAAGCCCAGGGCCAGACGGCTTCCCAGGGGAATTATACCAAATATTTAAAGAAGAACTAATTCCTATTCTCCTGAAACTGTTCCAGAAATAGAAATGGAAGGAAAACTTCCAAACTCATTTTATGAGGCCAGCATCACCTTGATCCCAAAACCAGACAAGGATCCCATCGAAAAAGAGAACTACAGACCAATATCCTTGATGAACACAGATGTGAAAATTCTCCCCAAAATACTAGCCAATAGGATTCAACAGTACATTAAAAGGATTATTCACCACGACAAAGTGGGATTTATTCCAGGGCTGCAAGGTTGGTTCAACATCCGCAAATCAGTCAATGTGATACAACACATCAATAAAAGAAAGAACAAGAACCATATGATACTCTCAATAGATGCTGAAAAATCTTTTGACAAAGTACAGCATCCGTTCCTGATCAAAACTCTTCAAAGTGTAGGGATAGAGGGCACATACCTTAATATCATCAAAGCCATCTATGGAAAACCCACTGCAAATATCATTCTCAATGGAGAAAAACTGAAAGCTTTTCCGCTAAGGTCAGGAACACGGCAGGGATGTCCATTATCACCACTGCTATTCAACATAGTACTAGAAGTCCTTGCCTCAGCAATCAGACAACAAAAGGAAATTAAAGGCATCCAAATCGGCAAAGAAGAAGTCAAACTATCACTCTTCACAGATGATATGATACTATATGTGGAAAACCCAAAAGACTCCACTCCAAAACTGCTAGAACTTGTACAGGAATTCAGTAAAGTGTCAGGATATAAAATCAATGCACAAAAATCAGTTGCATTTCTCTACACCAACAACAAGACAGAAGAAAGAGAAATTAAGGAGTCCATCCCATTTACAATTGCACTCCAAACCATAAGATACCTAGGAATAAACCTAACCAAAGAGGCTAAGAATCTATACTCAGAAAACTATAAAGTACTCATGAAAGAAATTGAGGAAGACACAGAGAAATGGAAAAATGTTCCATGCTCCTGGATTGGAAGAATAAATATTGTGAAAATGTCTATGCTACCTAAAGCAATCTACACATTTAATGCAATTCCTATCAAAGTACCATCCATCTTTTTCAAAGAAATGGAACAAATAATTCTAAAATTTATATGGAACCAGAAAAGACCTCGAATAGCCAAAGGGATATTGAAAAAGAAAGCCAATGTTGGTGGCATCACAATTCCGGACTTCAAGCTCTATTACAAAGCTGTCATCATCAAGACAGCATGGTACCGATACAAAAACAGACACATAGATCAATGGAACAGAATAGAGAGCCCAGAAATAGACCCTCAACTCTATGGTCAACTAATCTTTGACAAAGTAGGAAAGAATGTCCAATGGAAAAAAGACAGCCTCTTCAATAATTGGTGTTGGGAAAATTGGACATCCAAATGCAGAAAAATGAAATTGGACCATTTCCTTACACCACACACAAAAATAGACTCAAAATGGAAGAAGGACCTCAATGTGAGAAAGGAATCCATCAAAATCCTTGAGGAGAACACAGGCAGCAACCTCTTCGACCTCAGGAGCAGCAACATCTTCCTAGGAACATCGCCAAAGGCAAGGGAAGCAAGGGCAAAAATGAACTATTGGGATTTCATCAAGATCAAAAGCTTTTGCACAGCAAAGGAAACAGTGAACAAAATCAAAAGACAACTGACAGAATGGGAGAAGATATTTGCAAACGACATATCAGATAAAGAACTAGTGTCCAAAATCTATAAAGAACTTAGCAAACTCACACCCAAAGAACAAATAATCCAATCAAGAAATGGGCAGAGGACATGAACAGACATTTCTGCAAAGAAGGTATCCAGATGGCCAACAGACACATGAAAAAGTGCTCCATATCACTCGGCATCAGGGAAATACAAATCAAAATCACAATGAGATATCACCTCACACCAGTCAGAATGGCTAAAATCATCAAGTCAGGAAATGACAGATGCTGGCGAGGATGCGGAGAAAGGGGAACCCTCCTACACTGTTGGTGGGAATGCAAGCTGGTGCAACCACTCTATAAAACAGCATGGAGGTTCCTCAAAATGTTGAAAATAGAACTGCCCTATGACCCAGCAATTGCACTACTGGGTATTTACCCTAAAGATACAAACGTAGTGATCCGAAGGGGCACGTGCACCCGAATGTTTATAGCAGCAATGTCCACAATAGCCAAACTATGGAAAGAACCTAGATGTCCATCAACAGATGAACTTATCAAGAAGATGTGGTATATATACACATTGGAATACTATGCAGCCATCAAAAGAAATGAAATCTTGCCATTTGCGACAACATGGATGGAACTAGAGCGTATCATGCTTAGCGAAATGAGTCAAGCGGAGAAAGACAACTATCATATGATCTCTTTGATATGAGGAAGTGGTGATGCAACATGGGGGCTTAAGTGGGTAGGAGAAGAATCAATGAAACAAGATGGGATTGGGAGGGAGACAAACCCTAAGTGACTCTTAATCTCACAACACAAACTGAGGGCTGCTGGGGGAAAGGAGGTTGGGAGAAGGGAGGTAGGGTTGTGGACATTGGGGAGGGTATGTGCTTTGGTGAGTGCTGTGAAGTGTTTAAACCTGGCGATTCACAGACCTGTACCCCTGGGGATAAAAATATATGTTTATAAAAAATAAAAAATTAAAAAAAAAAAAGAAAGAGATACTCCTAAAGAGATAACCCTCAGAGTGTTATGTGTCTGACTCAATTTTGGTTCAGGTCATGGACTCAGGGTTGTGAGACCAAGCCTCAAATTGGGTTCCATGCTATGTATGTAGCCTGCTTAACACTCTCTGTCTCCCTTTTCCTTTACTCCGCCCCACTCCTTCTCTCTCTCTTAAATAAATAAATAAATAAATAATAAAATAAAATATACCCATGAAGCACCTAGTTCTGGTAAACAACAGACATTGTGCTACAGCACCACAAGATCTTTCTTCATAAAGCTGCTACTTTCATAATCAGGATTTCCTAATACATAGAAACAGACACAGAGAGATAGACAAAATGAGGTGACAGAGAAATATGTCCCAAATGAAAGAACTGGACAAAACCACAGCAAAAGAGCTAAAGGAAATGGAGATAACTAATATACATGATAAGAATTTAAAGATATTAAATCATAAAGATATTTACTGTACTTGAAAAATGAGTATAGGATCTCAGTGAGACCTTCAACAAAGAGATAGAAAATATACAAATGAACCAATCAGAGATGAAGAACTCAATAATTGAAATTAAAAATCCACTAGAGGGAATCAATATAGGCTAGAGGAGGGAGAAGAATGCATCAAGTGATCTGGAAGACAGAGTAATGGAAAGCACAAAGCTGAACAGCAAAAAGAAACTAGTAATAAAAACTTTGTTGAGAATTTGTTTTTTCCCCCCTATGGATGAATGTTGTACTTTGTTCAATGTTTTTTCTGCATCTCTTTGTCTGAAGAGATGCAGAAAAAACATTGAACAAAGTACAACATTCATCCGTTGGGCGGGGGGAATTCTCAACAAAGGAGATTTAGAGGAAACACACTTCACCATATATGAAAAACCCATGACTATGGGTGGACTATGGTTTGACTATGACCCATCATACTTAATGATGAAAAACTAAGAGTGTTTCCTCTAAGATCAGGAATAAGACAAGGATGTCCATCTCTTCACTTTAATCCAATGTAGTATTGAAAGTCCTAGCCACAGCATCAGATAAGAAGAAATAAAAGGCATCCAAACTGGTAAGGAAGAAGTAAATTTTTCACTATTTGCAGATTACATGGTGCTAAATATAGAAAACCCTAAATGTACCCAAAGACTACAGAACTGAAAATGAATTCAATAGTCAGAGTATACAAATTAATGTACAGAAATTTCTCATTTTATTTCTATAAGTTACTAACAAAGAATCAGAAAGAGAAGGTAAGAAAACAATCCCATCTACAGTTGCACCAAAAATATTAAATACCTAGGAATAAACTTAAACAAGAAGGTGAAAGACCTATATTCTGAAAACTACAAAACACTGATGAAATAAATTGAAGATGACACAAACATATGGAAACATATTCCGTGAGAATGGACAGGAAGAATAAATATTGTTAAAATGTCCATATTACCCAAAGCAATCTACAGTTTTAATGCAATCCCCATCCAAATACCAATAGTATTTCCCACAGATCTAGAACAAATAATCCTAAAATTTACATGGAATCACAAAAGACCCCAAATAACCAAAGCAATCTTGAAAAAGCTGAAAATACCACAATTCTAGATTTCAGGATATACTACAAAGATTTAGTAATCAAAGCAGAATGGTACTGGCACAAAAACAGACACATAAAACAAAACAAAACAAAAAACAAACAAACACAAAAAACAACAACAAACCAGACACATAGATCAGGTAGGAAAGAATAGAGAGTCCAGAAATAAACACACATTTATATGGTCAATTAATATGTATCTAGGGTGGGAAGAATGCCCAATGAGAAAAAGACAGTCTCTTCAATAAGTGGTTTTGGGAAAACTGGACAGCTATAAGCAAAAGAATGAAACTGGACCACTTTCTTAAGCCATATACAAACTCAAAGTAAATTAAAGACCTGAAGCCTCCCAAAGTAAATGTGAGACCTGAAGCCATAGAATTCCTCAAGAAAAACATAAGCAGTAATTTCCTTGAAATTGGTCATAGAAACATCTTTCTAGATATGTCTCCCTGGCATGGGACTACATCAAAATAAGAATATTTTTCACAGTGAAGGAAACCATCAACAAAACAAAAAGGCAACCCACTGAACAGGAGAAGATACTTGCAAATGATAAATCCAGTAAGGGGTTAATACCTTATACAACTCAACACAAAAGAACACACAAATAATCCAGTAAAAAATGGGCAGAGGATCCAAATAGACACTTTTCCAAAGAAGACATATAGATTGCCAACAGGTACTTGAAAAGAGGCTCAGCATCACTAATTATCAGAAGAATGCAAATCAAAACAACAATGAGCTACCACCTCACATCTGTCAGAATTGCTAAAATCAAAAACACAGGAATAACAAATATTGGTAAGGATGTGGAGAAAAAAAGTCCCCTTATATACTGTTTGTGGGAATGCAAATTGGTGCATTCACTGTGGAAAATATTATGGAGGTCTTTAAAAAATTAAAAATAAAGTTACCATATGATCCAGTAATTCCACTACTGGGTATTTACCCAAAGTAAGGGAAAACATTATTTCAAAAAGATATCTGCATACCTATGTTTGTTGCAGCATTATTTACAATACCCAAGATATGGAAGCAGCCCAAGTATTCATTGATAGGTGAATGGATAAAGAAATTATTTTATATACACACACACACACACACACACACACATACATATAAGTATATGTACATGTATATGCGTATATACGTGTGTGTGTGTATGTATATATACTAGCTATAAAAAATAATGAAATCTCGCCATTTGCAACAACACAGATCTAAAGAATATAATGCTAAGTGTAATAAGCCAGAGAGAAAGAGAAAAATACCATAAGATACCACTTATATGTGGAATTTAAGAAATAAAACAAATGAACAAAGAAAAAAAAGGGACAAACAAAAAAAAAAACACATAAATACAGAGAAAAAAACTAGTGGTTGCCAAAGGGGAGGCAGGTGGGAGAGTGAGTAAAATAAAGGGAATTAAGAGTACACTTCTCTTGATGAGCAGTGAGAAATATATAAAATCGTTCAGCAATTATATTGTATACCTAAAACTAATATAAAACTATATGTTAATTTTGCTTGAATAAACAACAAAAAGTAAAATTAGAGAGGAAAATAAATAGATAAATAAAACAAAAAATACTAAACAAATATAAACCAAATTCTATTAAAAATGAATATCACTAATTTTTATAATCACCACTCCTTTCACTGGCAGATTTAACTATACTGTGAATTATACTTTTATACCTTTACCCTAGGTCAGAAATAGACTCAGGGATGAAGATTTGCATGCAGTTGCTCTATTAGGGAAGGCTCTTGGAATAATCGCTAGGGAGGGAACAAGGTAAACAGGATTAGGTACATGGAGAAATTGAACTGTGAAAGATTTGCAACAAAGACCTCAGGTGATCCCCATGGGCAGCTTTATAGGTAGAATGTGACTTCTGATTTGCCTTCCCTTCGATCACAGAGGCAAAGGGCTTTGTATTTGTACCCCCATGTTGGCCAGTTTTTGGATGAAAGTAACCCTGAGGAAGAGACTTACCTTAGCTATGGGTGAAGCATATCTCTTAAGCCTTGAGTAATTCCTGGGGAGGGACTCAGCAATGAGCTGTCTATAGACAATACTCCTAGAAGCCAGAAAAACTAGAGCCTCAGTCCTAAAAGTGAGTGAAGTATAGTGTTCATTCCACCCCTTTATCTAAATAAATGAAATAACAAAAGTCCTTTAGAAAATACCACCAATTTATAACCACAAACTGTTTCACAACAGCTATTCATATAAAACTTACTTATCAGGAAAATTTGTATAATTCAGTCATATAATGGAGTCTTTTGGACCACTGCAGATATATTTCTTTATTACTATTTTTCATGCTGATTTTTTGGCTGTGATTTAAGATTAGAGGAAATTGAATATTTACCTAGTGTAATGGTTAATTTTATATAACAACTTGGAGGATAATTTTGGATGAGATTAAATTTAAATCAGTGAACTTTTGTTAAAGCAGATTGTTCTCCATAATGTCCATGGGACTCAACTAATCAGTTGAAGACTGTAACAGGAAACAAAACAAAACAAAACAAAACATCTCCCTGAGCAAGAGAGCCTCCCCCAGCAGACTTCTGTAAGACTAGAACTGTGTTATCAATTCTCCTGGGTCTCTAGTCTGTTGGTCCCTTCTACTAATCTGGATTTTCCAGCCTCCATAATTACATGAGCCAATTACTTATATAAATTTCTTTGTATATACTCATATAAACATCCTATTTGCTCTGTTTCCTTGAAGAAAGAGATTAACACATCTAGTTTAAAAATAAACTATTATTCTATTGATGAAAGTTAGGAAATTATCACAGTGATTTTCATATAATTATCTTCTCTCATTTTGGTCTCATTTTTGCACTGATATTATATTCTAAATAGATATTCCTGCATAACTAAATTGTGGATTTGTAGATTTAGTGCAAGGATATTCTAACCTTCTTTTTTCTGTCACGGGGATGCTTCTCAATAAGATTATATCTAACATGCATGTCTTTGACTAGAGTCAAATAAAAGGGGACAAGGTCAGACAGGGATTTAAAAATATTTCAAATATTATTTTTAGCCTTCTCCTTTATTGCCTTTCCTAAAGACTGGATATAGGTCTCTTAATGGAATTATTAAAGCTGTTAACTCAATTAAACAATTTTAATGCACATAATGTTCTGTCCGTATGGTCTCACTAGTTTATTTCTGTAAATAAAACCGTAAACTACGTTTGTTTAACTTCGTGAATCTCATTATAAGCTAAAACTAAAACTAAATCTGATGAATTCATAAAGAACCAGAATACTGGTCTTCAATGGTAGTTTTTGAAAGTAACTAAAATTAAAAATGAAGAATCCTGTCACCTTATAAGTAGAATCAATTTATTCAGGTATATATCAGACACTGTATATATGAAATTTATATATACAAATCCAGACTACTCAAAAACTCTCAGAGTCGTGTTCAGCAGTTTCTGTTTTTAAAAGCCCTCCAAGTGCTTTCTGTGCATGCTAAAATTCAAAACACTGGCTAGTACAATCATTAAAAATAAAATGAGTCATCTAAGAAGTGATGATTAAAGATAAAATGGAATTATTTTTAAAAAATCAAGTAATCAAAAAGCAAGCAGGAAGAGAAAAAAAGAAGGAACATGAAAAGATAGGGCAAATACAAAACACATAATACTCTGACAGATTTAAATATTATCATTTTGATAATGAATTAAAAGTAAATTACCTAAATGTTCCAATTATAAGACACTTATAATATATTTAATATATTTATATATTTAATATATTATAATATATTTATAATAAGACATTTATAATTTCCAATTATAAAATTGGATGAAATGTCAAAATTCAATTAAATGTTGCCTGGAGGAATGTTGTTATTGAAATAATCCTAAATATTCTAAATAGTATATAAATATAAGATATATTTTGAAATATAGAGAGTATATTGTAAACTAAAGGCAAAAAGGGTGGGGAAAAAAGATATACCATAAAAATACTAATCAAAGGTACACTGTAGTGGCTAAATTAACATCAGATAAGGTAGTTTTCAGAACAAAGAATATTATCATGAGTAAAGAAGGACAATAAATAATGGTGTCAATTAACTAAGAAGACATAACAGTTTTAAATGTGTATGCACTTAGTAACAGAACTTCAGAATACTTAAAGCAATAATTTATAAACTACATGAAGAAATAGACAAACGCATAACTAGAATTAGAGAGTTAACCAATCTTCTTTCAATATTAAATATCAGAAAGCATAGAAACTGCTTGATCAATACTACTGAACCGCTTAACCTAATTTATACTTGACCTAGATGACTTACGAGTGAAATACACATTTCTTTCCAGTGCACATAGAACATTCACTAAATTAGAATTTTTAGCCATAAAAACATACTAAATAAATTTTAAAGGACCCTTATCATACAAAGTATATTCTCTGACTATTGTAAAATTTAACTTGAAAGCAATAACTGGAGGATATCTGGAAAATTTTCCAACTATATGGAGACTAAACAATGTTTTTCTAAATAGTCTATGGTAAAAAGAAATCTGAAATAAAATTTGGAAACATTTTTAATTTAATGAAAATAAGAACAACACATCAGAATTGAAGGAAACAACAAAACAAAACAAGAAATGGACTTCTACCTTAAGAAACCAGGCAAAAAAGAATGCAAATGATAGAGTGCTGAAGTTCTTGGAAAGTAAATTTGCTCACAAATTTAAATCACAAAATGGTATCCTTCCTTCTCTCTCTTTTGGGACCATTTCTGTTATTCTTCTCTCAAAAGTAAGCATACAAATATCAAAACGGGCAAAACCTCTGGTTATTGCAAATGAAAAGCTTTAAATTTCAAAACTTTCTTATAACAAGACACACTGAACATATTTTGGATTTAGGAAAGAAAAACTCTCTGTTTTCTTCATCTATTTCATTTCAGTATAACAAAACTAATTCTCAATGCAATTTACATTTTCCTAGGCCATGTATAAAAGAGTCCAGTAATGAGGAAGTATTAGGAAAAAAGCTCACTGACAAATATCTCAAGATAGTTCTTAAATACACAAAATACCATATTTTTAAATGCATTTTGAATGGTATGGTTTGAACTGGACCTTATACTAATGATTCACATAAGGCATACATGTGAACTAAATATATAATGTTTTGTTTTGTTTTGTTTTTTTAAATCATACAACTGCTAAATGGTACCTCTGCTGTCATTTACTTGTACATCAAAGTTTTGACCCAGGGGAGGATTTTACAGTGAACTCTACCTAATTTCATCTTTTTTAGAGTCACCCTATTGCTACAGCTTTAATGCTTACTATAAATTCGGATTTTGACACTGTTAAGGATGCTGTACCAAAATACTAAAACTGTAATGTCTTAAACAACAGGAAGTTCTTGTCTCACAGTTTTGGAGGCTAGAAGTTCCAAATCAAAGTTTGAGCAGACTGCTTCGTTCTAACGGAGAATGTAGTGCCATGCTGGTGGGTTGCTGGCAATCTTGGGTTTCTGGTCCATCACTCTAATCTCTGTCTTCATTCTCCTGTGTGTCTATCCAAATCTCCCATCTCTATAAGGTTACCAGTCACAATGGCCAAACGCCCCACCCTCTCCAGTATGACCTCATCTTAACTAAACATCTGCTAGGATTCTACTCCCAAGGAAGGTCGCATTCTGAGGTCCTAAGAGTTAAGACTTCAGCATACGAATTTTAGTGGAACAGAATTCAACCCATAACAGAAAACAAACATATTCTCTTTTTCTTACGCCATCTTTTATTTTAATTATATGATACCCCTTAATGGCTTCCCATTGCAATGTGAATAAAATCCAATACATCAATATATTCTGGAAAAACCATACATCATCTGACCCCTGCCTGTATCCTTAATCTCTCTTCATGCCCCCCTTTGCTTTTTAAGTTTCATTTATATTTCTCTTCTTAAATATTTCTGACACGATACCTCAGCATCAGAATAGCTTCATGTTGACGGTTTTCTCCATTTAGACTCCTCTCTAGTACCGGTATCTATTTCCCACTTAGCTAAAACTACTTATCTTCTAGACACATCTTAAATTATTGTCACTGCATGCAAACATTTTCTATGTTTGAACCCTATTCTGAGTTAGCATTTTCATGTGTATGGTCCAGGAATACCTTTGTGAGCATAAGAGACGCTTGAAACTGAGTATACTATGTCTTCTCTGCTGATTGTAACTTGCATGAGGCAAGAGTATGTTTGTTCATCAGTCCATTCACAATGCATGGCAACAATGCATTTTTTACTTGGTTAATGCTTAAAAATTGACTGAATGAATACAAGAGCCATGCAATCCACAAAGAGCATGCAATGAAGTTGTTCAACCTATTTCATAATAATCACATTCACATATCTTCCTTACGTCTTATGTATTCTATGAAACTTTAACAAAAAATTTGTGGCATCTAGATTCAACTACCATTAATGATTATCAGTGCCTAACACATTTCTCTAGTCTACCAGAATAACAATCCTTAAAGGAAAAAAAGAGAAAAGAAAATCTAAGGTGAAACAGCTTGTGTTAAGTGAACCAATATTGACTCCTGGTGATTACTGTTTTTATTTCAAATGCCCATAAATAAGAACATAATAAATATATGAGAAATGTATGCCTCACCTATGTTAAATGAGCCATTCTTTATCTTACAGGATACAATTAGGTTTATTTTTGAAAACTATAGCTGTGCATTTCAAATCATTTTGCAGGATGATTCAAGTATGACAAAAAACAGTTTGAAGGTAATTATAAGTTAACACCATGCCTGCAAGGTCAGGAGATTTTAACTAATTTTAGAACAATTAGATGTTATCACAAAATCTGGTCTACAACAATTTAGCTACATTAAGCCTTATGTTGTTCTTTATGTAAATTAGTCTTAAAGCCGCTTTCAGAATAAAAGGTTTATAAGATGAGAAACCCTACGTTATATTTCCATGCTCCCTCCAGTATTGGCTCATGCTAAGTGTAAAAATGGCTCTAGATAACACCTCTGTAGCCTCCTGTCCTATTCACTCTATCATTCTTCCCTCAGCTCCAGCCACACTGACTTTCCTGCTACTCCTTGTATATGACAAGCATGATCCTCCCTGGGGGACACTGTCCTTACTCTTCCCTCTGGCTTAGCACAATCTTCCCCCATATATGCACATAGTATGTAGGTGTCTGCCAAACAATGCTATCAGAGGGGCTCCCAAATGGCCTTCGCTAAAACCCCACTTCAGATTCATCCCTCCTTGTTTTTATACATAGTAGTTTTCACCCTATAGCGTAAGGTATGTTTATTATTTGTTTACTGTGTTTTTCCAGATCAGAATGAAAACAGGAACCCTTGCTGTTCTGTTACTGTTCTATTGTCAGGACCTAAAACAGTGAATGGCGTGCAGTAGTAGGTGCTCAATGAATACTTGCTGATTAAATGAGTGAATTATAAACGAATAAACAAATGAACACATTGAATGTTCCCAAGATTGCATAAATTTATCCTGAGTCAATGTTTAACTGCCAGTGTTGGGGGTTAATGTAGAGTGTGAGATCATCCATAATACCAGGCTTGCTAAAGTGTAACAGGAGACACTGGGGGCAATGAAAGGTTTCAGAGGTCATAGGCCTTTGGAATGCAGAGGCCTGGGGGGCATGCAGAGGCCTGGGGGCCACTGCCATTTGGAACATCCCAGGGAGTTGCCTTTCCCAAAGCTTTCTTAGCCCAAACAGCTGCCCTGTGATCCAAGAGATGTACGCATTGTCCCATACATTACGTTTAGCAGAACTCTCAGAACATGCTGATCTGCACAGTGTACCGTTCCCATAATCAGACTCTCCTATTTTCTGCAAGACCCCTTGCCACACATCCCTTGCTTGAGAAACAGAGTAATAAAGACGTACGACTAAACGGAAGCACCAGTAAAAGTGAGAGTAAAGAAGAGCAAAGGGTCTTTGTCCGAGCGCTGACCCGCTTGCCTTCTCCTCTTTCACAGCAAAGTCTGGAGTAATCTTTCATCCGTCCGTACAGGGATTGCTGGCCTTTCCTGGCATGCCAAATTAAACAGTTCTGCTCAAACTATTGATGGACATAATAACACAAGGTTTGTAATTTAGGTACAAAGTGACAAAAAAATAAAATATGGTTTTATTGCTTTTATTTCTTTGGCCATTATTATTAGCCTATTATCAGTACAAATAACTTGTCACTAGGATAGTCTAGGTGAAAGATGACACACGACTTGTGAGCCCTCAACACAAGTCTATGTCTGTTTCTTATCTTAGTCTCGGACCATTTTCTGGATCACATCAGAATGGTCATAAGCAGTTCATCTTTCAAAATAACTCAGTTTAAATCTATTTTAAGATATGACTGAATCTTGATACTGACAGGAGCTCATACTTTCTACACTATCCAGTTTAGTATTATCTGTATAAGTATTAGCAAGAAAAAATGTAATTAGATTCATTCTATAATATAACATGGTTTTAGAAATTTAGAGACAATGATAGAATTGTGAGTGGTGAAACCAAAATGGTTTTCTCTGGAAGACTTAAAAGTTACCACATCTTCCCACTCATAAATGGGTTTTATATTATATAGAGAGCCTTCAGTAATATTGACCATCTCTTTGCCATTATATAGCTGCAAAATTCAATTCAATTTTTATATGGACTCTTTCATTTTAAAATGATTTTAGTAATGTCGCATAGAAATAGCTCAAATCAAGTAAAACAATTTCCTCTTCATTTCCATTTCCCTTTTGTTTTTTTATTAAATAAGACTCATAAGACATCAAGAAAATATGGTATCTATGATGCAGAAATGAAAACGCTATTAAAGATATCATTACAGCTTTTTGTGCATTAAAAACATTTTGTAAACATAAAAATTTGATGGCTTAAGTGTAAATGAATCAGAACAGCTGAAATTAGATTGTTCTTCCAGTGTTTAGTACTAAAGGGATGCAATAATAGATAAAATACTTACTTATGATTTGAGTAGATATTCTATTATAATTGGAAACATAAATAGGCATTTTAAAGTCTGCTTTTCAGCAGAAGATAGATTATCAAATAAGTCTTTTCAATGTGTGTTTCTCTTTTCAGGATCTAAAGTAATACATTCTACAAATTTTCTCATAAAATATCATCTAGTTTGAAACTAAGGACAGGGAATCACCTTCATAAGAAATCACTTTTCATGGAGTAGTTAAGTTGGCCTTAGGAAAATCCTTATTACTTTATTCAAATCTATATTGGCAACATATGTCTCTTAAACATAATGATGCCTCAAAAAGAAAACTTTATTTGATGGTTAGCTGGAAAACTCCAGTTTCAGGTAATATTTTACATGAGGAAGCTACCTCCACTTATTACAGAGGAAGTTTTAATTCACTGCAAATATTAATTACATCATGTGCATTTAATTCTTTTAAAAATTGTCAGCAATAATTGTATTGGAGGTATTAATTAATTAATATTTTAGGCTTATATATTTCTCTCCAGTTCATTTACTTTATAAAAATAAATTCCACTCTGCTCCTTGTTATAGTTGAAAGTAATGCTGAAAATTTTACTGCATGTAGTCACAGAAAATGTGCATCAAGTAATCAGAATCCACAGAGTACCATTCTTTACTCCCTAAAAACCCTTCCTGGAAGAATATACTATACTTCCCACTGACTATTGAAAGCTTTTTAACCAACTGCTCTAAACATCTGAGATTAGTATCAATATAATATTTCCTATTCAGTCATAACTTAAAGGAGATTTAAATTGAGTTATTTTGAAAAATGAACTGCTTATGACCATTCTGATGTGAAACAGAAGGTTTCATTAACAGTTGTTAATAATTAGAATTCCATAGTCTTAGAAGTGATAAGACACAGGTCCTGCCAAAGCCCAAGTATTATTTCCATTTGTAGCTTTCCTTCTTCTTAACTCTATAAGTTTGGTAAAGTATAGTGCTAGAAAGAAAAAAATAAGTAAAGATTCAAGAACTATTTATTTTTCCTATTTTTCCTATTTTTCTCTCCTTTATCTCAGTTGTTAAGTTTCTACCAGTGCTTTAATTTGGAATATATCTGAATGGAATCCAAGCTCTTCCTTTTATTTATCAATAAAATCTTGAACTCTAGCTAAAACATGTCTCAAATACATTTGATATCCAAAGAATATCATGCCCCTCCCCTTCTTGCTCTTTTGTCTACTTTCCTAGATCAACTTTACTAAAGATACCCATTTCTAGTCATTTCAAGTTTCTTTTCCACTCCAAACCTTTGGATGCCTTAAGAGGGCATAAAATAATAGAAAGTTTTAAAAAAATGTAATACTAACCAAAATAGGAAATAGGACCATCTAGAGAAGGAGTAAATAATTTTAATTAAAAAATTATTAAATTAGTATTTGCTATTCTTCCCATGTATCATTAAATCATAAATTGTTAAAACTTAAGGGTTTCAGAAATGCCTAACTTTAACTTTTCCATTTTTGCAAAAGGTGAAGAAACCAAAAAGTCATTCATTTACTATTTTCTCATAGTTGTTTTTCAAAATTAATTTAAATTAAAATAATTAAATGCATGCTACATGTGTGTTATCCCCAAATGTTTGTTCTTTCTCAAAATTAATCCTGAAATCCTAGTGCACGATGTGATAGTATTTGGAGGTTAAGCCTCTGGAGGTTACTGGAGCCTTCATGAGTGGGAATAGCACTCTTACATAAAGACCTCACAAATCTCATTAGCCCCTTCCACCATGTGAGGATATAAGAAGTCTGCAACCCAGAAGGCTTTGACTCAGCCATGCTGAAACCCTCATCTTGGACTTCCAAGCTCAAACACTATGGGAAGTAAGTTTCTCATGTCTCTAAGACACTCCATTTGCTGTATTTTGTTCTGTTGCAGCCCAAATGAACTAAGACAAGGTGGGACTATTCTAGGGATCTTCTCATGTCCAACTCACGTCCAAATACTATCCTATAGCAGGAGGCTGTCATGATCAGCTTGTGAGTAAAAATAAATGAGGTAATGAGAACTTATGAATCTTGACTTGACATAAAAATAAATAAATAAATAAATAAATAAGCTGCTTTAGCCAAAAACTGCACCACATTTCTGTTTAGATCTGACAACAAATTTGGTTTCTCCAATGTTGAAGCCATCGGCCCTCTTTGTTAGGGGCTTTCTGCCTTTGGAATCCAGTATTTCCTGACTTTATGTTCCTTACTCAGACTCCAGATTATCTTTAGAGCTGAATAGATCAGACTGAAGGCCAGGAAACCAGCTAGGTGTCTGATGCAGTAAGAAAGGTAATAGATGATGAAGGGTTGAAATGACTCAATGATGGGGGTCAAAGAAAAGGTATCAAATGCTGTCAGTATTAAGTGTAAAAACCTTGTGTCCCCAACTCTACACACACACACACACACACACACACACACACACACACACAGTCCCGCTAAGTCTTCAAGGAGTTAAGTAATCTCAACTGAGTGGCCACCAAGACCTAGAATCAAAAGAACACGCCAGCAACTTACTTGCCTACTGTTTGTAGGTATCCTGATCCTTCAGAATCAGTAATCTGTAGTTGCTTTTAATGACAATAAAACTTTTAGAAAGTGCTCTTGCCCTAAAAACAAGTGAGTAAGTTCTTTAAGAGTAGCTGAAAACCCCAGAAAACATTCTCTTTCCCTACTTTGTCAGAATTGATGAGCCACTCAGAAACCTGAAGAAAAAAAAATTAAAGAATAATAAATTCAGATAATTAAGGAGGTTGGGTGGATTTTTAATTTGCAGTTGTAATTATAACTGGCTTGCAGCATAACCAAGTGCTTGCAGTGTAGCACAAAGGAGACACTGTCCCAAGGGTCTAAATGGACAGCTATTCAAAATTGTGTGAAATAATGGTGATTCTAGTCTTGTCTGCTCCCTGCAGATGATATTAAGTGCCTCTGATGTACTTCAGGAGAGCATAATAAGATATAACCCTTTAAACAAATATCTGTATGAGTGGGTGCTAGACAAGTATGCATTTACAAGTAAAATAAATCTGTCTACTACTTATTTGATACCATTTTCAGGGATATCATAAGTGATATCATTATTCCACAGATGACTTGTTCTGGGCATTGTATCATTTATGTAAAAGAGATGGCACTTCTCCCTTAATGGCACGTCTGGTAGGTATGGATAGCTTTCAGCCGACAAAAGTTTTACAATAAATTTCAGATGGTTTGCATAAAAAGGACTTGTGTCTCTTGGCAGCTGTAACAGAAGCATCTGCTGCTTTGTTTAAGTCTGGTTTTTCTTTTCTTCCCTGCTTTGTGTTTGTGTGTGTGTGTGTGTGTGTGTGTGTGTGTGTGTGTGTAATTACCGTTGTACATCTCAATTAACCAATCATATAAATATTATTATTATTGTTATAGTTATTATTATGATTACTTAGAATTTGTCCCTCTGGTCTGTAAATTGGTGATTTTGTTGGTTTGATAGTCTATATATTTGTATAGTAAATCTCATCTCAGGCTATCATTTTCAGAGCCAAATAAGGTTCAGTGTAGCTAGAGCAGCATTTTTAACCAATTTGGGTGAGACTTCAGTAGAACTTATAATACGCTTGTGCTTGCAAAGGAAACTTTGGAGTTTTATCCTCTTATTTTTATATATAAAGTCTTATCTCTCAAACACTAAAATGGTAATTCTCTCCACCACATCTGTCTTCTTGCTGGGTCGGTGACTTATCACAAGATTTTGGCTTTGGACTTGTATCACCCAATGTCCAAAATAGTAGACGTGTTAATGAGATGCAGAATGCACAAAATGGGTGAGTAGGAACTGTCTTGTGTAACATAATTAGGATCTAGAAATTCAGACAGCATCTGGAATGGTGGACATTTCCTACGAAGATTAAATTTAAAATAGATGAAAACGAAATCTGAAAAATAAAACATTCAAAATTTACATAATGAGTCAGTCATAAATAAGAAACAGGATGAATGGACAAGTCCCAGTAGTGTACAATGTGTTCATTACACTAGCTAATGTGGTATCGGCTGCATTTAGGAAAAAGAAGGAAGCTAGTTATGATTTCCCTGTATGCAAAAATAATTGCTAATATTTATAGAGCATTTTCAAAGTAATAAACACTATGTTAAATTCTTTATGTCTGTTATTTTATTTAAGACACAGTTAAGGATGTACATTGCTGCTTTTATCATTAATAGGCAACGAGGGTAATGCTTAGTTGTCATTAATCAGATCATTTTTGGAATACTGCATCAGTTTGGGAATAATAATTCAGCAGGAATATAGTGGAAGCTCTGTCTATTTAAAGAAGTAAGATAAAATAGTGAAAGCTTTTTAAAAAAAGTTCATATTAATTTTCATTTGTGGCCCACCTCCTCCATGGGATGGTGAATTCATGAGCACAAGTGCAGATCTCTCTAGTGCAAGACTGTATCTCAAGTGCCTAGCACAATACCTAGACAGAGTAGGTCATCATCTATTTTCTGATAGACTTAGCAAAATTAAATTTCCCTGCATTGGCAATCAATATCTGGGGATCTAGGCAGTTGTCCTGAAATAATTTAAGAACTTTTCTGTGGAAGATTAAATCTATTCTTTACACTAGTGAAGAAAACAGAGCAAAAATATCTAATTTAAAGGAAAAAAATGTAATAATCATTACTCCCCCCAAAACAGAGGAAGTAGAAAGATAAGGCATTATTTCAGTGTCACTGAATAGTCCAGCATAATTTGAGTATAAGTTGTTAAAAGTATCAAAAAAGTATTTTACTTTTCCCAATGGTAATAGGTGTCCTATGCATTAAGGTCATTTATGGACTGAAATACCTTGGCTTTAGTTTGCATTCCAGAAAGGATGAAAATATCTAGAAGTTTTCAAGTCTTTTGGGAATAGTTTGATGATATTTTGAGTTTATGTTAGAAATCTTTAAGTCTTATCTCTCAAAGATTTTATTTATTTATTTGACAGAGAAAGACACAGTAAGAGAGGGAACACAAGCAGGGAGAATGGGAGAAGGAGAAGCAGGCTTCCCATAGAGCAGGGAGCCTAACACAGGACTCAGATCCCAGGAGCCTGAGATCAGGACCTGAGCTGAAGGCAGATGCTTAACCAACTGAGCCACCCAGACATCCTATGCTAGAACTATTTTCACTTTTAATCATTATATTACTCACAAATCATTTTGGCAAAATCATTCAGTAATAAAGTAAATTAGATCATTCAATACAATGATATAAGTGATCAGTTTATTTATATGAGAATAATTTAAAACATACAATTCAGTAACTATAAGGAAATTTATAATGTAATTTAATAACTACAAAACTGCTAATTGTATCTAATTAATGGCAGAAGCTATAAATGTCAATCTGTTTGGTTTTTGTAAGGGCCATACAGATTCTAAGCCAAATTAATACTCCTTTCCCTCTTGGTACACATCACATAAACACAGACACATATAAATCATTAGAGTCAACCAATACATTTTATTATACACCACACATATTACAAGTTAAACATTTCCATTTCTGTACAAAAAGAAGGAACTAAAATGAAGATATACATTATTCTATACTGGAATATCAAGGAATGTTCTTTAAATATATTTTCACTGCCTATGGGAATATTGTCTTCTTTTTCAACAAATATATATTAAGCTCTTATTGACTCTCAGGACCTTTGTAAATGCTGAGGATATGCAAATAAATAAGGCAAAAAGTTTGAGTCTTTAAAGATTTCAAAGTCTTCTGAAGATTAGAGACAGGGCGTCCAAATAGTATTTTGTAAACAATTACCCCTATAATGAAAACAGGAATCAGTGTATCAGGATGTCCATAGAGAGAACAATTTTCATTGCTTAGTGGAAGATGCAACATAGTTTATAAGAAAGAACAAAGGTGATGTTTGTTTTCGTCCTAAAAAATATGCAAGGATCTACAAGGGAGATAAATATAAAAGCACAAAACCACATAGCTTGTTCAAAAAAATATAAGGAACATAATGTCCAAAAAGCCCAGGAAACCTGGGACTGTATTAGTAGCAAGGTGATTAGACTAAAATTTTCAATATAGTTATATGTGATGATGACTATGGATTTTAACCTGCAATGTATGCAGTGTAAGAATCAAAATTTATTTAGAATAACTCATAATTTATTCAACTATTTTGAAAGCTGAAAGTGGTCATTCTAGAGGTAGCCTAGAGTGGAGAACAGTGGAAACAAACAGGCCCCAAATCAGCATTGTGATTGAGTTTGGGAGTGATTTTAAGAGACTGATTGTGGCTGTGTCCATATCTTTCAAGTCATGACCAATAGAGTGTAATGGTTTTGAATCATTTTAGTTAAACAGAAATAACATTTCCCAGTGTCATTTCTCTCCCTGTGTCCTTCTAGATTAGGCTAGCTATAGAGAAATGTCCATTAAAAGCAACTGGCATTATGTTTTCAAGGTTAGTATAAGGCACCAAGGGCTGTTTCTGCTCATGCATGTTGTCCTTCATCTCTCCGTTTTCATACTTAGCTTATATCCTCTACCTGGTCCCATGCCACATGTTTCAGGTTTCTGTTAAAGCAGAACCTCAGTTTTATTTTTTTTTTATTTTTTTTTTAAAGATTTTATTTATTTATTCGACAGAGAGAGATCACAAGCAGGCAGACAGAGAGGAGGAAGCAGGCTCGCGGCTGAGCAGAGAGCCCGATGCGGGGCTCGATCCCAGGACTCTGGGATCATGACCTGAGCTGAAGGCAGCGGCTTAACCCACTGAGCCACCCAGGCGCCCCTCTCAATTTTATAATGAAATCATTTTCTGGTATCAAACTGCTGAATAATAAACCACCCCAATATGCAGTGGCATAAAACAAGGACCATGCAATTGTATTCACAAGTTTGTGGTTCAGGAGTTTGGGCAGGATACAGTGAGGACAGCTTGTCTTAATACTGTGATGATTGGGACTCAGATGGAATAGCTCAACTGGCTGGATATGCCTGGGATGGCTGAACAGATCGTATGTTTTGGACCTTGGTTCTGGCTGCCATCTGGATTCCACAGTTCTCCATATTATCATTGTGGGGGCCTGGAATATTTGAGAGAGCCACTTCACTCATTTGCTTAGAACCTGGGCTAGAATAGATACAAAAGCTAACAGCTCCTTGGGCTTCTTTTTCTGTGGGCTTTTCCCTCTTTCCATGCAGCCTCTCGATGTGGTCTCCCTCATGTTTGGGCTTCCTCATTCCCTAGTAGTCTAATGAGAGTCAGACTTCTTACAGGATAGCCGACCTGACCCACAGTGAGCATTCCAGAGGACCTGAGTGGAAGGCGCTGAGCATCTGATAAACTAGCCACAGAGGTCCCAGAATGTCATTTCCACTGAATTTTATCAGTCAAAATTATTAAAATCAGTCCTGACAAAGGGAAGAAAATTGTCTCTCAATGAGACAAATAGCAAAGAAGTTTCAGTCATCTTTAATCTATCATAGAGAAAACAAAACCACATGCAAAAAAAGCAAAGGTAAATGAAGTGTCAGGAATGGTTGAGATTTTAAAAATAAATTAATTATCTCATCAATGGGCAATGAGGTCCATGCTGCCTTCTTTGGGTTAAGCTTAAGGCCTAGCACCTCACTTTAGCTAAATGCCTGGGGATCAAACACTATTTACCTACATTCTCATCACTTTCCTATATATAGGAAAGTGTCTTTCCTATATATAGGAAAGTGTCTTTCCTATGTCTTAAGACATAGGATAAGAGAGAACGCAAGTCTAATTTCATGAGAACCAGTAGGGTAGTACTTGATATATGAAAGAGAAACTATTTTAGATACATTTTATTATAACCTTCTAGAGTTAAGACCAGATTTCTTGCTGATGACAGTTCCTACATGAAGAGAGGTTTAGAGATCCCAGTCATTAAGTTTCTGTAGGATATGTCAGCAAATGGCTGCCCTGGGATGTTGAAAGATCAAGAGACTCAGTATCACATGTTAGAATGAGAAACTGCCCATGTCTGTGCTTGAACTGTGAAAGTCGTGGTGGCCATGGGTAGAGAGAATGCAGCTAATGAAGCAACTCTGTGACAGCGTCCCTTAGATTGACCAGGTCCTGGAAGGGACTGCAGTTGTAAAAGTGGAATGGGGTCATGTAGCATGTGAATTATCTGCTTGAAATGATAAATGTAGTGGAAGATGTTAGACTTGAGGGAGGGTATGGAAAAGGGGCTCACTGCTGGGAAGGTCAAGGGGTATGATCAAAAGAAATTCAGGTTCTAGTCCTTGCTCGCCTTACTGAGTCTTACCTTCTTCCTCTATGAAATAAAGGGATCAACCATGATCTTTAATATTCCTCCTAATTCTGAAAGTCCGTAAATGATTTAGAAAAATATTACAGGCTAATTCCTTGCTAACCTGCATGTAAGGATAATACCAACAGAACATATGTCATTTATCTACATAATCCCATGACTTCTTTTAGATGCATGATTTTGTTTAGATTATCCTTACCGCTTCTTATTTAAAGTAACCATAAACCTGAGATTTTCAGGAGCAACATTATTTTTTAAAAATTCTAATTATTTCTTCCCATTATTTAGACCACATATCTGAGCATCAAAGTGTAAAATTTGGGGCACTATACATACACATAAGACACTATGCTCAAAGGGAACAAGTCTTCAAGATAAGGAATATTTGTCTTTAGCCAAAAGTAAAGGAGACATTTTGCTATTGTTTAATGCCAAAATAAATAAAATGCATATCTTACTGAGAAAAAAGGAAATGAAAAAGTATATATTAAGTGTGAAATACAAAAATGACTTTTTACTAATTAATGACTATGAAATTATATTTTAACTTATGAACACCAGTATATTTTATTTTCTGTGATGGTTGTGGGCTTTATGAAAATATAACGGAATAAAATATTTCCTGGCTCTTCACATGTTGACAGTCTTTTTTCTTCCTTTTTCCAAAATGTTAAATTATTCCCTAAATGTATATAGAATGGGAATGTTTTGTTCAATGTCAAAATATGTCTTATGTGAGATTAACAGAGATAAATATTGTCAGTTTTGAGATGGAAAAAAAAAAAAGTAAGAGAGAGAGACTGATTTTCCCATGATCACTAATAAAGACTCCTTGATGAGTAAATTTATATTATGTTTTACAAATGTTGGCAAAACTATTCCTGAGCAGCTTCGAGTCAAAACTGTCATTTCTTAGCTGATGAAAATGTGAATATGAATTCTTCCGAATGCATGTTAATTTTTGACCTCACATGAGACCTACAGCTGGTTTTCAGAAAGGTTGCAAAAGGAATGGTTTAGAAATAGTTCTGCTGTCAACAGTGAAGCTAAAATGAGACTCATCTCTTGCTGTTCAACAATCCAGGCATTTAATCCCAGTATAGTCCATGTTCAAGTAGACAAAGGGATGATCAGGCCAGGGAAGAAGAAAACATAATATCTATAGACTCTGTGAAATGTCAGTATCACAAGGCTTAGTATGAGACCTTCAAAACCAGATGATAAATGTGTACCTTTGTCAAGTTGTTATGGGTTATGGTCAAGGTCTCTCTGGTCATTTCTTTAAAAGTCAGGTTTCTTTTTATAATGAAAGGTTGAAGAATAATCTTTTTCTTTGGGGAATTTTAAGAAAAGACTATTTTAAGGATACTTGCGGCAAAGTTTGCTCTGTACCTCAGAGTATGAGCTACAACAAATTCCTAGTCTCATCTAGCTTCATAATGGAATAAGGTGACAAGATATATAATTATATGCATATAATGTGACAAGATCATAATATTTTGTAATGGATAAAAAGGCACAGATTAACAGGCAATAGAATCATAAATTCTAAGGCACAATTATCAGAGTCATAAAAGTAGAGGAATCATATAACTCTGTCAATGAAGATATACCTCTAGACAACACAGATAAGCATCCAGATAAGTCAAGGCAAAGGATTTTTCTTTTCAATTGAAATATGTTGTTCTTTAAAATGATGGTATCATTAATTAACCATTCCAATATATTCTTGCTAAAACTGAATATATTTATTTTCATAACAATTAAGGTTAGAATAAAAGAAACAGAAAACAAGAAAAATTTAAATACTAGAAGTTTGTCTCTAACCAAAATTTTTGTGATGGTAGCATAAAATCTAGGATTGTTTTTATCACTATTACATTGATCTAGGTCAGAGCTCTCTCAACTATAACTGTTTTTCTCCTTTTTATTGAAAATGAATACTGACATTATAGAATCACTACTAACACTGGACATATGACTGAAATAAAAAATCCCTATTTTGAGGGTGAAAAAAGACTGTTCTTGGAGGTCTGAAATAAATTATTTGCTGGGACTGTGTGTATATCGGCACAATAGTCTTTTCAGCAACAGACAGAAAAGCTTGCCAGGCTCATAAATCTGAGGAAACAAAAGGGGAACAAATACCTCAGAAAACCCAGCCCCCACCAATTCAAACAATGAATAATCTCTCTCTTACTTGGAACAGAAATGTAATGTGAATAACAATAATATTACATGCAAAAAGTGCATAAAAACCCGCTGCTATCTTGTAAAATTGTATTCAAATACAGTTTTTTTAAATCCACATTATTTTACTGTATTGTAAACAGTATTTCTAAACCATTTCTAAACTATTTCTAAACCATTCCTTTTGCAACTGTTTTGAGATAGTTGTAAAAATTAAGGTGATTTCAAATTTAATACTTTTCAAAGCCTTTTCAGTAGCTGAGACTGAGTTGCATAGGTATTAAAATGTGGATATTCTATATGAATAATAATATTTACATAGCAAATGGTATTTTAATGCCCTCTAGCCAAAGACCACTAAGAATCCACCTGTGGTTGGACAATTTGCAGTGAGGCAGACTACCCACCATCAGGAACTATGAGGAGTCAATAAGAGGTTTTTATTTTTCTTTATTTTTTAAAAAAAACTTTTTAAAAGAATTTACTTATTTACTTGAGAGAGAGAGACAGAGAGAGAGGGCAGAAGAGGGGCAGAGGGAGAGGGAGAAGGACAAACAGACTTTGTGCTGAGCTTTGAGCCTGACGCAGGTCTTGGTTCCACAACCCTGAGATCATGACCTGAGCCGAAACCAAGAGTCAGAAGTGGCGGGGTGGGGGGGGGGTCAGTGAGGGGGCAATGGGACATGAAGAAACAGATTCCCTGCTGAGCAGGGAACCCAGCACTGACTTGATCCCAAGTTCCCAGGATCGTGACCATGATCTGAGCCACAGGGAACCACTTAACCAACGGAGGCACTCCGTTGCTCCAATAAGAGGTATTAGAGAAGGCTTAATACAGGCTGTGCTTTGGTTTGGACTTGGTGGGGAGTTTCAAGGAAGCAGAAGTTCACTCTAAAGTGAGTGAGGTCAGAAAGTAGGGAGAATTCTATAACCATGTAACTTAATAAATCTCAACTAGAAGGAGGGAAGACTGGAGGGAGACTAAAGCTGTAATGTGTAAAGAACTAGCAACCACCCATTACTACCTGGGAGTGAAGGCTATGTGGGAGGGAGGTAGTAAGACAAATTGTCATTTTTTTTTTTTTTTGGTCTCTTTATCGATGTCACAAAGTGGGCTTGTTTGTTTGATGTTGGTGTTCTGTGAGCTCTTTCATGTCCAACAGGATTCAACAACACCATGACATGCAGCTGTAAGTGCCAGACCAGTTCCCAACTGTCAAAGGAGTTTTTCTCGCTCTCAGGTGTAAAATTTAGTTAACCATAAGGTGATCAATAAAAGTGGCCTAAAAATCACATACATACACACAAATTAAGTGTATCCTTTAATGGGCTTTACAAAATAATTTCAAACACAGTTATTTTATTTTATGGAACTCTTACCTGATATATGACTCAGACCACTAAATTTCCAAATATTAATTCATTTAGTCCCCATAAGGTAAGTACTATTTCTACCTCCATTTTTAAATATCAGAAAACTGAGCCATAGGAAAATTAAGCCACTTGCCCAAAGATGTAAATCTAGTAGGTAGGAAAGTTGAAATTTAAATTCAGGCAGCTGGTTTCAGGATTTAAACTCTTTATGCTATGTTACTATTAAAAGTTACTCTACTCTTTTGGACTTTAAATTAATTTTCACATCATACATATAAAATCATGAGGAAACCTATGAAAAATTTGTTTTCCTTAATATTTAACCATTCCCACCTCCTTCTCATTATCAGTGTTCTAAAACTTAGCACACTTCTGCATTGCTCGCTTAGCAAGGAGATAGTGCAGGCTCCTCTGGGTTCAACTGTTGTATTAGCGATTATTCAACCCAGAGGGCTGATTATCAGGGATAGGCCAAGCAGAGGACAGAATGGAGAATGAGCAAAGAGAGATCAACCTTGACCTAGCCCCATTAGAAAGAAAATCTGGATTACCCAATTACTTCTACCTCTCAATATTTACTGTGTTTTGTTTTAATTCAAGGATGCAGCACAGCTAGTCTGTTTTGGCCAATCACAATTAGATGACTATTTCTGTGCTTCCAAACATCTCTGTAGCCTCGATGATGTTTATTTGATTTGAATTAAAAGCTGAAATGGAGGCTTTTGGAATGAGTCTGTGCTACTGACTCAGCTGCTTCTTTTATAAAGCCATTCTATCTGCTCTTTCCTATGCGTCAATACTCTTAGTTTTGCTAACATGACCTATATGCAGTTATGATGTACATATCTTGTCTATAATGGTAAATCCAGTATAGATTCCCTTAAATAAAATTTTAAATTCTTCACATAATAGACCCATGTATTCTGGAAATGTATTCATTTCATAGGAAGAACTAAGGTATTTCAGGTTGTGATAAAATTCTACAAGCTGCTTGTATCCATTCTAGACACTGAGGTCTTTCACTGGTAGATTCAGTTTATCTCATTTCCTGTTACCAGGGAAGAGACACATTAATATACTCCTCAGCTTCCTCAGCTTCATTCTGAAAGTCACAGGTGGCCTAAAGCTTCTTATCTGATATCTTTGGAATAAGCATTAAACATCCAAGTGTAGGTAAGTCGGATCTTCCTCCCATTTTATTTGGTGATTCCCATTCTATCACTCAGCTCTTAGAACTGGGTACCACTAAATATTTGAGTTATTTTCTCAAGTGAATCCTGTATTGGAGAGTGTACTTAGTATCAAACATTACAAATCACAATAGATCACTGCATGTCTGATATTTTTCAGACACTGAACATAAAATGGACTACAAAGTAAACAAAATCCCAACCGTCATTGAATTTTTATTTTGGTAAGAGATCATATTAGTTAGAGCAGACAGCTACAAAAACAAATAAATCTCAAACTATATAATGGCTCAAACTATATAATGGTTCAAATAATGGTTCATTTATTATTCAGGTAAATAATCAAAACTGCTCCTTTGGGTCAAGGTGGAGGAGGGGTTGCTTTGCCCCACATGTCCATTCAACATGTGGCTTTAAGATAATATTGAGATACAATATGTAGACAGAAGAAAACAAACATGTAATCAATTAAATAAATAAAGAAAGAAGTGCATTTGTTATGTCTTTATATTCCAGGGCTAGAAGTAATATACTCTTTACTTCTGCTTATATTCCATGGCTAGAACATGTAATTCCCTTAGGCATGGGCACATAGGGTCTCTGTCTTATGCCTTGTACCTCTGGAGACCCATGCTTTACAGTGCTTTATTTGAAATTTTCTAAGTCCCCTGGCACTGACTTGGGTTTGGCAAAGAATACTGTCCAAGTAGAACACCTAGACCCCAGACTAGGTCCTCTGTGAACTCCCATCTCCATTTCTCACCTGGGGTCATTCTGTGATCCTCTGCCTCATGTGTGGGGTAAACAAGATGCTGTAAGGAGCTCCTGGACTAAAATCTGCAAGGTTACCCTGAGATCCTGTGCTTAATGAATAAATTACTCTCTCTGGCTTTATTTCATATATTTTTTTCATAGAAAAAGTTTTATCTTTTTTTTTTTTTTTAAAGCTTCGGAGGTAGACTTTAGTGACTCATCAGTTGCATATAACACTTATTACATCAAGTGTCCTCCTTAATGCCCATCACCCAGTTACCCTTCCTCCACACACCTCCCCTTGAGCAACCCTGTTTGTTTTCTATAGTTATGAGTATCCTGTGGTTTGTCTCCTCTCTGATTTATGTTATTTTTCACAGTTGTCTGAGATTAGGGTATCTAAATTGGTTGGCATGACAACATTGAGTGACTCACTTATGTTGGACATTTGCTGAGTTTAGAGGTCTAGACTACCTATGACTAGTACCAGCACTTGAGCTTGAACCACATGTATGAACCCATACATTAGTCCTTTTATATCCATCAGTTCTCAGTGGTGCAAGTTCTGAGCTAAGTCTGGTATGGAGTACCCACAGGTGGTAGCTAGCAGTAGAAGGTGTCTTTCATTCTATGAGCTCCCTTCTGCTGGTACCAAGTACCCCATGTCAGGCTATCTTCCAAGAGTGGATATAACTCTTCCTTTCCTAGGATTTTGAGATTATTGCTCCACAATAACAAAGCATCCTTTGTTGTTTTCTTGCCTCCATTAGATGTGGCACCACTATGCTCATCTAAAGTCTGTCTTAAGCCATGCCAGAGAAAAAGTGTACATTTCTTGTGTAGAAACAACTGCTCATCTTGCTTCACCTATAGGCCCCTTATCTATCCTCTCCACTGATGGTAGTGTGTAGAAGGCAGTGATACTTATCAACATTGAAAGAGATCACATTCCAGAATATAGTGATAACGGCTTTAGGAGTTCAAGAGAAGACATGGTTGAAAGATGCACTATTATTCTTTCCAGATGGTAACCATAAGGTGATAGGAAAATGAATCATCTTTCACACAATTCTGCATTCTTTGGATAACAATTGCATTTTTGGTCATCACCAATAAAGCACAATAAGAATCTCTGAAAAAGTCATTGGAAGTTGGTACTCTTAAACAGCATGATGGATAATGCAGTGTCTTGAGGAATGATGCAATCAGCATTAAATAAATGGTATTTTGGATCCACAGGAAAAAAAAATATTTATGGTTTAAATACAAACAGTTGCCAAAAAACATGGCATTATTAGTAATAATAGCATTGCTACTTTTTTCTCACAGTGGAAGATAAGAAATTATTCAGGAATGTCACATTTGACAATAAAGTACATACAGAGATTTCTTAATCTTAACAGGAGGAGATGATACCTGGATACTATAGAGAATGTTTGCTTATATTTGTTGGATAATAAACTAATACAAAAATAACTCTTCTGTGGCCATTATTCTAAATATTCACTGATGAATCACTGTATCTCAAATGGACCCAAGAATTCTTTAATATATTTTTAATCAAATAGTTTAAATGAATGAAGTTCCCACAAAAATATTTTCCTAGGTCCCTACACACGCCAAGAGTGGACAAGGCTAGAATTCATTCACATGGACACATATAAGAATGGAAATGTAATCTAGCTGTAAGTCAGGGAAGAAACAGGAAGTATTTGTGTGTGTGCACGCACGCGTGTGTGTGTGTATGCGTACACAGCTAGCAATGCTGACATTGATAGTCAAATTATGAATATGAATGTACAAACTATCAAGTATTTTGGGGTTAAAATGTGCTATGGAGAGGAAAAAAGTTAAGAATAGAGATTGAGAATGTCTAATCGATGATAGACTCAACACTGGGAGCAAATTGCTGTTCACCATATAGCTAGATTTGATCTTGATTTTGTGCAAAAGGGACTACTTTTTATCTCCATATAAACGTGTCTATAGTGAATTCTCCTCCTCTTTGTTTAACTAGATTTAGTTCATTGTTAAAGTCCAGATCAATTAGCATTTCTTTAATCAACTTTCTATTCTCATTGATGATTTCCTCCCCTAGGTTTCCCAAGCATTTTGTTGATGCTTCAGTTATCCTGCCTATCTCACTCTGTACTATGTTACAAGGAATATTACATATTCCTTGACATCAGGACCCATCACTTTCATTTTCATCTTTGAGTTTCACAAGGCCCACTGCCATTGATTTAAGTTTAAGAAGTCCTCTACAAATGTTTGTTCAATTGGCTTTTTGGCCTGCTCACCTGGAAAAGTAACAAAAACTTATACCTGATGTAAATAGACCTAACAGAACAAACCCCAGAAGGCCTCTTGACCTTGGCCATTTAGACCAGTACCTTTTAATCCTAAATATGGAAATAAAAACACCAATAGGAATAATAATAGAAGGTAATTACAATGACAAAGAAATGGAAATAACTAACTTTTTCAGGAAAACAAACTCACATATACAGTTAATAATCTGTTAACTGTAAATAATAACCCCTTTGCAAAACCTAACTTCATTAATAGATGATCTGATGATAAATAAAATAATGAAAGTCTGATGAACCTCTGTAAGAACTCAACAATTTCTGTCTCTTAGCCAAGGCCTGAGAAAAACACCCATATGTTACTGTGGCCATGTCAATAGAAACCTCATTTGTAAATAAAAATATTACATACAATACTATGTTGTTAGATACAGGATCACAAGTAGCAATGATACAAGGACATCTTACTAATATAGAAAACCTTAAAATAAAAACAGGACTAACTGAGGGAATAAGAAGGAAATTAACTCCAGGGACATGGGTACATAGATTTCTAACACTTGATGAGAGACCCTCCTGTTAAGGCTAAATTAGCTGAAGGTCCCAATTTAGAAAACATTCCTGGGATGGATGTGATAGGACATAATAAGGATTTAACTATTCCTAAAACTAATTTAGCTATAGCAAAATGTACTACAATTAAATGATCTACCCTGATTAGAATAACAGATATAACAATACAATCTTAAGAGATATTCAAATTAAAGAGAAAATTCAGAAACTTCTAAAAGAACAAATTATTGTGCCTACTATTTTACCATATTATAGCCCAATTTGGCTTATTAAAAACTCAGACATGATATAGATTTGTGGTAGATTTTAGGAATTTGAACAAACCCTCTCCCAAGTGAGGGAGCACTCCAAGATATACTATCATAAACGATATCACCACTGGATCTTGAAATTATATAGTAATAGACTTATTTGACATTTTCTTTGCTATACCAATTGATGAGGAGAGCCAACTCATGACTGAATTCACATGGGAAGGTAGACATATCAGTTTAGTATATTGTCACAAGGATACCTTAATTGCCCAGTTATAGGCCACAACCTTCCCATACAAGACATCCAGGCCTTTCAGGAAAACATAACACACACAAACCATTATTTCCTATATTGATGACATCCTTATTTATGATGATAACTTGGAAGAATAGACTAGGGTCAAGAGAGAGTTAATTGAATTTCTTACACTTAGAAGATGGATGATCAACCTAGGTAAGGTCCAAGGACCCCGAACTACAGTAAAATTTCTAGGCATAATTTGGTTCTCTGAACATAAGAAAATGCCAGAGCCAGTCATAAATAAGACAGATTTCATACCAGCTTTTACCACAAAAGAAGCAGTTCAGAAACTGATGGTATTGTATAGATATTATATACAACACATACCATTTATGAGAATAATATTAAAAGTCATCTTGGAAATAACTAAGAAGAACAGGAATTTAGGGGAAAGAGACTCAAGAGGCCCTTTTACTTATTTGAAAAAACACTACTGGAAATCTAACACATTAATGAAGACTAATAAACTAGAGTGCCTACCTATTTTCATGAGGATTTTCAACATGGTCACTGTGGACTAAAACACCACAAGACCCCAAATTTTGCTCAATTGGATTTTGAACTAAAAAGTTCCTGTGGTCTGAGAATAGATACCAACCAATTTAAAGGCTTACCTGGGCACTCTATGAGGTCCTACAATACAGAGCCACTAACAGAAAATAAACTAATTATACTTAAACTCCAACAGCCTATTCTGGATTAGGTAATAAAACAGAACCTGATAAACAACAGAGGGAAATTATCCCTGACCTAAAGTCCTAAAATGGAATTGGTATATTTCAGAATGGGACATTTGAATTGATGGTCAACACTCCACATTATCTGAGGAAATCTCAGCAATGCCTATAGTACACTTCCCAGTGTTTCCGAAGGGCAAGCCTATCCAAGCTCAAGCAGTTGGGCAATGAAGACCATCACTGGTCCACAGCACTCAATAACGCATGGTTTACAGATGGATCAGCCTCCATGACACTAGCCAAAATGTGCTGGTAGCCTGTGGTCTTGAGGTCTAACTGTCTAACTGACAAAATCAAACTCTAGAGAATCAGGACAACATACTGATCTAATAGCCATAAAATTGGTGATTGAACAACATATTCAGGAAAATCAGAAAGAGGTATGTCTTTTCTCAGACTCATGGGCAATAGCTAATGGAATAACTATTTGGAATGAAATGCTTATTTCCTACCTGGAAGATGGGAAATAAGGACATATGGCAGAAAACAGCACTGGCTGACATCTCCACATTCATCACACGTGTCTCTGCACATCAGAAGTACAATTCTGAAGGAACCAAATTTAATAACCAGGTGGACCAACTCAGTAGGAAAACATGAAACAAGGATTCTCATGGGGACTTAGAGTGGAGAAGGGAGTTGGGGGAAATTGGAAGGGGAGGTGAACCATGAGAGACTATGGACTCTGAAAAACAATCTGAGGGTTTTGAAGGGACGGGGGGTGGGAGGTTGGGGTACCAGGTGGTGGGTATTATAGAGGGCACAGATTGCATGGAGCATGGGGTGTGGTGCAAAAATAATGAATACTGTTATGCTGGAAATAAAAAAAAAAAAAAGATTCATCTTAAGAAACACAATGATTCATGGGTAAGGAAGAAACCAATTCAAAATAGCCATGTATAAACAAGAAGGACAATGGAATATAAAATATGAACAAACAGATATGCCAGTTGATAGGATTATTACACAGGCACATCACCAAACCGGTCATGCAGGTACACAACAGACTAGAACATGGTTAGAAACAAGAAACATGCATATACCTAACCAACACCTCCAATTTCAAATTAAAAGATAGGAGAATTGCCAGAAGTTTAAGGCTTGAAGGTAACTAATGAATACTCCGCATATGATCAAAACTGACAGACCCTTCCAAATTATACATACTGATTATATATGATCCATGCCAATGTCAGAAAGTAAACTGTATGCATGCACCATTGTAAACAGACGGTCAGGAATAGGATTAGCCTACTTCTGCAGGAAAAGTAATCAAAAATCTACCATCAGAGAACTGGAATTGCCTGCTATGATATCCTAGTCATCATAGAGTCTGATCAGGGAACCTGCTTCACAGAGAATATAATAGAATTGGGGCAAAAAAACAAAGCATAATGTGGATTCTACTTAATCCTATAACCCAACAGCCTCTGAGGTAAACTGAAAGGTATAATGACTTGCTCAGACTAAAGTTTAGGTTGCTTAGTAATAATCGAGATATGAAAGCACAGACAAAAGCAATCAGGGAGATTACAAGTTCCCTTAAGAATAAATATAAAAGGGACAGAAAAATTCCTATTAAATCAATATTACAGTCACCCACAGAGAGAAGAATCAGCACTAACAACATCCCAGAATCTAAACTAAAAGGAAAAGTATCAATTAAAAATTATAATAATGTGGGACGCCTGGGTGGCTCAGTTGGTTGGATGGCTGCCTTCGGCTCAGGTCATGATCCCGGAGTCCCAGGATCGAGTCCCTCATCGGGCTCCCAGCTCCATGGGGAGTCTGCTTCTCCCTCTGACCTTCTCCTCGCTCATGCTCTCTCTCACTGTCTCTCTCTCTCAAATAAATAAATAAAATCTTTAGAAAAAATTATAATAATGTATATGATACTAGAAATTATAGCACATACCACTAATTAAAAACCTACTGCGTGATCAAAGAAAAAGGCATATTACATCAAATTAAAGGAATTAATATGATACTTCTTTAAAATTCTCAGGCATGAAGAACACCATCTTGTATTGTCTCAACACAGGATATAGGTGCTAAAAACATTGATATTTATTCTGTTAATGATGGCAGAACACCATAGTGGACACATTTTCATACACATCATTATTGGATGGCTAATATTTAGCCTACCATTAGTACAGGGCTATTGTGTTGGGAGAAATATTGTCAGTAATGGTCATAATAGCTATCAATTTCCTTGAGTGGCTAGAACAACAAGAAAGAATTAGAAATTTACAGGAAACTCTGTATTTTGTAGGCATGAACCCTCTAAGCATCTTGAACCCTATAATTATTGCCAAGGGGGTCAGTGTGACATGCTGCCTACTAGCCACACAATTTTGCCTATTACTCACTATTGGGTGCCATACTCATTGCAGTAATGGATATTCCACAGATAGCACTGATGAAAGCAATTAAGCAAGCACTCCAAACTGAAAGCCACTCTCTGGTCAGAATACAGTTCTACCGTCTGTGACTTCCTCCACTTCCTCTACAGGTCACCATCCTGTCACCTTATTATAACTGAGAACTCACCAGCATGACCAGCATCACTAAGCCCAACTTCTCTGTCCCACCCTTCACCATCAACACTGTCTACTCACTGGTAAACCTATGACTGATGAAGAACTGAATACCGAGGGAACCTGATAAAGCAGTAGAGAGCTCCATTTCAATCTCTAAGGGAACCAAAAAAGATCCTGAACAACACCTTCTATGAGATAGCAACTTGGGAAATGAGGAGTTTCCTGAGAACTATTGACTGATTCTTGCTATTATAACCCAGCATATATACCAAGGCAACCTGGTACTTACCTTATTCTTTATCTCTATATTGGCTTACTAAATTAAATGCATTATTGGATACATTGCGGGGACTCTGAAAATAAGTCTCATTTAATTCTTGATTTACTTTATGTGCTAGCATTTTATTGTAAAAGAGTAGTTGCTAAACATGCAGAATTGACACTTGGAAGAAACCCCAAGTCAAGACCCCTTCCAAATCTTATCACCATTTATATGTTAAGTCAACTTGCTTCTCTTATTCAGAATCTGGAGACTAATTATCCAACCATTTGGTATTCCCAGACATTGTGTGTTGTTTAAATTGATTGTTATCTTCATTTAATGGGAAAAAAGGACTACATATTGATAGCACAAATACCTCTGTTTTATTCTCTGCACTCTCAGCCTGCAGTTTTTGTGCAGCTGCATCTCCTAAACATGTTTTATGTGTAAATGAAACATATCAACTTATATCTTCACCTGGTAGATCAAAATGTCATGCAATATAAAGGCAAATATTTAGTGTTAACAATAGATCAATCATGGCTGCAACATATCATCCAAATCCCCAGATATACACATGTTAATAAAGCATTATTAGAAAAAATATTCAAATCCTTTTGTAGAAGAATATACAACATCCAAGTTAATCCCCATGCTATGAAAGAATCAAACATGTGGTAAGCAGAAACTTCCACTTACCACACTAGTAAGACTATTGCAAGTATTCTAAATATAAAACAGAGAGAGAGATTATATGTGCTCTCTAAACACAGATCCAAAAAAAAGTACATTTGTAGAAGTGTAGCAATTCTTCACCATTAAAGGGTGCTCTTTGAACTTATTTTACCAAAGGGCAGAACAAAAGATGACAATTCTAAGGACACATATGGAACCACAGTTTGAAACACATAGATCATAAAATTGGTACTTAGAGGCCTCATCTAAAGGACTATATTATCTGGCCATCAGCAATAGATATCAGCATGGGACAAAGTAGGAGATTATGAAGAAATCCATTATGACTATGAAGAAAAAAGAAATAAAGAAAACCGTAGAGGAAATAGAAAACACCACACAGACCACACGGAGTACTCCTACAGCATAAACATCCACCGTATCAATTGATATATTTAATGAGACAATCATTCATTCTACCAAAAAGTTACCTAAAATAAACTACAAACCATCTCCATTTCAAAACCAAAAAAAAACAAAAAACAAAAAACAAAAAGCCTTAGGAGTCCTATGGGAATACAGTACCAGTGATGGCAAAGAGGTTAGACTTTATGTGACAGAATTGCCTAACTTACTCCATTCTGGTAATTTAATTAAATGTGAAGTAACCATTGCCACATCTGGTACAGAATTCATAACTCTGATGTATATTTCAGACCCTACACTGATTCTCTTTTACATTCTGAACTCAATTAGAAACACATTATTGCTCCATTGGTACTAAGAATCTTACATTATGAAACATATAAACATGGCTTATTTCATATATGTAAGTACCCAACATGTTACTCAAATAGTAAAATTATGTCACAGTGTATAACTTAAAGAACTTTCTGCTCTATAAATGTTACAGAGATGACTGCAAACCTGGAAAGATGGCTGAATCTAAGAACATGAGCAATCTGGGGAGAAGACCAGTGGTTCTTGGACAAAATAACAATGGTACAAAATGAGTAATGAGGCATGGCCAGGTAAAACTGAACAAGTAGCTATATGGTCATCTTAAATGTGGGCAAAATCTATATATAATGTTTCTTCTGGATCTGATAGAATAGAACCATCCATACCCATAGTAAAGGCATACAAATTATCAGTTTGGTGTTATAGCAAAACATATACCAATACAGCAGTGTCATAAACAGATTATAATCCAAGCTTCAATTTATTAAATTATATTAAATGTTCAAGTACTGAGGTGCTAAATAAACATAACCATAAACCAAATATTATGGTGGCCCATGCCAAAAATTAACTTACTTTACTTTGAACTCTACAAATAATATTTTTACTAAAAGAAAATGTGATGAGGAGTACAGGTACTGTGAGTATAAGTCACAGGATTATTGTTATAATATTTATGAAACTAGTTTCACAGAACTAGTACATGTGTTAGGATG
This sequence comes from Mustela erminea, assembly GCF_009829155.1. Taxonomy (NCBI): domain Eukaryota; kingdom Metazoa; phylum Chordata; class Mammalia; order Carnivora; family Mustelidae; genus Mustela; species Mustela erminea. The sequence goes on from NC_045614.1 coordinate 177,395,380, forward strand.
CATGAAATCTAACACAGACAAAAACACAACCAGATGCAAAACAGGAGCCTAGAGTTTTCAATGAGAAAATCTCTACTATTCTAACATCTCAAAGATTACTACTGGTCTAAAATAGTAGCTTATTTATGGGACAGAACACACAAAGAATCTATAGACGACCTGTAGAAGCCTAGGTTGGAAGTAGAGTATTGAGATCAAGGAAGTGTGTGGGACAATTTACAAGCAATATTAAGATCATGCCAATAAGAATTTACCATTTGGAATTCTAAGTATCTTACTATAACCATGGGCAATATTGATGCCTTCGGGACAGATACAGCACACCCTCACAATGATTCAGTTACAACACACCTTCACAATGATTCATGGGTCATTATATCATTGAAAATTCATAAGCCCACACTAGACCATTTACAACACCCACAGTTTACATTTTATAACCCATATTCACACACTAGAAAGCTAACTGTGGACCCATGGACCCTATTACTTCAAGAAAAGAGGACAACCATGTAAAATATATAGAGGACACATTGGAAACTTAACATATAATGCTTATCATTACTCATGGTGGTACATCACAGGCTTCTATCTTACCCCTAATTTCTCAATGCCCCAAATGCGTGAACCTATATTGATTAAATCACTTTCTGTAATAACAGAGGTAACCATAGTAACATATACTTTAAAATTCAATACACAGGATTTTAAGGTCAGATACAGATCCCCAATTTTATCCATCCAATTTTATCTATCCAATTTTATGCCTAACCTACAACCTATGACAAAGATTGATTAATTAAAGGTAAGAAAATCCCTACAGTTCCTTCTTGGACTTGTGGGAGGACTAATTAGAGGTGCAATGGCAGCAGTCTTTTCACATTTTCAAACTGATCAAATTAATTTGACTTTAAAAATTTTGAAAATAACTTACTCCACATACTGTCATAGCTTTATCATCTTTGGGTGCATAGAGGGATATGATGAGTAGCATCTTGTGAAACAAATTATTTTCAGAGGGAAACAAGTAGGACAATGGATATTCTAAGAAAACATTGGGGGATAATTATAAAAAATAAGAAGATCCCCCCAAAGTATAAAGGATCTTTTTTTAAAGGTTGATTGTCAATTATTACAGTTAAGGTTGGTAAATCCATGGAATACACTTAGAACAGCCATGGTCTCTGGATAATATCAGTCAACTGAAATTGCAGATAATCTGGTTAGAACCAGAGTAGGTACCATGCATCCAAATATCTGTGACTCCTGAGAAACTGTGAAATTAGAATTTTGACACTTAAAGAAGGAAATGTGACATTGGGTTATCAAAATTTTTGGTTCTCCAATATCAAAAGGAAGAGTGAAAGTTACAAGCCACAAAAAGCTCCCAATGATAGAAGGAAAATATGTTCCCAAAGATACGTTGGTAGAATAGAATCAAAATATCTTTATCACTGCTAGACATTTAAATACTCCTGTGGTACAAGTGCCCATGACTATACACTTGATGCCTCCTCAAATGGTATAATATGGGAAATTGGACCATGATTCTCTGCTCTAAGCCAAACCTTACCTTATCCAATTAGAAGAGGGGAAAGTAAAAAACACAACATAATGGTATGTGTAAAAATAGAACAGGTTATGAATGTGATGACAGAAGGAAAAAGGTATTACTTGAGGTCAATAGAAGATAGAATCTTCTTTATCCATTCATCAGTTCATGGACATTTGGGATCTTACCATAATTGGCTATTGTTGATAATGCTACTATAAACATCAGGGTGCATGTGTCCCTTCACATCAGTATGTTTGTATCCTTTGGGTAAATACCTAGTAGTGCCATTGGTGGATCATAGTTTAGTTCCATTTTTAACTTTTTGAAGAACCTCCATACTGTTTTTCAGAGTGGCTGCACAAGTTTGCATTCCCACCAACAATGTAAGAGTGTTCCCTTTTCTCCCCATCCTTGCCAATACCTGCTTATTTCCTGTGTTGTTAATTTTAGCCATTCTGATGGGTGTAAGGTAATATCTCACTGTAGTTTTGATATGTATTTCCCTGAAGATGAGTGATGTTGAACATCTGTTCATGGGTCTATTGGCCATCTGGTTGTCTTCTTTGGAAAAATATCTATTCATTTCTTCTGCTCATTTCTTAACTGGATTATTTGGCCTTTGACTGTTGAGTTTAAGTTCTTTGTAGATTTTGGATACTAATCGTTTATCAGATATGTTGTTTGCAAATACCTTCTCCCATTCCATAGGCTGCCTTTTAGTACTGTTGATTTTTTATTTCACTGTGTGGAAGTTTTTAATCTTGATGAAGTCTCAATAGTTCATTTTTGCTGTCATTTTTCTTGCCTTCAGCAATGTGTCTGCTAAGAAGCTGTTACGTTCGAGATCAAAGAGGTTTCTGTCTGCTTTGTCTCATGGATTGTGATGGATTCAAGTATCACATATAGGTCTTTCATCAATTTTGAATTTATTTTTGTGTGTGGTGTAAGAAAGTGGTACAGTTTCATTCTTCTGCATGTTGCTGGGCAGTTTCCCGACACCATTTGCTGAAGTCTGTCTTTTTCTCATTGTACATTCTTTCCTGCTTTGCCAAAGATTAGTTAACACTACAATGGTAGATTCAATTCGGGTTTCCTCATCTGTTCTATTGATCTATGTGTCTTTTTTTGTGCCAATACCATGCTGTTTTGATCACTTCAGCTTTGTAATATAACTTGAAGTCTGGAATTGTGATGCTTCCAGCTCTGCTTTTCTTTTCCTAGGTTGCTTTGATAATTCAGGGTCTTTTGTGGTTCCATACAAATTTTAGGATTGTTTTCTCTACCTCTGTGAAAAATGCTGTTGATGTTTTGATAGTGATTGCATTAAGTGTACAGATTGCTTTGGGTAGTATGGACATTTCAACAATATTTGTTCTTCCAATCCAAGAGCATGGAATGTCTTTCCATTTTTTTGTGTGTCATCTTCAATTTCTTTCATCAGTGTTTTATAGTTTTCAGAGTATAGGTCCTTTACCTCTTTGGTTGTTTATTTCTAGGTATCATTGATTTTGGTGCAATTGTAATTGGGATTGATTTCTTAATTTCTCTTTCTGTTGCTTCATTACTAGTGTGTATAAATGCAACACATTTCTGTACATTTATTTTGTATCCTACAACTTTATGGAATTCATTTGTTAATTCTAGCAGTTTTTTGTGGAGTCTTGGGTTTTCTCTATACAGTATCATGTTATCTGCAAATAGTGCAAGTTTTCCCCCTTCCTTACTGATTTAAAGAATTTTATTTCTTTTTGTAGTTTGATTGCTCTGACTAGGACTTCTAGTACTATGTTAAACAACAGTGGTTAGAGTGGACATCCCTGTCTTGTTTCTAACTATAGAGGAAAAGCTCTCAGTTTTTCCCGAATTAGCATGATATTTGCTGTGGGTTTCTCATACATGGTCTTTATGATAGTGATGTATATTCCCTCTATCCCTACTTTGTTGTGGGTTTTTAATAATGAATGGATATTGTACTTTGTCTAATGCTTTTACTGCCATAGACTGAGAGGATCATATGGTTCTTATCCTTTCTTTTATTAACATGGTGTATCACACTGATTAATTTGCTAATATTGAACAACACTTGCTCCCAAAAATAAATCCCACTTGATTTTGTTGAATGATTTTTTTTAATGTATTGTTGGATTTGATTTGCTACTATTTTGTTGAAAATTTTTGCATCCGTATATATTAGGGATATTGGCCTGCAGTTCACTTTTTTAGTAGAGTCTTTGTTTAGTTTTGGAATCAGGGTAATTCTGTTCTCATTGAATAAGTTTTGAAGTTTTCCTTCCATCAAATCCATTTCTTTTTTTTTTTTATCTCTTCATTTAAATTCAATTTAGTTAAAATATACTGTATTATTATTAATGGGGTAGAAATCAGTGATTCACCATTTGCATAGAACACCCAGGGCTCATTACATCAAATGCCCTCCTTCAGGCCTAACACCCAGTTACTCCTTCCCCCTTCCCTTCCAACAATGCTGTTTGTTTCCAAGAGTTCAGCTTCTCCAATGTTTTGCCTCCCTCTCTAGTTTCATCTCATTTTATTTCTCCTTTCTTTCCATGTTCATCTGTTATGTATCTTAATTTCCACATATGAGTGAAACCATATGGTAATTGTCCTTCTCTGACTGACTTATTTCATTTAACATAATACTCTTTAGTCCCATCGATGTGGTTGCAAATAGCAAGATTTTGTTCTTTTTGATGGCTGGGTTACTTATTTATTTATATAGATAGATATCTATAGATATATAGATATATAAATATAAATAAATATATCTATAAATAATAAATAAATAAATAAATATCTATGTGTGTGTGTGTGTGTGTGTGTGTGTGTGTGTGTGTGTATCACATCTTCTTTATTCATTCATCTCTCAATGGACATCTGGCCTCTTTCCATAGTTTGGCTTTGCAGATATTGCTGCTATAAACACTGGGGTACAGGTGCCCCTTCGAATCACTATGTTTGCATCCTTTGGATAAATACCTAGTAGTGCAATTTCTGGGTCATAGGGTAGCTCTATCTTTTAACTTTTTAAAGAAACTCCATATTGTTTTCCAGAGAGGTTGCACCAGTTTGCTTTTCTACCAACAACATTAAAGGGTTCCTCTTCTCTGTATCCTTGGGAACATTTATTGTTTCCTGACTTGTTAATTTTAGCCATTCTGACAGGTGTGAGGTGGTATCTCATTGTGGTTTTGATTTATATTTCCCTGATGCCAAGTGCTGTTGAGCATTTTTTCATATGTCTGTTGGCCATTTGTAATCTTCTTTGGAGAAATGTCTTTTCATGTCTTCTGCCCATTTCTTTACAGAGTTTTTTGTTTTTTGGGTATTGAGTTTGATAAGTTCTTCATAAATTTTTGAATACTAGCCCATTATCTGAAAAGTTACTTGTAAATATCATCTCCCATTCCATAGGCCGCCTTTTAGTTTTGTCGACTGTTTCCTTTGTTGTGCAAAAGCTTTTTTCTTGATCAAATCCTAACAGTTCATTTTTGCTTTTGTTGTTCTTGGCTTTGGAGATGTGTCTGGCAAGAAATTGCTGCGGCCAAGGTCAAAGAGGAGTTCTCTTCTAGGATTTTGACAGATTCTTGTCTCACATTTAGATATTTCATCCATTTTGGTTTTACTTTCGTGTGTGGTGTAAGGAAGTGATCCAGTTTCATTCTTCTCTATGTGGCTGTCTTGTTTTCCCAACATCATTTGTTAAAGAGGCACTTTTCCCCTTGGATTCTTTCCTGCTTTGTCAAAGATTAGTTGACCATAGAGTTGAGGGTCCATTTCTGGGTCTTCCATTCTTTTCCATTAACCGATGTGTCTGTTTTTGTGCCAGTACCATACTGCTTGATGATTACAGCTTTGCAGTACAGCTTGAAGCCCAGAATTGTGATGTCTCCAGCTTTGGTTTCCTTTTTCAACATTATTTTGTCTATTTGGGGCCTTTACTGATTCCCTACAAATCTTGGGATTTTTTTGTTTCAGGTCTGTGAAAAATACTTATGGTATTTTGATAGGGATTGCATTCAATGTGCAAATTGCTTTGGGTAACATAGACATTTTAATAATATTTGTTCTTCTAATCCATGAGCATCAGCTGTTTTTCCATTTCCTTGTGTCTTCCTCAATTTCTTTCATAAGTTCTACAGTCTTCAGAGTACAGAGGTTTTAACTCTTTGGTTAATTTTATTCCTGTTACGGGTTTTGGTGTGATTATAAATGGAACTGATTTCTTGATTTCTCTTTCTTCTGATTCATTGTTAGTGTATAGAAGTGTAATTGACTTCTCTGGATTGATTTCATATCCTGCCACTTTGCTGAATTCCTTATCAGGTCTAGAAATTTTTGGCTGGAGTCTTTTGGATTTTCTACATAGAGTATTATGTCATCTGTGAAGAGTAAAAATTTGACTTCTTCTTTGCCGATTTGGATGCCTTTTATTTCTTTTTGTTATCTGATTGCTGAAGCTAGGACTTCCAGTACAATGTTAAACAACAGTGATGAGAATGGACATAGCTATCATGTTCCTGACTTTAGTTCTCAGTTTTTCCCCATTGGGATGATATTAACTTTGGGTTTTTGTTTTGTTTTTAATATGGCTTTATGATATTGAGGTATATTCCCTCTATCCCAACATGGTGAAAAGTTTTTATCAAGAAAGGATGCTGTATTTTGTCAATGCTTTTTTCTGCATCTATTGACAAGATCATATAGTTCTTGTTCTTTTATTTATGTAGGGTATCACACTGATTTGTGGATGTTGTACCACCCTTGCAGCCCAGGAATAAATCCCACTTGGTAATGGTGAAGAATCCTTTTAATGTACTATTGGATCCTATCAGCTAGAATCTTGATGAGAACTTTTGCATCCATGTTCATGAGGGATATTGCACTGTAATTCTCCTTTGCAGTGGAGTCTTTGTCTGGTTTCAGGATCAAGGTAATGCTGGCTTCATAGAATGAGTTTGGAAGTTTTCTTTCCATTTCTACTTTTTGAAACAGTTTCAGAAGAATAGGTAGTGATTCTTTAAATGTTTGGTAGAATTCTGCTGGAAGGCCATACAGCCCTGGACTCTTGTTTGTTGGGAGATTTTTTTGATTACTGATTCAATTTCTTTGCGGGTTACGGATTCAAATCTACTTCTTTATGGCTTAAGTGAAGAAATTCAGATCTAAAGGTGAATTTGTTTATATAGTGTCAGGATGATGACATCAAAATTGTGTTACAGAATGCTTATCAATATGAACATATGAGAGAGCAAAGATGATATAATGGGCATTGAAACTTTAAATACCAAGAATTTGTGAGAACTTAGTGAGTGCTAAGTCTTAGAAGGGCTACACTGTGCTGATCTGAATACGTCTCCAAAGACCTATGGGCATAGTCTATAGCTGTGGCAAACATACTCCTTCCAGAAGTGGGGAAAACCATATAATGGCCATATGAAAAAGATCAGCTTGCCTGAACAACCCCCTTGTTCAGCTCACATTGTGCTCTAGTAATACAGGACTTCCTATTTGTGCTGGCAGCTAAACATCAGCTGTTAGCTAAGCCAACTCTTCTGGGAAACAAGTCAGAGGAAAGTGTATCTCAACTATGTTGGGCTCCCCGCCGAGGGAAAAAGGTGCCCGGGCCAGCCGGAGGCCTCTCCTTGGGGCTGAGCGGGATGGCGAGTGTCGCGAACCCAGAACGCACTCACAGAAGACACCGGGCTCGGGAGGTCTGTCGAAGCAGGATCTCGCTTTATTGAGCAGGGCAGCGGCTTATATGGGGTGAGGGAAGGGAAGTGAGGTCAGCAAAGTGGGGGCCAATGGGGATGTGCCGTGTTGGCGGGAGTTGGGAGAGACACGCCCTGCAGGGGGTGGAGACTCGCGGGAAACGAAACTGATGGGAAACCGAAACCGCCACTTTGGCGCCTTTGTGGTCGGCCATGTGGGTTCCCGATCCGGAAGAGAAGGCCACCCGGCGCCATCTTAGCCTCTTGGGGCCCAAAAACTAAATCTGGATTTTACTTATTTATTTTTGTCATCCTCTCTATGCCTGGAACAATGGTGTAATTAATCTAACATTGGCTTGAAGTATATTATCAGCTTATTAAGAGACATTATCCTATATGCTATCAGCACGTGAAATATTATTATTATAAATTGTAATTTGTGCCATGAATCTGTATTAAATAAATTATTGGCAAAGACACTCTCAGTTGCTGAGCATAATTTTCCATGAACCAAACACTTAACTCTTTGTTTTTCAAATACTCTTATATTTAAAATCATACTGAATGTTGAGAAGGAAAATAATAATGAAAGACTATAGCAATGATTTATTAAAATAGTTTTTTTTCTGATGATCAGTAAATAGAGATATATTTTCAGCCTGCCCCATTAAGTTGCTTAATATATAATAACATTTTTGTTAATAAATTCTCCTTATCTAACTAGAAACAAAATTGCTGAAAAACTTAAATGGGCACTTGAACCCTAATTCAGAAATACTTATTTTAAAATGCCAAAGTGATCATAACTCTTATTACAATATTTGGAGATAGAGGTATGGGAATGGGAGCTCATATTGTGAACAAGAAAAAAATGTCAGGCGCCTGGGTGGCTCGGTCATTAAATGTCTACCTTTGGCTCAGGTCATGATCCCAGGGTCCTGTGATTGAGTCCCGCACTGGGCTCCCTGCTAAGTGGGGAGCCTGCTTCTCCCTTTCCCTCTTTCCCTGCTTGTGTTCCTTCTCTCACTGTCTCTCTGTCAAATAAATAAATAAAATCTTAAGAAAAAAAGAAGAAGAAGAAGAAGAAGAAAGTGTCAGGTAAAAACCTGGAAATCTCATGTCCAAACCCTTTTGGCTGAATTAAAGATAGCATCTTTGGCAGAGGTCAAGAAATGGGACAGGAAGGAATTCTGATCCTTACCTTTTCCCCCCTTTTCTCCATGAATCCCAAACTGGTGAAAGTTAGAGGGAGTCAGTACATAATTTATCATTCCTGATGTCCCAGGATGCACAGGAGGTGACCCAGAGTGTGGCTTTCACCAGGACTGACTTCCAATTTCTAAGCTAGAGGCAAATTGCTCCATAATGATGCTAGTTTGGTAAGTCACTGACATCCTTTAGGGGCAGCAGTCTGAATTACATCTGAAAGTATCTGTGCAACAGGCACTGTGCATTTAATCCTGGAACAGAACTTCTCTGAAACATGTTACAAAATATCTGCTGACTGAAGACCGGTAAGTAACATTTTAGTCCTTTGGTGCACTTAGATCACCTCCAACAGGAGGATCATCTTCTCTTTAAACCAAACTGTACTTTACTTATTTTGCACAAATTATCATTTGTTACACTTTAGCGGGGAAGAACTAAAATATTATCACTTTATTCCTTTTCTTTGATGGAGACTATGAAATGCCTTTTTGTCTCATTCATTCAGACACATTCACAATGTGGCTAACAATGAAGGCCCTGATGCCAACCTTCTTTATTACTTGGGAAACTTATAAAGTCTCATATTCATTAAAATGTTTGATATTCCAAATAGCAGTCAGTACTGGGTCTTACTGCTAACCTCCAAGCTCAGATCCTTCATTGTCTCTGCTTAACATTTGGTTTCTCAGCTTGGTGCTATGTGCCTGGCATTTGTTTCTTTCCTTTTATAGCTGTGTGAATTGCATATGCATACCTAGAGACCTGTTAGCAACAGACCTATTTTGAAAGAACAATAGAATAAATAAATTCACTTTGAGTTCTTTATATCATACTCAATGTGTGGGCTTAATGTTGATGCAGGAGCAAAATCACAGACAGGCACCTCTTTTGAATTTAACGTTTATGAAAAATGAAGACTGTGGTTTAGTGGAGGTGGTAAATAAAGTAAGTAGAGTATGGGGAGCCTGAGAAAAGAAGAGGGCTGTTTAAGAAGATAGGACTGGTGGGAGGACTTGGAGAAGATGGTAATCAGCTGGAGTTTGTGGATTAAGGAGATAGAGCTTATAGCTTTCAGGACAGCAGAGGACTGGAAGAAGGACCCATTTACCTACAAAATGCCTACAGTTGCACACCATCCAGCAAGGAAATGTAAACCTTGACTGCACTCCCTCAGCTAAGAAAAACACAATAGAGACAAAAATCTTTCAGCTAGATATCCTTGTTTTCTTTTTTAGTGGACAGATCAATATATTACAAGCAGGAGAAATATTAACAATAAGGACTACCAATAGTTTGAGCTAGTAGGGATTTGAAGTGCATAGTTGCACATCCATAGATTAACAAAGTTTAGTTACTTTCCAGAAACAAATCATAGCCTGTACTAGATAGACTGTTTTGTCAGGCATGTGCTTCATCCATTTGCCTTCAAATATAGTCATTTTGTTATTGTTATTATGAGCTGGGCATAGAAGTGCAGCATCATTAATATTTAATAAAATATTTCCCCTCACATGGTTACTTGTCAATGATATTTTGGTGAGGGATTTTATCTAATAGAGCACTTCTGAGACAGATGTTTAATTCAACTGCTTCTACTTCAGAACGTGGTCTTTTTTATCTGGAAATTCCTAAAAAATACATAAGTTTGAGACATTGTTTACTACATTATAATGTTAATGTTACATAGTTAAATTTGTGTTGAGGCATAGGGGTGGTTCAGTGGGTTATATATCCAACTCTAGATCTTGATTCATGTCTTGATCTCAGGGTTGTAAGTTCAAGCCCTTCACTGGGCTCTATACTGGGCATGGAGCCTACTCCATGTAGATATAATATAAATACATATATAAATAAATACATATATATATAAATATATAAAAGATATAAATAAATACATATATACATAAATAAAGTTTTATCAACTTTGCATTCCAGATCTGTGCTTTTTTTTTTCTTTTAAGGATTTATTTATTTATTTGAGAGAGAGAAAGAAGCAGGAGAGGGCAGAGAGAGAGAGAATCTGGAGCTGACTCCCTGCTGAGTGCAGAGCCTGATGGGGGGCTCAGTCTCACAACCCTGGATCATGACTGGAGCCAAAAATCAAGAGTCAGACGTTTAATGATTGATCCATCAAGAAGCCCCAACCAGTTCTGTGTTCTTAACTCATACCAGTCTATTGTTGTTTTCTATTTCCTATTTCTATTTATTATTAAGTATAGCATTTTATATGTATTACAAAGAAAGACATTGATTTAATATTTCTCAAAGCCATATTTTTGCCTGCTAGCTGCTTAGAAAAATTATGTATAAAAGTTTAATCTAAATACAAATTAATATGTATTAGTATGATATATATTTATTTACATATAAAATTTTGAATTTGTTATATCTCTATCTATCAATAGTAATCCCCTACCTTGCTGAATTTGTGTGGATGTAATAAAGATAAAGACAAGAAATTATGTGAAAACAATTTGATTGACTGTTTTTATAGCAACTTTGGGTTTATTAGCAAATCAAGCAGAAGGTACAAACATTTCCATATAACTCTGCCCTCACATATGCACAGCCTCATTCACTATCAAAATCCCTCATTAGAGTACATTTGTTACAAATGGTGAACCTACACTGACATGTTATCACCCAAAGCCCATAGTTTACATTAGGGTTCATTCTTGGTTTTGTACATTCTTTGGGTTTGGTCAAATTTATAACAACATGTATGAACCATTACAGTATCATACAGAGTAGTTTCAGTACTCTAAAAATCCTCTTCATATCTCCCTCCCCACTAACCCTTGGTAACCACTGATTCTTCTCTTGTCTCCATAGTTTTGTCATATAGTTGGAATTATACAGTATATATTCTTTTCCTAATGACTTTTTTCACTTAGTAATATGTATTAAGTATATATACGCATACTTAGTAACAATGAATTGTCCATGTCTTTTCATGGCTTAAAGTAGATTTATTTTAGAACTGAACAATGTTTCATTGCCTGGATATACTACAGTTTTTATCTACTCATCTACTAAATGACATCTTGCTTGCTTCTTAGTTTTGACAATTATGAATAAAGTTACTATAAACCCTGTTGCGGAGGCTTTTGTGTGGACATAAGTTTTCAGCTCTTTTAGGTAAATACCAAGGAGCATAACTGCTTCATTATATGGTAAGAGTATGTTTAGTTTTATAAGAAACCACCTAAGTGTCTTCCAAAATGGCTGTGTCATTTTGCATTCCCAACATTACCAGTTTGGGTGGTCTTAGAATTTTGGATTTTGGTCACTCTAATAGGTGTTTTTGTATCTCATTGTTTTAATTTTCAATTCCCTGATGATATATGCTGTTGAACATCTTTTCATTTGCATATTTTACATCTATATCTTCTTTGGTGAGTTCTCTGTTCAAAGGTTGTTTCAGGGCACCTAGGTGGCTCAGTTGTTAAGCATCTGCCTTCAGCTAGGGTCATTATCCCAGGGTACTGGGATTGAGCCCACATTGGGCTCCCTGCTTAGTGGGAAGTCTGCTTCTCCCTCTCCTACTCCCCCTGCTTGTGTTCCCTCTCTCGCTGTGTCTCCTTCTGTCAAATAAGTAAAATCTTAAAAAAAAAAAATAGGTTGTTTCTTTTCTCACTGTTGAATTTTAAGAACTCTATGTAATTTCACATATCAGTTCTTTATTAGATATGTCTTTTGCAAATATTTTCTTTGAAATTTTGGCTTGTCTTCTCACTCTCTTGACAATCTATTTTGCAGAGCACAAGCTTTAAATTTTAATGAGCTTCAGCTTATCTATTATTTCTTTCATGAATTGTGCCTTTGGTCTGGCATTAAATGGGTATACCCAAGATCATCTAGGTTTTCTTGTGTGTTATCTTCTAGGAGTCACAGTTTTACATTTTACATTTAGGTCTATGATTCATATTGAGTTTATTTTTATGAAGGGTGTAAGTTGTGTCCAAATTCATTTTTCACATGTGCATGTCCACTAGTTCTAGCATTATTTGCTTAAAAGACTATCTTTGTTCATTTTTTTTTAAGATTTAATTTATTTATTTGACAGAGAGAGCACAAACAGGCAGAGAGGCAGGCAGAGAGAGAGCAGGGGTTGGGGTGGGAAGCAGGCTCCCCACTGAGCAGAGAGCCTGATAATGGGCTTGACCCCAGGACCCTGAGATCTTGACTTGAGCCCAAGGCAGAGGTTTAATCCACTGAGCTACCCAGGCACTCCTATCTTTGTTCTTTTATACTGCTTTTGCTTCCTTGTCAAAGATAAGTTGACGTATTTATGTAGGTCTACTTCTGGGCTCTCTTCTGTTCCACTGATATACTTGCCTATTATTTCACTAATACCATACTTACTTGATTACTGTATTTTTATGTTAAGTTTGAAGTCAAGTCATTTCAATTCTCTGACTTGTTCTTCTTCAATATTGTATTGGCTATTTTAGGTCTTTTTCTTTTCTATATAAACTTTAGAATTAGTTATCAGCATCCACAAAGCAACTTGCTGGAATTTTGATTGGCATTGCATTGGATCTATAGATCTAATTGGTAAAAACTGGTATCTTCAGTCTGCTTATTCACAAAAATAGAATAGCTTTCTGCTTATTAAGCTTTTCTTCAATATCTTTCTTTTTTTTTAAGATTTTATTTATTTATTTGACACATAGAGAAAGAGATCACAAGTAGGCAGAGAGGCAGGTGGGGGGGGGAAGCAGGCCCCCTGCTGAGCAGAGAGCCTGATAATGGGCTTGACCCCAGGATCATGACCTGAGCCCAAGGCAGAGGCTTAACCCACTGAGCCACTCAGGTGCCCCTTCAGTATCTTTCATTAGAGTTTTATAGTTTTCTTCATATAGATCTTATACATGTATTGTTAGATTTATACCTAAATATTTCTTTTGGGCAAGTACCTATGTAAATGGCACAACGTTTTTAATTTCAAATTCTACTCTACATTGCTGGTACATAAGAAATTGGTTTCCAGGAGGGTTTTTTGTTGTTGTTGCTGTTGTTATTGTTGTTGTTCTGGTTTTTTTTTTTTTTAAGATTTTATTTATTTATTTGACAGAGAGATTGATCACAAGTAGGCAGAGAAGCAGGCAGAGAGAGAGAGGGGGAAGCAGGCTCGCCTCTGAGCAGAAAGCCTGATGCGGGGCCCGATCCCAGAACCCTGAGATCATGACTGGAGCCTAAGGTGGAAGCCCAATCCACTGAGCTACCCAGGCATCCCTGATTTCCAGGAGTTTTTTTGTTGATTCTTTTGGATCCTCTACACAGACAATCAGGTCATCTCAGAACAAAGAATTTTATTTCTTCCCGCTCAATCTGTACCTTTATTTCCTTTTTCTTTCTTATTGCATTATTCAGGACTTCCAGAAGGATGTTGAAAAGCAGTGGTAATAAGGGACAGCCTTCCCTTTTCCCAGATCTTAGTGGGAAAGTTTCAGGTTTATCATATTAAGTATGATGTTAGCTATAAGTATTTTATAGATGTTTTCTATCAAGTTGAGGAAGATTCACCCCACCTTCCTAGTTTGCTGAGAGTCTTTATCATGAATGGATGTTAGATTTTTCAATTTTTCTTTTTGTACCTACTGATAAGATCATGTGACTTTTCTTCTTCTTTAGCTTATTGATATAATCATTGATTTTTTTTTAAAGATTTTATTTATTTGACAGACAGAGATCACAAGTAGGCAGAGACAGAGAGAGGAGGAAGCAGGCTCCCTGCAGAGCAGAGAGCCCGATGCGGGGCTCGATCCCAGGACACTGGGATCATGACCTGAGCCGAAGGCAGAGACTTTAACCCACTGAGCCACCCAGGTGCCCCTAATCATTAATTTTTGAATGTTGAACCAGCCTTGCCTTAACCAAGATAAATTCCACTTGGTCATTGTGCGTAATTTTTTATACATTGTTGAATTTGATTTGCTGGTGTTTTATTGGGATTCCTGCATATATGCTCATAAGATATAATGATCTGTAGTTTTCTTACAATATCTTTGTTTTTGGGATTAGGGTAATGTTAATTTCATAGAATAAAGTAGGGAGTATTCCCTCTGCTGAGATTATAGAGAGTTGACATAATATCTCCCATAAATGTTTAGTAGGATTCACAATGAACCTATCTGAGCCTGGTGTTTTTTTTTTTTTTCTTTTGGAAGATTTTTAATTATTAATTCAAATTCATTAATAGATATAGGCCTATTCAGATCATCTATTTCTTCTTGTTGGGTTTTGACAAATTCTGCCTTTCAAAAAATTGGTCTATTTTATCCAGGTTATCATTTTTATGGACGTAGAGTTGATCATGATATTCTTTAATTACCTTTTAATGCTTTCTGTTTTACTATTCAAAATGTGTAAATTCAGGACAGTTTTTACAGTTATTGAGGCAATTATTAAATCTAATCAATACTGTTCCCTAATCTCATATATACCTTGCAAAATTACAATGATAAAAATAGACTAAGCACAAAATATGAGAAAGAATTAGAGCATTTAGGCATCTTCCTTGGTTCTAAACAAATGATAGAAACATGAACACAGTATTAGGGTGTTAAGAATTGTCCTTGGGGTGCCTGGGTGGCTCAGTGGGTTAAAGCCTCTGCCTTCGGCTCAGGTCATGATCGCAGGGTCCTGGGATCAAGCCCCGCATCGGGCTCTCTGAACAGTGGGGAGCCTGCTCCCCCCACCACCACCTATCTCTCTGCCTACTTGTGATCTCTGTCTGTCAAATAAATAAATAAATAATTTAATTTTTTTTTCCTTCTATCAGTTACAAGACTATTCCATAATTTTAGAGCATCGTACATTTCATAGCACCATAAGAATGAGACAATCGCCATTACTCCCACAATATATGCATGCACACATGGGCATACCCATATATACCTACATCACCACATTACATACAGGTTTTCATCATCCACACACATTCTTTTCCTCCCCTAGTGAATACTACTGGCTACCTTAAAAACAAAACAAAACCCTACAGCCTTCAAGTTCAGCTATAGTCACGCATGGAGAGACCTCTTGACCTTACATAGCAGCATTGTGCAACAGAATTTTCTGTGTTGATGGAAACATTATATAAATGTGCTTCAAGACTGTAGCTGTTAGCTTCATTGTGCCTATTGAGTATGTGGAATGTGGCCAGTATAACAGAAGAATAGAATTTTTAATTTTGTTTAATTACCTTAATTTAAACTAAAATTTATACAGTGACATGTAGCTAGTAGCTACCATATTGACAGAATAATATATAGACTCTAGACTTCTGTTCCTTTGGATTTCCCCAACAGTGAGTTCCTGCTTTACTGTTCTATCACAATTGCAGTTTACTCTAACTGCACATTAGATTAGCCCAGGGAGTTTTAAAAATATCAACTTTTTAGCATCACTTTGATGATTTTATTGTGAATCCAAGGTTCAGAATAATTGTTGTAGCTGGAGTGTGGACTCACAAATCTTTCCTTATCTCTGTTAGTACAGGTACAACTGTTTAAACTAGAAGTTATTCAAAGCTTTGCAGTAAGAGGATGAGAAGCAGCCCAGATGATACATCCATTCCAATCAGTAATTCACAAAATGTGTTTACTGGGACAGTAGATCACAGGATGCTAGCAGAATTTTTGTTATCAATTAGCCTGCAATATTTGTGGTAAAAGAAGTCGAAAGATTTTCTTTACTGTAGGATTTCTCAGAAAGTGTAACTGTTAGTGGGTTAGGAAATTCTAAGGATAAGGTATGCCAAGATTGCTCCCCGCCTCCCACACACAATTTACTTGGCCAGGATGTACTGTGGGCCATTCTTCTAGAATAGTGTTTTCCCAATTAGACTTTGGAAAACAACAATTTTTTTTTTAAGATTTTATTTATTTATTTGACAGACAGAGATCACAAGTAGGTAGAGAGGCAGGCAGAGAGAGAGAGAGGAGGAAGCAGGCTCCCTGCTGAGCAGAGAGCCGGATGTGGGACTCCATCCAAGGACCCTGAGATCATGACCTAGGCTGAAGGCAGAGGCTTAACCCACTGAGCCACCCAGGCGTCCCGGAAAACAACAATATTGATAATGTGGTTTATGAAATAAAGACATTATCCTATTGCAAACCTGGAAAGATCAAATTTGACCTTACTAAGGGAACTAATTCATTCACTGTATTTATACTAGTTTCTTTTTAGATGGCTCCCTCAGTAGACGTTGTGTGATATTCAGATTCTTGGTTTCAAGTAAGGGCTCTAGAGTCAAATTCACTTCCACCGTTTTCAAGAACTGTGAAGGATCTGAACTTTTACCCTCCTTGTAAGCTAAGTTAGACACAGTGTCAGCTGTGTCAGCTAGCAAAAGGATTAAACCCTCCAAACACAGACTTATCATGCAAGCCACAGCAGACATCATGAACTCCCAATTCACATCAATTCCTCTTGACCCCAAGTACCATGGGTGTTAAGCAAAAAGGCCCAAGTTGGTGCTATTTGTACAACATGCTTGGTATCACAGTGAGTAACTGAGAGCTTAGAAGGCCTCTATCTTATGAGTGGTTGTTGTAATACCTGCCCAATCTTTGCCCTGTAGGGAGATATTACCTTTGTTTTCCTAGTCTGAAAATAAATCTGCCATCTGCTCTGGAAAAAGACAATGCTATTTCCATCTTCCAAGGCTGTTTGCTATACCAAAATCCTTGAATAAATAGTCTAGAACAAAAACTATCAACACCTCTCCACCAAGTGTATGGAAATTTAGAAAACTGATAGAGAGTTGTTTTTTGACATTATTCACTAGCTGTATTATATCTCTAAGTTTCAATGAAAGTAACAATTGGGGGGGCCTGGGTGGTTCAGTGGGTTAAGCCCTTGCCCTCGGCTCAGGTCATAATCTTGGGGTCCTGGGATTGAGCCCTGCATGGGGCTTTCTGCTCAGCAGGGAGCCTGCTTCCCCCTCCCTCTCTCTGTCTGCCTCTTTGCCTACTTGTGATCTCTGTCTGTCAAATAAATAAAGTTTAAAAAATTGTTAAAAAAAATAAAATTAAATTAAAAAAGAAAGTAATAATTGAAGGAAAAATCATGTCTCCTTCAGTGAACTAAAGTGTTCCAGTACTAGTAAATAAAACTCAGCTTAGCAAAACTAATCAATCAATTAATTAATTAATTCTCTAAAATTTTACAAGGGGGCTTAGCTATCAGTCTTCTAATTTTAACAATGTTAATTATCAAATAATTGTATTATTTATATTATATTTTTTATCAAAGATAAATTGTTGTTTTCCTACTATATAATGTAAGGGCCTATATAGCCAGAGTGATTCCATCTTGGATTAAACAGTCATTTTATTGTTTATGCAGTAAAACTTAAACAGACCCTGCCCTCCCCCACCCAAGGGGACTTACTTAAAAGCAAGCCCAGGAAACCAGTCCCAGGTAACAAAGCCCAAATACAAGGGTGGGTCAGGCCAGGTGGAGGTATCCAATCAGTGGGGGCGCATACTGTCTCCCTAGCGACTAAGGAGTGTGGGTCCCCGCCTTTTGGGCACCAATTCTGACCAAGGTGATAGGCTAGTTCAAATATCTACTAGGGTAAATTATATTTCAATTGGTCACTTATTTGTGACTTAGCATGACCGCGTAGCTTTCTCTGTGTGTTACAATTTCATTGGCCATCTGTGCATGGCCAGGCCCAACCACACGGCCTTTGCCCATAAAAGCTAGTCTTTAAGACAGAAAGAGGTCGCCCTCTCTGTAAGAGGCATGGCCCCGACCAGTCAGTTTGATTCTTGATGCTTGGCGAGGAATAAAGCTTTGCTTGACCTTTGCTTTGTATCCATCTTGCTCCTTTAATCACGGACCCATTGGTGGGAACCTTTCATATAAAAATTCCACCAATTCAGAAACTCTCTTTTCTTTTTCTCTTCTTCTCTTCTTCCCATTCTTTCCCAGATATGAACCCAAATCCCGAGATTTTACATGTAACTCTGACATCAAAAAGATGTATCCAGCCCAGAGTTTTCAGAACTCATCCATTTGTGGTCTTACCTAATTTATGAAATCCCCATTTTTTTCTCAGATATCAAAACCTATTGTGTACTAGTCCATGAAAATGAAAGATGAAGCCATAAGCCAAGAAACACAAGTGGTCTCCAGAAGGTAAAAAAAGAGCAAGGTAATGAACTCTGCTAGAATTTCAGAAGGAATACAGCAATGTTGATACTTTGACTTTAGGACTTCTGACCTCTAGAACTGTAATATAATAAATTTGAATTGTTTTAACTGTAGAATTTGTGATAATTTGTTAGAGTTGCCACAGGAAATTAATATTGCATATTTGTTTGTAAGCCCTGTCCTGGGACATGGTAATACCGTGGTAGCTGGGCTTTAAAAAAAATGTTTCCCAACTTTTTCTTCCATTTTTATCCTACATTCAATATTCCATAGAAGGAGAGGTAGAAAATAAGCAAGAATCCAGATACTTTAAACTTAAAACTCTGTTGTGACAGACAGGAAGACAGTCCATTCAGATGCTATTCAACATAGGACTAGTGGTAAGGGATATTCTTGGTAAAACATAGCAGTGCAGTTATTGAAATAGTCACTGGTAGTGTGTGGGTTGGTCTGAGGGAGTAGACTACCCTGGTCAGTGCCATGATTCAAAAGTTTGAGATATACAAGATAAATAATAGACAGAAGAACTGAGGAAATGGATGCTGTTACTAAATTTCATTGACTCCTGAGATAGATAATGGAAGGTTGAAAGCAAGTAACTAAGAATTGGAAACTTAGTGTGAGAACAGGAGAATCCAGAAACATAAAGGAGCCTTATCCCATGCAGCAGGCAAACAGAAAAAGGTCAATCATAGTTTAACAAATTCCAGACTAATTGTATATAATTGTGTTTTTAACAAAAGGAATGTATATTTTGTTGGGTTTAATCAGCCAGTATTCCTTGCTTGCTAAAATGTAACACAGAGGCCTCAGGGGGCAAAAAGAAGGTTTTGGGGAAGGGTGTAGGCCTTTGGAATGCTGAGGCCTCAGCGATCTCTCAGCCTTTGGAATACCCTTAGCCCAACCACAAAGATGTACGCATTGTCCCTTTGGCTACATTTAGCAGAATACACAGATTAGCATATCTTATCTTTCCTGTAAATAAATCCTCCTAGTTTCCCCAAGACCCCTTTGTTTTACCTCTAGGTCTCGAGAAACAGTGATAAGGATTTGTGATTATCCTGAAGGACCAATAAAACCATGAGCAAAGAAGAGCGAAGGGTAGTCACTCTGAGCATTGACCCCCCTTGCCTTCTCTCTTTCACAGCAAAATTTGGAGTAATCTTTCATCTGTCAGTACAGGGATTGCTGGCCATTCCTGGCAGTATTTCCTGTAAATTTTCACACAAGTGTGTAAGTGTGTGTGTGTGTGTGTGTGTGTGTGTGTGTGTAAGGCACACAGCTAACTTTGTATCTGGTATTTATAATAGGAAAGCTTTGATATGATCATGACGGTCAAAATTCTACCTACTATAGACAATTAAAACCAAAAAAAGTCTTTTAAAACTATTAAATGTGGGAGGGGGAGCTACCAAAGTGTCTGAATATTAAAGATTACTGAATGTTGAACTGAGCTAGGTCTGTTATGCCAAATTCAGAACCCTGTTTGGGAAAACCTAGGACCTGACACATGGTTTCAGAATGGCTGTGTAGATGTCTCTAAAGATTCTGACTTCTTGGATTTGTCTGGACCACTTAAGCCTAAAGAAGTGCCCCATCCTCCCCCCACCCCTGTTAAGAATTAGTGCTTGTTTCAGGAAGAAAATACAGAGATTTTTTTTTCTTTTTTTTTTCTCACTAGGTCCTGGTTTCTACCTCCCAGAAATGCCACCATCTTTTTCCCTGTAAGCCCAGAATTTGAGTTAAATTGCTGCATATCTCAGCCAACCCATGCTGGGACTTATAGGACAGCAAGATTACCCTAAAGAAACTCCTGGAATGAGAAAGCATTTATCACTAGGAACAGTGGGACAGGAATCTGAGGGTGCTGGTTCAAAGGAACTGGAGCAGAAGCCTGGAAAAAGAGCAGTTTGTTGACTTGGGGCACCATCTCAGTATATAAGATTTCATATCCTGACAAGACCCCCAGGGCATGCTGCAAACTTATTGCTAAAACCAGTTCTAGAAGCTTAGAAAACATAATGGCCACAATGAGTGAGATTAAAATGCCTAAATTGCTAGAGCAGAAAATAAGGGATTAAAGGCCAGGGAAAGTGGGCATACTGGAATGGATATATTAAGCAAGGTCTAAAGATTATCTGAGGTCACTCAGAAAATTATGAGACCATTCAGAGAATTATGTTCCATGACCTTAAAGACACACCATTCACCCAAGGCTATCAGAAATACACTCAGGAGAAAAATGTTTAGTGACAAGCATCATTAAGAACTTCAGTTATGGCTTTCCATAGTCAGGTCAGGTCAGGGCTGATAGTGGAGAGGCTGTCATAGAACTTGCTGAAAGTAATGGGATGATAATACGGTTTCAAAAGTAATAGAAGACAGGTGGCAATGCTGAACCACCAAAAACTAGAGGGTTGTTTGACTGTAATGACAAATTTGGAGTGGTCCCCTGGGCTAAAGGCATTTGAAACATTTGAAACAGAAAGTCATGAACGATGTTTCAAAGACCACAGGAGTCAATAAATGAGAGCTAACAAAGATACCACTGTAGCATGACGTGTGTGTGTGTGCGTGTGTGTGTGTGTATGTAGATGATGAACACAAAGTTGAATTTGAAACCAGTCGCTCCAATAAAACTTACAACACCTTACCCAGTTTCCAGATTTAAACAGATTTTCAAATCTCAGCCAGAACCTACTTCCTGAGGAGATGACCTGATCCTCAGAGGAAAGAGTGAAATATCATAGCCAAAATAATAATTCCCCCAGTCCTTCCTCAAAGGGATCTATGACTACTTACTTGAATGACTCTACACTAGGTTCAGAGGAATACACAGACGTTTCAAAGATCATGGGACACAGGGTTCAGTTGACATTGATATTTGCAGACTTTAAGCATTATCACAGGTCACTCTTAGAATGGGAGCATATGAGTGTCAAATAACAAATTAAGTCTTGGCCCAATTCTAGCTTACAATGAGTCATGCACATCTGTAAATCCAAACACTGGTCATCCGTATGGTTCCCAGATGTATTTTTTTAAGATTAACACAGTTGGCAGTTTTAGCGATCCTTACATTAGATCTTCAGGCAATGGGATAAGAGCTATCATAGCAGTGGAGGCCAGGTGGAAGCCTCTGAAACCTCATGCCCACCCAGTCACAAAAGAATAGTACTGCCTTTTGGGAGTGGGAGGAAAAATAAAGATAAATGCCACTCAAGATCCAAGAATACAAAGGAAGAGATTTTTATCACATTTCTATTTAATTTATCAGTCTGGCCCTTACCAAAATTGAATAGATCTTGGAGACTCAGTTCAGACTATCAAAAGTTCAATTAAATAGTAGGACCAATCACAACTGCCACATCTGATAAAGTATTGTTACTAGGGCGTACTAATGTAGCCTCAAGTACATAACACGCAGTCAGGGACTTAGGGCTTTCTAGTCTATCCCAATCAGGAGAGAAAATCAGAAAACATTCACATTCACCTAAAATGCACCACAATTTTAATGTGGTTTTACCCCATGGCTAACCATTCTATCCTCTATCTTCGTGTATCATACAAAGATAGAGATTATTGGCACATTTCATAGAATATTGTCCTGAATCTTTATAATGATAGCATCATGCTGATTAAGCAGGATGAGCAAGAGGTAGCTATATGATCATGTCAAATTATACGTGCTTCAAAGGGAGGTAAACCCCATGAAGAATTAGAAATATGATACCTCAGCCAAAAAAAAAAAAAAATGTTTAGATGTCCAATGGCCAGGGGTATGCCAATATTTCCCCTTTAAAGCAAAAGACAAATTACTTCATCTTATATCCCTTACCCACTAAAAACAACACTCAATGCTAAGTGTCTTAAATTCTACAGATAACATGCTCCACACCTAGGAATGCTCTTCTGACACAGACACAGGATTATATAGGAGGCTATAAGTCTGAACGAGACCTGGAACAAGAATGGTCTTGGCATAAGATCTATACTGCAGTGTAAACAGTTCTGACCATCAGACAATCCAGGATACCATATTATTAGAGATCACAGTGGTGGAAGAAGATGCAATGTAGACTTTATGGCAAGCATCAATGGGAAAATCACAGGACCTCCAGTTTCTGGAATAAGGCTATGTCATCTCTAATATAAAATTACATATGTTTTGAAAAAAGTTACTTGGCATACTGCTAGACCCTGGGAGAGATGAAACGTTTGACTATAAATAACCAGAGAACCTACTTTATAAAGAAAGACGTGTGGAAGGAGCTCCATGAATATGGAATCCACAGGCTAAATTCATCATTAACAAGATGGCACCTTTTGGAACATCAGAATTGCCTGATATATGTGTAGCTGAAGTAACCTCTCAGAGTCAATACCTGAATGAATTGGGTAAACAAGCACACTAACACTGGCCTTAAAAATATATGACTACCAAGAGCTTGAAATCTCAAGGAATGAGAATCTGGATCATACTATGAGATGATCCACCAAGACCAATAGAGCTGATATCTCAGGGTGAAATTTGTGGGCAATGGTGAGTACCAATAGCAGCCTCAAGACCAACTGTAGAGAAGTCTCTGATCTTCTCTCTCTTCCATGTTTCTCCTCAGAAAGTAGCCCCACCAACTGTTTAAAGTTGCTGCTCCCTGAACATGTGTGGTAAAGTGAAGTTACATGGTTCAGAGTGGACTGTGTAGACATGGAGATGATACATTTTGAGACTCAACTACAAGAGAGAATTTGTTGCCCATTTGTGATGAGTGTGATTAATTGAAAGCCTCTAGCTGTTTGCTTATACTTAAGATTCACCTCAGATTTTTAAGGCAAAGTCCTTTATGTTTCAGAGTGCCCTCCAATCAATGATTGCACAAGATCTTGGGCAATAGTGTAGCCATTCTTTGTCCACACAGGACTCCTTCAAAGCATAGTCTTTGCTCTGTTGCTCCATATTGGTTTAGCAAAGACTTTCTAGGGTCAGCAACAAGGTCTGACAACTACCCATACCTAAACCTTCCTTCTTCTCTTTCCTTCCACAGGTATTTCTCACCTCCGAGAAATAAATCATTCACACCTACTTCATCTGAGCACCTACTTTCCAGAAAACCCAGCCTGCCTCAACTAGCTAATCCCCATAGTCTCTCTATGTAATTAAGGAGACGTCTCTCAGAGGATTATACTAATATCATCATATCACAACTAGATTAGTAGGAAGCCATGATGTGGGAGTGACAACTGTGACATGCAACTGTCTAATTATGGGGGCCAAATCTTCATTTTAGTATACAATAGGCGTGTGTGTGTGTGTGTGTGTGTGTGTGTGTAGAAAGAGACAGAGAGACAAAGAGAAATGATAAAGTAAAAATATTTTAGTAAGCCTCATGATGTATTATCATATTGTCAAAAGAGGATAAAAAATAACAAAGGGAAGAGTTATGACTGAGTAATCAAGCTATTAGTTTTCAGCTTGCTAGGTAAAAGAGTCATAGTTTCATAGCTTTGTATCAACAGCTGTCTTCAAGTACAGAAGAGAAAAAAAGTAGTGCTTGTGAATAACACCTAAAAATTGAGAGAGGTATAAATTTAAAGCACATTAAAGACAGAAAAAGAAATATATTCTGATTTTAACTTGATTCCATGAATCATTTTGAACATAAATTTGTAATTTCCAAATAACTGAAATACAAATTAATACAAAAATTATTTTCTAATATAATAAAAGAGCCCTTGATGTTAAGCATTAGAAAATATAAAATTGATTTGAAATATGCTAGGACCAAGTACTTATTCTTCACATAAAATAAAAATATAATCTCTTTTGTCTTCCCATAACTATGATGAGAGTATAATTTATTATACTCAGAAAGAATACATGTTCACAGAAATTATGCCCTTTATAATTTTGTTGGGCATTTTATTACTATATCTTCAGTGATATTTATCACTTCATGGACAATTGGCACTTCAAAAATTTCAAACATTAACATTCTAATTCATCTGCAGACTTATTCCAGAAATAAGCTATACACAACATGGATTCTCTATTACATCTTCTCTTGGGCAACTGTCAACTTCTACATGTAACTATCCTTTGTGGTTTTACCTCTTCTTGAAAATGGGTATTTGGCATTTGATTATTCAAATAAAGACATTTTATCTGAAAAGAAAGACTTGTGGATGTTGACATTATCAAAATAGTGAATTAAATCAGGTTTTGAAGAAAATCTTAGTCAAATTATTTTCTGGATAGTCAAGAATTTTATCCTCTATTACATCAAAAAATGAACATAATCCATTATGAGAACAAAGCTGTAATGGTCATTCTAAAAAGTAACTTTCCTCTACTCATGGATGTTCTATAATATATATTTTTTTGTTTTCTAGAATTTAATAATTTCTACATTAAAAATATAAATTTTAAATGATAGGCTTCCTATGGATGAGTTATTTTTGTCCATCAGCTGCCTACTGATTCATTGGAGATTGCACTTATGACAAAGGACTAAAGGTGTTGGGCTTGTTTCATCAGAATCAAAACAGCAAAAAAAGCAAAGTAGTAATTTACTTGAATAAATTCTAGCAGAGAATGGTTATATAAGAAGGCTACTACTGATCAAATCACCCTTCACTTCAGAGAAGACAAAGGTATTAATAAACAGAGTAGTTCGGTAGACTCATAAAGTAAATAAATCCTAGAATAAGAAAGAAAGTGGTAGAATCTCTCTCTGTAGAAATCTTTGAGGAAAGAAAAATCATTTTTCCTTGGTTATCTTTAAGTTCTACAGGATTCTAGGATGGCTGTGGTATTTATTTCTTGAAGATCACTTGAGCAGTTTCCACCTACTTTGTCAAAATGCTTCATGTATGCTACTTTTTAAAATCAATGAACAGATTTTGTTTTTCAGAGCATTTTTAGGTTTACAGAAAAAATAAGCAGAAAGAATTCAATATACACCCTTTCCCCTCCACCTGCTACACGCATTTTCCCCTCTTATTAACATTGTGCATTAACATGGTACATTTGTTTCAAGTGATGAAACAATACTGATACATTATTATTAATTGAAGCCAATAGTTATATTAGGTATCAGTTCTATGGGTTTTGAAAAATGCATAAATATGTAGCTACCATTACCGTTTTATATGGAATAATTTCACTACCCTAAAAATCCACATTCTACCCTCCCTGGAAACCACTGATTATTTTACTCTCTATGGGTTTTCATTTTCCAGAATGTTGTATTGAAATCGTACTATTCTAACATTTTCAGACTGGCACTATCTTTTCAGTGCTGGGTCCTCCTTCCCTGCTTTGTAAATCAGCATGTCTCTAAAAATAGAAAGTCAAGAATCTTAAACAGCATGTGTTTTATCACGCAGGTGATGCTTATTTTTAAGAACCAACTTCTATAGATTTTATCCAAATGTTTAAGGATACTAATGATAATAAATAGCACCAAGTTCTATCTAGATGACCAAATATGAGTTTATTTTGAACTATAACCTAAATCAAAATATGCCTTTTTTACACTAGTGTACATTTTTATTTGGTATATTTAAGCTATTAAGAATTGCTTTTAGGGGCGCCTGGGTGGCTCAGTGGGTTAAGCCACTGCCTTCGGCTCAGGTCATGATCTCAGGGTTCTGGGATGGAGTCCCTCATCGGGCTCTCTGCTCAGCAGGGAGCCTGCTTCCCTCTCTCTCTCTGCCTGCCTCTCGGTCTACTTGTGATCTCTCTCTGTCAAATAAATAAATAAAATCTTAAAAAAAAAATAAAAAAGAATTGCTTTTAGGGGAGCCTGGGTGGCGCAGTGGGTTAAAGCCTCTGCCTTCGGCTCAGGTCATGGTCCCAGGGTCCTGGAATCGAGCCCTGCATCGGGCTCTCTGCTCAGCGGGGAGCCTGCTTCTTCCTCTCTTTGTCTCTGCCTGCCTCTCTGCCTACTTATCTGTCAAATAAATAAATAAAATCTTAAAAAAAAAAAAAGAATTGCTTTTAGCTTTTTTAGAACCTGACATCTATGGAAAAGCATATTTTTCAATACTGAATATCATATACAACCTGAAACAAAATATTGCTAATATGTCAGATAGATTATGTATAATCTTCTTTCTCAAGTTTACTGTCTATAGTGGATTATATCATCTAATTATTGTTGACGTTGCTGTGTTTGTTTTTTATTTTGATCTGATTTTGCATCACAATTGTTTAAAATACTCCTTTAACCCCTGATTTTTTAATATGATGGTTACGTGAGACTGTGACTTTAATGACTCTATAAACAAACCACTACTTTTATGTTGTGTTCTATTCATGAGACCAAAAGAGGAAGCCTTTCATGATCATCAGAAATTCAAATTATCTGTTTCACTCTATTAAATATAGAACCATGAGTGTTATGTTATCTTTATCATTTTAAAAATACAGTGTGGTCTAGAAAATATAGATGTGTCGTGAGTGCTAATTTACATCCTGTTAATTAAATGAAATAGCTTCAGAAAAGCCGAAAAATATTTTTTCCCCCTTAAATCCATTCCTGAAAGGGATTCCCAGAAATTATGGAGATTTGGGACTAAAAATTAAAACTCTTTTGAAAAAGACATCCTATGCATTCCATCCCTGCAATGAATAGTGGCAAACATTGCTTGGCACAAAGACAGTGAAAAGAAAAGTTAGTTAAAGTTACTAGTTATGTTTTCAGCACTATGGTATCTACATATATTGCCTTAATTTTTTTTAAGATTTTATTTATTTGGGAAAGAGAGAGAGAAAGAGCATGAGCCAGGGCAGGGGTAGAGGGCAAGGGAGAAGCAGACTCCCTGCTGAGCAAGGAGCCTGATATATGACTTGATCCCAGGACACTGGGATCATGACCTGAGCTGAAGGCTTAGGCTTAAGGCTAAAGGCTTAATCAACTGAGCCACCCAGTCGGTTATAAGCCATTAAAACTCTATGAAGAATGATCTAGTATTATACCATTTTATAGATGAGGAAACTGAAAAACAATAGGTTTACCTTTTGCAGACACAACCCAAGAAGGGAGAGATATTCACACTAAGGCAGTATCAGGACAGAGTCTATACACTGAAGTACTAAAATATTGCCTACCTGCTCTTTTACTGACTTATTTTCCTTATTAAATTATTAAATAAATATATTATAGAAAATATATTTTAAATAAATATGAATTATTTCAAATGTGTGTTATAGAAATTACTCAATTTCAAAGCAGATGAGGTAAACTGATATAGTCAAAGGAGTAATAAATCCTTTTAGAAAGCAGGTTTTATTGACTATGCCACGTTCTCACAGAACCTCTTCTTTAGAAGATCAATAAAGCTTCCATTGTACTCATCATAAATTCATTCCTTATTTAAAATGGTATTAGTTAGTCATATAATGCTTAAAAGTTAGATGGTTGTACATTTTGTTAAATTCCTGAATATTTCCAAGATAGTGTTTTATAAAATCTAATTTATATTTGTACAAGGATGAAAAAATTAATGAGAAATGAGCCTTGGAGGGTCCTTGACAAATCAAACTGGGATT
Organism: Mustela erminea; assembly: GCF_009829155.1. Taxonomy (NCBI): domain Eukaryota; kingdom Metazoa; phylum Chordata; class Mammalia; order Carnivora; family Mustelidae; genus Mustela; species Mustela erminea. The sequence continues at coordinate 177,423,593 of NC_045614.1, forward strand.
CTTATATGAATTTCTTTTGCTATTTTTTTTTTTCCCTGCAGAATTTGTCATTCTCCCTCTTCCCTTTTTTTGGATCCTACAAATGTTAGGAAGCTTTGTGAGCTATATAGACTTTTATAATTACAGAATCACAGATATGAGCTATTGTGATACTCTGTGCCAAATGCTCAGAGATACACAGATCCATGGCTTTGTTCCTGCCTTCAATGAGTTTACCATTAGTTTAGTGAATAAATAAAACAGAAGTGAAAACAAAATGCACATATGAGAAGTAAGCCTTTATTCATAATGAGGGTCTGTGTATTTTTTTGCTGCAAAAATCCAGATATTAAATATTTTAGGGTTTCTGGGTCTTACATGGTCTCTTATATTTAACTTTTTAAGTATATATATATATCTTTAAAAATATAAAAGCTGTTCTTAGCCCTTAAGGTATATAACAACAACAACAAAAAAAAAAAAAAAAAAAAAAGGGAAAGAGAAAGAGAGAAAGAAAAGCAAACAAACAAAAAAAAAGGTGGTAGACCAGACTTGCCCTGTGAGCCATAGTTTTGCCAATGTCTAATCTGTAGTGGTATGTTTATAACACACTGCATTTCTACTGTTAACAATGGAGTTACAGACAATGAACTAATTTAATATATTTTTTTTAACTTATACACAACGCATGAAACATATATATTAATAATAAAATCTTCCCCATCTGGAGTTAGACTATAGTCAATCTAAACTCTTCAATACATAGTCTTGAAATAAAAAGTTAGGAAATAAAGTCCCTGAGTGTGTACACACTCACACACAAACACACACACAGAAACCTATTACAAAGCCTTAGGACAAAAATTTTCTCTTTACGCCAGAGGAAATACTCCATGACTCTTGTTCATGAATTTTCCACTCACTAGTATACTTCCTTTAGGATTTTGTTCTGATTTCCTTGTCCACCCTCTGTTAGAATCAGTAAACTAGAAATTACAGAAAATCTCTAATAGCTAGGTCTCTTACAATGGCCCAAGGAGAGTTGTCTAAAAACAGAAAAAGAAAATAAAGTCTCACAAATGTAAATAAAGCTATACTATAAACTAGAGTAAAGTAAAATAGAGAGTGTTCATAGCAGTTACTCTAGTCTAAAGCAAAGTTATATTTAATAGCCTCTTTGAAAAGATGGGAAAATAGCCAATAACTTTTAGAAAAACTCACTCAAACACTTAGAATTGTAATATTTGAATCTCTGATAAACTAGGAATAGTCTTTGAGTTCTTATCTCCCTACATCCAGTCAAACATTCCGTCAACATTTCTCTGAATATATATTTCCAAATCCCTCTTTCATTCTCCATTTCCACCACTATATTCTAGATTGTCTCTTGTTGGAACTATTATAACTATTTCCTAATTGGTTTATCTGACCCAAGTTCTCTCTTAAACTCTAATTCATCTTCCACTTATCCATTAGACTTAAATTTCTAAAACAGAGATCTGGTCCTGTTGCTTCTCACCTTAAATATTTCAATGGATCTGCATCCCCAATTTCTGACTTCACTCTTCCTATTACTGCTTTCCATATCTAGCCCAACCCCATCTTCTCCGTTTGGTCCCCCCAATATTCTCAGAGAGACTGTGTTCTAAGCAGCTTCTGTCTTTCCACAGACATCCCCCTACTTTGTGTGCTAAACTCTACTCCCTGCTTCCCTGTCTGTAATCCAACAAGTCATTTTTCAACACAAAGCTAATTGCCATCTTACATTTTTGAAAACTTCTTTGACAACCTGAGATTGAAACCATTACTAACTCCCTTCTGCTCCCATCATAGTTTATACAATTAGTGCAGCACTTGTCAAACTGTTTTATTTATTTGTATATATATCTCCCTTGCCAGACTATAAGTTGTTTTATGAGATTATCTGTTTTTGCCTTCAGATTTCTAGCACAGTCCTGGCACAAAGCAGGCACTCAATCAATGTTACTGAATTGAATTAATTGGCATTTGAGAGCAGCAATGTCTGGGTGATTATAACCAGGATAAATAGCATATCCAGGTAAAACAGAAAACTGTTTATGTCTTAGATTTACAGACCAAAAGAAAAGTTATTTCTCAAAATAATCATTCTTTGCTGATCAAGTGAAATTTGAAATTATATGTGGAGAGAGTTTAGTCATTTTCAGTTAAAAACTTTTTCTCATTAAAATACAAACCCCCTAAGAGTGAAGTGAAATGTTAAACTGTTATTAGACATTTAGTCCCAAGAGTCAATCACAGCTCTGGAAGCAGACTAGAGGTGAAAGTTCTGAAAAAAAGATTGGAAGAGTCCTAGACTTCCTTATAAATTTTGGTGGTAAATTTTATATGCCAACTCAGCTAGGCTACGGTACCCAAAGACCTGGTCAAAAACCAGTCTTGATGTTTCTGGTGAAGGTATATTTTAGATGAGATTAACATTGAACTTGGTGGACTTTGAGAAAAGCCAATTGCCCTCCATCATGTGGGTGGGCCTTATCCAATCATTTGAAGATTTTAAGAGAAAAAAACTGAAGCTCCCTAAGAAAGAGGGAACTCTACCTCCTGACTGGACTGCCTCTGTACTGCAATTATCAACTCTTCCCTGGGTCTCCAGCCAGCTGGCCGACCCAGGAGATTTTGGACTTGTTATGTAAGTTAATTCCTTAAAATCTCTCCCTTAATCTCTCTCTGTGTGTCTCTATCTCTGTCTCTGTCTCTGTTTCTCTCTCTCTCTATATATAAATATATATATATATAAATTTTCTTAATATACATAAATTTTCTTAATATATATAATTAATATATTTTTTAAAGAGAGGAGAGTAAGTTACTGGCTATTCAAAAGAGCTTTTTTAAAAATATTCACTGCTGTAGCTGGTCATGCACAAGCCTCATTCCCAATATAAGGCTTTTGAAAACAAACACAAATGTGGGACCTCAAAATAAAGCAACTGTCAAATATCATAATATGAATCTCAAACAACACATTTTACTTTATTTTACAGTCTCTTCTCAGCAATTGGCCTGCATGTGTTATTTCATTTTTCTCACAAGTGAAAGTTTGCATTGTTATGTGGTCAATTTACAATACTTCAGGGAGGATTACACATTTTATAGGCTGTGTTCTCAAACTGGCTAGGTGGCATCCTGTTGCTAGTAGCACACATTTGTTATTTTCTTCCTAATATGTTCCAAATCTCTTAGGTTTCCATGTTGTTTATTTTTCTAGTAACTGTTTTAGTAAAAAACTAGTCTCTAGCCTCCATTTTTTTTTAACCCAACATCATCTAATTGAAATGCTTTCTCATAACCAGTATTTTTGGGTATAAATTTTTATCATAGAATAATAATATATTTATGCTTTAATGACCATATCAAATTCATCTCACCTGCAAAAGCAAATCAAACAATATTTCTAACCAGAGGAACATTGCACTTTTCCTGTTTTCTTAGCAGCTACTTCTTCTAAAAGACATGCTTTATCCATACATTATATAATTCTCTGTAGCTTCATTTGAACTAACACAGTTTCATTAATGAAAAGAATTATATTTCCATTTGCAGTCTATTCCCCTCATACAGACAATCTTAAAACCAAAGTGCCTGGCAGAATTATGCAGCTCATTCTCCAGGATCCTACCCTCTGGCATGAACTCATCCAAGGCTCTGACAACTCATCTCATTTTAGAGTCATCCAAGAGCAAGGATTTCTTGAGCTATATAAGATTTTATACCATCAACCTAATAATTCTCCAAAAATAGATTTTTGGAGCATAAGATGATGTGTATGGGTGTGAAAATATATGTGTGTGTGTGTACATATATATATATATGTGTGTGTGTGTGTGTGTATATATATATATATATATATATATATATATATATATATATATGGCTTGTTAACTTATTACATATAAAACAGCTTTAAGTGGAACTTTCCACTAATCATTTTGTTGTTCTTTTGCCATTTTGAACCAAAAGTGAGACTCCTTTCTGATATGGAAACTCTCTTGGCTATATCCTTTGCCAATATCATGCATAACATGCTCAGACATTTCCTGTGAAATAGAAATGCATTGCCTCAAGCAAGGTAGGAATGTTGAATAGCTTTTAGTTTTAGAAATTTGTGTCATATACTACACAGAGCAGTTTAATCCTACCCCACCCTCCCCCACACCACTGGACCATCTAGAATTGCATTTGCCATCACTCGTAGTTACCTTGAATTTATCCACCACACCTACACAGGCTTATACGGAAATCATTTAAGATTACTAAGCAAATCATTTTGAAAATTGGTTTTAAAGAAGTCTCAGATTTCAATTCCATAATTCAGGCCACCTATTCATTTCTATAGTGTTCATAATTGAATTTCAAGAGTTTTTATTTTTTTTACTTCTACTGCCGAATTATCTATCAGAATATCTACCAATTATGGAACCTATCCTAGTTCTTAACCAGTAGGATTCTGCCTTGATAGGAATTTTAGTCAGGGTTCAGTTTGAGGAAACAACACACTTATTTTTAAAAGAAAGAGATTTAAGAGAGAATTAAGTACGTAAAAAATTACTAGAAGAACTGGAGCACAGAATTTTAGGCTACCCTGAGCTTTCCAAAGGAGCTTCAATTTCTGTCCTAGTCAGGCTGATGGGAAATTGAGTAGCTAGTACCAGAACTTGTTTTTAGGACCAAAACCCATATGTGTTGTATTATTCTGTTTTGGCTAGGTCATGTTGTAATTAAAAAAAAAAAAAAAAAAACAACTCAACATCTCATTGCATTAAAACAAATGAACAAACACAAAACTTTGTTTCTTGTTCACATAAAGTCCACTGTAAGTCATGGGGATTCTCTTGGGCAGCAATCTTCTATGAGATGTTCATGGTTGTGTCTCTAAGTAAATATGGGGCTTGTGTGAGTACCATGGCAGGTGGAAAAACAGAAAACTGTTCAATTGTTCTTAAATACTTTCTCCCAAAATTTACATGTGTCACTTTTGCTTGATTCTTCATCAGTCACAGCAAGTCACATGGCTACCTCTAACGTCTAGTAGTCAGGAAAATCTACCCATAACTTGGGTCTGGAAGGAGCAATGTTGATGGGTAGTAATAGTGACTACCATAGTATGCCCTTTTAATGCTCCAAAATTTCATCTAACTGTGGGAAGAGACTCAAAGACAAGATTTCTTGGTGAACACCATGATTGTCTCTATATGAAGTCCAGATGTGGTTGCTCTTAATCCAGAGATCTACATACTAAAGACAACATCAAAGACAATGAACACTACCACTTTGTGAGGAGAAGATTGGAGGATACAGAGAAGACACCAATCTGTAACATTCCAAATTCCCAGTGAATTTAGGTGTGGGAAATATTCCTTCATTATGCCCTTTTCCTGCTCATGAAGAGTATCTCCTCTGACTGTGGTCCGTGAGAAATTCTTCCTTTGCCATTTTCCTCCTTAGTTTGCAAATTTGCAGTATTTATTTAGTTTCTGTCTCACCAGCATCTCTTTTTTTTTTGACTGAGTTGTGATTCTTTGTACTTTGGTTGTGGTAGCCCTGAGCCTGAGATGTACCTTAATCTCTTTTTCATGAGACACTTTAACTAATTAAAAGGTTTACTTAGCCACACACCTAGTTGTATCTTAAATCTGAGATACTTTAATCCATTCAGAGATTATAATAACAGGTGTGATAGTCACATACTTAATTTGATTCCTGTCATTCAAAGCCTTCTCTTTCTTTCTTTCTTTCTTTCTTTCTTTCTTTCTTTCTTTCTTTCTTTCTTGACAGAGAGAGATCACAAGTAGGCAGGGAGGCAGGCAGAGAGAGAGAGGAGGATGCAGGCTCCCTGCTGAGCAGAGAGCCTGATGTAGGGCTCAATCCCAGGACTCTGGGATCATGACCTGAACCGAAGGCAGAGGCTTTAACCCACTGAGCCACCCAGGCGCCCCAAAACCTTCTATTTCTTTTTAATATGTTTTACAAGTACATGAACAGTGAAAGCCTAAAAATCACCTGCCTTTTCAAACCTTGGAAACCCCTAAGTTTCCAGTTTATTTATGTTCCTTTTACCTTGTTTGTTAAATGGTCCATTTCTTTTCTGAGCTCATTTCTTTCATACACCTTCCAACCACAGTCAATAGTAATCGATACACACTACTCATGTTCGCTTTGCTATCTTCTTCCTCTAGACCTACAGGGTCATTAAGTACATGATCATTCTCCCATATTTCCTTAAAAGTCCATTTTACAAGTTACTTTGCCAATGAACAATATGGACTATCAATTTTCAACCTCAAATGACACTCTTCTCATCACTCCTGTCAAGCCAATGATACATATTTTAAGTGTTATTATCATAAAATTCTGAACCTGGAACCAGCATCTATAGTATTGACATTAACCTAGGTCATGTTATGGTAACAAATTATCCTCAAATCATGGTGGTTTAAAATAACAATGGTAAACAAACAAACAAAATTGATGGTATATTTCTTGCTCAGACAAGACTTACTATATATCTGTTTACTCTCCAAGACAGTGATGCATGTGAGAGTTCAATACAGCTCCTTTTCAATACATACTTCTACCTTTGCTATGGCCAAAAAAATGAAAAAGATAAAGAATTATATACCAGCTCTTGTATGCTTCTCCCTCGAAAAGATAAATACCAGTTTCTTTGCATTCCCTTGGTCAAAGCAAGTAATGTGGCCCCACCTACTTCAAGAGGTTTAAGAAGTGCAATCCTACCACATGTTTGGAAGATAAATGCTCAAAATACTGGTGCACAGCACTGTTGAGTAACACAATCGTGACACAGGAGTAAGAAAGCTATTCCTGCTGCCTCTGTAACTGTTCTTCACCTACTACAAGTCTTGTGATTGGACATCGAAAACCTGACTCTAGCTGTCACTGATGACCCATCTGTTTCTGGGCGCTCACAGTTTTATAGAGTAAACAAAAAAAATCAAGAAAGATGGCATCTACTTCAATTCTGTCTGCACAATTTTATATGAACAACATTATTTTTTTAAAAGATTTTATTTATTTATTTGACAGACAGAGATCACAAGTAGGCAGAGAGGCAGGCAGAGAGAGAGTATGGAAGCAGGCTCCCTGCTGAGCAGAGAGCCCCATGCAGAGCCCAATCCCAGGACTCTGGGTCCATGACCTGAGCTGAAGGCAGAGGCTTTAACCCACTGAGCCACCCAGGTGCCCGTGAACAACATTATTTTATGGAACCTAATTTGTATTTAGAAACATTTAGAAGAAAGCCTGAGATAGGCTTCTAGAACCTGAAGTATAGGACAGCATACTAGAAGAACCTTGGTTTAGAAGCTGAGGGCTAACCTACCATATGAATACTGCATGTTTCATGATCTATATCCAGTTTCTTCAAAGATTCCATAGCTCTGTATAATCTTCTCTCTGTCTGGTAGGGAATAGTGTGTGACAAGAAGTCTACTTCCTTTCTTGTGATATTTTAAAAAATATTTGGCCCCTTTGAGCCTCTCTTTACTCATAGCCAAATATAATTACTTTCACTGTTACTCATAACATACATTTCTTTAACCTTTTGTTTATCCAAATTGGAATCCTTATAGCTTGTCAATAACATTAACCTTAAAAGGTAGATCCAAAACCTAAATATAATGTTTTGAGAAAAAAATCTGTAAAGAGAAAATATATAATATTTTATCCCTATTATTCTGGTTCTCTAAGTTGTACTATTACTTTTGGAAACAGAACTTGTCTGTTACCACCTGAAAGTATCAAAATATTTTTCATGATTTTTTGGTTTTTCTTAAAGAGCAAATTGCAAATCTTGCTAAATATACTTGTATTTTGCATAATATTTTGAAAAATGATGACTGGTTAATTTTTGATAAGAAGATTGACAAAATGAAATCTTCAAGTGAAAGATTGTCTATCAAGTAAGTAAGAGAGAGAGGCCTTTGGGAAAACTGAAAAATATTTAGGCAAAAACAATCTATTTCATTACCCTTCTATAAAAGTATAAAATAAGGTAAAGCTGTTATATTGGCTTATCATATAATTATAACAAAAATATGCTAATGATGAAAAACAATTTTTAGATCATAGATTCAGGGATGTTTTCAAATACCATGATTATATCCCATCTGTTATGTTTCATTTTTCATCTGTTTTCAGCGCTGTTGAATGTTCTCTCCTTGAAAATCTGTCCTGGCCCACTATCTACAACCTCTCCTTGGTGACTTATGAAGTCCCAGGGCTATAAATTCTGTCCATGTTCTAGTAATTTTCAACTTAATCTCTCAATTATGATTTCTTTGCTAAACTCCATATTCCAAAACAAACTTTCTGCTTGACGTCTTCATTTTGAAATGAAATTAAGTATTTCACTTAAATGTAAACTCTAATTTTCAATCTCTCTCTCTCTCTCAACTTATTCCTCACCCACTCCTTCTTATTAGTGCACTTCACAATTTACTTACCCAGTTTCTCAGGTGAACACTGGAATTAATTTTCTTCCCCTTTTTTTTTTTAATCCTACTAAACCCTCTTGGCATTATCTCTAAAATATTCCATGAATATCTCCAGTTTGTCTCCATTTTTCTCTATATCTTGCATCTTGATTACAGGCAGCAGCTTGTGATCTATTGCTTGGATTACTGAGTAGTCTACTGTTTTTCTAAGTTTCTTATCCACTTTTCTTCTGCTTCTTTACAATTCGCCCTCCACACAACAATCAAAAATATATTTCACAATTTAAAACCAAGTAATGTAATTTTTCGCCCAAGATCCCAGCAGAGGTTCTCATCTCCTGATAAAAGCCAATCTTTGCATGACCTGATGACTCCCAGAGGAAGTTATGATTCAAGAACAATCAATCAATAATATACAAACAAGTAAAACTACTTAAAAGTTTCAGTGATTTAATTTTTTCCCCCTCATTAAAGCTATGTATCCATTATGGGTCACAGGAGGACTTTGTTTAGTACCATCACTCAGACCCTAAACTAATAAATCAACCAATCTCTTGAATGTTGCCAGTTGCCACACAAGAATGAAAGAATTGAAAATACTTTTAAGGGCAATTTAAATGCTGGATCCAAAATATAAAAATGCCATTCCAGTTCACAATTCATTGTCCAGGATTACTTATATGGCCCCATTAAATCACAAGAAAGCTAGAAAATGCAATTCTGCCCTTTGTCTGCAATGTGCAGAAATGGAAAAACCAAAGTATTTCACAAACATCACTAATGACTGTCAAAATATATATGATCCAAATATATATATATATATATGATCCAATCCCTTTATTATTTTAAGTATTCTTAAATACTTACTTTTAAATACTTATTTAAAATAATACTTATATAAAAATACTTAAATACTTATTTAAAAATAGTTAAATACTTATTATTTTAAGTATTCTTAAATGTGCTGAAAATATATTGTTATGCTAAAAAAAAACTTGCTTGTTCTCATTTAGGAGATTTTTCAGTTGCTTGTCCCTTTTTATAGAATTATCTATCCTCATCTCCATGTGTAGTTGTCTTTTTGTTATCATTCAGAATTTAGTGTAATATAGAGTGACTTTTATAATCTCCATATTTTTTTCATCATATCATTTTTGTTTTAAATTCTTTGGCATATTATCTACATGAAATTTTTTAAAAGTTCTTTGTTTACTAGTTTTCTCCCCTTGCCACCCAAGAATGTAAGTTTCATGAACGTAAGACATTTTATCTCTTTTCACTGTTATAGCCTCAGTATCCTTGGGGTGAATCTAATACGGTTTTTATGTGAATTGAATTTGGATTAGCTTGGCATGAGTTGTTCTCTGGAAAGGAAAGTAAACTTCCTGAACAACTGTGCTAATTGAATAGGCAAGATT